>NC_141691.1:1198157487-1199437465 GCF_964263255.1 Lissotriton vulgaris | reverse complement strand
CGTTTTTGAAGGAGATATCTCTGAATACGGGCCGAGTAACTATTGTCAACTTCTCCAAGGATTCTTTTTTATGGACTAGTTATTGTTATATATATATCTTCTGAGCAATATCCTGCTGCTTGGTTACTTCTCCGTTTATGATGACGGCAAAGAAATTACGCTCTGGAAGAGTTCTAGGGGGGAGGTCATGTATAAAAGTCAGATCTAACCCCCTGAGGAATAAATATGACAACAGTGTGTTATTGAACGGACAGATGCAGTTACTGAAATTATGGGGAAAACTCGTTGATAAGTCTTTGGCAGTCCCGGTAGTTGCTGGTTCTGAGATGGTGCATTTGGTAGGTGCACCGCCTGATGTGGAGAAAGATTCCAACCCTGAGCCAGCCTCTGTAAACAACTTGCTTCCCCTGCCAATAATTATTGCTGCTAATCTCCCAGTATGCACTTTAGGGGGAAAGCATCCTGATAATAGGATAGCGGATACGAAAGTCCCTCTCCCTAACATTCCTAATGGTGCAGAATGTCCTGACGTGGCTATAAAAGGAGAGTCCTTTTTGTCCAGTATCGACCTTGAATTGTGTGGTCGCTATATGGAGGATGGAAATCTGAAACACCCTGATCCCAGTAAGACAGCAAATGGAGCCACGCCGTCAGGATTATTGCTATATAGTAGTACTCCTTCTATAACATCTAATGACATTCCTTCAATGCAGAAATGAGTTATTCCCAATTTTTACCCTTGAAAAAAAGGAGCCTGAAGTAATTCTTGATGTAAATGGAAAAGATAAAGAAAAAAGCAGAAAGAATAAAGGGAAAAATAGGAAACATGTTCGTAAGTACAAGAAGAAAAGACAGAGGCAAATTATTTTTCAAAAACATATAAATACAGAAGAACATGATGTTGTAGACATTGAAGATAATTCTTTATTGGACACTTTTTCTAATAAGGATGCTGTTTGCACTATTGGCTCTGTAGTCGAATGTCCTCTTAATATTCGTGCCAATGTTGGGGGAGCCCCTTATCAAGAGGATTATGGATTATTGTCCTTCGCTCCAATTGAAGAGGTGACAAGAACTATTCCTGTTGCACCAGGGGCACTTAACCCATCAGCGCCTATCTTTCGGTTGCCGGTTGATGTTGCTACAAATTCTCCTTCTGTACAGTTTAAAGCTCCTAATTCTTATGTGGATACCCTGACTTTGGACTTTTTGCCCTTATTTGATTCTAACTTATACCTAAACAGGTCATGGTTGCTTAATTGTTTTAAGGATATTGATTGTTTAAAACGTATTCAGTCGAGTGACATTGACTTGGTTTCTTTAGTAGGGTGTGAAAATGGGCTACGTGTACGAGTAAAATTCTGTTCTAAAATGTTAGCTAACCTTGTACTACAACAGGCGGAATCGTTCCAATGTAGAGGGATTGATGTGTTACCCTTTTTCCATACTGGAAAGGATATTTTCCCTAGAGAGGGGGCCACAAAGTTGGGCTTTAGGCAGGAAGATCTGTCCACATCCAATAAAGATTTAAAAATCTGGGTCTCAAGAGGTAAACGTATGGTTTCCCAGGTTCTACCTATCCCCTTGAACCTGATTGCTCCTACAACTGAGGGTAATCATCGATGGAACTGGCTTCCAGGAGTTTTGTCTAATAATATTACGGATAATCCAACACTGTTTCAACATCTTTAGCAGTCAATTAAAAGTCATATCCTGGAACGCAGCAGGGGTACATAATAGACCGGAGAAACTTGATTTTTTATTTACTTTGAATGCGGATGTGATATGCATTCAAGAAACCTGGTGTAAAAATATTTTGTATGGTGGGAAAGATTACTTTGTGCTTGAGGCAGCAGCCACACCATCGAAAAAAGGTCACGCAAAAGGGGGAATTGCCTGCCTCCTGTCTAATTCATTACAATGGCAATTTTCCCAATATGTTGACACAAGTAACCTTTTTCAAGCAATAACTATTAATAATTTAGCCAGTGTAGGTAGCCAGTATTCCCTGGTAATCATTAATGCATACATTCCGCCTGAAGATGGTTTTAATATTGTATTGAAGCAAATGTTTTCTTATGTTAAACAATTATTAGAGCTTGACCAGCCCCCTTATATTCTACTTGTGGGCGATCTGAATAGCAAAGTTTCTAACTCAAGCGTAGACTTGTTTAGAAATAAGTCTAAAGAAGAGGCATATAATATACCCCAATCTATCTTTCCGAATAAAATAAAAACTAGCAAAAGAGGAAAGATAATGTTAGAAGAACTTAGCTCTCTAGAGGGGTTAATTGTAAATGGTAGGATGCCATCTGATACCCCTGCTAAATTTACTCATAGGTCCCCTAAGGGTGAATCCATCCTTGACTATGTAATTACGGACTATGACACTTTCTCCTTTATTCAGGATATAATGGTCTCTCAAACACCTATGAGCGATCATAACGTGACCAGTATAACTCTTTCATTACAACCTCCGGTCATTGATTCCTGGTCTTTAAGTAATAGAGGAGTTTCTCTTCTTTGTAAGTCTGGTAGATGTTTCCGGAACCCTACTATTATGAAGGGTTTGCAAAACATTCTTGCACAAACCTTACTTGAATTAAAAGAATGGCAGGGTATGGAATTCTTTTATTTTGAAAACTTTATGAAGAAGCTTACTGCGACTGCAAAGAAGCCTAGATATTCTAGGAAAGTGATTTTTGTTCCTAGTTCATTATTGCCCTTAAATAAAGAAATAAATAAATTAGGGAGGCAACAGTTTCTTTTTAGATCCAGGGAAACTGCTAAAAAGTTATCCTTACTAAAAAGAAGGAGGACCAGAGTGAGAGCAAAATTAAAAAAAGACAAAGAAGACTCACTCTGGATTAGTTTAAGGGAGGCTTCTGTCTATGGTAAATCTAGAGAATTCTGGTCCATAATTGGTAAGGGATGTGGTGCTAGAACTTCCCCTATTCCCATTTCTATTCCTGAAGATGTCTGGATCTCATTTATATCAAATCTGTATGCGACAAATGGCGTAGAGGGTGAGGATAGTGACCTTGTTTTGGACAGTGGGTATACTATGGATCCTCCATCTGAGAAATCCATCGCTTCGGCGATTAAGAGTATGCACTCTTCCGGAGCAATGGGTCCGGACGAGTTGCCCATTTCAGTACTGAAGCAGGATGTCATTTCTTGGAGCAGGATTCTTTTCCCTTTGTTTAAAGCCTGCTTTTCACTTAGATCAGTTCCTACATCTTGGAGGGGAAGTATATTAATACCCTTATTTAAGAAGGGAGAGCGGGACAAACCCGTGAACTACCGTTTGATAGCTCTTCTGGATTCTATCGGAAAAGTTTTTGCTAAGTGTCTTCTAATATTAATTACTGATTGGGTGGAGGCAAATAGTATTTTACCTTTGGAACAGACTGGGTTCCGCAAAGAGCATGGTACACTTGATAATTTAACAGCTCTTCAAGTGAATATGGACAAATATGTACGAGTGCGAGGAGGTGGAGTATATGCGGCATTCATAGACTTCTCCACAGCGTTTGACAAGGTGGACCGTCCGACGCTGTGGAGAAAGCTTGCTGTATTGGGTATGCCGCCCCATCTACTGGAGCTTGTAAGATCCCTTCACTCGAATACCTGGTGTAAGGTGCTACAAGGCGGAGAAAGGGGTCTTTCACAGATTATCCCATCCTTGAATGGATTAAAACAGGGGTGTCTATTGGCCCCCATGTTGTTTTCATTATATATTGCGGACCTACCTGCTTCCATTGCTGCATGTGCTGGTTTAGCCCCGGTAGCTGGAGGTTCATCCATCTCTGTTTTAATGTATGCGGATGATATCCTCATTTTAGACTTAACTCCGAAGGGCTTGTCTAATCGCCTGCAAGCTTTACATTTATTTGCAGAAGCACATTTTATGAAGATTAATGCTTCCAAAAGCAAAATCATGTGCATTACTGGAAGAAAAAAATATAGGTCTGAAAACTTCGGATGGGCTATAGGAGGCCAGAGACTAGAGGTGGTTAAAACCTACACCTTTCTAGGTAAAATAATCTCGGCAAACCTAAGCGAAAAACACCATATTGAACATAACTTGTGTAAAGCATTGGCTCATGGTATGGGGTTATGTTCCCTGTATTCTGCTACAGGGAAAAGACACTTTGCTCGATTTTTGGAAGTGTATAGAGCAAAAATCCCTGCAACTCTGCTTTATGGAATAGAACTGGTGGAGTTAAGGCATTGGGTTTTTTTGCAGTTAATGGAAGGAAAGGTACTAAGAAGAATTTCTTCCTTTAATACAGCTTGCTCCGTGACCGCATGCAGGCTGGAATTTGGCCTTCTGAGCTGTTGGGTACAGGGGTTTATTGCCCTGGTAAGATGGGTGGCCTGTTTGGCCAGCGGTGAATCGGATTCCCTACGGGCACATATTAAAAATGAACTGCTGGGCAATCTAAACGAGTTTTCACTAATAGTAAAAAAATTTAGAAAAGCAGTAGCAATGTTAGAGTTGGATGAAAGTACTTTGTTCTTACTCTCTCCTTCTCAACTAAAGTCTCAGCTGAAACACGCATCTTGGGAACTCTGTTTTAAATTGGATATGACTGCTTTACACAAAAAAAAGGGTGGTGATTTACTCCTAAGCACGTATTCAGTAAAGCAGGCCCAGCAGTATGTTTTCTGGAATATCCCTCATCGAGTCCGAAGGCTATGGTACCTTTTAAGACATGATTTGCTTCCTTTAAATTCACTTTTAGCAAAGTGGTATGGGACATCTCCAGTATGTAACTTTTGTAATAAGGCAGTGCAGGAGCGAAATCATGTTTTGTTTATTTGTCCTGCATTACGTCCATTGCGCTCTAAATGGTTAAAATCTATTTGCCTACAATTAGGAATTCTTAATGTAAATACTTTCTTTCATGCCCTTTATTGTCCACCTAATGAAATGTTTTGCTTCAAAATTTTTAACTTTTTAAAGGGTTTTTTAGATATTAATTAATGATACCTGGAGATGTTGTTTGATGATTGTTCGGCCAGTGTTCATGTTGTGATCCTTCAATCGGCTTTTATTGTGATTTGTGTGTAGTGTGATTTGTATGTAGTGGTGTATAGCTATGTGATTGTTTTATGTGGCCCTCTTTTGAGAGCCAAAAACATAATAAACTTGAACTTGAACTACATATACCTGTGACAGGTTAGGCCTCTTTGAAGACAATTAAGCTCCTGGGCACTACCCAGACAGGCATCCTGTCAGAGTAACAGAATACTTCCCACACACAAAGCCTTTGTCTCAGCTCATCAAGGAGCCATTCAGCTCCTGGGTGAGTACCCTTTGTAAAATAAGTTGTACAAATTCAACTTTTCTAATGAATTTTAAAAAGTTAAAGAATGAAAATGTTAGCTTGTTCTAAGGGGGGGGGGGTAAAAATATTTGATTTTCATAATAACTACCAAAACTTTTCTGTAGAACTATTCATTCTGCTACAATGAAACTAGCTTTTGGGACCATGTTAGAAATGGGGGTCTCTAGTTGTCCAAGTAGGGAACCTTCCTTTTAGTCAGGGTAAGGGAGTTACACCCCCAAGAGAGGATGTGGCCCTAACAACTAGGGCAGTTGATCTAAAATCAGGCCTATACCAAAGGCAATGTGTAAACATTTGTACACAAACCCCAAGGTAACACATTCAAAGGACTACAAATAGAAACCACACCAGTTTGGAAAAATAAACAATCTTTAAACCAAATAAGACCAGAACAGTAAACATCCAAAGTACTGAACCCAAGATATGACTTTTTAAAAGTTTGAACAATGCTGTCCATAGAACCCTATGGATGCATTGATTTTAGCACAAAGAACCTTTGATACATCGAAATTCAAGATGAAAAGCAGCTGCAAAGGAGAGAAGCATTGGAAAACACAGCAATGAATGTGTTGATTCTGGTGCCCCAGGGTAATGGAGGGTTTTAGTTCCGCTGCACGCAAGAGCTGGCTTAATTCCTTACTGCAAGGAGAAATGATGTGTCGAAATCTGAAGATGGTTCTGGTTTGTGAGGCGATGTGTTGGAAACTTGGTGCACAAGTGCGATGCTGGAAATCCAGATGCACTGGGGTTGATGTGGTGAAACAGGTGCGGTGTCAATTCTACCAGCCTTGGACCGAGGATGCATCAATTCTTTTTGCTGCACAGCAGGTCCATCGTTGGCATTGGAGCGGGTTCTCTGACATCGAAGACATGGGGCTCTTGACACGGGCTACAGCAGTTCTTCAGGCTGCAAACAGGCACTGCATTGATTTTTTTCAGCTGCACCACTGCGATGCATTTGTTTTTTTACCAACACAGCAAGTTTGCGGTGGGGAAAATGGTGCTGGAAGGGCGATGCATGTATTTTCAAGTCTTGAAGCAGAAGAATCACTTCCAAGGGCCCAAAACGGGAATGGGCACTACATGGCAGGTCAGAACGCCCAGCACTGGAGTTCAGGGATGCTGCATCTGAAGTCTTGGATGGCACTGAGACTTTTTTTTAACAGGAGGCAAGCACTCTAATCCCTTGGAGAATCTTCTCAAGCAAGCTGCAAAACAGCAAAGTCCAGTCTTTGTCCTCTCCAAAGGCAGCAGCTACTGCAGGCCAACCCAGCAAAGCAACACAACAAAGGAGCATTACTCCTCTTGACAGCACTCCAGCTCTTCCTCTTGGGAGACTTTCCTCATGAGCCATAAGTCTTCTCAAAATGTGAATTTATTGGTTAAATACTTATATCCTTTTTGGCGTTTGAAGTCGGCGTACAGCAAAGGATAGACTTTGTATTGCATAGATCCTGCCTTGCTCTTTCTTGCCTCCAGACGCACTACAGGGGGGTGGAGACAGCATTATGAGAGGACAGGCACAGCTCTATTTAGGTGTCAGTAACACCTCTTTCCACTACTCCAGCTCACAAAGGATAATCAGCCTGGTGATGGGCAATCAGAATATGCAGGGCACACCTCAGCTCCCTTTTTATGACTGTCTAGGGTGAATGCACAAACAGTCCAACTGTCAGTATAAACCAGAAGTTTATTTCAGAGGAAGGATGGTAAAACAGGAAAATGCCCGTTTTCTGAAAGTGAAATTTTCAAACACATAATTTAAAATCCACCTTTACTAATACATGTGTTTTTAAATTCTGACCTCTGAGATCCCAAACTCCAAATCTTTAACTCTTCCCAATTGAGAGTTACATTTAAAAGATGTTACAAGGCAGCTCCAATGATAACCTATTGGAGAGCTAGTCCTTACAACATTGAAAAGTGAAATTTTAGGTTTTTCACTATCACGACACATATAAAACACTCCTACCTTTCACATGCTCTGCACCCCGCCCATGGGTCTATCTTTGGCCTACTTAAAGCTGCAATCACAGAGACTGCAATGGCAGGTCAGAGACAAGAATACTGGGTTACTCATGTAGGTGGCACAACCAGCGCTGCATGCCCACTAGTAGCATTTGATTTACAGGCCCTGGGGGCACACAGTGCATTTAATTATGGACTTACCAGTAAATCAGACATGCCAAATATTGACAACCTATCATAATGCCAATTTACACATAGAGCACTTGCACTATAACACTGATCAGCAGTGGTAAAGTGCCCAGAGTTCACAAAGCAGCAAAAGTCAAGCATATAGGAAATAGAGGAAAAAAGACAGTGGAAACCACAATAAGGATACAGGGTCTAACTGTATTGTCACATGTTTTACATTAAACATTTACATGACATACCTTTAAATATCATACACCTGGCCTTGTTAGGCATTAAGGCCTACTTAGTGGTGATTTATTAATGTTTAAACTGAGTGTTTATTTCTCTCAAAAGGTTTTATTCTGGAAAATAAAATATGCAATTTAACTTTACAACCATATTACTGATGCAGGTTTGCAGTCTTTACCTTTTGCATTGTCATTCTAGTGGTGGCAAAATGTGTGCTGCAGTCCACTATTGTAATTTACCTTACAGGCACTGGGCACCATTTAATAGGGACCTATCGGTAATCGAAATATACAAAGTGGGAGTATAGCCAATTTTTACATATTTTAGGGGTCAGAGCAGATGCACTATCCCAGAGTGCAAAGTCAAAAACCCAGCAGCATCAGTCTAAAATTAACAGGGGTACCCATGCATAAATAGGGATTTTCTTAATGCTGTTGTGAGAAATTAGGCTGTTAGCTGAATGGGGGTGACCCCTGTTCAAGCAACAACCTCAATACGCATCAGGGTGAACCCAAAAGTCGATAACTTAACCTGTTCTTAACTCTATAGTAGCTTGGCACAAAAGCAGTCAGGTATAACTTAGATAAAATGTATAAAGTGTTTATGCATCACACAAACAGGAATAAAGTAAAAACACAACACAATAATTTTTTGAAAAATAGAGTAAAATATAGTGTCGACTGTAGACATTTAGTCTAGCGAGACCGGGTCAAAGAAGAAAAATATGGCTGACTGACATGGAGGGCAAGTCTAATACAAAGAGTGGATGTGGACGGTCGTCAGTCACTTTTGGATTTGGAAGTAATTTCGAAGAGAAGTGTACTGAGAAGGTAAAGTTCAGCAGTGAAAGGCTGCAGATGAAGTTTGAGGAGGAGGATTTGTAGCTGCTGGGCAAGGCCACAGTGAAGATTTCTGTGTGTGGACTTAGTCTCTTTCTCAGAATTTGAAAATCTCCAGGGGGTCGAGGCGGGAGGCTATAGCTAAATAGAATTCCATGAAACCGTATAACTCTTTGGCGAAGGACCGCTGAAAAAGGTCTTGCTGCTGTGGAGAAAAACTTGGTGGGAGCTGCCATGAAGTCAGGCCAACTGCGATGCACCTTGGGTGCATAGATGGGCAGTTTGGTCTGGGTCTTCTCTCGATTCTCAGAGCAGTTTTTAGCAAAAAACGTTTTAAGTCCCAAGTTTTGAATTTTGACCATCTGGGCACGTTTAGTACTACCAGCAATGGTCCAGGACTGGAGGGGCAGCACTTGGTTAAGACTCACTCAGGCTGGGTCCAGGTGTGGGTTTAAGATGGCTGCACCCTTTCCTGTCCCTGAGGCTCTGATCAGAAGGCCAGCTAACTACCCTTGGAGTCACTCTGGTAGTCTTTGGTTAAAGTGATGAAACAGAGCTCAAGCAGCAGGACAGGCCTCTGAGGATTCAAGTTAAGCTCCAGGCAACAAAGTAGTCCTCCCAGGTACAACAAAGCTGTCTTGTGGCGTACACGGCATGCCACAGCAGCAGGCAATCCTTTGAGAGTCCTTCCACAAGTCCCGAAAGTGACCTGAAGAGTGGGTCTGAGGGTCCTATTTTTATTTCGGGTGTCTTCTTTGAAGTAGAAGTTTCTAGAGAATTCCCTTTAGAGTGCCTGAAGTTTTCTGGCTCTCCTGTTCTGGCTCTAAGCTGGCTGCATGAACAATGAAGGGATGAAAATGACCTTTGTGTGAAGGCTGTGCACAGCCTATTTAGTTGCATGTGGGGCTGTGCCCAGCTTCACCCCCATCCTGTCAGTTTATGTCTATCCAGGCACACCTAATCCCTCTATTGTGTGTCTGTCTGGGAGGAATAAACAACATACAACTGCCAGCTACATCTAGTCATGTGGCTCTGTAACAGGCTGCAGGCACCAAATAGTTAGGGCAGGAAATGGCAACTTTCTGAAAGGTGCATTTTAAAAATATTACCTTAAAATCTGACTTTACTATTAAAGATAATTTTTAATCGCAAATTCTTAGGCACCAAAGATGAAATGTGTACCTGTTTTCAATCAAAAGCTAGCACTTATTTAAATATTGTAAGGAGAGTCAATGTTATCCTATGGGAAAGGTAGGCATCACAGTACTGGAAAACAAAATTATGAGTTTTTCACTACCAAGACATGTAAAAAGTAAAAGAACATGTCCAACCATTCAATTACAGTGGCATATATGTAATAAAAGGGGAGTTTAAGACTTGGCAAGGGAAATTTATTGGCAAGTCGAGTTAGTAGTTTAAGTTTGTATTCAGTCCGCAATGGCAAGCCTGGGACACATTTTTAGTGGCTACTTAAGTGGGTGGTACAATACGTTCTGCATGCCAACTAGTAATATATAATTTGCAGTCTCTAGTTTTATAGTATACCATTTTAGTAAGGACTTATAAGTAAATCAGGTAAATTAAATATGTCAAACAGGAGTAAGCCAATACATTATACAATGTTTAAAGGAGAGAGTACAAGCATGTGAGCACTGGTTACCAGTGGTAAAGTGCACAGAGTCCTAAGTCCAACAGAGCAAATTTGGCATAAATAGGTGGATTGAAGGCAAATTTTGGGGTTGACCCTCCAAAGAGGGTCAAGTCCAGCAGCTATCCACTACCTTTCTGGATTTTGTGAACTGGCCTATTAACATATAGATCAGTTCGTGAAATACAAACATATTTGGTAAACTTAAGTGTGCAATCTGCGACCTTTTTGTTAGTACTTGAAATTCTTAGTTTACATTTCTGACTGGAGGAGTCATGGGAACAGAGCGAGGGCATGCTTTTGTAGTCTGCCCATCAGAAGATACAAATGTACACTTTTTTCCAAGTTATAGTCAATAATTTGTGATCAGGGGGAATCCTGTGTGAGCAAACCTTAAACAATGTATGCTAATTTCTCCTTGCTGAATTATTCATGTCGTCAAATTCTCAGAAATGTGTAGTATTTCAAGATCTTTTAACCAGTTTCCAAATTAATTTAATGGAGGGGAAACAAAACTGCCAAGTAAATAAATCATTACATAATAGTGAAACAAATGTGTTTCCCTTTTAGCCCATCTCAGAAACATCAGGGGCAGTGTCAAAAATCGTTTTTGGCACTGCCCCAAGGCAGAAAGTGACTATACACTTTTTGTTGGCATCTTGAGTGCCTATATTAACTCGAAATATTGTAATGCCTTTTTTTCTGACAGAAGAACATGTACACACAAAGAGGTAATTGTAGTGTTTTGGGCCCTGGGCCCACATGTTACTAAAAGAGTGACCCGGACACAGTCATAATGATTACTGAACTGGCCAAGTGCACGTTCACCCGGGCATTTTTATTGGCGGGGCCATATCACTCGTGACACCCGTGATGGATGAGTGTGGGGTTGCAGTGTGTCCAGCCCTCAAAGGAGTGGCTGGGATTACACCTTCCTGCGGAACACTAGAACGTGTCCCGCAGGACACTACATTCCTTATCAACTTTATTGAAGAACAAACAAAACATTAGTCCAACCTGTGGGGATAAAAACAATTAACTAAACCACCACAGGGTCCATCAGTCTTCTGAGATAGCAGGCCGTAAGACGTCAGACGTGGGCTTATGACTGCCTGCAGCAGGACCTTCTCGGTCTGCACTCGTAGTTTAACCTGAAGGGCTCAGGACACAACCGCTGGCATGGAGACGTCTGCTGCGTAGCGTCAGTTCACTTGTGATGACATGTCTTGCATTGCTTCTCTTTTGTTGACGTCGGAGATGGTCTGTGGTGAATTCAAACAGTTCTTTCAATGGGATGCGTCATGAGCATGGATGGAGTTCCTGGAGAAGGTTAGTGGAGGTGTTGCCTGATCAATTGTCTCTGTAGACCCTTTTGGCTGCAACCGATGACCCGTCGGTGGAGCAAAGTCTCTTTTCACTCTCCCGCCTGGAGAGGCCCGTTGCCGGGGTTGCTGCTGTACTGCAGGAAGGCTAAGCTGGGTCCGCTTGAGTGCCTACGTGCTCTTCTCAGCTGCATGGCAGGCAGTCACTCATCTTGGGTGCTCCTTATTCAGGCAGTTTCTTGACACTCCTCCTCCAGGTGTTCCCTCTCCAGGGCATAGCTTCCATGGGCATTGGTGAGCTGTGGTGGTGGGTGGCCACTTGTTGAGTGCGACTCTCCTCCCATCAGCCGTGGGTCACTGACAACTCCTGCTTGTGGCTGCGTGAGGGAGGGCGTTGTGCTGCGTTTTGCCCATTCCGGGCTCCGTTGCTGCTGTGGAGATGTATCAGATGTAGCTGCTGATTCCAGCAGTGCTTCTTTGTGGAGACGTCTCTATCTCCCAAGCACCTGCCTGTGCTGTCAGATTTTCTGGTGCATCTTCCAGCGCACTTCTAGCTTTGTGCGCTCGGTTCTCTTCTCGGGGGTTCTCTTCTGGTACTTGAGTGCCCGTTCCTAAGACTAGCAGTGGTGTCGATCACTGCTGGGTGTGTGTGTCGCAATTTCCTATCTTGTGGTGACATCCGACAGTGACTCTGCGATGTGCGCACACTGCACTTTCTCCCTGCGCTGCTCGTGGGCATGCCTGGCAAAGCGGGTTGGCAGTCTCTACTGCCCAGGGGGTATCAACCGTTCTTGTTCCTCCTTGTGTTAGCAACAGGCAGCTATCAGAGACATGTGGTGCACTCAGCTCCTTCTCAGCTTCTCTTGTTTCATTCTGCTGGTCCCCGAGCTGTTGCATCAATTGTCTCTTCAGGCTATTTCAGTCTATACAGTGCTGCTGGATGTATGTACCTTTGCATTATTGTCCAGTTTATTTTGTTGCCTGCAGTACCTCTCAAAGGCCAATGGGTGGCACTGTGGTGGCTCTCATTGCAGTCTGCAGGGATACGAGATGGCCTGGAGTCAGACAGGCTTCCTCAGGAGCTGGCAGCCTGAAGTAGAAGGTCCATTCACAAACGTGGAGATCCTGCCTACCTTCCTCATGTGGCAGGGTGCACTTGATGGCATTAGGCTCGATGACACAGCATTTTTCCTCAGTGGGGCCGCACTGCAGACACATTATGGAGTCACTCGCAGGGTGCAATATACCGGGCCACAGCTAGGTGGCGCTTCAGCTGTTCGCGCAGGCCGTCCACTGTGTGGTGTACTGTATGCCCCTGGAGACATGAGCAGGGGACTGCAGTACCGCTCCTGGCAGGGGCGCGGGAGGGCACTACGAGCTCAGGCTCACCTGCTGCAGAGACGCATCACTGATTGTCTTCAGGGCCGCCACTCTCAACTGCACGCACATGGCTGCATGGGGTTGGGGCTACTTCAGGTACTGGGGATTGCGGTGCTTGAAAATCTTCCCTTGTAATAGTGGTGGCAGCCGTGACATCAATGTCTGGGACGAGTGAAGGGTAGGCACTTCCTCCTGCCGTTCCCAGGGTCGCTGTACGATGAGCGCCCTCATCACTACATAGAGGGTGCTACCGGGGACAGGCGTGGCCTCGCCGGGTCGCTGCAAACAAGGCAGAGCGTGCTGAATGAATAGCCGGTGCTGGCTTTCCTTCTTTTGCCGCTGGAAGGGTGTCGTCAGACCGCTGGCCTGCTAGTGCTGGGAGGCAGTAAGAGCGCTGGAGACATCAGTGCTGGCACGCACCTCGTGGTGTGCTTCAGACGTGGTGGGGTGCAGGTTCTTAATTGCTTGCTGCCCTGTGGGGTCATCTGTGTCGTGTTGGGCCTTAGGCCCACATGGAGCTGCAATGAGGGACGCAGACACTAAGTAGTGGGTTAGTAAAACTGGCCAAGAGCACGTGCGCTCCGCCCTATTTATTAACTGTGTCACGTGACTTGTGACATCAGTGGTGGGTGGGTGTAAAGTGTAGGCTTACATGACACAACAACTAGAACGTGTCCAGCAGGACACTACAATCTGGATAGCAGATCGTGCTGGAGCCCATGCTGAAGACTTGAGGCCTTTTGTGTGGGGGTGTACACTGCCAGCAGGCTCGTCCAGAGTGAGTGGGGGCTGTCTCACACAGTCCCAGTTAGTTGCCTGCAGGGACTTACTGTTGACCACCTTTGTGGCATTCTGCATATAGATGATCACGACGCTGCTCCGGCTTCCCTTTTCCACTCCGGTACTGCTCCGGGTTTTCGCGCAACTCGAACACAGAGCTCCTTTACTTTAGAATATACCGGGGTGCACAATAGGCTGGAAGGCCGCATGCAGGAGCGTCTGCTGTGCAGATGAACTGTCTTTCATTTGGAACCTTCGCCCTATGTACAATCTGCGCAGATTTGTTTTCCCACGTGAGCACTAATCGGACTGGGGAGGTCTCTCACCTCTTGCAGGACTGTTAGCAGCTTGGTTCCCGCTGCGATGCCTCTCCAGCCGTGTGCTTCTGGTAGAGGCGGTTTCACTGGTAGACGGGCTGAGTTACCGCATGAGGGTCGATGTACGCTCTGTGTCTGCTCGTGCGCCGCAACACTGGAAGCAGGGGGGCTTAGTAGCAAGCCGCACTACCCCCATGGCAGACAGTGAACCCCCTCGTCGCCATTGTAGTGTTGTGGGCCCTGAGCCACACATGTTACTAAAAGAGTGACACGGACACAGGCATACTGCTTACTGAACTGGCCACTAGCACTTGCACCCAGGCCTTTTTTTATTGGCGGGGCCATATCACTCATGACACCTGTGATGGATGGGTGTGGGGTTGCAGTGTGTCCAGCCCTCAAAGGAGTGGCTGGGATTACAGCTTCCTGCGGAACATTAGAAAGTGTCCCGCAGGACACTACAGTAATTACTGGCCAGTGTTTTCCAAGCTCTGCTGTCAGCAAAACATGCATTAATAAAGTGCTTTCAAGTTAAGGTATGCACGCAAGACGTTGAAAATAAGCTTACAGATCCATAAAGTGCTGGTGCAGCATCATGATGGGGCCCCAGAACAAAATCTTTGGTCACTTCAGATTTTGTTGGTCTTATTTCCAAAAAAAGCATCACACAGAACTTTTCTGTCGTTGTTTAGATAGAAAAACGTGAGATGTTGTCTCATACTTCAGAGTAATGTGTACATAACGGAAGTAATTTCATTCTGAAAAATGTTGAAAAAGGGATGAAAATTTGGCACACACATAACACAATCTTGGGAAATACTGGCATAGGATGTCGAATCTTTTACCACTTAAAATAAGAAATTGACCATTGAATTCAAAGCTCACTATCAGAAAAGTCCAAGCAAGCTTTACTATAGGCACAGCCCATACAGAGGCTGCAGGCTGTTTGGAGGCCCAGGGGGGCCCAAAAGCAAGGGTTGGCAATACTCAAACCAAATCATCGTGTTTAAAAACTGCTGCTAATTCATTTAAAGCCGTTTTAAATCTATTTGCAGAAAGCTTACAGGGCTAATGGAAAAGTGAAGGCTAAATATGTATTGGTATGACCATAATCAACCAGCCTTCTTTATGTATTTTCCTGAAGACATCATGGCCCCATAAGAAAGCAAACGTCTAGCTGAATCCCAATCCCTCAAACTGCTGATCAATTATTACCTGATATCAAGCAAAGGTAGACCTTTTAGTAATGATCAATTTTTAAGCCAGGTTTGGTGTAATTCTATTCAGTGTTTTTGTTGTTTCAGTGGTCTGCAAAGTTCCCTGCGTGTGCTGACATTGAAAACCGAAACATTTTGAACTTTTTAAAAATCTATTCCCCACTCTGATGGAACTTTATTAAACCTGGAATGCCGAAACTTTGTGATTTACCCATTTTTTTAAAGGTTTTGAGCATATTTGTCAAATGGTGCCAAATGTATAAGCAAATCAAAAAATGATTTTCTATGGAAGAAAATCCTAACAATTTTTATGTTTGCAGAGATAAAAATGGGTAACCAGGAAATATGGTTGTATATTACCTTGAGCGGTTCTTGTGGCATCATAAACGACAAGGCTAAGTGTATTGTAAATATGACCAGAACCCTGGGATGGCAAAGTAGGATCACATTACATATTAGCCATTATGTATTTTCTGTATTATTTGCTTATTTTAGGGTAGTTGACTTGAAACATGTTTTTTTCCAGTGATTTTTGTTTTATTTGACAAGTAAGAAACTGGACTATTAAATATAATTGTAGTAAAAAGATGAAAAAATGATGCTATTAAAATCATTTTAGAAAAGAAAAACATACTTTACGTTGTCAAAAAATAAAATTGACCGTTCTCTTCAAGGTGCTACTGACAATGGGCACAGATTAAAAATAGAATGTCCAGATTTTGTTTTCCTTTCAAGAATCGAATGTTAATCAATCAACGGATATGGATAAAGGTTGGTAATTTTACTTTGGGCGCAAAATACATGGGTAACGAGAAACAAGGGGTTTAAGTTGCTGCACACAACTTAAGTGGAGAGGAAATTGTGAAGTTAGGTTTGTGGCTGGTTTATATTAGACAAGGATGAGTATGTTTATGAGTGTGTATGCCATATGATTCCCTCAATAAGCTACAAGAGCGAGAGCAAAATTTTAATACTATTTATGCATTTTTTTGTGTGTTGGCATCTACTGGTATTTCATGAAGCACTAAACTGAGGATGTCATTAATAGGTTTAATATGGGCATTATCAGATTATTCTAAATAATGTCATGCTGAGATTATGCCATTGTGTGATAGTTAATTATGTCTTCCTACATTTTGTGTAGTAAAAATGAAATTTCATCCATGTGTATTGACTGCTTTAATTTGTCTCACACTCTAGGTTCTGCCCCCAGGTATCCTCCCTCCCTACATACTTCTTGGTAGTGCTTATCTTCCATGGCCACCTTTCTCACATATCGTGGTGAGAGATAGATGGGGACTCTTACAATTCTCTCAATGCCCTGTCTTCCTTGAGCGCATCTTTGCGACCACTAACAAGGATGCTCATTGCACTTTGTGTCTAGCCTCATCTCCCCATTTTTCCAAATCTCGTAACGTGTTCATTATTTCAAGTATTTTTCTATTCTTTTTTCTAATTTTGTGTTACAGCACTCTTTTCAGGTATGTGTGTTCTCTAGAAAACGTAATAGTCTCATCAATATATACAGAGAGTCAGATTTACGAAGAGTTCACAACGCTGTGCTGCACATAAAATTAATGCATTGTTTTCGATGAAAGCAAACAGCAGAACTGTGCCATATCTATTAAGAAGTGGCTCAGATCTGCTCTATTCCTGTGAAAGAAAGAGATCCTCTCTGTAAAATATCTATGATTTAAAGCAATTTGCTCTTTGTATGTTCACTGCAGAATGCAGAACACATGCAAAGAGGAAAAAATAGGTAGAAATGAAAACATTTCTCCTCCTTATGCTTGACTCGGTGAGACACTAGATTTTGGTGCAAAACACTTTGTACAAATATTTTTTAGATAGGGATTTTGGTCAAAACCAATGTGTGGTTGCATGGGAGCACCCACAACCGACTCGAGGAATGCCTTCTTGACACTAATGGGTCCATTAGGATGTTGGGCGGTGGCATCACTGCGGTGCTGGCAGAGCGGAAAAATAAATGTTTCCGTCCGCAAGCAGCTGCAAACACGTCCGCTATATTAGTATTGCCTAACATAGGTCATTTCCCGTCTGCTGCGGAGCTACGCTCACTGCCATCAAAGTGCACCCGCCACCGTGGAGGTGTGAGCCAATGGAGACTCACCGCCGTGCGGGATGACGTCCGCCCACTCCATAAATTAGGAAGCTCCAAACAAGCTGCACAATCATAGACGGCGGAAGTTCGACAGCGGAGCGCGAAACCAGAGTCCCGGTACCCTCCACCCGGTCACGAACACCATGGACCCAGCTCTACACGTGTTCCATATGCTGTACCTGCTACATCACTATCAACTCATGGCCCGGTGCGGACGTCGCCGCAGGTACGCAACTACAAAAATACAGCACACAATACACAGGCTGACACAGGGTCCAAATCCACAATAGACACCCTGCTGGGACAGTAACACATCCCCAAGGTCACCCACACATGACCCACGTGCCACCAAGTCACCCCTCTGCATCCTGGACACACATCGTCCGCGATCATGCACCAATGTCCCGGTCACGTCACTGCAGCGGTGAATACAAGGGAATACATGCGCACAATGCAGAAGGCAGGGCCAGTCCAAGGCATGAGCAGGGCACTAAGACCTCAGGGACACACCTCCTCCCAACACACATCAACACACCCCATGAAGGCACAGGCCATGTGCCCATCCTGTGCACAACAACAAGCCAGGTGAATCCACACCCTGCACCCCACTACAAACAACCAGGGAGACAGACACTGCAGGAGTGGCTGCACCGGAACACACAACACACAGCACAGAGCCAGGGGAACACACACACCACAACACCACCACACACATGGAAAAAACATGAGTACAAGCACCAAACAAACACCTACAAGGAACAAAAATACACATGGACACACAGCCTGCACAGTCACACATACACTCTACACACTGACAATCAGACACCCAAAATGCCAACAGCAAATGAGCACAACAAATCTGCAAGCCAAACTGGGATGTTCACAAATGGAAGGTCCTGGAGACACACAACAAGCATGTGCACATCACATGCAAGACAAGGAACACAGAACACCCCCCCCCAAACCATCAAACCACACATGGCTGGTACAGTCAGTGAAGTCAAACCACAGACACCACAGAGCAACAACACAGGGAGACAGCAAGGCAAACCATGTATAGACACAAGGATTAAAGGAAGGCCCTGAAGTTAAACTGTGAACAGACACACTTACATACAACCACCTCACAGGAGTACACCAGCAGCACAACGCACAGGGCCCATATACATACTCCATTACTGACAAACACAGGGAGGAACGTACACACATACCGCCTCACAACAGCAGCACATAACACCCGTGCCACACACTGAAGGCTGCCAATACTTGCCAGTCCATACACACAAATACAAACACACACCCTGGGTGTAGCCACAAACATCACACACAGGGATGCCACAGCAAATGTCTGCATACAAACATCACACAAACACATAACCTAAATGAAACACACACAGAACCACAACAAAAACAGACATACCCTGTCAGTAAAACTGTGGCAAGGCAATGGGAGCACAGACACAACAGGAGTGCACAACATCATCACTCATTTACAAAGCACACACAACATACCACAAATCACACAAGAAATGCACCATCGCAGAACAACACAGCCACATCAAAACAAGTACCGATGCGCATGCCAAACAAACTGAACAAACACTGCAGGACATCAGGGGGTGCACTTCAGCCAATGTCAAGGCCGCATATACACAGCACTGAACGCACAGCAAGCAGTGTGTGCACACCAAGCATACTAGTCACACACAGACATGAGTGACACAACAGCACACCCAGGAAGTGAAGCAATAACACAGCCAACACACATACATCCAACACAGCCACAACATAAGCACAGATCTAGGACACAATGGTGGAATCAAATTGAACATAGCACTGGCCAGCACACACAGCTGAACAGCAGACGAGCAACCATGACTGCCAAACAGCACAAGAACACCACAGAGGAACAATTAGGGAAAGAACATGAGTGGTACATATCCCCAGCCCAAACAAATGCACCACACAGCACAATTTGACAAATGAAGTGATGAGGAGGCGCATACACTCACACAAAGCAAGGGGTCAGCTGACATCCAAGTGAAGTGTACTGCATGTCATCAGTGGACATGGCAGGAATGCACAAAACACAATCAGAGGGAGCCAAGGCCCACAACGAGTAGGCATAAGAGGCACACATAGGGGATGGCACTACACCACACCCACCATGCCATACATAAGGACAAAAGGCAGCATGTGCCTGCAATTCCTGAGAAACATAAACACAATGGCAGTTTGTAGCAGCGGGTCTGCACAATCTACACAAACAGAATCAAGACACATGAATGAACAAACAAACATAACACTGATGTGCCAGTTACACACTCTGCACACTCACAAGTGACTAAAACAACAAGAGGGAGTCGGACAGAACAGCATGGACATACCAACACACTGCACACCTCTTGACAACCCAAGAGCACACATCTCATGTAGGCCATGTGACCATCACAAGATGTCCATATACATACACAGCTCGGCACACAGAAAGGAGTAACACACATACATGATGACATTGCCCAGCCTGCATACAAACCTGTGCACAGAGTCACACTCTGTTCTGGCAGTGTCCCCCAACCTGACATGTGAACAATGCAGCCAACAATTGAAAACCTGGAAAATGAGAACTGCAACACAGGTAACATTGACACCACAGATGCCACAAGTATCAGTGGCAGAAATAACTGAAGTCCCTGTCACACCTGTGAAAAAAGAGTAGGTGAGCAAAGACCTTGGCAATGTTGAAGTGCCACATAGAGCATGACCGCCAAACACAGGCACACACAGAAATAAGTTTATTCAGTAATGACACTGATAAAACAGACAATTGGAGTAACTGTCTTTATTCACATGTTGCATAGATAGGCACCAGAAGCAGAGAAGAGCAAGGCACAACATGCACAGCATATCCATAATAATCTGCCCAGGACAGGGAAAAACTGGAAGGCCAGTGGCCGGTTCAGGGTGCTCAGCATGTACATGAGAGGCTGCACAGGGAAGCATCCAACACAGCAGAACAACAGGGCCAGTGTCATGGCAAAGTTCACAGCAAGTACATGAGAGGCTGCACAGGGAAGAGTTCAACAGAGCAGAGCAACAGGGCCAGTGGTCAGTTCAGGGTGCACAGCAAGTACAAGAGAGGCTGCACAGGGAACAGTCCAACACAGTAGAGCAACAGGGCCAGTGTCCAGGGCAATGTTCACAGCCAGTACATGAGAGGCTGCACAGGGAAGAGTCATACACAGCAGAGCAACAGGGCCGGTGGCCAGTTGAGGGTGCACAGCAAGTACATGAGAGGCTGCACAGGGAAGAGTCTAACACAGCAGAGCAACAGGTCCAGTGGCCAGTTCAGGTTGCACAGAAGGCACATGCGAGGCTGCACAGAGAAGAGTCCAACACAGCAGAGCAACAGGGCCAGTGACCAGGGAAAAGTTACCAGCAAGTACATGAGAGGCTGCACATGGACAAGTCCAGCACAGCAGAGCAGCAGGGCCAGTGTCCAGGGCAAAGTTCACAGCTAGTACATTCGAGGCTGCACAAGGAAGAGTCCAACACAGCAGATCAATAGTGCCAGTGTCCAGTTGCGGGTGCACAGCAAGTGCATGAGAGGCTGCACAGGGAAAAGTCCAACACAGCAGAGCAACAGGGCCAGTGTCCAGGGCAAAGCTAACAGCAAGTACATGAGAGGCTACACAGGGAAGAGTCCAGCACAGCAGAGCAACAGGGCCAGTGTCCAGGGCAATGTTCACAGCTAGTACATTCGAGGCTACACAGGGAAGAGTCCAACACAGCAGAGCAACAGTGCCAGTGGCCAATTGAGGATGCACATTAAGTACATGAGAGGCTGCACAGGGAAGAGTCCAACACAGCAAGGCAACAGGGCCAGTGGCCAGTTGAGGGTGTACAGCAAGTACATGAGAGGCTGCACAGGGAAGAGTCCAACCCAGAAGAGCAACAGGGCCAGTGTCCAGGGCAAAGCTCACAGCAAGTACATGAGAGGCTGCACAGGGGAGAGTCCAACAAAGCAGAGGGACAGGGCCAGTGGCCAGTTGAGGGTGCACCGCAAGTACATGAGAGGCTGCACAGGGAAGAGTCCAACACAGCAGAGCAACAGGGCCAGTGGCCTGTTGAGGGTGCACAGCAAGTACATGAGAGGCTGCACAGGGGAGAGTCCAACACAGCAGAGCAACAGGGCCAGTGGCCAATTCAGGGTACACAGAAGGTATATGACAGGCTGCACAGGGAAGATTCCAACACAACAGAGCAACAGGGCCAGTGTCCAGGGCAAAGTTAACTGCAAGGACATGAGAGGCTGCACAGGGAAGAGTCCAGCACAGCAGAGCAACAGGGCCAGTGTCCAGGGAAAAGTTCACAGCAAGTACATTCGGGGCTGCACAGGGAAGAGTCCAACACAGCAGAGCAACAGTGCCAGTGGCCAGTTGAGGGTACACAGCAAGTACACGAGAGGCTGCAAAGGAAGAGTTTCAACACAGCAAGGCAACAGGGCCAGTGGCCAGTTGAGGGTGCACCGCAAGTACATGAGAGGCTGCACAGGGGAGAGTCCTACACAGCAGAGCAACAGGGCTAGTGGCCAGTTCAGGGAGTACAGCAAGTACATGAGAGGCTGCACAGGGAAGAGTCCAACCCAGAAGAGCAACAGGGCCAGTGTCCAGGGCAAAGTTCACAGTAAGTACATGAGAGGCTGCACAGGGAGGAGTCCAACACAGCAGATCAACAGGGCCAGTGGCCAGTTGAGGGTGCACAGCATGTACGTGAGAGGCTGCACAGGGAAGAGTCCAAAACAGCAGAGGAACAGGGCCAGTGGCCAGTTGAGGGTGCACAGCAAGTACATGAGAGACTGCACAGGGAAGAGTCCAACACAGCAGAGCAACAGAGCAAGTGTCCAGGGCAAATATCACAGCAAGTACATGAGAGGCTGCACAGGGAAGAGTCCAACACAGCAGAGCAACAGGGCCAATGTCCATGGCAAAGTTAACAGCAAGTACATGAGAGGCTGCACAGGGAAGCATCCAACACAGCAGAGCAACAGGGCCAGTGTCCAGGGCAAAGTTCACAGCAAGTACATGTGACTCTGCACAGGGAATAGTCTAACACAGCAGAACAACAGGGCCAGTATCATGGCAAAGTTCACAGCAAGTACATGAGAGGCTGCACAGGGAAGAGCTCAACAGAGCAGAGCAACAGGGCCAGTGGTCAGTTCAGGGTGCACAGCAAGTACAAGAGAGGCTGCACAGGGAACAGTCCAACACAGTAGAGCAACAGGGCCAGTGTCCAGGGCAAAGTTCACAGCCAGTACATGAGAGGCTGCACAGGGAAGAGTCATACACAGCAGAGCAACAGGGCCGGTGGCCAGTTGAGGGTGCACAGCAAGTACATGAGAGGCTGCACAGGGAAGAGTCCAACACAGCAGAGCAACAGGTCAAGTGGCCAGTTCAGGGTGCACAGAAGGGACATGCGAGGCTGCACAGAGAAGAGTCCAACACAGCAGAGCAACAGGGCCAGTGACCAGGGAAAAGTTACCAGCAAGTACATGGGAGGCTTTACATGGACAAGTCCAGCACAGCAGAGCAACAGGGCCAGTGTCCAGGGCAAAGTTCACAGCAAGTACATTCGAGGCTGCACAAGGAAGAGTCCAACACAGCAGAGCAACAGTGCCAGTGGCCAGTTGAGGATGCACATCACGTACATGGGAGGCTGCACAGGGAAGAGTCCAACACAGCAAGGCAACATGGCCAGTGGCCAGTTGAGGGGGTACAGCAAGTACATGAGAGGCTGCACAGGGAAGAGTCCAACCCAGAAGAGCAACAGGGCCTGTGTCCAGGGCAAAGCTCACAGCAAGTACATGAGAGGCTGCACAGGGGAGAGTCCAACACAGCAGAGGAACAGGTCCAGTGGCCAGTTGAGGGTGCACAGCAATTACATGAGAGGCTGCACAGGGAAGAGTCCAACACAGCAGAGCAACAGGGCCAGTGGCCTGTTGAGGGTGCACAGAAAGTACATGAGAGGCTGCACAGGGGAGAGTCCAACACAGCAGAGCAACAGGGCCAGTGGCCAATTCAGGGTACACAGAAGGTATATGACAGGCTGCACAGGAAAGAGTCCAGCACAGCAGAGCAACAGGGCCAGTGTCCAGGGAAAAGTTCACAGCAAGTACATTCGGGGCTGCACAGGAAAGAGTCCAACACAGCAGAGCAACAGTGCCAGTGGCCAGTTGAGGGTACACAGCAAGTACATGAGAGGCTGCAAAGGAAGAGTTTCAACACAGCGAGGCAACAGGGCCAGTGGCCAGTTGAGGGTGCACCGCAAGTACATGAGAGGCTGCACAGGGGAGAGTCCAACACAGCAGAGCAACAGGGCTAGTGGCCAGTTCAGGGAGTACAGCAAGTACATGAGAGGCTGCACAGGGAAGAGTCCAACCCAGAAGAGCAACAGGGCCAGTGTCCAGGGCAAAGTTCACAGTAAGTACATGAGAGGCTGCACAGGGAGGAGTCCAACACAGCAGATCAACAGGGCCAGTGGCCAGTTGAGGGTGCACAGCATGTACGTGAGAGGCTGCACAGGGAAGAGTCCAAAACAGCAGAGGAACAGGGCCAGTGGCCAGTTGAGGGTGCAAAGCAAGTACATGAGAGGCTGCACAGGGAAGAGTCCAACACAGCAGAGCAACAGAGCCAGTGTCCAGGGAAAAGTTCACAGCAAGTACATGAGAGGCTGCACAGGGAAGAGTCCAACACAGCAGAGCAACAGGGCCAATGTCCATGGCAAAGTTCACAGCAAGTACATGAGAGGCTGCACAGGGAGGAGTCCAATGCAGCAGAGCAACAGGGCCCGTGGCCAGTTCAGGGTGCACTGCAAGTACATGAGAGGCTGCACAGGGAAGAGTCCAACACAGCAGAACACAAAGGCCAGTGGGCATGGCAAAGTGCAGAGCAAGGACATGAGAACCTGCACAGGCAAGGGCAGAACACGAAGGCCAGTGGGCATGGCAAAGTGCAGAGCTAGGACATGAGAACCTGCACAGACAAGGGCAGAACTCAAAGGCCAGTGGGAATGGCAAAGTGCAGAGCGAGAGCATGAGAATCTGCACAGGGAGTGTGTACAGCTGTACCCTTCCATGGGCAGCAACACAGTCAGGGGGGTAACAATAGGCAGAACAGGCCCACCTGTGAGAGAGACAGGTGTGTGAGGGGGACTAGCACTCACACAGGCGGACTGGGATCTGGCTGTGTGATGGGGACATCAGGAGCACCTGCTTGGGGGTAGAGCGGCCCAGGTGAGGTAGGGCTATCAGTGGCTTGGAAAGCCGGACGCCTGCTTGTTCCAGGTGGTGTACTGGCATGTGTAGGTGGAGTCATGCAGATCTGAGACACAGTGTCGGTGGGAGAGGTTTGAGGGGTACCTTTCCACTTCTTGGGAATCCGAAATGGCTTCCCTGTACTGGAGTTAATGGAAACTGGTCTTGACATAAAAGGCACACACACCAACATAGCTGCATCAGGTGCAGACACTGGCACTCCCTTTGGTGATGTACTGGATCCTGCTGAACACTTCATCTGGCTACACCTCTGGCCCTACTTCCCCAGTTTGCCAGGGGTAGCCCCTACAGTGCCCTCCTTCCCCTGTTTGCCAGGGGTAGCCCCTAATGTGCCCTCCTTCACCTGCTTCCCTGGGCTTGGTATGGGAGTCAATATGGTGGGGGAATGTGGCCCTCAGCCCTTCCTAGGTGTACCCTTGCCATACAACACCTCCTCAGTGGGCAATTAAACTGCATGCCTTGCTTTGCATGAAGTTTTAGGGACAGTAGAGTCCTTAGCTGGGGATGCCTCTAAGGCATGTGAGCCTGAAGTCTGATTCTTTGCTTTTTGGGCCTTGCTTTTCCCTGACAGGCTCTTGTCTTTACTTTCTGGGGTGGCTTTGCTCTTCATTGGGGATGATGTCTGTGGGCGGGACAGCATGGGTTGTTTCTGCTGGGTGCTTCTTGTGCTATATCGTGACTGTGATGCATGTGAACCGTAGTCACTATCATCAGATGTGGCCAGTAGCTGGGGGCTGGACAAGGGCCCTTGAGCAGAAATGGGAGTATGTGCCTGTTGAAGGGGCAGACGTCACTGTGAACGACAAAGCCTGGACAGTATGGTGCAGCCCACACACGTCGGAGTGTATGCCATCCATGTAGGCAACCACTTGGGCTAATTTTTTGTCATGGTCACTGAAGGCATTGAGGAGGGCTGTCTGGCCCACAGAAAGCTGGCACAGAAGCTCAACAGACTCAGCACTGATGACAGCAGGGGGACAGGTGCAGGGGCAGCGGTGCCAGATGTTAGTGTACCTCATCCCATCTTACTGACACGGACACGGGCAGCACCAGAGGAAGTGGATGGGAGGGTGGACACTGGCCGCTGTGTGGTAGATGATGCACAGTTTCATTTCCCTGTACCCACCAACATGGATGCATCCCGCTGGCATCAGAGGATGTGGTACTTTGGGTCTCAGTCAGGGATTGCTCCTGCCTACTCCGGTTCCCCTCTGAGGCGCTGGTGACCTCTGTGTCACTGGGCTCCTCTGCAGCTGTGATGATAGTCTCACCCCCACTAGTATCCGGCTTCTGTCCCTCCATGACCATTGGCGAATCTGAGTGAGTGCGAGATGCAGGGTCTGGTTAGTGGCATTAACAGAACAAAGCAATGCAATCAATGCAATTCAAAAGATGCCCAAATCTACCTGTTGCACACCACACAGCAACTCACTGCATAGACCACAACAGTGCATGTAACCCTGATCACCTGTCATAACGGAGCCATGTTAAGGCCACACAGCACAACACCCTGCCTATGGCGGAAGTGTACAAGACACACAACTTGCTCTGCCTACACCTACAGACATGATGTGGGCAGTGGGCACATCACTTGTTGCCACTGACAGACCTTGAGGGAACAGGATGAGTCAACACAGACACCTATTACGACGTGACAGTTCACAATGGCAAATAGCCCATCCAAAACACCATGTTGTACTCTGGGGCCCAAAGACTAGTGCGCATTTTTGTCAGATGTCTCGGACTCAACATTCATTGTGCATGCAATGTACACATAGATGTAGTCCAATTCAGATTGGGACACCCTGCTGTACTCTCCCAAATCGATTCCCCAGACTACCCCAATGTTGAATAACCATGAATAGCACAACCTTCTCCCGACAAAGGTTTTCCTGGTGAGTAGTAAATGGCGCACTGCTAGAGTTTTGGGAGGCTTGAATTTCGCAATTTGCTCATTCAATAACTGGATATACACAACATGATTATGATAAGATTCTATTGAATTGATCTCCATGTTTCAGCTGCAACTAAAGGAGTGATTAAGAATTTTGAAGGTGTATTTGAGTTACACTAAGAAGGGACAAGCTGTTTGGCTCAAACTTTTGAGGGCTGATGTCGCTCTCTACGATGTAGGAGCCACCTGGCCCTGCTTTCATATGGTGTCCTAGTAGAAGGACTGCTTGTGCCCACCATCACACACCCCCCTGTCTTGATGAAGAACCCATTGTAAGGTGTCCACAAACCTACGTTGTCTCTACGGGGTCGAATTGTCGACATTCTTTTACAACAACTAGCCCTTGTATCAACGGAGATTTCTTACTGTGTTCCACAAATAGGGCATAGTACTGTATAAATTTACATATGAATTCATGTAGATTTGGCTTTTTGATTATAGACTGAAGTCTAATAGCGAAATGATGTATTGATTTTCACTTCTTTTTCCATTTTTTCCTATGTGACCACGATCCTCACATCAAATTCACCCCACCCCCCTCTTTTCTCTGTCCTTTGGGCACCTCTTGTTTAACCTATGAAAGAAGGTTTTATGAATTTGTTAAATATGTTTTTTGATGTGGTAATGTGATTAAACAACATTCCCCTACGCTAGACTCTTTGTAGATTCACTTATGTTTCCTCATTTTTAACCCTAGAATGTCCTTAGTTACTGGGGCCACTCTATAACGTAAGAATAACCATGAAGAGCACACTTTTGGAATGGAACTGCACAGCAGGGAGGATCACCTTTGTAAGTACAATTTGTGTGAATGCATGACACTGGCACCCAACCCAGCAGCAACTTACATGACACTGCACTGCACCACTCCACAAACATCACATAGGCGACCGCTGGCACAGGCCATGTACACATGCATCCGCGTCCAGCCAAAGTCGCCCTACCCAAATACTCACCCCTGCCTTGCTGCTTCTGATGCTACTTCAGACATGCATCCAGCTCAGGATGAGTCACTGCCAAGATGCGACCCATCAGTGGAGTCATGCTGCACCATGCCAACCGCCCAGTGCGAGAAAGCAGCCCCAAGGTCATCTGTGCCACGTTCTTTGCCAGCCGGCTGATGCTGTCCAACCTCTTGTGGCAATGGGTGCTCCGTCGGATAGATACCCCCAGAGCTGTCACCTTTGCTTCAATGGACCTCCACATGACCTTATGCTGGTGTACCTTGAGCTGCAGGCATGGGAGACAAGAGGGGGAAATGATCAGTGACACAGTGTCATGTACCAAAATCTATCAGTACAGTTGCAAGACACAGACTCATCACCACATCTAATCTCTGTCCATCCCACCCTAGGGTACATCTCACATGGGCACTCTGCATGGGCTAAGCTGATGTGATTGCATGCATTTATGAGGGCGTACAAAGTCCCTGCACATCTCACTCACATGCAGGATGACAGCACTGAACCCCCTATTTGGCTTGCACACATCTCCAGTACTATGCATGTCTGGCCACAGCATACATCCCATTGGGTTGACTCACTATGGGCAAAGCTATGCAGCATAAAAACTAATACTGTGTGGAGGGTCTAAGGGAAGTTTATAGACCAGCCTAGGCTACAATCCCCAATAATACTATTTACTATAACAAAACCTAGGGGTCTTGAAAAGAGGAAAAAAGGAAGCCTCTATTGGAGGGTAACAATAGCTTTCAAATCTATTGAGTACCAGGACTAACTTGTTACTAATTTAAGCATTCAAACAAAGCACACAGAACCAAAAAGTGATTGTGGGTGAAACCATTAAACAAAAGTAGGATTCCCATCAAAGTCTTGTTCTGATCAATACTATCATCTGGTCACCCTTCGGGGATGGTGTGTCTCTAGATCATTGAGACGTTTCTACCAACCACCGGTCGGAGTTGGGTTCCGACCCACAATCACTCCAGGACCATGTAGATAATAATATATAATGGGAAACAGTGCAGTGCAAAACCAAAAAAGTGTATTGGAATGGAGAGTTACCCCGAAGGGTGACCAGATGATAGTATTGATCAGAACAAGACTTTAATTGGAATCCTACGTTTGTTTAATGGTTTCACCCACAATCACTTTTTGGTTCTGTGTGCTTTGTTTGAATGCTTAAATTAGTAACAAGTTAGTCCTGGTACTCAATAGACTTGAAAGCTATTGTTACCTTTCAATAGAGGCTTCCTTTTTTCCTCTTTTCAAGACCCCTAGGTTTTCTTGTAGTAAAAAGACTATGTAGCACTCAATGTTCATGCCCTGCAAATATATCAGTATGTCATGTGTGTGGCATTGGGGGACATGGACTTTCCCACAAAATATAGATCTACACAAGTGTGGGCATGTGCAATTATACAGGGCAGAGATGGTGCATAGTTGGATTTCACTGTGAGGAAACAAGAGTAAGTACTCAGTAAGTGCAGTGATCTGATCTCATCTTGGTGGGCGGGCACTGTGCAGAGCATCTGGGTCTCACTCGGAGTTGGACAACAGGGGCACACATAGCATTCAGCCAAGCATTTACTGTCCTGGCACCTGCATGGCCAACATACTGTGTCACTGTATGGCTGACAATGCAACACACTTCACACAGACCTACAACTGCAGGCAGGGAAACCAGTGACATTGGGACACACGCTCCTTCCCCCTGGAGATAGCATGTTTGTCAGTGCATGACACAACACCACACCCTCAGGCATATACTGCAGCAGTCCAATGACAGGTGTGCCCCCCTGCCCTACACCTCTGTTTTTGAGTACTCACCACGACATTTGGGGCACCATACAGCCTTGGGTACTGTGCGAGCACCTCTTCCTCCAGGACCTTCAGCTCCTCGCTTGTGAATGGACTGGCACGGATCTTCTCTGTCCTTGACATCCCTGTGGACATGGAACACCTGTGGTGGAATTGGGTCGTGAGGGGTGTTAGGCAGCAGTTCCTGGAGGCAGCAGCAGATGAGGGTCTCAAGCAGCAGTCCCTGGAGGCAGCAGCAGATGAGAGTCTTAGGCAGCAATCCCTGGAGGCAGCAGCAGGTGAGGGGTCTCTGGCAGCAGGTTCTGTGAGCAGTGGAAATGTGAGGCTCACTCCCACATATATATAGCCCCCTGGGTTTGTTTCAAAGTTGCCAAGCTGCAACAATTGCTTGTCCAGGTCTGCCTCATTCAAAAGTAACCAATGACGGCCTCCGCGGTGGCAGTGCACGCCTACCACGATTTTAAAAATTGCATCATGCCACCGCAAACATCGATCCGATTGGCTCTAGGGCATGCTCCATGACAGTGAGACACCGCCGGGGCCAGGTTGTAGCTACAGCATTTTGTGGCCCATACAATGGCATGAGGCACCGTGATTTGGGTGGCAACCGCCATCTTCCGATGTCCCTATGGCTATCACTACTGCACTTGTGTATATGGGTGCTGGTGACACACCGCTGGGGCCAGGCCGTAGCTTCCACGATTTGGGTGGTGGAGCATGCCAACCGCCATTTGGGCATGTCTCCATGCCAATGACTACCGCACCTGTGTCAGGGGGGGTGCTGGTGACACACCGTTTGGGCCTGGCGGTAGCTTCCACGATTTGGGTGGCGGAGCATGCCTACCGCCATTTGGGCATGTCTCCATGCCAATGACTACTGCACCTGTGTCAGGGGGGGTGCTGGTCACACACCTCTGGGGCAAGGTGGTAGCTAGCGCGATTTGGGTGGTGGAGCATGCCAACCGCCATTTGGGCATGTCTCCATACCAATGACTAACATACCTGTCAGGGGGGGTGCTGGTGACACACCGCTGGGGCCAGGCGGTAGCTACAGCGATTTGGGCATGTCTCCATGCCAATGACTACCGCACCACTGTCAGGGGGGGTGCTGGTGACACACTGCTGGGGCCTGGCGGTAGCTTCCGCGATTTGGGTGGCAGAGCATGCCAACCACCATTTGGGCATGTCTCCATGCCAATGACTATTACACCTGTGTCAGGGGGGGTATTGGTGACACACCGCTGGGGCCAGGCTGTAGCTACCGCGATTTGGGTGGCGGAGCATGCCAACCACCATTTGGGCATGTCTCCATGCCAATGACTACTGCACCTGTGTCAGGGGGGGTTGCAGGTTAAACACCGCTGGGGCAAGGCGGTAGCTACATCGATTTGGGTGGCAGAGCATGCCAACCACCATTTGGGCATGTCTCCATGCCAATGACTATCGCACCTGTGTCAGGGGGGGTGCTGGTGACACACCGCTGGGTCCAGAAGGTAGGTACTGCAATTTGACCGACATACAATGGCAATGTCTATCGGGAACACTTCAACAGTGCACAGTGGCCACATGGTGAAGGGCACATCATCGTTCACACAATGCCAATGTTCCATTTGCTCCTGAGGTGCCTACATGTGCCATGGTTGTGTATGTGTGACGTACATTGGTCTGTAGTCCCTAACAAATGCATTGGATGGTTGATGAGGCAGGACAGTGTTGTAGTGGACTCTACAATGTGTACACATATCAATGTGTTGTGGGGCAGTGATGACCTCGGCATGGCTTGTCTCACTGTATGATGTAGTTACTTACTTGTGCTAATCTGTCCACTCATACATGCAATTGTCAGTTCACCGCCAACTGTGGTCAGGGTGTTGTGGAGGTGTGCCAAGTTGGAATGATGCATTGAGGTGTGACTGGTACAGCAGATGAGTATGAGACTGTGGTGTTGATTTGTCGCACATTGGCTTAATGCCACGCTCCCAATAATAAAGTAATAATAAAAATAGCTTGTATAGCGCCTGGTTACACTAGGAAACAGTGTGTCCCCGCGCTGTGTAGACAATAAAGTGAGCCTTATCAGAGAAGTTACAGGTGAATGGGGTCGGTCAGGGGGTCTCACAATTTCAGAAAAAGATGTGCTTTTGATTTTTGACGGAACCTTGTCTCCAATGGTTCCATGCAGAGTTCAATGGGTAAGGCATTCCATTGTTTGCTAGCCAGATATTTAAAAGACCTTCCCCCCATACACGCCCGGTAGATTCTGGGTACTTGGAAAAGCATACTACACAGAGATCTCAAATGGCGCTTGGGCTGATTCTTGGTCAGTAGTTTTTGGAGATAGATTGGCCCCTTCCCTTGCGTGATACAATGAGCCATACACATTGTTTTAAATACAATGCGCTCACAAATAGGCAGCCAGTGAAGGGTGGCTAAGGCCCGTTTCCCTGAAGACTTTCTAGATAAGTTCAGTGCCAGTCTAGCAGCTGCATTCTGCACACACTGTAGTGGATGGAGGCCTTTTTTGCTCAAGCCCATATATAGTGAGTTGCTGTAGTCTAGGTGGGGAGTCACAAGGGTATGGATCAAAGTTCTCCTGCTGGTTGTAGGGAGGGAGTCCAGGGTTTTGCGCAGGGTTTTCAAGATGCTGTAGCATTTACCTGCTACCCCTCTAGTGTGGTGTTCAAAGGACAGATTAGTGTCCAGTCTGACCCCAAAGTTTTTCACTTGCTCCGAGGGTATCAGGATGGACCCTAGTTCCGGTGGCCACCACGCGGAGGACCAGATGGATGGTGCTTTCCCCAACACAAGGAGCTCCATTTTATTCGCGTTGAGGTGTAAGCAGTTATTATTCATCCAGCCATCTAATTTGCTTAGACAGGCCGAGAAATTTGCTGAGGCTTCTTCGGAAGGCAGGGACAGTGTCACCACCAATTGGGTGTCATCCGCATAGGACACTATATCCACCTCATAAGTCTCTACTATCTTGGCAAGGGGCTCCATATATAGATTAAATATTGTAGGGCTCAAGATCGAGCCCTGCGGAACCCCGTGCCTGAGTGATCGTACTTCCGACTTATAGTGTACTTGAAACTGTCTGTCTGCAAGAAATGAGCTCATCCATTCATGAGACAGACCCCCAATCCCTGCTTCACTGAGACGGGAGAGCAGTAGGGGGTGAGAGACAGTGTTAAATACCGCTCTAAGATCTAATAGCAATAGCGCGGCTGTCTTCCCCTCATCTACTCTTCCTCGTAGTAGTTCTGTAGAGAAGAGGAGAGCTGATTCTGTAGAATGGTGCGCTCTGAAGCCAGACTGCGAGGGGGGAAAACAATGGCCCTCTTCTATGTGTTTCATCAGCTGAGCATTAACTATCTTTTCCACTACTTTAGAACAGAAAGGCAGAAGTGAGATGGGACGAAAGTTGTCTAACTGGGCTACACTAAGATTGGCTTTTTTTTATAGGGATGACCTGTGCTGTTTTCCAATCTTGCGGGACATAGCTCGTCTGAAAGGACAGTTTAGCCATGTGGCTTATATGATTTACAAGGAGTTCAGCCTGATTCCTAAAGATCTTAGGTTGAGGTACATCTTTGGGGGAGCCTGATTGAATGCTGCAGATGATTTTCAGCAACTCATTGTTATCCGGCACTGTGAACTGATTGAGGCGATAGGTATTTGTCGGTTCGGTAAGAACTGCGTATGTGAAATGTGGCAATTAAACTTCTTGCATGCATGCACATTGACCTATGTAGTGTTTGAGGCACTTGTGTATTGTAAATAGAGAGGTGTGCTCTCTGTGTGGCACAAACGAGCACCCATGGGAACTGGTGTGTCACTGATTTGTCAAGTCAGTCTGTGTTAATCCTGTGTCATACTGCTTGGGATATGCTGTGTCCATCTCATCATGGATGTCATTTATATGTGTCCACTTTGATCTCAACTAGGAGGAGGCCAAATCTGATTTGTCACATGATACTGCTGGAGGACATGAAGGATGTGATGATCATTCGCAAATTCCATCTAGATAGAGCCACCCTGAAGACCCTTTGTGATATGTTGGAGCCCCACCTGCAGCCTCGCCGGACATATTCAACAGCTTTCACCCCAACTTATAAAGTGACGGCAGCCCTCCATTTTTTGCCACTGGATCATTCAGGAGACCATGGCCAGTGCTGATGGGATGTCTCAACCGATGTTCAGCATGGTGCTGCGTGATGTTATGTCCACCATGATGAGATACAAGGACAGATATATCCATTTCTCCAGGGGTGCTGAATTGGCAGCTGTGAAGGGAGACTTCTATCCCCTTGGGCACATCCGCCATGTTGTTGGTGCCATAGATTGCACACATGTCGGTCTTGTGCCACCACAGGCAAGTGAGCACATTTTTCATAATCGAAAACATTACCACGCCATCAATGTGCAGGCGGTGTGCCTAGCAGATATGATCATCTTGCATGTGTGTGCCAGATTCACCAGATCAGCCCATGACTCCTATGTCCTGATGAGTAGCATTGTGCCCCGGATGATGGCTAATCTGCTTCCCGAGCGCGCATGTATTGTGGGTGAGTATGCCTAGTCATGGTAACTAGTCAAAATATTGAGTTTTTAATAGCGACTAGACATAATATCGAGTCAAAAATATATAATAGACATATTATCGACTAGACATAATATAGACTACAAAAATATCGACTAGCAAAAAATTAATATCGACTAGAATAGCAAAAATATTGATTAAAAAATATAGAATGGACATAATATCGACTAGACAGTATATAGACAACAAAAACATCGAATTTAAGGTAAGTAAATATTAATATCTAATTTTGGTGTAATAGAATTCTGTAGCGGGTTGTGGGTTTATAGGGGAATAGGGTGGGAAGTAATTTATTTATAATTAATTAAATATGTTATTTTATTTGTTGGTATTTATTTACAATTAAATGATCAATTATTATTAATTGGTAATAAATTAAAATATAATTGCTAATTAATTTTAATTGATTAATTGATAAATATTTTGTTTCTAGTAATTTATTTTTTGTAGCGGGTTGTGGGTTTATAGGGGAATAGGGTGGGAAGTAATTTAATTATAATTAATTAAATGTTATTTTATTTATTGGTATTTATTTACAATTAATTGATACATTATTATTAAATAATAATTAATTAAGATATAATTGCTAATTAATTTTAATTGATTAATTGATAAATGTTTTCTTTCTAGTAATTTATTTTTTGTAGCGGGTTGTGGGTTTATAGGGGAATAGGGTGGGAAGTAATTTTATTATAATTAATGAAATATGTAATTTAATTTGTGGGTATTTATTTAGACTTAATTGATCATTAATAATTGATTGGCAAATAATTAAAACATAATTGGTAAATAAATTTAATTGAATAATTGATAAATATGTTAATGTTAGTAATTTATTTTCTGCAGTGGGTTGTGGGTTTATAGGGGGATAGGGTGGGAAGTAATTTCATTATAATTAACTAAATATGTTATTTTAATTATTGGTATTTATTTAGAAATAATTGTAAATGAATTATTAAGTTGTACTTAATTAAAATACATTTTGTACTTTATTGTAATTGATTAATTGATAATTATGTTACTTGTATTAAATTTATTTCTGTAGTGGGTTGCCTGTTTTTAGGGGAATAGCTTGTGAAGTAATTTAATTGTAAGTAATTACATATTTGAATAAAATATGTATTGAGTTAATTTTTCAAAATACTTTAAAATTGTTAAATATTTTATTATTAATAGGTAAATATTTAGTATTAGTAGGTAATTTTTATTATTAAATAATTGTTATTTGTATTCTAAAATGATTATTTAATATATTTAACACAATTGTAAAATATTTTAATTAATTTGTAATTGGTGTTACTATTTATATTATTTCTATTTAAATAAGAAGTATTTACTTGCACTACTATTGTAGGAATAGTAATTTTTACCCCTACGCTATCCAACACTTTCCCTACTGTTGCACTCTCTGGAGTGGGAATAGTAATTTTTACCCCTAAGCTATCCAATGCTTTCCCTACAGTTGCAGTCTCTGGAGTGGAAATAGTAATTTTTACCCCTACGCAATCCAACGCTTTCCCTACTGTTGCACTCACTGTAGTTGGAATAGTCATTTTTACTCCTACACTATCCAACGCTTTCCCTACTGTTGCACTCTCTGGAGTGGTAATAGTAATTTTTACCACTACGCTATCCAATGTTTTCCCTACTGTTGCATTCTCTGGAGTTGGAATAGTAATTTTTATCCCTACGCTATCCAACGCTTACCCTACTGTTACACTCACTGGAGTTGGAATAGTAATTTAAACCCCTACGCTATCCAACGCTTTCCCTACTGGTGCACTCACTGGAGTGGGAATAGTCATTTTTACCCCTACGCTATCCGACGTTTTCCCTACTGTTGCACTCTTTGGAGTAGGAATAGTAATTTTTACCCTTTCGCTATCCAACGCTTTCCCTACTGTTGCACTCTCTGGAGTGGGAATAGTAATTTTTACCCCTACGCTATCCAATGCTTTCCCTACAGTTGCAGTCTCTGGAGTGGGAATAGTAATTTTTACCCCTACGCTATCCAACGCTTTCCCTACGGTTGCACTCACTGGAGTTGTTACAGTAAACTTAACCCTTTCGCTATCCTACGGTAAAAATATTGTATATGTTTTGTAAATAATATGTATATATATATATGTGTGTTTAAAATATATATTTTTTTTAGTTACATTAATTATTTCTCAATTTTACGTTTATTTAAGTATTTTAAATATGTTTAAATTATTTTAATTTAATATTATAATACTTTTAATTTACTTATAAGACATTAAAAAAATCGATATTTTGACAGTCTATATTTTTTACAGTCGATATTTTGGAAACAAAATTTTTGTACTTACCTGTTTGAAGATAGGAAGTCGATATTTTTGCAGTCGATATTTTTGCTTCGATATTTTGTCCTCTCGATATTTTGACTGTCGATGTTGTGTCAGTGATCCCCTAGTCATATGGCATGCTGGGAGTGTGACCTTCTGACCTCTCCCTGTGCAACATTGCAATATCTATTTGTCATACCTAGGTGACTCTGCATATCCCAGCCTTCAATGGCTGCTGAGCCGACTGGGGAATCCCAGGACCCCGGCTGATATCCAATACAATGAGGCCCATGGGAGGACATGTTGTGTGGTGGAGCGTACTTTTAGTGTGCTCAAGTCACGTTTCTGCTGCCTGGACAAAACCGGAGGTGCACTGCATACTCGCCCAGGAAGGTGTGTCATATCGTAGTGGCATGCTGCATGCTCCACCACCTGGCCATTTGCAAGCATATACCCCTGCTCCTGGATGATGATGAGGACCCAAGGCCCCCACCTGCACAACAACCTGAGTCCAGTGATGAGGACAGTGGAAAGGAGGAAGGTGGTGACATGCATCAACAGCTCATCACCCGCTACTTCACTCGAAGTTGGGTGACGAAGTCCAACATATACATTGTCTGGTGAGATTGCTGTTGTCATTAAGGACTATGTGCGAATGGTTTAAACAGCCAGATGTAAAGTCACCAGTGTGTTGATATGTGACTGTGACATGTCATCTGTGATCGTATACGGGACGTATATGTTGACACTTTTTATCACATTGTGTTGTTTGCATGTTGGTTTATGTAGATGGTTGGTGTAGTATACTGTCTGTGATGCCACACTCACACCAGTGAATGTTGTTCTGTTGAATTTCCCTAGGTGCCTCAAACTTCTCCTTGCCTGAATACAGTACATACTTCTGATACATTATGGACATTTTGAATACTGTACATCCTGCACTAAAGACAATTCTGACACAAAACAGTGTGTAAGGTATTTTATTTACAAAGTTAACATGTGAGGGGTGTGGGCAGATTTACATGGAGGTGGTGATGGAGCAGTGAGTTGACAGTCATGGTAAATGAGATGAAAGAGTAGACACCACATTGATGTGGTGACCCAGTCCAACAAACAGGTGCCATGCACAAGGCAGTGTGGGGAAGGACAGTCCAAACAGTCAATGCAGTGGGGAAGAGGGTTGCCATCAGGGCTGGCTCCGTGACTGGTGATTGGCTGGTGCTTTGCCTCCAGAGACTCCCAGGCTCTTCTTCGGACACCCAATTGGTTGCTTGGCTTGGGGGAGCCCTGCTGTGGTGCCAGTGGCACCTGAGGACTCACCCCTCTCTGTGGCCGCAGGGGAGGATGGTGAACTGTCATCCTGCGGCAATACAGAGAGGGGTGGAGGTGTTGGTTGGGAGGCAGGCCTGTCCCTCAGTAACCCCACTTGCTAACCCATGAGGTCCACCAATTGTCCAATGCAGGTGTTGATGGACCTCATCAGCAGGATGAGCTCGCGCAAAAGATCGTCCGACTTGCCACTCTGTCCCTGGGCATGTTCGTATGCCCCAAGGACTCTGGTGATGTGTTCTAGGGATGCTGTCCCACCCTCCCGGTGTCTGAGGGTAACCCTGCCCCTCCCACCTGCCCTGCTGCCACAGACCTGTTGCCTCACCACTGTGGGTCCCCCCACACTCTCCCTGCCATCCTCAGTTGTTGGTGTAGGTTGGACATCCCCTGGGACAGGGAGGGAGTTGCAGGTGGCACTGGTTGTGGTGGTGGACGCACAGGCCGTAACAGCAGGGGTCTGCTGTGTAGTTGGTGTTGCAGCAGACGTGGTTGTGGGGCGGATGGGCGGATGGGGTCCTTGGACCTGTTGCTCCCTGGCACACCAGATGGGCCGGCCTCGAGCTCATTGTCCGGAAAATCCTGGGAGTCTACATCCGAGAGTCCAGGTACCGGGGGGAGACTGGCTCTGCTGGTCGTTGGTGTTGTCCTCAGCAGTAAGTTCTTAGTCTCCTGTGTATTAGATGGGGAATGGTCATTGTTGTGCACTCTGCAAGCATTCTGTTATCTGTGTGTCATCCAATGGCTGTACACTACACAGTTGACAGATCTTCACATCATTTGCTATGTGCCCTACTGTGTCTCATGACATGGTGCAGAGGTACATACATTACTTGTACATGTTGTGATGTATCAATGCATACCATGCAAATGGTACTGGAGTCATGTTCACTGGGACCTGTTGCCATGTAGGGACCAGCACATCATCTTTTCATTGTTGTCACCTTGTTGATTTGGCTGACCTGGCAGACATCACATCTGGCCATGGACTGGCCAGTGTATTGTACTGCATGACTTTTTCCTTTCATGTACAGATTGAGATTTATGAGCCCACACATGCTTCCTAAATATTGTAATGGTCCTTGCTGATTGGGCCACATGGCAATGCACTCATCAGTGTGTGCTGTGCATGGTTGTGCCCAGTCTTCCTTGTGCATGTACATTGGTGTGTCGCTCTTTGTTATCTGTGACAGTTCCTTTTGCTTACCTGTGTTCACACTGTGCCTGTCATGCAGGGTCGGTGTGCATATTAGTGCAATGAGAGGGATGGTGTTGCCATATGGCATGCTTTGATTAGTGACAAATGGGTGGGTGCACGTACCGCCTACCGACCTGTTAGGTGAAGGTGAACACTGCAATGGCTTCCAACTGTTTGTGGGTGGGAGGGAGTGTTCCATCTTGCTCAGTTAGGATAAAAGGGTACATGGTGGGAGTAGTATTGCATGCCTCCCACCCCTAAACAGCACAACCTGGGAAGATGGATAACTACCTGTTAGATGAGGGTGAACAATGCAATTGCTGACACATGCTTCTGGGTGGGTGGGGAGTGTTCCATCCTGCTCAGGGGGGACAAGGGGGACTGTTGGGAGTTGTAGTGCAGGCCTCACACACATCCATACCCCTCCCTGTGAAGATGGTTACCTACCTGTTGGTTCATTTGGTGGTCAATGCAATGGCTTCCAACTGCTTGTGGGTGGGAGGGAGTGCTCCATCATGCTCTGGGGTGTGGGCCAGGAAGCATGCTGGGAGAAGTTGTGCCGGCCTCCCACCCCCAAAACACCCTCCCGGCCAAGATGGCTACCTACGTGTTAGTTTGTTTGGTGAACAATGCAATGGCTTTCAACTGCTTGTGGGTGGGGGAGTGCTCTATACTGCTGTGGTGTGGGCCTGGGAGCATGTGGGGAGTAGTGGAAAAGGCCTCCCAGTACCGAACAGGGTTTCCAGGCAAGATGGCTACCTACCTGTTAGGTGAAGTGAACACTGCCATGGCCGCCACATGCTTGTGGTTGGGGGAGTGCGCCATCCTGCTGTGGTGTGGGCCAGGGAGCATGATGGGAGTAGTTCTGCAGGCCTCCCACCTAGGAACACCCTCCCAGGCAAGATGGTTACCTACCTGTTAGGTGAAGGTGAACACTACAATGGCTGCCATATGCCTGTGGGTGGGAGGGAGTGTTCCATCCTGTTGAGGTGTGGGCCAGGGAGCATCCTGTGATTAGTTGTGCAGGCCTTCTACCCCAAAACACCCTCCCAGGCAAGATGGCTACCTACCTGTTATGTGAAGATGAACACTGCAATGGCTGCCACATGCTTGTGGGTGGAAGGGAGTGCTCCATCCTGCTGGGGTGTGGGCCAGGTAGCATGCTGGGAGGAGTGATGCAGGCCTCCCACCACCAAACAGGCCTCTCAGCCAAGATGGCTACCTACCTGTTAGTGTGTTTGGAGAACAATGCAATGGCTTCCAACTGCCTGTGGGTGGGGGAGTGCTCTATCCTGCTGGGGTGTGGGCCAGGGAGCATGCTGGGAGTAGTGGTAAAGGCCTCCCACCACCAAACAGGCCTCCCAGGCAAGATGGCTTTCTACCTGTTAGGTGGAGGTGAACACTGCAATGGCTGCCACATGCTTGTGGGTTGGAGGGAGTGCTCCATCTTGCTCATCTAGGATACAAGGGTACACGGTGGGAGTAGTATTGCAGGCCTCCCACCCTTACACAGCACAACCTGGGAAGATGGCTACCTGCCTGTTAGGTGAGGGTGAACACTGCAATGGCTGCCACATGCGTGATGGTGGGAGGGTGCTCCATCCTGCTGGTGTGTGGGACAAGGGGCATGGTGGGAGTAGTAGTGCAGGCTACCTGTGCTTATGCTCCCATGGTAATATTTCTGGCTACGTTTAGAGTAAATGGGAGTGAGTGTAGGTTGGATCTCTGAGACAGGTTTTTGTGGGTGTGTGGTGCAGATGTATGGGATTTGTCCTGGGTGGTGTGGGTTTTTGTTTGTGCAAGACAGTACATATCAGTGTGTTGGTTAACATTTGTTTGTACTTACCAGCCTCCACTCCCCCGTATACTCATATGAGACTCTCTGGATGCAATATAATAAGCACCTTCTCCTCCCATGGTGTAAATGTTTTCGGTGGGATGGGAGAGCCACTGCCAGTCAGGTTACCCAGCTCCCAGTTCTTGCTCCTCCTCTCTTTGCCTACACTCTTGAGATCATGCCACCGCTTCATGATCTCCTTCTTGGATCACGAGGTGTTTCTACTGCATTTACCCTTTGTACTATTCTTTCCTACATCTGTGTCCTTGTGGCTAATGGTGTCTGTTGGACCAGGCTACCCAACAGTTGTGGTTCCACTCTGACTATCTCATTGACCATGACTGTCAACTCACTCTCTGTGAATCTGGGCATTTTATGTGTGGATATGGTGTGCGGTGTGCAAAGTGTTTGTTTGTGTAGGGGTGTGGGTGGTGGGTGTGGTATTGATGTGTGATGTGTGTTATGTGCTGGAGGCTTGTTGGTGCTGGTGTGATGGTGGTGGTGGTAGTGGTGTTGAGTGTGCTGTGTTCTTTTTCCTCTCCTATCTGATCTGGTGGATGCCATTCTCTTCTGGAGTGTTGCAAACGATTGTGGTCAGTGAAGGGGCTGGTTTTATGCTCAGCTATGTGGGTGTGTCCAAATGGGGTTTTGCTGTCAGGTGTGTTGTGGGTGTTGTCCTGGGAATTGTATGTTTCTGTTTTGCATGTATTTGTTTCATTTTGATGTGTTTTGTGTATTTTAGGGCATGGCTACTTTGATTTGTGCAATTTTCTGCATTATTGTGGGGTTTTGGTATAGTCTGCCATGTTTTGTATGGATCGTGCGTTGCGGTGACTGTGCAGCAGCTCTTCCGCTGGCTCTACCATTCACTGCAGTGTGCGACCACTGTGGCCGGAAACAGCGGATCGTACCGCTGGATCAGCAGGGATATACTAATTTCTCATGCTGTGTCTCCGCTATGCTTGCGGCGGGTTGTAGATTTCCCGCTGCATTTCTGACCGCCGTGGTCGGATTTTGGACATCACCCCCGCAACGGGCGTTTTTTCTTGGTCCGCTTCCGCCGTGGTCAGACTTTTTTGGTGGTTGTCCCTCATTTGTCCGCTTTTTTTCCACGTCCCGGCGGGTGGTTGTTTTCCGCTTCCATGGCGGTCGGGGTGATTTTCCAACCGCCATCCTAATGGGCCTCTAAGTAACGCAAGGCAGCGCATTGCTCTGTGTTGCAATATTTTGAATTATAATCCATCCCAAATCAAAATTTGCCTTAGATTGTATATCCCACCAGTAATCTTTGCATCACACCTGTGTCAGAAAAGTAAAGCAAACCTGACTCAAAGTCCCTGTATATCTGGGCCAAAGATCCTTTGAATGTACATGAAGTTTAATTAATGCTAATGTACATTTTTTTATTTTAATAACTATTTATATTGTACAATTATCACTTATGTTGGCTAGTGTCAACAATGGAAAGAGAAGTAAAGCATTTCTTCTTTCCTATCCTAAAGCAGGAAAATGCTTTATGTTGGAGTCTGGACATATGAATGGCATTTTCCTTCTGTACAAGATGTTTGATAAACCGCTGACATTGTTTTCCAGTATTCAATAAGTAATGTTTCGTGCACATTTGTCTGCTTTGAAAGCAAAGAAAACCTTGAATCAGATATTCCTTTCAATTGTGTTTATGTCGTATGCCTAGTACTTCTGAAAAGGATGAATCCGTTCAGAAATAGGCAAGGAATTAAAAAGCATGAGTACAATATGTTCCTTTTTTATTGCATACAGTCATTTGGCAAATTGGAAGCTGAGGTTTGCTAAAATGCCAACTTTCTCTATTTGTTCCAAATGTATCTGCCAAGAAGCCTGATTAGTCCCCAGTTTCTGGTACATAAATCAGCAGCACCTGGTTCAATCCCTATCCCAGAAGACCAGGAGACGTGTTTGCCAATAGTAAACAATAGCAAGGAAACTCGTTTCATTACACCACTTAACAACTCATCTTCTGTAATGCCATAAATGAATTAACATCACACACTGCATGGATAAAAATGATTGCTAGACAAATAAAGATTTGGAAAGCCAACTGAACCCACTGAAATCTCAGAAAGGATGACAGTTAAACAATATTTATAATTGTAAGTTTTAAATACATTCACCAATCTGTGTGAATTAATATACTTTATATTTCAAAATATTAAAAAGATAAGGAAATTAGAGGTAATTTGTTATAAATTGTGCTACACATCCATTCCGCCCCACCCAGCAAGACAAAATTGTTGCTGTACGTTTATCAATACCTACCATTTAGGATGTGTACGATTGGGACAGGACATAGTTGGGAGATTGTACACATTACAATTAGCTTTAAACAGGCATTTCTAAGCTCTCTTCAGTACCACTCAAAGCACAGCGGAATCCTCTATAAACACCAGGGACAATAAATGTTATCACGTTATCACATTTCCCCAATCCTAAAAGTATATTTAGCTTTCTATTACAATGCAATGGGTGTAAAGAATTCAATAGTATCACTGTAAAATTAATGATGAGAAGCTGTGCATAGCGGTGGTGCGAGTTATAGCTATCTTAGGGCAAAAGGTAAAGTTACTTGAGATAACTCTAACTATAACCAACGAATTTCTATGGAGTTGTGTGTGTAACATCCGTACCTAACTATACCTTCCCTGTAACCTTTGTTTATTTTAGTGAATTCTGAGGGTGTATGTGACTGTAACTATAACCACTGAATTTCTTTCATTTTTTTGTTGTTGAAAACATTAACCTTGTCACTGAGAAGTTCAACTAACTATAACGTTACTTTAACCTTTGGTTTTTCTGTAAATATATGTGTGTGTGTGTGTGTGTACGTATGTGTATGTGTCAAAAAGGTACTATGTTTTGACTAGTTTGTGCATGGAAAGTTTTGGGTTGATCCGTCAAGCAGGGGCCGAGAAAAAAGAGGGGGTTCTAAAACACAAAATCTTTATGCATGTTGCATAGATTTTTTAAGAAGGGCTACAGCAAAAACTGCTGAACAGAATTACAAATAAAATCACAGGAAGGCAGATCAATTCAATTCAAAGTAAGCTTTATTTGATTTCTTCATAAGAAACCTTAAACATATATAAAAAGCAATTTCTATTTAAAATGTAAAAACAATATATGTCCCATACAAAAAGTGCAAGCATATTTACAGCACCATAAAATGTTCCTATTAAAAAGGTGTTTCTACCGCAGTACCAGAACTGTTTTCAGGCAGCATCACAAACATGGACCGCAAGAAGGCGGCTGTCAAATTGCAGCCGTTGGGAGCCCTCCGGCTCGGCCACTCTGTAACCACGTTTTCCAGACCTCTCTATGCTTAGCATTTTGTTTTTGCGAAAAGTGAGCTCTGCCGTCGGATGCACGAAACGCTGTGCGAGGCTTATTGGTGCTTTCTCGCTTCGGGCAGTCCTGGTGTGCCGTGTTTGGAACCGCTCTGCTGGGCGTTGCAGTTTCTTTCATTAGCAGAACTGCTGTGGCAGGTTGCAGTGCTCTCCCGGCACCTATCTATGCAATACGTCCAGCCAAAGCGAAAACGGTCAAAAGCCGCATGGACACTGGGTCAGTTGCTAAGAAATCTACAGTTAGGATGGACCAGGCCCCCCAAGCAAAAGGACCTCTTGCAGGGAAAATAGAAGGCATATGGCCAAATTTCTTTAAGAAACTCCCTGCACCAGTATAAGGGACTCAGGAAAAACCCATAACAAAAAAACTCCACTGGTGCTGGATCATCCCTCCCGACAAGCCAAGCCCCATTGCTGCAAACGGCCGGATCCAACAGTTTACACCAGGTGGAGATTCAAGCTCTGGGATACAGCCACAACTGTTATCTCTGGACTCTGAGGTGAGCCAAATTCTAACTCTTGTAGAGGGGCACAAGGCAGCACAGGTCTTAGAAGACTCTGGCGGTAAGGCGGGGAGTCTCTGCAACAGAATGGAGCTGAGCTATCTATGGCAGGAGGAAACACAATATCTCAACTGGCTGGTCTTTCTGGTAAACAATATGGGACAATGGGAGAGTTTGTTGTCATTCGAGGGGTGGAGGCAGAAGTTGGAGATAAATTCTTCTCCCTTTGTGACATTTCTGACTGGTCTGATTCGGACAGCCAGCGTCAGGTATCAGATTCCAGTAACTCCACTGGGGGGGGGGGGGGGGGTAAGACAAAACCTTGGCTTCTGTTGCCACAGTTAAGAAGGGAAGAAATTCTCATGACGGAGGTAGCAAAAAGGAAAATAAATCTCAGGGTCTTCTTTGGGTTGACTCTGTCTCCCCAGATTTAAAAGGTAATATGGCCACAGCTGGAAACAATACAGGTGAAATTGTATCTGCCTCCTTAGATCTATATATCAAAGCATCATGGCCCAAAGAGATGAAACCCACATTGAAAGTCGGAAGGTCCAAGATGCTGGGGGCCATACGGAAGATCTCAAAGACTTGCTTTGAATTTCTGGGACAAATGGATGAGGTTGAAAGTAGAGTCATATACTGGAAAATGAAGCCATAACCCATAAAGAGATGGCAGTGCCACTGAAGAGTCCAATTTCAGAAACTTATTGGAAGTTGGAAGACTTCAAATATCGAATGAGGCGCAATAACTTGAGGGTCTAGGGCATTCTAGGAGGGCTGAGGGGGGGCAGTGCTTTAAAATGCACTATTGATTTCTTGAAAGGGGCACTTCCGGATTGGGCTCAAGAAATACAGTGTGCTCATAGGTTCCCATTCAAGCAGAGGAAACGTTTATCATCAGCAGGGAACAAACACTGTGCTATCTTGATTTATGTAGGAAACTTCCTCCTTCACCAGGCAATTTATGACCTAGCCTCCCCGGACCCACAATGATCTTTTAATGGCCATACCTTTTTTGTGAGGCCTGATTATTGTCATTTGACAGTAGAACGTCTCTGGCGACTCCGCCAGTTGATACAACCACTTCAGAATAAGGGATCTCAGGTGTTTTTACTGAATTCAGCCAAAGTTAAAGAAATTTGGAGGGAAATCCCCCACTTTTTCTCATCAGAGATTCTGGCTGAAGAAGTTTTGCAAACTGTTGAGTAAATTCTACATATGTAGTAGAAAATTAACTATGTTTTTGGTATTTCGCTCTTACCATATATTTGTGGTGTTTCTTCTGTTCTGCTTTTTTTGTATTATGGGCAATAGTTTTTTGTTCTCTTTTCTCTCTTGGCTAGGGCAGGAATGCAGGAGGGCTCCCTCTCCATTACAGGACTTGGTTGGTCTAGCCATTTAGTGTAGGGTTGTGGTGCACAAGGGGAAGGGAGAGGGGTTCATAGGGGGTAGGTCAAGGGGAGGGGGAGGAAAGGAGTAGGGGTAGGGGTAAGCAAAGGCTAAGGTACTTGTTGTTTAATATATGTCATGATGTTTATATATGTTTAAGGAAGACATAAATGATTTCTATGATTAATCGTAATTTAATGTACTTGATGGAGAGATTTGATATTTAGAATTGTCAACAGAAGGATGATGGGTGAAATTCGTATTTGCTCATTAAAAATATGAGGCCTCAATGATAGGAAAAAAGGGGAAACATCCTTTACGATGCAACTTTTACCACGCAGTACCTTTACAACGCAGGTTTTTCAACGCAAGTCATTACAACGACTTGCGCTGGGGGGCGCTCTAGGATAGGTAATAGTTTAAATTACTATCCGACATCTTCCCTATTATCCACGGGGACTGGAGGTGGAATAGTAAATTAAACTATTCACTATCCAGCACCCCAATGCAAGTCTTTGTAACGACTTGCGTTGAAAAACCTGCGTTGTAAAGGCATGCATGGTAAAAGCATGCGTTGTAACAACGTACATCCGGAAAAAAGGGATACAATTGTTAACAACCTTCACTTTATGCAGATTGATGTAGTTTGTCTTCAAGAGACTCACATACCTTGGAGCAAGCGTTGGTGGCTAAAGGATCTAGGTTTTAATATGTTAGCATGCTTTCGGCAAGGGACGACCACAAGGGGGTCACAATCCTGACAAAACAAGGTTTGGGTCTGTGCAAGACAGTGAAGGAAGACAAGCTGTGGCGATGGACCATGGTGGAATATAAATTCCCAGCTAACAATGATTCTATTGCAATCTGCTCCATTTATGGATCTTTTAGATGATCCCCATGTATTAAATTATCTAAGTATCAAACTTGCTCTTTGGCAGCAGCCCTTGATCCTTTACGGAGATTTTAATATTCACCTAGATAGTCATTTTGATATAAATTCTTGTTTACCAAGTCAGGGCAGGAAAGTAAGGGTCTTTAATGCCTTGCAAGGCTTGGTTAGAGAACAGGGTCTGATTGATAGCTGGCACAAGTGTAGATCTGCTGATCCAGGATGAAACTTTTATTCGGCACCCCATAACAAATGAGTTAGTTGGATTTTTTTTTTAATCTCTGACCAACTAGTCAAAAACCCTAAAGTGGAAAGCTCTCCAAGGACCATCTCAGATCATAATGCTTTGGTACTGGAAGTCTCACTGTCTGGGGTTACTAGGGCTCAGAGGCCTATGACGTTCTGAAGGAGACTTTTGGGTGATCAATTATATCAGGAAAATATGACTAAGTGGATTGTCGAATTCTTTGATACTAACAGACGTTCATCCTCCAATTCTATAGTTTGGGATACTTTTAAGGCAGGGATTTGAGGTGAGACCCTGAGCTTTTCCATTTCTTGACAGAAAGCTCTGCAGAATGAAATAGGGAAATGGTTCAAGCAGTTAGAAATGGCGGAACTTAAACTTATGGGGAAAGTAAGTAAAGGGCATAATAGCGAGGAGTGCCAACAGGAAATTTCAATTATTAAATCTAAAATACATCAAAATTTTCTCTCAGTGGTGGCAGCTAAATATGTACAACATAGGACTGAACTATATGAACTGGGGGAAAATACTGGGCAAATCTTGGCAAAACGCCTTCGACAACTGGAGGTGATGAACAGAATTGTTAAAATGAAAGATCATTTAGACCAAATTCAAGGGTCCTCAATAGAAATACTGAATGTTTTTTAAAAGTATTACGAACAATTGTATACCTAGGGAGGGACTCCACCAGATGGGGGATCTGTAGCTGTCTTTTTAAAGGATCTAGAAACAAAGGTGGTCACTGATGCACAAAATGAAATCCTTGCATCACGATTACCCCGCAAGATCTAGAAACAGCTTTAACCTCTATAGCCATTGTTAAGGCCACTGGCCCCGATAGCACCCCCCTGGAGTTTTATAGGGCATTCTCTAAATCATGTCAGCCATAGATGCTACAAATATTTCAAATGGCCCAAAGTGAATATGACCTCAGATCATGGCAGTAGACGGCTATAGTTGTGTTAAAAAATAGGGGAAACCTGATCTGATACCAACATGATATCGGCCCATATCACTTATAAACTATGATAGCAAAATTTACTCTAAAATACTCGCAATCAGACTGGGCAAGGTCATCACCCCTTTGGTTTAACTCCATCAGCTTGGATTGTTTTCCTCGCAAGGACACTTCAGACCATATCCACCGTGTTATAGCCCTCCCAGACTTGGCTCTGGCCATGGAATCACCACTAGTGGCAGTCCTATTTGATGCCAAGAAAGTGTTTGACAGGGTCTCCTGGCGGTATCTGTGGTCTGTCCTGTAGTGGAAGGGATGTTGTGGATAATTTATCCAGGTGATCAGGGTATTATATTTTTCGCCAAAATCTGTAATCTGCATATCAGGGTAGAACTCAAAGGAGCTTAATATTAGTAGAGGCACAAGGCAGTGTTGCTCATGCTCCCCTTTGCTCTTCGCCCTTTATATTGACTCTTTTCTATGAAAATTGGAGTTGGACATTAACATCAAGGCGTGAAGGTCAATGACATTTACTATAGAGCATTGGCATATGCAGATGACATCGCTGTGATTACGACAGGTGTTTTTGAGCAATTCCAGAGTTAAAGCTCTTAGCTGAACACTTTGGAATCTTTTCAGGCTATAAGCAAAATATCAAGAAGACACAAATTATTTGCTCTGGATCCGCTCAAACTACAGATCTCCAGATCGTCCAAGAGGCAATATAACTGGGGGCTAGAATTACAGCTGCTATAGATAAAATCCCCAATATGAATACTATTCCAATAATGGATAATGTGAGCAAAAAATCAGAAAGGCTAGATCATCTGCACATCTCTTTATATGGTAGAAGCAATGTTATTAAAATGTCGGTTCTCTCAAAGTTTTCATACAATTTTAGAACGATTCCTCTGCAATTCTCCTCATCCACCTTAGCAAAGATTTATAGGATCTGTCAGAGATTCTTATGGGGGTACCATAAATCAAGAAGGGCAGCCAAATGGATTACCCTCCCAAAACAGCATGAAGGTTGGGCATTTCCCAGCTTTTTTTCTCTAATATTGGGCATCTATTTTACCATATATGTGTATCCTATTAGTTGGGTATAAAGCTGAAATTCCAGAGGAAGCCATACCAGCAAAATATGAAATAGGGTTGGGGTTTCAAGCAAAGGGTTGTGTGGTCAGGATGCTCAAACCCAGCTACTATAAAAAAAACTAAATTTCACATTTTGAACAACGCAGCTTAGAGGGTTCGGAAACAAGTGCGGCAGAAATGCCAGATTTCAAATCTGAATGCATATACTCCACTTTCCGCTCCGGGTCTACCTCCACCAATCTTTCAGGACCAAGTTCCTTCTAGATGGGGAGAAAAGGAATTAGCACCCTGGGTGATCTGTGTAGGGAAGGCCAGCTTTTGTCATTTATGAATCATTTTGGTTGGATGATATTAATCATCTGCCGATATGGAGTTTTCTTGGTGGTAATGGGAATAGGATAAAGGGGATGCCAGAAAGGATTCTATTGGTGGAGATAGTGAGGAGTAAGTCCAGGATTGGGAAGATCTGTAAAAATGTAATCCAATCTTTCCCATATGATATGGAAGCCCAGAATGCAAAATGGGAAAATATACTGGGAAAGGATGCAATCTATATTGAGGACTCACTGGAGCTGGCAAATCAGGTGTTATTAACACGGAGCCTTAGAAGCCAACGTTTTATGTCAGTTTTTTATTTGTATTATACTGCAGCAAAAGTAGCTAAATGGGCTGAGGGGGAGAGGAGGAAAATGTAATAGGTGTGGTCTAGCTTCTGCTGACACTTAACACATGTTTTATTCTTGACCTAAAAAATGGATATCTTTGTGCAGGACCTTGAGGCCTTCCTAACTAAGGTCTTAGGTTCCCTGCATCAATTACCCCAACTCTATTTATTCTGGGGTTATTAGATAGCACAGAGTTAAGCAAAAGAGCTAGGCCAGAGATAGGTTTCCAGTTCATTGCTAAAGATAAGCTCTGTCCCTCCTACCTTTTCCAACTGGAGGTCGAGGATGCTGGCAATTTATAATTAGGCCTGTGCAGTAAATTCCGTTCGCGGAATTTGCAGAATTTGGGTAATTTCGCTTTCTGCGAAATTGCCCAAAATTCTGCGTTCCGCGACTTCGCAAAATTTTTTGCTTGTTCACGTTCTCAAATGCGTGTTCGTGAGATATTTCCCCCCGAGCACGCAAACAGTGATTAAGAACAGTAAAAAAGCATTGCAAACAAGAAATTCTGCAAGATTTTTTACCGATTACGCAAATTCCGCTTACCCCTATTTATAATATAGAATATTCAGTGTACATGTTAAGGAGCAGAAGGAAAAGGGAGTTTGGTCAAAAAATATGAGCCCCAATTAGAAATCTAACGAACTAGTAAATCTGTAATTATAAACGTCTTTTTTTGCATAGGCACTTCTTTCTTCTATACTATCAAATGTAACCCATAAGGTGATTCGAGCTGAAATTTCTTGATGTTTCTTGTATATTTATGAATGAATTCTGTTTTTTTCTTTGCTCTCTTCACATATATGGTGTGTTTTTATTACGTATCCAGAAGATGTTATGACTTGTATTAATCTGTTGTTCTTTGCAATTGAAAAAAAAGAAATGAAACTTATTTTTTTAAAAGGTCTTTTTACATCTATTCACACTATTTAAAAGCCTTACCATAGTTACAAAAATTTTTAAAGGCACCATAACATTCATATTAAAATGTTTTTTCTATAGCTAAGCACATTCTTTAAAAACCTTGTCATAGAGAAAGGTGGGTACTGGTTAGGTAGAGCCTGCAAAAATGAGAATGTAGATCAACATTGTCTAAACTAGGCCTGGGTGGTAAATTCCGTTCCGCTCGCGGAATTTGGGTAATTTTGCGTTCCGCGGAGAATACGAAATTGCCCAAACTTTGCAAAATGTTTTGCTTGTTCGTGTTATCATATGCGTGTTCGTGAGATATTTTCCCCCAAGCACGCAAACAGCAATTGCAAACAGTAAAAAAGTATTGCCAACAAGCAATTCCGCGTGTTCGTGGAATTTCTGCGTGTTTGCAGAGATTTTTTTACCATTTCGCGGAGATTTGCGTAACTCGATTACGCAAATTCCGCCCACCCCTAGTCTAAATCCAAAAGACCTCAGTATTGGTAAAACCCAACTCTTTCTCTGTTCATTATAGAAGTTACAGAATAACACAGTGTGAATTGTTGACGTTAGAGACAAGTCATCACAAGGGTATTTACAAAGACATTGTGACCAATAGTTTATCTCTGGGAAACTGGGCAAGGGGGCAAGCGATGGAATGTGCCCAATCTGAAATGTGTTAGAACAACTCTATCTTGCGTCCTCTCAATAGAATTTAAATATTGTTGCATGACATGAGTGACCAGGATCATTTGGTTATTATAGACACTCAGCCTCATCAATTTTGAAGACAGTCTTAATCCCTGCAGCAACGATAAACACTCACTTTTACATTTCTTTCCTGTCAATTTTTTCTAAAGATCCTGGCTGATCATAAAATTCAAGGTGGCCCAGATCACTCATAACATTTTTAATATATTTCAGCCATGGTATGCGAAGAGAAAAATGAGATTTAAGACAATCTTTAATGTAATGATTGAGGGCGTTTTCTCAGTGGACCAGATCCTATGCCACAAAAGAATTGGCTGATCTCAATTAGATCAATTAAAAAGACTAGTCCCAGCTCAGCATGGCATACATAGGATGAACAGCTACGTGGTACTGCTAGGAAAAATCTCAAAAAGGCATTCTCCACCACTTGCAAAAATTGACAGTCAGTATGCCCCCATACACATGCCCTGTATACAGCTGTTGATACACACTTTGACTTATAAATAATTAATAATTCTTTGGGTGGTTTTCTGCCTAACTTCCTCAAAGAAATGCAATCAATCAATCAGGAAATTTTAAGCGCACTACTCACCCGTGAGCGTCTCAAGGCTCTGAGGGGGGATCTGTAGATCTGTTGAGCTGAAGAGCCAGGTCTTGAGGGTCTTCCTGAAGGTGTTCAGGGAGGGGGCCCGTCTGATGTCTGTCGGTAGCTCGTTCCAGGTATTGGCTTCTGCAGAGAGACCCCTTTGGGGGTCAAATCTAGCGCTATACAAACAAATAAATAAATAAAATGAATAAATGTGAGAGAAGGATCTTTCGTCCACTCTGGCTCTGTGGATGCGTGGGGTTATGGCCAGTGCAGGGTTGGAAGATGAGAGGTTTCTTTTGGGTACGTGGAAGTTGATTCTGTTGTTTAGGCATTTGGGTCTGCTCTTGTGTAGGCACTTGTAGGTGTGACTGAGGATTTTGAAAGTGACGGTATTCTCCACAGGGAGCCAGTGGAGACTTCGTAGGTGTTAGCTGATGTTGTTTGTGTCGCGGGATGCTGATGCCGAGTCTGGCCACGGTGTTCTGTATTGTCTGGAGTTTGTAGAGCAGGGACTTGTTGATACCGGCGTAGAGGGCATTTCCAACCATAGTCCAGTCTGCTGGTGATGAGTGTGTGGGTGACTGATTGCCTTGACTCAGGGGGATCCACTTGAAGGTCTTGTGGAGGATGCAGAGGGTGTTGAAGCTGCTGGATGTGACGGAATTGACCTTTCAGTTCATTGTGAGTGCTAAGTCGACTACGATGCCGAGGTTCTTGGTGTGGTCTGAGGGGGTAAGTGGACTTCCGAGGGTGGTGAGCCACCAGGTATTTTCCCATGCAGAAGGGGTGGTATCGAGGACAAGGACTTCTGTCTTCTTGGCGCTGAGCTTCATGCAGTTGTTGGTCATCCAGACTACACCGTCTTGCATTCCTCTCTGGAGGTTGAGTTTGGCCGTAGTGTGGTGTTTGGTGAGGAAGAGGATGAGCTGGGTGTCGTCAGCATAGGATACAATGTTGAGACCGTGTTGTCGGACGATGGCTGCGAGGGGGGCCATGTAGATGTTGAAGAGGGTGGGGCTCAGTGATGAACCCTGTGGGACTACTCAGGTGATTTTCGTGGGGTCGGAGAGAAAGGGTGGGAGTCTGATCCTTTGGTTTCTTCCGGTGAGGAATGGTTGGATCCAGTCAAGGGCTGTTCCTTGTATGCCTGCATCGTGTAGTCTGGCGACTAGTGTACGGTGGGAGACAGTGTCGAAGGCCCCTGACAGGTCGAGTAGGATGAGGGCTGTGGAGTGGCTTTGGTCCAGGACGGTGCGGATGTCGTCTGTGGTGGGGAGTAGAGTGGTCTCTGTGCTGTGGTTGCTTCGGAATCCGGATTGGGACGGGTGGAGGATAGCGTTCTCTTCAATAAATCATTTCAGTTTCCTGTTGACTGTTTTCTCCGCAATTTTTGCTGCAAATGGGAGGAGCGAGATGGGCAAATAGTTCTTGAGGTCGGCGGGGTCAGCTGTGGGCTTCTTCAGCAGGGGTCTACACGCTTCCAGTCATCTGGGAAGGTGCCTGTTTTGAAGGTGTTGTTGATGGTGCATTGTAGTTCTGGTGCGATTGGGGCCGCAACTCTGTGGTAGATGTGAGGGGGGCATGGGTCGGTGTGGGCCCTTAGTGGATGCTTTTCATGGTTTTGGTGGTGTCTTCGGCTGTGATGGGTGTCCAGTTGGAGATGGTGGGCTGGCTGGTGTTTCTGGGGGGCGGGGCAATCTGTGGTACCTGGTGGAAGGTTTTTGTACTTGAGGTGGAAATAGGTTTCAAGCTTGTTGCAGAGGTCTTGTGATAGTGTGATGTCTGTGGCTTTTCTGTATGGGTTGGTGAATTCTTTAACACCTTCGCTGCGGTGGCTATTCCGCCGCAGCGCTAAGGGGGCGGGGGGGCCGTGTGGCGTGCCATGCTGGTAACGGAACCCCTCCGTCACCAGCCTCGGTTGAGCTGTGCTCATGACGGAGCAGTTCCGTCTTGGCCTCGCCCGCTCAATAGAACTGGCCGCACAGGCGCATAATCAGCGCCGCGCAGGCGCGTCGGGCGGGCCATGACAAAACCGCTCCCTCATCAGCACAGCGCCACCGCGGCTGATGACGGAGCGGTTCCGTCATCAGCACAGAAAAGGTTAATGACACAGAAAAGTTCCTTGGGGTTGGTGGAGTTGACCAGGATTTTGTTGTGGATGAAGTTCCTCTTGGTGGCTCTGATCTAATTGCATATTTTAGTCCGTCAGGGCATCCTTGTAGATGGTGTAGTTTTCGGTTGTCTTGGTGTTTCTCCAATTCTTCTCCAGGCATCTGCAGGTGCGTCTGGCTTCTTGGAGAGCGGTGGTCAACCAGGTGGCTTTCCTGGGGCATTGTCTGTCGGGGCTGCATAGCGGGCGAGCTCATCTGCACAGTTGGAGATCCAGTTGTGGAGGTCTCTGGCTACTTTATTTACGTCGGGTGCCCAGGTGTGGTTGTCTCAGGTGAGAGTGGAGTTAAGTTGCTCGTCAGTAACCTTGCTCCAGTTCCTTCATGGTGAGTGTGGGGCTGGTTTGGGTGCCATGGGTTTGTTGATGGCGAAGTGCACGCAGTGGTGGTTGGTGCATGGCGGCTACGCTGTGTAGTTGAATTGGACTCCGTTTCCTGCCGCAAAGATGGGGTTGAGGGTTTGTCCTGTTCCGTGCGTCGATATGTTGACAAGTTGTTTAAGTCCGATGATGGCGAGGTTGTTAGGAAGGATAGTGGAGTTGGGGTCGCTGGGCTTGTCGAGCTGGAAGTTCAGATCTCCAATGAGTATCTAGTTAGTTGAGGTGATGGCGTGGGGTATGATAAAGTCGGTGATGGCGAAGGGTGTTTGGGGGCTGGGGGGTCTGTAGACGAGAGTTCCTCAGAGTGTGGCTTTGAGGGGTGGTTTGGATCTGGAAGTGCAGGTGTTCGACAGAGGAGAAAGTTTTGCTGGAGGTGGTGAGGCGGAGAGTGCTCTTGTGGGCGATGGTGAGGCCCCTTCCTGGGTGGTTGGGAAGGTCTTTTCTCTGTATTTTGTATCCGCCTGGGATGGCGGTGCTGAAGTCAGCGGCGGAGGATGCGTTGGTCCAGTTCTCTGTGAAGAAGGTGATGTTGGGCAAGAGAGATTGAAGTAGCTTCCAGATTTCCATGGTGTGTGTTCGTACCGAGCGTACGTTGAGGAGGATGCATTTTTGGGTGTCACTGGTGCTGGCATCGGCGGTGTGGAAGGCCAGGGTGGCAGTGAGTGTCTGGCAGCAGTGGAGGCTGGAGAACTGGCCGTGGGTTTTGTTTGACGAGGCCTGTTGGCGTTCTCTAAGTCTTCCAGGGTTGAGTGCTAGGAGAGTGGTGGTGTCGTAGCGATGGGTAGTGGGAGGTCCAGGGTTTCTGGCACTGGCCGCGGTAGGGTCGCAGACGGGTGCAGACAGGTGCAGACAGACTTGCCTTTGGCACGTCACCGGCGTGCAGGCTGTGCACATCTGCTGAGCGACTGCGCAGTGGCCACCATTAAGTAGGGGAGGTAGGAGGGAGGATAGTCTGGAAGGCGGGAGCAAGGGAATTCTGCGGTAGAATTCTGGGGGTGAGGGGCCGCAGGGGCAGCAAAAGGTGAAAGGAACAAGCAGGCATGAGAAAATAAAAACACAGATGGGCACAATAACAGTGGCACAGCCGGGAAAAATTCAGATGAAAAAACGGCTGCGAAATGTTACGGTGGTGGCAAGCAGTCTGGTACAAGTTGGAGCGGGCAGCAGGCACTAGAGTGGGCAGCAGCCTCGAACGTCCCAAGGAGGAGGTCGGGGTCTGGAGGTAAGAGATGGCACAGTAAAGCTGCGGGGAGAGAGTGGACCTAGACAGAGGGTCAGAGGTCTTACTCACGCTCCCCCACAGTGGCCGCTATTAAGTAGGGAAGGTGGGAGGGAGCAGGGGAATTACAGGGGGAGGAATTCCAGTGGGCAGGGGCAGCAGGGGCAGCAGGTGTGAGAAAGGAACAGGCAGGCATGAGAAAATAAAAAAAATTGTGGAATTGGAGCAAGACACAGATGGGCACAATGACAGTGGCCCAACAGGGAAACATTATGAAGAAAAAAATGACTGAGAAAGGTACGGTGGTTGTAGGCAGTCTGGTCCCAGTTGGAGCGGGCAGCAGGCACAGGAGCGGGCAGCAGCCTCGAACCTCCCAAGGAGGAGGTCGGGTCTGGAGGCAAGAGACGGCACAGCTGAGCTGCGGAGACAGAGTGAACCTAGACCGAGAGTCGGGGCTCTTACTGGACGTTGCTGTGGTGGTTTTTAAAAACAGTAGCTTCCTCGCAATAATAGCCCATCTCCACATACCATCCTGTTCAAACAAAATACCCAAAAAGGAAAATGTCTTTGTGAAACCAATCTTATCATCTTCAATAAAAATATTGCTACATTTTAAGTTCCCTTTCCCACACTTCTTTATACAAGTCTTGTCTTTGTTAACTAACAGGCTTAAGTTCTGCATGTAATCGGTAAAACTTGTTAATAAGTGTTGGAGCCCCAATAGAGTGCCTGCAACAAGCACAGCTTCATCAGTGTGGTAAATCACAAAACTGTTGAGTCAGTATGCATCATAGACTCTTGATATACAATGTAAATAGAAAGGGTGATAGTTCGCAACCATGCCTTACCCCCTCACTCTATACTAAATGATGCAGCACACTCTCCCGTAGAAACATACCACACCCTTTCTCTGGCGCAGAATATAGTTGATTAAGGAAGTCTGACAGAGATGGGTCAAAACCAAGGCTGGCCATTACGTTCCACATTTTTTAGTGCTTCACACAATCAAAAGCCGATGATAGATCTACAAATGCCAAAAAGAAGCTTCCCTACTTTGCCAAAGCATATTTCCCAATTAAAAGCTACAAACTGAGTCCCTGCCCGAATGACCCAAGTCCTGTTTGCAAACGGAACTGCAATTCAGATAAAATTTCTTTAGATTCAGCCCAATCCTTAAGCCTGTTCAGTACAATACATCCTGCTACATTGACAGTAAATCCAGTAATGAAATTGGCCGGTTTCAGGCAGGGTTGTGTTGATTACCTTTTTTATAGAGTGGTACTATAAGTGATTCAGACCCGGTTGCTAAAAAACCTACACAACTGCAGCTTTCCAAAATAATTGTCAATAAGAGGGCCCAAAGTGTAAGGTTGACTTTAAAGAGGTCTACTGGTATACCATTGGGCCGGGTGCTTTTTCCCCTTTATTCACTTTTAAAGCTTGAGTGACCTCTTTCAGTGTGAATTAGAGGTTGATGAACGATTTGGGAGGAGAATAGATGGGAGGCAATTCCACTAAGGAGCTGCAGGAACCCGGTTACTCTTTTGATATTTTATAAAAGTTGGAAAAGTGGGTTACCCATTCCATTTGACCAATTGAGATCTCTATTAATGGGCCTTCAATAGGTCTAAAGAAAGGGCATTTGTCGCACACCAAAACGCTGCTTTGTCTTTAACCATATTTGTTCATTCAAGGCCTCCTATGCCTCCTCTCTCAACCCCTTTCTCTGTTCTCATAGAGTTTGTTTATACTCCCATCTACATACTTTTATTTCATTCCTGCACTTCAGTGATATATGTAGAGCATTGTTCAGTTTCTTGTGTGCCTTAGTGCATCTTGTCTCAAATCATCCATGCTTATATTTTTTTGTTCTTCTTTTTAGTATGGATAAGCACTCCTTAATCCCTGTCATAATCAATTGGATGGCTTCTACAACTTTAGCAGGATCCAAAGTGTCATCCAGACAACCTATAAAGGTTTTATTAAATGTGATCACTAATTGCTTGATGAATTTATCATAGGCCAACGAAGATAGTTGAACTTATTTCTGTCAAGTATGATGGCATCACTCAAATATTGGTTGCTATCCTTCATCAAACAATGCAAGACACTCTGGGGGATGTGATTGCTTAAAGGATTACTATGTGTGATGAAACCCTTAACCCTGGTTGAGTGTCAGGTTGATAATATCACATAATCTATAACGGTATTTGCGCCCCTCCAATTGAAGGTACAGTCAAATGGAACCGGCAGAGTGCATAATTCATTACTAAGTGCTAAACCAAACATAAATAGTATATCATTTAGGCAGTGGATTTTAGGCCACATGTTTTCCCATGTGGTATTAAAATCCCCACCCCAGAGTATGATTGTATCCTTAGCAGTACCACTCTAAATATGTCTAAAAATATTTGCCTAGTTGTTTAAGGATTAGGCATATCTCCTTGGTTGGTGCATTGTTATAATATTTTACCACTGCTAATAAACAGTCTGGAGCTAGTTCGGAAGTAATAACTGGATAATAAACGTGGGATACTACAAGTATTCTCTTTGTGATGTTCACTTAGTTCAAGATATAAGTACATAAACCTCTTTAGGTCTTCCAGATATGGACTGTATTGCTGAGGTATGGTATGTTTTGTGTCCATTAATGTGTATTTATACCGTCCAAGTTTCTTGTAGACAATGAGTACTAAAATTGCTGCCAACATCTACCCACTCTAACGTGACAGCTTTAGAACGCAATCCTGCAACATTCCAGTATAAAACATTTTTGTGGTACTTATTTTATTGTTTATAGCTGGGCTAACATTTGGGAATAGGGCAGGATTATGTATGGATATTTGGGTTTCTACAGGAAAAGTGTTTTTAGTTCTCTCACAAGTTACTATCAATTAATAACCTTTGATAGTTTACATCGCATTCAGTGCAGGACTATCTATTTAGACACCACCATCCTACCGGGAATGTAGATCTTGAACAGCAGATTGTGCTTCTTGTGATTTTGTGTAAATCTGCTCAGTAATTTTTTTGGAACTTAAGTGGCAAAAATATTTGTTTATCTCTGTGATTTGATCCACTAGAGGCTTGAGTGACTTTCGCTGGAGCACCAATTCAAAATTTGAGCATTAGTATTGGTCCAAGGAGCTTTTATTCACTTGGACCAATTCACTCCCATCGGAGTCAGACTCCCATGGGAGCGAATAGTACTCAGGGACTTAGGGCTAGATGTACAAATCCTTTTTGGGTTTGCAATCTGTCCGATTCTCAGAACCAAATGCCTTTTCTGATGTACAAAGCCCAAATTGCGATTCAGTAACCTGTTAACGAATCGCAATTTGGGTTTGCGAATCGGTATTTGATGGGAACATGTTTAGGGCGTCCGTTCCAAATACGGATTTGCATTGGTGTGTATGACTATTTGACAACCGAAATGCGGTTGCAAAATATTTGCACTTTACTGCCAACTCAAAGATGGTGGTAGCCCATCCACAAATGCAAAAGGGCCCCCAATGTACCCCGTCCCTTTTGGGAAAGCTCATAAAACTATTTTTTTAAGAGCAGCCAGTGGTCCAAGGAACCACTATCTTCTCATAAATAGGAAACTAAAACATTTCATTTTTTCTTTTTAAACACAGCCCATTTTCCTTTAAAGAAAATGTGATGTGTTTAAAAAAAGTGTTTTATTTAAAATCAAACCAGATATGGTGGTCTGCTAAGTGGAGCAGGGAATGATCCCTGTGATATAGATGCTAACGTAGGTTCAGTCAGGAAAAAAGTATTTGCTTTTAAGCTATCATAAACATGTATACATGAAAAAAAACGCACCTGGTTTGATGTAATCAAAAGGAATTGTATTACCAAATTAATTCATTTCTCTTTTTTACAATTTTATCTGGTTGTAACATAGTCCGGCTGTCCCAAAAAGTAAAACAATATTGCTAAACGACCCAAGGCAAACTAATCAGTGATGAGGTGATATAGAAGTGACAAAATGCTTAAAGTGACTTAAAGTAAATACGGTGCTGTACAAGATGTATCTAAAATGTTCATTCAATAGACATCAATACCTATACACCTGAATCTCCCGTAAACAGTTTGGCTTTTCATGTGGAGTGGAGAGAGCGAGGAATAGATTGTGCAGGCATGTTGACGTTTTGACCCAGAGGAGTGCGTTATTCAAGAGGAGTCACAGCGGGTCTTCTTCAGGACTCGGAGGGGCACCCTGTGAGGTCCAGTGAGGGCCGTTCTTCATGGACCACCACCAGCGACACTTTCTTTGCTCCAGGTGACTGTTTCCCCTGTGAACTGGACTACTGACAATATTCATGAGAAGGTAAAACTTTGGCTGGACTGATATGGGACTGTATCCTAGCCATGCTCCATCGCGGTTGGCTTGAGCTTTCGGATTTTACCTTGTTCAGCATGACCAGATTGCCTTGGTTGGTCTTTTATGCTTTTTAGTGCTACGAAAATTCATATCTCGGGTTTGATTTTTGTCTTGTTTTGGTGTTATTTTAAAGATAAAAATGTTCTCCATATTTTTATAAATTGGTGTTGGATTTTCATTGTGTAGTGTCTTTCACTTATCTACTGTTTTGGTGATATTAAATGCTTTACTAGCCTGTCTCCAAAGTTAATCCTGGATGCTCCTCTTTCAAGCTGCCAACAGTTGAGCAGGGATTCATTTATTGAGACTTTCCTAGACATTATTAGTGATTGTGGTATTATTACGAACTGTAGGTACCTCCCTGCACCTATGAATGACCCACCGTCTTACAAATGTTACATAAACAAAATATAAGGGGCAGGGTAGGGATACCCTTCGCCGATAAGCCCCATGGGGGGACCCAGAGGTACCGCTCTGAGGCCAAAAAACAAAAATTAAATCTGCAGATTTTGCGACAAGAAAATGGCTGCTCGGGCTGCATTGTTCAATTATAGGCACCAGGGAGACCTCCCCCTGGGGCATATTCAATAGGGGGAAGGAAACCACGTTGACCTCTGCCTGAGCAATTATACACCCTTGGAAGCCCACCACCAGGGCCGAAATCATCAAAAAGGAGGATGGGGCTGGGTGGCGTCTACTCCTCAAGTCATTGAAGTGCCTGGGGAGCCCACCCCCTGGGCTGAAATTAGCATAAAAAGGGAGGGGTCTCCTCGGCCAGCTCACCGAGCCTCCAGAGGCCCCAAGGACACCATCTTCCAGGCCGGTTTCATAAATACAGAGGAGGGAGGCGGCAGCCTCTTCCCCAAAATTGTAGGTAGTGGCCCTGGAGGAAGCGGTCCCCAGTGCCTTTTAGAGGCTTGGGGAGGGAGGCCGTGTGACCCCTCTCCTTAAACCTAAGCAGTGGCCCTGGGAATTGTGTCCTCAGACCCTTTCCAAGGCTTGAAAGGGGAGCACGTAGCACCCTCCACTTTAAAAATACATGTTCCTGGTCCCCTTATATATCCTCATATTGAACCCTAGGGATAAGGGTTCTTGGGGCCAAAATAGGCACAGGAGGGAGCCCTCTTGGCCCCCTTGTTTAAATACATAGGGCACCGTAGGATGGGGTCCTCAGGGCCTAATGAGGCCCCCTCCTTGTTAAAAGAGATATGACTCTGCAGGAAAAGGTTCCCAGGGCCTTTTAAAGGCTTTGAGATGGGACTCACGTGACCCCCCCCCACCCCATGAATAAAGAACAGCCCTTGGGGATGAGGTTCCCAGGCATAAAAGGCTTGATTGAAGGTTCCACTTGGCCCCCCTCATTCAAAATCATAAGGCCCCTTGAGGATGATGTCACCAGGATCTAATGAGACGCAGGGAGGGAGCCTATGTGCCCCTCCCCTTAAAAACCATGGCCCTGGGGCAACGAGGTCCAATAGGGCTTTTAAAGGCTTTGGGGGTCCCATGGGTTGCACGTGGCCTTTTAAAGGCTTAGGGAGGGTGCTGGGTAGTCCCCCTCATTCTACAAAAACAGTTCTAGGGAATGGGGACCCCAGGGACTAATGAGTCTCGGGCGATGGGCACTATGCCCCCATCCCCTTTAAAAAAATAAGGCCCTGGGGGATGGAGTTCCCAGGACCTCAAAGGCTTAATGAGCCTCAGTGAGAGGGCCATGTGGCCCACATCCCCTTTAAAAAACATAAGGCCTTGTAGTTGCGCACTGCGGGGTCACCCTAGCAGCTTTTTAAGCTTCATGTTTAATAGGATGTTGTGCTTGCACTTGTGGGTTGGACCTTATAGGTAATACATGATAAGGTGAATCAATTAATCAATCCAAAAACAATCTTCTTTACTGAGCATAAGCCTTAAAACCAATTAAAAGAACATTTCTGTGTAAAATGATCTAAGGAAAATGTACATATAAAATTACTATAACCGTAATAAAAGAAGTATGTCTAAATCCGGGCAAAAATCATAAGTCATAAAATACAAGTAAGGTAAGTCATAAAAACATCAAATATATGGGGCTTCCTCACAATACATGTCAACATGCAAGTTCCCTAAAAATGTAAGTCATACATGAGAAATGTCTTGGTATCAAGTATACTTCAAAGATTCCATACAATGATATTGTCATATGTATAAATGTTCATAGCATTTTCGGTCAACTAGGGCACTCTTGATTAAATTTAAAACAGCATAGCAGATATCTAGAGAAGACAGTTTTTGTAAAAATCCCAGGCCCAGATGAAAATGTCTAATATTTGTCTTAGGCAGCACAAGGATTAAAAAGAAGATCTTGGGGTTGACTATAAAGGAAAAAAAACAGTATAAAGGGGAATGTGCTCTGTTTCTCAGTGTTCTTATAATGACATGGGCATGGATTGTACCGCCAGACACATTGAAAAGGAAAAGCATCTTTAAAATGATTTAAATGTAAACTTAGTAATGTAAGATACGACCTATAGATAGGGTTAGCAATCCAAAATAAATAGGGTTCAATATTTCTAATAGTTGACACCTGTAAATATTTCTCAGCAGTCTGCATGGTTTGTGCTCTCAATAATCTAACATTCAGGCAGCCCTCAGAGAAAATTGCTTAACCATCTCCTTACTGTTTCAGACAAGATAATGAGGCTTTATAAACATTTCATGTAACCCAATTTATGAAAGGTACTTTTTAAATATGTAAACCAGGGTATACTAATGGCTTTATCTAAAGATAGGCAGTTGGTGATACTTGGCTTTACTAATGCCACCTCTGGGTTTTGCCACCATTGTATACCAAAAAGGAGTAGGGATTTAACAATCTGATTCTCTACATAAGGTAAACCCAATTCCTTGTGCCAAACTAACATTTGCTAAATTTTTGGGGATGGCTGGCAATACACGAATAAAGCCATTCTCCAAGTTTTGGAATGCCTTTACTTTATAATACCACCAAACTCATGCACCGTACATGGCTGCAGAGATACGATTTGTTTTATATAGGGCTATCATCTCAGCTATCAGTTTATGTTTTAATTATCTGTGCAAATAGAAAGATTGTGTCAATGTCCCTGCCAAATTGTTGTGTTTTCTGCCAGAGGAGAGATTTTATTGCTGAGCTAAAGTTTAGCCCTAGATAATTGAAAATCATTGTCTTCTCTACATGTATACCTCCCATTTTAAACCACTTTGTTTTCCTGTTAATGGGCCCACAGGTCATTACATAGGACTTGGAGTAAATTGCTTTTAAGTCTAACTCATTCCTAAAGACCTCAAAATGATCCAATAAAGGTGAGTTTTTATCCTAACTCTCTCGATTGCTATATAATCCTGGGGCCTGTGCAAGATCCCATTCTGTGGCATATGCTGCTTTCACTAAGGGTGAGCGCAAAATCCGTTCCACTCGCGAATTCCCGCGAATTTACTGAAAATCCGCAAGATCCGCGAGCGGCGGATTTGGGGGGCAAAAGTTCAAGCCTGTTGAACTTTTAACTATTTTAGGATGGCGCCGGCAAGCTGCCAGCGCCATCCTAAAATAGTTACTAAGTTAGCTTCAACAGGAAGCACTAATAGATAAAATAAAGCAGGTGCTCGAGCACCTGCTTTATTTTATCTATTAGTGCTTCCTGATGAAGCTAATTTAGTAACTATTTTAGGATGGCGCTGGCAGCTTGCTGGCGCCATGCTAAAATAGTTACAGCCCAAAAATGTGAGTTTTGTCGCCCTTTACCCACTTGATGGACAGCTCACTCGTGGGACCCTGGTGCTCTTTGGTGTGATGGCAAAGTTAATCAGCCCCACCAAAAGTTTGAGTTTTGTCGAGGCTGGGCAGGTGTGCGTTCTCCCCATATCTATCGTCGAAAATTAGCTATGATGCTTGATGGAGGCCTTTGCATTATTGACTTTCACGAGCTCAATCCCTGTGCAGTTCCTGTGACCACGAGCTTCTCTGATCCGTGCCTGTCCTTTTATGCACACAAGAGACATGTGAGCTCGCATATAAGGCTCGCCCGTTTGGCCCCTCCCCACACACTAGTGGTGTGCACCGTCTTCGCGCCCTTTACCCACTTGATGGACAGCTCACTCGAGGGACCCCGGTGCTCTTTGGTGTGATGGCAAAGGTAATCAGCTGCCCCAAAAATGTGAGTTTTGTCGAGGCTGGGCAGGTGTGCGTTCTCCCCATATCTATCGCTCCTGTGACCACGAGCTTCTCTGATCCGTGCCTGTCCTTTTATGCACACAAGAGGAATGTGAACTCGCATATAAGCCTCGCCCGTTTGGCCCTGCCCCTCACACTAGCGATGTGCACCGTTTTCCCGCCCGGCCTTTACCCACACAATCCACAAAATCTGCGAATCCACAAGTTCGTGGATTTTGCGGATCGCGAATTCGCAAATTCGCAAATTGCGAATTCGCAAAATTCACCCATGCTTAGCTTTCACCTCCTCTGGGACAAGAACAGAAAAGGACGTTATTATTGTATCCTTCCCTTGTGGGACTTTTCTGACAAACTCTGGTGGCCAATCAACCTCAGTCAAGAGAATGTTGTATTCTATTGTTAAATTCTCCAGAAAGATTACTTTAATATTACATGGTATGTCACCCTCAATTTGTATGTCCAAATCATAAAGTCTATCAAGAGGGTTCAGTCACTGATCTGGAGTTTCAAGCTTTTCATATTCATCAGTTGGTCTCGCCACTAGAAACTCTTGAAGAGTCTAGTGAACTATTATTACCTTTGCTGGGCTCTTGAGAAGAGTTTTCACTCACTTCTTTTTCTGAAGAAGCGGTCTGAGGTTTTTGGCATATTTATTAGAAATCCCTTTCACTTAAATGTTTTTAAATTGAGCATTTTGTTGTGGAAGTTTTTCTGTGAAGGTACTATGAGACCGTTTTTGTTTCACATACTTCTCCTGTCTACAATCATCTTGTTCCCCTCTCTCTGACTGCTTGTCTGTAGAGTCCTAAAAGGAACAAGAAGGACATGTATGAGAATACTGATACCTATCAGGCTGTTTAATTTTATCATGGTCACGTAAATGATAGCATTTTTTGGAACTTTCCGGTTGCGAAGATTCAGTCCGTATATTAGTTTTAGCCCTGTCTCTATTTTTATCCCAGGGCTTTTTAGTGGACTCATGAGTCTGCTTGGAAATTGCAACCTGAGATTTGCCATTAAATTGTGGCATTAGTCTTGGTTTCCAAACTATCAGACTAATAGATGTATAGGTTTTATAAATTATTTTAGGAAGCTTGTGTTCTGGAACTACAGAGAAAATTAAAGCAAGCCATTGGCGTATCACCAAATAAGCTGCCGCCCCCCTTGATACTACTTAAAATAATGGAGGACACTGTGTCAAACTTGCCAATGAGTTGCATCTCCCCAAAAATCTGCTTGAAGATTATTTGTATTTGAGCAATCCAAACAGAAATTCAGCAAGTTTAGTAGGGATTTACCCATAATGGCATTGATGGTAGCTGGACTATCTTCAGGCACAGCTAACCACACCTGCACAGCTTGAGGAGCACTTACTGGGGCAGTAGTAAAAGTGTGCATAATATACTGCATCCTACATCGCTATAAACTAACCAAATACTTTAAGAGCGCAAGCATCTCTTGCTGCATTAATGCATTTGAAAGCGGATAAGGCGTATAACCTGCTTGGACAGGCCAGGTTGCACCTTCATTACTGATAGGGTCCGGTCTTTTGAAGTGTATGTTTAAGGGCTACTTGGAATCAATTATGATGTTGCTGGTAAGTAAATGTTATTTCTAAATATTCATAAGGTCTACATGCAGACAGAACTGCAACCTCAGAGTAGATGTAAAATGTTTGTGAATTCACATCACCTGCAGGAAAATTAAACCAGGAATAAAAAAATAACATTCATACACTCTTTTTGCCTCAACCATGAAAGTAACATCTCCACCATCAATGGTTAGCCCATATCTGACCAAATGATTAGTGACAGCTTGTTTAAAACTAATAGCAATAATCTCTGCTTGCACAAAATCTAATGAATCGAATTCAAAGAAAGAAAACATTATAGGGGACAGCCCTTTGAAAAGATCAAGCTTGATCAACCCACAGACATAAATAGTAGCTTCCTATTAAAGCTGAGGAGGATAAACCCGTATCCTCACAGATGTCTCTGTATGAAGGCAATAAAGGAGCCTTGGACACACTAAAGAAACCACTGGGAAGACTCAATAAATAGTTACCAAACCTATAATGTTGGAGGCACCATGTTATATGGTTCCTACAAATCTAGTAGAACAGTGAATTTGGTCAATAACACTTCACAATATAGAGACTGACTACTCAGTACCACATCTATACTCCTAAACCTCCAAAGTTGTAGATGCTGTCAGTAACCTCGAACATGACCACTCTGATTCCCAAGATCTGACACTTTTGTTTCTCCCTTTTGAATGCCCACGGGGTTACAAAAAAAAGAAGCAAAAGGACATTTTCAAATGTTTATTGGAAACATCTAATCCTTTTAAATAAACATGAACTGCAAATATTTGACAGATGAAACACATCGTTATTATAAGCATCATTAGAATGGTGAGAAACACAAGCAATTCAACCATGTTAATTGTTCATAATGTTACTCCTATCTGTCACTAATACTGCTACACTAGTGAGAGCATGTTGGGACTACCTTTCTGCCAGACCTGTTTTTGAAATGATCTAACCCCATGCCTTGGTATAGTGTCCGAGGGAGCCGGCCTCAGTACATTTTTGGATGGACCCCGTCTGCAGGCCTGCACACTTCTGCTTGTGTGGCTATCTTTATTCTCAGGATGAAGGTCAGGGCCTGCAGGGCTGCATCTCTATAACATAACTATTCACAATTACTCTGTTGTGAAGTGTCTCCCACTGAATTCAACACAGGTGCTGTTTAAACAATGAAACACCAGCCTAATAGCACTCTGCCAGAGGCTCAGAACAACATCTCTAGTTAGTCTGGAGGAAAAGACTTATATCCTAGGAACACAAAATAAAACAAGGACATCACATTCTAATATGTATGACCCTAGAACTAACAGTGCAGACTATAACACAACAATGTCTACTCAAGAATAAATACATGCATGATGCTTGCATGTTTTAGTGAAAACATTCTTAAACTACAATCTTAAAAATCCAGCACTTATTTCATGGATCACATATTTACTGAGTGCAAGAAAGGAAAACACCACACAGATAGAAGAGATGAAGAAAGAAAAACAGGAAACCCGTCACAAAGAGAGAAAGCAGGAACCTGCCAGTGAAAAATAAAGGGCCAGGGACTGTCTGGAAATGGATTAAAGACTATGTACTAGCCCTGGTATTCACCATGCTGACGTTTACTTGCATAGGCTACGGGCTTCTGGCTAGAGCTCGGGCAATTACACTCTTTCTTTAAAAAATTAAGCACTTCGTACGTCACTCCACTCTACCCCTTCTTGTGTTTTCACATTTCCACTGTATGCCACTCCAGTATATGCCACTCCACTCTGTGAAACTCCTCCATTCTGTGCTATTCCAATGTATCCCACTACACTGTACCTCACTCACACTATGCTAGTCCACTCTACACTCAAGTGTTTGCAATTCCACTCTATGCCACTCCTTTGTACTTGACTCTACTCAATGTTTTTCCATTGTGCACCACTCCACTCTAGCACACTTCAGTTTACGAAACCGCACTGCACACCACTTCACTGTACGCCATTCCACTGTGTACTACTCAACTGTATGACACTCCAGTCTAAACCACTCTGTTGTACATTACTACCCTATATGCCAATACATTCTACAAAATTCCAATGTACCCAAATCCACTGTACAACACTCCACTCTATGATATGCCATTTTTTGCCATTTTAAGTTATCCACTCTACATCACTAATATATACTATTCCACTGTATGTCACTGCACTGTACTCCACTCTACTGCAAGCCACTCCACTCTATGACAATTTAGTTTGCAAGTTTAAACTGTAATTACTTCATTCTATGCTACTCCACTCTACTCGGCTCCTCTCTGCACCATCTGCTTTTCACTGTACAACTTTCTATTCTATGCCACTCTACTGCACACTATTCTAGTATTAGCCACTCCACTCTACACTACTCTACTCTATGCCACTACAGTCTACCCCAACAGACAATACCCCACTCACCTCTACATCGCTCCACTCTATAGTATTCCACTCTACAACACTCTACTCAATGCCACTTCACTTTATGCCACTCCACTCTATGCAGGTTTAGTCTAAGCTATTCCAATGTACATAACTGCACTGTACCTCACTCCACTCTATTCTATAGATCTCCACTCTACACCACCACACTCTATGTCGCACCACACTGTCCCAACTCCAGTGTACACTATTGCACTGTATGCCTCTCCAGTGTACACAACTCCACTCTACTCAAATCCACTCCACTTTAACTTATTCAATCAAACAATCAATCAGGATTTATATAGAGCTGCTAATCATCCCAAAAAATATCCGGGCACTTGTAGGTCCCGGAAGGCTCATTCAACAGACAAGGCTTGAGGGCCCTTCAGTACTGAGATGAGGGTCCAGAGATGTGTGGGGAGGCTGTTTCAAGTCTTTATTGTGAAGTGTACTTCACATCTGCTTCAGTAGATGTGGGGAGTGTGGACAAGTGATAGGGAGGCAGAATGCAATCTTTTCGATGGGTGGAGGAAGTTCAGGCAGGGGTTAATAAAGATGGGTACTTGGTTGTTTAGAACCTTTTTGCATGGGTCAGCAGCTTGACATGACTTCTCTTCTGTACGGGAAGCCAGTGGAGTTGCCTGAGGTAGGGTGTAGTGTGTGTTTGTTTGGGGAGGTTGAAGATGAGTCTGGCTGTGGCATTCTGTATGGTTTGAAATCTCGGTAGGAGGTGTGCAGCAATTCCTACATAGAGTTTTGCCATAGTGCAGTCCGCTGGGGATGAGGGCCTATGTCACTGTAGGTATTGTACAGAGGTATTCACTTGAAGATCTTACAAAGCCTGAACAGAATGAGGAAGAAGGCGGAGGAGATGGTACAGATCTGTGATTGCATGCTGAGCTTGTTATCAATGATGATTCTGAGGTTTCTGGCTTGGCCGGCCAGTGTGGGTGCGGGTCCCAGGTCTAATGGCCTCCGGGATTCATTCTATGAGGTGCTATTGTTGTCGAAGATCAGTACTTCCATCTTGTCAGTGTTCAGCATCAGACATTTGCTCTTCGTCCAGTTGGCGATGCTTGTCATGCATCTGTGTAAGTTGGTCCTGGTGATGGTAGGATCATCAGGGTGAGTGAGAGGATGAGTTAGGTGTTGTCTGTGTAGGATAATATGTTGAGACCTTGAAGATCTGACGATGTTGGCCACTGGGGTCATAACTGTGTTAAAGAGCATGGGGCTAAGGGATGAGCCCTGGGGACAGAGGAGAAAGGTGGTAGGCGGATCCTCTGTGTTCTTCCAGTGAGTAAGGAGGTGATCCACCTGAGTGTGTACCATTGGATGCCATTGTGGTGGAATCTTTCAATCAGTGTGTGGTGGAATATGACGTTGAAGGCTGCTGAGAGGTCAAAGAGGATCACAGCTGCTGTTTCTCCTCGGTTGCGGAGGGTTTGGATGTTGTTGGTGGCTGTGATCGAGGCAGTCTTGATGCTGTGAATGCTGCAGGAGCCGAATTGGGAGGCACTGAGTAGCTGGTTCTGTTTCAGGTGTGTCGTAAGTTACTCATTTATAGTCTACTCCGGTACCTTGGCTGAGAACAGGAGCAAGGAAAGTATATTGGCTGGAAGTTAGTGAGTTTGCTGGGGTTTGCAGAGAGTTTTTTGAGTAGTGGTCTGACTTAGGAGTGTTTCCAGGTTTTTATTTATTTATTTATTTAATGCGATTTTCTATAGCGCAAACTTTACCCGAAGGTGTCAGAGCGCTTTACATAAGAACCAGTTGCAAAACATAAGGACTTAGGATTACATGCGTTACATAAAAGATACAAACAGAAAAATTTGCAAATGTACAAGATGAAGTCACACAAGGAAGAGATACAAACAGAAAGAAAAATTGCAAATGTACAAGTAGTAAAGTCACTCAGGGAAGAGAAACAAATGGATAAACTCTAAGAGTCACATAGGAATGGTAGAGAGTACAAAGGTCTACTGCATATACTAATGATTAGAGTCATCTCCATATACATAATACGTAATGTACATAATACATAATGTTGCAGTGGTGATTGAGATGTTGACTAGGATGGTGAGTTCCAGGCTGATCCTTTGATTTCCAAGTTTGAAGATGTGGTGCTGGCATAGATATGTCGGAGCTCCTGAGTGGATGGATGTCATAATGATGGTGGTATCCTGGGAGTAGAGGTAGTCCCAGGTAGTCAGTCTGTCTCGTGTCAGTTGTGGTAGAGGCGTATCTGTCTAGGAAGTCCATAAGTATAGGATGGGGTTCTAAGTTTCTGCTGTACATGGTTGTGATCTTGTCATGGAAGAAGTCGTAGAGGTTGTTGCATACCTCTCAGGAGGGTGTGATGTTGTTTTCGATGGCAGCTGTGTTGGAGTATTCCTTGACAATGTTTAAAAGATTGTTGGATTCTTGCTGTTGTTGGCACTGGTTTTGAAGCATGCTGCTAGGGCTGTCTTATGTGCTGCTCTCAGCAGATGGTGGTAGAGGACGAGGGAGGTCTTGAAAGCTGTCTTGGCTGAGATGTCTTTGCTGGCGTGCCATGACCTCTTCAGCTGTATTCTGTCATGTTTCGTTGTTCTGAGTTCAGCTGGCCATTTTGGAGCATATTTTCTGATTGTTTCTCTAGATGGAAGCGATTGCTACTTTTGATGGGGGCAATGCTGGCAGTGCAGTTCCTGATCAAAGTGTTGAAGTTCATAATTCCTTGTTCCAGATTGATTGCAGCAGCTGGCTTGGAGCTATTGAGGGGTCCATCTAGCTGGTCTCTGAATGTTTCTCCAGTTGTGGTGGGGGTGCTGCTCATCTTGGAGGTGGTGGTACATGGGATAGAGTTGTTGAAGTGGATTATGGAGTGATCAGTCCATGTGAAGTCTGTGGTGTGTCTGTATTTGACGCAGTTGCTGAAGGTGAAGATGGATCTAGCATGTGTCCTGCAGTCTGCATGGGGTCACAGATAGTGTGGGTCAGTCTGAGGCTGCTCATACTGTAGAGTCATACTGTCATACTGTATGCCACTACCCTGTACCTCACTCACTTCTACAGCAGTCCACTGTACACCATTTTACACTGTTCCACTGTATGCCACTCCACTCTAGAACACTCAAGTGTAGGCCAGTGCATTGTACACAAATCCACTATACACAATACACTCTTAACTGTATACTTTTCAACTGTAGCACAGAAGGAGTATGCAATTCCTGTATGGTGGGGAAAGAAGAGAAGGAGGCTAGGTTGGTCAACACCGTTCCAATCTGGGAAGTGGGGCCCGCACACCTGCATTTGGATATCATGCTTCATCATAGGGCTTGCTCCTCATCAGACCAGTGCTGCAATACCTGACAGGCACCCTATGAGGGGCTCTTTGTCTGAGATCTTTTTCCCAAGATGTATAGGTCAGGTGTGTGTGAGGGCCTAGTGGTATAGATGTGAGGTGATATGAGGAGAAATAAAATGGGGTGAGGTGGTGCTCCAAAATGAATTTCAATCTGCGAGCCTACTCATATCAATTAAAACCAGAATAGGGATACCGCTGATTATAATGGTCGGAGGTATCTATATGTGTGTAGTCATGGTCAACATCTTTCTAGCCTTATGTGTGAAAATCTCTCTGAAATTCTGAAAGACCTATCTTGTTGCACTATCTACACGGGTGGTTGGTTATAGAAAATTAACCAATCACTCTGATGACCCTTCATTGAGGTACCCCAATAATACTGAGGGAGAGCAAGAGGTAGATTCTCCGCACCTGTTTTCCGGCAAAAACATGACGTTAAATTTTGTAACGAACGTTGCTCTGCCTAACTATTGATGAGGCTTGACTTGAACCCATATTGGGAGAATCAGGTCTTGCACTAGTGAAACAAAATCATAGGCGGTAGAGCGAGGACTACTCTCTGTAGCCACACTATTTGTAGATAAACTAGTAATGCATCAATTGTTAATTCGAGGTTCAGGCACTCAATACTGCCACTCAGCATCCATGCATAGTAAACAACCGGGAAGTATCAGTGACACCCAGTTATATTTTTAAATTATCGTTTCATGCCGGGCCTCCCCCCTGGCAAATATGAAGGTAAGTGCCATCTCCTCTCAACCAAGCCTTTGTCTGCCCCCAGGTTCCCGCTTACTTCATCAAGGTGAGTCCGTCACTGAGACTCTGTCACTCCCAATGCCGAGCAGATGCTGTGACTAGTTTCCGCAGCCCTTTATATTGAGCATTCACTTTCCATGAAGTGATTGCATCTGCGTGTTACGTGATGGCCTACAGGGAGTCTTCGTTGCTCCCCAGCCTACTTGAGCACAAACTACAATGAAACTTGATAAGATCTACCAAGTATATGCTGATATACTCCATTTCTTAGAAATGACACAGAAAGATGGTTTTGCAAACGAAGTGATGATTTTTTTAATGAAATATTAGGGGTTATTTGACACGTTCATGAAAGACGAATGACTTAATATATGGTGATCTTATCAAGGATAAATTATAAGATATTGATAGCCGCGTTGCACTAAATGAGTTCAGAGGGTAAATGTACTTGTTTTATTATTATGTACACATGTATTCACTTCTGTTTTCTTTCACACGTTCATATATTCTTTCACTTACAAATTTTATCTAAGTAAGATTACATGACCTGTGTAGATACACAGGCCTAAACTTCAATCTACTGACAAAGGTAGGAGAGAAGGGTATTAATTAGGGGTGGGCAGAATTTGCGTACTTGCGCTATGTAAAGCTCTGCAAAACTGTAAAAAATCTCTACGAGCACGCAGAGTTCCTCGAACATGCGGAATTGCTTGTTCTGCCCATTCGCGATGCTTTTTTCCTGTTTGCAAATACTGTTTGAGTGCTCTGGGGCAATATCTTGCGAACACACATTTTGAATGCGCAAACAAGCAAAGAATTCCGCGGATAACAGAATTTCTGGAAATTTTGCATTCTCCGCAGAACACAAAATTACCCAAATTCCGCGAGTGGAACGAAATTTACCGCCCAGGCCTAGTATTATTACTGGAAACTAGTAGTCCTGATGAAAGCCTGGAAAGACACTAAGTCCAGCTGAAACATGTTGACAATTCTTGCAGAGTGGAGGGGTTAATGGTCCATAACCTACCAATTTACCTCCGACCACTGCTTTAGTGAAACCCTTTTTTTATTCTAACCTGGAAATCCACTAATAAAATGGATATTTGGAGAACTTTGAGTTAGTTTTAACTTTGTTTGTCCACACTTTAACTTATGCTTTGATTCCTACTCTTCTATATGTTTGTATTGTTTCCCCCACCCTGGTGCTCCAACTCATGCGTTGACTTGCACAGAGGTGTGTTTAGCAGCCGTATGATGAAGCCTGTCACAACTCTTTGTTGGTAAGGGCAGTTTTCTAACATAGTTTGTTTGCCATGTTTATAGCTTAAAAATAGTGACTTGTTATGCTCCTACTTCTCTTTGTGTGTGATAATTTGTATTTTGCCATGGCAGTGGAAGCTGCGCTCACAGTTTCTGCAATGGCAGGCCTTTTTGTGTGTTTTTTGCCTTGCCCATTGTAGCTTTCTGTTCTTTTCCTGGGATTTATTCTGAACACCATAGACAAGGTAAAAAACAATGCTCCTTGTTATTCTCTCTGGTTGGACACTAGCACATAGCTATAACATGAGAATGCAGCTGCAATTTGTGAGCAAACACGTCTTGTCATCTAACTGAGGACAGGAGTTCAAAACACACACACTGAGCAAAGATTGTGAGTCAAGATTATCATACCAGCTGAGATGTAGAACATCCACCTATGTATGCTAAATCCACCACTAATCCTAGAGATCTTTGATATATAATATTCAGCTTCAGTAGGAAGGGGTGGGTTGGTTAGGCTAATTTGTCTTATCAGTCAGTCAATAGGCTTTATTTCAATAAAACATATCTTTAAAAGCATTACATGGCACAACAAGTTAAAAATCAGAACACATAAAATGCATCCACAAGATTGGATAAATGAATACAAATGACATCAATAAATTACTTGAGAAGGTCTAATTACAATGACCATAATTAAACAATTTCATTAAGCCTTTTAGATCTGATCGACCAAGCCCAACTCAAAGATTTTGACATACCACACACGAACAAGGGCCGGGTGTTGGACGTCAAGATTCGCAGGGCGACTATGTGCTGTCTGGTGCCCAACTCTCTACACAATGGTTTTAGCCACCTAGATCTCGGGGATTTATAAGTGGGGCATTCAAATACGAAGTGGGCAACAGACTTGACCCTAGAAGCACAAAATAAATAAAAAGGTGAGGTTTGGGCCTGGATTTTCCAGCAGGCAGTAAATTCACCCACTGGGAGCGTACCTACTCTGAACTTAAAGTACAGAGCCCTATCTATAGATTTTGAAATTATATCAAGGTAGGGTTCGTGGAGGGGCATGTCCTTAATCCTAAGGAACTCACTAGTTGCTCTGCATTGTTTGGGGTCAATGCTACTCTTTTCCGATACCCAGTTCCAGTAAATATTCTTAAGGACAGCTTTGGGGGGGGCAGATCTAGTAAGCCAAGCTTCCCCGTACCCCAGCTCCCCAAGCAGGGATTTAACGCCCCTTAGCCACCTAGTTTTGGACCAACCAGGCAATGATAATACTTCCGACAGACCTTCCGCATAGCTAGCGAGTTCGGGAACCCTCCACAATCTGGCCCAGAGTACAATTTGTCTTATAACTTGACAGGGTTTTTTATGGAATATGGTTTGTTAACAATGCTAGCAGTATTTTTGCTATGCATTTGTATTCTAATTTTGGTGAAAACACAGCATCTTAGAACATGATAGTTTAAATAAACATTCTAAACTTCCTTTGTGTCTCTTGTTTATTTTATTGTGGACAAGTACGAGTGAGGGACTGAAAGGGTGTGTCATGTTACCGAGATCCCTGATAGGATCAAGAGTGTTGTACTCTGGGGTGTCAACTCACTTGTTTCCCTGCAACGGTTAGGTGGGCAAGTGAGGCACTGTAGCTATTCTGACTCAGACTCATAGATACTGAGTTGGTATAGTGACTCAGTTCCTACATGCCAATGTTCTATGGTCCAAGGCATAGTTCTGTTCCTGAGCAAAATCCCTGCAACAGCCTGAGACATGGCTAAGGTGTACTTAAATGGGTGGCACAATCACTGCTGCAGGTTTACTAATAGGGTTTAATATAAAGACCATGGGCACATGTAGTGTACTGTACTAAGGACTTATAAGTAAACTAAATATACCCATTGGGGATGAACCAATATTACCATACTTAGAGGAGAGAACACATGCCCTTAAGCATTGTTTAGCAGTGGTAAAGTGCTCAAAGTCCTAGGGCAGCTTTAATTGAGGAGTACAATTAATATAAGCGTGATAAAATGTTGTTTACTCACATAATGTAAAGGTAGAGAGGTGTGATACCTCATGTGCGAGTAGGACTATCTCTTAGTGTATCACTCAGATACATGAGCGAACACTAGTACGTTCAATTGTTAGGGTATTGGAGAAACATGTATATATATGCATATTTGTAAGTTTTTTTGTAAGTGTATGTATATATCATTGATTGTGTTTTTGATTAATTTATGTGAAATCAATTGGTGGGCCAGAGACGGGCCCAATGGCATGTGTGTGAGACTGAATCATTGATAATTGTTTGTTGAAAATCTATTGATAATGTCAGGGTAATTAATTGTGCCCTGTTCACAAATAAATGTGAGAGTCATCCCTCCATACTCTCTTGTTCCTCATCATTCAGAATCCTAGGGTCAGAAAAATTATTTAATCAAAAAGGGGAAGGCAAAACATTTGACAGTGACCCTGCAAAGAGTGCAATTTCTGACATCTAGCCATCCTGAACCTATCCTGGACACCTAGGTTTAATGCACAGGTAACATACATTTTAGATCAGGCCTATCTGGAGGGTCACCCTCCAACTTTCTGCCTTATGTCCCTCCACTTTTTGCAGACTTTTTCTTTTGTTGGTCTTAGGTTCTGAGCACTTTACCACTGAGAATCAGTGCTAATGTGTGTTTGCTCACTCATTATGGCTTATAACCAATTGCCATATTTATTTTACTTACAAGTCCCTTGTAGAGTGGTATTCCATATACCCTCAGGCCAGTAAATTAAATGCTACTTGTGGCCGGCTGCACCAATTGTGCCACTCATTTAAGAAGCACCTTAAAATATGACACAGCCTGCTATCACAGCATAAATGCAGTTTTAAACTGCCATGTTGATTTTGCAATAAACCCATTTGCCAAGCCTTAAACTACCCTTTTATTATATATGTTACCCCTAAGGTAGGCCGTAGGTCATTGATAGGGTGAGGTGCATTTAAAAGGTTGGCGTTGTAATTTTACGTTTTAGATTTATAGGTAGTGAAAAACTCTTACATTTGGTTTTTACTACTGTGAGGCCTACTCCGCCCATAGCATAACATTGGGGATTCCTTATTACATTTTAATAAGCTGTAATTTCCAATTGGGAGCAATACGCTGTAATTTCCAATTGGGAGCAGGTAGCTATGTCATGTTTGGTATCTTTGTAATTATAATGAAAAACCCAATTCAATGGTAAAATCAAGTTTTTATTAAAAATGTTAAAATGCCACTTTTAGGAAGATGTCATTTTTCTGCTCTTGGCTCATTTGCACCTGTAGCGTGTCTTGGGTCACATGACTGGATGTAACGGACTGTTAGATTTCATGAATTTCTCCCAGAGAATCAGAAAATATATGGATTAGGTGTGCCTCAATGAGTCATCTGATGGCAGAACTTGGGGGGCAGAGCTGAACACAACCTGCTGCAACCGAATAAGGAGTGATGTGCCTTTACACAAAGGACCTATCACCTTCACATTGTCACTGCAGCCAGCTTGGAGCCAAGGCAGGGAAGTCAGTAATTTGTATGCACTCCAAACTCACTGTTTGGAAGTCTCTCCCACCTTCCTGAACGTGGCACCAAGGAGTAAATATGGGACCTCAGAACCAACTTTTCAGTACACTTCTGGACCTGTGGATACTCTGCTAGGAAGAAGGACTACTGTGTTCTTGAAAGGACTGGCTCTCTGCTGGACTGCTGACCTGCAACAACCTTGCTGAATTGCAGCCTTTCTGCTCTTCTGCCCTCTTGCCTATGGAAGAAGGACTGGACTTGCAACTTGAACCAGAGTCACTCACAGGGCTGTTTGCTTGTCTCTTGAACAGAGCCCTGGGGATTAGAAAAAGCTCTCTTCACCTAGGACCCACACCTGAACCAAGTCTGTGTGAGTCGTGATCCTCCAAGTAGTCCCCCACTAGTCCTTGATCCTTGGAAGTGGCACTGGCAGTGTCCAGATAGTCAAAATCCAAAAGCAATGACTTAGAAACTTTTTGGCTAGAAACTGCTCTGAGAACTAGGAGGAGACCAGGACCAACCTGCTTGCCTATATGCCTGAAGAGCATCACTGTTCAGATTGACATTGTGACTTCTTCTGCTACATTCTTCTCTGCAAACAAAACAGGTGATGGACAGAATGTGGATCAATGTCACACATTCACCCCAGTCCAAAGATCTGGGCCCAAATCCATCGTTTTTTTGCACTCCACACCACCCTGGGTTAGACAATGGCGATATGCAAATCAGCTCTGACCCTGTGCCCCATGGGAACAGTCCAGTCCGAACTACAAAAGCCATGTCCTTCCCAGAACGGAATCAAGCATCCGAGGACCGGACCGGTTTCGAGGTAACACCTCTCATCAGCCCGGCTAGCTTGACTCCAGTGGTGTGGAGTGCCTGGGACCCACGTCTGAGCATCCCCAGCGCACTTAGGGCGGAATTTGCAAACAAAACAGGTGATGGACAGAATTTGGATCAATGTCACGTCGGTCCGGTCCTCGGATGCTTGATATATATTGACTTATTTGCCTTTCTATTCTCTCTGTCACAGTAATCTTTGTTGCAGAATGTGCCACATGCAGACCTTTGAATAAAGTTTTTCAAGTTGATATTTGCCCAAATTACCCTATCCTCTACACAGAAAGGATCTTGTTTGTTCACTCATGTATCTCCCTCGTTAGGCTTTACTCCAGCTCCTACCCCCTCTGTGTTTTCCGTGTAGTTGATCGCTATTGTAACAACAGTACTGCCGCTGCCTCCTCCACTCCTGCCCCGGAAGGTGAACCCAGTCTTGACGAGTTTCCTCCTTCCTTCCCTGGCGGCTACACGGGCTCTTTTCCACAGCCCCCCTAACGGATCAACTGCAGGGGGCGTCTGAAACCGGGCCGCGACTGAGACCAGGCTTCGTTCCAAGTCTGTGTACTCGATTGTCATGTGGTCCCCTTCTTCCTTCTCTGCACGCCGACTAAGAGAAATCTGCAGAACCCGCAGCGCGTCTCTTCGCCTCAGCCGCACCACGGCTCTCTCTCTCTTTCTCGGAGCAGGTAGGAGAATCGTGACAGATTGCCGAGTTTAGCTTTGTTAACAGTTGTTGTTAACAGTTGTTAACAGTTGTTTTCGCTGGGGGATTACTCAGTATCAGTGTCGGGTGTCGGGTGGTCGGGTGGTTGTTGGCGGGTTGGCGGGTGGCGAGTAGAGAGTTTAGTGATTTTAGTGAGTTTAGCGAGATATCTTATTAGTTTTTTTGCTTATAACTCAGAGACGCATTTCTAATCACACTACTTCCGCATTACTTTGGCAAGAATTTTGCTGATCGGAAAGCACTCGTAGCGGTTACCTGGAGACTTCACACGGAGCTCGCGACCAGCGTCTTCAGCCGGCCGCCATCTTCCCCCGAATAACAAGAAACATTACAAATTTATAACTCTCGTTCTACTGATCAAATTTTTTGTCATTTTGGTGTCAAGTAATTTATCATTTATTCTCCTTGTCTAAATTGCTGTGAATAAGTAAGTAATTTTACTAAGCATAATTAAATAAAACCTTTGCAAACATGTGACAATAAAAAGTTAATTTTTCATAATTCTATGAATAAAACAATATTAAAAACCATCATTATACGTTGTTTTAAAATTACACAGTTGGACATTGCGCTCTTCAACCAATCTAAAGTGCTTGTGCATCGGGGAAAGCTGGGCTGGCAGTAGCTTTCCGAGTTAAACAGCCGTCCTTGTATGTCCTATGTGCATGTTTTTGCGCATACAACCAGCATTGGTTAAAAGGGCCTGTGTGACTGCAGTGGCAGTGGGAAATTTCTGTTACATGCAGGTAAGCAGTTGCCCATTAGATATAAGCTCCCCTGGTTCAAAAACCTATTTTTCCTGCCTGAATTTAAAGACAGGTGTTAAACCTGTCATTCTTTGCATGGTTTTGCCTCTACCTTCTGTATTTTTTTGTTTTTGTTTTGAAAACCTTTATTATGATCAGTAGTGGTTACACAGCTTTGTCGCCTACAACCTGTATGAGCAGGCCGGCCGCTTCCGCACCATTGTGGGAGAGTACTATGCTTCAGGGGAAAATTAGATTGACACAGCAAGCCGCCTACAACCCATCAGGGCCGGCCGCGAAGAGGGCTAGTGGGAGCTGTATAAGGAAGCATTCGCCAGGTACGTAGAATAACAATGGATTTAAGAAATCGAATGCCTGAGGTTTCACAGTTTTTCCAATTTTTTCTTCCCTTCCATGCTAACGAAAACAACATAACCGTAACCAAAAAACCCGACAAACTCAACGGCCTGTATTGGGTCGCTTTCCTGCCCGTAAACTATCCCATTGGCTGCATCTTAAATTGTTGTGTGAGAATGGGGACTGGTGGGTGCACTAAGTGCCACTGTATGCTACGTGCATGTCATGGGGGACACAGCACGCGTACATAATCAGCTAGGTGGTTCTGGATACTAGGACTACCATAGAGGGTGCAACTCGCACGTGAGAGAGGAATGCAGGTTCCAGATTGCGCTGGTAGGCTACCCTACTGTGGAGGCGCGGGCAGGAGCCTCGGTGTGCTTGGACAGAGGAGGGGTTGTGTATTGAAGGTGCGGTACTTGTAGTGGGGAAGGCAGTATCATACAAGGTATTTTAGGAGTGGTGTGTTGTGCCTGGTGCCGCAGGAATAGTCGTCCGGTTCTTCGTCTTCCAACTGAGAGTCAGCTTGCAGCCGTTGAAGGTACGCAACAAGCGGACCCCAGATGTCCTTGGGCCTAGACCTGTGTGGCAATAATTCTGCGTAGTTGTGGAGTTGGTCTTGACATGTAGTCATGACGGCAAGTCAGTCCTTGAACTTAGGCGCTCGACCGCGACCCCAGCAGCACGCCACATGGCGTTTTGCCAGGAGAAGGCCGAGTGCAAAGAATTTGCGATGTGCGGTCAGTGCGAGGCAAGCCTGCCCCAGCAGCGCAATCCCAGGGCAAGGTGACACAGACATGCCAACCATATCGGACAAGGCCCCAAACACTGCCTCCCAGAACTCAGTCACCGCTCGGCATGTCCACGCAAGGTGGAAAAAATCCGCGCCCTCGGCCTTGCAGCGGAGACACCTGTCACTGTCCCGGAGGTGAAAACGGTGCAGTTTGGCAGGTGTATAATACAGCCTGTGTAGGAACTTATATTGTACCAGCCGGAGGCGTGCGTTTCCTGTAACCGCAGTAGTGTGCGCGCAACTTGCCTCCCACTCGTCATCAGACATGGGGGATCCCAGATCAGTGTCCCAGTCCCTCCTAGCCCTAAGAAGAGGAGGGGACGAGGCGGCTTGTGTATGCTTATAGAGCATAGAGACCACATGCTTCGGATTGTCAGATTGGAGTAGTAAGTGGAGAGGTTGGACCACATTAGGTTCGACTGGGAAGGCTGGTGTGACCTTCCTGATTCCCTGATGCAGGTATAGGAATGTATCCATGACAGAGGGAGATTCGTCACCGAAGAATTGCGCCGATGTGCGGAAACTGCCTTGCAAGTATAGGTCCCCCCACGTGCGGTATGCTAAGCGTGCAAGCAATTTGCGGCCAATTTCTTCGCAAGCAATACTAAGCTGTGGGTCGTTCGCTAGGATCATGAGTGGCGAGTATAAGAACTTCGTCCCCATGGCAGCCGCCAAGCGCCTCCAGGCCAGTACTGTACAGTCGACTGTAGAAGGGTTGCTGTCATTGAGTTTAGCTTCTGAGTAGAGGTAACCCGATGGCTGCATCGGCCTCATATAGCCATCTTCGACCGCAGGATGTGCCATGAAGGGGGGGGATGGAGCCAGTACGCAGCAAAGTGGCCCTGCGCACAGTCATAATAGCGCCTGAAGTTAGGGACGTCAAAACCGCCCTGATGGTACGGGAGCATTAGGGACCGTAAGCTCATTCGGGCCTGCTTCCCGCCCCAGATTAGTCGTGACAGCAGCAAGTCTAGTGTATGAAAGAAATTCGCGCCTGGGTTGTATGGTATATTAGTGAAGAGGTATAGTAGTTTTGGTAGAACCACCATTTTGATAAGTGAGATGCGGCCCGCCATGGACAATGGGAGGTGTATCCATTTGGTGACATTGTCAGTCAGTTTGTCAATGACTGTCCCATAATTAGCTCTGATGAGCGTGTCGCGTTTTCTGGTCATTGTTCTACCCAAATAGTTAATCTCCTCCGCCTCCCAGACAAGGGGGTAATCTAGGGGAAACTGTGTGGTCTTGTCAGTGAGTGGGAAAAGAGCAGATTTCGACCAGTTGATTTGTACACCCGAAATCCCCCCGAATTTGGTGACCTCACGCAGCAGGGGGTTCAAGTTCTCTTGGGGTTTGAGTACATAAAGGGTCATGTCATCAGCATAGAGGGCTATGAGTAACTGCCTGTCCGGGTAGATGAGAGAGCGGTGATTGTGGTGTTGGCGCAGTTTGGCCGCTAGTGGTTCGATAGCAACAGCGAATAGTACTGGGGACAATGGGCATCCCTGCCGTGTGCCACGTTGGATTTCGAAGGGAGCCGATGGCGATCCATTTAGCACCACGGAGGCCAGAGGTTGTCGGTATAATAACCGAATCCAATCTAGGAAGCTGAAGGGAAAGCCCATTCTTTCTAGGAGCGCCAACAGGTAGTCCCATTCTAGCGAATCGAACGCTTTCGTGGTGTCAAGAAAAATAGCGGCAGCTTCACAGTTGGGGGTTATTTCCTGTATCACCGCGTGGAGGGTGCGTAAATTATGGGACGTCGCGCGGTTCGGGACAAAGCCCGCCTGGTCCGGCAGTACCAGTCTTTCCATTAACAAATTAAGGCGCGACGCCAGAACCTTAGCTAGAATCTTAGCGTCCGTGTTTAACAAAGAGAGGGGACGGTATGAATCGCAAGACTCAGGTGGCTTGCCCGGCTTCAGCAGTGACGTTATTAGGGCCTCCTGCATAGTATTCGGCAGAATGTTTTCCTCAAGCGCAGCATAATACACCTGCTGCAGAATCGGGGCTAAGATATGCATGTATGCCTTATAAAAATCGATCGTCAATCCGTCGGAACCCGGCGACTTACCCGACCTCATGGACATTATGGCGTCCGTTATTTCCTCCAGCTCAAGTATATGATGAAGGAATTTCTGCTGGGAGGGGCTTAGCCAAGCGAGCGCAGTGTCTGCCAAGTATGTGTTTAGGTCTATCGGGGTGGATCTATGGGAGGAGTACAGTGTAGAGTAATGTTCAGTGAGGACCCTGAGTAGATCCGGCACATTTCTGTGTGGGGTGCCGTGGACATCCAGCAGGGTAGTGATGTAATTGTGATATCTAGGGGGTTTAACAGCGGAAGCTAGCGCTCTACCCGGTCTATCTCCCTCCCCATATATACGCGCAGCAAAGGGTTTCCCTCGGAACCTGCATTCCTTTTCTGAAAGTTCAGCATATTCATTGAGTTTTTCACGCATTGTGGCTTGTACCGAGTGTCCCCGTGCTGGGTCACCCATTTCCCCCTCTAGCTGCTTCAGTTCAGTTTCCAATTTACGCAGCTCATCGCGCAAGGAGCGGAGGACTCCACCCCCCTTAGCAATACACCAGCCTCGCACCGTGACCTTAAAGGCCTCCCAGACCGTGGTAATGCTGGACACAGATGATATGTTGCGGTCAAAGAAATCTTTTATGTCCTGTTCTAATTCTGCTCTGAAGGCCGAGTCTGTTAAATGCGCCGGGTTGAGGCGCCAGCCTAAATAGGGGGAGGCTTCAAGGGGGACGCGCAGGGTCACTAACACTGGGGAGTGGTCTGAGAAAGTGCGTGCAAGGTGGGTAGCCTTAGTAAGCCAGGGGGAGAGCCCGGTCGTACAGAGGATGTAGTCCAACAGCGCCCAGGTAGAGTGCACGGCTGAGTGGTGCGTGCCCTGGGCTTGCGTGGGGTGGAGATGTCTCCAGGTGTCCATCAGGTGATGTTCCTCTACTATGTCTGATAGGGTACGCTGCGTCCGCGTGTAGTGAGTAGCCTGGGGATGAGATCTATCTGCCAATGGTCGTAGTGTAGTATTAAAGTCCCCCCCCAGTATGACATGGGCAATCCCCAACGACTGAATTTTACCCCACAGCGTGAGAAGGGATGAGGGGTCATCTATGTTCGGCCCATAATAACACGCTAAAAGTATAGTGTGGGAATGCAATCTGCCCCATACAAAGCAATATCTGCCTCCCGCATCAGTGTCAGTACCCGCAGGGGTGAATTGTACACCTCGTTTAACAAGGATGGTGAACCCCCTGGCATAGTTGGAATATGACAAAAATACTCTGCTAGTTGCCCAACGGGATGCAAACTGTGGGGAACCGCCTGGACTTAGGTGTGTTTCCTGTAGCATAGCAATGGAGACCCCCTGTCTATCTAAGTAGCCTAGAATCTGTCTCTTTTTCCTCGGGTCGTTTAGTCCTCTTACATTCCACGAAACCAGCTGTAGTTGTTGGATTGTCTGCGTATTTTTAACGTCCCCCATCCCATCCAACGTGAAAATGTGCTATACGCAAGCATGATAGTACAGTATATACCAGAAGCAAGGGTAGCAGCGTACCTAGCAGTTACAACAACCAGTACATTAATTAATCCGAATGATCCGAACGTCTTCCGGAGCTTTTTGGGCCGTGAGTATTAAATGTCGGTTCATGAATGCATCGTGTTGGAACACTTCCCCTCCCACTCCGGCAACCCCAACCCGCCGGGCATTTGGAACCCACCCATCCCCAACTATCCCACCCTCTCCCCAACTTAAAAACAGAAGTAATGTCACAAATCCCTCCCTTCTACGAGCAGAAGGGGGGTATTGGGGATCGCCCATCGGGGGTCAGTTCTAGGGGCACCCAACCTGCCATCCACCTCCCTACTTGCACCCACTTGGAGCCAGGCATGTACCCGGTCTCTCTACGTGGGACGGAGGTGGGCGATCGAGCCCAAAAAGTATATAGACCAGGTTAAGCAACAGTGCTACATTGTACCTCACCAGACTGTTGGAGTCCTGCTCGCCAACTCACATCTTAGGTGTAGTAGTCGTTGTGATTGTTTTCTATTCTTGCTGGTTCATAGGCGAGGGGGATCTGGAGCGATGACTTTCAGCACCTTCTCTGGTTTTGTCTTTTTTGTGTTGAGGATTTTGGAAGAAGTGTTGTTTGCCTCGGTAGGAAACCTTTAATTTCGCCGGATACAGCATGGCGTACGTCATCTCTTGATCTTGAAGCTTCTTTTTCACTCCCGAGAATTTCCTCCTGGCTTCTTGTACCGCCGGGGTGAAGTCAGGGAAAAAGGAGAGTGTAGTATTGCAGTATCCCACGGTGCCGACCTCTCTTGCTCGTCTCAGCACCGCGTCTCGGTCCCTGTAATTTAGGAATCTCGCAATGATGGGACGCGGCTGGGCACCTGGTCGTGGGCGTGCGGCTAAGGATCTGTGGGCACTCTCTACTATTAGGTGCGAGGAGAATGATTCTTTACCAAAAAGTTCGATAACCAAATTTTCGATAAACACCTCCATTTTCCCTGTGTTGGTGGACTCCGCAAGGCCCAGAACGCCAATGTTGTTGCGTCGGGACCGTGCTTCTAAATCCTCGTTCTTTTCCGCAATGATTTTTAGGAGCCTGTCCATTTGGGTCACTTGCCTGCTATTAGTAGTGGCGCCATCTTCCAATTCAGAGATCCTATCCTCTGCGTCCTTGATTCTGGTGTCGTGTTGTTCCAGCTTAGTGACCACACTGTCCATGCGCGTGTTTATCGTGTCAATCTTGGAATCGATGCTTGTCAAGCTCTGTTGCATGCTTATCAGCAAGGTTTTCCAGTCTTCGTCAGGGGGTCCTCGGGCGGTAGGGCTACCCTCAGGATCCTGTGCACCTTTGGGGTTTTTCTTAGCTTCAAACGGTATTTTAGATTGTTTGGCAACATTTCGGCCCATGTCGCGTCTTGGCGTACGCGAAGCCGATGTGGCAGCAGCAGCCAGGGTGCGGTGAAGTGGCTCCTCGTCCAGCTGCCAGGGAGTAGACAGGGCAGAGCGGGACTGCGGTCAGTGGTCTTCCTGTGAGTGGTGCTCGGGGTACAGCTCCGCTCAGTAGTGTCTTCTTTGGCGCAATTTAGTTCTTCATCCCGCAATACATAAATGGGGACATTGGGTCTAGCTATTCGCCCCCACTAGCCTCTGTTTGAGCAGGAGATGGCTGAGGGACAGATTACTCCGTGTAGCGTCACTGTTGACTATGAGCTCAAGGTAATGGCGCAGTGAGGTTCCTCCCAATCCAAGCAGCAGCTGGTGAGTACAAGGGGAGGTAGTGCCACAAGTGGGGGGAGCCAATACAGATGAGGGTGGTGTTATGCTGCAGACTGATGGAGCAGCCGGCAGCTGCCCGACCTGTAGCTAGAATGCCCCTACGTGAATTCGGGTGGTTCGAGTGCAGATTAAAATCAGTCCCCGTTTCCCTCCCGGCACCTCGCGTTCAGGCAGCAGCGCAGTGATCTGATGGAGCTCTGAAGGCACTCCTGAGGAAGAAGCACGCTAGTTCACGAGGTTGGGGGGGAGAAAGGACTGCACGTCGTGTCAGGTAGGCCACCTCCCAACGGCAAGCGGGTGATCTGTAAGCTGTCCGCTGCGTCCCCCAGTCAAGTAAATCAGGTGCCGGCGAGAACAATGGGTCAGAGCGGCTCCAAACCACAGGCAGTTGTGGGTGGATAATAGGCGGCGGGAAGGTCACTGCTGGAGAACTGACGGGCCCTGTCGTCGTATGTGGCATTGCGGAGCGTTAGTGAATATTGTGGCACTTTCTGCATCTCTGGCCTCACAAGCACTATTTCTGGGCTACCAGGCCTCGGGGACGGTCGCAGGACGCTTCCGGCAGTCTGTAGGCAGCGGGGGGCCGCGGTTGGGGAGCGGGCGTGTTCGGTTGCTGGTCGCTGCTGTGTAGAATGCTACGTAGCGCTTGGCGATAACTATGACCCGGGCTCCGCATGCAACGTCCCAGCCGATAATTAAGCGTGCAGTGGGGCACCGGTCATTGTACGTTGCAGTTGTCGGGTCCGATGAGCTTGCCGGCAGTCCCCGCCCGTGGATTTGAAGTTTGCTCTCTTTTTTCTTTGTTTTGTTTGTATCCCCTTTAGTTACCCCAGTCTCCGTTAAGCAGGGCTCACCTTCAATACATTAAGGTCCGCACACAGCAAAGACACTGGCACAGGTATATTGGCGGTGCCGATATTTTCCGTCGATAGTTGGTGTCACAGTTCCGATGAGGCCGCAAAGCCACGGAGTTTCCCAGCAGGCTGACCCTCGGATCGGCAGTTCTCGGACCGGCGCCTCGGTCCGGCTCCAGGCAAGCTGATGGATATCTCCGCCTACGGCTGGGCGATTTTTACGTTTTTGGCACCGCTGTGATCAGTGAAGTGTTGCAGGCACAATGGCGAGGTGACTGGGTAGTTTTTCCTGGTCAGGATGGTCAAAAGGATAGTTCAAAGGCTCGATCTGGCGAGAGCCTCACTACGGCGCGGCCATCTTGGTTTAGCGCCACCTAGCGCCCCCTACCGTCTGTATTTTTAATGGTGTGCTGGACATCATTTTTGCTGGTTTATGTTCTTCTGGGCACTTTACCACTGCTGATCAGTGATAAAGTGCAAGTGCTCCCTGTTTAAATATGACTCATATTTGCTTTCCTGGTAAGCCCTAGTAAAGTGCACTATGTGTGCCCAGGGCCTTTTACCTCAAATGCTACTAAAGGACCTGCAGTACTGGTTATGCCATCCACACGAGTAGCCATGTAAACTTGTCTCTGTCTGAGATGAGTGCAGTTTTTTACCTGCCATGAATGATGGTCTCAATAAAGTGCTCTTTATGTCCTTTAAGTTGGGGCAAATGCAGATGAAGTGGATAAGCTTCTCATTGCCTCTTCCGCATAGGCAACAGGACTGCAGACCTCATCTCCCTTCCCATGGTGGGAGATGTGGGATGATCGAAACGACGCCTAGCCATAACTTTAGGAATTTTTCCTTTGTCCTTTTCCTTTGTCCTTGTTTTAATTCCCATTTTCAGGTAAGGTTGCGGAATGAATGCTTCATAGTTACTGAGCACTACCCAGCCATGTGCCCTTTTAGCCAGTGTATCCCTGTCTTCTAAGACAGATGCCATTTTTCTTTTCTTTGTCACAATTTTTTACAGGATAGATGATCTGTTGGGGTTCCCCAAAGGTCCATCAATCCCAGTGACTTAAGGGAGTTGAGCACAAATTCCCTGGCTTGAAAATTTCCTTGGTGAACCAACTCAACCCAAAGATGGGAGTTTAGAGATCCGCCTCGGCTGTTTGGATCTTGTGCCAACTTGCTATGTATGTGCTCCTCCTTTCTACTGATTGTTTTTAGAGATTGAATTCTAAACTTATTTGCGCCAGTGAAATATATTTTGGTAGATGGAAAATTGCTCTGTAAGAATTAGCTATTAACAGGTCCAGAGCTGCAGCATCTTTCCCTTTGATAGACTCGCTCCTGTATGTTAATGTTGGCTGCAATTCGGCAAACAGTACCTGAAGCAAGGGCTTGAGTGTTAGATCGGGCCGCATTTTCTTCATGGGCTTCATCACTAGATAGGTCATGATTTCCTTTCTCCACAGAGATTCCAGCTGGGGTTTAAATTAGCTTTTGTGGTCCAAAAGTAATACAAGATATTTGTAACTGGTTGTCTGGTCCAGGCATTGCTCGTCTAAGTACCAGTTATTTTTTTCCTTTTTGTGGTAATTTACTGCCATGTTTTTAGTTTTCTTAAGATTTATTTTGTGGGTGTTCAGTTATGAGAAAATGTTTGTTGTGTTCAAGAGATTTTAAAGACTGATCAACACTAGGCTGTCTGCATATAACTGATTTGATGACATTTTTCCCAGTTTCAAAGTATGTGAAGTGCTCTTGTCCAGTTCCCCTTCTAAATCAGCTAGGAAAAGGTTGAAGAGTAGGGGTGCTAGGACGCACACTTGCTTTAGCCCTTTGGAGGGATCCGCTTTGAGAAGTGTGTCCCTGCACCTAGTTTGAGCCTGATCCAAGTGCCAGTATGTAACAGTTTAAGCCACTCTAAGAGGGGGTTTTTGTCTCCCAGCTTTTCAATTTTTGCTACAAATTGGCTTGGTCACCATGATCGAAGGCCGCAGTCTAGTCTATAAAGCAAAGAAATATGGGATGTTTTGACCATTTAGCTAACAAAGCTAATGCCATGATGTTGGTTTTGGCTCCTTATCCCCAGCAGAACCTGGTTTGGTTTATTGGGATTATAGAGTTTTCTCATGGCCAAGATGTTAGTTCGTCCTGAATGGCTCCCACATGGAACCTTGACTCTATGTCCATGGGAGCGATTAGTCTGTAGTTGGCTGTGGCTTTCCTATCACCCTGTAAATTGCTGTGGGATCTTTCTTGTTTTGGGTTTTCACTTTTTTACTGTTTTTGGTCTGAATAAATACCTTACACGTTGCTTCTAACTTAAGCCCGACTGCTATATGTGCCAAGCTCCCCGGGTTATATAGAGGTTAATTAAGTGACTTTTGTGGTTCAGCCTGAAAGGGATTGTGGTTGTTGCCTGACCAGGACTCAAACCCCAGTCAACCAACAACCCAATCACATAGACAAGATTAACTATGTTTTGAAATACAATAATGGAAATACTGATGTAATGGTGAACCAATGTTGAACCAATTGCATTGAGAAATTTCTGTTACTGGCAGGTAAGCAGTTGCCCATTAGATATAAGCTCCCCTGGTTCAAAAACCTATTTTTTCTGCCTGATTTTAAAGAGAGGTGTTAAACCTGTTATCCTATGCATGGTTTTGCCTCTACCTTCTATATTTTTGATGGTGTGCTGGACATAATTTTTGATGGTTTATGTTCTACTGGGTTTAAAGCTTTCGAACCGCCGAACCGCACATACAGGTAGGAAACCGAATATTTCTCAGTAGATAACACATAATCGTCTTGGCTGTTCGAGCTTGAATGGTGAGTAATATGCAGGCAATGTATTAATAAACCTCACATGTGGGTTTTCATTACAGCACTTATCACCATGGTCTCGCAGTACACTCGGGTAAGCCTACAATTAAAAACGCCATTACTCAACACTAAGTTGTCAAATATGATGGCATCAGTTATACATAGATATTTCTCCACTTTTTAGGCGATATTCTACATTTATCAACTCAATCAAGGTATGAGATGCAACATTGATTTAGATTCGTTATCAGCTACCATGGGCACACATAACAAACAACATATTTTCACTTTTTTCTTTTAGAATTTTCCCTGAGGAAGGTACCGTCTGGGTACCGAAATGCATCGGGCGTGCTATATGTTAATGTTGACTGTAACATAAAATGTAATGTGAATTGTATCAAAATGTATACATAACATTCAAAAAGTGATTGTGATGAATTTATGACATGTGAAATGAAACATGAATTTTGTTGAGACAAAGAAAGATTAAAATGTATGAAAAGTGATGGTATTATCAATTGATTTAAATTGAAAAACAGAATAGGTGTGGGATAACACCAAGTGTACAGTGCATGATTGGACTAACCTTCCGGCTAGTCTTACCAATACTTTTACCTAGGAGTGACAACCCTCTACAATCATTGCACCAATTGACAAGAAGGTCTAAACATCCATAAATTAGGAGTGCTCCTCGCGCATTCTCCATTCATTTCTCAAATTTTGTCAACTCAGTGAGGAAGCACCCAACAACAAAAAATGCAGTTTGATCAGATAACAGGAATCACGGACAATAGAGCAATAACATTGGCATATACATCTGATCAAGCAGATCGGATATACTCATTAATCCAAGAAGTTCGAACCAAAGATGCCCATGACAGCTCAATTAGCCAACAGCTCAAACAATTGGAATACTTAACTCGCCGTCAACTTAATCAAAAAATGCACGCATCAACTCTAGTTCAATACCACAAAGCCAAAAGAATACCTAGCGGACTCAGACTAGCAATTAAACCAATGCTATTTCGCTTCAATCTCAATGCTAAATTTATGGAAAAATGGTATAGTATACTCAATTAATGTTCATTGGACCTGATACTCCTAATATTAGAGGAACTCTCGAAAACCATCAGGGAGCTAGAAGAAGAGATTAATATTTTGAAAACAGACCTGGAAACCAGATTGGAAACCAATACATGGCAAATGAACCTGGAGGGTATAAACCAAAAACTGGACAAATATAGTAAGGAATTACAAGAAGGAAAGCTGCGTAAATATAAACGTGACACAATAGACTATAAACTTAATGAAGTGTACACGTGGGCTGATATTTACACACGCAGGAGATTTGACCCTAAAAAGACAACAACTACAACCCACTCTTCTGAGGAAAGTCTGGTCACAGACAAAGAAATAACAATCAGCAGAGGACCAGTTAGTTTATCTTCGCACACAACAGAAGTTTCTACTGCATCAACTGCAGCAGAACCATCAAGCAGTAGTGTGGCTTTTTTGTCACAGGTCCAAAACAAAGGGTTACAACCCACGCAACAGCCAGGAGGATCAAGCGAAACCGGCCGACCAGGCGAGGAAGCGGCAGGCAAATCATTGAGAAGCGGGAGGACAGTGGTCTTATCATAAATATTTCATCGACCAATCTAACTAATCAACAAATTAGAGTTCTAAATAAAGGATTATCATTTGTACCCACCACGAGAGCCAATGAAATTGAAACAGAGGCAGCTGTCTATCGGTTCATGAGAACCTTAAGATTACGTCATTTCTTCACAAATGTCATGCAGTCAACCACACCAACTACGCAAGAAAGAGGAGGACAGTTCAAACCCAAAAGTACCTACCAACCTCCAGTCTCACATAAAATGCTGGATACATTTGAAATTATGGTGAAAAAGGATATAGAAGCACTGGACTTCAAGAAAATTAAACAACGGAATTTAACCAAAACAGAACAACATACCTTACAAAATCTAGCAATCAACAACTGACAATTCACTCAGCGGACAAAGGGGGTGCAATAGTAGTTATGGACACTGATTATTACAGGAATAAAGTCGATATACATGTTATGGACAGAAATACGTACCTACCATTGGCAATGGTACCCACTCAGCAGCTACAATCAATGCTCAACGGACTACTACAAGATGCAGTTGAACAAGGTTGGATAGACGGAAACACCCGGCCATATCTCAACACGAAACACCCCAGATGTCCCAAATTATATATGATTCCTAAGATTCATAAAAACCCGCACGATCCACCGTTCAGAACTATCGTATCGGGGTGTGGGTCAATATTTGATCCCCTCGGACGATATTTGGATCATTTTCTGCTGCAATTTGTCCAAGGATGGAGTTCATACACGAAGGAAACCACTGATGTTTTAAATAAACTTTCAAACTTGTCCCAAGACTACCAGGAAAATTGGATTTTCTGCACCATTGATCTGGTTGCGCTTTACACGTCTTTTCCCCACGCAGCTGGACTGGACTCGATAGAATGGGCATGGTTACAAATGGAAGATTTACAAACGGAAAAAATGTTGATACTCCAACTGTTAAAATTCTGCTTATAGAACAGTTATTTCAAATGGAACAACCAACATTATGCCCAACTAACGGGAACTTCCATGGGATTTTCGGGAGCACCGGCATATGCAAACATCTTTATGGCCCAGTTCGAATCAGAAAATTTGATGAAGACACTTCAATGGTCTAAAATCAGGATGTATTGTCGATTTATCGATGATATATTTGTAATCTGGAGAGCATCCACACAAGAATTGGAACAAATTATCAGGGATCTGAATGCAGTGAACCCCAGAATACAGTTCACACATAAAATTGATGACCGAACAATAGATTTTTTGGACGTTAGAGTCATTAAAACAGAAACAGGTTTCCAGACAGAATTGTATTCCAAGCCAACGGATCGTAACAATGCATTGGCTTACACCAGTTTCCACCCAAGGAGCCTTATCAGTAATCTGCCATTTTCTCAACTGATACGTATAAAACGTATTTGCTCTGAATCACACACAGGTCTTGCTAAGATGGACGAACAGCTGCTTAAATACAAAGACAGAGGATACCCAACAGAAGTGTTAAATCAAAGTAACGAAAGAGTCATAAGTGTGGACAGACAAGAATTGTTACAAACCAAAGTCAGAACAACTAGAGACAAGATGGTATTTGTATCTAAATATACAACGCTGTCCAAAGCAATTTAGAAAATCATTAATAAAAGATGGGAACTATTATCTACCGAACCGGACTTTAAAGGTCTCTTCAGGGAAGAACCATTACATGCATACACAAGAGGGAGAAATTTGAAAGAAATTTTGAAACAACCTAAATCCCGCAGTGAAGAAGCTCAACATAAAGGCACGGTTTGATGTCAAAACTGAATACATTGCAATAATGTGATTACTGGTGACACATTTACCCATTCAACAACAGGGAAAAAGATTAAACTAAGACACACAAGTGATTGCAACACGCAGAATGTGATCTATGGCATCAAATGCCCATGTGGGATGATGTATGTGGGAAAAACTCAAAGTTAGAGTGACGGAGCACAAAAGTAAGATCAGGAACCAAACATTATAATAATAATAATCCACATTTGTAAAGCGCACAATCACCCATAAGGGTCTCTAGGCGCTGGGGGCCATTGGGAAGATTAAGCAAGCTATTGCCCAGAGTCACATGGTGCTGGGCTAACCTGCTGCCGGTGCCGGGGATCGAACCGTGATCCCCAGATTCCAGAGTCAGTCGCCCTAGCCGCGACGCCACACCACCATTAGCACAACATTGGAAGGAACTAAAACACTCCATCTCCCAGTTACGTTTTTTCGTCATAGAGAAGCTCACATTGAGACAGGGTGTAGACAATCGACAAAAACTTCTTCAACAAGAATTATACTGGATTAAGACATGACAAACGATGTCCCCAATGGGGCTCAATGACAGATACGATTTATCATGTTACCTATAAATGACTCTTTAAGAGAAAGAGGAACGTCCTAGGAAGGAGATTGACATTCAATTTTGAAACTCTCTAGAAATAATTAGAGTCATTTGCTTGCATTTACTTGATTTTCAAACAGAACTGACCCCGGATTACAGCCCCTACCTAAGCGGAGTCACTGCACCAGAGGACGCCACGGCGAAAAGCGAGCAAAACCTCGCCGGACCCGCTTCGCGGGTCCCGCAGCGCTTTGTCTGCCAGCGGCTGGTTAGGTGTGGGAGTGAGGTGGTGCGGGCAGGTGAGAGCGTCGGCGAGGCTGCGAGCGCATAGGCAGGGACTCCAGTGTCCAGGAGCCCCTGCCGCCCATTCAACACACCTGGGCTGCTCTCCCCACTGGCCACACCCCCCTGCCCTTCACCCTATTTGCTAGCTGCATTGAGTATAAAGGTGACCACTACTTCCGCTTCGCGGGAGCGCGCCGGGAGAAGCCCGGGACAAGGGTGGGACCGTCTTTGGCCGTCAGGGGCCGAAGGAGGCCGGGCTGGGCCACCCCACTGACATGTACTGAATTGGTATTTTATTTCTGTCATTTGTGGTAGTGTTAGTGATCTAACCTGCTTTTAATTCATTGAGGTGGAAAAAGGGTCGCTCTTATGGCTTGTTCCACAAACACTTCTACCTTGCTGCCCTCTTTGAATGAGTCAGGGGCTGCTGTTATGGGCCCCCTAGATACCTATTTTAAACGGCTGCCACAGGATATTGATAGGGAAATCGCCCTGGCAGAAAGACGTGCGGGACGCAGGTTGTCCATTGAGCTTCTAAAAACCCCTGTTGACAAACGTACAAGCCAAAGTTTTCCATCATTGGTCACTCCTTTATCATCCATTACGCTGCCTGCAACCCCTCCTAGTGTTCTTACTAACCCATTCACTGGGCAACAGCCTACATCTCAACCCAGTGTTTTAACACATGCTGCAAAAACCAAACCCTGTTCCAAAAGGAAAAGGAGTGTAGTTACAAAGAAATGTCATGCTCCAAAACCTCCAAAAAAATACAGGAAATTAGGGACATGTACACGACCTCATGACACTACTGGGAATGACCTTACTGGGCCAACAATGGGCGAGGGAGAAGCTGTTCCGCCAGGCTTAGATCCCATAATAATAGCATCCCCTGGGACACCATTACCATCAGGCTCAGATCCCATAGTTATAGCATCCACTGGGACACCACCATCTAAGCCGCAACTCTTCTTGGAGTGGGAAAAATTAATACGGTCCCTTCTGAACCCCTTTGAAGACAGACTAAAAAAACTAGCTGACCAGCTGGACCACCTAGAGCAGGCTAGTCTAGATAATTTCTTTTCAACTAAATCCTTAATTAAGTCCTGTCTTAAAACGGGCGAGAATAGGAATCAACAGCAAATAGCTGAGCGAGATGTAGGTGCCCCCTCGGTCGAATTACATCCTCCCGTTGCTAGTATTGCAACTGGCCACCGGGGGAAGGGACAAAGTAGTAAGACTACTACCGAATCGCCAACTATCCTAACCAAAAGCAATTGCGGGAAAACCAAGCCCCATAGTATGGTGGCCAAAGGTAGCAAGGAATGCCCAAAAAATGTCACCCCTGTTAGTAATGTTATCCAACCCCTACCAAGTACCCTGATAACTTGCCAGGGTCCTTTGGTTAGCAATGACAGAAATTCCTGCAAAAATAGTGTTGGAACAAATAAGTACCATGTTCCACAAGTTCAAAACAGGGGTGGTTCTGTAAGTGGTGGTAACGATATTTCTGGGAACAATAAGGCTTCCTTGGTATCAAAGAATGCTCCCCTACCACGCCCTGTTGTTCCAGAACAAAGCCGACCAACACCCTGTGTAACAAAACCTCCAACTAGGATACCCCCAATAAATCTTACTCCGGATTCCTATCCCTATGTGGCTATTCTTACCAATGTTCCACCTCTATTGGTAGGGCAAAGAGAAACCTACCAGATGTTAAAAAATAAGGTTATGCACTGGTTAAGGGTTAATAGACCATTGCCCAGGGAAGTGGATGGTTTGATTATCGGGGTAAGAAGGGTTAACTGGATAGGATGTACCCCGAAAAACCTGGGGGGTGAATGTATTATAATTAACTTCCAAGATCCAAGGGTGGTAGGATTGATCACGCGGCCAGGCTGGAGCACTAGCAGTGGTGGGATTGGTATTGTGGATCTCACTTTTTTCTATCCAAGACCAGTTGGCGTCCATCTTGGTGGGAATAACGAGCTAGGGAGATTCAGCTTCCCTCCACAGGCAGAGACCATCCCTTTCAACGTTCCTTTTCCACGACCAAATGTTTGTTATGATCAAGTTTATAACTCTAGTGATGGGCTGAAAAATTTGAGGTGGGGATGTTGACGAAAATTGGTTGTTTCCAATGAAATTGGGGACAACATAGGTAGGGAGGACATACCCGAGAAATCTGTGGTATCAATTAGGGATGTAATAGCAAGTCCAAATGAAGTGATTATTAACGGGAAGAATGAGAATTGGAGGGTGGACAGTAGGGTGTGCATGGAAATTTTGGGGGGTGAAATAAGATCCATATTAAATACTGGTGTTATCCAGGGAACTGATGTTAACTGTGTGGATATTGTTATAGACAAGGAAGGTAATTGTGAGAGTCTGGCCAACCTCCCGTCTATGTCAGTCATCGATGTGGGGACTTGTAATGGCACTAGCCCGGGGAGGCTTTTTTCGTGGAATATCGCGGGGCTAGGTACTAGACTATTGTCACAAAATTGGATAGACTTTGTCAACGGGTTTGAAATGTGTCTATTTCAGGAGACATGGGCTTGTGACCCGATCTTCCTCGCAGGCTATTTAAACTTTTGTATCCCAGCGAGTAGAGGCCCTAGGGGTAGACCCATGGGAGGTTTAACAGTCTGGATCAAGCAAAGTCTACAAGTTAAAATAAAAGTGCTTGACCTGGGTTGCAAGGATATACAATTGTTTAGAATATCATCAGATAAGGGGGGTGTGATAGACATATATAATATTTATGCTAGGGGTACCAATGCTGGGAATTCCTCCACCCTAGAGGCTCTATCCACCTTCCTTGAATCACAGTCCCTGGGAAATAGAGTGGTCGTGGCTGGTGATCTCAATAGGACCTTCGAACCGTTGGAAAATACGGAAAATCCGATAGGGCAAGAGGAAGACGTCCAATGGGGTGTCGCGAACCAAAATCTTGCACCAGTCAAACGGTGGACAAAAGACATATTGCTATTAAATGCGCTATGTTTGGAATATGGGTTGAGGGCCCTTAATGGAAGGACAAAGAGCGACCAGGGAGGCAACTGTACATTTGACAATGGTCATAGTAAAAGTAGAATAGACTATGTCATTTGTAGCCTTAATTTATGGTATGGGATAGGCGATATGGAAATAAGGGTAGATTAGAAAGTGATCATAATCCCCTTTGTGTCACCCACACTTGGTGGACGGCCACGCCGGACGATCGAGAGTCAAGTAGTGAAGTAGTACCTGTTATGGCCAATGATATGCGTAGAGTCAAATGGCCAAATGTGCTGGCAAATGTAGCGTCCATGGACTACATAAGTTCGGAGGTGGACAATGCAATTGCCGCCATGGAGATAGCAAATATTGTAATACCTGGGTCCGCTTCAACGACAGCCATACACGATAAGTTCTTTTCCCTTTTAAAACCACATTTTATGAGATTGGATAATGCAAATAGAAAAGCCCCACTTAAAATGGCTAGGTGGTTTAATAAGCAGTGCAGGTTAGCTAGATTGGAACTGGGTAGGGCAATCAGAAGTAGGGACAAGGTTTTGATCAGTGCAGCCAGGAAACACTACAATGTTAGTATTCGCCAGGCCAAGAAAAAGTGGGATGAAGAATATTGGGATGAGTTGCTGGAAGCCTCCGGGGCAAGGGATTCCAGACTTTTCTGGAAAATCGTGAAGTGGGGCCGAGGTGGCACCCCTAACAACCCAGATAATAATGTCAATGAGGCATCATGGGTCGAGTATTTTAAACCCCAATACGCAGAGAATAGGGAGATTGTGGCCATAGAACCAATTCCAGTTGTATTTTGCAAGGAAAACTTGTTTTCAAACAAAGAAGTAGAATTGGTAATCTCATCTTTACAAGGGGGAAAGGCACCGGGTTTGGATGGGATACCCTCTGATATATTTAAGAATGACAAGGTACGGTGGGCTAGGTATGTGACCTTACTGGGAAACGCATTAGCTAAAGGGGCTGTAATCCCAGAAATATGGAAGGGGGCAATAATCATACCGATCTATAAGAAAGGTGATCGGTCACTCCCGGCCAATTATAGGCCGATAAGTTTGATTGCCACTGTCCAAAAAGTGGTGGGGAAGATGGTTGTTAATAAACTTATGGACTGGGTAGAAGAGAACAATGCCCTTTCCCCCTACCAGGCAGGCTTTAGGCGGGCGACCAGCACGGGAGATCAAATATTTCGATTTACCATGTTGGGGTGGGGGACGGTACTCCTTGGCGAAGGCAGCCTATATGTCGCATTTGTAGACTTGAGGGCTGCCTTCGACCTGGTCCCAAGGAGCAAGCTTTGGGCAGTTCTGAAAGGGATAGGGGTCCCACCCGAGTTGCTCACCTTAATAATGCGACTCCATGAGTGTAACTTTGCCAAAGTCCAATGGGGGAGGAACGGGGAATCTACTGTTAACTTTCCTGTCGAGCGGGGTGTACGGCAGGGATGTGCAATGGCACCACTGCTCTTCTCCTTATTCATTAATGGTATTGTGAATAGGATGTTGGACGCAAGCGTGGATGGACCTTCGCTAGCGGGCATCAGGGTTCCGATCCTGATGTTCGCTGACGACACCCTAATTGTGTCCAAAACCCCAGCTGGACTGCAGCGTGCCCTAAATATATTTGACACTTTTTGCAGGGAGCATGGCCTTGAAGTTAATGCTGGCAAAACAAAGCTGATGGTTTTCTCCCAAAGGCGCCGACCCCAACCAAGGGTATCTCTGAATAACATCGAGCTCGAGGTAGTAAATGTTTTTACTTATCTTGGGGTAGAGATATCGAGCAAGCCAGGTTGGTCAGGCCATATAGAAAAGGCGGTACTGAGACACCAGCAGATTGCAGGGGCGCTTCGGGTAGAGCAAGCTAAATCAAAAACTAGGCCTATAAAACCGGTCCTCATGGTTTATGATGCCAAAGCTTTAGGGGCAGCCCTGTATGGGGCAGAAGTATGGGGTTTTGAGAGTCTCCTTACTCTACAAATATCAGAGAATAGGTTTCTGAGGGGAATTACGGGTCTCCCCCAGAGTGCGCCATTAATCCCACTTGGCCTTGATCTAGGGAGATCGGTTAGTGACCGTGCTCGATTGAGGCCTATACTTTATTGGAGACAGCTTTGGACGACCCCAGAGATCCGACACTATGCTGATGGGTTTTTAGCACACACGTTTCACAAAATATCATGGTTGAAGACACTCAGGGTTGTTCTTGGTGAGCTTGGTCTCCCTAACCTTTGGGAAAATCCCTCCGGGGAAGTATTCCCAAGTAAAAATACCATCAAGGCCATCTATTGGGATCATGTAGAAGAAAGGCTCTGGAGGAGTACACAATCAGAAACAACGGGGGGTAGATTCCTGGAAATTAAAACGAGACCTGTATTAGAAAAGTATTGGGACAGTATTACTGTCCGGATAGGCAGGAAGTTATTTTTCCAGCTAAGGTCAGGTTCTCTCCCCCTGAGGTCATTGACGGGTAGGTGGAGAAGTACTAACACCTCATGTTGCCCGGTGTGTGATGCCCCCAACGAAAGCATAGCTCACTTCTTATTTCTGTGTGAGGCCTATGCAAACCCAAGGAGAGTATGGTTGGCTCCAGTCTGTAGAAACCTTGGGGTATCCAGTGGTGTTGAGGGGTTGAGAATTATTTGTACCTCCACTGACATGCCCATTGTGCTGGGAACAGCAAAGTACTTGGGGTGGGCATGGTCCATTAGGCGGAGGGCTTTATCTCTCAATATGAATTGAAATTTTACAGTAATTTTAAATATTCTTTTGTTAAAGCTTGCACAACTGCTTAAAATTTATTTTTATGTATGAAATATGAATTTTAATTGCAATGTATTTTAAAATGTATGAATTTTAAAATGTATGTTTGGGCTTTTATGAGTTCATAACTCGAATAAAGCTTTTTCAACAACATCAACAATATATGTATGTATGTACTACATATGTATGGATTACAACTGTAGACCACAACCATTTATCACACTGATATGCATATAGTAACTCTCACTGGCTTACACACAACAGCTAGTCATTTGATCCAACCATGAGTAGAGCTTTAACAGAACAACCGTGGATATATTGGCTTCAGTGAAATATTATATTGGCTCGCAATAGGAGGATCACATCTCATAGACTTTCTCATAGCAAAAGTGAGTTCACAGATAGGCTATTATTGATATAAGCCTCGTACAAGCTCCAGTTATCATCAAATTTTATTCGCACTTGAATTATTCAATAACTAACAATAGTCAGTTAAGACTTCATTCCAACATTGCACGGTTTATTGCCACAATAATATTGTTCATACTACTGACATAGTGTTCCTTTGATTACTAACACCAAGGTGAAATAGCCGATCAGCACCAGTATACAGCGTTTAGTATACTCCCTACTAAGATGGCGTCCGGTTTACAACGGGTGACTGGTAACATCGAACAATAGTCAGTTTTCAGTTTCTGCATCCCTAGATGAGTATATTCAACTCTGTTGGCCATGGCGGCCACCGCTTGAATTTTCGAACATTCTGAGATCGGAGTACTTGGATATATCAGGAGAGACCATCACGAGGTACGCGACATAGACCCGTCCCGATTTTCCTTTGTTTAGAACGTTGGAGGCTTTCTATAAGCATTGACTTATACCCGTTTCTGATCTTTTTTCAGATACGTGAAGACAGGTACATATCCAGGTAGGAATCTACGTTTTACCACAAGGTCGCACAGAATGATTGCGCAAAGGCTAGAGAGTAATCTAGTTTTCTTTTCTCATTGTTTTTAAACAACGTGCAGGTTTAAATCTTTTCGACTGCACATACAGGTAGGAAACCGAATATTGCTCAGTAGATAACACATAATCGTCTTGGCTGATCGAGCTTGAATGGCCAGTAGTATACAGGCAATGTATTTATAAACCTCACATGTGGGTTTTCATTACAGCACTTATCACCGTGGTCTCGCAGTACACTCGGGTAAGCCTACAATTAAAAACGCCATTACTCAACACTAAGTTGTCAAATATGATGGCATCAGTTATACATAGATGTTTCTCCACTTTTTAGGTGATATTCTACATTTATCAACTCAATCAAGGTATGAGATGCCACATTGATTTACATTCATTATCAGCTAACATGGGACACATAACAAACAACATGTTTTCACTTTTTTCTTTTAGAATTTTCCCTGAGGAAGGTACCGTCTGGGTACCGAAATGCATCGGGCGTGCTATATGTTAATGTTGACTGTAACATAAAATGTAATGTAAATTGTATCAAAATGTATACATAACATTCAAAAAGTGATTGTGATGAATTTATGACATGTGAAATGAAACATGAATTTTGTTGAGACAAAGAAAGATTGAAATGTATGAAAAGTGATGGTATTATCAATTGATTTAAATTGAAAAACAGAATAGGTGTGGGATAACACCAAGTGTACAGTGCATGATTGGACTAACCTTCCGGCTAGTCTTACCTCTACTGGGCACTGTACCATTGCTGATCAGTGATAAAGTTTGAGTGCTTCCTGTTTAAATTGTGACTCATAATTGGCATATTTGCTTTACTGTTAAGCCCTAGTAAAATGCACTATGTGTGCCCAGGGCCTTTTACCTCAAATGCTACTAGTGGCCCTGCAGTACTGGTTATGCCACCCACACGAGTAGCCCTGTAAACTTGTCTCTGACGAGATGAGTGCAGTTTTTTACCTGCCATGTGGACCTGGCAAGTGCACCCATTTGACAGGCCCTACCCTTCCATTTTCTACATGTAAAGCACCTCTAAGTTAGGCCCAAGGGGCCCCATGGGCAGGGTGCAGTGCACATGTTAGATAGGACATGTGCTGGTGGTTTACACTTGTCCTGATAGTGAAATACTGCAGCTTTTGTTTTTCACTATTGTAAGGATTAGCTGTCTCATGAGCTATATTTGGAGATGCCTTTTAACATCTTATAAGTGTAACTTTCAATTGGGAAGAAATAAAGATTTAGAGTTTGGCTACCTGAGCTCCGATTTTAAAAACACATCTTTTAGTGAAAGTGTTCATTAAATTGTCTGCTTGAAAATGCCACGTTTAGAAAGTGGCATTTTCATGTTTAACCTTCCGGTGCCTCTGCCTCCCTGTGGAATCAATGTCAGATTTAGACTGACAGGGGCCTGTTTGTGCATTCACTCTAGACAGTCTCAGAAAGGGAGTTGAGGTACACCCTGCATTTCCTGATTGACCATCACCAGGTTGATGAGCTTTCCTGTGCAATAGTTGTGGGAGGAGTTATCACTAAAACCTGAATAAGGCTGTACCTCGCCTCTCACAATGCTGCCTCCACCCCCCTGTAGTGTGTCTGGAGCCAAGACCAGGCAGTTTTAAGAACTTGTGCACTACAAAGACCATCCTTGAACGAATGCCTACTTCAAAGGCTGAAAGGGGTATACATATTGGACCTAAAACCCCAGACTTTTAGAACAATTCTGAATCAAGAGGAGGATCTACCAGGAAGAGCTGAAGTCTTTTTGCTGTGTGTTAATATGCTGGGTTGGCCTGCAATTGCTGATTCTGCTTTGGAGAAGAAAAGGACTGGACTTTGCTGTTTATCCTGCTTGAGAATTTTGTACAAGGGCTTGTGTGTGCTTGCCTCCTGTTTAGAAGTCTCAGGGCCATCAAAGACTTCCAGTGCAGCACCCTGAAATCCACTTCTGGGAGTTCTGACCTGTCAAGTGGTGCAAATTCTATTCTTGGTTGCTTGAAGGTGGTTCCTTCTGCAAAAAGCTAAAACAGACTTGAAAATGTATGCTTTGCTGTTCCAGTGCCTGTTTTTCTGACGCTGCACCGCTGTGTGGGAAATGTTTCCATGGACCACTGCTTTGCGGCCAAAGAAATTGTCACAGAGACTGCCCACAGCCGAAGAAACCTCTGCAGCCCGAGTTCAGTGCACTGTCTGTGATGTACAAGATCCCCTAACTGGATCTGACGCAGGTCCTGCTGTGTGGCTGAGAGAATCAACCCATTGTTCGTCCGTGGCTGAAGAAATCGATACTGCATCTGTTTGCCACCACCGCACTGACCTCCAGCGTGTCTGGATTTTCATGTTTTGCACTTGGGTGCCAAGTTTTACACTGTATCACCCATAGCACACTACTGTCTTGGATTTCACCACATCGCTTCTCCTTACAGTTTGGATTTGAAAAAATACTTCTCCTGTGTGCAGCAGAACTGACACATCGCCTCCCCAGGACCTAGGAATCAACGCATCACTGTGCTTTCGGTTGCTTCCCTACTCTAAGGCTGCTTTTCCTTGTGAATTCTGATGCATCGAAGGTACTTTGTGTAAAATCACCGAATCCATGGAGTTATATGGGCAGAATTTCCAGAAACATTTAAAAAATAATATTTTGAGTTCTGTATGTTGATTTTTTATCTTTTTGGCCTTGTTTGATTTAGATAAAGATACTTTCTTTTTCTAAATTGGTGTGGTGTCCATTTTTTGTAGTGTTTTCACTGTTACTGTGTGTGGCCTGTATGAATATTTACACACTGCCTCTAAGAAAAGCCTGACTGCTCGTGCCTATCTACCAAGATGGTGAGCAGTGGTTATTTTAGAAGTGTATCCCCCTTACCCTGACTAGGAATAAGGGTCCCTTCTTGGACAACTGTGCAAACTATTGCCAACTAGAGAAACCATTTCTAACAATAGGACCTTATTGAAAAAGCAGACTGATCCTTCCGTACTTTTGCACATTTGTTGCATTTTGTTTATCTCTCACTTGCAGTTGTATAAATTAGTCAAATGTAAGGCCCTATTTTAAAAACTTTGAGGGAATGCAGCGCAGCACCCAAATTTGCTGTGCTGTGTTGTATGAGAGACAAGGGCAGTCCCTACAGAGATATGACACCATCCTCTCCCCCTAGTGCCTAGTCAGAATGATGCTGCTGGGCTCCACGCACACACCTTTGCTCCATACTGCAATGGTGTCTCTTTGAGACTTGCATAGGTTTTGTACCGGATATACAACATTCTTTGCTTAGACTGGTTTACATCTTTTCTTACTTTGTAAGTGTGCTGTACAGTGCAGCACACATACGAAGTTGGAAAAGATAAGAGGGAAAAAAAAGCATTTCTCCTTTTTTCACCCGCTTTCAAGTGGCGTCAATTTGTGTGGCAAACCACTATCTGTTATTGTTAGTAAGTAGGGCTTTATGTCGAAGCCATTGGTGGTAGCACAAGATCACCCGTGGAGAAGAGTGGCTCAATGGTTAGAGCAGCAGACCCTGATGCAGAGGTCTAGCCCAGGACCAGTGTTCAATTCTCCGCCTTGGCGGGTCTTGGGCTCAAAAATTCCATGGACCTGATAATTCCCGCCTCAGTGTCTATTCCAATCATGGAGTCCCACTCTGCAACTCTGGGCAACAGCTTGCTTAATCTCCACAACGGCCCCCACAACGCTAAGGATGCCTGGCCTCCACCTTGGGGGTGCCCAGGAGTGGACGCCTCACAGGGAAAGCCAGGATGGGTTCCACAGTGGTATTTGTACAAGCGCCTTGAGACCCTTGCGGGCTATACAAGTATCAATTTACATTTACCCGTGTACCACCTTCGGAAGGACCCCTTGATGCCGACCAAGGCAAAGTAGCCCTTCGCGCTGGTATGTTTTACTTTTTTCTTTACAAACCAACGCAAATGCCAAATTGCGTTAGTTTGTAAATCCCCCAAAAGATTTTACGTTGGTTCGTAAACCCGACACAGAACCTTTATAAATCTGGCTTAAAGGTCTTGCATTTTCATAAAACAAATAAATGTATTGATATGATGATCGAACATTTTGTTAAATCAATGTGAGTATATTATTGAAGTACCTGAGCCGATTTAAAATGGAATTCAGAAAGGGATTTTCTTAAAAAAACACACTATTACATAGTTCATCATAAGTAGCACAGTAAAGCACTGGCTAGAAAAGGCAAGTAGTTTTATAAAACTGTAAAGGGAAATTACAGGAATATTGTCATTCACAAAATGCAGGGTACACAGAAATATTTGATAGTTGTAATTATCCTACAAAATATTATATCATCAGTATTAATATGTGAGAGGTTTAGAGAGGGTTGTGGTTCATCACAGTGTGCTGCTGGGAGCATTTCGAGAGCAAGTAGCCAATGGCTTAACATTTAACAAAGTAAATAAAATGTGGAGTTGATGGTTACGTTTACAATTTTTTTTTCTACAGTTGTTACTGTGTAGATTAAATAGCAGGATCCCAGATGATATATTTGCTGCAATCTGGTTTACATCATGCGCAGTAGTAGCAACATGTAAGAAGTGACCCGCGAGGTGACCCGGGGTAGAACGCATTACACTGTGTCACTATGTGAAAGAGATTAGCTGTTTCTAAATGCATGAAGGAGCAAGTTATTACCACCGCATACTGTAGCAGATATTTTTCATGCCGGTGTCTGGAGCAGGCGCAGGCACACACGTATTGCACTAATGGCACATTGTGGGTTCATTAAACTTGGCTGTTTAATGACACTCTAATGAACTCGGGCTCTTACTGTGCTATTCGTATTATGGATGGTTTAATGGCGCTCTGCGAGATTACGGCGCCGAACAGTTTGCCGGTGTAGAGAAGATAAATCGACTTCTGCCCTAAAGATCAAATATCTCGGAGGAGATGATGCAAGAACGGCAGCTATTCATTTCATGTTTACTTTTTGAGTTCTGGAGTTTAACCGGTTTGAATAGAGCCACACCAGCTGCAACAAATATTTCCACACTCGATGAACCCACAGTTGCATTTTTTTGTTTTTCCGAGACCAAAAACCGAACATATATTAGAGTTAAGAACATTTTTGAAGAATATTTCTTTTACTGGGGTCTTACAAATAAGGATTCAGAGCGTTATCGTGACTGGTTAGTTTTTTTTTCCGTTTAAGCATAGCCAATACCCGCAGAGGAGTTTGAAATTAAGCACATGCAAACATTTGAGAGAGAAAGATATAGTAATGCAAGTGAAAAATGTGCCAGAGGGCAACTTGGTTTAACCGAAGATGCAGTTTAAGAGATTCAGCTTCATGTTCTGTCGGACAGAAGTTGAGTGCGCTCCAAGAAGTACTGAAGAAAATATAATTGAAAAAGGCTGTATTTTTAGTAATAATGATATAAGGCCTTCGCGCCATGGATTCAGTTTGTGCCATATTAAATTGTAGAAAAGAGCATTAGTGCCGAATAGTGGTCACATTCCAGGGGTGATCATAGTCTACCCAAGGAACCTCCTCCCACTCCACCATAAGAACAACCTGGAATAGCGAAGGCCGATCCATCAACTGGTGTGGACTTTTCGCTGGTGTGTATTTACACCCGGGGCCTCATTTATGAAAAGTGACGCATCGCTGCGTGAAAACAGCGATGCGCCACTTTTCAGAGCGCCCTCCTTGCGACACCAATGATGCGTCATATTTAATGTATGACGCATCATGTCGCAAGGACTTACAGATTCGTCAGTATTTCTGACGTATCTGTAAGCGCAAAAGTGACGCATTGCTGGAGTGTGTCACAAAAGTGACGCAACTCCAGCAATGCGTCCTTTCACATGGGGAAAGCCACATGTGAAAGGGCTTGCGTCAGTCTTATGCCTGCTGTGAGGCAGGCGCAAGATTTTGACGCAACAGCATCCTAAAAGTGACGCAGTGAAATCTCATAGATTTCAATGTGTCACTATTACGAGGCTTTTTGCGGGGGAACGCCCCCTCTGCATACATTATACTTGGCGCAGGTATAATGTGGCGCAGGGGTTTAAAAAGTGACGCATCTACCTAGATGCGTCACTTTTTAAATATGGCGCAACAAGGCACATATTTTATGCCGCTGGTGCGTCACAAAAAAAGACGCACTGGCGGCGCAAAACTGACGCCAGGCCTCATAAATAGGGGCCCCGGTGTCTTAGACTGACTAGTATCTTCCCGTACACTAATCTATTGTCAACAAAACTAGTCTGAGTAGAGAACTCGTTTGGTTCTGTACTGGTATAGCCTTTACAGTCTCTGCCTTGTCCTGTCTTTTTATCCATAATACGAAAACCACAAAAAAACGAAGCTATCAAGAGTGTGCATGGCAAACTCACTTCCAAGTTCCTACTGTTCAATGTTATTGTCTTTTGGCAGATGATGGAAAAAGGGACCTGAAAAGGCTGTGACTTAAAATTTTGTTTATGTTATGACCACTGACTCCTCCAGTCCACCTCCATTAAACAGCTACTAGACAGGACCTAAAACACACCAAAAGGGACACTATGAATGGAAAACATTCTTGACTGGAACTCACGCGTTTTTCCTCTTTTTTAAGTTTTAGTGAACGCATGATCTTCCCCCACTTAGAGCCAGGACGAATAACAGTGGAACACACCAGTTCTACATATTGACAATACTGATATTTTTCAGTTCCTACCAAGTCCATAATAGTAGAACTGGGCAGGATGTGCATAACATACTTTGTTTAAATTGCATAACATGCCCATATGCCTATAAAGTATGCGAAATTCTGTATTATTAAATAAAATACCAGTTTAGAATATGTTGGGCTATTTTTATTGTGTGAAATTTCACCCATTTTCTTCTTTAGTAAGGATGCATGTTGTGCTAAAAGATGGCAAACACTTGTTTGAGATGTGAATACAAATTTTCTTTTCGATTTGTTCATCCCATCTCATGCCCCCATGCTAGGATTTTTACCTACAATGCCTCAATTACCTGAAATCGGTAACGGGAATAATTTCATGCATTTTGCGTAATTGTAATGTGAAACGATGGGAATTTCTGAAGATTATGCAGAAGCATACAAAACTCGGCCGAGGCCTATAGGACACGCAACTTTACTGTTAAGAAAGAGTAGTAGAGAATCAGTCAGAATCATGCTTATACATGGGTATTTGTTTACACATGATTATTGTTCAAAGGTAGCTTGCTAGCTCTCGAATAGGCGGTATCCTTACCACTTGAAGAGAGATCCTTTGAATGAGTAGGGAAGAAGCTATGCCACCTGAAGGGTGGCCAGTATAAATCGTTGTAACTCTAAAATCCCACTTTCGCGTTGATAAAATATTAAGGAGCTTTGAAAAATCTTTAAAATGACACACATGAACACAAGTATATATACACACATGGGCACACACACCTGCTGATATTAAAGTGCTCCGCCTGGCTTTGGACAGATTGTGTCTCCCTAAGTGTTGCATTTCTTGACTGCACTGCTCGTTTTCCCCAATGAGCTTGTGGTATCCTAGGTTATAGAACCTGGGGGCATATTATCAAGGGGGTTTATCTCCACTTTTATGGCTTTAAAAGCCAAGAAAGCTGAGATAAAATTATCTCCCTATTACCTAGCTGTCGCTAACACCAGTTAGCGACAGCTAGTAGGAGATAGCGACCATCTTGGGCCCCACTTTGCATGTCAGAGAAATGTATCACTAATGACATGCAAAGTGGGCGTGCCAAGATGTTAGCGACTGGAAACAGTCGCTAACATCGCTATCTCCTATTACCAACTTTTGGAGATATTCGCCCTAAGCGCGAATATCTCCAAAAGCTAACACCTGCCCTGAGCAGTTCTTCGCCATGTTATCCAATGGGAGGTGGATAACATGGCTAAGAAGATTAGCTCGGTAATGCATGAATATCGCTGACTTTTCAGCGATATTCCTGCATTGCGGCCGATTTTTATAGCATTTGTGATAAACCTTGGGAATACCAAGGTTTATCTGCGATAAAAATCGCCGCAGGTCGGCGATACATTTTTGTCTCTAACCAACCAATTAACTTGTATTAAACAAGTCAATTCATCTTTAATGCGTCTAACTCATTATTACAGAGCTCTATAGTGATACAAGCTCACTGACAATGCTCTCTTCATTTTACTTTATTGCAGACACTAGAGTGGCGCTGTGATTTCTGGGTTAGAGTCATATTGTACCTGCAGTCTGAGGGGGCATTGCCACCCTCTCATTTTGTACTATGGGCCAGATTATGAGTTCTGCAGTCCATCGGACCGTTGAGTGGTGGAGATGGAGGTGGGGTTGGGGTCGGGGGCTGCCGCACCAGTGTTCTGACCGACATGGTACAAGTTCTCTGGCAGTGGAGCAGAGGTCTGGGACCGCAATATGCTTGCCAGTGACACTGCAAAGCAAATTCTGAGTTTCCCCACTACCACCATTTTCATTGCAGTGAGCTCGCCATGAACAGGTTGGTGGCAGTGAAACAAAGGGTGCCCTACAGGACCCCCTGTTGCCCCTGTACAATGGGGTGCATGCATGCGCAGTTCCTGCATGGCATGTCATTTACTGTCCAAGCCATGCAAGAACTTACTTTGGCGTTTCCATTTTTCAAAGGCATCGCTGTGGCAATGCCAAAGGGCTGCCTGCCAGACCAGGAGAAAACTCCTAATCTGGCTGTCGGCCGCCGGTCGACTTTGGCAGTGCAAGGGTGGGGTGGGGGCGTGCTGCCCGCTTCTGCACCGCCAAAGTCGTAATCAGTACCTTCATGTTAACTGATGGTGGTGGCAACAAGAATCTAGTCGTGGGCACAGGAATTTTTACTTGTATTCCTCTGTGGAGAATTGCTATATGACCTTCCCATTAAAAAGGCCATTGAGCACACATGTGTAGTTTTGGAGTTCCTGATTACTGGAGATTCCTGTTATTTTCCTGCAAATGATCCGTTAGTTTTATTTAATACATATTAATTGGTACTGATAACTTTCAAGCTCTTGATATATGTGAATAAATACTTTGTTACATCTATCAGCTCTACACTTTGAGTGCTGTATTACCACGTTGCATTTTTACTTGGGCCTACATTGCCTGCTAGTATATACCTTACTTTTTCTTTTGAGCCATAAATTGAATGCCCACAAGTGAAAGATGTTCGAGATAGACATACTCACAAATGTTGAAAATGGGGACCTGCCATCACAGTAGTCCAAGGTTTTCAAACAGATGCCCATTCCACTGTATATACTTTTCACAAGAAGTACGTGTGAATCACCTGATGTCTGACTACATTTATTGAGCCCTAGGGAGACAAGGCACCATTCACTGTTTAAGGCTCTAGCATGTGCACATGAACCATTGGCTAGAGAAGTTTGTCCTAGATTATGAACATTTTGAACCTTTGCTCTAATCTTGCCCCTATGCTTTTGCTGACATTGTAGATTAACACTGCAGACCCTTTTCTTCATTCCTGACCTGCAGCCATGGCGTCTGCTTCCACCACGGTATTCTGAACCTGCCCTCCTCTGGAAGCAGTACATTATGAGATGCAGTCTTCTATAGGGAAGACAACCTTGGGACACATAAAGGGAACTGCTCGGTTATAAAAAGAGAGGAAGATCAAATTCATAAAACAAAAACCTCGAATTGCTTCAGCTGCCAGAAAAAGTCCTGTTGGCCTGAAAAACATCAAACCCAGAAGAAGTGGAGGTGTGTGCTTTCCTTTGCTGGCACCACTGGGTCTTAGATCCCACTTTAATAGCCATCTGGATATGAGGATTTGGCTATTTTTCAACGTCTTTGTATGTCTCTAGAAGTATAGCCTTGCTGTACACCAGTTGGTGACTGTTTGACCTAACGTCACCTTGTTGACTATGCACAGCACGTCACCATAGACACCACTTTACTTAGTGAGGAGCAGGCGCATCGATTGAAATAACACACATATAAGCAACCATGCTTCTGATGGGTTCTCTTGGAAAGGCTGGCATTGGAGCATACCTTTTCGTATGCCCCTAAAAGGAAGCAGCTCACCTTCCCTGCAATATCCAATTTACACATTTCGTTAGCAAGCTGCCAGGAGGATAAATCTACACCAGTTACACTATAACTGTATTTTTCACATCAATATTCGTACATGAGCAGGACAATATAATATTTGAAGCTGTAAGCAAACGCTAGTATATCAAATAAGTTTCCTATTCCTTTCGAGAAATAAGTAGATGAAAGACACTGACATACACATACATTTGCATTAAACTTTTTGTTTTGGTTTGAGCAGTTGCAAAAATATGTCTCACTCCTTTTATTTACTGTGTGAAGCTGGATGCAGCGGGATGTCAGTGTTGCTAAAGTCTTTCATATATTATCCAAATGACCAGGGTTGTTACTAGTGAATCTGAGTGCATCTTAGTTTCAGTCAAGCATGTGTCACATGACGTGGAGAGTCAGAGCGGACAACAATGAAATGCAAAATTGCAGAAATTTAATGGAACGCATAATTGTGTATGGCATTGCGCTCTGTGCCTCAGTCATTCGGGTTCATGCGTTATCATTGAGTCTGATAAAATAAACGATAGGGCAGGGTGAAGGAAAACACTGCTCAGTTGTCACAGTTAACAACCAGTATTATGTGTAAGGTAAGCAATGGAGTAGATCATTTGGGGTATTTTGAGGGCCATATTTTGATTGATTAGAGGGACATTATGGTAAGTTCTATGTGGCCATGAAGCAGCTGGCCATCTATGGCCCTGGTTCCAAGTTGGTCAAAGCTGGATGTACTGGATAAAATGCAACTCCCTTGGGTTTTGTATTTATTTGGTGCAATATATAGCACCTATTTCAAACCTTTGGGAATAACATGTAGATTTTGGTGCTTTCTGTACCAAATGCTGCATGTCATAGTAAGAATTTCATTGTTTTCCCCAGTCAAATTCGGGCAGGGTTGAACTGCTGATATTTAACAAAGAGTGAGGTATTTAACAAACCCCCTAGTTACCGACTGCTGAAATACCGCTCAACCTACTAGTCCAATTGTTATTTAAGGATTCATAGGAAACAATGTTACAACCTGGAAGAATAATGCTAGTGCTGAATTATGTTTTGGATAGTGAAGCAATGTATGCTTTTTACAAAGACTTGGAAAAGTTTTTCACCGGTTTTGGGTTCATAACCCTCATCAGCCAGGTTATCTTGAATCCAGTGGCAAAGTGAGCAAGGGACCCACGTCTGGGCATATCCTGCCAACCTAGTGTAAACAAAGCGATACCAAAGGGGATGATGGATGGGACGTTTGAGCAAATCGAACACTCACCCCAATTAACTGATCTGGATTTAATCTATAATCATTCTTTATCCTACTCCACCACCCCAGTTCACACATGGCCATATGCAAATCAGTCTGACCCTGTGCCTCATGGGAACAGTCCAACCCGGACTGCCAAGCCAAGTCTTCCCTGGACCGGAAACAAGCATCCTGGGACAGGTTTTGGGTTCATAACCCTCATCATCCAGGTTATCCTGAATCCAGTGGCAAAGTGAGCAAGGGACCCACGTCTGGGCATACCCTGCCAACTTAGGGTGAACAAAGCGATACCAAAGCGGATGATGGACTTAACGTTTGAGCAAATCAAACCCTCACCCCCAGTCAACTTGATCTGGGTTTAATCCATCATCATGCTTTAGCTCACTCCACCACCCCAGTTCAGACATGGCCATATGCAAATCAGTCTGACCCTGTGCCTCATGAAAACAGTCCAGTCCGAACTGCCAAGCAATGTCTTCCCTGGACTGGAAACAAACATCCTGGGACCAGTTTCAGGTTCATAACCCTCATCAGCCAGGTTATTTTGAATCCAGTGGCAAAGTGAGCAGGGGACCCACGTCTGGGCATACTCTGCCAACTTAGGGATATGCGTGGCTAGTGCATTATTTAAGGGAGATTTTTAGGGTTTAGGTGCATGTTCCTAGCTACAGGTTATTGAAGTATCCAATTATTTTTCTTGGGGAAAGGTACTGTTAACACCTCTCATTTCCATCCGGGCTGTTTCCCTCTTCAAGTTAACCGCATCAGTTGTGTTCTCAAGGATTTGAAAAAATATCTACCTGCATTATATGGTATATTGATGACAAGCTATAACAGTTTGGGTACTTTAACTATCTTGATCAGGGAGATCCTTCCCTCCATCAATAAGGGGATGGCAATCTATTGGGTGATCAAGTCTGTCAAGGTCTTCAATGCTTTACCATTGTTAATCCGGATGAGTTCCATTCTGTCCCTAGTGATTAGCATCCCCAGATACTTGACTTTGGTAGAAAACCATATTAGTGGATAATCTAGGGTATACGGGCGAGTAGCCTCCATAATTGGGAAGATCTAGGACTTCTCCAAGTTAATATTGACCCCTGAGAGCACACCAAAGGCTATAAACTCTCTAAGAATGGGGTTGAGGCTAACCTAGTGATCTTGGACATATATAGTAATGTTGTCTACACAGGCACGGCCCGTGCAGGTAAGAGCGGTGGGGCCAAGTGGGGGGTATTTTGACAGGTAACAATGAGGGAAAATTAAATACATGACACATTTTCCCTTGTGGTCATCAGTCGAAATCCTCCCCACCCGGCCCTACCACCCCACTGCTTTTACTTGCACAGGCCACTGCTTTGTATGCATAGAGGGACGCCAACAGATGTCCATCCTGCTATCGCAGTGCATACTCCCAGTGGTGTTGTCACAGTTTGGCGAGTGGCTTGATGGACAACGCAAAAAGAAGGGAGGACAGGGAGCAGCACTGTCTAGAACCTCGAGAGATTGGAAAGGAGGGGGTGCACACTCCTTTGATTAGTATTGCTGCTATTGGTTGACAGTATAATAATTGAATCTAGGAGAGAAATTGTGGTGGAAATAACATATGACCCATGATCCCCCAGAAGTAATCCCACCCTAAAGAATCGAATGCCTTAGTGGTGTCCAGGAAAACTGCTACTGTGGCCAACTTGGGGTCCATATATTGCAACAGCGAGAAGAGGGTGCGAAGGTAAAGCGAAGTCACGCGACCAAGTATAAAACCCAACTGGTCTGGCAGTACAAGGGATACATTAAGTAGACTCAACCTGTTGGCCGGTACTTTAGCCAGTATTTTTATGTTGCAGTTGATTAAGGACAGCGGCTGGTACAATTCACAGTTATCTACTGGCTTCCGAGGTTTTAGTAAGGAGATTATCACAGGGTCAGAAGGAGAACCCCATCTTTTCTGGCTTTCTCGTACACTGCCTTAAGTATAAGGGCCAGGGGACCAATATGTTCTTCATAAAAGTCTGTTGGGAGGCCGTCCGTGCCAGGATCACGGTCCGATCTCAAATGTATCACCGCTTCATTGATCTTGTTTACCTTAATTCCAGCTGATAGGAACTCCCTCTGCGTCGCCCCAGCCATGCCAAGGCAACCTGCCCAAGTAAGTTTCCAGTGCAAGTGGCTACGCTCTCTGCATGGTGTAGAGGGTGGAGTAGAAGGTTGTGAATGTCTGGAGTATTTCACCCATGTCTCTACGAGCCGTACCATCTGGCTCCTGTATCTCCAGCACGTAGTTAGAAAACAAGGGTTTTCAAATAAGCTCCACAAGCTTCTTCCCAGGTCTTTTACCCTCACTGTAGCTATGGGCTTGACAATATTTGCTACAAAGTAGACTTTCCCTCTCAGCAGTATTTTTGAACTCCATTATCATATCCCTAACCGTGACCTGTATATTCCCAGAAGGGAAGGCGATCAGTTCCCCCTCCAGGCACTTGAGTGGTGCTTTTAATCAAGTAAGTGTAGTGCAGAGGTCCGACAGAAACTCCCCCCTGTGCAAGGCACACCCCTCTTTTAGTAACGTTAACGACCTCCCAAACCGTTGTTGGTGGAGGGACCAACCCCTTATGCCATTGAAAGAAGTTATATATCTCTTTCCCCAATTCCTCTCAAAAGGGGATATTGAAAAATAGTGTAGGGGGAAGTATCCAGGCTGTATATTGTGTGTGATTAGTCGAGGGAAGTAACAACAACACCACCGGGGAATGATCTGAATATGTGATTGCTAGGTGTTGTATCTGACTTCCCCAAGGACTCAAATCTCTAGAAATGTACCAGTAGTGTTGCCTCAACCATGTAAAGTGTACTGCAGAGTAAAATGTACCTTCTTCTTGAGTAGAATGAAGGTGTCTCTAAGGGTCTAGCACTTAGTTTTGTTCTACAATTCCCTGAACTGAGCAGCAGAGTAAAAATTATAAGGTTGGGGATGTGACCTGCCCTTTTGTGGCTCTTGCGCTGTATAAAAGTCTCTCGCTAGATCACATGAGTGGAGACTATCTCCACCATCTTTCCCCAGATGATAGTAAAGAATTCGGGGTCATTATAGTTGGGACCATAGCAGCTTACCAATGTGACAGAGTGTGATGCCAGCCTTCCCCACATGATGCTAAAATGGCCCTCTGTGTCCTGAAGAGCTCCATTTCAAGAAGGACTGCAAGACCTGGCTCTTCAAATGTTCGTTCACTAGCAGCCCTTCCCAGTGCCCTGGGACCCTCAGGGTCTCAAGGCCATGCAATGTAAGCCCCTGATTAATTTATTGGTTGATATACTACAAGGGTGAGGTTCATCGAGCAGGTTCTGCCATAACTCAATAGTCAGTTTTATGTTTGAGGCACTACAGCCTACTGTAACTGGATAGGTGAGAGTTCTGTCAATTGAAGATGACTTCTGAAGCAGAACCATAGTGAAGATGTAACAAATCAGACAAAGTACTCTGATCCCGCAGTGCCCTTCCATGCAAGTCTATACAGGCTCCGAAATCGGTGCGTATGGGTGGGATGGCTGCCACACCACAGCATCAGAGGGTGACCCGTGGGCGACATGCTTCAGGAATTCAGTCACATACTGGAGGTTCATGAAAATGTGTTGCTTCCCCTGATGGGAGACTCAGAGACACACCAGGTACTACATAGCACAGTCAATTTGGGCCTGCTGCAGCTTTATTTTCACTGGAACACATTTACTCATGGCTTCCTGCACTTTCATGCCGAAATCAGGCTGTATTGCCACTTTGCTCCCTTCAAAGTTGAGTTGTTTTTTCACCCAGGCTAGGGGAAGAGTGGCATCTCCAGCATGATAATTGAGAAGCCGTGCAATGATGGTCCCAGGGATGTCTACTGGAGACAGCCTCATCACAAGTGAGCAGTGAGCTCTCACCACCACCAGCTGTGCAGAGAAAGCCTAAGCACCGAAGATCAATGTTACCAGGCACTCAACATAGTCTTCCATGCGTCCCGTATTTCAACTTTCCAGAATACCCAAGATGTATATGTTGTTGCACCTTGATCTAGCTTCTAAATCCTCATTCTTGGTCACAATAACTTTCAGAAGGCGCTCCATGTTCAGTAGCTGTTCCCTCCTGTGCTCCGATGTGTCAACTAAATATGAGATTACATGTTCCTCTTCTACAACTTGGTTGTTGTGTTTTTCCAGCTTCTGGGCTATAAAGTCCATGCGGGTACAAATGGAGTCAATCTTGGTCTCATTGAGGTTGGGGCCTCTCTACCATTTTATGCTCTGTATTGTTCTGCAGGGTGTATAACAATTTGCAAAGCTTGAAGGGCAATTTAGCCTGCTTCCCCTCCGTGCGCCCCCATACTAGGCTCCAGATGTCATCCGGCTCCAACTAGAGCACACCTCAATAGCATGTTATGAGCATTAATTTTACAGTATATGATGTTTATTTGGTTGAATGGATGGGCACGTGCTTTAAAGGTACCATGAATCATCCAAATATTGCTTCTCTCAAATACTTTATTCTGTGTGGAAAATATCTGTGGTCATTTTTAGAAGTCTTGGTTAACAGGGAGAAGGAAAGGGTCATTAATGCTTTTGGTGCTCATGACAGAACCATACTGCCATGCTCGTGTGCTTATGATGGAACCATTCTGCTATGTGCACAAGCACACAGAATCCCTCTGCTGTTAACAGCAGAGGGATTTCCTTTTTCTCTCTTTATTGGCCTCGGGAGGTGGGGAAGAGCTTCCTCAACTTCACAAGGCATTTTTTTGTCATTGTAATGACGATTGTGCGCGTGGCAAGCTGACATCATTACATTGAAATTGAAACTAAAACTTAGTTTCAGTTTTGCTGTTTTATTTCTCATGGAGCTATTTTAGCCCTGAGCACCAAAACACATTGGAAAGGGGAAAATCTCACTTTTCCAATGGTTCTGCTCCCTAGTGGCTCCCTGCTTTGAGATTGCCCCAAGAGGAAGATCCCCAAGCAGGGATCCACCCACTAGGCACCAGTGAGGTGAGAGCAGTCTCTTGGGCAAGGGTCTTTGCTCCCCTCATATGAAAATGGGCATATGAAGTCTTTATGTCCCCTAGACACCATGGATCTTTTTTTATCGTTCAGTTATCGGAGCTGCCTACAATAGGCCTGCCAATGCCCCCACCATTCCCTTCCTAAAAAAGGCCAAAGTCTTTCCGCCCCCCAGTAGGCAGATGGGGGAATAGCCCCTGATTTGCCCTCCAGGGGGAAGAAAGCCCACTAGGCAAGAGAGATTCGGTTTTTTATATATATAGGGGTGGGAGGTGCTCAGAATGGGCATGCCAATGCCCCCACACCCAAAAAATACCCACAGTCTTTCTGTCTCCCCCGGGAGGCAGATGTTGGCATTAGCCCCTGATCTGCCCCCCCCCCCCCCGGATGGCAGAGAGCCCACTAGGCACCAGTGATTGTGCTGTGCTTTCTATACGTGAGGGTTGGGGCTGCACAGAATGGGGATGTCAATGCCCCCAACCCCCCCAAAAATGCCCACAGTCTTTCTGCCACACCTTGGGGGCATATCAGGGCAATAGCCCCCAATCTGCTACCCATCAGGGCGGGAGAAAGCCCACTAGGCACTGACCTTTATTTTGGAATGTGCCCAGCTGTGGGTTTTGGACCTTAGTGCAGTCTGCACCTAGGCATACCTAGCAAAACTGTGAATGTTTTAAAAGTAGATGCACTGGGGGAATCCAGGATGGGGTGACGTGTGTGCCTCTCACCAGGTTCTGTTACCCAAAATCCCTTGCAAATCTCAAACTTTGGCTAAAAAATACCACTATTTTCTCATCTTTCTGCAATGGAAAATTCTAGAATCTGCGGGGAGCCACAAACTTCCACCCAGCCAGCATTCCCCCAATTCTCCTGATAAAAAATGTACCCCACTTGTGTGGTTAGGCCTAGTGCTTGCAACAGGAAATGACCCAAAACATACTGTGGAGACTTCCAAATTAACAATCACAAAAAGACTTGGTTTTGCAAGGGAGTCTGCATTTTTGGTCTCGGGCTTGATGGACATGTAGGGAAACCTACCAAACTCACATATTTCTGAAAACTAGACACCCTGAGGAGTCCATGGAAGTGTGGCTTGCATGGACCCCCCAAGGTTTTCCCACTCAGAATCTCCTGCAAACACTGGAAAAGTGTGATGTGTCCATGTTGCATGTTGGGTCATTTCCTGTTGTAGGCACTAGGCCAACCTACACAAGTGAGGTACCATTTTTGTTTGGAGACTAGGGAAAATCAAAATAGTAGAACAAATGCTAGTGCTAATTGACTTTCTTCGCATTTCTGCCTTCCAAATGTAAGAAATGTGTAAAAAAGAAGCGATTTTGAAAAAAGTCCTCTAAATTACATTCTTGTATGGGTCCCCACAATTTTGGAGATGTGCAGCTAACCACTGCCTCTAAACTCTGAATTTTGTTCCCATTTTGGAAATATATTGGTTTCCTTTGTGCGTATTTTTCCCTCTTTATATTTTATCAAATTAATTGCTATATACTCGATACACAATGAAAAACCATTGCAAGATGCAGCTCAGTTATTGGCTCTGGGTGTCTCAGGTCCTTGGTAAGCCTACAAGTCCTATATATCCTTGTAACCAGAGGGGTCCCGTGGACATAACTGTATATATATCTTTAAAAAATCTGCCTTACTTAGAAGAAGTTGCAGGTGAAAACGTTGGCCCAAATGGCTGTTTTTGTAACTCAATTTCAATGTATTTTTTAATTTCAGCTGTTAATTTCAATTTAAAAAAAATCCTTGAAGGATCTGCCCAATGAACCCTTGATGAATTCAGAATTGCGTCTACTCTTTAGAAATGTATACTGGTCCTGGATCCCTTATTACCTTCACACCCATATCTGCCACTAAATGGAAGGAGATTGAAATCACAAAAGATAAGAAGAATAAGCTTTGTCCCAGTAAAATATAAAATAGCAAAATTGTGTAAAACATTTTAGTTTTCCGACAAAGGTCTGCCTGTTCCTGAAATCTGGGAAGATGGTGATTTTAGCAACTCAAGTCCTTTGTGATACCGTTTGCAGGGAATAAAACAGATGCTTTCTTCTACAGCACATTTTTCAGAAAAAAATAGGGTGTATATTAGCCAATTTCTGGATCCCCTCCAGGTTAATCCACAAACCCTGGGTACCTGGACAATCCTCAAGATGTTGGAAGAAAAGCACACACATTTGGTGTAGATGCCTTTTGTGGACAGAAGGTTACAGGGGCCTAAGTTTCAACTACCCCAAATAGCCCAAAAAAAGGCTTAGCATGCCTTTGCATCATGGGGTTAATTTTGTTACTTTAGGTTTTTCTGGAATGTTAATATCAGAGTTTGTTTTAGTCTGGGGTAGGAGATTACTTCTCACTTCATTTTTTTTTGAAAAATTAATGTTTTAAAGGTTGGTGACAGCATGCATTTCTCATGCAAAATATTGAGGTTTTTTTCTGGCATCCTCTCATAGAATTGAATGTGAGGGCTCACTATAAGCTGCTTTTATTATTCCATCTGTTTTTGTGGCTGCTACTTCTAAGGCAGGAACATCTCCACTTCACAGGTGAATACAAACAGAACGACCTACCCTTCTTAGATGCCACCATCCATGCTGAGGAAGGCAAACTGGGAACCCGCTTATTTCGAAAAACAACTGAAAGAAACACATTGCACCAATATGCCAGCTACCACCCGAGAGGACTCAGAGATGGCCTGCCATTTGGACAAATCCTCCGAATCAGGCGTGATTGTAAGTGGCGTCGCAACTACTTCAGGGAGGCCGATGTCCTGACCAAAAAACTTATCACCAGAGGATACCCTAAACGACTGGTCTCAAGAGCCCGAAAAGGAGCGTGGTATTGCCACAGGGAGCCTCTCCTCTCCAATCAAACCAAACAACCATCAAGGAGAATTTCCTTTGTCTCTATATTCAATCCTAATAGCAACAAAGTGGCCAAAATAATCAAGAAGAACTGGTCAATTCTCCGGCCCTTTGAACCTTTCCAGGATGAACTGCTCTTCTCATACCAAAGAGGAAATAATCTGCCAAGCCATCTGGTACGAGCTATCACTTGGCCTGAAAAAACAGCAGATCACCACAGCATCACTGCAGCATGGGGTTTACTACCAGTCCTGGGCCATTTTAAGTGCCAGAGTTGCTCAGTCTGTGAACTTACTACCAACACCAAAGTATTCAAATACAAAACAGAACTCATACCCTTAAAAACCACACTAATTGCAGATCCACCAACGTTATATATGCCATTGAATGTCCATGCAAACTTCTTGATATAGGCCAAACAACACAAACCATCAAAAACAGGATTGTGCAACATAAGAGCTGCATTAACTGCAAAGTGACGACAGCGCCCTTGGTAAACCCTTACCTTGAAAAAAATGACAAGGAAACAGACATAAAATGGCAAGTAATTGAACAGCTGACTCTGCTGATAAGAGGTGGCGACATCCGTTACCTCTTGAATAAAAGTGAATGTCGTTGGATGACCCTTTGTGACTCTGTTAACAATTGACTAAATACCATTGACGAGTGGAACTGCACCATTACAATCTGACTTGTCCTTCTACCCTCCCCCCTCCTTGCCTCTCTGAGATAAATGAAAAGCTAACCCCCATTCCCTTTCCCTGTATCCTGATAGATAGACTCTATCCCCATACCTGTGTCTTTGTGCTACCCATGGATGTTCTATCTTGAATTCGTGTCTTGCATGTGTTTCACTGTAATCCTAATTTTATCCTGATGACACCATTTGTATATACTACTTATGTGCACATGTCTATGAATCTATAATCATTATGCGTGTGCTTTTACTGCAATTCCGATTGTTATTGCTATCATTTCATAAGTAATCATGTACCACGAGTGTGACCCTCTGTTACCTCCAGCTTTCCATTCCTTGCTCCCCCCTACAGTCCGTGCCTAATTCACTAGCTTCTGCTGTCGCTCTGACATGAATCCCACCCCCTCCCTCCCTGCGCCTATCCTGTTGCTTCTACCATAGTCAGGTAGTTCTACGCCATCGGGCAGACCCATCTGGCCAATATCTATTTAGAATTTAGCTCTGTCCTCTGCCAACAGATTGCCACAGCAACCCCGGGACAGCGTTTTACTCGTTCAGAATATCTCCCAGGAAAGGTGATTATTCCCGCAGTTTCCGACAGCTACCCTACCCGAATTCATGCGGAACTTCTTTCGCTGATTCCCCTTCCTTCTCTATAGATTGACTCACCTCGTCCAACCACGTGGAGAACTATGCCCACCCACGGATAAATTTATCACTGGTAAGTTCCCCTCTGCCTCTTATGCATGGCCCTCGATGCACTCACACTGAAGATCCGGTTTATCGCTGATTCTATCTCGCCCCCTTTTTCACAGATTGACTTATCCTACTCCGCCCATCACATCGAGATCTCCCGCATCTTGTTCGGACCATCCGTTCCGGATCACTCCTCATAATTATCCCCGGTAAGTTCCCCTCTACACCATATGCCTGGCTCGTAGAACACCCGATCCACAAGCCCCCCACTTTGAACTGGTTCTCCACCTTGTTTCCCAACCTACAGGCATTTACGGAACCGAAGATGTAATCTCAGACCTTTCAGCCCCCGCGCCCCGCTTCCTGCACTTTGTTCCCCCGAGATATTAATACAGTTCCGTGACCCGTGGTACTCTCCATTCTGTTGTCAGACGGTGAACTTTCCATCCCTTTTTACTTAATGAGCACGATGGACCTACGACCCGACCCGTCCCTCATTCTCTCCCTCCCTTCTCTCCCATACAGCACTGCCTTCTGCCCCTCAGTCCTGATGATGATCCAAAGTATTACGGATCGAAACGCCGTCGACTCCCCAGCAAGATTCTAGGCGCCCTTCACTCAGTGGTTCTCAGAAAATGAAATATGAATTGTTCGAATACCACTCTGTTTTTACGCACTGTATTTATTCACTTCTCACTTTGCGCCGACCACGCTGCTTTCACTGTCACTTGCGTCGCCGTAGTGCCACCCACCTTTGCACTCGTGCACCTTGTACAATTTTGGGCTACCATTTGCTATTTATTAATTGCAGTGCTGACACTAACTGTAATTGCAATTGTCCTATATGATTTTTTGAACTGCTGATATAAATGATGCTTTGAGCAGATACGAAAATCAAATTGAGTCTCCTTGTTCTCTTCTGGATAATACTGTACAGATATCCTGTTTAATTGTCTACAAATAATACCAGTTGGGATATTGTTTCTTATATATATCTTTCTACCCCAATCCCAACAAGGTTGATGGGTTTCCACTCCTGTTTCTTTACACAAAACCTCTAAGGCAGAGGCAGAGTGGTTGTGCTCTCCTAGACTAACATTGTATCTTTCCCTGTAATAAACATACCACTTATGGCTTAGTAGCCAATTACCTCTCATAGATAGAGCAAATGTAGCCAGTCATGATCAGAATTCTAGGGCAAGAAAATAATGTACATTATAATTGTTATATATTTTTGGGAAATTGACATGTATTTCGAATATTGTGTTTACAAAATATTTTTTTCGGTTTCAGCCTTTACTGGTATGTACGTTTTCTTACTATGTTCTCCTTAAACTATGTATGTTGCCTGCTTATTTTCGTGGTATCTTTGGCTAGAACAAGTATATTATTATTGAGTTATATTTGATGTCTTTTCTTTCCCTGTAAAAAGAAGGATTTTATTTTCATACAGCTTTTTCCTTCATTTTTTACAAGAAATATAGTGTTTTCTAGGTTCTCCTCTGTGGAGGAAAGATTATTATGGTTCATTTTAGATTGTAAAAATAAATTATATAAATTAATATTTACTTGATTTATTGTTGCCATTTTGAGTAGTAATGGCTGTTGCTAGCTGTGGATTTTCTCTTCAGGAGCTGTATGAAAATGTTCAAATCTTCTCACTTGTCTTATGATGTTCTTGCTCTTCTACACAAAGTATGGTTTTCCGGCAAACTTTAAATGGAAAAAAGGGTACTAAAAATGTGAGGAGCATATTTAAAAAAAAAATGACGGAGAACAGACCTGCAGTAAATTTTGCAGCTCCACAACAATATGGCGCAACCCTGTGTTTTCCCTAGCAGTGGCACCAAAAAATAGCTCCATTGCAGGGAATGATTGTTTATGTGCAGAAAGGTGTCCCTTGCTGCACATAAACAATGGATAATGGTGATTTGCAGAATTCAGCACACATAGAAGTAGCATATCGCCAGTATTTAATGATTGTTTATGTTCAGGAATGGATGATGTACCTTCCTGCACATAAGCAATCATTAATGGCATTTTGCGCTTTCTGTGTGCTGCAAAATGCAGCACACACAGAAAAGGCAAAAACGAGAAGAAATAAAAGTGTTTCTCCTCATTGTTCCATTCTAATGCCTGTTATTACATGGCATTAGTTTTTGCACCCGCCTCCAATTTACACCTGATTGTAAATTTGTGGCAGCGTCCAAAAGCAATCCGTGCTGCAGTAAAAGGACCACAGCAACACCCATGGCACGCCCCTTTCACACAGATACCTGCGTGAAAGGGTACCATATTTGCAAAGCAACGTTAAGCACAAAAGATGGCTTTCTGCCAGTTTGTAAATATGGTGCAGGCCGTTGCAACACTGGAATGTCGTTTAAAGTTACGTTCCAGTGGCTCATTCCCTTGTAAACATGCCCCTTAATGTTTTTGTGTTAACACTAGTTAATGTTTATAAAATGTTAATGTGTATGCGTGCTTGGTTACTTATTTCAGAAAGTAGGTGGGACTGTTTTCTCCTACCCTCACTACTTGACGAGTCATGTCTGTGAAGGAGATATCCATTTTTATTTAAAAATGTGTTTTATAATCAGTAAAAAATGTATTGCAAATATATGACCGAACCTTACTTTTTGGTACAGTCAATGATTTTAGCACTTTAAAAGTTGTACAATAGTTGGATACGGTACCTATCTTGGTAGTAGTTTAAATTGCCATTCAACGTATATTTGCCGATGTATTTATACCAGAGTCTTAAAATGTTCAAACAATTATTCATTTGATTTAAATACACATTTAAAAAAATCCAGTTAGGAATATATATTTTCCATTTAAAAAAATATATCTTTTGGTTGCACTGCTGTACAAAGTTTCTCACGAAGGCCAAGTGTGGGGATTCGTTGCCTTCTTTCCGGAATGTACCGGAACCACATAAGCAGTGACTTTGTATTAAATTCTGGGCTTAACTGAGGGCAGATGTCAGGCGATTAAAAATGCATGGGCAAAGGAACAGGTATGCTGCAGTTGTGTGCCAAAGTTTATCCTGACAGTGTATTGGTCTGCCACTTTCTATATAGTTGTTTCAATTCAATTCAAGGAAACTTTATTGGGATGCACTGTGGCATTCCTAAAAGTATCCCACATATAAACAAGACAGAATGATAAAAATATGTTTCATGAAAATGCAATAGAGCAAGAGAAAATGGATCAAGACCATAAAAACGATAAGCAATATTTTAATTGCAGCAAAATGTAGCACAACATAGATATGCAAGCAAGCACAGCGAATTAAAAAAAGGTCCCAATGTACAAAACAGCTTCAGCATTAGATAATTGAAGTAGACGTCCAAAAGCAGGCCTGCGTTGTCTGATATTATAACAATACTTTTTTTAAACTGGGATTAGAGTCTTCTATACCTTGCATAAAATGTACAGGAAAAAGTAAAATGTAACATCCATTCGCCTGACGTGTCATCGCAAGAGCATGGCCTTTGATCAAGATACATCTAAACCGAGGGGAAACCACATATTTTACCGTATCGGATCTGGACCAAAACAGAAGAAAACTTTCCCATTGACCCTCTGTCCACCAAACGTAGTCAGTCGGACTATCACATTCAGTCAGTGTTAAATAAGCAGTAAGATTTGTTTTCCTTCCACTTCCCCTAAGCCGCAGGAATCTTCATAGTTGAAAAGTGCTTGTGCAATAGTTTTTTCTACTTAGGGAGGTACATGCTAAAGGATCAGTAATAGCAAACGGCTAACCAATCTTGCAGTATTAGGCCTTAACATAGGCCAGCCAAGGAATCAGAAGACCACTGTCAAGAGAAAGACAGCCCAATATAATTTATTTTGAAAACTCGGACTCTGCATTCCTTGTAATTGAAAGCCACACCAGAGCAGACTGGGCCCTTATCCGGTCTGTTAAATAAGGAAGTTTAAGTTCTTTATGACTAATAAGATGTGAAAATAATATGGGGACATACAGGATTTTCCTGCCAAATGTAATCTCCTCAAGCTGTATGGTCCTGCTGTGTGAAATACCCCTAACCTCTGCCCCATACACAGCAATAGGTGTACATTGTGACTTGTATATTTCTAGCAACGGTATAATGAAACCTTCCTCGCTGGCTGTAGGAGACTACATAAGTACCCAATAGCCATTGACAATTTAGTCCTGTGATACACATTTTTGGGAGTCCATGACTCTTGGACTGAAAATATCAGGCCAAGGTACAGGAACATATTAGTACTATTAGTTAGAACAGTTTGATATACTTGAGATTTGTTTGCACCTTGGTCCACAAGACATAATATGGGATTTTATGAAATTGGTTTGCAGATCCAGTGAGGCCATAAAATAAACAAAGGCAAACACCAGGTGACACAGTGCCCTTGGTGTCCTTGACATAGCTCGGCGATGCAGCGCGCGCAATGTAAATTGTTTTTTATTTAATTCCTTACCTTTCACCTGACCATCGTATGTCGGACTCCACGACCCCCCCCCCACCCTGCCCCTCGCCCTTCCCGCCTCGTAGCACTCCCTCGGAGAGCTGCCACTGCACTTGGCCAGTGCAATAGTACGCCGTGAAGCCATCGCCTGCATTGCTTTCCAGGTGTACTACTACATATTTTTATGGATATTAAAATGTCTCCAACTATGTTCATGCGGAGTCCTATAAATCTGTCCATACTTTTACACTGCGTTTATTTTTCCCCTTTGCGTTTTTCGAGAAGTTAAATTCTGGAACAGAAATTACAATTCTGAAGTGGATTCTACATGTCTACTTAAAAATTTAGATATTATATTGAGGATTATGACCCTCTAAATTCCAAGATGTATTTTATTTTTGGGGAAACACAGGACCCAAATTCACATTTGACTAAAAGTGATATTCGATTTGAACAGTATTACAAATAGCCTGTGCAACCCAGGGTGGTTTTCTGTACTGTTTTTTGCTCACTTGGTCATTCTTCTCATGGAATATTGACGGGCATAGCAAACATTTATCTTGCATTAAGCCCATAGATTTATGTGCTCTTACCAGGAACTAACATTACAGGACAACTGGATGATGGTTTAATCAACTATTCTTGATAATATGAATTACATCTGCACTGCTCTGCTAAATTCAGAGGAACACCAAGTTGGGGTTGGTTAACTTCTTTTGGGAATCTACCCCAATGACATAAGCAGTGACTATGTTTTTCTCTCCATATTTATTGGCTCTAAAGGTTAGGCCACAACTTCTGGACTTTATGAGTTGTTATTGTGTTAATTTTATCAATTCATATTTCCCAACAGCAAAGGGATTTAATTATTAGCCAAGAGATATAGAAGATCAATGATGAATTACTCTCTGTCTCATATTATAAGCATGTATTCTGGTGAGTAGAGTTTAATGCTCTTTTGCCAGCTCATGGCATCATCAATGATTTAACTTTTGAGATAGATGCTCTATATTTTCTAGCTGTTTTATTCAATCACTTACCTTATCCTTGTGGTGGTTCCCTCTAAAATCCTTCTATAATGCACCAATATGCCCAGTTGTAACGGCAGGTTGCAGCTCCAATTATTGTCCTGGGTAGAAATAAGGCTCTCATTGATACTTCCTTTGTTGATTTCAATTTATTGAATTTGTGGCTAGAGCTAAAAGATACAGTTATCCACAGAAATCCGAACAAAAGGCATGCCAAGAATAGAAAGTAAATTCATGACACATCCAAGAACTCACTCCAGAAGTTTGAATTATTTAATTAACAGTGATCATCTTAGAAAGTGTAAATTACAGAGCTAATAAAAAGTAGAATACACAGATTTCTGATGTATTCAACTCTTCCGATACCCAATGACAATGAGCATTAGCCTATATTTTGCTTGGAACACCACACAGACATCTTTCATTCCATTACTTGATTTGATCAATTCTCACAATTCCTCATCTGCAGTTGGTCTAAAAGCTTACCAATTACATCCTGAAAGCAATCTCTGTGTTGGGGCTGCCTACTGTTACCTGTTATTCAACTTATCCTGAAGGAGATCTGTGCTCTTGTAGTGGAAGCGTGGATACCTATTCATCAGTATATTTTGTATTTTTCAGGGGCTGTCCATGAAACAGAATGCAATGCCATTGACTCTGGCCAACAATTAATCATATGTGCTAAATTCTACACATTTGCTTTCTGTATATGTGGAGTTTATTTTTTCAGAATGTATTTATCCTTTTTTATAACATTGTCATGACATCTCGCTCTCTGATGTACTTCTGCTTCCACAATAGCGAGTTAATATTCTCCCTGCATTTCAACCTGATCATTTTGATTGAGAGGGAGGAGTCCTCGGAGTCACTCAGGTTGCAAATCCCTGCTTTCTGCAAAACCTAGGATCACCTGCCTCGACCAAGAGCTATTTGTCCCTGGGTTTCCAATATGTACAAATAGAGTCGCATATTTTTTCAAATTTTACCATTTTGTCTTGTAAAAGGGCTGTTAGGTTCGATCTTGTTTATGTTCTAGGCTGCCAGCGGTGGAGGTTCCTTAGACTTCTAGAACTGAATGATTGTTCATCTGGTGGCTATGAGAAAGTTACTTAGGAGTTTAACTAGTTTAACTAGTTTGGTTGGGATAGGGTATTCGGAATCCTCTCCCCTGGCTCACAGTATCAGGGTTAGGGCGCTCATACTTAGTCTTAAGTTCTGATTTAGATCTTGGTGAACACGTTACTGCATTATAATGTTGACGGGTATCCCGTCTGCCGAAATATAAATCCCATAGGATAAAATGGGATATATATTTTAGCTGATGGGTATCCATAACCGTTGTGACAGAGTAACCCATCCGCCAAGTTCTAAGTCAGGATCATTATTATAATAGATTCCAATAGGTTTGTATTATTGCGGAGCCCCAACTCTTGTGCAACATTGTGCTTCTTTTTGTTGAGCACCACCAACATTGGGAGGAGGATCGGTGTCAAATACCACTGGAATAATATCTTGTAGCTATTTTCATTATATTTAGAGTAAATCAAGGCAAATGCTGCCCTGTCCCAGATCATCACCCAGGTGTCCTTGTCTATTTCCAAACCCAACTCTTCCTCCCATTTCTCTACATAGAAGAGGTTTAGTGGATGTGCTGGAGGATTATAAATACCTGCAGAGATGTGTAAACCCCTTCTTTGTTTCATCCTCTTTGATGAGGAACTTGATAGGTTTGAGGTCGCTAGTGGATCAGGTTTGTCTAGATGATGCAAATGCAGAGTATTGAAGCTACCTTTATCGAAAGACATTTCCAGGGTTCAATGTACATGTTTCATTCAATTTGTGAGAATTAAGGTATTTACCTTTCTTATAGAGGTCTGCTAGAGTAGTGCTGAAACTTTGGAACCAGTTACAAAAAACCTAGTTGGTCAGGCCAGGCAAGAAGTCTGGATTATTAAGGATCAAGGACATAGGCGAGGGTAACAACGGGAGGCCCCCAGTCTCACACTATCTGTCCAATGTATCATGATGACTCACATGAAGGTGAGTAGGCTATCTAGATGCCTCGTTCAAGCAGGGAGTCTTGGCAGAGCATGTATAGCGGTCGGGGAGATCCCTTCCTCCAGCGATACCCATAGTTTTTTATCTAATCGGTTCACTAGATCATGTAAAAAAACAGAGCTATGCTGCTCGAATATTTCAGTCAATCTGTAGAAATCCTATGATCTATCTCTTGGTGATGGCTATATAATATCTTTTTGGCTACTCTGAGTGTCCCTAAAAAACATTCATAAGCCAACTCTGGACAGTACATATACCTTTATTGGGAACAGATGAGGCAGATCAGCAACGCCGGCATCCGCGGCGTTGCCCTTGATTGGGTTCGATCCTTCTTGCAAGGCCGTTCCCAGGCAGTCCACCTCTCCACCTTCTCTGCCCCTTTTACCCCCCTCACTTGTGGTGTCCCCCAGGGCTCAGCTCTTTCCCCTCTCCTCTTTAACTTATATATGCAACCACTCATGGCATCCCTTCGTCACTCCCCAGCTACTATATATAATTATGCAGACGATCTGCAATTGATTTTCCCTCTGGACACCTCACCCTCTTCCCGTCTCAACATCCAAACCACAATGCTACTCATCTCCGATTGGATGGCTCATAGCCAACTCAAGTTGAATCCGTCTAAAACGGAACTTGTTCTGGTGGGCGGCCCTACTAACCCTTGGGATGACAACTTTTGGCCCCCTTCCCTTGGCTCCCCCCCCCCCGCCCGGTCAGCACTGTGAAAAGCCTAGGAGTGATCATCTCTGAGGACCTATCTATGAAACCTCAGATCTCTGCAGTAACATCATCCTGCTTTTTCCAGCTGCGCAGGATCCGCAAGATCTGTAGATTTCTAACCAGAGAGGCACTCATACTAGCCATATTGGCTTTGGTCATCTCCAGGGTTGACTTCTCTAATATCCTGTATGCGGGGATCCCTGCCTACCAGCTTCAAAAACTTCAGCTAATTCAGAACCAGGCTGCCCGCCTGGTGTTTCACCAACCCAAACACCAGCATGTTTCCCCCCTCCTGAGGAGCCTTCATTGGCTCCCGGTGGTTAAACGGTGCTCCTTCAAACTTGGCTGCACCATATTCAAATCTCTTCAAAATCACGCCCGAGTTCATTTCCTCTAAACTCAAGCGATATCTCCCATCCCGCAACCTGCGATCCTCTGCCGATAATCTTTTATGCATTCCATTGAACCGCCGCAAAAAACACGGCGGCCTTCGGTTTTCTTTTTTAGGCCCCACCTTCTGGAATTCCCTCCCCTCTTCCTTTCGCCATTGTCCCACCTACGAACTGTTCCGAAAAACCTTGAAAACTCACCTTTTTAAGTCAGCCTTTGAGTAATACTTTCTGCCTTGGTTCGTTATGTCTGTTATGAGCGCCAAGAAACCGTCTCGGTGTACGTGCGCGGTACAAATTTTTTAACATAACATAACATAACAGAGTCTAAGTTTAGCAGTCTAGATATAACAATCATTTTTACATAGGGAATACAGACAAGCCAGGGGATCTCCAGTAATAGAAGTGTTTGTATAGGGTATCCATCAGAAGAGGGATTTTTCCTCTATAGAGTTGCTCTCGCTGAGAAGGAATAGATATGCCTAGGTAAGCAGGAGTGCATGTTTAGTTTTGAAGCTCATGATTGGTCATCGCCTCCTTCCATTGAGATGGAAGATAGGTAACTTAAATAGTTAATTTTAAAGCCCAAGACTGCTGAGAAGCTTTCAATTTTGTTAATGAGCATGGGCAAGGATATCTGAAGATCGGTTAAAAAGTGCAATATGTTATCTGCAAAGCAGACCAGTTTCTATATGGAGACTTCACCTCCAGCCCAGAATCGCAGGCTTTGAATCAATCAAACAGACAAATGCTCCCACGTCTGTAGCAAAATTGTAGGGTGAAAGAGGGTACCTCTGTCTAATTTCCCTTTTTAACAGGAGTTGTTGACCTAGTGTATTGTGAATGCTCAGTCTTGTCTTGGGGTCAAGATAGTTAGTCTGTATTCATCATTTTATATCACTACCCAGGGGGTCTTATTTTATTGAATATTTTGAAAGTATATTGCCAGTCAAGACTATGAAATGCCTTTCAGCGTCCAGAGAGAACAACAGGAATTTATTACAGAATTCATATAATTTAAAATATGTACTTTTAGTCGCAAATTTTAAATACTTATATATACATACACATAGATATTACCTACTGGTGGTCGCCAGTAGGTAGTTATAAATAGGACCTAGGGTCCATAGGAAAAGCATTTTTGATTTGGCCACAACTTTGGCATCAATAGAACAATCTTCATGATTTTTTTTTTAAGTGTCACAGTAAGTTTTGGTTGTCATGAAAAAGTTTGCGGGTGATCTGTGCAGTGGGGACTGAGAATTTGGGGCACGAAAAAAGGGTGGGTTTGTAATTTTAATTCCCACAGGAGCCTTTAGCCACACTTACAGCCGGAACCGATGAATCAACTTAGACCACATTAGGCAGGGAGAAAGATGTTGGTTCAAGGAAGTGCCTTTTGCCTATTTGGTGTGAATCTATTTAGTAGTTGTGGAGCAAATCAAGTTTAAACTTACAGTGATATCTCTGGTTGCGAAGTCTTCGCATTAAAGACAAGCTTGTGCATGGAAATGCACTGCTCCGATTGGCAGCCAACACTTCAACCATGAAGTATTGGCAGCCATCTTGGGAATTGGCTTCACCAAGTCACAAAAAAAGTGAAAATAAAGAAAAGGGGCTAAGGTAAGATCGCCCTGACCCCAAAGTCATAGTCTTGGGGTCCCTCTAGGACCCCGCCACTGCATAAAACCATTTTTTTTCAAACAATTGCTGCAAATAGGTGATATTTGCAAATTTGGGGCAGATTTGTTTTTAAAAATGCAAGCACGGGCTCCCGTACTTGCTTTAAAATAACCCCCCGATGGCCAGGACCCCGGGGCATATCATATATATATATAAAAAAATTTAATCGTCAAGTCTACTTTAAAAAGAAACAAGTCAAACAAAATCAACTTAAATATCAAAATCTCATTAAGAAAATCAGTAACAACACTAAAATTATTGTGAAAAAATCCGATAAGGGTGGAAACATAGTGTTATGGCCAAGGGTACAGTATGAATCAGAAGCTATGAGACACTTGAATAACATTCAATGTTATGAAAAAACTTCAATGAAAATGTACGACAAAGCTAAAGATGCCTTGAAAAAAGAATTACAGAATTGGAAATATAAGGGTCAAATAACAACAGAGGAATATAACTTTATGTTTAACACACATCCTGAGATGCCCATGTTATACCTTTTACCAAAGATACATAAAGGAACAGTTCCAATTCCTGGCCGTCCGATTATATCGGCAATTAATAGCATGACAGAGCGAGTAGGGCAGTACATTGATTTTTACTTACAGGAGTTGGTTAAATCTATGCCCTCTTATCTGAAGGACACAGGGGATTTTTTAAAGAAACTTGACAACATTAACTGGACTGATGATCTAATCTTAATAACTCTGGATATAGAGTCGCTGTATACCAGCATAGAACACAAATGTGGTTTACAAGCAACAGAACATTTTTTGAACACAAGACCCGCTGAATATGTACTGCACAACAAAATTTTGTTATCATTAATTACATGGTGCTTGAATAATAATTGTTTTCATTTGGCAGCAATATATTCAGACAGATACAAGGAGTGGCCATGGGGGCCTGCTTTTCCCCGAGCTACATGTGTTTGCACGTTGGGTTCTGGGAGAAGCGGGTCCTCATGGAGCACTACAAAGAAATCTTTGACAACAAGATTTAGCACTGGCTATGATTTATCGATGATGTTTTTATTATTTAGAGGGGCGAGGTTTTAAGTGCAGAAAAATTTATTGAAAGTATTAACATCAACAGTTTTAATTTGCACTTCACCTTGCATATCAACCCTACTAAAATTGAATTTTTGGATGTTAGCGTTTATGTACACAATGGTGCTTTAGAAACTAGTGCATTTAGAAAACCTACTGCGGGCAATGCAACATTGCATGCTACTAGCGCTCATCCACAACATCTGATAGCCAGCATCCCCTATGGGGAGGTTCTAAGGCTCAACCGTATACTGTCACTGACCATGTCATGAATGATGTAATATGTGACATCATCAGCAGTGGATTGCGGGTGCGCGATATATAGTTAGCGCAACTAACTATATATGGAATTTCAATGGTTTTATGCGAGTAAAATAAGGTTTTGTAAATGCAAATCCCTAACTATATATGGTCTATAACCTATGGTTTTTTCAGTGAATTTTCAAGGTTTTGTAAATGCAAATTCCTAACTATATATGGTCTATAACCTATGGTTTTTTCTGTGAATTTCATTGGTTTTTTAAAAGCTAACATCGGTAACTGTAAAATGTATTCTTCTTTAAATCTTAAAATATATTTTAGATGTTTATTAATAATTTTTTTTTTAATATTTTTTTTCTTCGCTTCCAGTTCGCGAACCGGGAAGCTTTCCGTTAGCTCATCTTGATGCCGCGACCTAGTCCGCGAACCGGTCAACGTTACGTTAGCGGAACTGTGACGCGTCGCGGAAGCGCGACGTATCACGTTGTCGCGTAATGCGTCTAATGACGCGCCGCGTTAGCGCTCCCGGAAGTGCTCCGGACCGCGAACCGGAAGCGATCCGGGACGCGGCGCGCACCGCGTAACGTAAGCGGAACAGGTCATGTGACTTGTTTGTCAAAGTTTTCATTGGTTCATTTCACTTTTGGTTTCCAAATGATGTATGACTAGGTCATGTGACCTAAAAATAACACTTTTCATTGGTTCAGAACTTTTGCTTTTCCCAAATCATGTAAACCCCTCCTTCTTTCCTCACTCTGACTTTCATCTTGGTGAGAGAAAGACCATTTTCCTGGAGTTCAGCAATGGCTTCTATACTTGCTGCAGCTGGTGCACCCCCACCACCACCTCCACCTCCTCATAAGAAGAGAGGACCACCAAGTCAATTTATCTCCAACAGAGAGGAGGAAGAGGAGGAAGAAGAAGAAGAGGATAGAGATCAACCAGAATTTATCCCAGAGTTGCCCCGTGTTTCTAAGAGGAAAACAAGTTTCATCTGGCAGTTTTTTTCCATCCCTCCAGGGGACAAGAAGGTCAATGCTAAATATGCCACCTGCCTCATCTGTAAATACAGATTGTCTAGAGGCACAGAGAAAAAATATAGTATGGGCAACTATACTATGCATCGCCATATGGCCAGGTGGCATCCCTTAAACTACAGCCGGGCTGAGTTAAGGGACCTACAAGATAATCCCCCGACAACTCCTGTGGCCAGATCTACGTCAACAATGTCTTTGACAGGAAGAGAGGCACAGGAAACTGTGCCAAACATTCAACCAAACTTTAAACATATGAAGTTTACCTGTATATATTGTGGTGCAATGCTCTCGTATGGGAACATGAGCGTGAACTTGATCAATATGGTGTTCAAAAACCATAAGTGCCCTAATGCACCCAAGCAGTAATTTTTTTTTTGCTCCTGTTGAGCCCTTTTCAATTCCTGTTTTTTTGTTGTTTCCCCTCCATAAAAAACACAAAAAAAACATAAAACTGTTCTAAAAATACAAAAAAATCAAAAAATGTTCAGAAAAAAATAAATAAAAAATAAAACAACAAAAACAAAAAAAAAAAGTTCTTTTCAGAACTACCTCCCCTTTCAAATAAAATTGCTAGAATGTTTATCACTCTGGCAAGCTCTATTTCTTTTGGTTCGCTTCAAGTTCGCTGACCGGTTCGCGAACTTGAAGCGAACCAAAAAAATATTTTTTTAAAAAAAAGAAGAGTTAGTATAAGGGAAGTAAACAGAGAATAATGTAAAAAGAAAGACAGCTATAGAGAGTAAATCAGAGATAGTGTCAGTGACATCATCAGCAGTGCATTGCGGGTAAAAAGAGTAGAAAACATTTACCTTATAATTCTTGTTACCTTTTTAAAATATTTTTTCATACTTTCAATCTGTAAAAGAGAGAACAAACATTTCCAAAAATATTAAAACATGTATTTAAAAATTAGAAAAGACAAGGGAAAAGGTTCAAGAACAAACAGTTTTTCAACAACTTTGACATTTACAGAAGTCTCTGCTTCTCTACGTCCCCTACACAATCCTAAAGATATATATTTTAAAGAAACTGTATCTTGATGTTGATGAACTGAGGCCTATTTTGGAACATAGTGCTTTTTTTGCACTGCTAATGTCTCACAATAGTGATGCAATAGCAGCGCAAAAAAGATGTAAAGCCATCATAAAATTGTGTCTAACATTTTAAATGATTGTTTCAGGATGCAAATAAGATGTGTGCTTTCAAGAGCTTTCTTTGAGGTGAGGCCTATTCATTTTTTTTTAAAAAAAACAGTACCCAGAAGTACAGCACTGTAAGCATTAAAATTGACACTTACAGAAGACTCAGTTTCTCCATATCTACCTCACATTTCTAAATGTATATCATAAGTACAAAAAGCAGAACATTAATTATACATATTAAATGGTTTATTTTTGCTGTTCTCAGAATGTATCAAATTTCACTTAAATCAGTGACTTGAAGGTATTCATCATGTAACAGCGGGGAAAAAAAAACACAATCAAAATGATTGTGTTTAAAAAACCCATTCAACATAAGAAATCTGAATTCAAAACTCCTTAAAATTAACTTACTTTCAATGACGTCGAAGGATGTCCTATGAACAGCGTCCACTGTGTTGTGCTATAAATATTGTCAGCCCGCCACTTTCTGAAAGAAAACCTCCAACGATTCGAAAAATATGTTACATACAAGAAAAGACTTCTCACATTCTACCACATGTTTCCACTTGGCCAAATCATGTTGCAGCTATTCACAAGTCTTGTAATTCTTCCAATCAAATCCCGTCATTTTCTATTTTCGCAACTTTCAAAAAGAAAACATTTAAGATAATTTTCACAATCCTGGACTACTAATATCTTACCCTTCTTTGTCACTCATGTTCTCCTTTTCCTATGACACTGATACTGCTTACTATGAAGCACACTTACTTGCATCAGGTTTATATAGTCGGATTTTACAAAATAACATTATAATTAAAAGTTTTGGACCAATAATCTAGACAGCATTGCAGACTTACATTCCCTCAACTTGATGAACCTTTTCCAATTCTTCACAGGAAATCCCGAGATTCTTTCTTTAAAATTTTGGTTTTAAAAACACCAGGTAAGAATTTTTAAGGTCAAACGGCAATTTTTTTTTGAAAGTTACAACGGAATCATTGCAGAATGACCAGCCGTTTCGAGACTTTAAATAAGCTGTATAATGTCCTGAAGTTGTTGAAGGACCATCGTGATAGATAATTGCTACAGTTACAAAAGTCCTTCCTGATATTGAAAGCTGAGAAGCCACAAAATTTTTTATTAAAGTTGACAATTTTGATCCATCAGGCCTACATCGTTGCATCATTAAAATGACATACTGTCCATATCTACGTATAAGTAATGTTGACATCATTTCAGATTTACATTGGCTACACTCCATGTTGTGATCCGCTGCATTTACTAGCTTATTAAAGGAGACTGATTTACTGTCTGGCAAAGTTAAATATATAAATCTTTCTGAGTCTACACTAGTAGTACTTGATACCCTACAATTCTCGCAGTCATGCTGCCATTGATAAGAAAGCCCAAACAGTTGATCTACATCTACACCCTCATCTTGCAATATATCAAGCATATACATTAAAAACTCCTGACAATCTTGCTGATTATTTTCAGAGAAGTCTGTTTGACCTGAACATTCATCTAACAGATAACGAACTTCAGACACACTTTCTACTTTTGTTCGATCAGTGCTACATTTCTCGAAAACAGAATTCAACAAACAGCATAAAATTTGTTCTGAATTCAACAGAATCTGTTCTTTTAAACTCTCTAGTGAAAAGAGAACATTAACCACTACATTTGCATAGCAGTTGACACCAGAACTGTTTTCAAATTGAAAACCGACAACATCTTCAACAGAATCCACTTTCTTTCTGCTAACAATTTTCGGTTCATTGACTTTTAGTCTTTTTGCAACAACCTCCCTACTATTACTGCTATTTCTACGTTTCCGGCCTACCACACGTTTCTCAAACAAAGGATATTGAGGCAAATGTGGCGCATACTCTCTTCTTAACCTATTGTATTCCTTAACACAATCTAGATCCGCACAAATGTTTGTGACATCACAGTCAATTAAGTACAATCCCGATAAAGTTCTAACTCGTGACAATGCCACATATGCCATACCCTCCTTGAACACAGAACTGCCAATATTCACCAATGCACAGTCTACACTTAAACCTTGCGATTTATGGATTGTCACCGCATATGCCAAGCAAACAGGAAACTGTTTACGGCGAACATATAAGTCTTTAACAAGCAAAAACCTAGCAGAACAACGACCAATTTGCTGTACTTCCTCAATGCCATCAAATTTAATTCTTAAAAATTCTATTCCATCTCTATTTCTGTATTTCTCAAAATCAACAACATTACCCATTGATCCATTTACCAGACCTCTTTCTACATGTAAATTCCTTCTCAAAATGATTCGGCAATTTAAACACACATTCAAAGTCTTTTCAAAACCCGCTGTTTTAGATATAGTCTTCTCTAATGAATCCAATTTTGATTTCAAATTGTCTGACAAAATAATTGTTGATCCCATATGCTCTAATTTGTCGATAGCTTCAAGTTTCACAATCTCTTGCTTTTCTAAATTCAACATTTTGTTGTTGAAGATGGCACATTCTGCAAGAGTTGGCATGAGACATATCCCGGATTTCTTCTCAGTAATTTTCTGAAAAATATTCTCAGGCACAATCTCTTGTTTGGGATATAAATTTGACAGTAATCGTGCATTTAAAGCTTCTTTCCCATGCTCAGTCACTTTTCCAATTCTAATATCTTGTAGAATATTCTTGTAATCTTCATCCTTTGCCTGACGCATATTTTGATGCAGTTCTGCATAATTGAAGTTTAACCATATATTGACGTTGCCAATGCTCCCTAGGCACTTCCTGGTATCTTCATGCGTGAGTATTTTGAACACAGGTTGACCTTTTACTGGTGTCAGCTGCAGAAGATCTCCGAAAACAATGATGTGTTTCCCACCAAATAACACATCATATTCAGTTTTAAGTACTTCTTGCATTCTCAAATGCACAAAGGCAAGCATGACATTGGAAACCATGCTTACTTCGTCAATGATAAGTAGTTTCATTTTCCTCAAGACTCTTGAAACTTCACAGCAAGCATCTCCAGATAACTTGTTGTATTGTAATTTGTTGTCATGCTCCACCGGCAGCATCAGTAGACGATGCAAAGTAATACCTTTAATGTTATGTGCTGCCAGTCCAGTAGGAGCGGTGACAACACAAGACAGCGATGACTCACTCCTTTCCTGCAAATAACAAGAGATTGCTTTAATGAGGAAACTTTTTCCAGTTCCCGCTTCTCCACTCACGTACAGTCGGACAGGCTTCAACGATGTACATGAGCACTTGTTCTTCTCATGACTTAATCCGTGCTCAATTTCCTTGGTAACTTCATCATATATTTTCCTCTGCTCAACGTTGAGTTGTTTTTCCAAGTCTTCTAAGTTAACTGAATCCTCCTGAGCATGTGCCATGGCTCTTTCTACTTCATTCATAGCAGTGGCAGCTTCATTTTCGATAATAGGTCCTCCAAGTGGATCTTGACTCAATGAAACAGAACTCTGACTGTCCTGAGAACTGTCTCTGGCAATCTCGGCTGCAATCGTTGCTTCCTGCTCAATTTCCAAAGTTAGCATTTCTTGATATTTAGAAAAAGCAGGACATTCTATGGACTCCTTGGCTGCATTGAAAGAGTCTTCGTAACAGAGGAAATCTCCAAGCAGTTCCTCTTCTGCACGCCAAGGCTTGAAAAGTTGCAAAAGTGCTAAATAAAAAAACTCCTTTTTTTCTGGAGATTCACCACTCAATTTTCGATGGTTTACTAATTGGCATTTTCTTTGCTTGACCAGGCATCCCTCACTTCCAATTACAGCATACACTCCTTTCTCAATATCTTCTTTGATGTTCCTCTTGAATATATAATTTTGGAGAACCTCATATAGACAAACATTCTCAAGGTGACTGCTTCGATTTGGATAATATGTATCCAACATGTTGGTCTTCAAAATGTCGGTACTGTTTGGTTCCTTTTCTGCCAAATACTCAATTTCCCGGACAGGTTTTAGAACTCGATTTCGCGTTGCAGCAAGACCAAGACTCGCCCATACGAGACTCCTGGATTTGGCATAGAGACTTGCTGAAGACAATCGATCAGAACATTCGTAAGCTCCGATTTCTCGATGCGACAACATCTTCAGACTGAAACTGTACAACTTCTTGCTGAGGCTCTTTTCATGGGAAATGTCCTCCCACATATCCTTCAGTTCGGTCTTTTCTTTTTTGGTGATGTAAGATGTCACATACCGAGCCACAGCCATACAGTTGTCAGCCACAAACTGTATATCCATGTTAGCATTCCACATGGACAAAATCACTGGGTTGTAGTCATTGATGTACTTGGACTCTTCGTTCCTTTTCAAATTGTATGTATTCTTGGGTGATTTCCTCGTCACATTATGTCGCAGCGAAGACATCAAACTGTTCACTCTTCCTTTAGAAATCACCGGTCGTGGAAAGTTGAAACGACATTTGGTGTAGAACTTCTCCTTGTTTCTGAATTTACGACGACAGTACTTTCCACAACGATGGCTTTGGAAACGTAGAACTTGTTCTCTTAGACTTTTCTTCTCCGTTGCGTTTGGAACAGCACACGTAGAATACTGTTCGATGAAATTCATCACTACGTCATCCGGATCTGTTCCAAATTTAGGTGCATCCTTGATCCACAACAACATATGTATATGAGGGGCACCTCTTGCTTGGTACTCCTTTCTCCAGAAGAAATCCAACACCTCTCCAAGAGGTGGATTCTTTTTATTTGTGATGAAAGACATCATAGCTTCAAATCTATGATTGAAGTACCTGCATACATTCACTGGATCCAAAGAACACAGTTCTCCAGGTGTCTTGAATTCAATGTTTTCAATATTTCCATTTGCCTCTCGTAGAAATTCAAGTAAGTCTTCCCAGCCATACTCGGCACAGCTCAGAGTGAGGAACCATGTTGGAGTTCCTAAGTTCCTCAGCATACATTTTAAATCACCATGACGACGGTACCAGTACTCATTAGTACCACGCTGACACGCCATGAGATTAATTAAGTGAGAATCCAAAATACTGTCTTGGACATTGACTTTATGCATAAAGTCACTTGCCGAGATGTTTCGCATCTGTATACCACTTTTTAAGATGTGGTTCACTGCATATGACAGTCCAGACAGATCGCTTTCAAACAGGAGATGAAACAAATAGGGAATGCATTGCCGAAACCTAGGATCTTCTGCATACAATCGTAAAGTCCGGTATTCAGACGCAGGAATTTGATGAGGTCGCTCATCATATCTTCCTCCTTGACCTGTGGGAAATAGCTGTGGGAAACACCGAGCTTCCAAACTTTCCTCCCAAACACTAATGGGACTCCCTTTGGCTTGTTTCATTTGAAACAACTCAATAGCATTCCCCATGACTTCCTTGGAATGCAAAGGATGAACACTATAATGTTCATATATTTCTTCACTTTTAGAGGCCTCTACTTTCTCAATTTGGCCAGCACACAAATCGCTATCCTCTTCATCACTTACTTCCTCTTCTGCAACATATACATTCTTATAGTACTTATTATTTTTCTTCAAATACACTGTTGCCTTTTTGACTTTCCTAACATCCACTAAATCTTGCCATATTTTCTTATTCTTTGTCGGAACCCCATTAACCAAGATAACCAGAGGTTCCTCTTCCACTTTTTCTATTCCAATTGTGTTCATGTTTTTGTTCAAATCTAGAGGCAAATAAACAACTCTTCCCTTTAATCCTCTCTGTAAATCTGCTGGAGGCAACTTCCCTGTCTTTGGCTCCATTCTTACAATAGCCTGAAAGGGATGGATACTTTGAATCAAAATAGATTCATAAGTATTTAAATCCTTCAATTCAGAAGGAATCTCAACCAATTCCAGATTATTATGAACTGCCCTAGCAGGCATCTGGTTTTGGTTTAATTTATTACAACAATAAGTACACACACGTTGATCCGATCCCAAATCAAAATAATTTTCTACCATCAAGTATGTGGCAAAATCCTTCCATTCACTATTATTTTCCCTTTCACTTTTTGCATATAAATCCACTACCTTAGTCTGATTCTTATAATAAGTGCGTCGACAACATACACAAGTGAAATTAGGCCTCTCACTTGATTTCATCTGAAACGTGGCAATTTCCTTCTGAAAATTATCTGTACTGGAAACCTGTACATTATCTTCCACATTACCCTCTACTTCAGGGTCAATTTGAACATTCTCATCTTTACTACCAAAGTAACAAAACTCAATTTCTTCACAAATATTCTTCACATCTATTTCAGAACCATGCAAAAGAGCAGCACATAATTGTTTAAGCATAATTGCTGGACTCTTAGCATAATACAACATTCTCACTAATTTTCTCACTTTATTGTGATGCACTGCTAGCATCCTGAAATGATGAAAAACACTCTGGCATACTCTCCTGGAAAGACAAGCCAGTGAATGACCACGCAAACCTGTCATTTGTCTCATTCTGCAAGGATCTAAATCTTGCAACAACTTCATTTTCTGCTTCAAACTTTTCTTATTAAATGTCCGTATAAAATCACAAAGCAAATTGATGGAAACCTGTCGCACACTGCAAATAGAACTACACTTCCAAATGTACACAGGACCCTTAGGACGTCTTCCTAAAACCTCATCACTTAGCGCCTCTTCTGTCTCTGTTGTCACAAGTTGTTCTTTTTCAACTGGACAACCATCCTTCACTTCATAAGCTCGACCACTGGTGTCAACTGCAAACACCAAATCATTATCCTGAAAATAACTCTCCTCATTAAAAAATGCCTCACAACTTGAACTATGCATCCATTCTCCGGAAAAAACTTCACAAAAGTTAGTACGATTTACTACTCTCTTCCATCTACTTTTTGTTTTGAAATCAGAAATTACCTTGCTTAGTTTCCTAATTCTATTGATTACCAAAATAAACAACTTTCGCTTAATTTCAAAAGCATGATCAATAATTTTCTCTACATTTTTCTTCTTCTTATAAAATGCCGCTTTCTGTTGGCCTTTCTTTTTAATATTTTTCAATAAATTAACTAATATCCTATTACGGAACATTCGATTTCGAATGTCCCTAAACTGTTGTTTCCTTCTACTATCATGCACAGAGTTATCTCTTCCTCTACCAGTAACATTTGTGATGGGTCTCTCCTTTCCATTTAAATTACTTTTCTTTTTGTGGACTGAAACATTTTTTTGAGCAAAAGTTTTTTTACTACAAATATTTCTTAAGAATGATTTCGTGCTCTTACCCGGACCTTTGTTGCTGTTTTGACAAGTATTTGGGGAAGAGGACTGCTGCAATAAAACATCATCCTGCTGTCTTTGACGTTTTCTAGCCTTTCTTATTCTACTTTTTGTAGGCATTTTCCAAACTATGAAAGAATCTGCAGTTGAATCTGTGGAAAAATATAATATAAAATGTTATTAACCACTATTACCAAACAGTAAATAAATAACAGTCATCTAAAACTTAATGCCGTACTAATTATTTAACATAGCAAATGTTTTCCACCAGCACTGCATCACAAAAATGACACTCAATGGTACAAAACAGGCATACAACAATCATAAATCACTCCCTAATATTTTAAATGATTAATTCAGGATGACGATAAGATGTAGCCTATCTAAAGATTTGTTTAGGCCCAGATCTTTAGACTGGGGTGAATGTGTGTCATTGATCCACATTCAGTCCATCACCTGTTTTGTTTATTTGAGGTGAGGCCAACACATGGTTGCAGATAAGATTTTCACTGAAAAAAACCAAGGTAAAAAAACATGTGAAGGCCTACCAATGAAGTAAATCATTAAATGAAAACCAATACATTTCTGGAAATATGCACTACTAGTGCTTCATAAGATGTTTTGGGTCATATTTATAAGGCATTTGAGTGTCTATTATGCTATTTTACGTTCTTCATGGTGCAAATTTATTGTAAATACGCTCCCACCTGCGGTTGGCAAATTTAGATTTTGATTATGGGAGTTACATAGGCATGTTAATAATTTCCCAAAAATGGTGTATGACCCCAAACAACCTTTGAAGCAAATGCTCTTAGCCATGTTATCCACCTCCCATTGGATAACATGGCTAAGAAGTGCTTGCAAATGGGAAAAAAAACGGCCGCAATGCATGAATATCGCAGAAAAGTCAGCGATATTCATGCATTTTCCAGCAAATGCTCTTAGCCATGTTATCCACTTCCTATTAAATAACATGGCTAAGAACTGCTCAGGGCCCCATGAGGAACGCTTTCCATTTAAAAAGGGAAAAATAACATCAAAGACACTAAAATGCCTTCTAAATATGACCCCAAACAACCTATGAAGCTCTAACAGTACATATCCTGAAATTTAATTGATTTCAAAATTCGTTTTTAAACACAGCATATAAATCAATTGTATACCTGCATTCATGAAGAAATGACTAAAAATGTCCTTGAGACACATGAAAGTGTTTTCTGGAATGCCCTAGCACCATTTTTGGGACACTATTAACATGGCTAGGTAACTCCCATAATCAAAATCTAAATTTGCCAAGCGCAAGTGGGAGCGTATTTACAAGACACTTGCCCCAAGAGGAACGCTTTCCATTTAAAAAGGTAAACATAACATCAAAGACACTAAAATGCCTTCTAAATATGACCCCAAACAACCTATAAAGCTCTAAAAGTACATATCAAGAAATGTAATTGTTTATCACAAATGCGATTAAAAACGGCCGCAATGCATGAATATCGCTGAAAAGTCAACGATATTCATGCATTATCCAGCAAATGCTCTTAGCCATGTTATCCACCTCCCATTGGATAACATGGCTAAGAACTGCTTGCAAATGCAAAAAAGAACGGCCGCAATGTATGAATATCGCAGAAAAGTCAGCGATATTCATGCATTTTCCAGCAAATGCTCTTAGCCATGTTATCCACTTCCTATTAAATAACATGGCTAAGAACTGCTCAGGGCCCCATGAGGAACGCTTTCCATTTAACAAGCATTGGAAATGCAATAGGTCTCGCAGCATTAGAGTTAGTGCTTTTAGAATTGTTTATGGGTTTTTTTGTAAATCTTTAGCATTTTTGTTTCCTGAAGCCAATGCTAAAGAATTTTAAAAAAAGCCATAAACATTTCTAAAAGCTCTAACTCAAATGCTCCGAGACCTATTGCACTGTGTGAGGGTGAGGGGTTGAGGGTGAGTGAGGGTGAGTGAGGGTGAGGGTGAGTGTGAGTTAGGGTGAGGGGTTGAGGGTGGGTGAGGGTGAGGGGTTGAGGGTGAGTGAGGGTGAGGGGTTGAGGGTGAGTGAGAGTGAGTGAGGGTGAGTGAGGGTGAGGGGTTGAGGGTGAGTGAGAGTGAGGGTGAGTGAGGGTGGGTGAGGGTGAGTGAGGGTGGGTGAGGGTGAGTGAGGGTGGGTGAGGGTGAGTGAGGGTGAGTGAGGGTGAGGGGTTGAGGGTGAGTGAGGGTGAGGGGTTGAGGGTGAGTGAGGGTGAGGGCGAGTGAGGTGTTGAGGGTGAGTGAGGGTGAGGGTGAGGGGTTGAGGGTGAGGGTAGGTGAGGGGTTGAGGGTGAGTGAGGGTGAGTGAGGGTGATGCTGAGGGGTTGAGGGTGAGTGAGGGTGAGGGGTTGAGGGTGAGTGAGGGTGAGGGATTGAGGGTGAGTGAGGGTGAGGGGTTGAGGGTGAGTGAGGGTGAGGGATTGAGGATGAGTGAGGGTGAGGGGTTGAGGGTGAGTGAGGGTGAGGGGTTGAGGGTGAGTGAGGGTGAGGGGTTGAGGGTGAGTGAGTGAGTGAGGGTGAGTGAGGGTGAGGGGTTGAGGGTGAGTGAGGGTGAGTGAGGGTGAGGGGTTGAGGGTGAGTGAGTGAGGGTGAGTGAGGGTGAGGGGTTGAGGGTGAGTGAGGGTGAGTGAGGGTGAGGGGTTGAGGGTGAGTGAGTGAGGGTGAGTGAGGGTGAGGGGTTGAAGGTGAGTGAGGGTGAGGGTGAGTGAGGGTGAGTGAGGGTGAGGGTGAGTGAGGGTGAGGATGAGTGAGGGTGAGTGATGGTGAGGGTGAGTGAGGGTGAGGGTGAGTGAGGGTGAGTGAGGGTGAGGAGTTGAGGGTGAGGGTGAGTGAGGGTGAGGGTGAGTGAGGGTGAGGGTGAGTGAGGGTGAGTGAGGGTGAGGATGAGTGAGGGTGAGTGATGGTGAGGGTGAGTGAGGGTGAGTGACGGTGAGGGTGAGTGAGGGTGAGGGTGAGTGAGGGTGAGGGTGAGTGAGGGTGAGTGAGGGTGAGTGAGGGTGAGTGAGGGTGAGGTTGAGGGTGGGTGAGGGGTTGAGGGTGAGTGAGGGTGGAGGGTGAGGGGGTGAGGGGTTGAGGGTGAGTGAGGGTGAGGGGTTGAGGGTGAGTGAGGATGAGTGAGAGTGAGGGGTTGAGAGTGAGGGGTTGAGGGTGAGGGGTTGCATTTCATACTGTACACAGGTCTCATGAAATCATAATAGCAAGCAGCAAGCTAGGTTGTAACAGACTAGTATATTGTTAAGTGGTAGGTTATGTTGATGGCTACAGAATCAGACAACAGGGCACATGATATGAACAACTGAACACGAATTGACCAGGGAAATCAGCAATCTCAGTGGAAAAAACTACTCAGGTGTGTCTGGTATAAAGTGTTTTGCACGTTTTAATGTTTTACCTTCTATGCAACATTAAGCAGCTCAGATTCAACATATTTGAGTTTGCGGTACTTTAATCCCATGAAGGGAGCCAGACATCTGTAGAATTCGGTCTTTAAAAATGTAAAGATTTTTCCAAGTTTCAATTGGAACATATTTGGAAATACTTTCATATCAACACTTATTATGGATATCAACGACCCGAAACAAATCAAAGTCGTGCTCCGAAAATAAAGTTCTAAATCGCAAAGAGATATGTGTGAGTACCATTTCAGACTGGAGGCAGCTGGTCAGGTCAACAAGGGGAAAGAAAAACTGTCGGGGAACTGGTAGCCGGATCATGCCAGCACTTGATGCCTGCTTGTTGTACACTGCAGTCATTTACATCTCTTTGTCTCTAAAGTGTATTAATTTCTGCACCGCACAATAGGCAATTAAACCATGGCCGACAGTGGATAATTGAGGCCTCGAACAGACATCGCCAGCTTTTTGGTGTCAAAATGACAATTCCAAAACCAGACGTCACGTGGTATTCAGGATGCCCGATTAATGGGGCGCGTTGAGCACATCAAGTTCTTTTAGAATTTTTGCAAAGCTATTTTCTTCCTAAACTAGATTACATTTGTTTACTGTTCTTTTTTAGAAGTGATCAAATACCTTTTAGCACACTTCAAGTGGATAAACAAGGTAACAATTCAGCGTTTACTTACAGCACCATATTTTGAAAGAAGGCTTTGGCAGAGTGTTTATGCTAGTAAAGGTTTTTACTGAAAGGAGAGAGACAAACGGAAACAAGCCTTTCACCGTAACACGGCGGGCAGGGGAGGGGGCGGGCAGGGGAGGGGGCGGAGAGGGGAGAGGTGCGACACGGCAGGCAGGCAGGGGAGGAGAGTAGGAGGAGGAGGGGGGAGGAGAGTAGGGGAGGCACGGCCTAGCGGCAGGCAGGCAGGGGAGGAGAGGAGGAGGAGGAGGGGGGAGGAGAGTAGGGGAGGCACAGCCTAGCGGCCGTGCAATCAAGTAGTGAGGGGGCGGAGCTGGGGGAGGCTGTGTGAGAGAGTAGGCGGCTGGGGGCATGTGCACGCGCATTTAAGCTCAATGCGCATGCGCATTGAGCTTAAATTTCTCGTGCACTGCAAGGAATCGCCACGATTCCTTGCAGTGTGGATAAAGAGCGGATAAGTGCCAATACTCTCGCCTTGCTCGATGCGCATGCGCATCGACAGGCGAGACCTAAAAAGGGAAACATAACATCAAAGACACTAAAATGCCTTCTAAATATGACCGCAAACAACCTATGAAGCTCTAACAGTACATATCAAGAAATGTAATTGATTTGAAAATTCGTTTTTAAACACAGCATATAAATCAATTGTATACCTGCATTCAAGAGGAAAGGACTGAAAATGTCCTAGAGACACAGAAAAACGTTTTCTTGAATGCCCTATCACCATTGTTTGGACATTATTAACATGGCTATGTAACTCCCATAATCAAAATCTAAATTTGCAAAGCACAAGTGGGAGCGTATTTACAAGACACTTGCCCCATGAGGAACACTTTACATTTTAAAAGGAAAACATAACATCTTAGACACTCAAATGCCTTATAAATATGGCTCAAAACAACCTATGAAGCTCTAGCAGTACATATCCAGAAATGTAATTGATTTCTTAAATCGTTTTTAAAAACAACATATCTGTTTCAGCTTACATAACAGACCATGGAATGGGCTCCATGTACCACAATAACTTGTGTTACTGCATGCCAGAATGCTACACCAAATATGCAATTACAATTTCTCTATGAAACTAATTCTATTAGTATATCACTAGAGACAAAACCACATTTTAAAAACACAGCTTTCTTCATCATTTTCTCCTTAAATCATACTATTCTCTATCTAAATTAAATAAATCTTTTCTCACCTTAGCAAATATTTTTTGAGTTTTGAAAACAGTCTCAGAAATACACCAAATTGTCTTCAGCAGAAGAAAAAGGATGCACTCCAAAGGCTGCAGCTATTGAAAGCACAGAAATACAGATATTCATTTCACATATCTCTCATATTAGCCAATCATACCTCTTCCCTCACTTTTTTCAAATCAAAACCCTTCCCCCCTCTGCCCTCTCTGCCTTGTTTCCATAGCAACCACCTCCTGGAAGACCTCTCATGTTTGCAAATTCACACAACAATGTTTCAATTGAACTCTGAACTCTCAGTGCACCTGCGTATCCAGTGCAATCTTTCATTAAATGTTTCTTCCTTGACCATTCAAATTACATGTTTCAAAGAACACATCCATGCACCCTAACTTTCTGTTTTCAGAAATGGAAATGCACCAATCACTGCTAATGAATCATTAGCATTGGAAATCCACAGTTTTTTTTCTTTAGAAACTCCTACTGTTTCAACTGCCCTTTCATTACCACACTTCATCTGACTGCAGAACAACCTTCTCCCACCATGTTTAAGGTCTGGATTTTTGGACATAGTTACATCCACTGGGCTCAAAGGTATGCTGAGAACAGAAATTTACCTAACCTCAATTTACAAGATGTGGAAATTAAGTGGTTGGGCCAAAGAGGATTAAAATGTCACCAATTGATACCATTGGTGAAAACCTTTATGCATTTGCCAAAACCTGACCTGTTAATAGTGCACTGTGGAGGTAATGATTTGGGCACTTTGACAGGGGTAGGTCTGGAAATGCTTTTAAAGGACACCTTTGAGCAATTAATGGCACTTTTTCCTCAAACTGCCTTGGTATATTCCAATATATGCCAAAGACAGAAATGGAGGTGGTCCAACCAATTTTGTCCACAAATTGAGAAAGCGAGGAAGCATGTAAACAAATCTGTTTCAGCTTTCATGAGAGACCATGGAATGGGCTCTCTGTACAACAATAACTTGCGTTACTACATGCAAGATATCTACAGAGGAGATGGAGTTCACTTCTCAGATGAGGGCAACAGAATTTTCATTCTGAATTTAAGACTGTGCATTGGTACCTACTTATAAGTACCTAAATGTACCATAAACCCAAAAGCTCTTCTCAGAGCTACCCTTCATCTGATCACTCACAATTATTATTTTTTTCTAACTTTTTTCATTAATTTTCCACAAAATTCGCTCCCCGGGGCGCTACCCGGTTCGCGAACCGAAAGCTAACCTCGCGGAATTTTTTAAAAAAATGTTTTTTTCCGCACATATAAGCCTCCTCAGCCACCCTCAGAAAACCTAGAGGGTCAAGATAAGTCTACCATGACCCCTTCTACCCATTCTAAACATTATTTGCCCTCCATCTTGTATCTTAATGCGACCGAAACACAAAATGGTGGACTCCCGTGACGCTTAAGGTTCGCGAACCGGGCCGCTTCCCGGAAAGCGGTCCAAAAAAAAGGTGGGAAAGTAATTTACAGAAAAACGACTAGAGACACTCTCACCAAATATAGATTAGCTCATACTACATAACAATCCCTTTCATTTTCACAAATTTGATTGAAATTCCATTTAGCCATTAAGCCTGTAGACCTCTCTAAGTACCGTGAGGTAAATTACTTCACAAAACACATCTGAAGTGTTGGAATTGACAACCAATGAAAATGTTACTTTCATTTTCAATTTTTTTTTTCCTGACATTTGATTGGTTATGTACCTGAATATATATAAAGGAAGAAAAGGAAACACAGCCATTTTGACTACTACTTCCTGAACTACATTTCAAGAGCCTTTTCACCTCCCTGTAAATTAAATTGATAATTTGTAAGTGGCACTTTAAATTAATTTGTAAAAACGTTTTTTGATAATTATTTACTGTCCCCCTGCTATAGTTAGAGATACAGATAGACTCCTCTGTTATATTTATTGATTGACCTACACTTCTCTGCTATAATTATGAATTTACTTACTTTAACTTCACTGTTAAAAAAACAGAACTACCTGTCTGAACTTAAACCCAACAGTGCCCTAACTCTTCTAATTTAATTATTTTTTTATTCAATTTACAGCAAAAAAATGGAAGGGGAGCAAGAAAAAACTAATGTTTCCTTCGAGATTACATCCGAAGACATTGAAACTGAAGAAAATGTGGATGAAGATTTTATGGATCAATCTTTTGACGAACAATTTATTCAAACCTTACAAGAGACAGAAACATCCATGTTTGACGAGATACCAGATGATATAATGCTGGAAGTTTTAATTAACTATGAAAATAATAAATAATTTTTTTTTTAATCAAAATAAATAAATAAATAAAAAAAAAAGAACAAAAACAACAAATAATTAACATACAGTATTAGAAAAGTCTATCATTCTTTTATCCATAAAGTTCGCTGCCCAGAACGCTTTCCGGTTCGCGAACTTGGCGCTTGCCACGCAAAAAAAAAATTTTTTTTTTTTTTGGACCCTCCTAGGCCCTTTTAAAACCTCCACATAAAACCTAGGGGGTCAACGAGGATCTACTATGCCCCCTTATGGTAATTTCCCCCTTTGTTTTGGCCTCCTCTTGTCTCTCGATCCTACCGAGAGACAAGATGGCGGCCGCTCCGGACTGTTTAGAATGTTGACAGACACCGGAGGGCCAATCAGCTTCGCATCGCAAAGTTCCGATACGCGAAAGGTTCGCTAACCGGATCGCTGCCCGGAGCGCTGTTACAGATATATATCTTGATTTAAACGTTAATTTCTCAAAATCCACTGAAGCACATATATTGAGACCTAGCAAAGGCACACCGGGCTAACAGTCCCTACAATTTTGCCAAGTTTCGTGAAAATCCATTCAGCCGTTCGGGCTAAAAGTGAGTCCAACCGCCCTATGGAAATTAACATGGGAAAAACGCGTTTTGGGACCCCCCTTTTTTCTCGGCCCCCCCTCCACAAAACCCCCCCATATTTTCAAGGGCTGCTCAGAAACAAAATGTGCCATTTTCCTGAAAATTTCAGCCAATTCCGTCCACAAACGCAAAAGTTATTAGGCATAGAATTTTCAGAAATCCCATAGGGAAAAAATCCTAACTATATATACCTACTGGCGACCGCCAGTAGGTAATATATATATATATATATATATATATATATATATATATATATATATATATTACCTACTGGCAGTCGCCAGTAGGTATATATAGTTAGGATTTTTTCTCTATGGAACTTTTGAAAATTCTATGTCTAATAACTTTGGCGTTTGTGGACGGAATCGGCTGAAATTTTCAGGAAAACGGCACATTTTGTTTTTGAGCAGCCCTTGAAAATTTGGGGGGGTGTCGTCAAGGGGGGGCTGAGAAAAAAGGGGGGTCCCAAAACGCGTTTTTCCCATGTTAATTTCCATAGGGCGTTTGGCCTCACTTTTAGCTCGAACGGCTGAATGGATTTGCACGAAACTTGGCAAAATTGTAGGGAGTGTTAGCCCGATGTGCCTTTGCTGGGTCTCAATATATGTGCTCCAGTGGATTTTGAGAAATTAACGTTTTAAAAAATTTATATATCTGTGACAGCGTCCCAGATAGCGCTCCAGATCGCGTACTTTTCGCGTCACAGAGCTTTGCGAAGCGATGCTGATTGGCTCTCCGGTGTCTGTCAACATTCTAAACAGTCCGGTGCGGCCGCCATCTTGTCTGTTGGTAGGATAGAGAGACAAGAGGAGGCGAAAAACGAAGGGGGAATTTAATGAAAGGGGGCTTGGTGAACAGTATCCCTTATGGGGAGGGTCTGAGAGTGTTGAGAAACTGCAGCGATTCACAAGACAGAGAGAATGCTTTAAATGATTTACATCAGCGTTTTAAGCAAAGAGGGTACAGTAATAACTGTTTGGAGACATCCTTTAATAAAGTCAGACAAAAGACAAGAGAGGAGGTCCTTTTCAGGGACAGGAAAATGAAGAAGCAGGAAGGGAATGAGTGCAGAATAATCACGAACTATAACAAATTGCATGGTTCTGTAAGGAAAATAATAAGCAGGCATTGGCATGTCATTAAAAATGACCCAATTATTGGTCCAGCTTTAAGCACTAGACCCCTGATTACTTTTAGAAAGGCGAAATCCTTTAAACAGTTGCTAGTTAAGACCATACTGACTAAGACAAAAAAGAAGACAAATAGGAGCAATTGGTTGGCCAGAAAAGATGGGTTTCTGAAATGTAAAAAATGTAAGGCCTGTGAGCATGGGAGAAACACCAGTACATACAAACCAGGCCTCTCAAACAGGATGAAAAAAATCAAAGGACAGTTTGACTGTAGAACGGAATTTTCGATTTATGTTTTGAGCTGTGGATGTAATCTACAGTATGTTGGTAGTACAATTAAACCCGTTCACCAACGGATACTACAACATTTGAGGGCGATAAAAAATGCTGATAGAACATACCCAGTCGCCCGACACTTCGAGAAATTCCATGATAAAAATGTAAACAGTCTGTCCTACTATGTGATTGATTCCGTGCCCTTGAATGAAAGAGGGGGGGATAGGGTAAAAAAACTGCGCAAACTAGAGTCATGGTACATAGTTGAATTAAATACAAAAAGCCCGTATGGATTAAACATTGAGGAAGATCTATACACCCACCTATGATTTATTTTATGACTTTAAAATAGTTAAATCTTTGTGGTATATTTGACTTCCTGCAATAACAAAAGTTCATTCCCTCCAGGAGTTAAAGTAACTGATTGTTTTTAATCAAGTGCTCTTACTAGAAATAAATAGAATAGATTGGGTTTTGCCCACTGGGGCTTTATTTTTTCTGGAAATAGTACCAGTAAATCATCTATGCAAAATTAAAATACTAGTCAAATAATATCGAATTTAGAAACAGATTATTGCTCATGAATTGCCGTTTTAAGTGGTTTGGTTAACTGAAATTAGCCCACTGGGGCTGTATTGACTTTGCCAAAAACTGTGTGAAAATGTCCTGAATTTGGGTAGAGGAATGATGAACTATAAAAGAAATATGTACTGTTTCTTATTCATTCTTTCACGGTTTCTTTTCCCACTTTGATCAGTTGCTTTATTTATATAAATTGCATTTTTGCTTCTTTGAAAATGACATTAGAAAATAATAACCTTTTGACTTGATTGTTGTGCAGGATGATAACATGTGTAAATAACTTTTCCATTTCTATGAACTTGTTTGTCACGTGATGTATCACGTCAGCACAGAGCACTTTAAATGTATGTATGTGTTAATACTAAAACTATCGTGACCAAGCCTGCTGGGTCAGGCGAAACGCGTCGTAGGCGACTTTGGAAAATAAAGAAAGTTCTATCACCACGCTGTGTCGTCTCCTTCGGAAATTGTTTTCGGAGTTTTGAGCGCTTGATATATATATATATATATATATATATATATATATATATATATATATATATATATATATATATATATATATATATATATATATATATATTACCTACTGGCAGTCGCCAGTAGGTATATATAGTTAGGATTTTTTCTCTATGGAACTTTTGAAAATTCTATGTCTAATAACTTTGGCGTTTGTGGACGGAATCGGCTGAAATTTTCAGGAAAACGGCACATTTTGTTTTTGAGCAGCCCTTGAACATTTGGGGGGGTGTCGTCAAGGGGGGGCTGAGAAAAAAGGGGGGTCCCAAAACGCGTTTTTCCCATGTTAATTTCCATAGGGCGTTTGGCCTCACTTTTAGCTCGAACGGCTGAATGGATTTGCACGAAACTTGGCAAAATTGTAGGGAGTGTTAGCCCGATGTGCCTTTGCTGGGTCTCAATATATGTGCTCCAGTGGATTTTGAGAAATTAACGTTTTAAAAAATTTATATATCTGTGACAGCGTCCCAGATAGCGCTCCAGATCGCGTACTTTTCACGTCACAGAGCTTTGCGAAGCGATGCTGATTGGCTCTCCGGTGTCTGTCAACATTCTAAACAGTCCGGTGCGGCCGCCATCTTGTCTGTCGGTAGGATAGAGAGACAAGAGGAGGCGAAAAACGAAGGGGGAATTTAATGAAAGGGGGCAAGGTAGACCCTTCTTGACCCCCTAGGAATGATGTTGGGGTTATTAAAGGGTCCCGTGGGGTTATTAAAACTGGTAGCGAAACGTGAATTCGCCATTTTGTGTTTCGATTTCATTAAATTACTAGGTATAAGGGGGTACGGGAGACGTATGCTGACCCCTTTTGTTTTCTGAGGGTGGCTGAGGAGGTTCATATATGTTGATACATGTCTTCCAGCGGCTGTGCGTGAGCATTTTTTTTTTTGTTGCGTGATGTCTGTTAACGTTCGATTCGATGGAAATCAGGAAGTGTTGACCGCCATTTTGTCACTGCGAGTAAATATTTTGTTTTAAATAATTGTTATAAATTAATCCTTATTGATAAACATTGTCTGCGCCATCTTGCCTTTTTTGCAATGCCACACTTTTGTTGAGCACGGCAGCCATTTTAGATGCCTTGACCAGACCCACTCTCTGCACGACGCCGATCCTCAGCATGGCTCCTCACTCTCGCAAGGATCTCCCCCACGCACTGGTCACCCCCGCTCTCTCTCTCATGCATGGGCCAGAAACCTCCTCCCATGTGCGCTGTTCTTCCCTGAGAATCACACCCTGTGCCCGCCCGACACCACCCTTTCACCCTATTCACCACTGCACCCTCTGACACTCTTCTTCCTCTGTGTACGATTGTTCAGGCCGGTCCCAGGCTATCACCTAGCCCTGCAGATGTAGTTTATGGCCCCAGCTGTAGAGAATCACCCCTCTTCACAGGAGTTACAGTAGATCTGTCACAGCACACGCGTTCCTACTATCTGATAACCATCCTGTATTGTGCTTGGGGAGGGGATTCTCACTGTGAGGGTGTGTGGGACCGAGCCTGAAGCGGAAGATTCCAGGGATGCCTCTTTGTACATCAAAGTTTTTACAATTATGTGTCACATTATAAATATATAGTACTCCAACAAAGTAGGATTATAACACTTTAATAACTTTTAAATATATAGAACGCAACAAAAACAGTAAATATATTTAAACATTTTTTTGATAAAAGAAGCAACAATGGTCAGTAGCTGTGTTTTGTGCGAATAGTCCCAAGGCAGCACAACGTGCTGAGTTCTGGAGGGCACCCAGGTGATGTTCTCTGGGTGCCGCACTGGTTTTTGGTATCCTACAATGCAGCTCCGAAAAACAGCGTGGGGCGTATCGGGGGGTGCGCGGGGAGGCCTCGTCAGTAGCGGTCTGTTGTGCGAATAGTCCCAAGGCAGCAGAACGCGCTGAGATGTGGATGGCACCCAGGTGATGTCCAGTAAGTTGTCGCACTGGTTTTGGCATCCTACAATGCTGCTCCGAAAAACGGCGTGGGGAGCCCCGGGGGGGGGGAGGTGGTGTGAACGGGTCTCCCCAGGTGGAGGCTCGTCGGCTGTACTGGGGCGCCCCTTTACCGTTTCAGTTGCCATTCCCCCCACTTTTGCTACACTGTGCCTCATCCCCCATTCAGCTGTTTATCGCCCGCTTTTGCGGCTACAGCGTCTCGCTCACCATGTAGTTGAGTTGCGCCCACTCTTGCGGTGCAGCAATAGGCGGCTGCCACAGGACTCTTAAAATGGCGGACGTCTCTTCGGATTTGGGCCTGGTCCACTAACATGGCCCTGGGACACCTTGGAACTCGGACGACCCCTGAGCCTTGAAGATTTTACAAAAGTCTTGGGGGCTCCCGACTCCTGCAGGCTTCCGGTGGGGAGCGGCTGCCATGATTGCTCGCGGAATGACCACGACGGAGCCACGAGATGGTGGTGCTCTCAGGCTGACGCCAGCTTTAGTCTGAAACATCTAGAAACAAGGTGGGGCTTTCATCGTTTGGGAAAAAAAAATGTTTTAATCCAATAAAAAGTGATATTTTTAGGTCATATGATCAAGCCTTTCATCATTAGGAAACCAAAAGTAAAATGAACCAATGAAAAGTTTTATAAAGAAGTCACATGACCTGTTATGCTTACGTTACGCGCTGCTATAAAAAGCGTAGAAAATCCGTTGGCACGTGAGGCGGCGTCAGTAGCGGACCGATGTGCGAATAGGCCGAAGGCAGCACAACGCGCCGAGATCCGGATGGCACCTAGGTGGTGTCCAGCAAGTTGCACTGGTGTGGCCATCCTACAATGCTGCGCCGAAAGACGGCGTGGGGTGCCCGGGGGGAGGCGGCGCGAACGGCCTTCTTCCGCCTCCCCAGGTGGAGGCACCTCATGTGCAGTGCGGCGCCCCTTAGCGTTTCACTCGCCGTCCTGCCGAGTTGCGCTCGCACTTGCTGCTACAGTAGGCCGAAGGCAGCACAACGCGCCAAGATCCGGATGGCACCGAGGTGGTGTCCAGCAAATTGCCGCACTGGTGTGGCCATCCTACAATGCTGCGCCGAAATTCGGCGTGGGGCGCCCCGTTGGCCTGTGAGGTCGCGTCAGTCAGTGGGGGCTGTTTGAGAAAGCAATGTGATGCTGTGCGTCGCCCCCAAGATGGAGGCTCCTCGGCTGCAGTGGGGCGCCCCTTGGTGTTTCACTCGCTATCCAGCTGAGTTGCGTCCGCACTTGCGGCTACAGTAGGCCGAAGGAAGCACAACGCGCCAAGATCTGGATAGCACCGAGGTGGTGTCTAGCAAGTTGCCGCACTGGTGTGGCCATCCTACAATGCTGCGCCGAAAGTCCCATGGTCCGGCGGAACTTTTTCCTTTTCCTTTCTGCATCTTGTCCCACAATCCGTTTAACCTTTAGACATGACCAGGTCCCTGAATGTGTGGAGGGGGACGCTATTGATTGAATCAAAATGGCGGCTTCACACAAAGCTGACTCAAGCGTTGCTGGTGATGCTATACAGACAAAAAATGGTTTTCAGTTTGTACATTCTTCAGGATTTTTCTATCCAAGTCTACTTGAGAGTTTGTAGAACAATGGCTTTAGATCTTGCACTCCCCTCTTTTGACTGTTGGTCTTGTTGCCTATGTCTTCTGTTGTCATTTAACTGAACCTTTTTTGACTGCCGAAAGGGGTTCTGGTCCGACCGCTGGTTGGTGGAGATATTTTGACTATATCCTGGACCTGCCCGGCCTCGCCCAAAATGGCGCCGGTATAAATGGGACTCGTACCTCCTTGTTGTGTACTGGTTGCACAACCTTGATATCACAAGATTCGTATGCAGTTTTGAAGCACATGGCGGGCAGGAATGAGAATTGATTGAATATTTCGACATCCCTATTGATATTAAGTTCTGATGTGTCATTGATTACTGTACTATTGAAAGTTCGAATTAACGTCACCCATGGTACTTGCCCGCAAATGTATTTCTAGATAATTTTATTGTAAGTGGCCCTGTCGTATTTTAATTACAAAATGTACGTCCACCGATTCCGCAACTGTTAGACACCTTAGTTCTTGCAACCTAATGGCCCGCTCGTTGCGTTCCTCTGTAAATGTCTCCTCATCATATACGATTCCAGTTTGCTCCGTGGCCGGCCCACGTGGTTATAAGCCCGTATTTGTATACTGACATTTTCACAATAAAGGTTTTTAAAACAAAACATGGTAGTAGTATTTACATTGGTAAAGTTTTTAATTTTAGTTTCTGTTTTCGAATCAGTAAAAGGCAAGTGAAATAAAGCAGTCCAATTACATGACGGTTAAAAGGTATAATACGCAGGAACGCAGTAAAGATAAATGGTCATAGGCTGTTGTGTTTTTTACTCCTGCAACATAAAGTGATCGATAAGAATCTGATATTCAGGCGTATCGGCGACTAAGACAGCAGGCCGAGCATCTTTTGCTCAACGGCTCCGTCATGGGACGAAGAAACACCCTTTTGCTAGAAAAAGGAATATATTTTACTTGCAGGACAGTTGTAAATTTTCCGGGAAAATACATTAGCCTGGAACATTATAACATATATGTTTAAGAAAAAATAATGTTCGAAAGCAATAAAAAGCGTAATTTTTAGGTCATATGACCAAGCCTTTCATCATTAGAATAACAAAAGTAAAATGAACCAATGAAAAGTTTTATTAACAAGTCACATGACCTGTTATGCTTACGTTACGCGATGCGCGCCGCGCCCCGGATCGCTTCCGGGAAGCTGCGCTTCGCGCACCGGAGCACTTCCAGGTGCGCTAACGCGGCGTGTCATATAACGCATTACGCGACAACGTAGGTCCAGAATATAGTCAAAATGTTTCCACCAACCAGCGGTCGGAACACAACCCCTTTCAGCAGTCTAAAAAGTTCTGTTAAATGACAACAGAAGGGACAGGCAACAAGAACCATCAGTCAAAGAGGGGAGGGCAAGTTCTTCCCTACCGGGTCACGTTGGGGCGCTACCGGAACTGATCGAATTGGTAGTCTACAGTGTTTCTGGATGTTTCAGACTGAAGCTGGCGTTAGCATGAGAGCACCACCATCTCGTATCTCAGTCGTGGCCATTCCACGAGCAATCATGGCAGCCGCTCCCCACCAGAAGCCTGCGGGAGTCGGGGGCCCCCAAGACTTTTGTAGAATCTTCAAGGCTCAGTGGACGCTTTCGAGAATGGGGCCCAAGCCCTTGCAGACAAGCGTCCGAGTTCCAAGGTGTCCCATGGCCATTTTAGTGGACCACGCCCAAATCTGAAGAGGCGGCCGCCATTTTGAGAGTCCTGTGGCAGCCGCCTATAGTTGCATCGCAAGAGCGGGAGCAACTCAACTACATGGTGAGCGAGACGCTGTAGTCGCAAGAGCGGGTAGTAAACAGCTGAATGGCGGAAGAGGCACAGTGTAGCAAAAGCGGGCGGAATGGCAACTGAAACGGTAAAGGGGCGCTCCACTACAGCGTGTCTTCAGGTCAAACGGATTGTGGGATAAGGTCCAGAATGGAAGAGTCATCAAAAGGCAAAAAGTTCCGCCGGACCCCGGGAGCCGGCCGCCTATGTCGGGGGTGATCTTAGGCCACGCCAGGGCAACACGACTTGGGGAGGGGGCAGAAGTCAAGCGCACCCTCCCAATCCGCGCCACCAAACCGTATGTTGAAAATCTGAAGCCATCGTTCTACAAACTCTCAACCAGCCTTGGATGAAAAATCTTGAAGAACGTACAAACTGGAAACCAGTTTTTGTTTGCATAGCATCAGCAGCAACGCTTGCTATCAGAATGCATGAGTTTCATGCTCGATCGATTGAGCTAGCCGGATCAGGCAACAAAAAGTATAAAATAGTTATGTAAATAGTTATTTAATAAAATGTTTTACCCTGTTACTTTGCTGGTGTGTTGTATATATTTATAATATTTGCATAGAGTTTATCGTTATTTTGGGCGGGGTGGGTGGCGGAGCCGAGCTGTCTTGCAGCCATCATGGTGTGAAGCTCAGTTCATCTCACTAGTTTCGTATTTCTCATGAGGGGTTGTTCCTAATGTTTCTATTTTAGCGAGGTCAAAAAGAGATCCCATTAGTGGCCTACTGATTTTGCTCGATTACTTTTATTTTTAACACGATTTTTCACTATCTGCAAAGACTAAACAGAGTATTGCGGCTTTGTGCTTGTTAGTAAATAGAGAATGAACCAAAGAGAATAAATTCTAAAATAGTAAATGCTTGGATAACAATCAATCAAATGGAGAGACAAGCAGGCACGACGGATTACAACGGGGGCAAAGGCCTGCGTTAACTACCCTTCACTATCTGCAAAGAGAGAGTACTTCTAAGAGAAAAGAGGGGGGGGGCAGCGTTTAAAGCACATCAGCGTGCATAAACACGAAAATGTTTTTACCTATCACGTACTTGACATTTGACAGCTTTTGATATTTGTTATTAAAAAAACATTGAAATTCAATGAAAAAACCATAGGTTTTAGCCCATATATAGTTAGGGATTAGCATTTTCAAAACCTTATTTTACTCGCATAAAACCATTGAAATTCGCATATATAGTTAGATGCGCTAACCATATATCGCGCACCCGCAATCCACTGCTGATGATGTCACATATTACATCATTCATGACATGCTCAGTGACATCACTGATGACATCACTGAAGACATCTCAAATGACATCACTGATGACATCTCATTTGACATCTCATTTGACATTACTGAGCACATCACTAATGACATCATGCATGTGATAATACGATGAACCTCTTCAGACTCTAATATAACCTTAGATACACTCAGTGTAAACAGACACTCACAGACTGTCACTCATCCATGGAGTTACTCACACACCTAGTCAGTCATGCAAAGAATTAATCACACCTCAATTTCCTCTACTATACAGTTATACACACCTTACTTATTCAAACATATACTAACACATATTTACTCTCTTATACAATCCCTGATACAAGTTCACAATGATCCATACAGCCACTCACACATTCACTGGCTCTTATGCACAGTTATTTATATATGTCAATTCTCACATGTACTGTGTTTTACATATGTACTTACTTTGACATGTAGCACTGAGATATCCATTCACTCACCAATACACTCATGCACACAGTCAACCGCCCATACAGCTGTTTCCACATGCACTTTTGAACCCATACATCTACTGAATCAACTGCTAACACATCTATGCACAGAGTCACATACCTCCTAGCCACCCCCACACACACACTCAGTCTCCCATACAAATACTTGGGCAACCAATCAATAACCTATATAGTTACTCATATAGCTACTGATCAACACATGCAGCAGTTTACAGAACAACAGACATAATGATGCACAAATTAAGACAGTTTAGTCACTAACCCATTCACTCAGTGAGACACATTTAATCACTCACTCATACAGTCAGTCATGCACCTACTAAATCCTTCATCCAGACACTTATACATCCACTCATTCTTCAATATGTAAGACATATTTTAACTTTACAGAAACATACAGTCACTGGATGTTGTCATCAGTGATGTCATCAGTGATGTCACTGAGCATGTCATGAATGATGTAATAAGTGACATCATCAGCAGTGGATTGCGGGTGCGCGATATATAGTTAGCGCATCTAACTATATATGCGAATTTCAATGGTTTTATGCGAGTAAAATAAGGTTTTGAAAATGCAAATCCCTAACTATATATGGGCTAAAACCTATGGTTTTTTCATTGAATATATATATATGTATATATATATATATATATATATATATATATATATATATATATATATATATATATATATATATATATATATATATATATAGGGGGGGGCACATGGGCCCCCCTCCTAGGGCTTATTGAAGCCTCGGACTTACATCCCCAGGGCTATTATTTACGCAGGTGGGGCTGGTGTGCTTGCCTGCATCCACTTTGACTGCCACCTCTCTGAGGCTATTGTGTGGTATGTGGGGGGACGGACCCTGCAACTGGGACTGCCATCTCCCCGGGTCCTATTGAAAGAATATGGGGTGGCCTTGTGGGCCCCCATGCCCCGCGAAACACCACCTCTCAGGTTCACATGCATTTGAAAACATGAAAATAAGTGGGGGAGGCCTTACAGCCTCTCCCACAGCCCAGGGGACTGCCATTCCCTGGGGCTAATATAAAAAAAATAACGCTGCATGGAGACACTCTGTCCCCCCAGGGGTACACATGCACTAATGAAGGGGCAATCACCTCCCATGGACTATATACAAGATGGGAGGGGGCTGCCCGGCCCCTCTAGAAGCCTTATGGGCCGCCACCCCCCAGGGTCAGCTCCAGCAATGTCCCGGGTGACCACTCCCTGGATATTGCAGTTTGCTATGGCTTTGCTGGAGCACCACTCCTGCCAAGCCATAGCACACTCTTATCCGCTTCATGGTAACAAGAGCACGTTTCCATGAAGCATGGCAGCATTGCTTTTGGACAGAAGGGGCTGCATCTCTGCAGTTTCTGAGTGTTTTTCAATTATTATTAAAATCCATATTCATTAGGCCTCCGATTCTCTCGATGGCAAAGCATCTCCTCAGAACAGTGGCACAGCCTTTGCCAGAATCCTTCATTTACATTCAAGTACAGCCGGCGGGCCTCTCATTACAATACAACTTCCTTTGACCTTAGATGATGAGCAATGCCCAGCCAGTCGAGTTTGGGCTTGTTAGCACAGTTACTGCAAACATATTCCATATGCAATATCACACATAACGTGTTTCAATCCAAAACAGACCTTAATCATATTCAGAGAAAATACGTGGTCACACGCTCTTCCATTAATTAGATAGTGTTCTTTAAACAGTAAAGAAGGGAAGCAGTGAAACCCAGTTAATCACAAGATGATAATTTCTTTTAAGTAAAAAACATCCAAATAACGGGAATCAGTGAGCACTTCGAAATTGAGTACTCTCATTCAATCTACCACAAGTGCACTCACCTGATGTATGCATGAGTTGTTATCACTGATGAGAGTTTTCACATACTTTTTGCAGACTGCATATCTGCTATGATTTGCAACGGTGAAAAAGGCATTATTTCATCCTTCCCTTTTTGCATTTTTACCTTTGTGCCTTAATTATATAATTAACGGAATAGCTATTGATGACCTCTTTTGTCTCTGCATATGATTCAAGCCTGTTTGGGATCGGAATGCAATATGCCTAATGGATTTCCAACTGCAAATAAAACGTTGTTTATCTGCATAGATCACCACCTTGAAGCCCCAGTTTAACCGCAACACCCAGCCTGCTCTTCATGCATTGCTGACCTTCACCAGCGATGGTTTCCTTGCTTCCTGTGAACTTCTGCATCGCTAACAGGACTCTTGGCACAGAACTTGAGAAGGTAGACTTTAGCAGGACTAATCTTGGACTGTATCTCACCCGTGCTCTATTGCAATCGGCCTGAACCTAAGACTTTGATCTGGTCTAGCACAAATTTGATGGCTTGTCAATGTGGAACCAATTAATATGGGTATCGTCAACATGGTGAGCTAATGTGTATGTTGGGAATTTTAGCTGTACCAACTTGGTTTGTAACCCTGTGCAGAATAGGCATGGAATGCTTTACATGACTTTTTGAGAGAGCAAATTCTAACATTGAAGACAACAAGTTGAAGACACCAGGAGAACTTTGCTCTTTGGACCATGAAAATGTTTGCTGGTATTTTTTTTGAGTCCTCATATCACGTATACTTCAAAATGACCCTCGGCCTGCAGCATACCTTCGCTAGCCCTTGCCACACCAGTCAAAATCAGATACCTAGTTTCTGGCTGAACCCAGGTGTAATTATAGGACTGCTCATTATGTTGATGTTTTAGCCCTCATACCACTCCATCTTGAAATCAGCCCAGATCTTGTTTGGCTTGACCCCACCAGGTCTACTGTCAATATCCATTCAGCAATTGTAGCTTGCAACTTGAAGTCAATCTGCCGCTCTCGGAGGTGATGGATCTGTCCAACGTTTAGAAATCTCTCTCCTAGCTAAAAGAAATAAGGAAAATAACAAAGCCTGCTGCGATCTGGTCTGCAGGTGTGTGGGAGAGGTTTTCACTTCCATTAAAACTAAGGTTAGACGGAATGTTATGTTGATCCCAAAAATATCACTGACCACATCCTCGATGTCCCGTCAATAAGCCTTCATTTCTGGGCATGTAGAAAAAACATGTTTGTCATTGGCTTTTAAAAGGCCACACGTGCAGCATCTGGGAGTAGGCTCTTGCACAAACTTTGCTATCTTTCAAAGGATCCAATACAATCTATTAATGGTAAAAAAGGGGTTACACATAAGATTGGTTGATTTTACCATTGAATAGAGTAATTTTAGGGGGGTTTGCCATACTGTTTGAAGCTCAGTCCTGTGAATGCATTCTTCCCAGACAGAAGATGGAACCTTCAGTTTCCTATCCTTGGCATCATGCAGCTTCCAATACTACAGAGCAACCTCTTTAAGCTTTGGAGATCCCTCCTGTAATTCTGACTCAAATTCCCACACCCCTCCTATCTCTCATGAATTGGCTGCAAACCAAGAAGACAACTGAAGACATTTGAATCCGGATTGGGAGTTATGAGTCTTGGCCACTAAACTTCCCATGGTAATATACCCTGTGCTGTTAGTAATTCCCTCCAAACTTCAATTTTTGCTCTCCCTAGTGGAACGCTCCTCCCATCTTTAAGACACTAAGGTGTACTCAGAGAATCCCAGAATGGTGTAGAATCTGAAACGTTTCCTTTGCCCATTATCCTCCTAACTCCAAGCCAAAGAGACACAGCTGTCTTCAAATCATTCAGCCAAACCTTTTTGAAGAATTTCTTTGTCAGAAACTTATTAAAATTTCCTTTAGAGCACCACTCCCCTACCATCTCTCCCAGAAAAGCTCCCTAAGTTGAGGCCACCGGTTTGCACAGGAGTATCCTACAGTTTTTAAACTGGAAAACTATTCAATAAAGCTTTAAGTCTGGGAGGGCTAAACCACCCTTTTCAAGCCTAATCTTCAGTTTTTTTTCATGAAAGCCTAGCTCCTCTAGATATCTATATAAAGCATACTATTATTCCCTGAATCGTATCTATTGTGGGTGCTGGAAATGTCAAAGGTATGCAATTAAAGAGGTATGTCAATTTAGATAGTATCACCATCTCAATCAAATTGACTCACCCATATATTGTCAGGGGAAGGTTCCTCCATCTAGTGAGCAAAACATCTACCTCCTTTGTCACCCTCTCTAAGGTATACTGTAGAATTGCTTCGAGTGGATTTAAATTGTAATGTCGAGATATCTGATTTCTACTTGCATTTCCCCCTTCTAATGTGATACATTCAAGCATATCATCTCCAACTTCAAATTACTTCCTAGGTATCCTGAAAAGGCCCCAAATTCCTTAAACAGGATTTCTACTCTGGGAAAAATATGTACAGGATTCGATTTACAGATTGTTAAATCGTCTGCCTACAGCACAATTTTATTATTAAAAAGGAACGAGCAGAAAGAAATAGCCTGACATCTCTCCGTAAGAGGTGGATGAGGGGCTTGATATATACATATGTATATATATATTACCTACTGGCGGTCGCCAGTAGGTAGTTATAGTTAGGATTTTTTTCAATGTTAAATCTCAAAATTCTATTTGGAATAACTTTGGCGCCAGTTGACGAATCTGCCTGAAAATTTCCTCAAAATGGCCTCGCGGCGTTCCGGTCCTTCCCTGAAAGTTTGGGGGGGATTCGTCAAGCGGGGGCCGAGATAAAAGGGGGTCCCAAAACGCGTTTTCCCCATGTTAATTTCCATAGGGCGGTCGATTTCACTTTTAGCCCGAACGGCTGAATGGATTTCCACCAAACTTGGCAAAATTGTAGGGACTGGTAGCCCGATGTGCCTTTGCTATGTCTCAAGATATGTGCTCCAGTGGATTTTGAGTAATTAAGGTTCAAAAAAATATATATATCTATAGCAGCGCTCCGGTACGCGCACCGGTACGCGCACCGGGCGCGCCACGCGACTTGCGCGCAGAAAGCTGATTGGCTCTGGGGTGTCTGTAAACATTCTAAACAGTCCGGAGCGGCCGCCATCTTGTGTCTCGGTAGGATCGAGACACAAGAGGTGGCCAAAACAAAGGGGGAAATGACCATAAGGGGGCAGAGTAGACCCCCCCTTGACCCCCTAGGTTTGATGTGGGGGCCATAAAAGGGCCCCACGGGGCAAAAAAAATTTTTTTTTTTTTATTTTCGCGGGGGGAGCGCCCGGTACGCGCACCGGGGAGCGTACCGCGTTGCGTACCATGGGGAAAAAGAATGACAGTTTTAAAAAAATGTTTAGTTGTTTTTTTTATACATACACATACATATATATAAATGCATATGCACATATATATATGCATATATGTCTATATGTGTGCGTGTAGAGAGAGGTAGAGAGGTAGAGGTGTAGAGGTAGAGAGGTAGAGATTAGTAGAGAGAGAAGAGAGAGGTAGAGAGGTAGAGAGTAGAGAGTGAGTAATAGAGAGTAGAGAGTGAGTAGTAGAGAGTAGTAGAGAGCAGTAGAGAGAGTAGCAGAGTGAGTAGTAGAGAGTAGTAGAGTGAATAGTAGAGTGAGTAGTAGAGAGTAGTAGAGAGTGAGTAGTAGAGAGTGAGTAGTAGAGAGTAGTAGAGAGTAAGTAGTAGAGTGAGTAGTAGAGAGCAGTAGAGAGTGAGTAGTAGAGAGTAGGAGAGAGTAAGTAGTAGAGAGTAGTGGAGAATATTCCAAAGTTTGGCACAGCACCACTTTCACAATGAGTCCAATCAAATCATATCACTTAGAGTACTTATTGAAGCGCTGAATCTTGGTGTATATTCAAATGCTTTTATTTTCCTTAAGTTTATGTACCACAGCCAGCCGAAACGTTTCGTTCTGTACAACAGAACTTCTTCAGGGCGTTCTTATTTCCTTCAAGTTATGTCGGTATCCCGTTGTCATATAACTAGATATTTCTTCCAAATGTTAGACGAGACATAAGTATATTCTTATTAAAAGTGACTAGGTATCAATTTTACCCACACAATTCGGGCAGACTTGAGTAATTTATAGCATCCTCAAAGTCAGTCTTTCAAAAATTCCAAAGTATAGGACATGATAATCCAAATCCAAATGTTTCTCAAGAAAAGTCATTTACAATCGTTCGGAATATCGGTGTTTGGGCAGATATGATCCAGGGACCCCCAGTATGCAAGGGGAATTAGTCCCCCCTCTGCAAAGGCGCCAGTGGCCTGCGTTGCAGAGAGGTGTAACAAGGGTGTGGCCTCATTACACTTCTCTGCAATGCAGCTCCCTCGCGCATACTGGAGGCTCCTGGTGGACTAGTTGACCCCAGGGACCCCCAGTATGCAAGGGGAATTAGTTCCCCCTCTGCAAACGCGGCAGTGGGCTGCGTTGCAGAGAGGTGTAACAAGGGGCATAGTCTCATTACACCTCTGCAATGCAGCCCCAGGCGCATACTGGAGGTTCCAGGTGGGCTAATTGGCCCCCAGGGGCCCCCAGTATGCAAGGGGAATTAGTTTCCCCTCTTCAAACATGCACGGGGGCTGCGTTGCAGAGAGGTGTAAAAAGGGTTGTGGCTTCATTACACCTCTCTGCAATGCAGTCCCCTGGCGCATACTGGAGATTCCTGGTGGGCTTTCAGGTCTTATATAGTTAGGAATTAGCATTAAAAAAACCTTTGAAATTCACTGAAAAAACCACAGGTTTCACACCAGTTATAGTTAGAAATTAGCATTTAAAAAACCTTTGAAATTCACTGAAAAAACCATAGGTTTCACACCAGTTATAGTTAGGAATTAGCATTTAAAAAACCTATTAAATTCACTGACAAAACCAGTTATAGTTAGCTGGAAATTTTACTGACATAAAACCATTGAAATTCCCACGTTATAGTTAGTTGGACTCACTATAACTTGCGCGCCTGCAATGCACTGCTGATGACGTCACATATTACATCACTCATGACATGGTCAGTGACATCACTCATGACATCACTGATGACACCATCCTGTGAATGTGTGTCTTTCTGAAAAATACATTTGTTTTATATATGTATTTGTAAAGGTCGATGGAAGAATAAATGTTTAAATAGGTGTGTAAATGGATGTTTTTTAAAAAAAAAATTGGTTGGTTAACTGGCTTATTAAGTGTATCTTAGTGAATACATATATTAGCGAGTATTGTTTAAATATTTAAATGTTTGTATCAGTGTTTCTCTTTGTGTATAAGTGGCTGCAGGGGTTGGTGACTGACTCACTGTTTGTATGTGTTTTGAAGACAGCATATGTGCAGGACTGTATGGGTGGACGAGTGTGTATATGTGTGTGTTAGTGAGTGAATGACTGTCTCACTAGTGTCTTCATTAGTAACGACATATGTTTTAATCTAGTATATGTGAGTATTGATGTATATAAGTGAGTATAGTATATATAGTGAGAGATTGTAGGAGTTCCTGTTTAAATAAGTATGTGTTTCTATAAGTGATTGTTTAAGAGAGTAAGTATGTGTAAGTTTCCTTAGAAGTAAGGTGGTAGTGTGTGTATAAATGTATATGCAAATAAATGGATGTTCAATAGTTTATGTGCATGTGTGAGTATGTGTGTGAGTAACTTTTGGATGACTGCTGACGTGTAACAGGATGTATAGGTGTATCACTACATATGATGAGTGAGTATATATATGAGTGACTATATAGAACTGTTGGTGAATGAGTGGATGAGTATATAGATGGTGGAATTACTGAATTGGTTGTTGTTACTGGTTTGGGTATCTCCATTTTTTTGAAAATGTTTGTTTCTATTTTTGAATATGTGTTTCAAGCGTTACATTACACTGAAATTAGGTCTGTCACTCTGTCACAAGGATGGTGTCATCAGTGATGTCATGAGTGATGTCACTGACCATGTCATGAGTGATGTAATATGTGACGTCATCAGCAGTGCATTGCAGGCGCGCAAGTTATAGTGAGTCCAACTAACTATAACGTGGGAATTTCAATGGTTTTATGTCAGTAAAATTTCCAGCTAACTATAACTGGTTTTGTCAGTGAATTTAATAGGTTTTTTAAATGCTAATTCCTAACTATAACTGGTGTGAAACCTATGGTTTTTTCAGTGAATATATATATATATATATATATATATATATATATATATATATATATATATATATATATATATATATATATATATATATATATATATATATATATATATTACCTACTGGCGGTCGCCAGTAGGTATATATAGTTAGGATTTTTTCCCAATGGGATTTCTGAAAATTCTATGTCTAATAACTTTGGCGTTTGTGGACGGAATTGGCTGAAATTTTCAGGAAAATGGCACATTTTGTTTCTAAGCAGCTCCTGGAAATTTGGGGGGGTTTCGGCAAGGGGGGGCTGAGATAAAAGGGGGGTCCCAAAACGCGTTTTTCCCATGTTAATTTCCATAGGGCGGTTGGACTCACTTTTAGCTCGAACGGCTGAATGGATTTACACGAAACTTGGCAAAATTGTAGGGACTGTTAGCCCGATGTGCCTTTGCTGGGTCTCAATATATGTGCTTCAGTGGATTTTGAGAAATTAACGTTCAAAGTAAGATATATATCTGTAACAGCGCTCCGGGCAGCGATCCGGTTCGCGTACTTTTCGCGTATCGGAACTTTGCGATGCGAAGCTGATTGGTTCTCCGGTGTCTGTCAACATTCTAAACAGTCCGGAGCGGCCGCCATCTTGTCTCTCGGTAGGATCGAGAGACAAGAGGAGGCCAAAACAAAGGGGGAAATTACCATAAGGGGGCATAGTAGATCCTCGTTGACCCCCTAGGTTTTATGTGGAGGTTTTAAAAGGGCCCAGCAGGGTCAAAAAAAAAAATTTTTTTTTTTTAGCGCGATGAGCGCCTAGTACGCGAACCGGAAAGCGTTCTGGGCAGCGTACTATAAGGATAATAGAATGATACACTTTTCAAATACTGTATGTTAATTGTTTGTTGTTTTTGTTGTTTTTTTTTGTTTTCTTTATTTTTAAAGTTTTTTTTTTATTTTGATTGTTTTTCATAATTTATTAAACTTTCTAACATTTCAGTGTCTGAAATGTCATTATTTTCTTGAAATATTGTTTGCAATCTGTGAGGTTGTAAAATGTCCTCATTTTCAAGGAGGGCATCTACTGCTTGGACACATTGCAGCAGTTCTTTATCCAAGCTTTCATCCATAAATTCCATGTCAATTTGATCAATCAATTCTTGGCTGCTCTCTTGCAGGTCCATTTCAAAAGAAACTTGGTTTTCGCCTTCCATTTTGCCTGAAATTTGGATTAAAAAAATATATATTAGTAGAGATAGGGCACTGTTGGGATTAATTTTAGATAGGCAGTTTTTATCAGTGAATTTATCTTTTGGCAGTGTATAGTATCAGAGTGGAAATAGGACTATAAAAAAGTGTATGTGATTTAACCAAGACAAGCCTAACTCCATTCATAACTATAACAGAGAAGTCTATCTAAATACATAACTACTACAGAGGGATAGTATATATCTATCAGAAAAAGTCTACCATATTAAGTTATAGTGCACAATATACTTCAGTTTTAAAAATAACAACTTACCTTTAGAAACAAGTTGAGGTGTTTGGTAGCTATTCAAATGTGATGTACAACAAGAAGTAGCAGTCAAAATGGCTGTGTTTTCTTCTCTTCCTTTATATATATTCAGGCATATAACCAATCAAATGTCAGGTAATAAAAGTAGAAAATGAAAGTAACATTTTCATTGGTTGTCAATTCCAACACTTCAGATTTGTTTTGTGAAGTAATTTACCTCACGGTACTTAGAGAGGTCTACAGGCTAAATGGCTAAATGAAATTTCAATCACATTTGTGAGAATGAAAGGGATTGTTATGTAGTATGAGCTAATCTATATTTGGTGAGAGTGTCTCTAGTCGTTTTTCTGTAAATTACTTTCCCACCTTTTTTTTGGTCCGCTTCCCGGAAAGCGGTCCGGTCCGCGAACTAGGAGCGTAACGGGAGTCCACCATTTTGTGTTTCGGTCGAATCAAGGTATAAAATGGAGGGTAAATAATGTTCTGAATGGGTAGAAGGGGGCATGGTACAAGTATTTTGACCCCCTAGGTTTTCTGAGGGTGGCTGAGGAGGACCATATGTGCGAAGAAAAAACTTTTTTTTTTAAATTTTGCGCGGTTAGCTTCCAGTTCGCGTACCGGATAGCGCTCTTTGAGCGTAGTTTGTTGAAAATTACAGAAAAAAGTTAGAAAAAAAATAATAAAAGTGTGTGATCAGATGAAGGGTAGCTCTGAGAAGAGCTTTTGGGTTTATGGTACATTTAGGTACTTATAAGTAGGTACCAATGCACAGTCTTAAATTCAGAATGAAAATTCTGTTGCCCTCATCTGAGAAGTGAACTCCATCTCCTCTGTAGATATCTTGCATGTAGTAACGCAAGTTATTGTTGTACAAGGAGCCCATTCCATGGTCTCTCATGAAAGCTGAAACAGATTTGTTTACATGCTTCCTCGCTTTCTCAATTTGTGGACAAAATTGGTTGGACCACCTCCATTTCTGTCTTTGGCATATATTGGAATATACCAAGGCAGTTTGAGGAAAAAGTGCCATTAATTGCTCAAAGGTGTCCTTTAAAAGCATTTCCAGACCCACCCCAGTCAAAGTGCCCAAATCATTACCTCCACAGTGCACTATAAACAGGTCAGGTTTTGGCAAATGCATAAAGGTTTTCACCAATGGTATCAATTGGTGACATTTTAATCCTCTTTGGCCCAACCACTTAATTTCCACATCCTGTAAATTGAGGTTAGGTAAATTTCTGTTCTCAGCATAACTTTGAGCCCAGTGGATGTAACTATGTCCAACAATCCAGACCTTAAACATGGTGGGAGAAGGTTGTTCTGCAGTCAGATGAAGTGTGGTAATGAAAGGGCAGTTGAAACAGTAGGAGTTTGTAAAGAAAAAAAACTGTGGATTTCCAATGCTAATGAATCATTAGCAGTGATTGGTGCATTTCCATTTCTGAAAACAGAAAGTTAGGGTGCATGGATGTGTTCTTTGAAAGATGTAATTTGAATGGTCAAGGAAGAAACATTTAATGAAAGATTGCACTGGATACGCAGGTGCACTGAGAGTTCAGAGTTCAATTGAAACATTGTTGTGTGAATTTGCAAACATGAGAGGTCTTCCAGGAGGTGGTTGCTATGGAAAAAAGGCAGAGAGGGCAGAGGGGGGAAGGGTTTTGATTTTAAAAAAGTGAGGGAAGAGTTATGATTGGCTAATATGAGAGATATGTGAAATGAATATCTGTATTTCTGTGCTTTCAATAGCTGCAGCCTCTGGAGTGCATCCTTTTTCTTCTGCTGAAGACAATTTGGTGTATTTCTGAGACTGTTTTCAAAACTCAAAAAATATTTGCTAAGGTGAGAAAAGATTTATTTAATTTAGATAGAGAATAGTATGATTTAAGGAGAAAATGATGAAGAAAGCTGTGTTTTTAAAATGTGGTTTTGTCTCTAGTGATATACAAATAGAATTTGTTTCTTTGAGAAATTGTAATTGCATATTCGGTGTAGCATTCTGGCATGCAGTAACACAAGTTATTGTTGTACATGGAGCCCATTCCATGGTCTCTTATGTAAGCTGAAACAGATATGTTGTTTTTAAAAACGATTTTAGAAATCAATTACATTTCTGGATATGTACTGCTAGAGCTTCATAGGTTGTTTTGGGTTATATTTATAAGGCATTTGAGTGTCTTTGATGTTATTTTTTCCTTTTTAAATGGAAAGTGTTCCTCATGGGGCAAGTGTCTTGTAAATACGCTCCCACTTGTGCTTTGCAAATTTAGATTTTGATTATGGGAGTTACATAGCCATGTTAATAATGTCCAAACAATGGTGGTAGGGCATTCAAGAAAACACTTTCATGTGTCTCTAGGACATTTTCAGTCATTTCCTCTTGAATACAGGTATACAATTGATTTATATGCTGTGTTTAAAAACGAATTTTGAAATCAATTACATTTCTGAATATGTACTACTAGAGCTTCATAGGTTGTTTGGGGTCATATTTATAAGGCATTTGAGTGTCTTTGATGTTATTTTTTCCTTTTTAAATGGAAAGTGTTCCTCATGGGGCAAGTGTCTTGTAAACAAAACAGGTGATGGACCGAATGTGACCCAGGGTGGTGTGGAGTGCAAAATAACGATGGATTTAGGCCCAGATCCTTGGACTGGGGTGAGTGTGTGACATTGATCCACATTCTGTCCATCACTTGTTGTGTTTGCAAGTGTCTTGTAAATACGCTCCCACTTGCGCTTGGCAAATTTAGATTTTGATTATGGGAGTTACATAGCCATGTTAATAATGTCCAAACAATGGTGCTAGGGCATTCAAGAAAACGCTTTCATGTGTCTCAAGGACATTTTCAGTCATTTCCTCTTGATTACAGGTATACAATTGATTTATATGCTGTGTTTAAAAACGATTTTTGAAATCAATTACATTCTGGATATGTACTGCTAGAGCTTCATAGGTTGTTTTGGGTCATATTTATAAGGCATTTGAGTGTCTTTGATGTTATGTTTTCCTTTTTAAATGGAAAGCGTTCCTCATGGGGCAAGTGTCTTGTAAATACGCTCCCACTTGCGCTTGGCAAATTTAGATTTTGATTATGGGAGTTACATAGCCATGATAATAATGTCCAAACAATGGTGCTAGGGCATTCAAGAAAACGCTTGCATGTGTCTCAAGGACATTTTCAGTTATTTCCTCTTGAATACAGGTATACAATTGATTTATATGCTGTGTTTAAAAACGATTTTTGAAATCAATTACATTTCTGGATATGTACTGCTAGAGCTTCCTAGGTTGTTTTGCGTTATATTTATAAGGCATTTGAGTGTCTTTGATGTTATGTTATCCTTTTTAAATGGAAAGCGTTCCTCATGGGGCAAGTGTCTTGTAAATACGCTCCCACTTGCGCTTGGCAAATTTAGATTTTGATTATGGGAGTTACATAGCCAATTTAATAATATCCCAAAAATGGTGCTAGGGCATTCCAGAAAACGCTTTCATGTGTCTCAAGGACATTTTCAGTCATTTCTTCATGAATGCAGGTATACAATTGATTTATATGCGGTGTTTAAAAACGATTATTTGAAAACAATTACATTTCTGGATATGTACTGCTAGTGCTTCATAAGTTGTTTTGGGTCATATTTATAAGGCATTTGAGTGTCTATTATGCTATTTTACCCTTTTTAAATGGAAAGCGTACCTCATGGGGCAAGTTTCTTGTAAATACGCTCCCACTTGCGGTTGGCAAATTTAGATTTTGATTATGGGAGTTACATAGGCATGTTAATAATTTCCCAAAAATGGTGTAAGGGCATAATCAAAATCTAAATTTGCCAACCGCAGGTGGGAGCGTATTTACAAGAAATTTGCACCATGAAGAACGCTTTCCATTTAAAAAGGGTAAAATAGCATAATAGACACTCAAATGCCTTATAACTATGACCCAAAACAACCTATGAAGCTCTAGCAGTACATATCCAGAAATGTAATTTATTTCAAATAATGACTTACTTCATTGGTAGGCCTTCACATGTATTTTCTCCTTTGTTTTCTTCAGTGAAAATCTTATCTGCAACCATGTGTTGGCCTCACCTCAAATAAACAAAACAGGTGATGGACCGAATGTGGATCAATGACACACATTCACCCCAGTCCAAAGATCTGGGCTTAAACAAACCTTTAGATAGGCGACACCTTATCGTCATCCTGAATTAATCATTTAAAATATTAGGGAGTGATTTATGATTGTTGTATGCCTGTTTTGTACCATTGTGTGTCATTATTGTGATGCAGTGCTGGTGCAAAAGATTTGCTATGTTAAATAATAAGTAGGGCATTAAGTTTTAGATGACTGTTATTCATTTACTGTTTGGTAATAGTGGTTAATAACATTTTTTATTATATTTTTCCACAGATTCAACTGCAGATCTTTTTTTAATTTGAAAAATGCCAACGAAAAATCGTATTAGAAAGGCTAGAAAACGTCAAAGACAGCAGGATGATGTTTTATTGCAGCAGTCCTCTTCCCCAAATACTTTTCAAAACACCAAGAAAGGTCCGGGTAAGAGCACAAAATCATTCTTAAGAAATATTTTTAGAAAAAAAAGTATTTATCCTAAAAATGTTTCAGTTCAGAAAAAGAAAAGTAATTTAAATGGAAAGGAAAGACCCATCAAAAATGTTACTGGTAGAGGAAGAGATAACTCTGTGCATGATAGTAGAAGGAAACAACAGTTTAGGGACATTCGAAATCGAATGTTCCGTAACAGGATAATAGTTAATTTATTAAAAAATATTAAGAAAGGCCAACAGAAAGCGGCATTTTATAGGAAGAAGAAAAATGTAGAGAAAATTATTGATCATGCTTTTGAAATTAAGCGAAAGTTGTTTATTTTGGTAATCAATAGAATTAGGAAACTAAGCAAGGTAATTTCTGATTTCAAAACAAAAAGTAGATGGAAGAGAGTAGTAAATCGTACTAACTTTTGTGAAGTTTTTTCCGGAGAATGGATGCATAGTTCAAGTTGTGAGGCATTTTTTAATGAGGAGAGTTATTTTCAGGATAATGATTTGCTGTTTGCAGTTGACACCAGTGGTCGAGCTTATGAAGTGAAGGATGGTTGTCCAGTTGAAAAAGAACAACTTGTGACAACAGAGACAGAAGAGGCGCTAAGTGATGAGGTTTTAGGAAGACGTCCTAAGGGTCCTGTGTACATTTGGAAGTGTAGTTCTATTTGCAGTGTGCGACAGGTTTCCATCAATTTGCTTTGTGATTTTATACGGACATTTAATAAGAAAAGTTTGAAGCAGAAAATGAAGTTGTTGCAAGATTTAGATCCTTGCAGAGTGAGACAAATGACAGGTTTGCGTGGTCATTCACTGGCTTGTCTTTCCAGGAGAGTATGCCAGAGTGTTTTTCATCATTTCAGGATGCTAGCAGTGCATCATAATAAAGTGAGAAAATTAGTGAGAATGTTGTATTATGCTAAGAGTCCAGCAATTATGCTTAAACAATTATGTGCTGCTCTTTTGCATGGTTCTGAAATAGATGTGAAGAATATTTGTGAAGAAATTGAGTTTTGTTACTTTGGTCGTAGAGATGAGAATGTTCAAATTGACCCAGAAGTAGAGGGTTATGTTGAAGATAATATACAGGTTTCTAGTACAGATAATTTTAAGAAGGAAATTGCCACGTTTCAGATGAAATCAAGTGAGAGGCCTAATTTCACTTGTGTATGTTGTCGACGCACTTATTATAAGAATCAGACTAAGTTAGTGGATTTATATGCAAAAACTGCAAGGGAAAATAATAGTGAATGGAAGGATTTTGCCACATACTTGATGGTAGAAAATAGTTTTGATTTGGGAGTGGACCAAAGTGTGTGTATTTATTGTTATAATAAATTAAACCAAAACCAGATGCCTGCTAGGGCAGTTCATAATAATCTGGAATTGGTTGAGATTCCTTCAGAATTGAAGGATTTAAATACTTATGAATCTATTTTGATTCAAAGTGTCCATCCCTTCCAGGCTATTGTAAGAATGGAACCAAAGACAGGAAAGTTGCCTCCCACAGATTTACAGAGAGGATTAAAGGGAAGAGTTGTTTATTTGCCTCTAGATTTGAACAAAAACATTAACACAATTGGAGTAGAAAAAGTGGAAGAGGAACCTCTGGTTATCTTGGTTAATGGGGTTCCGACAAAGAATAAGAAAATATGGCAAGATTTAGTGGATGTTAGGAAAGTCAAAAATGCAACTTTGTATTTGAAGAAAAATAATAAGTACTATAAGAATGTATATGTTGCAGAAGAGGAAGTAAGTGATGAAGAGGATAGCGTTTTGTGTGCTGGCCAAATTGAGAAAGTAGAGGCCTCTAATAGTGAAGAAATATATGAACATTATAGTGTTCATCCTTTGCATTCCAAGGAAGTCATGGGGAATGCTATTGAGTTGTTTCAAATGAAACAAGCCAAAGGGTGTTTGGGAGGAAAGTTTGGAAGCTCGGTGTTTCCCACAGCTATTTCCCACAGGTCGAGGAGGAAGATATGATGAGCGACCTCATCAAATTCCTGCGTCTGAATACCGGACTTTACGATTGTATGCAGAAGATCCTAGGTTTCGTCAATGCATTCCCTATTTGTTTCATCTCCTGTTTGAAAGCGATCTGTCTGGACTGTCATATGCAGTGAACCACATCTTAAAAAGTGGTATACAGATGCGAAACATCTCGGCAAGTGATTTTATGCATAAAGTCAATGTCCAAGACAGTATTTTGGATTCTCACTTAATTAATCTCATGGCGTGTCAGCGTGGTACTAATGAGTACTGGTACCGTCGTCATGGTGATTTAAAATGTATGCTGAGGAACTTAGGAACTCCAACATGGTTCCTTACTCTGAGCTGTGCCGAGTATGGCTGGGAAGACTTACTTGAATTTCTACGAGAGGCAAATGGAAATATTGAAAACATTGATTTCAAGACACCTGGAGAACTGTGTTCTTTGGATCCAGTGAATGTATGCAGGTACTTCAATCATAGATTTGAAGCTATGATGTCTTTCATCACAAATAAGAAGAATCCACCTCTTGGAGAGGTGTTGGATTTCTTCTGGAGAAAGGAGTACCAAGCAAGAGGTGCTCCTCATATACATATGTTGTTGTGGATCAAGGAAGCACCTAAATTTGGAACAGATCCGGATGACTTAGTGATGAATTTCATAGAACAGTATTCTACGTGTGCTGTTCCAAACGCAACGGAGAAGAAAAGCCTAAGAGAACAAGTTTTACGTTTCCAAAGCCATCGTTGTGGAAAGTACTGTCGTCGTAAATTCAGAAACAAGGACAAGTTCTACACCAAATGTCGTTTCAACTTTCCACGACCTGTGATTTCTAAAGGAAGAGTGAACAGTTTGATGTCTTCACTGCGACATAATGTGACGAGGAAATCACCCAAAAATACATACAATTTGAAAAGGAACGAAGAGTCCAAGTACATCAATGACTACAACCCAGTGATTTTGTCCATGTGGAATGCTAACATGGATATACAGTTTGTGGCTGACAACTGTATGGCTGTGGCTCGGTATGTGACATCTTACATCACCAAAAAAGAAAAGACAGAACTGAAGGAAATGTGGGAGGACATTTCCCATGAAAAGAGCCTCAGCAAGAAGTTGTACAGTTTCAGTCTGAAGATGTTGTCGCATCGAGAAATCGGAGCTTACGAATGTTCTGATCGATTGTCTTCAGCAAGTCTCTATGCCAAATCCAGGAGTATCGTTTGGGCGAGTCTTGGTCTTGCTGCAACGCGAAATCGAGTTCTAAAACCTGTCCGGGAAATTGAGTATTTGGCAGAAAAGGAACCAAACAGTACAGACATTTTGAAGACCAACATGTTGGATACATATTATCCAAATCGAAGCAGTCACCTTGAGAATGTTTGTCTATATGAGGTTCTACAAAATTATATATTCAAGAGGAACACCAAAGAAGATATTGAGAAAGGAGTCTATGCTGTAATTGGAAGTGAGGGATGCCTGGTCAAGCAAAGAAAATGCCAATTAGTAAACCATCGAAAATTGAGTGGCAAATCTCCAGAAAAAAAGGAGTTTTTGTATTTAGCACTTTTGCAACTTTTCAAGCCTTGGCGTGCAGAAGAGGAACTGCTTGGAGATTTCCTCTGTTACGAAGACTCTTTCACTGCTGCTAAGGAGACCATAGAATGTCCTGCTTTTCCCAAATATCAAGAAATGCTAACTTTGGAAATTGAGCAGGAAGCAACGATTGCAGCTGAGATTGCCAGAGACAGTTCTCAGGACAGTCAGAGTTCTGTTTCATTGAGTCAAGATCCACTTGGAGGACCTATTATCGAAAATGAAGCTGCCACTGCTATGAATGAAGTGGAAAGAGCCATGGCACATGCTCAGGAGGATTCAGTTAACTTAGAAGACTTGGAAAAACAACTCAACGTTGAGCAGAGGAAAATATATGATGAAGTTACCAAGCAAATTGAGCACGGATTCAGTCATGAGAAGAAAGAGTGCTCATGTACATCGTTGAAGCCTGTCCGACTGTACGTGAGTGGAGAAGCGGGAACTGGAAAAAGTTTCCTCATTAAAGCAATTTCTTGTTATTTGCAGGAAAGGACTGAGTCATCGCTGTCTTGTGTTGTCACCGCTCCTACTGGACTGGCAGCACATAACATTAAAGGTATTACTTTGCATCGTCTACTGATGCTGCCAGTGGAGCATGACAACAAATTACAATACCACAAGTTATCTGGGGATGCTTGCTGTGAAGTTTCAAGAGTCTTGAGGAAAATGAAACTACTTATCATTGACGAAGTAAGCATGGTTTCCAATGTCTTGCTTGCCTTTGTGCATTTGAGAATGCAAGAAGTACTTAAAACTGAATATGATGTGTTATTTGGTGGCAAACACATCATTGTTTTCAGAGATCTTCTGCAGCTGACACCAGTAAAAGGTCAACCTGTGTTCAAAATACTCACGCATGAAGATACCAGGAAGTGCCTAGGGAGCATTGGCAACGTCAATATATGGTTAAACTTCAATTATGCTGAACTGCATGAAAATATGCGTCAGGCAAAGGATGAAGATTACAAGAATATTTTACAAGATATTAGAATTGGAAAAGTGACCGAGCATGGGAAAGAAGCCTAAAATGCACGATTACTGTCAAATTTATATCCCGAACAAGAGATTGTGCCTGAGAATATTTTTCAGAAAATTACTGAGAAGAAATCCGGAATATGTTTGATGCCAACTCTTGCAGAATGTGCCATCTTCAACAACAAAATGTTGAATTTAGAAAAGCAAGAGATTGTGAAACTTGAAGCTATTGACAAAATAGAGCATATGGGATCAACAATTATTTTGTCAGAGAATTTGAAATCAAAATTGGATTCATTAGAGAAGACTATATCTAAAACTGCGGGTTTTGAAAAGACTCTGAATGTGTGCTTAAATTGCCGAATCATTTTGAGAAGGAATTTACATGTTGAAAGAGGTCTGGTAAATGGATCAATGGGTAATGTTGTTGATTTTGAGAAGTACAGAAATAGAGATGGAATAGAATTTTTAAAAATTAAATTTGATGGCATTGAGGAAGTACAGCTAATTGGTCGTTGTTGTGCTAGGTTTTTGCTTGTTAAAGACTTATATGTTCGCCGTAAACAGTTTCCTGTTTGCTTGGCATATGCGGTGACAATCCATAAATCGCAAGGTTTAAGTGTAGACAGTGCATTGGTGAATATTGGCAGTTCTGTGTTCAAGGAGGGTATGGCATATGTGGCATTGTCACGAGTTAGAACTTTATCGGGATTGTACTTGATTGACTGTGATGTCACAAACATTTGTGCGGATCTAGATTGTGTTAAGGAATACAATAGGTTAAGAAGAGAGTATGCGCCACATTTGCCTCAATATCCTTTGTTTGAGAAACGTGTGGTAGGCCGGAAACGTAGAAATATCAGTAATAGTAGGGAGATTGTAGCAAAAAGACCAAAAGTCGATGAACCGAAAATTGTTAGCAGAAAGAAAGTGGATTGTGTTGAAGATGTTGTCGGTTTTCAATTTGAAAACAGTTCTGGTGTCAACTGCTATGCAAATGTAGTGGTTAATGTTCTCTTTTCACTAGAGAGTTTAAAAGAACAGATTCTCTTGAATTCAGAACAAATTTTATGCTGTTTGTTGAATTCTGTTTTCGAGAAATGTAGCACTGATCGAACAAAAGTAGAAAGTGTGTCTGAAGTTCGTTATCTGTTAGATGAATGTTCAGGTCAAACAGACTTCTCTGAAAATAATCAGCAAGATTGTCAGGAGTTTTTAATGTATATGCTTGATGTATTGCAAGATGAGGGTGTAGATGTAGATCACCTGTTTGGGCTTTCTTATCAATGGCAGCATGACTGTCAGAATTGTAGGGTATCAAGTACTACTAGTGTAGACTCAGAAAGATTTATATATTTAACTTTGCCAGACAGTAAATCAGTCTCCTTTAATAAGCTAGTGAATGCAGCGGATCACAACATGGAGTGTAGCCAATGTAAATCTGAAATGATGTCAACATTATTTATACGTAGATATGGCCAGTATGTCATTTTAATGATCCAACGATGTAGGCCTGATGGATCAAAATTGTCAACTTTAATAAAAAATGTTGCGGCTTCTCAGCTGTCAATTTCAGGAAGGACTTTTGTAACTGTAGCAATTATCTATCACGATGGTCCTTCAACAACATCAGGACATTATACAGCTTATTTAAAGTCTCGAAACGGCTGGTCATTCTGCAATGATTCTGTTGTAACTTTCAAAAAAAAATTGCCGTTTGACCTTAAAAATTCTTACCTGGTGTTTTTAAAACCAAAATTTTAAAGAAAGAATCTTGGGATGTCCTGTGAGGAATTGCAAAAGGTTCATCAAGTAGAGGGAATGTAAGTCTGCAATGCTGTCTAGATTATTGGTCCAAAACTTTTAATTATAATGTCAATTTAAAAATTCAACTATATAAACCTGATGCAAGTAAGTCTGCTTCATAGTAAACAGTATCAGTGTCATAGGAAAAGGAGAACATGAGTGACAAAGAAGGGTAAGATATTAGTAGTCCAGGATTGGGAAAATAATCTCAAATGTTTTCTTTTTGAAAGTTGCGAAAATAGAAAATGACGGGATTTGATTGGAAGAATTAGAAGACTTGTGAATTGCTGCAACATGATTTGGCCAAGTGGAAACATGTGGTAGAATGTGAGAAGTCTTTTCTTGTATGTAACATATTTTTCAAAACGATGGAGGTTTTCTTTCAGAAAGTGGCGGGCTGAAAATATTTATAGCACAACAGAGTGGACGCTCTTCATAGGACATCCTTCGACGTCATTGAAAGTAAGTTAATTTTAAGGAGTTTTGAAATCAGATTTCTTAGGTTGTATGGGTTTTTTAAACACAATCATTTTGATTGTGTTTTTTTTTCCCCGCTGTTACATGATGAATATCTTCAAGTCACTGATTTAAGTGAAATTTGATACATTCTGAGAACAGCAAAAATAAACCATTTAACATGTATAATTAATGTTTTCCTTTTTGTACTTATGATATACATTTAGAAATGTGAGGTAGATATGGAGAAACTGAATCTTCAGTAAGTGTCAATTTTAATGCTTACAGTGCAGTACTTCTAGGTACTGTTTTTTTTTGAAAACTGAATACACTTCACATTAAAGAAACCTCTTGAAAGGACACATCTTATTTGCATCCTGAAACAATCATTTACAATGTTACACACAATTTTATGATGGCTTTACATCTCTTTTGCGCTGCTATTGCATCACTATTTTGAGACATCAGCAATGCAAAAGAAGCACCATGTTCCAAAATAGGCCTCACTTCATCAGCATGAAGATACTGTTTGTTTAAAATAAATATCTTTAGGATTGTGTAGGGGTCGTAGAGAAGCAGAGGCTTCTGTAAGTGTCAAAGTTGTTTAAAAACTGTTTCTTCTTGAACCTTTTCCCTTCTTTTTTTCTAATTTTTAAATACATGTTTTAATATTTTTGGAAATGTTTGTTCTCTCTTTTACAGATTGAAAGTATGAAAAATTTTCTTTAAAAGTTAACAAGAATTATAAGGTAAATGTTTTCTACTTTTTTAACCCGCCTTCCACTGCTGATGATGTCACTGACTATGTCATGAATGATGTAATAAGTGGGCATGTTTTACTACAATGGTAGGTCTTTACATGTATTATCTCCTCTGTATTCTTCAACAAGCATAAATTTGATATGCAACCCTGAGTACGCCTCACCTTTAACAAACTTTTAGAGAGGACACACCTTATCGTCACCCTCAATCAATCATTTACTCTATCACATTTAACATCTATTAGTTCTACTGCTTCATTTCTTTAATTCTTACTTTCCTGTGTTTGCTACTTCTCTCATTCCTTTCTTTATTACTTAATTATTCTACTCCTTCCAATATTTTTCACAGTCCCTCTCTTCTCATACTTCTTCATTCTTATTCACTCATTCTGTCTCTATTAATGTTATTGTTTCTGAATGATCTTAAAAAAATTTTAAAACAAGAACAGTAAGTATAAGGATAGGAAACAGACATTTATATTTCAAGAAAGACAGCTATAGGAAGTCAACAAAAGATACTGTTACTCGCAATCCACTGCTGATGATGTCACTGACCATGTCAAAAATGATGTAATATATGACATGATCAGAAGTGAATTGCGGGTAACAGTATCTTTTCTTTACTCCCTATAGCTGTCTTTCTTGTAACATAACTGTCTGTTTCCTTTCCTTATACTTACTGGTTTTTTTTTTTTAAAACATTTTTTGGTTCGCTCCTGGTTCGCGTACCGGAGTGCGAACTGGGAGCGAACTAAAAAAAATAGAGCTTGGCAGAGTTCCAAAAATTCTACTAATTTTTTTTTATAATGGGGAGGTAGTTCTGAAAAGAACTTTTTTTGGGTTTTTGTTGTTTTAAATTTTTTTTATTATTTTTCCGAACATTTTTTATATTTTTTTGTTTTTTTCTGAACATTTTGTAATTTTTTTTATTTTTTGGGGGGAGGGGGGAAACAAAAATGATTCATAGAAGAGGGCTCAACAGGAGCAACAAAAAAAAGAAGAATTTATTTTTGGGGGCGTTTTGGACATACATGATTTTTGATTGCTCTTATTATAAGAGTTATGCTACTTTCACGGTAGCATAATATTTGATTGCACCTCACGCACATTTGTTTCACTTCTCCCATGTCCATTTGAATATTCGGGATCAACTCCCTTGCTTCTGGTCCCGAAACTTCTGGCACAACCGATCTTCTGGCTATTGCTGGGGGATTTTGTTGTTCGTCCCGAAGCTGAGCAGCACTATAATTATTTGGGTGCCACCTACTCATGTGCCTGTGCATTGTAAAATTCCCAAAACTATATTTTTTGTCCGTCCCCCTTGAAAGGCGATCATCACAGATACGGCAAAAGACATATCTTGCGTTGACTTTCTTTTGCCCTGGTAGAAATTTAAAAAATTGCCAGATGAAATTTTCCTTTCTGTTGTACCTCCTGGGCTCCTCAGGCAAATACTCAGGCACTTCCTCCTCTTCCTGATCTTCCTCTTCTTCAAAGATTGGTTGAGTAGGTGGTCCTTTCTTTCCATGAGGAGGTGGAGGTGGTGGTGGGGGAACACTACCAGAAGCAACAACTGAAGCCATTTCTCTGGAATGTAAAAGGGTCTTTCTCTCACCAAGATGAAAGTCAGAGTGAGGAAAGAAGGAGGGGTTTTCATCATTTGGGAAAAGCAAAAGTTCTAAACCAATGAAAAGTGTTAATTTTAGATCACATGACCTAGTATTACATCATTAGGAAACCAAAAGTCAAATGAACCAATGAAAAGTGTTATTACCGAGTCACATGACCTGCTGAGTTTACGTTTCGCGCTTTGCGCCGCTTTCCGGTCCGCTTCCGGGTCCGCTAACTTGGAGCGTCCGATGACGTAGTACGCGACAACGCAAAACGTCATTCTAACGTAACAGTTACGCAAAAAGAACGTTTACCGGTTCGCGGACTGGGAGCGGAACAAAAAAATATTTTTTAAAAAAATGTATTAAAAACATGTAAAATATATTTTAAGATTTAAAGAAGAATACATTTTACAGTTACAGATATTAGCTTTCAAAAAACCATTGAAATTCAATGAAAAAACCATAGGTTATAAAGAATATATAGTTAGGAATTAGCATTTACAAAACCTTAAAAATTCACAGAAAAAACCATAGGTTATAAACCATATATAGTTAGGAATCAGCATTTACAAAACCTTATTTTACTCGCATAAAACCATTGAAATTCCATATATAGTTAGTTGCACTAACTATATATCGCGCACACGCAATCCACTGCCGATGATGTCACACATTACATCATTCATGACATGGTCAGTGACATCACTGATGACATCACTGATGACATCTCAAATGACATCACTGATGACATCACTGATGACTTCTCATTTGACATTACTGATCACATCACTGATGATATCATTCATGTGATAATACGATGAACCTCTTCAGACTCTAATATAACCTTAGATACAATCAGTGTAAACAGACACTCACAGACTGTCACTCATCCATGGAGTTACTCACACACCTAGTCAGTCATGCAAAGAATCAATCACACCTCCATTTCCTCAACTATACAGTTATACCCACCTTACATATTCAAACATATACTAACACATATTTACTCTCTTATACAATCCCTGATACAAGTTCACAATGATCCATACAGCCACTCACACATTCACTGGCTCTTATGCACAGTTATTTATATATGTCAACTCTCACATGTACTGTGTTTTACATATGTACTTACTTTGACATGTAGCACTGAGATATCCATTCACTCACCAATACACTCATGCACACAGTCAACCGCCCATACAGCTGTTTCCACATGCACTTTTGAAACCATACATCTAGTGAATCAACTGCTCACACATCTATGCACAGAGTCATACACCTCCCAGCCACCCCCACACACACTCAGTCTCCCATACAAATACTTGGGCAACCAATCAATAACCCATATAGTTACTCATATAGCTACTTATCAACACATGCAACAGTTTACAGAACAACAGACATAATGATGCACAAATTAAGACAGTTTAGTCACTAACCCATGCACTCAGTGAGACACATTTAATCACTCTCTCATACAGTCAGTCATGCACCTACTAATATATATATATATATATATCACCTACTGGCGGTCGCCAGTAGGTATATATAGTTAGGATTTTTTCTCTATGGGATTTTTGAAAATTCTATGTCTAATAACTTTGGCGTTTGTGGACGGAATTGGCTGAAATTTTCAGGAAAATGGAACATTTTGTTTCTGAGCAGCCCCTGACAATTTGGGGTGGTTTCATCAAGGGGGGGCCGAGAAAAAAGGGGGGTCCCAAAACGCGTTTTTCCCATGTTAATTTCCATAGGGCGGTTGGCCTCACTTTTAGCTCGAACGGCTGAATGGATTTGCACGAAACTTGGCAAAATTGTAGGGACTGTTAGCCCGATGTGCCTTTGCTAGGTCTCAATATATGTGCTCCAGTGGATTTTGAGTAATTTAGGTTCAAAAAAAGATATATATCTGGGCGGAGCCTAACCACACATCTGATCTGATTGGCTGTCAGCACTTCATCCAAGAAGTGTTGGCAGCCATCTTGGGACCAATATACATGATAGCACCTCATTAAAAAGCATTGTAGTTAATAGAGGGTTTTAGGACTTTAGTTACATTATAAATCATTTGTTGATGGTACCATACTCGTTTTAGGAATTGTGGTGGGTTCTAAGGTGATTTTACCATGTGAAAAAACCTTCTGCTGTGATATCATGAATATTGTTTGAAAGAAAACTAATATCTCATGATTTTCCCACAGTGGTTTGGAAGGGGATCTATAGGCTAAACTGAAAGCATATTTTCTGTAAATTCACATTATCTTTCTCAGTCATGTGAAAATGAAGTCTGACATTCTCAGTAAAACATAAACATCCAACAAGGACAGAGACTGTCAGTTGATTCCTTTGTGTTCTACTGCAGCCTCCTAGAGTGTTCTAAAGAACAACTAGAGCGCTAACAGTCCTACTTATTACAAAGGTATGGCACACCTGAAGCCATCTTGATTGGAATAAAGTGGTAACTCTTAAAACATTTAATTTAAAAAGAAACAACATGAGGGGGTATATTTTGCCATAGAAAGTATGATTAGTGCTGCAGAATGAAAAATGTGGGCACATTTTGAGTGACTTCTCAAATCCTTTTCTATTTCATTAAAACATTCTGACATGCAGTCTCCCAAAATGGCCACCAGAGACAAAAGAGCCCAAATGTAGCCCAAATATCACCCAGATGTAGCCCAAGTATAGCCCAATGACAGAATGTCCCAGAGTGTTCTAAAGAACAACTAGAGCGCTAACAGTCCTACTTATTACAAAGGTATGGCACACCTGAAGCCATCTTGATTGGAATAAAGTGGTAACTCTTAAAACATTTAATTTAAAAAGAAACAACATGAGGGGGTATATTTTGCCATATGAATTATGATTATATATATATATATATATATAATGGGGAGAGGAAACAGCCTTGCTGGGTGCCCCTGGAAACACCAAAACTCCTGGTAAATGAACTATAAGACTATAAGAAGGATCTTAGCTGTTGCCTGCTCACAGAGCACTTGTAGCGTAGTGATAAAATGGAGGCTGAATCCCAACATCTCCCACAGATAGGCCCAACAAACCTTGTCAAATGGCTTGGCTGCATCTAACGTGACCACAGCCAGGGACATCTATACAGCCTATTAGCTGCTGAGTACGCTCATGGACATGCCTCCCCGGGACAAAGCCCTTCTGAGCTGGATGTATAAGCTGAAGGGCAAGTTTGTCCAGTCTGAACAGTGTCCTGTGCACACGTATATTTAAAATCAGCTCTCAAGTGAGAACCACAGGTTCTTTGTAAGCTTTCAATATATGACTCCAGAGTCCATCATTGTAGAGTGTATATGTTTAATTGTTCAGTGTTGATCAGTCCATACAAGCACAATTAGCCGACAAGTGTTTCATCACACCGTGAACGGGTAGTGACTCTTTGGGGCTGGGAAGAACATAACATATGTATGTATTAGAATCGCTGAACTGTAAAAGTGACTGTTTGTGATTTGGAACACCTAGAACTGAGTAGAGACACTATATTGGTGAAAAAGTATATATAAATATGACGTATAAAGGTAAAAAACCTTTCTGTAATGACAAGTGAAAATGGGTAAAGGTATTTTGTTGCCGTGTCTAAGAGACAACCAACATACATAGTTCAAACTGACTGCAAATGGCACGATTGTGGTTAATTGAAATGAAATGAAAAGGGGATGAAAAAACCTCATGATTGAGCCAAAATGGATGTGGAGGTCATCAGAGTGTATGAAACAACTCAGGGAACAAGTAAAATTGGATGTGGTTGTTCTTTGGTTGGGTAGATCTCCTCGAGCACATCATCACTTCATACAATACAAACAAGTGATAGAGAGCCAGATAACCAAGATCTACCCAACCAAAAACTACCACATACAATTTTTTACAGGAGGTAAGGACAATCAGAAAGGAGAACAGGACATAACAAGGAACAACAAAGGACTCAATTTTAATCCGCACAAACCAGGGAACATGTGCAGATCCATGATTGATCTCTATAAATTCATAAGAGGTTTGAAACTCAAGAGACATTTCGCCAGAACACCCGACGAATTCAGAAATACAATTAAACTATATGACACTCATTTGCCTCGCACTGAGACCATCAATGACATCAGAGCAATTCACATCCTATTATCTATAACCGACACAGATGACCCACCACAAAGCATTGACCTCCTTCTACAAGAATTAGACATTGATCCCACAAGTACCGTCCCCAGTGGTTTGAAGACCAAATCCAAATGGACTCCGACCCTGACAGGGGGCAATCACATCGACACCTTCCACAATCTCTTGTTGGACGATCTAGACAAATATGATATGAGAACCCGCACCAACTTCAAACATATCAAAGACAACCTAACCAGAGGAGAAAGGACAGCACTGAATACCCTGAGTAAAAAATATGACATCATCATCAAAGAGGCGGATAAGGGGGGCAATGTAATTGTCTTGAACAAATCTGACTATGATCTAGAGATCATAAGGCAACTACAAGACAACTCCTGTTACACTGCCTTGGATGGTAACCCTACTGGTCCACTCACCATTCTCAGCAATAAAAAGCTACAGGAATGGCATACCCAGAATCTGCTGGATAAGGACGAAACCCTATACTTAAAAGTTGTGAGACCTACTTATCCATGTCTATACATACTTCCCATAGTACACAAACAGGCGCCGTTCCCACCTGGGAGACCCATCATCTCGGGAATTGGAGGACGAGAAGAAGGTCTGAACGCCACAGAGGATGTGCAAGTTATCAACTTATCATCAACACCGCTTGACAACAGTATGATTTCTCTCTTAAACAAAGGACTCAATTTTAATCCGCACAAACCAGGGAACATGTGCAGATCCATGATTGATCTCTATAAATTCATAAGAGGTTTGAAACTCAAGAGACATTTCGCCAGAACACCCGACGAATTCAGAAATACAATTAAACTATATGACACTCATTTGTCTCGCACTGAGACCATCAATGACATCAGAGCAACCCACATCCTATTATCTATAACCGACACAGATGACCCACCACAAAGCATTGACCTCCTTCTACAAGAATTAGACATTGATCCCACAAGTACCGTCCCCAGTGGTTTGAAGACCAAATCCAAATGGACTCCGACCCTGATAGGGGGTAATCACATTGACATCTTCCACAATCTCTTGTTGGACGATCTAGACAAATATGATATGAGAACTCGCACCAACTTCAAACATATCAAAGACAACCTAACCAGAGGAGAAAGGAAAGCACTGAATACCCTGAGTAAAAAAGATGACATCATCATCAAGGAGGTGGATAAGGGGAGCAATGTAATTGTCATGAACAAATCTGACTATGATCTAGGGATCATAAGACAACTACAAGACAACTCCTGTTACACTGCCTTGGATGGTAACCCTACTGGTCCACTCACCATTCTCATCAATAAAAAGCTACAGGAAAGGCATACCCAGATTCTGCTGGATGAGGACGAAACCCTATACTTAAAAGTCGTGAGACCTACCTACTCATGTCTATACATACTTCCCAAAGTACACAAACAGGTGCCATTCCCACCTGGGAGACCCATCATCTCGGGAATTGGAGGACCCACAGAGAGAGTAGCAGAGTATGTGGATCTCTTCTTAAACCCAATGGTCAAGAATCTGGCATCCTACATCCAGGATACTAAACATATACAAAGCATTTTAAGTGACATTCAATGGCAACCCAATATGATCATGGCGACACTGGATGTGGTGTCCCTATACACCTCGATCAACCCCATCTTAGGCTTAGAATCAGTAACCAGAGCACTAGATAACAGACCAGTGACACTATGGGCCCACACCAACATGATTATCTCCATGATGGACAATATTTTGAATAACAACTGCTTCATCTACGAACGATGGTACAAGCAGACCAAAGGGGTAGCCATGTGCTCTAAATTTTCCCCGTCTTTCGCCAACCTGTTCAGGGGCGCACTTGAAAAAGAATGGATCTGGGGCACCAGAGGAGCACCCTGGGCAGAGTATATCATTTACTGGGGGAGATATATTGACGACTGTCTCCTCTTTTGGTCCGGATCCCAGGAACAACCCAACTCTTTCTGTACTCACCTTAACTCATACAATATGGAGATACAATTCACCTGTCAGTCCAGCTCTACCAATATCCCGTTCCTTGACATTGAACTGTACATAAGTAACAATACTCTACATAGCAAACTATACAGTAAAGAAACCTCTTGCAATGCAATACTCCACGCATCAAGCTCCCATCCTGTACACCAGATACAATCAATGCCCTATGGGAAATTCACAAGGGCCAGACGAAACTGTAGTGAACAATCAGAATTCGACAAAGAAATCTCGAACATGAGACAAAGATTCCCTAGACGAGGTTACAAACCCGATACCATTGAGAAGGCCACAAAGAGAATACAAAGCCTTGAGAGAAGAACCTCTCTAACTAACATCAAGAGACCTGAAGCTACTAAACAGACACCAAGACTTGTAACCGACTTTAATTAAATCAGTAGCACGATGAGACAAAGTCTTAACAAACATTGGAAGACCCTTCAGAAAGAGGACACACTTAGAGAATTCTTGCCGACCAGACCTCAAATCACTTTCAGAAAAGGTCGGACACTTAGAAACAGACTGAGCCCTACTACCCATCAAGAACATCACCCCTAACTGGATGACCAGCTTATCCTGTGGCTTCCATAAATGTGGCTGCTGCGGAGCTTGCAAATTGGCACGCAGTGGCACCCAGGAATTTAGAGACTGGAGAAATCTGAGTTACAAAATCAAGAGGACATAAACTGCAACACAAAGTATGTTGTCTACATACTTGAATGCACCTGCAAAAGACTCTACGTGGGTAGTACTATTAGGGCCTTAAAAGAACGCATCATGGAACACATCAGGGCCATGCTCAACAACGATGCAAGATCTCCAGTTGCCTGCCACATTAACACATGCCCCTCACAAGGATCCAAGAAGATCCTAACTTTCTTTGGAATTGATGTCACAGAGCCCAACACAAGAGGGGGCAACCGAGAACTGAAGCTGAGAAGACTAGAAGCAACCTGGATAATGCGCTTGCATTCGGTCAAGGAGGGGCTCAACATTGACCATGAGCTATAATATTTCCTAGGCTCATAAAACTGGCCTATTAGCTATTGCCGTTCTCTTGATATAATCAGTTTGTTAAGGTCCTGTTTGAATACGACATCTGTAGTATTATAATTTTCATCACTATCAGATCAAAATTCTGTGATTCTGTTTCCTGTATTTCTCGTTTTTCTCAGACCCATGAGTTTATTTGACTGTATCTCGTTGTATACATATCACTGTCACCATGACAGCACACCTTTTGTGTCATAATTTACTTATGTGTATTCTATTTGTTCTTGAAACACCTACAAACTCCCCTATAACCTTTATCTTCTTTGGCATCTGCTATTCATCTTTTACAAGGACTGACTACTCCTTTCCGTACACAATTTGTTTCCCACTTGTGTAATTTCACACCATACTTCGTTTTACTCACCCAGTAAACCTTTCCATGCTCCATTTAACATAGCACCACACACCGCTCATCATACCCAACGAGCTTACATTTTCATTGCAATATACTTCCGCCTACACAGTCTTCTCCATGATCCCCATTTGGGACGCTCTAGTCTTTCATCGCAACACTACTTTAGCCCTGCCCCCTCCACCTGGCTGAACCAATCCTAGCGTACCCCTCTCCTTTTAGACACCGTCCGGGCTTCGCTGCGCCATCCACTACCCGGATGACGGGAACACATCGCATGGAGACTCACTTGCACGCTACACTCCTCTGACAGGTAAGAGGCCCTTTTGACCTGCCCACCACCTCATGTGTCCGCCTCACACCACTATCCCTAACGGGCCTCTCGCCTTCCCTTCTCTCCCCCCCTACAGTACACCAATCAGAACATACCCATCCGAAGATGTACGTACTCTACGACTCGTCGACTATATTTTCCTGCCACCGCCCTACCCTGGCTCATACCTTGCTGGCCGCTTATTTCCTGTATTTTAAATGTTCTAATACCTAGGTTTACTGGCCTAATCATACCGTTTCCTTCTCCTTTCAGTTCTAGCACCGTAATACACATTAGATGCCCTCATACATGCAAACAGGTAATCCAGCGCCACTTTGCCTACTTGCGTTTCCTTTCAACATATTTATCATTTTTGCACTGTCACGTGCATTTTTCTTTTCCATGTCTCTCATCTACACTCCGTTACCTATTGTGTTTATGATCCATGGCATGCTGTCTCATTTTTCTAATAGTTTCTCAGTTTCCGCTCCTTCTCGTTAACTTTAATCATCTGTTTCTGCATATGTATATTCACTATGTATACTATAGGATATATGATATTGCTGGATATTACCTGCCACACATTCTAGATTACAATGATAGGGGGGGGGGGGGTTGGAAGCGCACTACCTACTGAAACTAATCTGAGTAAGTTGAACAGATATAAAACAATTCTTGTAATGGTGCCGCAGCGTGGCACTTGCTGCCTCTGAAGTGCTCATAAACATAGAAACAAAAGGACCGCCAACGTTGGCAGAGCTAGCCGCGCACTGTGCATTACATAAGTAATCAAGATCATCCAATTGAAAATGCAAATGCAATAATTCATTTCAGTTGTTACACGAAAGAAAACAAATGTTCATGTGTATATTTTTATAAATCCTCATATACTGAGAACAAATATATATACTTCTTCATAGAAACCATGTATCTCTGGTACATTGAAGATAATAAAAATTATTGATAATGACTAAACATTATAAAATAATACAACACTGACTTTTTTCATTAAATTCATAGCAAGAATATTTTGTGCAGTGCCCGATGCATTTCGGGACAATGATGTCCCTTCCTCAGGGGAAATCTGTAAAAGCAAAAAATAACTATTCAAAGTTACCATTAACAATGAGAAGGTTATTCATGTACATGCTTGGTACAATATCAAGTGGCTATCTCCATGTGCAGGTTTATATATACTGTGGTGTCACTAATCGCCAAAAGTGTGCTTGCAAAAGCAAGGTGCTACACATTGTGCTTGGGTGGTGTTGCGAGTAAAGTTAAGGATAAAGGATGGAAAATAAAAGATATATTAGTAAAAAGTAGATAGGTCACCAAGGTCTTTAAAGAATGATTATGAAAACGCCAATAAAGAAAAACCAATGCACCTGCGGTGTATACTGCCAGAAACATAAAGTGGTAAGGCTATAACAGTGAGATGTGATGAAGAATAAAAAGTGATAAACAGAGAAAAGTACCTGGCTGAACATTGCTAATCAACAACTGAAACAAATGGCAAACATGACGCTTAGAATCCCTACGAAAACTAATCAATATCTATTAAATGAACAATGACATAACCACCTACGTCATCGCCTACCTGATTATTGTGTTCATAATTCATTTCAGTTGTTACACGAAAGAAAAGAAATGTTCATGTGTATATTTTTATAAATCCTCATATACTGAGAACAAATATATATACTTCTTCATAGAAACCATGTATCTCTGGCACATTGAAGATAATAAAAATCATTGATAATGACTAAACATTATAAAACAATACAACACTGAATTTTTTCATTAAATTCATAGCAAGAATATTATGTGCAGTGCACGATGCATTTCGGGACAATGATGTCCCTTCCTCAGGGGAAATCTGTAAAAGCAAAAAATAACTATTCAAAGTTACCCTTAACAATGAGGAGGGTATACACGTACATGCTTGGTTCAATATCAACTGACTACCTCCATGTGCGGGTTTATACATGCTGTGGTGTCACAAATCGCCAAAAGTGTGCTTGCAAAAGCAAGGTGCTACACATTGTGCTTGGGTGGTGTTGCGAGTAAAGTTAAGGATAAAGAATGGAAAAGAAAAGATATATTAGTAAAAAGTAGATAGGTCACCAAGGTCTTCAAACAATGATAATGAAAACGCCAATAAAGAAAAACCAATGCACCTGCGGTGTATACTGTCAAAAACATAAAGTTATAAGGCTATAACAGTGAGATGTGATAAAGAATAAAAAGCGATAAACAGAAAAAAGTACCTGGCTGAACGTTGCTAATCACCAACTGAAACATATGGCAAACATGACGCTTAGAATCCCTACGAAAACGAATCAATATCTAGTAAATGAACAATGACATAACCACCTACGTCGTCGCCTACCTGATTATGGAGTTCAGGTAGGCGACAACGTAGGTGGTTATGTCATTGTTTATTTACTAGATATTGATTCGTTTTCGTAGGGATTCTAAGCGTCATGTTTGCCATTTGTTTCAGTTGTTGATTAGCAACGTTCAGCCAGGTACTCTTCTCTGAATGAATGAATGAATGAATGAATACTTTAATGTGTGGTTACTCAAAACCATTACATTAAAAACCAGAATACAAAATTGCAAAAGTTAAAACCAAGAGAGTGTCGGCAAGCAAGTCTGTGTACTGGGCGCCGGTGGATACAGTAAGAAGGGTTCATAGTGGGGCAGCCCAATGTGTGTCTGCAAGGTCTCTATTCATGTGTGCCCTGGGTGGCCATCAGATTGGACCGTGTCTGATGGATGTATTTTCTGAAAGAGGCCATCTGTTTTACCATTGTTAGTGTGTATAGTTGGTAAATTGCCTCCTTTGCGATTTATAAAAATATACACATGAACATTTGTTTTCTTTCGTGTAACAACTGTATTGAATTATTGCATTTGCATTGTTAATTGGATGATTTTGATTACTTATGTTTAGAGTCCTCACGGACCACGTATGCACAGTGTGCGGCGAGCTCTGCCAACGTTGGCAGTCCTTTTGATTCTACACATTCTAGATTGTCATTTCAGTATGAGCTGAGTCATTGTAAAATATATGAGCTGTTTTTTTGTTAAGTATAATTCGCTGAGATTAGACATACTTTCAGATTGTGGTTGCAGGCCGTACGGTAAATATTAGTTTTTCCGCGATTGTTTTGATTGTACTCTAGTGTACCTTTTGTCTTCTTTTAGATAGATCTAGACACCGGCTAATTACCCATCAGAATCTTGCGAGTTCTCGTGCTGCTAGGCTATACTGTTTGTTTTCGTTTAGATGCCTCAACGAACCAGGCCTCTGGAGAACCTCGATATTTATAGACAGAGATTTCACTTTCAACTTCAACTACTATGCATCTAGGCTCTTTGTTCTTCTTTTAGATGCCTCCATGGACCGGTCGATCTCTTCAAAGAACTCAGTGTTATTCACCAATGTGCAAGACAGCATGTCTGTTTGAATTTACATGAACATTACTCTCGGTTGCTTCATGAATACTTGTTCCCCGAGTTGTTTCATACACTCAGATGTCCTCCACATCCATTTTGGCTCAATCATGAGGTTTTTTCATCCCCTTTTCATTTCATTTCAATTAACCACAATCGCGCCATTTGAATTCAGTTTGAACTATGTATGTTGGTCTTCTCTTAGACACGGCAACAAAATAACTTTACCCATTTTCACTTGTCATAACAGAAAGGTTTTTTACCTTTATAAGTCATATTTAGCACATTCTTGTCACAGCACCATTCGGGTCTTTGTCTGTGTGAACTTAGAGTCACAATTTAAATATGCTTTTTCACCAATATAGGGTCTCCACTCAGTTCTGGTGTTCCAAATCACAAAGAGTCACTTTTACAGTTCAGCGATTCTAATGCATACTTATGTTATGTCCCTCCCAGCCCTGAAGAGTCACTACCCGTTCACAGTGTGACGAAACACGTGTCGGCTAATTGCGCTTGCATGTACTGATCAACACTGAACAATTAAACATATACACTCTACAATGATGGACTCTGGAGTCATATATTGAACGCTTACAAAGAACCTGTGGTTCTCTCTTGAGAGCTGATTTTAGATATACGTGTGCACAGGACACTCTTTACCTTGGTTTTGGTAAGAGATACGTCTCTCTACCTTAAGCAGGCGCTGTTTTCCGCTGGGGTTGTTCCCCTGACCAGTTTGCACCGGACCGACTCAACCTCCTAATTCCCACGTATCAGGTACCCGCTGAGCGCCACTTCTTCCTGACATCCATCCAAACCCTTTCTCTCCTCTGATACAGGTTTGTCCAGTCTCCCTGCCAAGATACTTGCAAATGCCTTGTAGTTCAAATTTAGAAGATATATTGGTCTATATCAATCAGACTTTCTAGGGTCCTTTGCTGGTTTTAAAATCAGGACGACTGTGGCTTCCTTCCATGAGTTAGAAATCTGTGGCTTCCCCTGATATACCCAGTTGAACAAGGTACCCCAGACTGGACCAACTTCTTCCTAGAAGAGTTTACATAGTTCCAGAAGGATGGCATCTGGACCTGTTGCCTTCCCATTCTTATCGCATGACAAAAAACCTCTAATTTCCTCTAGGGTTATCTGAGTTTCCATACATTCTTTTTCTTCTTTTGAAAGCTCAAGGAGGCCTACGCCTCCCAGCCACTATCTGAGTTTATGAGGCTCCAGAGAGATCTCTTCCATATAGAGTGTGGAGAAAAGGGAGACCAGCTGTCACTGCATATCTTCTAATTTGTATGTAACATCTCCCTGGGGACAGCTCATTTATCATATTCTTAGATCTTTCCACTCTTGCCTTCTCTGCCAGTAAGTCCCCAGCTTGCTCCCCATACTCAAACTGCCTCATGCATCCTGCCTGTCACCTTTCCCTACAGTTGGATCCAACTTGATTTACAATATAACTGTGCCTCTTCTAGCTGTTTTTATACTGTTTCCTTATCCTTCAATCCACATGGCATTTGTAAGGTGGCCTGCAGACCCCCAACATCTTGCTTCAATTTGGCCAATTCCGTCCTCAACTTCCGGTTCTTTGAATGTACCTGACTTTTTTATTACCCCACAAATAAATGCATTAAATGCATCCCACACAACTCCTGGTGGGCTGTACCTGTATTAGCAAAAAATAACTCAGCCATGGTCCTTTTTAACATAGGCACCACATCATTATCTGAAAGAATAGTACGCTTCAAGGACCACCTTATGGTGGGTCAATTTCACGGAGATTGTCATGACATAGTGATGGCTGAGTGGTCTGAAATATGCCCCAGAAGGTGATTGACCTCTCTAATATGTGCCGCTAAACCCTTATCTCCAAATAAATAATCAAACTTAGAGAAGTGGCCATATTTCTTGCAATGGAAAGTGTACCCTCTCATCTGACCTTTTAGATGGTGCCATAGATCCATCAAACCTAAATCTTGAAGCATGTTTCTGAGGGCCTGTCTCATCCTACGTGCCTGGACACAGTCCCTCCGGGTTGATCTGTCTAAAATAGGATGTAATAAAATATTAACGCCTCCTCCTAAAACCAGAGGGACTGAAACCTCCACTAAATTCAGTTGCAGATCCACACTATGCTAGGAATCATCCATATTTGGCCGAGAAAATCCCACGCATATAAGCTTGAAGCCAGCACATCTGATTCTGGCTAAAACCCACTTTCTAGTAATATCTGTTTTAGAATGCATAATCTCCACTCCGGAGCCTTTCGATGTCACAATTGCAACTCCTTTGCAACACTGACCTTGATCAGTTACCACAATACTCTTGATTCATCTATACCTAAAGACTAGCTCCCTACTACCAAATGAGTCTCTTGTAGAATAATAATATGTGCCGGACTTTCTTCCAAATACCTCAGGACCACCCTCTGTTTAGCTTGAGACTGAAAATCATTCACATTCGATGTTACCCACCCATCCCTCATTTCCTTCTTCCCATAATCTGTCTCCTAAGGAGAAAAAACTTACATGTTGACATTGAGGACACTTTTTTTTTTCACTGCTACCCACCGTGTGCCCCTCCACGACACAGACCACCTCCCTCCCCTCACCCCACCCCACTCTGGGGAACCCTCCAAATTCTTGTAGGCAGATAAATACCTTATGGGCTACCCCGTGGGGGTATAGAGATGGTCTTAACTGCAGAAGACTACACCCATCGTTCCTAACACCATATAATTGATATTCAGAGCCAGTCATTATTTAGAGTTCCTCTCCTTTCTTTTTGATGGAGTCCATCAGTGTGTCCACTTCTTCCACTACACAATGGTTATACATTTGATTATTCCACATAATGTGGAGAGTAATGGGGAATTTTAGTTGTACTTTTTCCGAAGATCCTCAATCCTCTTGTCTAACTCCCAGTGACTCTGTTCTGTTGCCTTACAGATGTCCGATCTGATTGTGAGAGAGAAACTTTTAACGAATTACGAACTATCCACTAAGGCTGCACTCAAGATTGCCTTCTTGACCGCATATAAGAGGAGGTTTACCAGGATCTTTCTTGGTTTAGTTTCTAGGGTGTTCTGTTTAAAAGGGTCTTGTGAGCTCTCTGGATCCCCTGCTCTAAATTGATTTCCGGCCTCTCATTTAAAACTGTATCTCGCAGGAGACTGCTATGAAGGTCTTCATGTCTGCACCCTCCTATGCGCATTCAAATATCTTACGTTGTTCCTCCATGAATGATTTTTCACCCTCTCAATGCCCTTGCTCAAAATGTTATTTTGTTTGGCCAACATGGTGATCCCAGTTTCATTTTTTTGCCACATCTTACATTATTGATCCTACTTCCTGTTCCGGTGCTTTGGCACAGGCAGCGACTTCATCAAGCTTCAGTGATAACTCAAAGCATGAGGCTTGGATGCCCTCCTGATTAGCCTCTAAAACTATAAACCGATTTTCTCTTTCCTTTTTGTCCCAGGAGAATGCTGGTCAATGAATCCTCTACATTTCCCATGAGCGTTTTCAACTTTTTTATTCAATTGATGCCTCAGAAGCAGATTCTAAGCTGGTTCTGGCTCTCCACTTGATGCCAGGACTTCAAACCTATCTCTAGTGGGAGCAGGTGCCCCCTTCTGTGGTGCTGCACCTAGGGTCCTCTCTTCTTCAGAAGGCCTTATTGAGACAGGGAATTTTCATGATGTTAAGATTACAGTTATTGGGAGCTGCTACAGGGGTCTCCATTCCACTGCTATTTTGTAAGTTAATACCTATGGCTCCCTCTGTTAGCTGAGTATATCTCTGACGAAGGATTTATGGGAAGGGGTTATCTTAATCTACTGGGCTGAGGACCTTTTGCCCCTACCCTTTGGATTTTTATTGGAGACCTAGCAGGTACCCCATTTAGAGAAGCAGAAATCAGCTGCACCAGGCAGACATCACTTCCCTTTCTTGCAACCTTTTGATGCCAGAGGTGACCACAGTAGGCAAGCCTGGAAGAGCACACACCTTACCAGCCACTATGCTCCTTATATTCATTGTGTACCTTTAAACCCTGTCTGCAGCCTTACCAGTAGTCAAAACGCTCTCCTCCATATGATGGCGGCTCCTTTTTTTTTACATTTATTTTTATTGATTTTTTAAAACAAGCAGCCAGACATTGTAGAGTGATACACAATCACATTGGTACATGGCATTGTTACATATGTTTACAACCAAATTAGAAGAGTACACATTTATATTGCCGAATGTCTATGCGAATCCTTGTATGACAATGCATAGAAGTCTGGAACCGTTAAATGAGTCTCAAACAGCAAGCCAGTAAGGGTTATTCTTAGCATGTTCGACTACACCAGGAGTCCAGCATAACATATCAAGATCAATTAGAACTGTCAGTATCCATTACATCTGCATCAACGTAACAAAAATGTACTCACCCTTCCCTCCCTCCGCACTCTCGGCATTAAGTATCTATAATCGTATTTACACATATCTATACCTGAAATCTGTGTGTATCTTGGTTCCACAGTCTGCCTTAGGTGCACTATACAGACCTGCTAAATGAAATAATAGAAATAATAGAGCCCACAGGATGCTGTGAGGAGCCCATTTGTCCCATAGTAGTGATCCAAGCCCCCAATCAATAGTGTCATTACTCCTTAGTAGCATAATATATCTATTGCAGCATATTCCTCCAACATTGCATTCCAGCTCAATGAGATCAATGTTTTCCTTAGAACCCTATACTCCTCCCTTTTATGTTCAGCCCCCTCCACTTTACCCCATCTCATCACCTCCGCATGCCAGTCCTGGAGGGACGGGGACCTAGTGGCCTTCCACCAAGTGGTTATGGCTCTTTTAGCTAGAAGGAGCGCAAGATTCACAAATTGACAGGTGGCATTACCTTTCTTTTCAAGGGGCCCTAATCCCAGTATGCAGTATTCCAAGGTGTCGTTATGACGCACCGGGGCTATATTGGACAATATTTTGCATATTGTCATCCAGTAGTGTCCCAGTCAAGGACAGCCCCATACTACGTGTATCTGCCCCGCATTTGGTGCGTGGCAGTGTGGGTAGGTATCATTTGCCCCTGGAAACATAGTGCATAATCTGCGTCGGGTTAAATAAGCTCTATGTAATAACATCAGTTGAATACATTTAAATTTTGGAATACAAGACACCTTTTGGGGTGTCCCAATATAGTGTCCCATTCCTTGACTGTAAATTCACAGCCTATGTCCTCTTCCCATCTGTCACGAAATGGTCTTAACAAGATCGCCTTTTCAGTCCGAATTCCATGAGTCAACCATTTTATCAGGAGTGCCCCATTAGCCATGAGGTATTGCATGGTAAGTAGTGTATTTGTGTTCGGTTCAGTGCCTTCCGGTGACCATGTACTGCGTATATATCCGGAAATATGTGCATTTAGTAGGAACAGTGTATCGGGGGCACCATGTATGCGCACAAATGTTGCAGGTGTCATTAACACACCCTCATGCCCGTTTCAGTCTATGGCTGTAAAGCATGGTTAGTGATCAATCCCGATCGTGTAGGGACACCCAGTAGAGGAATAGTGAGAGCATACAGTGTCGTCTGTCCAGTGTATCTTACTGCACTTCTCTAGTAAGTAATGGATATCTTTAGCAAGTGGGGGGTTGATGCCGGCACGGAGGCTTGAGGTAGTAAGAGCCTGTGGATAACCCGCTTGTCCCTATCCCGTAGTGACATATCCAACTCCTGCAAATTACACCCTGCGAACCAATATGCTAGCCACTGCAATTGGCTAGTGTAGCAATATATTTGTAAATCCGGCACCCCTATCCCTCCTTGGTTTGTGGTTAATTGTAATTTCACCAGGCTTATACGTCTGCGCCCGGTGCCCCATATTAGGACTATCACTAGAGAGTTTAATACTTTAAAAATCCTTGAAGCGACAAGTATTGGTACATTGGTAAAATAATGAAGTAGCTGCAGCAGCAGCACTATTTTAATGATGGTTACTCTGCCCACCAATGATAGGGGCGGCAAAATCCAAAATTGGATTTGCGATTTGAGAGGAGTAATTGCGCATGTCAATCAATCAATCAATCAATCAATCAATCAATCACAGCATTTGTAAAGCGCGCTACTCACCCGGGAGGGTCTCAAGGCGCTGGGGGAGAGGGGTATGTTACTGCTCGAACAACCAGGTCTTGAGCTGCTTCCTGAAGGAGAGATGGTCTTGGGTTCGCTGAAGGTGGGTGGGGAGGGAGTTCCAAGTCTTGGCTGCCAGGTAGGAGAAGGATCTTCATCCGGCGGTGGCTCTGCGGATGCGTGGTACAGTGGCGAGGCCGTGGCTGGTCGATCGTAGCTGGCGGGTGGGCGTGTAGAAGGTCATGCGGTCGTTGAAGTACTTGGGGCCCAGGTCGTGGAGAGCCTTGTGTGCGTGGGTGAGAAGTCTGAACGTGATTCTCTTGCTGACGGGGAGCCAGAGCAGGTCTCTCAGGTGTCTGGTGATGTGGCTGTGTCGGGGGATGTCCAGGATGAGTCGCGCGGAGGCGTTCTGGATGCGTTGGAGTCTTTTTTGAAGTTTGGCTGTGGTTCCGGCGTAGAGGGTGTTCCCATAGTCCAGTCAGCTGGTGACGAGTGCCTGGGTGACGGTCTTCCTGGGTTCAGTGGGGATCCATCTAAAGATCTTGCGGAGCATGCACAGGGTGTTGAAGCATGAAGATGAGACGGCGTTGACTTGTCTGGTCATCGACAGGGATGAAGCCCAGGTTGCGTGCATGGTCCGTTGGTTTGGGAGCGGTGCCCAGGGCCGGGGGGCACCAGGAGTCGTCCCAGGCAGAGGGTGATGATCCTAGGATGAGGACTTCTGTCTTGTCTGAGTTCAGTTTAAGGCGGCTGTTCCTCATCCAGTCGGTGACGTCTTTCATCCCTTCGTGTAGGTTGGCTCTGGCGGTGGTGGGGTCGTTGGTGAGGGAGAGGATCAGCTGGGTGTCGTCGGCGAAGGAAGTGATGTTGAGGTTGTGTTGGCATGCGATGGCTACGAGGGGGCTCATGTAGACATTGAAGAGGGTTGGACTAAGTGAAGATCCTTGTGGTACGCCGCAGATGACTTCGGTGGCCTCGGATCTGAACGGGGGGAGGCGGACTCTCTGGGTTATTCCGGCGAGGAACGAGATGATCCACTCCAGTGCTTTCTCTCGGATTCCGAAGTTGCTGAGGCGCTTCACTAGGGTACGGTGGCAGACAGTGTCGAACGCCGCAGAGAGGTTCAGGAGGATGAGGGCCGCTGTGTCCCAGTTGTCAATCAGGGTTCTGATGTCGTCGGTGGCTGCGATTAGGGCGGCCTCGGTGCTGTGGTTGGCCCGAAACCAGGGACTGCGAGGGTTCGAGGGATCCGTTCCTCTCGAGGAAGGTGGCGAGCTGTCTGTTGACGGTCTTCTCGATGACTTTGGCCGGAAAAGGAAGGAGCGAGATGGGACGGTAGTTCTTGAGGTCGGTGGGGTCCGCCGTGGGTTTCTTCAGGAGGGCGGTCAGCTCGGCATGCTTCCAGCTCTCCGGGATGGTGGCGGTGTGGAAGGAGTAGTTGATGATGTCCCGGAGTTGGGGTGCGATGATGGGGTCGGCTTTGTTGAAGACGTGGTGTGGGCAGGGGTCGGTTGGTGATCCGGAGTGGATGGAGTTCATCGTGCGGGTGGTGTCTTCAGTGCTGGTCGGGGTCCAGTTGCAGAGGGTGGTGGTGGTGGGCGTTGGTTTGGTGGTAGGGTGCGTGGTCTGTGCATTGAAGGTGTTGTGTATGTCAGCGATCTTGCGGTGGAAGAACAAGGCGAGTGAGTTGCAGAGGTCTTGAGAGGGAGTGATGTCGTTGTTTCCGGCGCTGGGGTTGGAGAACTCTTTGACGATGCTGAAGAGTTCCTTGCTGTCATGGGCGTTGTTGTCCAGTCGTTCTTTGAGTGTCAACTTCTTGGTGGAGTGGATCAGCTGATGGTGTTTGCGGGTGACGTGCTTGAGGGCGGTCCTGTTGTCTGTGGTCTGGTCGAGCCGCCAGGCTTTCTCGAGGGTGCTACAGTTCTTCTTGGTTCCTTGAGTTCGTCGGTGAACCAGGGGGTTTTCTTGCTGCCGGGTCTGCTGGGAGGGTTCTTTAGTGGTGCGAGGTCATCGGCGCAGGCGGTTAGCCACTTGGTGAGGTTGCTGGCTGCTTCGTTGGGGTCCGTTGTGCTGGTGGGAGTGCTCTGGCTGAGGGAGGCGGTGAGCTGCTCGGCAGTGATCTTGCTCCAGCTCCGGCGGGGAACCTGTTGCGGGCGGTGGTGGGTCGTAGTTCTTCTGAAGCTGAAGTGGACGCATCTGTGGTTGGTACAGTGGAGTCCGGTAGCGTGGCTGAAGTAGATGTGCTTGCTGGATGAGAAGATGGGGTCAAGCGTGTGGCCGGCGTGGTGGGTGGGGGTGTTCACCAGTTGCTTGAGTCCGAGGTTGGCGAGGTTCTCCAACAGGGAGGTGGTGTTTCTGTTGTTGTTGTTCTCCAGGTGGAAGTTGAGGTCCCCTAGGAGGATGTAGTCGGCGGAGGGGAGGGCGTGCGGGCTGATGCGGGCTGATGAAGTCTGCGATGTCTTCGCTGAATTGTGTGCGTGGTCCCGGGGGTCTGTAGATGACGGTGCCTCGGAGGGTGGTCTCAACCCTGGACGCACACCACCATGCTGCGAAGCCACCCCAGGACGTACCCACGGACCATTCGCCTGCCTCTCCTGCAAGTTCAACTGCTTCAGGACCCTCACCAAACCCACTTCCTCCAAACACAGCTCTGAATCTAACCACCTGAAGTGCATCCTGCTGAACACCCGCTCGGTCCACAGTCACGCAACTGAACTCTGGGACCTACTTGACACTGCGTCACCGGACATCGCCTTCCTTACAGAAACATGGATGAACACATCTTCAGCACCCGACATCGCCATAGCCATACCGGACTCTTACAAGATTATCCGCAAAGACTGCACCAAACAAACAGGAGGAGGCATCGCCATCATCCACAGGAACACCATCAAAATCACGACCAGCTCCGACGATAATCTTGCAACCACTTTCAGATCCACACCAACCCTAGAACTACACTTAGAGGCACCCTCATCTACAGGCCTCCAGGAACCCGCACTCAATTCAGCGATGACATCACTGACTTCGTCAGCCCACATGCCCTCGCCTCCGAGAACTACATTCTTTTAGGAGACTTCAACTACCACCTCGAAAACAAACACAACAGCAACACCTCCACCCTCCTGGACAACCTGGCCAATCTCGGACTCAAACAACTTGTTGACACCCCCACCCACGTAGCCGGACACACGCTCGACCCAATCTTCACCTCCAGCAAGCACATCTCCTTCGATCGCACCAAAACTCTCCATTGGACGGACCATAGCTGCGTTCACTTCAGCTACAATACCACTCTGACCCACAATCGCCCACAACCTATCCCTCGGAGAAACTGGAACAAAATCACCTCCGACCAACTCCTCACATCACTCAACCAAAACCCTCCCACCCTGTCATTGGACCCAAACCAAGCGGCCACCAATCTCAAGCAATGGATCACCTACAGCGCTGACGAATTAGCACCCCTGAAAAAACACCAGATCAAACCAGGCAGCAAAAAGGCTCCCTGGTTCAATGATGACCTTAAAAAATCCAAGAAGCTATGCCGCACCCTGGAGAAAACATGGAGAAAAAACCCAACCACCGACAACATGGCCACCCTCAAGGCAGCCACCCGCAAACACCACCAATTGATTCGATCCACCAAGAAATCAGCATTCAAGGATCGTCTCGACAACAACACCCACAACAGCAAGGAACTTTTCAACATCGTCAAAGAATTCACCAACCCCACCGCAGCATCTAACGACATCACTCCCTCCCAAATTTCTAATTCTAATTTAAAACATTTCTAGAGCGCAGCGTACACCTTGCGGTTTCTTGGCGCTAGGGGGTTCAGCAACTGAGGGAAAAGACCAAAAGAGAAAATAGAAGGAGAGTTTAAGAGAGTTTAAGTGGGAAGGGCCTGGCTGAAGAGGAACGTTTTCAGATCTCTGCGAAAGGGGAGATACTGGGTGGCAGAGCGGAGATGGTCAGGGAGTGAGTTCCAGAATGTTGGAGCCAGGGTGGAGAAGCTGGACCCGCCCCACTTTTTACGTGTGAAGCGTGGGATCTGAAGAAGGGACTTGGAGGAAGACCGAAGTTCTCTTGCGGGGGCATAAGGATTGATTAATGAAGAGATGAAGGCGGGGCAGTGCCCTGGCGGGCCTGGAAGACCATGCAGCCAATCTTAAAAAGGGAGCGTTCTTTTACAGGGAGCCAGTGAAGCTCCCTGAGAAGGGGGGTGGAATGGTGATAACGAGGGAGGCCGTACACCAGCCGGGCCGCCTGGTTTTGGATAGTCTGGAGTCTACGCAAGCTGTACGCGGGGATGCCCTGGTAGAGAGCGTTTGCGTAGTCCAGTCGTGATATCACCAGCGCGGCCATGATAATCTTGAGTGCCTGGGGAGAAAAGAAGCGGGAGACAGTGCGGATAGTGCGGAGAGTGAGAAAGCAGGAGGAGACCACGGAACTGATTTGTGAATGGAGAGTGAGCTGGTTGTTTATTTTGACACCCAGTGTTTTGACCGTGATTGAGGGGGACGGTGCGGGACCAAGAGAGGGGGGCCAGAAGAGAGAGTTCCAGGGGCTGGATGAACCACCAGTGAGAACCAGCTCGGTTTTATCCGGGTTCAGCTTAAGGTGGTTGTGGTTCATCCAGTCCCTGATGAATGTCATAGTTGACTGGAAGTTAGAGACAGAGAGAGGAGAAGGGGACAGATCAAAGATGAGCTGGAGGTCATCCGCGTAATTATAAACGGTGACCTCCAGCTGCTGGAGTGCGAAGATGAGAGGAAAGATATAAAGATTGAAAAGTAGGGGGGAGAGAGAGGATCCCTGGGGAACACCGCAGGTGACAGGAAGAGGAGTGGCAGTGAAGTCGCCTAGCCGGACCGCCTGGGTGCGGTCCCTCAGAAAGGAGGAGAGCCAGACCAGAGCTGATCCCCCGATGCCGGCCGCCTTGACACGGGTAAGTAAGATGGTATGGTTCACCGTGTCAAAGGCGGCGGAGAGATCAAGGAGGACCAGTGCCTGGTGTTTGTTATCATCCATGCCCTTTCTGAGTTTGTCTAAGACTGAGACCACGACTGATTCGGTCGAATGCCTGGGACGGAAACCGGCTTGGCGGGATGCCAGCCCCCCATTTGTCTCAATATGGGCGCTGAGTGCCGCGGTGACGTGGCGTTCCATCACCTTGCCCAGAAAGGGCAGCAGGGAGATGGGGCGGTAGTTGGCCAAGATGGAAGGGTCCGCGCCAGGTTTCTTCAGGATGGGCACTATGGTAGCTGCCTTTAGCGCAGGGGTCACTACGCCCTGTGCCAGGGAGCTGTTGAGGAAGGCAATTGGGGGCTCAGGGCAGCCGGAGTAAATTTGCTGCAGGACTCGTGCCGGGCAGACGTCCGCCGGAGACCCCGACTTCACTTTGGGGAGTATCTCCAGAAAAGAGTCCTGAGTGAGGGGGGGAATGGAGGTGAGAAGGCATTGAACGGTAGGGGGGGAGGGATCGACGAAGGCAGACGAGGGTAGTGGGATGTTGGTCTTGATGGTAGCAATTTTGTCTAAGAAGTAGGTGTTAAGTTGATCGCAGAGAGGTTGGGAGGGAAGGATTTGGGGCGAGGTTCGGTCTGAGAATGCCAGGTCATTCACTATGCCGAAGATTTCCCTGGGTTTGTTTTCTGCAGAAGTTATTTTTGACGAAAAGTAGGTGGTCTTTGCAGCGAGGATTGCTGTTTTGTATTTGGCCAGTGATGATAAAAAGTGGGTTTTTGATAAGGGACTGTAATTTTTCCTCCATTGCCTCTCCGCCCGTCGGGCGCTCAGTTTGAGATCTTTTAGGTGGTCATTGAACCATCTATTGGAGTCCTTTGGTCGGCGGATGGAAATGCGACGTAGGGGCGCCACTGAGTCGCAGCCACCAGCTAGCCAGGTGTTGATGGCCTTGGCTTGAGAGGCAGATGATAAGCCAGAAAGAGTGGGGGTGGAGTTGCGAAGCAGGGAGGTCAAGGAGGGAAAATCCAGTCTGTTCCAATACCGCGCCCAGGTGTTTTTGGCGTGCGGAGTTTTGGGCGTTGGGTTACGGAGAACAGAGAAGGAGATGAGGGCATGGTCGTACCATGGGCACGGCGAGACAGCCGCCGAGGCCACAGGGAGGTTGAGGGACCAGACCTGGTCTAGTGTGTGCCCATGAGAATGAGTGGGGAAGGATATATGCGACACAAAGTTGAGGGACGAAAGGGATTCTGTGAATTCTTTTGAGGCTGAGCACTCATGTGGGTCTGAGGGCCAGTAATTGAAGTCCCCTAGCACCAGGACCGAGGCGTAGTTGACCACCAAGTTGGCCAACAGGTCTCCCAAGACCTCTATGATGCGTTATCCACCTTCTTCTACAAAAAAATTGCCGACATTCACAACAGCTTCGAGAACACTACCAGCGATCAACACTCCCCACCCCCCTCAGATCCGCCGACTAACAACCTTAGCTCCTGGAACCCAATCACCACTGAAGACACCATCCGCCTAATGAACTCAATCCACTCTGGCTCGCCAACCGACCCCTGCCCCCACCACATCTTCAACAAAGCTGACTCCATCATCACACCCCATCTCCGTGATGTCATCAACTGCTCGTTCAACTCGGCCACCTTTCCAGAAAGCTGGAAACATGCCGAACTCAGCGCCCTTTTGAAGAAACCCACAGCAGACCCCTCCGAACTTAAAAACTACCGTCCCATATCCCTCCTCCCTTTCCCCGCCAAAGTCATTGAGAAAGCCTTCAACAACCAGCTCGCCGCCTTCCTTGAATCCAACAACTCCCTTGATCTCTCTCAATCAGGATTTCGAGCCAAACACAGCACCGAAACCGCCCTCATTGCGGCAACAGATGACATCCGAACACTACTGGATAACGGAGAAACAGCGGCCCTCATTCTACTCGATCTTTCCGCCACTTTCGACACAGTCTGTCACAGCACCCTTATACAACACCTCAGCAACATCGGCATACAAGGAAAAGCCTTGGACTGGATCATCTCATTCCTAGCCGGGAGAACTCAAAGAGTCCGACTTCCTCCATTCACCTCAGAGGCCACTGAAGTCATCTGTGGCGTACCACAAGGATCGTCACTCAGTCCCACACTCTTCAACGTTTACATGAGCCCACTCGCATCCATCGCGCGCCAACACAACCTCAACATCATCTCTTACGCCGACGACACCCAGTTAATCCTTTCCCTCACCAAAGACCCTAACACCGCCAAAACCAATCTTCACGAAGGCATGAAAGAAGTAGCCGAATGGATGAAACAGAGCCGCCTAAAACTCAACTCAGACAAAACGGAGGTGCTCATCCAAGGATCTTCCCCCTCTGCCTGGGACGACACTAGGTGGCCTTCCGCTTTGGGCACAGCACCCACACCCACAGACCACGCACGTAACCTTGGCTTCATCCTAGACTCCTCTCTCTCGATGCCCAGACAAGTCAACGCTGTCTCATCCTCCTGCTTCAACATACTTCGCATTCTCAAAAAGATCTTCCGCTGGATCCCCCTTGAGACAAGAAAGACTGCCACCCACGCACTGGTCACGAGTTGACTGGATTATGGTAACACACTATACGCCGGAATCACAGCAAAATTACAAAAAAAACTCCAACGCATCCAAAACGCATCAGCAAGACTCATATTGGACATCCCTCGCCAGGACCACATCACCGGACACCTAAAAGACCTCCACTGGCTTCCCGTCAACAACAGAATTACGTTCCGTCTTCTCACCCACTCACACAAAGCCCTCTACAATCTAGGACCCGAATGCCTCAACACTCGACTGTCCTTCTACACACCCACCCGCCAACTAAGATCGTCCAATCAAGCCCTCGCCACAGTCCCACGCATCCGAAAATCCACCATGGGTGGCAGATCCTTCTCCTTCCTGGCTGCCAAGACCTGGAACTCACTACCCACTTTCCTCCGCCTTACTCAAAACCACACCTCCTTCAGAAAAGAACTTAAAACCTGGCTATTCGACAAATAATGTACCCCTTCCCCAAGCGCCTTGAGACCCTCTGGGTGAGTAGTGCGCTATACAAATGCCCGAACTTGAACTTGGGGTCAGTGTGTATCTGGAAGTGCAGGTGTTCGGCGGCGGTGAAAGTTTCGTCGGAGTTAGTCGAGATGCGGATGGTGTTCTTGTGTACGATGGCGATGCCTCCTCCCGTCTGGTTGACGCGGTCCTTCCGGGTGATCTTGTATCCGTCCGGGATGGCTATGGCGATGTCGGGTGCTGAGGAGGCGTTCATCCAGGTTTCGGTGAGGAACGCGACGTCCGGTGCTGTCGCGTCGAGCAGGTCCCAGAGTTCCACGGCGTGCCGGTGGACGGAGCGGGTGTTGAGCAGGATGCACTTCAGGTGGTTGCTGCTGGTGCTCGACTTGTCAGGGGGGGTAAAGGGCCGGTAGCAGGTGAATCGGCAGGCTTGGCAGGCGAAGGGTCCGAGGGTGCGTCTCGGGGTGGCTCGGTAGCAGGCAGGGTTCCGGCCGTCATTGAGTGTGTTGAGAGTGGAGGCGTCGTAGGTCCGTCGGGTAGTCTTGCATCGGCGGGAGCCAGGGGTTCTGGCGCTGGGCGCGGTCCAGGCGCGGGCAGGCACAGACGGGCTTGCTTTTGGCGCGCCTTCGGCGCACCATCGGCGCACCCGCTGCGCGTGACCGCTGCGCATGCTAGGGGGCGTCATAAGTAAGGAGCCGGGAGGGAGGGTCATTTGGGTGGCGGGAGCAGGGCGGCGAATGGGCAGGAGGGGGCGGGGCCACAGGAAGGCAGCGGCAGGAAACTGGTGAGGCGGGCGGCTCAGCGGCGGCTGGGTCGTCCGGCGCGTCAATTTGCTATCTAGGAGGTCCGTGGCATTGCGGTAGATCAGTATTCTGGAATATTTAAAAGTATCCGGCGCTATTTGGAAGGTCCAGGGGCAGAACCTAAAGTGACCGCTTCTCGCCGAGCTATCAAAGAAATATGCATATGACTTGGCAGCATTAATAGCCAAGCCAGAAAGTTCTTGGAATGACTTAAAGATGGAGGGCATTGGATGTGGGTCTGAGTCCATGTCTTTGATATAAAGAATGAGGTCATCTGCGAATGTAGAGACAGTGTGAGAGGTACGACCTTGCATTATTTCCCTACAACTCGCAAAAGAACGGAGTCTGTGCAGAGGTGGTTCCAGTGCTAGGATAAATAACAATGGCGACAAGGGGCAGCCCTGCCTGGTTCCCTTGGCCACCATATATTGCCTTGAGATATGCTGATCCGTGCGTGCCCGCTCAGTGGGGTTCGTGTTTTGAGGGCACACCCCTGCTATATTTTCATCAGGTAAGCCAAATTGTGTGAGAGCATAGAACATATAGTCCAACGTAAGGAGTCGAATGCTTGCCTCAAATCAAGTGATATGCAACCTTCCTTATTACATGTGCCAAGTGTTCCCAACATGACTTGGTGTAGGCGTCTGATGTTAAGTGCCGTGTTCCTACCAGGTACAAACCCACATTGATCAGTGTGCATGAGTGGGGGGATAAACTGACAAAGGCGAGTGGCCAACAACTTACTCAGGATTTTTTAGTCCGTGCTAAGGAGTGATAAGGGTCTATAGCTCAAAATGATCAATCCATCCCTCCCAGGCTTTAGTAAAGAAACCACTAACGCTTGCAGTGTTGTACTGGGGAGCCCACCTTCTTCCAACGACTCGTGATATATACATTGTAAATGAGGAATCAACAAGTCGGCAAATACCGCATAAAATTCAACCGGTAGGCCATCGTCCCCTGGAGTTTTATTACGTGGTAAAGCTTTAATCGTCTGCCGGATTTCCGCCCCAGTTATTGGTCGTGCTAACTCATCTAGCTGTTTATGTGTGAGTTGTGGTAGGCATAATCCATCGAAGAAGGGTTCAAAATCAGTGTCTGTAAGTCCAGGCAATGGACCATAGAGGTGCTCATAGTAGTCCTAAAATGCGGTGTTGATGTCTAATTGCATGTTTACTACAACATCTATACTGTTACTAATTTCCAATATGGGTGTGGGCAAAGGAGTGTTTCGAACCAACCGTGCTTGTAACAGCCCTGACCTGCCAGCCTGTGTGTGTTGTTTCTGTGTGTACAGCCGGTAACCAACAAAACGTAGCTCCTCAAGCAGTTCTGCATATTTAATGTTAGCCTCCTGTAGTTGTGTCAATTATTCATTTGTCTCTGAAGCCTCCCCCTCCAATTGAGCCAAGGTACCCTCTATCTCCGTAAGTCGTTCTACCAGAGCAAGTCGAACTCTCGTCTTAGTACTAATTGCCACTCCCCTGATAACCATTATAAAGGCGTCCCATTCCGTCTGGCGGGTACTAGCAGTACCCGTGTTCTCCGAGAAATAATGTTCAATCGCCTTCGAGAGGGCATGACGTAAGAACCGATCTTCCAGCATCGTGGGCTGTAGCTTCCAAGTCTGTATCGGAGTTAGAACCTTGCCCCACTGCAGAGTTAATTCCACCGGGTTATGATCTAACAGGGTTTTGCGCATATGGAGCACAGAAGCAATGGACCCCATCAGGGTTCTGGAACAGAGGAACTGATCTATCCGAGTGTGTAGACTGTGTGGTGGAAAATAAAAAGAATAGTCACTGTGCCCTAGATGTTTTTCCCGAATTGGAATGCATCATGACTTTCCCATCCCTCTGTTCACCCTTCAAGAGCCTCAGCTTGTTGTTTGCTTTCTGTATCGTGTAGTGGGGGGTGAGACCGTCAACGTCTAATGCAGCATTAAAGTTGCCCCCTAACACCCAATGGTATTCAGCCCAATCTGTCAAGGCTACACCAGATACTTATCCAGATCCATGTTCGGTGCATATATACAACCCATAACCATATGAGTCCCGTCCAACAAGCCATGCAGTATTACCTATCTGCCATTGATGTCTTTTTTCTGCTCTAGAAGCCTGAAAGGAACATTATTTCGCACCCACACTGCCGCCCCCCTGTAAAAAGCAGAGTATGTCGCGGCAAACAGTTGCCCCCTCCATTTTCTCTGCAATTTGACTGCCTCATCAGCATTAAGGTGAGTTTCCTGGAGGTAAGCTATAGCAACCTTCCTTCTATTAAGTTGCGCCAGAATATGGTGTCTTTTATGAATTGAACCCATGCCCCTCACGTTCCAGGTGTAGTAGGTGTATTTATTATGTAATGCCATCGCAGTGCAGGTAGTGTAGTTGCCATGTGACATGTGGAGACCGAATCCCTATAAACATAAACTGCCTATGAGCCGAGTGTGAAGAAACATTTGACTACCCCAATACTAGGTTCCCCATTAAAACATCAGAGGACCGAACCTGAAACAGAATTCCAACATGGATTCTAAACAATGAATGCCTTATCACAATGGCCTGGGGAAGAAGGCCTGAACTGCGACAGTTTGTATAAACAACACATTGCTCATTTGAAAATGTCTTGGTTACGTTAGCATACTTTTCTATGCAGCTTAGTTACACTAGACCCACTAAAGCAATCACCAACAGTAGTATATATTGCATAACCTCTGTATACATTACCGCTCCAGGGCATCCCGTAACGCAGCATTAAAAGTCTCCGGCAATTGAAGGGAACAGCATTATGCTAGTCTCAGTGTCAGAGCACACAGTGTCCGGATCTGATGAGTGCACTGAAGTCACCGCAGCCTGGACATCGTGAGCAGCCATAGCCGCCGCAGTCAGGAGTGCATCTTTCTGACTGTTCGTGATCTGTTCCGATGTTGGGCCAGTGTCCATAGTGTCCACACGACTGCCATGTCCCGGTTCAGGTAGTTCAGTAGACCGTATCGGGGAGGCACAGAGTAGTTATCCCGACGGAAGTGACGTCTGAGAAGTCTCCGGAGTAAAAGTATGATTTTTGTCGTTAGACAACTTTCAGTCGGTCAGGGAAAAGTAGTGCATATTTCACGGTGCGTGCACGTAGGTTTTTTTTACTCCTAGAAAAGTAGCTCTAGCTTTCTTTACTGCTGGGGTAAAATCTGGGTAAAGAGAAATTGTCTTGTTCTCAAAACGTATGAAAGTATTCTCTCTGGTGGCCCTTAGGATTGTATTGCGATCCTTGTAATGTAGTATGGGCACTATCAGCGGGCGGGGTGGTGCACCCGGCTGAGAAGGTCTGAGAGGCACTCGGTGACATCTTTCCACACTGTAAAGGGATGTGAGGCCCACTTTTGCCACATGGTCCCTTAGCCAGTTCTCTACAAATTGTGTGGGTTGGATCCCTCACTGCACTCCGGTATTCCAAGTATGCGTATGTTATTGCAGCGGGACCTCCCTTCCACATCATCCACTCTGTCCTGCAAGCCCCTCAGTTGGCGTTAGCACTGTTTGTGCTGGGTGGAATGCATGGTCTGCTGGGGTATGAGATCGTCCAGCGCCACTTTATTCAATTTGACCTTGTCAGCAACCTTTTTGTGGTCCGCCTGCAATAAACCGAGATTGGTGGACATCGTTCCTATTTGCGCCTCCAGCGCCGTCCGTGAGTCACGCATTTCCTTCAGGATTAAGTCTAGCTTAGCATCATGGGGGTCCGTCCCAGTGGGGGGTATCACATCATTGTCCAAAGCATTAGAGGGGTCACTACCAAATGTAAGCTGCCCTTCGCCTCAGGCAGCCGCGTCTGGTTGTTTTTTTGTGGTGCATCCCATTGAGCCACGGCGTCCACCCGCCCATCTCTGATCAAGGATGTTCACTTGGGGGACCACCAAGGTACTACCGCTTGCAAAGCTATGCTCACCGGTAGGCTCAGGACATCAGTATAAACAAACTATGTGCAGACGTGAAATCCGCACTTCACCTCATTCCCAACCACTCACCGCCTCTCCACTACCAGTGTTCACCGTCAGGAATGCCGGTCTGCACTCCACCAATGAGTATCAGAGCAATCCCAGCGGCAGTGGTATCACTGCACCCCAATCTGGTCTTGGGCACCTTTCTACAGGTGGAAAGCATCATCATCTCCGGTGCGTGTGCTCTCCAATCAAGGGGGCGGGGTGCAAATGTACTGAAATAGCCTTAACATTAGTGCAATACGTTGGTCTTCACAGTGGACATTCAATGCATGTCTTGAGGCTGGGGCAGTGTGTGCAGAGTACCTCAAGGTATCTCCCTGCAGATTGCGACCCTCCGCAATCATTGGAGATTACGGCAGTTTCTGGCATAGTAGCAGGGGGGTCCCCACACAGGCTCACTCACTACGCCCCGCGTAGGCTCGCCCTGGAATCGCCAGTATACATTTCAATTAAGGGGAGAAATAAGCCCGCAGGTCCAACATTCTGCAGTGCTAATACTCTCTTTAAGTGCTCACACACTCAGCACGGCGCCTCCCACTTTCACCCTCACCTGCACAGTCCAGGTTTGCAGCCACCTGAGTCTGCCATTTTGTATTACACAGCCGTTACCGTTGAGCAGCAAAACAGGCAATCAATCATCAGCTGCAGGTGGCCCCCGCCTCACCACCGATCCGGAGCAGTGCTCGCAGCTCCCCGACCGATGTCTCTCATAATCGCTGCAGTCATAGCAGGAGTTGCGACATCCAGCGGGATCGCCTCACAACGTACGTGACTCCGCCCCTCACTGCTTCACGGCCTCGGTGTCATCCAGGAGTAACACCCAAATGCACAGGATCCACCAGGTCTACGGCACTCAAAACGCAGCCACCGGGTCCAGAAGTGTTCCGCTAGAGAGGGATGGGTGACCCAGCCATGTAGGTCTAGATTAAAGCAGGATATTTTGCTTATTGTCAGGGTAGGGAACTGAGCTCTTTTAGCTCACGTCCTCCATGCCCGGCAGTTGGCCACGCCCCGATGGTGACTCCTTACCCACTGTTTCTATTACCCGTGCATCAAGTCTCCCATCCTTATATCTCTCAAGGACTGAGGACAGTTGGAGCCCTCTATCGTCCTGCTTCAACACACTCCGCATGCTCCACAAGATCCACAGATGGATCCCCACTTTTACCAAAAGGACAGTCAACCAGGCCCTCATCAGCAGCAGACTGGACTACGGCAACAATCTCTACGCAGGAACATCAGCCAAACTCCAGAAACAACTACAACGCATACAGAACGCCTCCACACGCCTCATCCTCGACATCCCCCGCCACAGCCACATCAGAGCCCACCTGAAAGACCTACACTGGCTTCCTGACAACAAGAGGGTCACCTTCAAGCTCCTCACCCATGCTCACAAAGCTCTCCACAACACCGGACCAGCTTACCTCAACGAACGGCTCTCCTTTTAAACCCAACTGCCAGCTTCGCTCCGCTGACCTCGCCCTCGCCACCGCCCCCACTTCCGTCGAGTGACCGCCGGCGGCAGATCATTCTCTCACCTCACCGCAAAAACCTGGAACACCCTTCCCATCCGCCTACAACAGAGGCAGAACCTGCTGGCCTTCAGGAAACTCCTTAAGACCTGGCATTTTGAGCAGTAGCAGCGATCCCCCCCAGCACCTTGAGACCCTCACAGGTGAGTTGTGCGCTCTACAAATGTACTGATTGATTGATCCGTGTTGTTGAAGAAGGTAGAGGAGAGCTCCAGCTGGCAGCCTGACTTGTGCTGACTTGCCAAACGCTTGCATGCTTGCTCAACAGCAGCACTGGAGCTACTGCCTCCTCCTATCATGAGCCAACAGCATTACAAAACCACAGACCAGCGTTGTCTCTGCCTGTGGCTCAATCAGCCCCCAGGCGCCCCCATTCAGTGCCAGGAAATCATGATCCCACAGCCAGGTACATTTTCAATAGGAAAGGAAGTAGTGGTTGTCTACTGCGGCGATACCCCCCGGGGCACCTGCGGCTACTGGGCATGCAGCTGTCATATTTCCTGATCTCCACAAAGGCTGACTCTTGCCAGTATTTTAACTAGATTTCAAGCTATGCTGTCCTTTATCTGCAACAAAAAAATCGACCTCTTGGAAAAGTTACTGATTTCATTTGGCGAAAAGAGTACCAAGCAAGATCTGCTCCTCAGGTTCACATGCTGTTGTGTGTAAGAGATGCAACTAAATTTGGAACGGACACAGATGAGTCTGGACTTTCTTTCATAGCTGATTATATTACATATAGCATCTGCAAAATAAACTGACAAAAAGGCTCTAAAGCAGCAAGTACTGTATTTCCAATCACATTAATGTAGAAAGTACTGTCAGTAGACATACAGAGCAAAGGGAAAATGTTATAGAAAACGTGATTTAGGATTTCAATACTTGTTATATCAAAAAGAATATGAAACAGTTTTGTTTCTGGTGGGAGACATACACTCACTCGTAAATCACCCAAAAACATGGACAACCTCAGGACAACAGAGGCTTCAAAATATATTATTGATAACAATCCTGTGATTTTGAAAATGGGGAGTGCCAATGTGGATAGTCAATTTGCTCATTATTTTACTTTATACATAACAAATCTGAGAAGATGAGATGCAATGTGTGTGGAATAGATTTCTGCTGAAAAGTTGCTAACAAATAAATTGTACAGCTCAGTTTATAGATGTTTTCACATAGGGAAATTGGATCCTATGAATGCTGAGATCAGTTGAGTTCTGCTAGTTTATCTTCTAAGTCAAAAGTAATTGTTTGGTGAGTCTAGGCCTAGCATCAGGTCAAAATAGAGGTTTTTTTTTCTAGAAATTGAATATTTTGTAGTTTGAGCCAGATAGTATACATGTTGTGAAAACAAACATGTTGGAAACTTACTGTCCAAAAATGAGTGTAGATATAGAAAATGTCTGTCTATATGAAGTAATACAGTACTACAAATATATAAATAATGTCACAGAAAATGTAGATGAAGGAAAATATGTATTAGTTGGTTGCAATGGCGTTTTAGTGTGACATAGCCAGGCAAGTCTAATTAATCACAGAAAACTGAGTTGTTAGAATGATGATTTTTTTTCTATTGGACACTTGTGCAGCTGCTTAAACCTGGTTGTTCTGAAACAGAATTACTAGGAGAGTTTCTACAGAAGATTACAAAATGTAATTTAGCATGTGTGGTTACTGGAGATACTGAACTAGCTGCATAAAATATCAAATGAATTGATTGACATTGTCTTCTGATACTGCCTGTGTAACTAGACAACAAACTGCAACATCAAAGGTTATCTGGTGGAGCTTGTCATGAAATGTTAAGGGTGCTAAAAAAGTTGAAATTTTTGATCATCGATGAGGTGACCATGGTCTCAAATGTAATGCTCACCTTCATGCATTTGAGATTGCAAGAAGATCTGAGAACGGATTATAATGTCCTATTTGGAGAAAAACATTTGCTTGCTTTTAGAGATCTACTGCAACTTATACCTGTGAAGGGTCAGCCTGTGTACAAAACTCTGCTACATGATGAACCTTAACATTTTTTAGGATGCATTGGAGATTTGAATATCCAATAGAAAGAATTTATTAGGGATATGCAAGAAGCATCTGCCCCTGAATATGGAAATATTATGAAGGATATTAGAGCAGGTGTTCTTTAAAAAGATGAAATGTGTGTATTTGGAAGTTGTCGTCTTAAAAAGCGGTATCCTACAACAAAGACAACAGCAGAACTAATATTTAGTTTTGTACAAGAAGGTCGACATATTGTGTGTCTAATACAAACTCTGGAGGAGTTTGCATATTTCAACAAAGAATTGATGGAACTGGAGAAAAAAGAAATTGTGCAACTTAAGAAAATAGATCAAATGGAACACCGGAATGTCACTGTATAGCTAAATAAAAAGTTACAAGGAAAACTGCATTCATTTGAGAAATCTGTTTCACAAACTTCAGGATTGGAGAAATGTGTGTGCATGCAAAAACTGTAGAGTGATTTTGTGTGGAAATGTAAATGCTAAAGAAAGTTTGGTTAATGCTGCCATGGGTAAAGTTGTTGATTGTATAAATTGTCTATATAGGAATGAGTTGGAATAGCTTGTGATTAAATTTGATCAGGTTGACAACGTGAAGCAAATTGGATAATCTAATGCACATTTTTTGATTACTATATATTATATGTTTGAGCGAAGCAGTTTCCCATTCCCTAGCATGTGCTGTTACTATTCATAAAATCACAAGGTATGAGTCTAGATGCAGCATTTATTATTATTGGTAGTACAGTGCTTAAGAAAGGTATTTCATATGTAGCCTTGTCTCGAGTTAGGACATTGTCTGGTTGTATCTAGTTGCTTTTAATGACAGTGGAGTAAATGCAGATCCAGTTGTGTAAAGGAATACAACTGATTAAGAAGTCTTCATGCTCCTTCTTTAGGACAATATCCAGTTTATCAAAAATGCTTTATCTGTCCCAAGTGGAAACTTTCAAAGCAGTATAGTTATGTTGTTGTCAAGAAGGAAATTAAAGAGAAGAAGGAAGCTGTTAAAAACATTTTTTTAAAAAGGAGGGCGATATTGTTGGTTACCACTTGTCAAACCCTTCTGGTGTTAACTGCTATGGCAAAGTTGTGCAAGCGAACTGTTTCCATTTCTTGGTGTTGTATATGTAATTGAACATAAACAACAAAAGGCATTGTGTTCTGTACTGTGTTTTTTCTTGCAACAACTGCATAGTGACAGAAATAAAGCACATTGTGCAGCACACATCCGAGAGCTTTTATGAAAGAAGAGGAAATATCTGTTGATAAACTATTAGGACTTATTCATGGAACAATTAATGTGATTCAGATTAACTACAGGAATAGATTCAGAGCATTTTATTTATTTAACATCACCAGACTGCAAAAATGTGACTTGTCACAAATTGCTGAGAAAAGCTACACAAATTGACAAACAGATCTTGTGTCAACATTACATGTTCTAATACTTCAGTGAATCAGAGAAAATGGGACTAAATTAGATACTGAGATTACTAACTTTAAAGCAGGACAAATATCTATTTCTAGTGAAACATAGTACTATCTCTATCATTATTCATGAAGGAGTTATTATCAGATCTGGTTACTACACTATCTAAACAGTAGAGGTGGATGGTCAGAATGTAATGATAGAAACCTTATATTGAATGCATTTTGTCACTCACCTGTGGTAACGGTCTCATTTGTCTCCCAATTGAGGCAAGAGCAGGTGTTAAACATGTAGTACAATTTGTGTGCTTTTTGTAAACTCACACTTATTTAGGTCATGTTTTTGTAGATAGTAGTTCTGATATGTATTAGGTCCTGAAGAATCGCATGTCAATGAACTTTAAGCGAGAAACATGTTGACCATACCTCTCACACCTTAGTACTGTCTCGTACGTGGAAACTTAAGTTCCAGCTAGTACAGACTACTCTTTATTTTATTTGCGGCAGAGGACCACCAGAATAAAATTGTTTTCCGGTACCTCGTGCCTCATTTTATCCTCACCTACACCGTCTACTCTGTTCTGGCCCCTCACCCACACTTCACCCATAGGCAGTTGGATAAAAAGATCTCCGATAAAGAGCCCCTCTTTGAGGTGTGCCCATTGGGTATTGCACCGCCTACCCAACGAGGAGCATTGCCCATGATGAAGCATGACACTCGCAAGGGTGTGTGAGGCCATTGTATCCAACACAATGGATACCCTGGGTTAGTTCTCCATTGAGCACTGCCCCTCGCTCCTTAGTGACCTTCTTTTCCTTCCCTTAGGAACAGCCCAGTCTCCTTTTTGTTGCAGCTCCTATAATCCCTGACTTCGAACAACAGCGTTCCCAGTTCAATTCCAAAGTGCATCAACATATTAGCCCACCACTATCTCACTGTAGGTAGCACCTTGCTTAAGCTTCCCAACGCCCCGAGCACCTGCTCACCTTTCCGGGGGTAACTTTCCGCTTTTCATATGCTGGCATTTTTTTTATTTAACAGCATAGTGATAACAAATATTAACACGTTTTTTTTTTCTATTGTAAACAATATTTTTCATGTCTTCTGTTTAGATGTTTTTAATCATGAGAATGCAAAGGACGCAGTTTACCGGGTAACACTTTTTAAATTCTCCAACGTATGTAGATAATATGGGCCTTATACGTGTTACTATGGAAATGAAAACCTTTACAGCTTCACAGTTTGCAACTTTTCCCAACACATGCACAGGTAAAACAGTTAAAACGTGAGCATGTGTAAACTGTAAAACGTGTTATCTACAAAAGGGTAGCCGGACCTTCCTTCCATAGACTACTAAACAACCAAAAACTATATAAACCACACCTATTGCGCGATTAGTTTCATTTTCACTGGTTATTTCTGCATCGCCAATCTGTGATGCAGGTTCCCTTTTCTAGCATCGGATTCTTGTTTTATGTCAACAAAACATAATCCGGAGTTGTAAGTTGTTTCATAATGGCATTGTAGATAGTTATAATTTGTCGCTATTTGTCAATATTAAAACATTTATATCTATAAAAAAGTGTTATTGCATGTTTTTCTCTTTTTCTCTGTAACATCAGCAGCTTGTTTTCAGAAACAGATAGATTACAACAAACATTGCTCCTTTTCTGGCTCCTTTCAACTTATATATTGTGACTTTCTATCTTATAATTTTGACACTGTACTTCACTTCAGAGGTGTTGGTGACCCACCGGCGTAAACCCTGAACATTTACAATCAACGTCACCACCTTCCAGTTGTTAGTGTGTTTTCCCCTAGGGATCATATACTGTTATATTTATATTATAATATTAACAGTTATGCTGATCTCTGTGGAGTTCATGACCCGTCGGCACAAAGAGTAAAGATATAAAAGCATCATTCACCAGCTTCTGGTCTGTTCCCACCTTTTGATCATATACTGTGAATATATGTATTATAATTTTCACAATCATGATCTCAGAGGAGTTTATGACCCGTCGCCAGGAAGATCAAACTTTTCGACCTCCCGGAGAAAAGAAGCTCAGAAAATAATTACTGCTCTAAAGTATTTCGTTCTGGATCTTCTGTTAAATAGATAACTTTATTTTCCTTTTCTTTTTACTGTAGCAATGGTATCATTTGTTATAGTGTAATAGATTGTCCTATTTTTACAGAAAAACAATAGCAGATTTCGGCGCCATCTGTAATACCCCTTATGAAACACTATAACGTACTTGATCGGATATTTTTTTTCATTGAGCATATTTTACAAAATTGTAGAATAAAAAATATAGCTTTCATACATACTTTGTTACTTTAAATATATGATAAAGCCTACATTTCTGAATATTATTTTCTAATTTCTATTCTTCTCAACTACGGTTCCTATTCACCTTCTCCCTAAAGAATATATAGGACCAGTAATGTATAATATAATAGTACTATCCTATATAATCTTAAGTGAGTATGTGATTTGTTAGCGAAACAGTGTGCGACTTCTAAGCACTATGACAGAACATTCCTGAATTGTACAACATACAAATTTGAAAAATAATAATGCATACATTTCTATGTAATATGAAGTCACTTGTATTTAACTGTTTTTTACTTGTTCTCCTGACCTCAGATAATGTAGTACAGGAGTGTTTGCTGTAGCACTTCTATTCTACTTTATCTGAAAGTAACTGATGCCCACTTACATTATCAAGAATATGGGGCAACACTTTTACGAACTAAAGCAGAAAAAAGGAGAGAATGGCCACGCTTAAATGATATTTTATGAAATTCCATTTTTATTTGTCACCCCTTTCATTTATACATCGTCAGTTTCTGAAGAAAGTTTATTCGCATTTGCTAAATAAAAACTTATTCGAACCTAGACTGAAATTGTTGCTGCACAACCACAACTCCCCATCAGAAAAGTAAAGACCACATTATGAGTAAATAGTGTAAATGTAAATGTAAATGTATTTGAGCTTATATAGCGCACAGCTACCCACAAAGGGTTTCCCGGCGCTTGCTTAGGGAACCCATCCTGGTATTCCCCTGTGAGATAACCCCAGGAGGGTATCCACAAGGTGAAAGCCAGGCATCCCGCCGCGAGGGGCCGATTGTGGAGATTAAGCAAGCTATTGCCCAGAGTCGCAGAGTGTGAACCCATGAGTTGAGAAGGCACAGAGCGAGAATTATCGAGTCCGTGGAATTTTTGAGCCCAAGACCCGCCGAGGCGGGGAATTGAACCCTGGTCCAGGGCCGGTCTCAGCTTCCGGGTCTGCCGCCTCTAACCCCTGAGCCACACTTCTCCACAAGTGCTCCTGGGAAGTATCCCACCCACAAACTTAATTAAAAAAAACACCGCAAGACACTGTCATTTTTCTGCTGTGATTTGTACACCCCACGGCAATTATATAAATTGGCCTTAAATCATAAAAAAAAAAAAAGTTTACCTTCACAATCCTTGTCCACCACCTTGTGACCACTGTATAGAGTTAATAGTGTTCCTACCCTCCCCTCTACTACTTTCGTTTCCCATACTCCTTCGAAAGTGCTTCATAAAATGGCTGCCAACAGTGAACCGTTCCTACCCAATAAGGAGCAAACTTGTGCTCGGAACTCTTTAGCCGATAAAATGTCCATGTTGTTCCACAGAGGAGGAAGGAATGGCTGCCAACACTTCTACTTTTAATGCTTCACAGCCAATGAACATTAAGCTTTGTAAATTCTCGCTTGGAGCACATTACCCAATGAAATGTCCCTAATACTCCACAAAGAGGAAAGGAATCGCTGACAACACTTCTACTTCAACGTTTACAGCCAATCAACATTAAGCTTGGGAAAGTCCTCTTTGGAACACATCAGCCAATCAGATATCCCTCCTACTCCGCAGAGTGGAAGTGAATGTCTGCCAACACTTCTACTTTCAATAGTTTGCAACCAATCAACATTAAGCTCTGGAAGCTCCTCCTTAGAACACATCAGCCAATCAGATGTCCCTCCTACTCCACGCCCATAGATAGAGTATATAGCTATGACTAACGGTTCTGATGGAAACATTTTACAAATCCAGCACAGTAACTGTTTTGATTAGCAACATTCTGTGGTGCACTTCTAACCTCTGTGCTCACGTAAGTGTTCCAAGAACTGTTACTATAGTAACAGGCAGTAAGCAGTTTGGGGGTAGGGTTGAAAGGTTCTGGCTGTACAGAAACCATTATATTTACCCAGGATCCTCTACATGACAGAAAGGAAAGCAAAGTAATACAGAACACTGTGTAGCAGATTTACAAGCCCCTTGCGCCACTTTCACATCACTTTTCCCATCTTAAAAGTGATGCAATAGTAACGCAATGAACTTGTAAATCTGACTCTATGCACATTACGAGCAAAAGTAGTACACAACTCTTTCAATTCTTTATCGATCATAATTAGACAATGTTGCTTCACGATTCACAATGCACTTCAATAAATATTTTGTGCCTATTTAAATGGGAGATGGGATTGTCAACATTATAAAAACTTAGGGGCATATTTACAAAGACGGCGTTAAAATTGTCGCTGCTTTAATGACAGCAAACTACAACAAAAATGGCAAAAATGGACTTCAAAATCCTTTGTTATCTTACCGGTGGATTTTTTTCAACATTGCTGTTTGCCATGCAAGATTGAGAGGCACCCCCTGGGCTATAAAATAAATGGTTGGGGTGGGGCTCCAAGCCCCCCCCTGCAAAATTAGAGGTGGGGGGCTTTAAATACCCCCCAATACCTGGGGGCCACCACCCACTGGGTCTTTCTGTATTGTGGAAAAGAGGCTGAGTGGCCCCCCGCCTGGAGCCCTAGAGGGCCCTGGGGACCACAACCCCCCTCAGGTCCAGCTCCTGCAGTGTCCAGAAGTGCTCACCCCCGGGACACTGCTGTTTGCTATGAAAGGGCAGGAGTCTCGCGGCTCCCACCCTCCCATAGCAAACTTGGTTTGTATTTTGAAAGAGAGAGCAGGGGAGTGGCGGTCCCCGGAGCTAGGAGGCCCCTCCGGGCCCCCTCTGAATATTGAAAGTTTGCCCAGAGGATTTGGCCCCCGTTGGGAAACCCCTTCCGTTTAAAAAGAAAAAAGAAAAAAAATATTTTGAGCCCTGGGGTCCCCTAAACAGGTCTAGAGGATTAGGATATCTACCCTGCCACTTTCTACGTTTTGCACACTTGTTCCACTAGCTTCTTCAGCCTTGCTTCTACAGAGGCACAAAATGGCTGCCAACAGTACCTGGTTTTGAATGTTGACAACCAATTGACAACCAATTAGAATTCAGTGCATGATCGTAAGGGTGCACTTATGGTGCAGCCACAGTGCGCTCACAGTCCGCGGATCCACCGCGCCCATAGATATTTATATGCATTTAACTGTCATTTTCTCAGGAACTACTGAACAGATTGACACTATTTAAGAAAAAGGCACGAATCTGAATTGAGGACTACATCTCTGCCAAATTTGGCGTAATTTTGTTCAGCAGTTCAGGCTGTAGCTGTGGCTAAAGGTCCTATGGGAAATTGCATTGGGGAAAACACGTTTTGGGACCCCCTTTTTTCTCGACCCTTGCTTGACAAATCACTCACAAACTTACAGGAAAGGAGCAGAATGGAGCTGGCAATTAGTTTTGAAAAATTTGCAAAGATTCATCAACCAGCGCCAAAGTTATTCCAAATAGAATGTTGCGGATTTCCTGTAAAAAAACGAATATATATATATATATATAATTCACTGAAAAAACCATAGGTTTGACACCAGTTATAGTCAGCTGGAAATTTTACTGACATAAAACCATTGAAATTTCCACGTTATAGTTAGTTGGACTCACTATAACTTGCGCGCCTGCAATGCACTGCTGATGACGTCACATATTACATCACTCATGACATGGTCATTGCCATCACTCATGACATCACTGATGACACCTTCCAGTGAATGTGTGTCTTTCTGAAAAATAAATATGTTTTATATATGTATTTGTAAAGGTCGATGGAAGAATACATTTTTAAATAAGTGTCTAAATGGATGTTTTTAAAAAAAATTGATTGGTTAACTGGCTAATTAAGTGTATCTTAGTGTATACATATATTAGCGAGTAATGTTTAAATATTTAAATATATGTATCAGTGTTTCACTTTGTGTATAAGTGGCTGCATGGGTTGGTGAGTAGCTACATGTGTGTGTGTATGGGTTATTAGATGTTTTTTTGTATCAGTATGAGTGTCTGTATGGTTTGGTGGGGGTATTACTTAGCACATAGATGCATCAATGACTGACTCACTGTTTGTATGTGTTTTAAAGACAGCATATGTGCAGGACTGTATGGGTGGATGAGTGTGTATATGTGTGTGTTAGTGAGTGAATGACTGTCTCACTAGTGTCTTTATGAGTAACTACATATGTTTTAATCTAGTATATGTGAGTATTGATGTATATAAGTGAGTATATGTGAGAGTGAGAGATTGAAAGAGTTCCTGTTTAAATAAGTATGTGTTTCTATAAGTGATTGTTTAAGAGAGTAAGTATGTGTAAGTTTCCTTAGAAGTAATGTGCTAGTGTGTGTATAGCTGTATATGCAAATAAATGGATGTTCAATCGTTTATTTGCATGTGTGAGTATGTGTGTGAGTAACTTTTGGATGACTGTCAGTGTGTAACAGGATGTATATGTGTATCACTACATATGATGAGTGAGTATATGTATGAGTGACTATATAGAACTGTTGCTGAATGAGAGGATGTGTATATAAATGGTGGAATTACTGAATTGGTTGTTGTAACTGGTATGGGTATCTCCATTTTTTTGAAAATGTTAGCTTCTATTTTTTAATATGTGTTTCAAGGGTTACATTACACTGAAAGGAGGTCTGTTACTCTGTCACACGGATGGTGTCATCAGTGATGATATGAGTGATGTCACTGACCATGTCATGAGTGATGTAATATGTGACGTCGTCAGCAAAGTGCATTGCAGGCGCGCAAGTTATAATGAGTCCAACTAACTATAATGTGGAAATTTCAATGGTTTATGTCAGTAAAATTTCCAGCTAACTATAACTGGTGTCAAACCTATGGTTTTCTCAGTGAATTTAATAGGTTTTTTAAATGCTAATTCCTAACTATAACTGGTGTGAAACCTATGGTTTTTTCAGTGAATTTCATAGGTTTTGTAAATGCTAATTCCTAACTATATATAGGGCCTCAAACCTATGTTTTTTTCAGTGAATTTCAAAGTTTTTTTAATAGCAAATTTCTATTGCTATCAAATATAATATATTTTTTAATGAATCCTATTTGTATATTTATGTAATACTATTTTTTATATGTATATTTTTATTTTTATGCCCTTGAGCGCTCCCGGTGCGCGTACCGGTGAGCGTCCTGTTAGCGCTATTGCCGTGAACGAAAACATCATTGTGACGTATCGCGTAGACGCGTCCGCGTGATACGCACGGCGTAAGCACACCCGGAAGCACCCGAGCGCATACGATCGTGCTACGTAAGCGCCCCGGGGCACGTAGCGTAAGCACGTCGGGTCATGTGACCTAAAAATAACACTTTTTATTGGTTCAGGACAGTTTTGGTTTCCAAATGATGAAATCCCTGGTCATGTGACCTGAAAATAACACTTTTCATTGGTTCAAGACAGTTTTGTTTTCCTAATGATGAAAGCCCCCACCTTTTTTCCTCATTCTCACTTTGTACTTTGAGTGAGGAAGACCTGTTTCCAGACCTATTTGTACTTATTTGTACTGAGAAATGGCTACAGTAGCAGCAGCAGCAGGAGCATCTCAGCCACCACCACCACAAGCACCACCACAACACCACAGTGGTGGAGATGAAGAAGAGGAGGAGGAGGAGGAGGAGGAGGAGGAGGAGGAGCTGAGGCGCTACCTGCCAGAAGATACTACCCCCTACAAGCCAAAGGAGCACATTGTCTGGGAGTTTTTTAAAATCCCAAGGGGCCAAAAGAAAGTTAATGCGCCAAAGGTGACTTGTCTAATCTGTGGCACTGTACTTTCCAGGGGGAACCCTGCCAAAAAATATTGTTTTGGCAACAACACCATGATACGCCACGTGCAACGCCGGCACCCTAACAACTATAGTGCGGCAGAGGTCAGAGAACTGACCAGAAACCCTCCCCAATCTTATCCCATCACCTCCCAAAGTACCCAACCCACTCCATTGGGACCGGAGAATAAGGGAGATGGTCCCAAACATCCAAACCCAGTTTGGAAATTTCAAAATAGTTTGCAAATTTTGTGGGCGTACAATTTGATATGGTGAGCAAAGTGTTAAACTCATCAACCGTGCTGGTGACAACCACAAGTGCCCAAAGAAACCTTAATTTTTTCCTGATTTTTTTTGCTCCAGTTGAGCCGTTTACAATTCCCTGTTTTTTGTTTGTCCCCATAAAACTTCCCAAAAAAATATAAAATTGTTCATAAAAGCCAAAAAAAGTGCAAAATGTTCAAAAAACAATTAAAAAAATATAAAACAACAAAAAGAATACAAAAAACAGTTCTTTTTAGAACTACCTCCAATTTATAAAAAAATGCTACATTTTTTAAAAATCTGTCATTCTTTTTTCCCCATGGCACGCTCCCCGGTACGCTCCCCGGTGCGCGTACCGGGCGCTCCCCCCGCGCAAATCGAAAAAAATAATATTTTTTTTGCCCCGCGGGGCCCTTTTATGGCCCCCACATCAAACCTAGGGGGTCGGGGGGTCTACCCTGCCCCCTTTTGGTTATTTCCCCCTTTGTTTTTGCCACCTCTTGTGTCTCGATCCTACCGAGACACAAGATGTCGACCGCTACGGACTGTGTCGAATGGTGACAGACACCCGAGAGCCAATCAGCTTTCCGCTCGCGAACTCGCGTAGCGTGCTGGAGCGTGTCCCTGTGCGCGTACCGGGGCGCCCTTATAGATATATATATTTTTTTGAACCTAAATTACTCAAAATCCACTGGAGCACATACCTTGAGACATAGCAAAGGCACATCGGGCTTCCAGTCCCTACAATTTTGACAAGTTTGGTGAAAATCCATTCAGCCGTTCGGGCTAAAAGTGAGTCCAACCGCCCTATGGAAATTAACATGGAAAAAAACCACGTTTTGGGACCCCCCTTTTATCTCGGCCCCTGCTTGACGAATCCCCCCCAAACTTTCAGGGAAGTAGCGGAGCACAGCCAGGCAAATTTCAGGAAATTTTCAGGCAGATTCCTCAACCGGCGCTAAAGTTATTCCCAATAGAATGTTGCGGATTCCCTATGGAAAACAATCCTAACTATAACTACCTACTGGCGACCGCCAGTAGGTAATATATATATATATATATATATATATATATATATATATGATCGCCACAACTCGCTATGTTACACGAAATTAGATGGCACTCAGAAAGTCTCTTATCCAGATGAAAATGTATTGGCGGACCCCCTGCCCCCTCGACAAATGCGTTTTACCACTTGGGCTTCGTCAGTGTCAACCAGATTACAGTGAAAAACTCCATTTTATCCCCACCTTCCCCTCTTCATAGAAAGAGGACTGAATCATGCCAAATCGGCAGCCATCTTGTAATATACATCATTTTAAAGAACAATATTAATACAAGCTATACATGGTAAAGGGAAATGGAGCATCTAAAGTGCTCCTGCAGTTTAAAAACAACATGGAAAAATCCGAAATGATATTTCCACATTTCATGTCATCACTTATATAACACACTTCATTTGAAAAGGGGACAGTGGAATAAAAACAATTCATTTGTAAGGATAATCCTATCCTTCCATCTTACCAATCTTATGTGTTTTCACTCTAAAACCACCCAAAAAAAAAATATATATATCATCAATCAAAGTGCCCACGAGCTTAGAGGAGCACACTCGGTTCACCTCCCATCCAGGATTTAAAATTCATGGTAATCAGCTGGAATAACGAAGGGGCCAGCCACCAATAAAAGCAACCAAAACGAAAATGAGCACTCACTGTGCCTTTTATTTCACATCAAGCAGCCATTGCACAAGAAGTACACACAAGCAGCCTTTGAAAAAGAGGTTTTTCCTTGAAACGCGTCAGGCTCAACAATTGGAACATTGCTGCAGGCTGAACTTATAATCCTGGATGGGAGGTGAACCGAGTGTGCTCCTCTAAGCTTGTGGGCACTTTGATTGATGATATATATATATATATATATACTAGCAGCTCGCCCCGGCGTTGTCTGGGGGCAGAAGGGGGCTGCATTTTGAGCATTTTTAGTCCCTCCCGGCCGGGCCCCCGGCACCCCCCCACCCCGACATTGCCTATACCGCTGCCCGCCCGCCTGCCTCCCGCCTCCCGCCTCTGCCTTACCTCAGCCGCGCTCCGGACTTAGCCCCCACTCCCGGGCCCCCGCGCGCCCCGACATTGCCCGGACCGCCTCCCGCCTCGCCTCACCTGAGGCGCCACTCCTCGACGCACGTCACTCCTCTCCGCACGTCACCGCTCCTCCCCGCCTGTCGTCATCACGCAGGTGTAGGTCGCGGTCAGCGCTACGTCGCGGCCGGCGCTTGTTTTAGGGGACTACTTTGTTTTGAAACTTTAATTTTTTAATTTACGTTTATTTTTATTTTTTTGCAGCCTATGTCCATCTACACACCCTGAGGATTACAACAATGTATTGGGTGCGTGGATTGGCGCTGTGGTTCCCGAGTTTACCTTGCCAAAAGGTGTCTCTCTTTATAATAGTAGTATAGATATATCCTACTGGCGGTTGCCAGTAGGTAGTTATAGTTCGAGCCAAGTTTCCATAGGAAAAGCACTTTTTGTTTTCCTTATAACTTTGGGGTAATCCGATGAATCTTAATGAAATTTTCCAAACTCATTCTTTGCTCATATCAGCTCCTAAGGTGAAATTTCAGGGGTGATTCGCAATGGGGGGGGGGGGGAGAAAAAGGGGGGTCCCAAAATATGTTTTCTCCATGTTAATGTCCATGGGAAACTTTAGACAAGGCTACAGGTCGAACGGGTGAACAGAATTACCCCAAATTTGGCAGGGAGAATTGTCTTGGTCTGGAAAGCAGGCTTTTGTTTATTTGGTTTACATCCATTCAGTAGTTTTAGAGAAATATCAACATTTACAGATATCGATATTTGTAAATTCTGCCATCTGATTGTCTGAGGCATTACGAGCATGAGCTTGCTGCTAATTGGCTGCAAGCTATTGCAATTAGGAAGTACCATTTTGTGATTCAGTTGAAATGAGTAAGGGGAAAAAAGGGCGAAAAAAGAGTAGGAAACAGGAGGATAGGAGCACTGTAACATCCGTAGGCAGTGCGAAGCGAAGTAGTCACTCCTACCGGTCTGAAATAGCGGTGTTGCTTAGAGTGACTTGGTGCTGAGATGAGATGCTGCTACTCTCGGGTATAAAACCGAGAGCCTAAAACGTGAGCTAATTGCTGTAAAATGATGTGCTCTGGTCTATTTAGTATACATGTGCAAGTAGTATTAGTAGGCGTTTACACCATACAGGGAGTGGGAAGTGAACTACTGACCACTACCGCGTGTTTCTACTATACCGGAAGTGGGAAGCAAAGTACTCACGCGTACCGGTGTGAAGAGTTGGGGGTCAAACCGAGCTGATTGCTGTAAAGTTATGGGCTCTGGGCACTGTAGCATACTGGTCGGTGTAGTATAGCTTTGTAAGTGGTGTTGATATGCGTTTATACGATAGAGGGAGTGGGAAGCAAACTACTCACTCCTACTGGTCTGAAGTCTCAGGGATTAAACCGTGAGCCTAAACCATGAGCTCACTGCTGTAAAGTGATGTGCTCTGGGCGCTGTAGCATACCTCTGGAAGTAGTGTTAGTTTGCGTTTATACAATACAGGGAGTGGGAAGCGAATTACTCACTCCTACCGATATCAAAACTCGTGGATGAAACCATGAGCTCATTGCTGTAAAGTCATGCGGTCTGTGTAGTATTTGAATGTAAGTCATAGTAGAATGTTAGTATGTAATGCTACTAGAATGTAAGTATGTAATTTTAGAATGTAGGGCTGTCATGAGGGGAATCTTGAGGAGTTTATACATGGTGCTGGAGAAGACAGTTGCCTTGCTGTCTACTTCTGTAGGTGGCTGTTTTAGCTGTCTTGTTTTCCTGCAATAAATCTACTTATCAGATACACTGCTTTCTGCCTCTTCACTACATAGATTTGACAATGAGCAGGATAAGGTAAAAAGAAGGCAGTACTCACCAATATTTCGAACTTCCTTGAGTTCTACTCATTTTCTTCATGAAGCTGTTTCTACTCATCCCAGGGTCGTCGGCTCATTGAACTATGTCATCCATCCTCTGGTAGGATTTATATTTTTGATTTTTGGCTTCCTCTGCCTTTCCACTACACTTGGTCGCTGTACTACACGAGTGCAAGTAGTGTTAGAAAGCGTTTCTACTAATTCTGTAGTTATGCAGGAACCAAAGCATTATGGCCCTACGGAGCGCCTCCTCCCAAGCGCAGCTCATGCAATGTCCCAGGGTGTGCATCCACGGGACATTTATGTTTGCTATTACAGGGCGGGAGCCTGGCTTCCACCCTGTGATAGCAAATCCTTGTTTGCCTCATTGAAGAGAGAGGAGGAAAACCTCATATTGCTTCAATAAAACGGATCTGGATGGTAAAAATGGAGAAAAAAAATGAACCAGGGTCTCACCCGTTCATTTAAATGAGCCCCCTGGTGGGTAGTGTTCCGGGGCCAATCCTATTATTATATTGCGGGGCCTACGCAGCACTCGGGACCTTAATCGCACATGTAAATTAGCCGTGGGAGGTCACAGAGACGTTTTGTAGCCTAGGGATCGCCAAGTCGCCTGGGTATTGTTTACTAATTGTTCGGGGGGATTTGAGGCCAACTCAAGGCCGGGGATCGCCACCCTCAGGGGCTTTATTTAAATATGCAGGGCAGGCCTCGCCAGTCCCTGAAACCTCAGTGGCCCTAGGCAGTGCCTTATTGGTTCTGTAATCACACAGGCAGTACTCATGGTGTTTTAAAGTGATGCACTCATAGAACCCTTGCAGATGTAGAATTACCCAGGCTTCATTTATGTAATAGTCTGTTGGTTTATATTTGGTAGGTGCACTGCAAAATTACAAATGTCTCCCCTCATAACTTCCTATCAACTGCTGATTTTCACACTAAACTACAGACAAGTGTTGTCAGAAAAAGAAGATCCATGCACTCGCTTATTTATATGTAAAACAATAACCTTTATTAAAATAACACAAATAAATGAAAACGCAACTTTATTCGAACAAACCACAGTATGAAATAAGTGGGTGGGACTCCTCCGGAAGCAGTGTACAAAACCTGCAAGACAAAAAAGAAACAGAAGTACGTGTGCCATGTACAAGTGAAAAAGAAAGGTAGTCAGAATGAAAGGAAGAAAGTGAGAATGGGACAGAGAGCGGGTGGGTGGAAGGGAGAAGAGTAGGGAGAGTCACAAGAACAGAGGGAGAAGGAGACGGAGTGTCGGTCTACTGCACCCAGCCCTCTCTGTTTACCGCCCGTCACCCGTGTGTCTGGAATGCTGAGGTCCTCGAGAAAGAGTGCGGTCCAGCAAGTCAGTAAAATGAAACAGAGATATGAATGAGGTCAGAGAATACATTATTATCTACGGCAACATCGCTTGCCTGCACCTGTGCACCCAGGCTGTTGCACCCCAGCCCCTTTCCCCGCACTGTGCTCAATTGCAGCTACTGTGCACCGAGGCTTCACTGCTCACCTGCCACCACTGGTGTGTCCAATGACGTGCCGGTGCGAGCTCCGACTCTGGGGTGCCTCTCTCAGGGTGTTACAGCACGTCTCTGGTCGGGGATGGTGTCTTGATACCACGTTGGAAGGCATCAGAATGCCCAGGGCATCATCACAGGCTGAGCACCCGCTCCGCCCATTTTGGCGTAACCAACTCAGTGTCTGAAAAAGGAGAAATAATATAATGCTCGAAACGTCTTGAGGTAAATGAAGGTTTGTTTCAAGCTAAATAGAGAACACCAGTTGAGTGCATCATTCCTTCTTGCAGTACGATCTACCATTAGCAGTAATCATGGTTCAAAGAGGAGTTGGAGTGCACAAGAAAACACCATGTTAAATAATAATATGTTATGCCAACGTTCACATACAATGGAACAGAGTGCATGCTAAAAGCATTATGTGTGTAATGCAGTGGTGCAAGCCTGTGTGCATGTACACTTAGTAATCACCTCACTACAGTGCCCCAAAAGCCAACGCCACGTGTCTGTAGGACAGGGCTGCCAGCTGGCTCAGGCCTACGGTACGGTCGAGCAGGTCCTTAAAATGAGAAAGAGATGTGACTGAATAAGGTCAGAGATCACATCATTATGTACGGCAACATCGCTTGTTCGTCCCAGCGCACCCAGGTTGATGCACCCCACCCCTCCCGCCGCAACACCCTCAATTGCAGCCCCTGTGCACCCTGCCCCCACTGCTCACCTGCTGTCATTGCTTTGTGTCCAAGCACAATGGCCAGCAGGTTTCACAATTCAAACCGAGTTTTGATTGCCAGGATGGGTGCACCTCAAGGATCCCTTTTTATTATTATGCATTGTGATATGCGAGGTGGAAGCAGCCATATCAGTTGAGGCAGTGTTGAAGAACTGGGACATGTGGCGTTGTCGTTATCCTATTTATACATACGCAAAGTGGACTGGGCTTGCGTATGCTAGGCCAGAATAGGGGTGTGAATAATTATTCCGGGGACCTGGGCTTTCTTCAGTTCCTGCCTGGCCAGGAAGTGTACTTAAGTGGGTGTCCCTGTTGCAGTTTTGACATCGCACAATCCGCAATTTACATTAATGTAGCATTAGGGAGGGTGGCAACTATTGTTAATTAGATGCTGTCCGAAAACATTGAATGGCCAGCATCACATGTCGTTGTCAAGCTTGTGGTTATGCGCAGACACGCATTTCAATGGTGTGCAGTATTATAGAAAGTTTTGCTATCGAGAAGCGTACACATGTGAATGTGCTCGGATGGAGGGAGGAACAGCAGTGAGGCTACGTCATACACAGTGATAACACTCATTACTGTCAAGCAATGCATGTCAAACATGAATTTGAAAAGTCTTACATATGACACACTACTATACTGGTAAAGCCTGACAACAGAGCATACTGCAATACAAACCGACACATTAATCTTTACTGTTTGTCATATGTGATCTAGTATGTGCACTCTTCCCGTGGCTGATGATACCCCTTCGAGCCACCAATATCCAGGCCAAAAGGCAGCACAATAATGCGCATACACACACACACACACACACATACACACACACACACCCGGTGCATCGTGTAACACACATTTGTTTTTTGATGTAATGTTTCAGATGCATGGCCATCACACATGAAAGGCTACTGTACAGACCATGAATATTGATCAAGATGATCGTTGCTTGTTGTGTGTAGTATAATATATGGGTACACAGCAAAAAACTTTTCAAAAAAAGCTCTCTAAGCAGAAGAGGTGTCTCTCATCAAACGCTGTAGAGAGAATGACTAAAATGGGTGGGATCCTCCAACTATTACAATGGGAAATGTTATGAACCAATCAGATGCTTTTTTTTCTCCTCACGGCTAGCACAGTCCAATGGGACTTAAAGTTCCCGTTGGAATGGTGCACAGACTTAGTGAAATACTTGGGGGTACTTTTACATATTTAGACGGATCAGATTATTCGTCGTAATTATGGAGTGGCAATTTCCAAAATAGAGGCGCAAATAGACACATGGCTTAAGCTCCCACTCTCCATGGCAGGGCGGGTAGCCCTCATCAAGATGATTGTACTTCCAAAATTTTTATATCTATTGCAGAACATCCCAATCCCACTCACGAACAGGTTTTTTTAGCACTCTCTGCTTCCACTTACTTAAACTGGTATGGGGCAACAGGAGTCCCAGAGTACGCTGGCAGATTATGACTCTCCCCTGCAATAGAGGCAGGTATGGAGTCCCTGATTTGCAATTGTATTATTTGGCAGCGCAATGCAGCTTTGCGCAGGCATGGTACCATCCAGATGCCAGGATCCCCTTCCTGCGTCCGGAATCAGATTTTGTTTTGCCAGACACTTTATCAACCGTACTGCCCTTGGGAATCCCCAAAGACCTAAAAGACATTCAGCCGGGTTCCACCACCAGCGGGCATGGGCTAGGCTGGGGCGTATTACGAATTCCTAGTCAATGAACTCCTCTGCCCTTCCACTCCCTAACGCCAAATGGTTAAATATAACAGGCGAAAAGCTGGTGCAGAAGACTTTGTACTAAATTTAGCATCCTTATGATGGGTGATTTGTACCCCGCAGGCCACATTTTTGATCCAGAGGATGAGTCCTTATTTCCAGACATTACATTCATGGATTGGTTCGTCTTGGTGAGTCTACGTTCAGCACTGAGGGCTAAGCACCCAGGTTATCTGCTGAAACCTACATCTTTCCCCCCACTCACAATGGTGATAGGGATTAGCAATGGAGTCCATCTTATATCCCAGCTCTACAAAGCATGTGCCGACCTCATCCCAGTTAACGACGATAAGGTACGCAGTGCTTGGGAGGCAGATTTGAGCAACCCAATAACTGATGAGCAATGGATGGCTTGCTCTGCCGTGACAAAAACTGTATGCTTCAATACTCATCATAAACTGATTCATTTTAAGTTCTTACGCAGGATTTATGCCACCCAACCTAGAGCACACAGGATAGATCCCACTTGATTGCACTATTACCAGAGGTGCAATTTCCCACAAGCAGACTTTGCGCACCTTGCCTGGACATACCCGAGCATACACACCTTTTAGGTAGAAGTACACAAGATAATAAGCAGTATGATAAAGGTGCCAATGGGCCTCCTGCCATAGATTGCCCTCTAAAGATTCGTCATCCAGTTTCCTCATAAAGTTCGCAGATTTGCTGCCATCTGTTTGCTGTTGGCTAAGAGAGAAATCGGAATACACTGGGGCGGCAGGCGGACTCCTATGGTAAAGGGTTGGCTCCATAGCTTAGCATCTTGTTCTATGAAAAGCAAATTGTATGCCAATACAATCTCTCCATCCTCCAGACCTAAAGACATCTGGGGTCCCTTTAAATCCTTCCTATCTACACAACAACAAGATTCTCCTACTCAACAAGACCAGGGTATAGTCTCAACAGGAGTGGGCTGGAATGGGTCAGGTTATGCATCAATAACAAAGCATAGACAACATCCGATTTATAGAGCTGAGATCTCATTATATTTTGATGTATGTCGTTGGGAGGATTGTCATCTGTGTATTGATGGACACGAGATGAGGCGGGACACTTGAGTTGGGTCATGAAAGAACTATCTGTATTATATATCACATTTCAACTCGCCAATTGTGCTTAATAGAAAGTTATGTCAGCTATACCTTGTAATAGTACTTGTGATGACATTTCACTGAACTCAGTACATTGCTTTGCCTTTCATAAAATGCTAAACAAAGGTTAGAAAACAAAAGATTTTTTTTAGGGTCACATGGCAATCGCACCCCGAGCGCGCATGGAGTCCGCACCCGACGCGATTTTTGAGAACATATATTTGCCATAATATAAGTTTATTACAGTTAGAAATATATAAATGTTTAAGATTATTGCTTGCTCTCATATACACTTTAAACTTATTTAGATATAGTTTTGCATACCAAAGTAGCAGCTAGCGTGACCTCAAATGTATATGATGTTAAGCGGGACGTGGTGCCACGAACCCGTCAGATAAAAAATGCGCATCAATTATAAGTTTAGCAATATGGCAGATAGGATTTTTGCACTTTAATTTTATTTTTGTTCTTTGTATATAGCGTAGGAGACAACATGACATATATTGTGCCCACTTGGGCGTTATAAACCGTTCCTCTATTGGAAGCAAACAAAATGCAAAACTGTTAGCTTTCCTGAGTGTGTGCAATGTCGAGAGTTTAGTATTGCAGATGCAACAAAAGCATCTTGAAGTGAGAGATATGTCAAACTACTGTTGGACGTCTTCTTTATTGACATTGCATGCTAGTGGAGGTGTTTACTTTGTTTATAATTATCTTCTCCGCGGATATGTGAGAGCAGAACACTTGCTCACTTGGGCTTTATGCGTAAGCTTTTAAAAATATATTAAAAATATTCAGATCGGCAGACAATTCAAACTAATGTCAGGATTGTTTGTGTAAATTCACTGCGCTCTAATAAAGTTGGGCGTCGTGACGGAGACCCGATCAGGGAGCATACTGCTCCATGCTAGTGTAATACATGGCAGGAGGACGTATTGCTTTTAAATTAATAGCGCATTGGTACATTTGGTTTTCAAAATAACAAATGCTATGCATGTAAAGACGTTGTTGAAATGAAATATGTTTTTACAGAAAGCCTAAGTTAATGAGCCTAAATGTACTAAAAAACTACGAGTCTGTTCTCCAACACACTTATTTTGTAGTCCTATCACATGATGATGTTGAATGTGCACTAATGGTTTAAAATGGCTGTTAAGCAAACACGAAACTAAGGCGAAATGCGTCTGTTTGCAGCTGTCACAATAAATTAACTTGTGGCCAGAACGTGGTTACGTCTATCCTTTGTGTTAACGAGGGAACGGAGAAAAATATGTATATATATATATATATATATATATAGGTATATATACCGTGGTTCCAATAAAAACATTTCTTTTTGTTTTTGTAACTTTCTTTGTGTTTTTGGATCTTTTATTTTTGGGAGTTGAGTTTGTTGACTGCAACAATGAAAAAAAATAATGCCCAGAAATGAAATGCCCTGAAATTGTGTAACAATTTTTTTTTTTAATACAAGACTTTTTACAGCCTCTATCAGGGCAGGAACAGACTGCTCCCAAAAAGTGACCAGTTTCTTGCACTGTGCGGAATGTGCTAACTTTCAAGGGTTCAGAAATTACAGCAGATTTGATGTCACTGCAGCCGCCACTGGTTCCTGAGGAACTAAGTGCGCTGTATCAGTGTAAAGACCTGCTCGCCTGCACATCCAAAGTACTTCTGTTGGGAAGCTGAACACAGTTCAAACCCACCCCTGCACCCCTTGATCCTACTTCACTGAAATAAACAGTGTGCAGAAACGAGAGATTCAAGGGAAGGGGGAAGTGGAGAAAATAATAAAAGAGAGAGACAAACACAGCTCCTCCTAAAGTGGATATCAATGTTGACTGCAGTTGAACTGTAAGATGACTGCACTCAGACTCTGAACTCTATAAAACACAAATAAACAAGAGCAAATAATTAAACCCTCTTCTTACTATTGGAGTATTGTATTTACACTCTGATATTCTACACATACATATCTAAATACCTCTCTACTCTGGTTCTTTAGCTCACCAGAGCTATGGTCTTGATCAAGAATTAATTTTCTTCCTTTAATGAAAGGATAAAACCTTATTAACATTCAAGTTATGCACCAAACTCTTGCAACTTATTTATTTGACTGATCATCTTTTAACACCTTCAGCGCGGCCGAATTTTCGCGCTGTTCTGAAGGTTCTAATGAGCCAACGGGCTCATGACGGAACGGTTCCGTCATGAGCACAGGCCAACCGACGCTCATGACGGAACCGCTCCGTCATGAGCATCGAAGGGGTTAAGAACCTAAACTGAATACTCACTGATCAATCAGCCTTTTCAATTGTCCGTATTTATTCTGCTCACTTTATCTACACATTGCTCATACTTAAATGATGAACTGAATGGGCTTTCTTGACCAATGCAAATACCAAATCAAAATAAAGGAATAAGTGTCTCCTTAGAAAGTCTTTGTGACACCTTTCAACTGGGTGCGATATGTAAATGAATCAGCTGTTATCCGGAATTTCAAAGTGTCTTATTTAGCCAGTCATGCCTTTGAACATGGTCCAATCATGGTTTAGGAACTTAGTTTGACAGTGTCCTTCATGTACATGAATATTGCACTTACTTGTATTTTCTTAATGTCTCTTTGCGCGATTATCTTACTGTCTTTTTTCTTTGTTGCAGGAGGACCTTATCTTGCGGGGGACCGGAAGGTTGGATGCGCCGGAAGACGGGAACACCGAGGAAGAAATGCGGAGGTGGACCAAGGTGTTGAAGCAGGAAGATCCGGTGCCCACTGGAGACAAGTTGAGGGGAGGGGAAACACCAGGAGCAGAGCGGTGGAGCAGGTCGATGCGGGATCCACAGGTAAGCTGGTACTTTCCGACGAGCACAAGCAGGTAGCACAATGCCGAGGTCGGGCGGGGCTCTCACGCGCAGCACATTGAAGCAGAGACAGTTCAGAAACGTGCAGCGCTAATTTAAATATAGTTCCAGGATGTGCTTACATCACCTGCAAACAGAATCTGGGAGCGGAATGAATAAGCCTTGACGAAACCAACACTACTCTGCATAAAAAAACATAAGATATACAGATCTTTCTGCCACAGCGCTTTGTATGCCCATCCTCATGTTTACATTGAAAATAACGAGCACACAATAGCAAGCAGATACCTTGCAATAACACTAATGCTATGTAAAAATAATGATTTACGCTAAAGTTAACGCTGACACATGGGGCTGACTCTTTGCATGGAGCAAACCCTTAAAATCAGATGCTGAGGTGTGCTGGGTGTTTTTTTAATGTCTTCCCTCTGTCCTTGTGAGGTGGCAAGGGTGGATAGTTCACAGGTGTTTCAGCATGCTACTCATCCCATTGTATCATTTCCAGTGTGACCCCCCTCAATAGCTGCGTATTGTAAAAGTTGCATTTTTCAAACTTTGGGATCACCTCCTTCTTCCCAGAAGAAACCAGAAGAAACCCAAATAATTTCCAGGAAATTGACTCCTTTTTCTTGGAATGTTCTTCTAATGAAGTCTGTCTCTCCTTGTCCTCGTGCTCTCTATCTTGCCCAGATGCTATTTTTCTCTGGAGAAAGAAAAAACACCAGCCAAAAACAATAGGCTCCAAATGTGTCTGAAAGGTGTGAAAAAAAAACAATGCAAAGGAACTTCCTTCGCAAAAGATTGGCAGCTGTTTTAACCATCAAATCCATTTGTTGCTTTTTCACATGAGATTTTCGGATCTGTCGCAGTGACATCATGATGCCACCCCAAATCCCAAAATAAATATTAAAACAACCTTCCAAACTGGAATTAATTATTGGAATATAAGTTTGTATATCATTTTACTAATCTACTTACCTCAAACATCATTTTTATAGTCTTCATTTATGTTTTTAAGTGTTGTTTAAATTCACGCTCAATCCGGGAAACCCCAATGAAACAGGTAGTGTGCATCGGTAGGGTATGCAATGGATCCAAAAATAATAAAGGACATCAAAAAATATTAACTTTGTTTGAAAATAATTAAACTTATGCAATGTAATATTTTTATATCATTTTTGTACCTGAAATATTTCAGATTAAAATCACTGAGAAAATGTAAGGGTAAAATAATTATATAGTGAGGAGTGTTTAATTAATATACATTTTTTTAAAACAAAACAGAAATTAAGTCAAAAAAAGCAAAGATAACAGACATATAATAGAGTTAGAAAGTATGATTTAAAAAAACTTACAAATTCACTAAAAAGGAAAGGTTACATGGACATTATAGTTAGAAATACCACCACAAAACAAACAAAATTCACTGAAAAAACTAAGGTTACTGGTACATTATAGTTAGGAAATACATTGTTTTCAAACTTAAAACCGCACTAAATGAAATAAAGGTTACAGGGATAGTATAGTTAGAAACTAATGTTTAAAAAACCCTAGAAATTCACTGAAGGAAACAAAAGGTGCCAGGGATTGTATAGTTAAGAAATATCATTAAAAACCTCTAGAAGTTCAATGAAAAATACAAAGTTTACATACTATAGATAGGAAATAGTTTTAAAAAACTTAGGAATTCATCAAAAAACTTAAAGGTTACAGTGAAGTTATAGTTAAACCCCTCAATGCTCATGACGAGGTCAGCTCGTCATGAGGCACAGTGGAGCTGTGCTGATGACGAGCTGAGCTTGTCATGAACAATGGGATTTCCAACAATTCAGCACCGGAGGAAAATCTCTCTAGCAGTGATGGTGTTAATAAATAAAATAACACAACTCAGAAATTCACAAAAAAAAAAACCACTACTGCCAAGTTATAGTTAGGTTCAGATTTAACACACACCACACCTTTGAAATTCAGCAGCTATCTGAGCTAACTATAACTTACAGCTCCCGCAAAGGACTATTTATGACCTCACATATTATATGACACCCTACAAACTAAACAAACCACTGCTAAATAATTCAACATTTTATATAAATAAAAATCTATTATTTATATATTTCCAATAAAAAATGAATTTCCACGATTAAAATGATGATAATTTAATTAACTTTCCACCACATTCTCTACAACATCAACAATACACTAACAGAGTATAAATTGCTAATATAAATAAAAAACAAATTACACCTATAAAATACAAACTCTTTAAAAAAGATATAATAATCATACTAAAAATACTAACATCTAAAAATAATGTATAATTTAATATTTAATAAATAATGAAAAATTATACTTATTACAACTATGTCAATGATGTTAAATACACGATATTCCGCAAAACAATATTATTTACCGAAAAAAACCTCAATATTTATACCTCAGATAGTCTTTTACACAATATTTTGGATTTGATATTGATATCGTTCACCACATCAGCCATATTTAGAAATCCCTGTCAGGTGGATATGTGTGCCTTCAGTAAAGCTGCAACTTCAGTAGCTCCAGTGAAAGTACTGAGGAATTGCCGAGAGGGCACCATATTTGATGCATCAGTATTCTTTCTTTTAAAGAAACAAATGCTCAAAGCAGGAGTCTACTTCTTGAAATTAAACAAAAACAGTATACCTGGCATACAGAGAGCTTTATCCTTGTATGTGGGAGTCATTGTGTGTTTTGCTTACTCAGACTATCATGCCTCAAATTGTGCCCCTGGAAAGTCAGAGGAGTGATGGTTGCCCCCCCCACCCCCCACACTAATATGTCATGGTCACCATCATCTGTCATCATTGTGCCGGATGGGCAATTGGGTCAAACATTAGTTTTGAAGAAGTCAGTGGAAGCACCTCCAATGTAAAACAGATCTTCTGTGAGTGTACATAGAAACAGGGAACTGCAACATTTGATGGATGGTACCACTGGGTTATAATGTGGTTTTCACTCCCACCAAATTTTGGTTAAATGGTAAATCTCATGATGTGAAAAATAATAATGATATAAAGCCATGATAAAATATTTGAGGAAATCATAATTCTGTTTACCATTAGTGCATTGGCAGACTTTGGAATTTAAAGGCCAGGTGATATGTTGTCCCAAAGAGTGTAAACACACTGTGAATTTGAAATCATGATCTTCGGCAAGAAACCACATATGTGTTTTCATAAAACTAGTTTAACAGGGATTTCAAATAGTGAGGCCATTGTCTTCGTGAACCCTATGTATACTCCTTCCTCCTATTGTTTTATTTATTTTAGGTGATTATGTGACTTTGCTCTTGATTTTCATGTGCCCCAGTCATCATATATTTTCCAACTTGTAGTTGTGGATCATGAACACAAACGTATCTATAGAGAGTCTGGTTTCAGATCTGTCACCAACTGCCACACATATGCTAGATGAGCAATACATCTAGTGCCTTTTTCCCAGTGGCCTGTTTGGAGACTTGAAGAGTGGTGGCATGTTTCTGAGCATCTTCTCAACACCACCCAACACTCCTTTGCTCTCAACCATAACAGAAATCATTGACCAGGTTGTCGGGCATGTTAGCCTGGTAGCACACGTGGATATGAATGCTAAAACACTGATCATTCCTATTGGGAAGTGAAACTGCTTTTTGATATTGCAGGCAAAATATTGTATATTTTTTAAATGATATGAGTTATTATATTCTTTTATAATATTTGCAACAATGTTCACTGTCTATGCATTGCGCTGGTGTGAAGGAAATTTGTTTGACCATTGACACCTAGATGATACAATTACCTTCTTGAAGTTGCACATGTACTCGTGTACAGAAGTACAACATTCCACAGCACCAAGTAAACATCCACCAGATATAATAGAAACAGCACTGTAATGTGGGCTATACCCTTCAGAGACATGAAGAAAGGCTATGTTCTACATGGCTTCATACACGGACAGAATATATTTTCGTGGCGGCTAGAACTGAATTTTCACTCTCTAGTTTAAGTAATTTTTTCTGAGACTCAGCAGTGCTTTAAATGTTTAATTACTCGAATAAGTAAAGATATTTTTTTATATATTTATATATACATGCATACAGTGATCAGTGATCAGTGATGTCATTTGAGATGTCATCAGTGATGTCATCAGTGATGTCACTGACCATGTCATGAAGGATGTAATATGTGACATCATCAGCAGTGGACTGCAGGCGCGCGAGTTATAGTGAGTCCAACTAACTATAACGTGGGAATTTCAATGGTTTTGTATGAGTAAAATGTTCAGCTAACTATAACTGGTGTGAAACCTATGTTTTTTTCTGTGAATTTCAAAGGTTTTTTAAATGCTAATTCCTAAATATAACAAATGTGAAACCTATGGTTTTTTCAGTGAATTTCAAAGATTTTTTAAATGCTAATTCCTAACTATAACGATTGTGAAACCTATGGTTTTTTCAGTGAATTTCGAAGGTTTTTTAAAAGCTAATTCCTTTGTATGTCAAGTTTGTAACCTACGATTTTTAAATTGCTTTTTTTTTAATAGCTGTTTTTTTAACTATTAATTATTAAATATTTTTTCTCAAATTTTATTTTCCAATGTATTTTTCATGTAGGTTTTTTTAAATCATTTTGTCTTGGAGCGCTCAGGGTGCGCGCACCGATAAGCTCACCCGAGAGCGCAGCAATATCGCTATTTCCGCAACCTTGATTTACCAAATGTGGAAATTGTGTGGCTTGGACAAAGAGGATTGAGAAGTCACCAATTGATACCATTGGTAAAATCTTTTTTGCATCTACCACACCCTGACCTCATAATTGTGCACTGTGGTGGCAATGACCTGGGAACTTTGACTGGGGTAGGTCTGGAAATGCTTTTAAAGGACATCTTTGGGCAATTGATGTCACTTTTTCCAAAAACTGCCTTGGTATTTTCTAATATATGCCAAAGGCAAAAATGGAACTGGTCCAACCAATTTTGTCCACAGATTGAGAAAGCAAGGAAACATGTGAATAAATCTGTTTCTGCTTTCCTCAGAGACTATGGTATGGGTTCCATATACCACAACAGCTTGCGTTACAACATGCAAGGCATCATTAGGAGAGATGGTGTACATTTTACAGATGAAGGGAATAGAGTCTTCCTCTTGAATCTGAGTCATCTGGCATTGGCAAAAACACCCACATAACACAACAGCTCTTTTCAGAGCTAACTTACCTCTAAGCACTCTAACTAATTTTTTTCTCTTTTTTTTTACACTGTTTTTTTCCCGTGGTGCGCTCAGGGTGTGCGTACCGGAGAGCGCATCTGAGAACGCACCCAGCGCTTTCCACGCAAAAATAAAAAGATATATAGTTTTTTTACCCTTCAGGGTCCTACTAGGCCCCCTCAGAAAACCTAGGGGGTCAGGGGGTGTCTACCCTGCCCCCTTTTAATCATTTCCCCCTTTTTATTTTCACCTCAGGTGTCTCGATTTTACCGAGACACAAGATGGCGGACTCTCCGGGCTTTTTAGAATGTTGACAGACATCCGACAACCAATCACCTTTCCGCTCGCGCACTCCCGTAGCGTGCCGGGTGCGCTCCCCGGTACGCGTACCGGTGAGCGCTCGGAGCGCGCCTATAGATATACATATGTGTTTTTGCAGTTAATTTTCGTAAAAACCACTGGACCAATTTTAAACAAATATGGAAAAGGCCCTACTACGTACCAGTCGCTACCATTGTGCCAAGTTTGGTGTAATTCCATTCAGCAGTACGGGCTGTAGCCGTGTCTAAATGTCCTATGGAAAACTGCATGGGGAAAACACATGTGAAACTATTGAAAATTAGAACCAATCAAAACGTTACTTACGTTTTGAATTTGTATGTGATGAAGTATGATTGGTTATGTATATATCTTAAATGAGAGGAAAACAGGCCATTTTGTGATACTCCTGTCTGAGGTACTTTTGAGAAGAATTTTGGGTGCTCAATTTCTGGACTTGGAATTACACAGTTTTAACTCTTCTCCTACTTAAAAAATGGTGAGTTGTTAATTTGTAAGAGGAACTATGTTGTACCACACCCTGACCTCATAATTGTGCACTGTGGTGAGTGCTCGGAGCGCGCCTATAGATATACATATGTGTTTTTGCAGTTAATTTTCGTAAAAACAACTGGACCAATTTTAAACAAATATGGAAAAGGCCCTACTACGTACCAGTCGCTACCATTGTGCCAAGTTTGGTGTAATTCCATTCAGCAGTACGGGCTGTAGCCGTGTCTAAATGTCCTATGGAAAACTGCATGGGGAAAACACATGTGAAACTATTGAAAATTAGAACCAATCAAAACGTTACTTACGTTTTGAATTTTATGTGATGAAGTATGATTGGTTATGTATATATCTTAAATGAGAGGAAAACAGGCCATTTTGTGATACTCCTGTCTGAGGTACTTTTGAGAAGAATTTTGGGTGCTCAATTTCTGGACTTGGAATTACACAGTTTTAACTCTTCTCCTACTTAAAAAAAGGTGAGTTGTTAATTTGTAAGAGGAACTATGTTGTACACTTTAAGATAATTTGGAAAAGGTTTTCTATTAGCTATTTACAGTCATTCTGTTATAATTATGGATTAAGAATGACTTAATCACATGCAGTGCTTTATATTTCTGGTTCCTGCCTCATACTATACACTACAAATTAATTTTAAAGAACTAAATACTTGATTAAGCTACTTTTACATTATGTATTTATAAAAACGATAAATGAAAGTGATTACTTTTTTCTGAAATTTACAGCAAGAAATTTGAATATAAAATGGAGGAGAGCAAGGAAATTTCTTTTGAAATTACAACAACATATCTTGAAAATGAAAATGTCATGGATATTGAAAGCACCATTTTATCACAAAGAGGAGATGACTTAAAAGATTTTTTGGATCAATCTCTAGACGAAGAATTAATTGAATGTTTAGATAAAATAGAATTCCAACAAACATCAATGAACACTTTACATGAGGACATTAATTATATGATTGTAGAAGAAATTCCAGATAAGGCCATGCTACAAGTTCTATTAAATTATGAAAAATCTGAACAATAAATTATGAATTACAAATTAAAAATTAGTTGACATATTATTCATTTTTATTTTTAATTTATGAGGTGAATGCGAAGTGATTGTAGTATAATGTAATACTTATAGTATAGAGTGCAAAAATGTTATGTTACATAGTAAGTTTACTCATATTTACTTCGCTTCTCCCACTGTATTTTTACCAATGTATATTTGACATCTCTTCTTCATCTCCTGCCTCCTTTCTCTCACTGTCTGTCTCTGATGCACCCTATCGCCGCCATTTTGTGTAGTTTCGGAAGAGAGTGAAATGTAATACTTCAAAACTTGAAAAGGGAGCAGGGTAGAGTGCCCCTCACCCCCTAGACCTTCTCAGGAGGTCCCAAAAGGATCTGTTTCTGCTTTCCTGAGAGACTAGGGTATGAGTTCAATATACCACAATAACTTGCATTACAACATGCAAGATATCTACAGAGGAGACGATGTACATTTCTCAGATGAGGAGAACAGAGTTTTTCTCTTGAATTTTAGACTCTGCATCAGTACCTACTTGTAGGTACTTAAATCACCCACATAACACAACAGCTCTTTCTCGAGCTACCCTACCTCTAAGAAATCCAAAAATCTAATTTAAAACTATTTTCTTTCACTGTTTTACTCTGTGGTGCGCTCAGGGTGCGCGTACTGGAGAGCGTACATGGGAACGCACCCAGCGCTTACCCCGCGAAAATTGCAAAAAAAAAAGTATTTTTGCCCTTCAGGGTCCTTCTAGGCCAACCTCAAAAAACCTAGGGGGTCAGGGGGTGTGTACCCAGCCCCCTTTTACACATTTCCCCCTTTTTATTTTCACCTCTTGTGTCTCGATCCTACCCAGCAACAAGATGGCGGACTCTCCGGACTGTTTAGAATGTTAACAGACATCCGACAGCCAATCAGCTTTCCGCTCGCGCACTTCTGTAGCGCGCCGAGTGCGCTCCCCGGTACGCGTACCGGAGAGCGCTCGGAGCGCACCTATAGATATATATGTGTTTTTGAAGTTAATTTTCGTAAAAACCACTGGAGCAAATTTCACCAAATATAGCAAAGGCACATCTGCATACCAGTCCCTACAATTTTGCAAAGTTTGGCGTAATGCCGTGTCAGAACGTCCTATGGAAAATTGCATGGGGAATACATGTTTTAGGACCCCCCTTTTTTCTCAGCCCCCACTTGACGAATCCCCCTAAAACTTTCAGGACAGGAGCGGAGCGGAGCTGGCCAAAATTTTGGAAAATTACACGCAAATTTCTCAACCGGCGCCAAAGATATTCCCAATAGAATGTTGCGGATTTCCTATGGTAGCTAGGTCCTAACTATAACTACCTACTGGCGACCGCCAGTAGGTACTATTATTATTATTTGGAATCTTGTATAGCGCACGGTTACCCTTGGGCATCCCAGCGCTCGTTCATGACTCAAGGGAATGGAGCTAAGAAAACAGCATTGAAAACAGCATTAAGCGGGGAACAGGTGGGTCTTGAGTAGCTTTCGGAACCGAATAGTACCAGCCTCTATCCGTAAATTCAAAGGCAGCGCATTCCATAACTTGGCTGCGTTCACCGAGAATCTTCTACCGCCCGTCCGGGCTCTTTTCACTCTGGCCACTTGTAACAAAGATTTGTGGTCAGAGCGTAGGGCTCTAGTAGCCTTGTAAGGGAGCACCATATTACCCAAAATGGGAGGACCCTTCCCCGGCAGGATTTTATGAGCCGTACAGAGAGATTAAAATGTTATCCTCTCCTGTACCGGAAGCCCATGCAATGCTCTTAATGCCGGTTTTGCTGACTGTCTCCTTGGAATATTCATCAGCAGCCTTGCTGCTGCATTCTGCACTTGTTGGAGTTTATTGAGCATTGCTTCCGGAGCGCCCCAAAAAAGCGCATTGCTATAATCTAACCTCGAGACAATCAGCCCCTGGATAAGAAGTTTCCTGGAGGTCGGAGGGAGAAGGGGTAAAATCTTACGGGCTGATCGGAGCAGAGCAAAACAGACTCCGGGAATATATATAATTAATTTTGAATAATTATTAACGGCACCATTTTTCAAGAGTGAATCAATAGAAAATGAATGGTTAAATACAATCTGCTCGGTTTCACACAACTTTGGTTTTGTGTCAAAGGCCTTCTTGCGAGGTGCAGGCCACATTGTGTTGCAATTTCAAAGAGCCTGACAGTTTAGAGTTATTTACATGTTAGTCTAGTAGTAACCTGCTACAACAACTGTTATTTCTACTCCTCTGTTCTACATGTTCCTCACTGTGTTCATACATTTTCGGGCTCTGCAAGTTCGGCAAGGCTACAGCGTCTGCTAAGTTGTTTTCAACCCATCACTTCTCTCCTTTACATCGAATCGCTTTTTATCTTTAGAATGCATTTGTTCTGCTCTGTGTCTCACGTTTTGCTGGGACCATTTTGTCCAGATATGGACCTCTATGCACAACAACCAGCAACATATCAGGCTTTCTATTGTCAGTCTCCCCAAGGTTGAGACCCCGAAGGCTGATGCCCCTCTAGCTCTATGTTCTACGTCCCTCCTGTTTCCCTATAAGCATTAAGTTTGTGTTGTATGTGTGACGCATTTATGATACTGTTTATTTTCTCACATGGTTGTAACATTATGGCCATGTGAGCAGTGGCAGCTCGCACCGGTAAAAGCGTTAAGGCAATGGGGCTTTGGCGTGAAGTGGTGGCTGGGGGAAGTCGACAGACAATGGGATAAGTAAGAATAAATACATACAACTCCTATCTTCGCACTCGCCACATCGCCAACGGCAATGTGGAGAGCGCAAAGTGATGGCGTTATTTATTTGTTATTACTTATCCCATCGTGTGTCGGCTTCAAGTACCCCCACGCCACCTCACCACTCTTACCTGTTCGAGCCGCTACTACATTTGAGCAATCTACCAGTCAAATAGCTGGTTGCTGTTTGAACTGTGAAATACCGCAATTATCATGGTTCAGAGGGCCCATCAGCCCCCTGGGCCCGGGTGCCAATGTACCAGCTGCACCAATGAAAGCTACGCTCCTGTTATTTACTTTCGTTTTGCATTGTGTTTCTTTCTCTCCTAGAGCTCTGTTTTGCTTATAAATAAATAGAGAATAAATGTGCAATTTGATGTTCGAGTCAAAGTGTTTCGTTAAGCCATTGTACAAATGTATCACAATCGGAAAAACAATCATGTCCCATATAGTCTTTCAACATTGAGTGAATTGCTTTGGCACCTCAGTGAGTAAACATTGGTGTAAAGATGCATGCATTTTTTCACTCTAATTTTATTGAATTACGTCTATTTCATAGAATATACAGTTGAGAAGCGAGACACTGGACTATCTACAGGAGGGGACATTCATGTTACAAAACGTGTTTACTTCATGTTATACATTTAACATGGACTGGTATGAGAAGTGTTACTGTTGACTTAAGTTTTAGGAACTGCATACGAGACAATTCAAGAATGTATAGCAGTTGTTTCTGAAGGTAAATATTTGTTCCCAATTAAATTATTCCATGTTAAATTTAAAGTTCAATATTTTTTAGCACTGGGCAATGGAAAATGTATGGACATTTAGAGATCTTGGAAATAACCTGCAGTTATTTCTGTTTAAATAGTTGCTTCTAATTAAGTTATTCCATGTTAAATTCCAAGTTGCAAATGTTTGGCACATGGTAAAGCAAGCAGTTGAGACATATGGAAAATGAGAGATCTGGGGAGTCTGATGGGTTGTGTTGAATAGCAATGCCATCAGTTACAGACATTGCTCTGTGTACTTTGTCTCTATTGCTTTGACAAAAGCTTCAAAATACAATCTCATCGTGGAGATGCAAATTTCCCAACATGTGATGTGTCATGCCATTCATGCAGCTAAGCAGGGATGCACTGAAGTCATAGCAAGCCTCCGGTTTTATTGCAAATAAACATGAACACATTTTCTCAAACCGCTTTCATCACTGTCCATATTGTAGATTAAAATGTTGGCCTCGGCACATTGGAAAATCGGCTTCCAAAGAAACAAATGAGCTGTGTGTTTACTCTCCCTCCCAGTAGCCCTCAGGTCCTGGCAGAGATGAGATACAAAGGAAATCACAAGAATCCACTGCTGTATTTGTTTAAATTAGCTGCACAGCGCAAACCAACAGCTTGGAAGATATATTATGTGGCAAGGCTATTGATAAAAATGTATTTTAGTCAATAAATATCTATATGGTGAAACATGCAGGAAAAAAAAACAACCAAGTAGTTTAAAGTCCACTGCAGAATAATACGTTTTGTTATCAGCTACTGCCACGTCATAGCTGTGAATACCCAGATTTAGAATCTGGTGTATTGAAAAGGCGTGCGAAACAATTTCTCACACTAAAATGTAGTAGGTTCACAAAATATGTAGCCTGCTTCACATTTTTTGCAAACTTAACTATGCTAAAAACAATTATGATTTTACATTTAACACCTTGATTCACAGAAGCCATAGGCCAAGAAAGTATGAGGTTTTTTCCTTACCCAGTAAATACCAACAAAATATAGCGCGGTATTTTGTGGTTGCATAAATGCTCCCTAGTCTGAGATTTAGTACATTTCTGGTAAAAAGCTTAATTGGTGCTTGATGCGCAACGAATGCCACATGTATTAGAATTTGCAACACATTTCTCTCACTTTGAATCGCGGAAGGTTTACAACCCTCTAGAAACAGGGGTTAGTATAAGGGTCAACCACTTGTAATCAGGGCCAGAATCAGGATTAGTAGAATGCTACAATAACCTTCATTACTCTAAGGACCACATGTATCAAAATTTGTAATAGCGATTACCTAATTGCGAGTTTCAGCTAATCGCAATTAGGTTATCGCCATTACAAATGTATGATACTCCAAGAGATTCATATAGCGATTCGTAGGGGGTCGCAAATCGAGCAACCTAATTAATATTAATAAGATGTGTTGCAATTTGCGACCCCCTAGGAATGGCTAAAATCACGGCGATGGTGGCCTACTGGGGTAAGCACACCACGATTTCCATTGTAGTCCTTATCATCTATTTGTGGGGGTAACATATGCCCTGCTTATATAGGATCCAATTATATTAGGGGTGTGATACCATTAGACATGTAACCCTTCCATCCACTGCATAAGGTTTTTTTCCCCCCAAAGTGGTGCCCAAGTCAAAATGGGTGCTATTTGTGAGAAAGGAAAAACACGTAAAGCTTACAAAATGGCTATTTATTATCTTATCTGTTTGTTTTAGTTGTATAGAGAAGGTGTGGCATACAAGACATGGACACTTATTGAAACTTAAAGTAGCATAGGAGATGTGATTAAGCCCTCTTATGTATAGAATCACTTACCCTTTTGTACAGATGGATCTATAAATCACATTTGAATGTGTAGGCGATACTCAAATTTAAAGTTGTGTCCATTGTACTTCATCGTTCAGGACCCTAATTGAGGTGCCCAAATGTTATATCCACCTTTGCTCTGCTATAAAGTTATTTTTTGTTATTGTCTCTGGGTGGGATTTGTTCAATAGTATTCAAAATCATTTTTGGAGTGTTTATTTTTTAGCAAAGTGTCCCATTCTGAGACAGCATGTCAACTCCCCATATGCCATTCTTCCCTGTCCATTGGTTCGACAGATTACAACCATGGTAGAGATGAGGACAAAAAAGAAAAAGAATTTAAAAAAAATTGTCAAAAAAAAGTGTCCCATCAACTGTATTGTATCTTTTTGCATCTGAACGTGCTCCTATGTTCGTTCATCAGTACTTTTGCTTTCCTTGTGGTCGTTCTCACTTATCTTTCACCACAGGTGCACTTTAAGAAGATATATCAAATTGCAGAATTGTAGTTTGTGAACGTCCTTTGTACCCAAGGAGTTCTTAGGCCCAGTTCTAGTTGTTTTTCATTTTGTGAGAATACACACACTGCAGTGTCCACATGGGGGCTGGCCTGATTTGACTGATAAGTTCCACCGTGTGAGTAAGTTATTCTCTTCCTTCTGCGGTTTGGGACAAGTGTAAACTAATTCATCCTTGAGTGATCATCCTCATTTGAACAAGAATATTGGTTTGGCAAATTCTAATGCATCCAATATCAGAATATTCCAATGTATTTTCATAATTTTCTGAACAGCCTTTGAGTGTTTGTCAAAGGAAGTTGCACAGATCAGGTAGCCAAGTGTAGTTCGTTTGGAATTTTCAAGTAAAACTTCTTTTGGGGTTTTTGATGCTCTTTCGCATGCCCAATTAATCACTTGGCAAGGGTAATTCTTCTCACTCAGCTTCTCAGATAGACAGTCTGAATGCTTGTGGAAGTTTTTCTTGTTTGTGCAATTTCTCCTCAATCTTAAGAATTGTCCTATGGGGAGATTGTCCGGTTGTGACGTCAGATAATTTATGTCATATTTTAGTAAATTGTTTATGTCTGTGGGTTTGTGGGTATACCTCACTCCTCAGAGTATTTTGATGTGGACTGATCTTCAAGTCCAATAACGGAATCTCTTTGTTGCTCAATGCCATGGTGAATTTTAAATACTCATTTGCACTGTTGATCCAGGCCACAGACTGTTTAGCTATATCTGCAATACCTGACCAGTTTAGCTATATCTGCAATACCTGACCAGACAACAAAAATTGTAATAAATATGACATTTCTATACCTTGATATAATCAAGGAATAGATTCTCCTCATTGTAGATAAACTCTTCCTCAAAGGCATGGGCGTATAGGCAGGCCACACTGGGGACAAATGTGCTGCCCATTTAAGTCTCATGGGTCTGTAGGTAGCACTTGTCTTTGGACTTAAAATAGTTCCTTGTAAGTGCTGTGTGGGCACATTCCATTATGAATTCCCATGAGGTTATAGAAGGCAACTCCTCCTTCTTCAACTAATGGTCCAATACTCTTTGTGACTCTTCTTGGAGTATACTCGTATAGAGTGCTTTGACATCTAGAATCATGAACAATTGGTTATATGGATCGAGCTGTCTCTGACTCAGGACCATGAGCATGTCTTTTGCATCCTGTATGTAGGATGGCATTCTCTTTACTCGGGGTTGTAGGAAGTGGTCCACAAATTTTGATAGGGAATCTAATGGTGGACCTATTCCAGGAACAACAGGGAGGCCTGGTAGTGTCTGCAATCATTCAGTAATTACTTACACGCTTGCCTCTCTTGGTAGGATAACAACAGCACCACCTTTGTCATCCGGCTCAATTATGATTTTTGTATTTTTGCCAAGTCGGTTATTGCATCTTTTTCCCCCTGTGAAGTATTGTGAAAATTCTGACTGACTCTGTGTATTGTTTAGGGTATCAATTTCTATTGTAACAGCTTTCTCAAATGCTTGTACTCATATGGGTAAGCTATTGATGGGAGGATGGAAGGTAGACTTTTTATGTAGGCCTGTGTTTGTCCCTATGTTGTCTACCTGTTTTAAAAAAAAAGTTTTTCAGACATATGATGCAAAAGTATTCTGCCATTGCTTTTCTCAAAGTGAATGTATCATGTTTTTGAGGAGGAACAACACCTAAACCTTTATTCAAGGCTTTCAGTTGTAGCTCAGCTAGATCTGTCTTGCTTAGATTTACCACGACATTCTGTCACTGCTTGTCCCAAGTTGTGGGAAATGGTCTCTTTGTTCTCTTTGTTCATCTTGGGGGCTCCACTGCACCCTGCAGTTCTTTCTTCTCCCTCTACTCCGTTCTCTGTCTCTGGCTAATAAAGACATTGCGGGTTGGAACTGTGGTGGATTCCCACACGGATTTTGTAATGGAGGGCCTTGGAAGGGGTTCCATCCCATCATTAGTTGTTGTTCTGTTGCTATGTTAACTTCCTCTTGGTTTACTGAAAATAGGAGTTACTGGGGTCTGACTTTGATGTTGATGTTGAGGACCTTGTAGAGAAAATGGCTGAACTGTAGCTTCTCTCACTTTGGAAGTCTGGGTTTGAGTGCAGATATACATTTCCCTTCAAACTGTTTTTAGATCTTTCTAGAATTTCTGTATTTTTTGTTTTGTCAGATTTTTTTTAACTCATTGATTATTGTTTTTGTCTCATCTAGTTTCTTTTTTATTGCTGTGATGGATATCTGTGCTTTTAATGCAGTTTCACTTACTCTAATTGTTAACAGTAATTCATTAGAAAGTTTCCTAGGCGTAAGAGGATCCCTAGGAAAACACTGAGCCTATATTAAAAGGATTCTCAGAGGATGAATTTTCCACTTCAGATGGAATGACCAGATAATTGATCCTAGTGGGATTCAAACCACTGACCTACAAATGACAATTTATCAGTGAAAAGTGTTTACAGACTAGAAACATTGTTGAAAGCCCCTGTGATTGAACAGACCTTCAAGGAATCAAAAGACCAAGGTGGTAATGTGAAACGGAGATTATGCAAGCTTAAAATCAAGAACCTTAACCAATACATGTGTTAGAAAATGTGGTTACACATACACTTCACACAAATCCGCCCAGCATTAGAATGAATGAGAGTGGGCAAGCTAATGTGTTAGCTGGCAGGAGATAATTCTCAAATTCTGTTAAAGTACGTTTAATGGTGACCTCCACAACACAGGCCCAAAACTGGAAACTCTTTGCTTTCTAAAAGAAATCTGCTCATATACTGGAAAGGTCTTGTTCAAAGTTAACAGGTAACAACCATCCCACCTTCCCTGACCCGATGGTTAATGTTCCTGATTTCTTACCAGCGCTGAAGAACCATCTCTTTACCTACTGGGGAGATCCTTGCCTGCATACTACAGGAGGCTTATTTGATCAATGGAAAATCAGAAACAAGGATCATTTCAATGCCACACACTCATTTCCCCAAGGATATTGATTAAGACTAATACATTGGCAGGGCAGAATAGAAATAAGCACAAGGTGTCAGAGAATTTGCCCCAATAGAAACACTGATTTTACAGACATCCCCTCGAAAGGGAATTTCATGACTATATACAACAATCGATACCAGACCTGCAATGGTTTGAATAGATCAAATGTGATAATGGGAGAAAGTCTTTGAGCAAGAAATAATGGAGGAAGAATGGAATAGCTTATGGCTAAGGGTGTCTAAGATGTCAATATGCACCCAGTATAAAGAGAACGCTAACAAAGTCATACCCACTAGAATCTGACTCCAGTGAGATTTAAGGTTACTTTTGGAAGATCAGATTAATTTTGAAAAAGTTGTCAATAGAGAAGTATAATGACAAATGTCTTGTAGACCTGCCCCAGGTACGGCCATACTGGACATAATTGCTTAGCCTTATAAAAGACATAACATCTGTGAATCTTCCGTTGGAACCATTCACATTATTTTAGGAACTTTCGGTGTTAGATAGCATTTTCCCTCAGTATACTCCTGGAGGAAAACTCATATCAGAAGATTGTCAAAGCCTGGACCCCTACAAGAATACTAATTAAAGCCATTCATATTTAACACCACAGTTTCAATATTCGGAGCATTGTAGGCCCCGTATTTTGGATTTTGGTGCTCCCTAATTGAAACTATCACTTTAGAACCAAATAAATCCCACATATTATTTCTGAAACATTCTCATAAGAATGACAGACAATACATCTTTTTGAATGCTTTATAGAAGTATTTAGGTCAAAACATGCCCTCAGTAAATTAGCAGCATAGCTTATAAATCATTAGTAAAAGAACTCAGTACAGTTCAATATGAAATCTGACATAGATTCGCTTTCAAGAATGGGAGTAAGGGTCCCTGACCATTTTGAGAGAAATGCATACTCGTATATAGGACTTTGGACAATAGGTTTCATACATTTGGTGGGAACACATGACTCATAAAGTTTAAACAAATAGGTAACAGTCTAAAGGAAACATTTCTGCATAGAGTATATTCACAGATTTTCCCAACACCAATACATTGTGATTTGATCATTCTCACAGTCTTTGTAATACAGTATAACTAATACAATGTTACCAGAACTAGGATGAGTAAAATGTTATCCTTGGCTTAGTACATTCAGTACATTCAGGAAGCATTTCCTAATAAACTGTTCTGCTGACTTATGCAAAACTATAAAAGTTTATTTTAGAAGTGCAATCAACAATAATATCACATGACATAGGATGCCATCTAAACAAGATGGAAGACAATATAAACACAGATCAGTGTTAGCAGTAGCCCAAATATAGGGGCCAATTAGGATGGCGGTGGTGGCGATCCGTCCGCCACCTTTGCCCGTCCGCCACCTATTTCCCCCCGCCATATTACAATGGCGGGGGACCGTGGCGGACGGGAAGACCATCCGCCGCTTTTCCGCCGCGGTCTCCTTGCAAACGCTGTGTAAAAGGTCTAATATGGTGGTGGTGTCTATCAGACACCGCCAACCATATTAGAATGGTCTGAGGGAAATGCCTTTCCGTGGCGGCAATGCCGCCACAAAAAGGCATACGGTCCTTGATTTGGGGGCCCGTTGCGGGTCCCTAGGGTGAAAGGGGGTGGGGGTGCACATGGGGGGTACCTATGGTACCCCCCTGGGTTTCACAGTACAACATGGTGCCTGTCATGTTGTGCTGTGAAACGCACAACATGCATTTTTGAAATTGCGGCGGACGGTGCTTTCAGCACCGTCGGCCGCAATGTAAGAATGTGGGATGCACCCACCACTGTGGCGGGTGCATCCTAATTAGGGGCACGGTACCTCCGCCCTTGTGTCCAGACAGGATTGCGGACGGACTTTGTCCGTCCGCTATCCTAATCGACCCCATAGTGTGCTATTTTATTAACAGAAAAATACCACTCACACTTCTCCCTTCTGATGATTCCATCATCAATTTTATTCTTTATTACAGTATTTATCATTAATTAACTTTGAATTCTGCTGTTTGGTCTTTATGATAAGCTTCATGTTATCATAAAGTTCACTTTGCATCTCTTCGACTTTGACATCTTTTCTCTTTAATTTGCTTTCTCTTGTTGTTAACATCTTATACCCACAAGTCATTACTTCAATGATGAAATTCCTTGGCAGCATTTCAAGTAAACACACATGCAATACTAATTAGTATTAAAAATATTGGTGTTAATAGCAACTTCAAACCTCCTCTGCCAACACTACCTAGCATTGACTTATCTTTACAGATCCATGTCCAATTGATTTGAAGAATGATCCAATTCCTTCTCGGCTCCTGTTTCCTCTAGTTCAATTAATTCATGTGTTATGTTTGTAATATTAATAATGTAGCCATTAATTTGATTATGTATGAAAGGAATATGAGCACAGCACTCTCGAGCATTTGCAAACTCCACCTCCCTTTTCGAGGAGCAAATCAGGCGAAGGGCAGTTTTACATAATCATAGCCTGTGTTGCAAGCTTTTCTTTATTCATCACAAGTAAAGCAAGCCTGGCAGCTAATGCAGACAATTGTCTAATCTTTCCATTCTTCAATGCTACTTCTACTGTTGATATTAGTGCTCCAAAGATATCAATGAGGATCTGTTTAAAGCTTCATCAGTTTTGTCTACTATAACTCTCAAAGGGTATATCTAAATTATTAGTAAGGTAAATTCAATGAAAAACGAATGCAGCATTCCTTCCTTCCCGATGTTGTGGTAACTGGAAATAAGCTCATTTACCACATACATACTATATGTCTTTAATGCTAGCTTCTGCAATGGAAAGAGACTTTGCTTTTGCTAAATAACTGTGTTCACACTCACTCCATCCTAACTTCTCAACTGTCTCATTTCCCTCTGGCTGTCGTACCATGCATAATGCATTCACTTCAAGAATCAATTTAGGAGGAGGTTCTTTTAAAATCTCATACCTATTCTAATAACATGGACGACATTTGTTTTCTTTTCTACTTTCTCTTCATCAACATGTATTCTATCATTCATGACATCTATGACAATTCTTTCATCTGAGTAGAATTGAAATGTTATATCATGCACATTATGATAGGCAATGCTGTTAATAGTTGGAGGAGTAAAGAATTTCATCATGGATTCACGATGTTCCCTTAATTTTTGTTTAATTGAGTTTTGTGATAATATAGATTAAGAAAAACAGACTAAGAAAAGAATAAGCTAAAGGGAGGTAAATATAAGCTGTTCCTTCAGCTGCAGAAGCTGGCAGATAAAGACAAATAAAACAATGTTCAACTTGCAATACCGGTGCACATGCAGATAGCATGTGATAATACACATTGAACTATGCACATTCTCATGCTGTGAGAGGTGTGAAATCCTTCCTTCATGAGTACTATTACGATTAGAAAGGTCATCTCCTCCAAGCAAATAAACATCCAACTTCCATCCAAACATTGCAAACAAAATAGCAACTGCCAAACTTACAACCATAACTTTGCAGTGTGACTGCACCATCAGCAACTTAAATCTATTCAAGGAAACGTCTAAAATAAACAAAAAGTATTCTACTAATGATTAGCATATTGTCTCTACCATATTTTGGAAACTATTTGGATCTTTTATTCTGCATCAGCTGGATGCCTTAAGGGGCTATCGTCCTTTAACAGTTACCCTGACTTTCCATTCATCCTTTTTACGTTTGTCAGTTGATATTTTCAAATTCCTTAGAGCTTTGCAGTTTTCTTTTGTTGTATTTCAAGGAGGTTCATCTGAGTCACTCAAAGAATAATCTGAATCAAATTAGATGTTTGCATAGTATGTCCAGTCTGGCCCAGCATTCTTTTGATTCACCTTTCTCCTTCTTTTTGGTTTTATTACATTTGTTGAGTCCAGGTCAGAGTCACAAATGTCTTCTTTATTCTTATTCTTCTATCTAAGTATGGGGCATATATATTAAGCAATTTAGGGATTGCTGAATTTGCGAATCGTAAAATTAGGCCATTTGTGAATGCAAAATGGGCGTACGCAATGTATGAAAGAATTCACAGAATATCCCTGAAATTCGCTAATTCTGCAATTACCTTTTTTGCGAAAACCAAACAGCAAATCAGTATTAAAGAAATTGCAATTTAGAAATCACAATCTTATGTATGATCCATTTGAAATCTGCTATTGTGCCAGAATTCACTATTTTGTATGTGCAAATTAGCACCAATTCCAATCAGGTGGTAACAAGGTGAAAACTATATAAACGTCCCCACAAGGCCTCAGAATGTTTCAAAATGATCTCGCTGTACATCATGGTGAGGATGCCGAGGATACAAGCAGCAGCAGCACAGAGAAGAAGGGAGAGACATGAACACATTTTAAGAGTGTACATCACATTGTTGGGGCAGACAGAGGAAGAGAACTATTAGAAATATTGGTTGGATTCAGACATGATCTATGATCTGATAGCTGAACGAGATCCATTACTGCAGCATAAGACTCGCCAGACACATGCTATTCCCACACATGAGCAGGTCCTATGTTCACTACACCTCCTAGCTTCAGGTAGCCTCCAGGGGTAATAGCTGCGGCAGCAGGGGTCTCCCAAAGTGAACTATCACTCTATATGAATTAGTTCCTGGAAGCTATGTTGCAGAGGATACACCAGCACATAAGATTTCCTACAACACCACAGGAATTGCAGAAAACTAAATTAGACTTTTATCAGATAGCTCATTTCCACCATGTAAATTGGGTGCATTGATGGAACACGTGTAGTTATATGTCACCCCTCAGTAAATGAGTACATTTACAGGAGTAGGAAATCATATCAAAGTCATAAGCAATTCCAAAAATATGATCACAGAAATAGTGGCAAGATACCCATGTAGTACACATGATTAATGCGTCTTCAGACATAGTGGCTTACATACACATCTCCTTGGTGGTGAATTTGGCAAAGAATACCTGCTCATAAAATGCATCTAACACTATCTTACCGACTCTCTGGTGATGTTGAAACATTGCAGTGCGTAACATATTGCCTCTACCCTCTGGGTAACTGCTCATATGCTGTGCACTCATTCATTCTTACACCATTCCTGAATCCGACTACAAAAGGGAACAGCAATACAATGCATTGCAAATATCAACACCCAAAGTGACCTTTGGTCTATTGAAGAGTAGGTTCAGCTGTCTAGATAAAAGTGGAGGTGCATTGTAGTACAGGCCAGATACATGTTGCAAAATTGTGGCCACTTGTGCAATGTTGTACAACATTGCAGATTCAAGAGGCATACCCTTGGACCTTACGGACAGTGAATTTGATGAAGACGTTGAGCTAGGTCAACATCAACAAGCAACAGTTCAAGTGCAGCAGACGGAAGACAGTGACATGAAGAAATAACGCAGAATTATTTTTAAGGTGGGCAATGGTGACACACTACATGGTTTCATTGCTATTGTGATTTTTTCAAACCATAACTCAGGTAGTGTAAATACACAAATACCTAGCAAAATACATGCAGTATGGAAGTAATATAGCAAATAGAAAACATTGTCATGTTAGTTGGTCAACTGAATGCCAGTGGTTACCTCACCTAATGGCATTTCTGGACTCAAAGCCACACTATCTTCTGCAGCCACGCACTCCTGTGGCCCGGTTTGCATGCTCTGTCACATCCCTTGTTGAAGCGTCTGAGGCAGAAGTATTTCTTGAACTGCACCACCTGCATTCTGTTAATGGTGCTATAATACAACTGAGGCTCGAGGCCTCCCTATCCCCTCCATCCAGTACATTACCCAGTACATTACTACAACCAACTGTGGCAGTTTGAAAATGCTCAACAGCATTGGTGACCTGTATCAATCCTCTGGCCACTTCACCACAACAATGGGTAATTTTTACCTTCATGCCCACAGCCCAACGAGACAGGACAGCTGTTGTATTGCTCAGCCAATTAATGGCCCTCTAGGCGGCCAAGTAATTGATGGTGCCTGTTGTGCCTTTTGTAGGAAGACACATGGTCTTCCTGCATTAGGTTGCATAGTTCATTGATGGCTAGTGTCATGTGACTGAAGTTCTTTGCTTTTTCCCTCTGTCATTCCACCACTGCTATAGTGAGCTGTGTGATGCTGTCATTCATATCAACCATGTTTTTTTTACTGCGAAAAGCTGTGTATCCATTGAACGCATGTGTTTGCATTGCAGGTGCTGCACTTTCAGCATTGTGTTCTCAATCCCACCACAGACAGATGGTCCATTGCCTTCTCCAGCTTGCATGTGTGCCCTTACCCTCCGCCACCTGATGTGGATATTCCTGCGCTGCCTGTGGATTAGGGCTGTTGGGCTGGATGTTTTCTCGGGCTGTGTTGAGGAAAGGTCAGGTTGGCTCTCCTCTGCATTACAAACTCAGGTAGTGGTGCCCCTGTGGTCCTGTGCCATGTGGATGCAGATGTGGTGGGTGATGGGGCCACTGTGTAGTCATCTCCTGACTCTGCCTGAGTCACCAAAGGTTCATGGGCTTTGCTTTCGTCTGACTCCTGCTCCAGTGTATCTGTGATGTGAAACAGTAAAATGTAAGTTTGTGATTTTGACATTTGCATCACTTTTCACAGTGTTTTGTCTAATACATCTATTTAGCAACACATTGCGTATATGTGTATCACTTGCTTGTTACACTTCAATGCACCTATGTTGTTTTGATTTTCCTCCTTGCCTTTCCATTTGGAGTTTCTGGCTACTAATCCCACGAAGCATTCAATCAATCAATCAATCATCGCATTTATATATAGCGCACTACTTACCCAGAGGGTCTCAAGGCACTGGGGGGGGGGGGGGGGGGGGATCTGCTACTGCTCGAACAACCAGGTCTTGAGTTGCTTCCTGAAGGTGAGGTGGTCCTGGGTCAGGCAGAGGTGGGTGGGGAGGGAGTTCCATGTCTTGGCGGCGAGGTAGGAGAAGGACCGTCCCACTGTGGTGGCTCTACGGATGCGGGGGACGGCGGCAAGGGCGAGGCTGGTCGATCAAAGCTGGCGTTTGGGAGCGTAGAAGTTGAGGCGGCTGTTGAGGTATCCTGGGCCTTGGCTGTGTAGGGCTTTGTGTGCGTGGGTGAGGAGACGGAAGGTGATTCTCTTGTTGACCGGGAGCCAGTGCAGATCTCTCAGGTGTCCGGAGATGTGGCTGCGATGGGGGATGTCCAGGATGAGTCGTGCTGAGGCGTTCTGGATCCGCTGGAGTCTCTTCTGGAGTTTGGCGGTGGTTCCGGCGTAGAGGGTGTTGCCGTAGTCCAGACGGCTGGTGACGAGGGCCTGGGTGACCGTCTTCCTGGTCTCGGTGGAGATCCACCGGAAGATCTTACGAAGCATGCGCAGGATGTTGAAGCACGATGAGGAGACGGCGTTGACTTGTCTGGTCATGGAGAGGGAGGAGTCCAGGCTGAAGCCCAGGTTGCGTGCGTGGTCTGTTGGTTTGGGTGCGCTGCCTAGGGCGGGGGGCCACCAGGAGTCGTCCCAAGCGGCGGGTGAGGATCCCAGGATGAGGACTTCCGTCTTATCTGAGTTCAGTTTCAGGCGGCTGTTCTTCATCCATTCGGCTACCTCTTTCATCCCTTCGTGGAGGTTGGCTCTGGCGGTGGTGGGGTCGTTGGTAAGGGAGAGGATCAGCTGGGTGTCGTCGGCGTAGGAGATGATGTTGAGGTTGTGCTGGCGTGCGATGTCTGCGAGGGGGCTCATGTAGATGTTGAAGAGGGTTGGACTGAGCGAGGAGCCTTGAGGGACGCCGCAGATGACTTTGGTGGCTTCTGATCTGAACGGAGGGAGGCGGAATCTCTGTGTCCTTCCGGCGAGGAAGGAGATGATCCACTCCGGTGCCTTCTCTCGGACTCCGACGTAGCTGAGGCGTTGTACTAGGGTACGATGGCAGACAGTGTCGAAGGCCGCAGAGAGGTCGAGGAGGATGAGGGCCGCTGTTTCTCCGTTGTCGAGCAGCGCTCGGATGTCATCGGTGACTGCGATCAGGGCGGTGGCAAGTAAAATGTGGCCTGGAGTATTATTTGCTCCACTAAGGTTGATCTAACTATAGGGGTAAATTGTTACATTTAACATGCATTTGGTCATTTGCATGCATCTTACGTTGGGCAGTGCTGGCCGGTGCAGACGTGTCAATCTGCATCACTCTATTGATGGCTTTAGGCCGAAGTGTAGGCTCCACCAGGTCCTCTAAGGGTGTAGACACAGTTTGTGTGGATGGGCCTCTTCCAGTCTTCCTCACCTTTGCAAGCTTTGTAGCAACCTTTTTTGGTCCAGCTTCGCAGGTCATACCACGGCTTACGTAGATCCGCAATAGAGTGCTGTGTGACCCCCCACTGCACTTATTTTAGATTGGATACCCAGCCATAGTTTTCTTTTTTCGCACTCTGGGACATGGAGTGACTTTTTTCCAAACAGTTTCTCGTGGCTCTTCACCACTTCCTCAGTTACCACTTCCAACTCTTTCTCACTAAACTTTAGCTTTCTTTTGCACAGTGCTGGCTCCTTCTCAGTGTTTTTTGACAACACTCTGGTTTTCTTGCACAGGTTCTGCTGTCCAATTAGGCTTTGTAGTGATTGGCACCTGCAGTCTGCCTCCTCCTCTCACTCAATACACAGGTAACAGCATTAAAAGCCTCCCTTTCGTGGTTGTGAGCTCATAATGCTGCACCAAAATGCTAGATTCAATAATTGTGATTCTCAAAATAGCAAATTAGTTTTTTTAGGAATCGCATTTAGGTAATCTGTATTTTGCGAATGCAATTTTTACTGACTCAAAAAATTATTCGGCATTTCTGCATACATTGGGCTTTGCAATTCACAAACAGCGATTTGTTAAATACCGCTATTTGGTAATCACAAATTTGGAGTTTGATACATGTGGCCCTAGGTTCCCTAATCATGTCAGGGCTTATGTCTCAGTGGTCTCTTTCTAAGATTTGATATCTTTGGCCCCTTTTCTCTTGAAAATGCTTGAGTTTCTGATTTCAAACACAACTTATTCACTTCCCACAGTAGTCTTTTTACTCAGTTTCAGGCTTTGTCTCGCTGGCAGGTTGATGTGGCAGATTAGTTCAGCTTTCCATCAGTTTTCATTCCCTCTACATATGCATATTCTCAGACCAGTTCTCAGGATCACAGAAGTCGCTGGGTTTGAAACCTCCACATCAGTCTCTGATTCAGCAGGTTGTTCATTCAATCGAGATGGTGGGTCTCCAGTCTTGTCTTTAATGTCCTTGTCTGAAGTCTCAGACACCACTAACCTTGGGTGATTAGGAGAATTGCAGTGCAGGTGTTAAATCTACTTCTTCTTCTTTGTACCTTGCCCTCTTGGTATGGGAGGAGTATATCGAGTTCAGAAAAGCAGCACCCTTGACAGCAGTGTTTGTAACCAGAATCCCCTGATAGGCTCCTCGCAACCTCTCTTCAAGGCAGTACTTTAGGATGTGTTTCTTGATGTGCATTCAATTCAAAACATGCCCTGGAGAGTCTCATACTTCTGGAATAGTAAGGTCAACCTGATGGGAGATAGACGCACCACTTCAGACTATCATTTGCAATACTAGAGAACCATGTCATTTGTGTAAATCCACAGCACCGCTGCTGGTACAGAGGCTCTACACATAGCTCTCCTCATTAAATCTTCATGCTGCAATAATTCAGCTTTTTTCCATATGGTACTTCAGATACTCATGAGAACTAGAGGAAGAACGTCAGGCCATTTCAGTGATTTAGCAACAATAGCTTTTACTAACTTGGCTTTATTAGTTCAATTCAGTCTTAATACCACTCCAGGTGCTTCCAGTCTACAACAACAGTGAAAACTTTGGTCAATCCCTAAGCTGTACACATTAACTGAATAATCTCACTTCTAAAGTGTGTTCCTTGATCAGATTCAAGATGAACTGGCATATCGAAATGCGGTACTATATCCCATAACAGTAGTTTGCCAACTGTCACATCTTCTGGTGGGATAAGACTGAACCCAATGGGAAAATAAACATACAATCACAAGGATATACCTCAGCTGATTACATCGAGGCATCTCCAGGAAATTCACCATTAGATTTCCCAATATGACTCACTGTTACTGCGACTCTCTTGCCAACATTTAGCTTTTGACAGATCATACACCTCATACAATAAACTTCTGCCATCATTTTGAACTGAGGATTATGCCAATAGAAACGGAAGCTTCCAGTCCATATTTTCTTACATAAGTGAGACCATGCATATGTCAAACCATGGCTGGAAAAATATAATCTGCCAGTATAGGCTTTCCTTGCTATGCCACCCAAATATCACTTGCATCTTTAATTCATCCCATCCTTTCCAATGTGTCCTTTTCTATTTCTTGGACAGTGGGTTTTAGTTCTCTTCATTCGTTAAAAGTGTGTACAGTATTGATATTTCTTCTTCTACATTATATGGTTTGTTTAAGCGAAAGGTACTGAACTCAGGAGCGCAGTATCTGGCAACTTTATCTGCATATGGATTGACACTTGTGAAAAAGTCATGCCCGCTCTTGTGTGCAGCACATTTCAGCAATCTCCTTTGGCAATTGTGGGGCCTTCAGCAAATTTGAAACTTATGGTCCCTTCATGATAGGACTGCCAGTGGAACTTAAAAAAATATCAAATCCATACTGGCTGTCAGGGTAAATGGTGACTCATGAACCTTCTGAGTTACAGCAGGCTCTTGAAAGACCAATTAATTCAGCCACTTGTGCAGAAGTTACTTGGCACAAGTAGGATGCTTCCATCACTCCACTTACAGTATATATAGCATATGCTCCTCTTAGGACACCACGTCGATCTCTTAGATATGAATTAACAACAAAAATAGTGTGGTCAGGATTTGTAAAATGAACATCCAGTACAACTAGTCTTCATTTTGTGCATAACTCAGTTACATTGATGCAGTCTTGGTCTAAGTCATTCTCCTCCTCACCCTCAGTAGTAGGTAATAAAGAATCTGGATATAGGCTAAACGGATAAGTAATGCTATGGTATCTTGTTTGCACGCTTCTTTTCACATCAGTAGATCATTGAGCTATTGAATTAGTGTTAAATTACATGGTAACTGCAAAGTCTCTAGATTATTTTTAGGAATTTGAGTAAAATAGGAATGACTCTCTGCATACCCTAATGGAGAGCAATAACACACCAGGGTTTTCTTTTGGAACCGAAATACGAAGAGAGACCGGCTCTTTTCATTCAACCGAACAGAGAAAAATGACTGGCCGTGATCAATGACCCTAAGCCACTCTGCATCTGAGGAAATTTGGAATACAATTACAGCAGGGTTATGTAGAACAGGATAGAATGCAATGACAATCAGATTAATCTTTCTTGTCCTATCCTCCATTTCTTATTTGATTTTTGTAAGGCCAATATAGGTGAGTTGCATGGGCTTCTTGTTACTTCCCTCAAGATTCTGTGCTCTATCATATTGTCAATAACAGGAGTTATCCCTTTAATGATTTCTGAGGTCTTTTTATTTGAGTGAATCTAAGGGAATACAGCATTAGGTCTAAGGGTAATCTTTAGGGGCTTAGCACCTTTGATCAATCAGAATTCCTATACAGAGAAAACTGTTTTCATAACTGTTTCCCTTAAATAGATAGGCAAATCTTCTGTAGTGAGAACTGGATTGAGTCTGACAACAGACTCTGGTGACTGGAGTTTAAATTCAGAATCAGCTGCCTAGGTCTCAATTCCTACACCATCGTGCGTACAATATATGACACAGTTCAACTCGCAAAGAAGGTCTCTACCTAAAAGGCTTACAGCACTCCAAACACAATATGCAAATTTATGGTGTTCTTTGATAGCTCCCATTTTTATTGGCATTGGGGCAGAGATTTGATTAGTGCACTGCTGATTAGTGATACCTTTAGCGTGTACTTCTTTTTCTGAGAGGGGTAGGTTAGGGACCTCAATAGTTCTAACTGTTGAACAAGTAGCTCCTGTGTCTTTTAGGAAAGATACAGGAAGTCCATTTACCTCTCGTTCACCATAATGCACACTGTCCTCCACTTCTGGGACTGCACCAAGTATGCTCTCCTCCTTCTCCTCAGGAACCATCATTGATCCTGATGTAGGGCAGGTCAGACATCATGGTCCAGGGCTTCATTGCTTTGTCAATGGTTTTGGGGCACTCTCATTTTTCTGTTGGTGCAGAATATTTCCCAGCATCTGCAGTGAATTGTAACTGTGTGGTGAAACTCCAGCCTTTGGAACTTTATGAACAGCCATGGGAGGTTTAGGGACTGCTAGCATTCCTTCTTGACTGATCAGATTTACCCCTGGGGAATCTATTGCTAATCGATCTGGATTGTTTATACCGTCCCTCTTTCAAAACCCAATCGGGTGGCATATGTTACATGGGGTAACTTTCTTCAAAGCACTTATATTAGTCCCTGTCACATTTCGCAAACCTCTTCCTATTCAAGGTATATTTCTACATTAGTATAAGTGACCTCCTTGCATTTGCACTGCATAACATAGATCTAACTTGGGTACCTAAACAGGAGACTTCAATTCCTTCATCCCTACAATCAGAGTTAATTGGATCTGGGCAATCATAGACCTTTCTTTCAATCTTTTTTGTTTTGCTTCTAGAATTTCACTGCAATACTAAGCATACTATAGAATCTCATCTGCTGGTTTTATCTGCCAACAAATAACACCTTGCATAATTTGATTACTATTTTCTAGCCTCAACCCATACTCAAAAGATGCAAAAAATCCTCCCATATTTTTGCCGATATGATCATTCGTTCCACTCTGCTCTTCATATACCTGCATTAATCTCTCAAAGTATACTTTCACTGATGTATTTGGTTCATTTGAGGTTTAACATATTCTTGGCCACTTAATCTCCTTTTGATGGACTATAGGCCCAGATTCATCAAACAAAAATCCGGTCGCAAAAGGGCTAATTCTCAGAATCTGCCCCTTTGCGAGCGGTATTTTTGCATTTGGGATGCATCATCCCAAATGCAAAAATCGCAATTTTAGAAATCGCTAAATTGCGATTAATTGCATTTAAGGAATCTCAAATTGAGATTCCTTAAATGCAATGCATGAAAGTTTTTAAAATAGCGAAATCGCTAATAGGGCACGCAAATTACCATGAAGTACAACTTCATGGTAATTTGCAAAAACTTTGAAAAATGCACTAAAGTTGTAGTTCATGGTAATTTGCAAAAACTTTGAAAAATGCACTAAAGTGCATTTTTCAAAGATTCATGTTATGCACACACATGCCCTAAGGGCATGTGTCTGCGCAACATATGTGCACATATCAATTTCATGGGTGCAACAGGGTGTCCTTTGGACACCCCTGCACCCTTGAAATCGCAATCTGAATTTGCAAATTGCTAATTGCAATTCGCAAATTGAGATTGTCTTTCCATTCATTCCTATGGGCCTCTAGGCCCATAGGAATGAATGGGGAGGTATTCCTTAATTGCGACTCGCAATTTGCGAGTCGCAATTAAGGAATTCTAAGAAATCGCTATTATTTAAGTGCTTTCTTGATGCATTCCATTTTGCAATTCCTTAATAGCGATTCAGTATTTTTCGCTATTAAGGAATCGCAAATTGGGCTGTTGATGCATCTGGGGGTTAGTCTTTAATTTCTCATTACTGCCTCATATTTGGTCTTGATTATAGGTGAAGGGGCATTACTCCCTTGTACCCATGATGGTCCTTGCGTGGGCCAAACAACTGCTCCTTTGCATTTTGCCCACAATTCTTTTAGGGAAACTACTTCAAATAACATGTGTAAATCTTCCCACAAATCTTTTGATATGGTCACTATTGCTCCATCTGGTATACCATTTATCAAGATTCTTTCTAAGTTTTGGAAACGCATTAGTAAAATGGAAAAGGTCTGATCGAGACCATGGAATATGTACATATGCTCCACCCTGACCCACTTGTAGTGTAAACTCGCTTTTCCCTTTATTTCCATTTTAATCTTCTCTTTCTTTAACCATAAGACTCTTAGTTTCTCTGTATCACTCCATTCTCTAATGTTCTCTATTGACTCCTTTATTGCTTTCTCAATGCTCTAACTTTAAACATTCACAGGTCTTTTTCAGATGCATTTATGCTGGTATTTCTTTGCAGCTTCTTTCATTGAGTTATATCAATGCCACATTAATTTGCCAGTTTTTCCATTTTAGCGTATACCTCTCTTCCCACTCTTATTGCTTTCTTGTATATAAAAAGTAGGCCTGGGCAGATTTCACAGAGTTCAGTGTAAGTGACCAAAAATTTCTGCTGTGCTACTTGGTCCTCTGTAAGTGGTGGAGTGCATTTGGTCATGAAGTTCACATTGATTTTCAGCGGCCGGTGTTTGTCCCATGGTTTATATTCAGCCGAACTTCACCATGCGCAGACGCTCCTTCTTTTCCTGGTGCTCAAGTAGATTTTCTATCCGAGCGCCATCTTTCTCAATGCAAACAGAAGATTTCTCAACACAAGCGATCTTGACCATCCATGACGGCGTGCAATGAGAATTCTGACCGCCCTCATCAAGAAATCTCACCGGGGGTGGATTTTCCTTGCTCGCACTCGCTAACTAACGGAGCATAGTTCACCACCCAGGTCTAATAAAAAGCATTTTGTAATCCCCATAATATCTCAGGTAATTCATTCTTATTTTTTCTTTCACCATTTCTTCCAATTCTGTTTTTAACTGTGCTAGATTTGGGGCCTTATTATGACTAGGGTGCTCCATCGGACTGCTGCAGCCACAGTGGCAATGCAGGCACTGCCGCACTGGCCGGTCCAACTGCTCCATTACAACTTGGGCAGTTAAACCTTATTGGCACTGCCACAACCACCAGCAATCAGAGATATATGGCAGTGTTGCACAGTCTCGAGGCCGCAAGGCAGCTATGGCCGTGCTAAGCATTTTATAATTCCTCACTGCTAGACTTTTCATGGCGGTGTGCCAGCCATGAAATGTGTGGCAGTGAGGAAACAAAGGGAGCCTTACAGGGCCTCCCTGGTACTCTGCGCCATTGGGTGCATGCAGGGGGCCCATGTTGTGCTCAACCATCTACATGCACCCCCAGTTTCTGCTATGCATGGACGTGACAGTCCATTCCCTGCAGGCACTACCTTTGATGCTCCCATTGTGGGACCACCAAAGGACTGCACGCCAGAGACTTTAAAAGTCGTACTCTGACGGGTTCGTTTCATGGCTTTTGCTTTCTTAGAGCATGGTGGAGGCAAGGTGGCCCCGCTCAGAGACTGCCAAAGTCATAATAAGGCCCATAGTCTCTGGGTGAGTATCCCTTCACTGGGAGAGGCCATAGATAAATATGTACTAGTTGATTGTCCCAGACTTTTTCTGTTGATTATATTTCTCCCTACAGTACATTCAAGATATGGTCGTGGTAGTTCCTTACTGCTATATGTTAAACACATAGGGACAAACAATCCACCACACACACTTTCTGATTCTATTAAAAAAAAGAAAATTCACTCTATATGAGTGACACATTCATTAAATGCAATTTATGACTCAAAGCATTAATGTTTTTACATGTATCGCCTTCAATCTATTCATAGTGCATGTAGTATTTACAGTGCTCACAGTGTGATAGGAAGAAAAAGGAGGGTATTTGGGGTGAATTGGTGAGTGAGGGACAGGGTAAAAGTATAGTGACATAGGCACAGTAACTGTTATATACAATAAAACCTTTCCAGCCTACTATAGGTCTATGGTTCCCATATATACATAACTCATAGGCACATATTAATTGGCTTGTTTTGGTTCTATGGGTTTGTAGTTATGAGGTAAATGGTCTACGTTTCGACCCCTGTTGGAAGGAGGGTGATTTGTTCCTCACTGTGGGGTCTTCATCGGGACAGGGTTGTGTAGAGAACACCTAGAAGTATTGGAAATGATTCATTGTGTGAAGTAGATGTGGCGAAAAGTCACATAGGTGATCAAAATAGCACCTACTTGTAGTAGGAAAGTCAGTCAATGAACGATCCTAGTGGGGCATACATACACAGTGGAGCTGATCTTCAAACAAATAAATTGCACAAGGACATACAGAAATACATAAAGTATATACAGGACAAATATTACTGAAAACAACTCTACGTTACCAATACCCTAAAGTGTTATCACTAAATATAGTGTTCACCGATTGAATCTAGGTGATACACTCCGAGGTATTAATTTAGCGCAGACTCCTCTAAAGAAAATCTTGAAGCGGACGCGTTTCAACCTTTGTATTCTTCGTGGCCTCCTCAGGACAAGGGAAATGGAACAATGTTTGTGAAAGCTGAAAGGGGACGCTAATGTCACACCCCTGAGTAATGCGCATCAGACGGCGCCTTAATTCGGGCTGGGCCCACCTCTCTCACAGGTGAGGATCAGTCTTAAGACACAAATGAATTCTTCTGTCTCTCACAATTTGGAAAACGCTGCCTACCGGTCTGCTGTTGAAACCCAGAACGGGGGTCTCACGGTCCTTGCTGCAAAAGTCAGCATGGGCACACACAGGGGAGCAAACAGAAGGCTGTTAAAGGGGTAAATAATTGGTATGTTGACGAATTGATATCAATGCATATCACTTTTATAAGTTGATTTTCAAAAGGTACAAAATAGATTTAAAGTCATAATAAACAATATAAATGTATTTTCATTGTGGATTTAATTTTTTTTCTGATTGCACAGAACATATGCATAAGGGGACTAAGCAAAATGAATAAGGTAAACACAGCTCAATTTTCAATGTTTTCTCCATTTAGATGATAAGCACCTTTCTTAGGCCTATACGAACAACAGGTTGTTGAGGTCGCAATGCCCATAATATGTTAAATTGCAAGCTTTGCAGCAGCAAAAAGCTAAGTTGAAATAGATAGAAGTTTAATTCTTTCTTGGAAAGTAATTGTTGTCAATCGCAATAACGAGCATGTGAATGGGGCAACTTACTCTTTTTTGCAAGTCGGGATGGAATGCATACATTGTTTGAGTTTGCAGATGCAGTTGCAAAATATTGACCAGTTGTGAAACCCATCTTAATGTGGTAAGTTATTCGCAAAGGGGGTACTGTTCCAGTGGGACCTCCTTTGGGAATCATAGCACATGACCTCACGGGTAACAGACAGATATTGGTCTAGGAAGACACAGAGTGCTCAGCTCAATATATTTCCTGGATGGTTATTTATTTTATAGCAGCACCTGTTCCGTCAAGAGATACAGTCTGCTCTCATAAAGTGAAAATATTGACATCCCTATTGTGCGAATACAGGGATGAGATCCGCTGACTCTTTTAATCTTCCATCCTTGTATTTGTTTTCAATGGATAGCAAAAGGCCTTTATCGTTAATGCTAACGGGGAGGAAATTTAGCGACCTTCTGCTAATATACATTTTTTGATTAAACTGATTAGCCGAAAAGCATGGCTGGTCAGTGAAAACATAAATCTGGTTTCCAATCTTCCCAATCATACGTCAGGTCATTAGTTCCCATATTTACTAGAATGTTGTGTCTGGGTTGTGTCCCTTTTCTGTTGCAGCCCCGATGAAAATCATTTTTGACATTTACTAGACCATACAAAGCCGCTTTCATTGGATTTGCATGGTTTTTCATGGTTGAGTAAGTACACTGCCTTGTGTTACTTTGCATTAGGTAGATGTTAAATGGGTAGAGCATGGAAGTTCCCATGCATTCTCTCATGGGTTTTGAGACAAACCCAGATTTACAAAGACCTCTAGAACTGGGTTTGCGCCAAAATGGTGGGCCTAACCAACAGAGCCCTAACAAGGAAAAGTATCTGCATTTTTCCTAGTTAGTTCTTTTTTCTATGTGCAATGCTCCCTGCAACACACATAGAAAGAGGCATATACCTCTAAATCTTGTTTTTATGACATAACACAGGCCTCCTTACACCATGGCACACAGGTGCCTGCGTTGGCACTAGGCAGCATACAGTGCACTAGTGCAAGTAGAGAGCAGAAATGCTCCATATCTTTGTAAGCATATGAAGGATTTCTGGTCTCTCTCTTCCACACAGCGCAGTGCAGAAAGTTCCCATACCAGTGGCATAGCTGGTGGGGGGTGGAAGGGGGCAGTACAGCCTGGACATCACTTACTTAGGGGATGGGGTAAGTTTTGTGTTTCTTTATTCTCCCTCATCATCGTCGCTAAACGCCCCCCCCCCCCCCCCCCACCCGTTGTCCATTGTCATCCCCTCGCTCGTAGTGGTCTTTTGCATAAAATAATATTAAATATACCCTTGTGTTCACTAATATCCATTCTCCTACTCTTTTCACCACAGATGTGAAAGTATTCACAATAAGTAAATGAGAATGTGATAACATTTTTCATTTGCACCTGTTGTACAAACCTTAAGAGTTACAAATCTTAGGAATGTAAGGTTTACTTGGTGCACTTTGTGTTACAATGAATCAACTTTTTAACATATGTTAAAAAGTTGCCTCAATTTGATGTTTATTAGAAATTTCTGAGAACAAATCCACACCTTGTCAAGACTATTATATGACAACGGAAGGCATATTGGTTGTATGGATATCATCAATAGGATATTTTTAATAATTTTTGTTTTTCAATGCAAACATTCAAAAATATAAAAAATACCAACTTAGAAATATGGTGCTGAAAACATGTTCCATGACACTAATAAGTAGCTGTCCATCTCTAGATAAACCATAGAACCGATATTTATTTCTAGAATTCACTGGTGAAAAAATGGGTTTTTGGTTGACTTGGGAGCCCTGATCAAGCGAGAGCTAAAATGCCTGCAAGGGTGAACCACAAAAGGACCCAAAATTAACCTGTCCTTAACCCTGGGCAGCTTGGTACAAAAAGCAGTTAGGCTTAACTTAGAAGCAAGGTTTAAAGTATTTATGCAGCATACAAACAGTAATAAAGTTAAAAAAACACAAATAAAACCCCCCCACCAATTTAGAAAAATTGAGTAGATTAAAATAAATTATTTGACATCAAAAAGACAAATATCTGATCAGTAGAACCAGAATTTAAGTTTTTAGGAAAAATTAGCACCTAAATGATCAAAGCGCCAACCACAGACATCTAGTTGTGTGAGACCAAGTCAAAGTTGAAAAATATATGCCGACAGAAGTAGAGCACAGGTCAGATTTAAGAAGTGGATTGGGCCCAGTTGAAGCTTACCTTTGGACTTGGAAGACTTTTCCAGAAAAATATTCTGAGAAGGTAAAATTCAGGTGAGCAAGGCTGCAGGCAGTGTCCGAGAAGAGAGCATTATCAGGAAGCCGCTGGTCAAAGTTGCAGTGAAGATTTCTACATTTAGACGTAGTCACTTTTTTAGAAGTCAAAAATCTCCTGTGGGATGAGCCAGGAAGCTGTGCCTGAAGACAGGCCTATGAGCTAGGATACCCCTATTTTGAAGGATCAAGGAACAGAATTTGCGCCTGCAGAGAAGAACGTAATGGGAGCAGCTGTGAATTCAGGCCAATCAGTGATGCACCATGGGCAGATCGATGAGCAGGTTGGTCCTCGTTGTCTCTCAGTTCTGAGAGCAATTTTTAGTCAAACAATGTTTGAAGTCCCAAGTTTTGAATTTTAGGTGCCGGGGTACCCTTTTTTAAAAAAAAAATCTTTATTTATGGATTTTTATACATGAACAATAGAAACATGATCGTCCACTGTCACAGTTCACACATTGAGCAATACGTATTCAAGGATCTACAAGAATGTCATGTACATTAGTATCCAAAGAGTCCCGTCTGATAGTGAGGAGCAAAGTCCCAGAATCACGGGCCACACCACAGTGCAGGAGATCTCACCACCCACCCAACTATTGTCCATCTCACCTGGTGTAACATAAACATAAGAGCAGAAACTTTGTATATAACACGTCATTACTAAAACATTATTTGTATCATGAATCAATTATGTTGAAAAGCAACTGTCTGATCAACCCACCCCAGTCGGGACTATGCCTTGCTCCAGTTGTGTAGTAGAGGGCTGCCTATGTGACTTCATATATGTCCTGAATGGACTCCAGATGTCCCTGGGGCAAGAAGAGGAAGGTAAAGTGGTGGAGTGTATCCCGCTATTCGTGCTGCATGATGCCAAACTACCAATCTAACTCTGTAATGTGGGGACTGACCTGCATTCCCAATGGATTGCTATCCCTCTTTTGGCTAATAACAAACTTAGTGCTGCAACGTTTTGCACCTTTTTGAGAAAATTGACCACATCGCCCAGCAGTGCCACCTCAGGGGTGGGAACCAGGGACAGATTGATCATTTAGCCCAGGATCTTGTGCACTGCCTCCCAATACAGCTCTAGGAATGGTCAGGTCCATGTGAGGTGTGCAAAATCGGCATGAGGGGCTGCACATTTGCAGCAGGTGTGAGGCCTGGACTGATCTAGTCTCTGGGATTTGGCCAGAGCAATGTGCATTCTGCGCAAGAATTTGAAATGTAGTAGTTTGTGTCTACTGTTTAGGGAAATGTCCTTTGTGCCCTCACAGCATTTAGCCCATTGATTATCAGTGATTAGACAGCCAAGGTCACCGTCCCAGTCCCTACGGAGACTGTTATCATTCACCTGGATGATCCCTGAGCATGCTTTATATAGCTGAGAGACGAGGTGAACTCCTTGTTCACTTTCTATGACCAGGGACAAAGGATCAAATGATTTGGTTTTGATTGAAAAACCAGGCAGCGTAGCGCGCAGAGCCGAATGTATCCTATTCAGCTATTCATAGACGTGGCTTCAGGGAAGCGGCCATCGTCTTGTACAGGGAATGTGTTTGTATTTATATAGCGCCTTTTACCCAGAGGTCTCGTAGCACTGTATTCATACTGCTGTGGAACCCTTCCTGGCTTTCCTGTGAGATGTCCACTCCTGGGCACCCCCAAGGTGAAGCCAGGCATCCAAGCGCTGCTGGGGCCGTTGTGGAGATTAAGCAAGCTATTGCCCAGAGTCACAGAGTGGGACCCATGATTAGACTAGGCACCGAGGCGAGAATTATCAGGTCCGGGGAGATTGAGTTCAAGAGCCGTCAAGGCGGGAATTGAACCCTGGTCCCGGGCCAGACCTCTGCATCAGGGTCTGCCGCTGTAACCATTGAGCCACGCTTCTCCAGGCTATGGGGTGTAGGTCTCCCATTTTTGTAATATCAAATTTAGATATTGTGCGCTGTACAATCCTTTCCCCAGTAATTGACAACCAACGGGCATTGGGGAGTGGAAGGGAGGTGGAATACAGCGTGGCAATGCTGGTGATTTGTTTCAGCTTCTCCCAAGCCCAGCTGGTGGTGGACACAGTCTGAATGTCACTTGGATCTCAGGGATTGCCCCTGAGCAGCACCGTGGGTAATTTCTCAGGAAGGACAAAGTCAGATTCCGAACAGAGGAACAGGATCCTGGCATCAGGGTGATACCAAGTGTGTGCATAGCTGCATTGGGCAACAAGATAGTATAAGTGGAGATCTGGCACTCCGTATCCCTCTCTCTAGTAGGGGAGAGTAAGTACCTGCCACCGAACTCAAGCTTGTTTGCCCCCCATACTAATCTAGAAGGAAGGGATCTTGACGTCAGAAAAAAGTTATTGGGGAGGGGTATCAGGATGTTGATAAAAAGATATAAAAACTTGGGTAGGACCACCATCTTAAGAATCGCAACTCTGCCAGCGATGGATAGCGGTAGTCTCAGCCATCGCTCTATTTGTGTTTCTAGGGCACTATTTGCTCGTCCGTAGTTGAGGCGTGTAATCAAACCTGTGTCCAGTTGGAGTGGGATGCCTAAATATTTAACGGAACCTGTGCACCATTCCAGAGGAGATTCACACTCCCACGGTTTGGTGCTGGAGGTCAAGTGGCAAATCATCGATTTGTGCCAGTTAATGCCGAGACCCCAATATCGTCCAAATCTGACTATTTCTCATATGAGAGGATCAAAATTGGTCTGAGTCTCCCTCAAGTAAAGGACAGTGTCATCCGCATAGAGCGAAACTAGAAGAGGGACTGTGTTGAATTGTAGGCCTCGTTGTAAATGTTTTCTTGAAAATGGTGAATTAAAGGATCCATAGCCAGGATGAATAACAGAGGCAAGACTGTGAAGCCATGTTGTGTACCTCAGGATAGTGAGAAGGGTTGGGAGGGTGTGCCGTTCATTTGCAGTCGTGCTATAGGGCGGCAGTAGAGCAATGCAGTAGTAGCAATGAAACCCATTGGCATTCCCATACGGTGCATGACGGACAAAAAAAGCGCCACTCCAGGGAGTCAAATGCCTTCTCTGTGTCAAGTTGAATGGCAGTAGCTGGAGTATCTGGATTGAATTTATGGAAAACTCAGAAGAGAGTCAGAAGATTGAGCGATGTGGATCTATGGGGAACAAAACCGGATTGAGCTGGGGAGATAATGGATTCCATCAATTGAGATAAGCGCATGGCGATAACCTTGGCCAAGATGTTATAATCCAGATTTAATAATGACAGAGGTCTATATGACCCGTATAAGCACAGGTCTTTGCACGGTTTGGGGAGGAGAATAATGATGGCCTCGCACAGAGTAGGAGGGGCGATCTGTTTCCTTAGGGCCTCCGCGTGTACCTCAGTAAGTTGCGGTGTAAAAAAAGATCTTTGTATGTCTTGTAGAAATCTCCTGTGAAGCCATCCAAACCAGGGGCAGAGGAGGATCGAAGGGCTTTGATGGCCCCAAGTATGTCAGCTTCGGAAATTGGTTCCACTAAGAAATCTTGCATGTATTTTTCAAGGTAACCTGACACAATTTCAAATAGGTAGCCTTCTTGGGCTGTGGGATCACGCCCTATTTTGTAGTTTTATTATAAGTGTACAGGGTTTTGAAATAGTCAAGAAATTAATCCCGAATGTCTGAGGTGGTGGTGAGTACTTGGTTAGCAGGAAAGCAGAGTTCTGTGATGTAGGTTTTACTATACGGGGGCCAAAGCATCTGATCCAGCACACAGCCTGGCCTTTCCCCCTCACCGTACCTGCTAGCGGTTTGGTATTTGCCCAGAAAGAACATTTTGTTATCCGCTGCTTCCCTGTAGTCGGCGAGAAGGGCGAGACGTGGCTTCTCTGACTCTGGATCAAGGGATAGCCCGATGACGGCGTCAAGCTCCTCCAGCCATGTTCCATGCAGGGTAGCGTGTTGCGCAGGTCCTTGAGCACTCCGGCATGTTTGGCGATGCAAATGCCCCTTATGTATGCCTTGAATCCCTCCCATAGGACCACCCAAGTGTCTACCGTACCGGTGTTAATAGAGAAATATTCTTCAATGGCTTCCTGTACTTCATTGTTAAAAAGGTCATCAAGAAGGGCGCAACTTGGGAAGCGCCATTGATGCTCAAACCCTTCCGGTCGGGGAACATTAAGGTGTAGCAGAATGGGAGAGTGATCAGAGTATGTTCTCGGAAGCGTTGTGAGAGAGTGAAACCAACTGGAGACGCCCTGGTAAATCAACCAATAGTCGATCCTAGTCCAAGTGTTGTATTGGCCAGCATAATGTGTATATTCATTGTGGGTGAGGTTTGCATGAGTGCCAGATGTCTAGTAAGGAAAGTTGTTCGCAAAGGTCTAATAGTGCCCGGCGAGTGCAGGGTTTGGAATCGTGGGAGGCATAGGTGCAGTCTAATGCTGGGACAGGAAGTAGATTGAAATCACCCCACATGAGAAAAAATATGGGACCAAATTTTGTGAGCTGAGTGTATAGACTAAAAAAAATTAGGGGAGTCAGTGTTTGGGGCGCTGACGCATACAAGAGCTATCTTGGGTCCAATTAACAACCCCGCTGCAATGGTGTATCTTCCCTCGCTGTTGGCTACTATCAAACTGGGGCTAAAGGGAAGTCTTTTATGTTTGAGAATAGCTGTGCCTCTAGCATAGTTGCTATAATTGGCAAAATACCTATGTGCACCCCATCTGGTAGAAAAGTGTGTGGAGTCTGAACGTGGCAAATGCAGCTCCTGTAGGAAAGCAATATTCATTTTGTGTCGGTGTAAATAGTGTAGGACATGTTGTTTCTTACGGTTATCATTAAGGCCCCAAATGTTCCAGGACATTAATGATAGGCCGGAGGGACCCACTACATTACCTAACGGGACCATCTAGATGTTATGGCATGTATGACAGATGAGGTTTATATCAAAGACATATTGTCCGTGACAGTGAACAGTCTCATGAAAATCCAATAACATTTATTCAGAAGCAATTGTCCCCACCACCCCCACCCAACCTCACTACAAGAAAGCAAGGCCTACCCAAAACTGGTAGCAGCATACAAAATACCAATCGACTTAACAGTGGAGTGAAGAGAACCCAGAAGTGGAACATTCATAAAATGTAAAACCAAACCAAGGTGTACACCAAAGGGTGGTTGCAACGCCACGCCAGTTACCCAGCTACTTGAAGCATTTAGCAAGAATGAAAAGCATTATCCCAAAGCAATTATATAGTGCTTAAAAGAGAAATATTTGATGTAATAAGCCAGACCCAGTTCCTGAGAAGAGTTCCATGCTGGCATCAGATCCACTTTGTGGCGGGTAGGGATGAACACCATCTTCAACCATCTGAGTGTTCCGTCTGTATGTGTGGCTAGTTCCTGAACTTCCGTTGGATTATCGAATATGCGGGCTTTACCATTTATATCCACTCTCATTCTAGCGGGGTATAACATACTGTAACCTAAACCAAGGTTCTTGAGGGTGGATTTGACTCCAGTCTACTTGCGACGGTCCTCCTGCACCATGATAGTGAAGTCAGGATACAGCGATATCTTGGAGCCCTGCCAAGCGGTGTTGCCACAGTCCCTCGCAAGGTGCAGTTTGGTATCACAGTCCCAATAGATCAAGACTCGGGCAATGATGGGCCTAGGAGAGCATCCTGGATTGGACCACGGCCCCAGCAAGCGGTGGGCGCATTCCACCACAAACCCTGGTGTGGAGGAGTTTCTTCCGAACAGGTCAGCCAAAAGTGATTCTGCAAAAGTGTAAAGACAACCAATGGCAGTGGATTCCGGGACTCCCAAAATGTGAATGTTATTACGCCTACCACGCACTTCGAGATCTTCACTTTTAATGGCCACGTCCTTAACAATACATTCCACACTCTCCAGTCTCTTGTGGGATTGGGCAGGGCCATCTTTGATGTCCAATATGCGGGCCTCTGCGATATCCAGGCGTCGATCATAACCCTGAATTTTAGCCCCCATATCTACAAGACTCTTGTCAAGTGTGTCAAATTGACCATCTAGAGCATGAAAGCATGCTTTCATCTCCTGCAGCAATGTTTTGGATTGGGCAGAGCAGTCATCTGGTCGTTCTGCACCTTGCCCGCCTTTCGCCCTACTAGAACTACTCTCTGGGGCCGTGTCGATGAGTTTTTCAATAGGAAGTGTCTTCTGTTTGGAATCTTTGCAAACCGTGCTGCAACATGATGACACAGGAGGACGAGCAGCGGGGAGCTCCCAGCGCGCACCGCCCAATGAATGCCCAGCCAGGTGTGTCGTGGTTAGTGGGGGACACCCAGGCCCTGAAGGGTGGAAAGCAGGGAGGTACCGCTCTGGGAGCGAACAAATGGGGCATATGCGGCCCCCAGGCAGTTGGAGAATATGGTGGCGGGCCCTTGTGGGGTGTACTCACAGTTCTATTGCCCAATTGAGGAGGAGAGATGTGAGTACCAGTGATGGCTTGCAGCATATGCAGATCTCCCTGCAGGGCAGCGCTGCTGATCAAGAATGCCAAGTACTGGGTGTGATGGTTCATGGGGGCCCCAGTGTTTTGGTGATGGTTGCTTTGTCCAGGAGGAGAGCCAGAGGCAGTCACTGCAATGGGGATGGTCGCAGTTCAACCAGCAGCAATGGCAGAGGATTGATGGTGGACCAGACGCGCTGATCTGGTGGTGTGGTCTAACGTGTGATCGGTGCTGCAATTGGGCGAGGAGAGCAGTATGTTGTATCTCGCCTCACCACCACTGGCCCACCTCTGACGATCGGGCCGTTGTCTCCTGGGCTCGCCTGCGGGCCCTCTCCTTGCGGGGCCTAGGGGAGGAGGAAGGTAGCTGCTGCCCGCTCAGTGGGGGGAGGGTGGGGCCGTGAGTTGGCCACGTCAAAGATTAAATACCAATGGGGTGGCACATGCAAGAAGCCTCCACGCGCACTGCACCCACTGCTTGGGCATCCTCACTGAACCGCTGGATAGGATTTGCTGGGTGCACTTGTCCCGGAGCCTCAGCTGATGAAGAAGGCAGCGGCCACCAATCAGATCTTTTCCACCCGCAACAGGAAGCAACTTGAGGATCTCAGCAGCGGCGGCCCTGCTGTATGGCCAAAGAGCAGTGCTGAGGTCAGTAGTCCCTCAGGGGTCTGGCAGTATCGAGGTCATGTTGGTTACTACCACGTAATGGAGGGATAACGGCTACTGGGCTGGGATAACTGGCGGAGCTTCAATGCCGCACAGCCATCTTCGTCTGTGGCTTGGCCACGCCCCCGCTATCTGGGTACCCTTAACACCACAACCAAGAGTCCGGGACTAGACAGAGGTCACGTGGTTGGGGAACCTGGCGGCTGGCTAACGCCGATCAGCAGGATCGCTGTGCGTTAGGATGGTGAATAGCGCGGACTTTGCAGGATTTATGCCGTGATAAAGTAAGGCAAGGTGGCTGGAGTGATGGGCATCTCCGTTTGGGACCTCTTCCTGAGCAGCCGCTTGCGAGGACAGCTGTGAGGGAAAGCTTGTACCTGTGCTGATGCCTTTTCTGGGGTTTGGTTCTGTGACTCTTTTTGGCATTTTGGCATTTTTTCTGGACATTTTTGTACCGAATTACGGTTCCTCCATATTTGCACTCCTCTCTCTGTATGGGTCTCGGTACTCACCGGATTCCGGCAGGACGCTACTCCACCCCCCAAGGAAGTTGGGTTCGGTCAGCCGTTTTTGCAAGGACCTCTCATAAGGCAATAACAAGGCTGCAATGTGTATATAGAGGGGCAGAGAGGAAGATGTGTGCTTCCTGTGTTTGTGATTTCCTCAGGGTGCGCAAATGGAGAAGACAGGGTAGTGAAAGGAGCATTGAGAAGAGCTGGACTAGGGGAGCTCTGGGATCTTCTTTCCCCCTAATAACACTGTATGATCAGGTTTCAAAGCCAACTGTAATCAAGCAGTGGATGGAGAAGAAGAAGGCCAGATGGCCTTTCAACTGAGATCTATCTTAACCTTTTAGATGAGGTAGTACCAGAGCTCAGGGAACTTTTTAATGTAATTCTAAGGGAGGGGGAAAGACCCTCCTGTAAGTTGAGCCGAGGCAACAGTAACATTGATACTGAAACCTAATAAGGACCCCCTTGTAGTAGAGTCATATAGAGCCATATCTCTGTTAAACACGGATTATAAGGTGTTTGCTGGGATTTTGGCTGCTAGAATTGCAAAGATCATTAAGGTCATAATACATAAAGATCAGGAAGGCTTTATTCCCGGAAGGCAGCTTAACGAGCTAACCTTTCAAATATAATCTTCCTGTAACGCTGGTAGCAGTAGATGCCGCTTTTGACCAGGTTCACTGGCCGGATCTGTGGGAAGTTTTAAAGCTTTTCGGATTTCCGCCCAATTTAATAAAAGCTGTCCAGCTTTTGTATAAATCACCAAGAGCAAAGGTTTTCGTTAACCACTTCGATGCTGATGACGAGCTCAGCTCGTCATCAGCTACGGCGCTCGTATGCTGATAACGAGCTGAGCTCGTCATGTAACGCGGTATTTTTAAAAACGCCGCACACATCGGGAAAAGCCGTCGCAGCGATGTGGTTAATGGGGAGTTAAACGATTGGGTTAATATACTACGTGGTACTAGGCAGGTATGTCCCCTGTCTTCACTTTTGTTTAACATGTATATTAAACCTTTAGCGATATGGATTAGACAAGACCCTGCTATTATTCCTTTCAGATATGGCAATTTGAGATTAAGCTAGCGTTGTACGCAGACAATCTTTTACTCTACACCTTGCATCCGCAACTATCTATCCCCATATTAATGGCTAAAGCCAAATCATTTGTTAGGGTTTCAGGATACAGAGTGAATACAAATAAGACCGAAATAATGGAGTGGAACTAACCAATACAACAACTACAGGCAAAATCGAATATGCGCTATCTCGGCGTGATAATTACGCAGAAACTGGCAGAAATCATGAAGTAAATTGGGAAAAGATTAGACAAGAAGTAGGAAAATTGCTGGTTAGATGGGCAAATCTCCCGATAAATTTGCACGTAAGGGCGAATCTCATCAAAATTGTTATTTTACCCAAAATAACATCTCTATTTAATTCTATACCACTATTATTTGATAGAATGAACATTGCTAAAGTCCAAGGAAGGCTAGGAAGCTGTATTTGAGCCTCCAAGAGCTCACGCATATCTTGGAAGAGATTAAGGAAGAGATTGGAGAAGGGTGGGCAGGCTTTAGTAGATCTGACGACGTATGGGTATGCTTTTCTTTTTAAGAATTGCAGGATGCTTTTAAATAGGGTTATGCTATAGGCAGTCTGTTTGGGGCCATGCTTGGAGAATTATGGGAGGGTCAAGATCAATTTTTGTTTAAGTTTTGAGACCCGAAGTTCTTCAAAACAAATAGGGTTGAAGATTTTATTGGGAGTTCCGAAAATATGGGTTTACATTCGGAAAAAGTTAGGAATTCCATATTACTCGTCGAGGGCTCCGATTTGGGAAGCCCCAGGGAATCCTGATTGTTTGAATGACTTGCTTAGTCTCCCACTTAAGGCTTCGGGTATTTCTTGTTGGGGCGATGTGAAGACTGGAACTGAGCTAGTTAGCTGGTAAACGTTTAATTTAATCGCGGGTGGGCAAATGAAAGTATTACCAGCTCTCCGCATGGCCGGGGACCATAATTGGAGTGAAGAGGAGGATGATACTTGGTTAGCTCAAGCGATTAAAACTTGTACTATTAAGAAGGAGGTAGCTTTGTGGTATCAATATCTGATTAATGCAGATGATGATTTAGGAAAAGATATTCAGAAGCCTTCAGGGGAGGGAATTTTGAACATTGATTTGAGGGAAGCGTGGTTGGCCTCCTTTGTACTATTGAGAGAGAGTGTGAAACCTGCTTATTTAAAATGCAATCACCTCTTCACGGCATATAGGGTATATTGGTCCCCGGCGAGGTTAGAAAGATGTTTAGGGACACATTATGAATGTCCAAGATGTAAGGATCCCGTAACTGATGATATCCTATCCATATGTTTCTAACATGCCCTGAAATTGAGATGTTTTGGTTTGAGGAGTGCCAATTTTTAACCGAAGTCATAGGTATTACTGTGAAGGTAAGTCCCGCCCTGGTCTTTTTTGGAATTTGGCATGACAACACTATTAGCATCAGTAGAGTAGATGCAAGATTTATTTTCTATATAATCCTTTTAGGAAGAAGAGAGATTTGCAGATCATGGAAGGCAAACTTTCCACCCCACTCCTTAGAATGCAAAAAAAGTGTCATATATATCAGTAAGCAGGACCTATTGTGTGATTCCAGCAGAAAAGAGAAAGTATGGCTTAAGCTGGTAGACTGGATCCAAAATCGATGGTCCAATGATTATGCCAATGTTATGCTGTTGGTCCTGCGTTTGCTTCTGTGCTCTGGAAGGGTGGTATGAGAAAACAGCTTTTTTCTCTTGATTGGAAGGACTCTAACCTGGCCTGGTTTACCAGAGAAGGGGAAGGGTATAGCCAGCAAGTTAATATGCAGAATGAGGACTAAAGAAAGAAGAAAAAAAAGAGTCCAGGACTGGTGGCAAACCACTTGGAGGTACAAGACTCACTCTGGCTAGGTCCAGGTGTGGGTTCAAGATGGCACCAGCCTTTCATGTCCCTGTGGTTCTAAACAGGAGGCCAGAAATCTAGCCATTGGAATCACTCATGTGGTGTTGGGTTCCGGTGAAGATGTAGGGCTCAAATAGTAGAGCTGGCCTCTGAAGGTTCAAGGCGAGCTCCAAGCAAAAAGCAGTCCTTCCAGGTGCCACAAAGTACTTCTGTGAAGTATACAGCAGCCCACAGCAGCAGGTAGTCCTCTGAGAGTCCTTCCGCAGGTACAGAAAGAGAATTGAAGAGTGGGTCTTAGGGCTATATTTTTACACGTCGTGCATTATTTGAAGTGAAATGAGTGTCTAGAGATATCTTGAAGTGTTTGGATTTTCCAGAGTTCCCTGCCTTGACTCCAAGCTGGCTGCATAGGCGATGAGGAGGTGACAAGCCCTTTGTGTGAAGGCAGAGAACAGCCTAATCACTTGCAAGTGAGGCCGTGCCGAGCTAAGCCCGCCCACCCATACTGCCAGCAGATGGCCCATTCAGGCACACCTAATCCCTCTACTGTGTCACTACCTGGGAGGAGTTAACAAAGTCTAACTGTCAGTTACACTCAGTCATGTGACCTAAGACAGGCTGCAGGCACCAAAAGGCTAAAGGCAGTAACATGCCAAATTTCAAAATATTGCAATTTCAAAATTGTAATTTAAAATCGGATTCTAACATTCAACAGAACTTTTCATTACAATTTCATAGATACCATGCATGAAATGCTTATCTGCCGCTAATCAAAAGTTAGCACTTATTAAATGTAATAAGGAAACCCAACTTATCCTTTGGGACAGGTTCGCCTCACAGCAGTGAAAAATGAATTTAGGAGTTTTTCACTACCAGGACATGAAAAACGTAAATGTACATGTCCAACCTTTGAATTACAATGTACCTTGCCCTATTGGTTACCTAGGACCTATCATAGAGGTGACTTGTATGTGATAAAAGAGTTCCAGCCTTGGCACGGGGGTTATATTGCCAAGTTAAAGTGACATTTTAAAACTGCATCCATGCTGCAATGACAGGCCTGGGTCATGCTTTAAGAGGCTACTTAAGTGGATGCCTCAATAAGTGCTGCAAGCCCTCTAGTAGCATTTAATTTACCCAGACCTTGGGTATGTGGTATGCAACTCTACAAGGGACTGATATGATATGTAAATTAAAGATACAAAAAAGGTGTAAGACGATTTAACCACGTTGAAGGGAGTAAACACAAGCACTTTAGCACTGGCCAGCAATGATAAAGTTCAAAGTCCTAAGGCCAACAAAAGTGAATTTCAGCAAAAAAATGGAGGTGAGCGGGCAAAAGGTTTGGTGAAAGACCGCCCTAGTGCTCACAGGTCTAATACCACCAAACTAACTGTATAACGTATGCAGTAATATACAAAGAAATAATCATAGTTCTAGGGTTAGAGTTTCATAATACTGTTGAGGTATTTCTCGTACAAATGGTAAGCTACAGAACATTTGAAAGCGGGAATACCTGTTTTTTTAGAGGATAAACTAGACTGTGCTTCCACATTCTCAGCCTTGGTACAGTGAAGTCAATCAGACGCATGCACAGCTATATATGAGTTAATTATTTCAAAATTGCATGGGAAGCATTTATTTTCATGACACCTTTTCAATAAGTAGGAAATTGTTTCCAATTTTCCAACCCCAGTAAAAAATTACTGAATTGATTGAGAATATGTAAAAGATTCCTCTAACCGAGTCTTTCCCTTACTGCCTGCTTAAAAATAATGAAAAGCATCTACAGTGGCGCTTAAAAAGAAAATGGCCTTTTCTTTCCAAATTTCATGTATAACGTTCTAAAGCAACATAAACCTACATTAAAATTAATTGGCCAGATGATCTAATATTCATAGGGAGCAAACAGGCTGAACATTATTTTAGGTTCATATTTTCTGGGATTAGGTCAGAGCATCTTCCTCTCGGGTACCTGGAATAGATTCCCTGCAGCACGTTTAGTGAGACTTGCCCTGTTGTCAGTATCAAACAGGCAAGGACTTCTCAGAAACTGTACATTGCAAAAGATGTTGGATGATATGCCTCTTTAAAAGGTAGACCCTGACTGCATGCAGTTGGCAAAAATGCAGCCTAGTGTCACCAGAGCAGGTAATGATGGACAGTCCTATAACCACAAAAGGTAAAGGCTTTGACAGTACTTGCCATTCCCACAAGCCACTCTGAGGATGTAAACTGTGCCGTAATCTGGTTGCTTGAAAATTAGAATTCCGTAAATGCATCGGTAATGACTTGAATTCACACAATATTTCTGTTGAAATGTATCACAAATAACTAACTCACTATTATTCAAAATGCAGCAAAGGTACATGCCCATTTTACACCACAGTGCTTCGAGTAACTTGCCTCTAAAGTACCAAGCCTCATTTATTTTCATTCTGTAGGAATTTGGGTTATTATTAGAAGAGATTGAGAGCCCAAGTGAAGTAATAAACACAATCCTTGTCAGGGTGAAACACAAAACTCGCTATTCAATTCAATTCAATTTCAACTTCATTTCTGTCTTTTGACCATAACAGCACATAAAAAACATTTACATTATACATTTGTCGCTCAGCTGATAATATCACTTGGTGGGGCATTAGAGCACAGTTACATGATCCATTCCAAATATACAATTTAAGACAGCTATTTAGCTTCAATAAATACAACAAATAGGATTTAAGAGCATAAAAAGCTAGACATGTTTAAATAAAACATTTTAAAATCAATTAATCACCAATCTTAGGTTTAAAATATTCATTTTTCCAAGTTGTCTGATATCTCCACTAAATATAGAGGTTTTGTTACATCATAAATTCATCACTGGGATATCACAGGTTATTAAAGTGCAAAGTACGATAGTATGTAAGATTTTTATCAAAACTATTATAATTCCAATCCGATTTTAGCTCTTATGATCCTTACATTAACTAGGAATCTACTTAAACCAAAAATTACCAGTTGAGTCGTATCTGACCTCAGTATACGCACAGCCTCTCTGCAAAGTCTAACATTCAGAGTATTACAGAGAGGTTTGATCTATTTTTTTCTTGGAATATCATATTGAGGACAAAGAAATAGTATATGTAAGTCATCTTCCGTAACCTCATTTTTACACAGCATTCAATGTTCATAACTTTTATCGTCAAGATTACTTCCCCATCTAGATTTGTTGGCACTTGTTTGTAGGACCCCATATCTGAATTTCATGAACAACGATTTCGATAATTGGGGTCGAACCTCATCTAGAAACGGTTCAAACTGGTCTATATCTTTGAATAAAAGGAATCTTGATGTTAAGGGAACCATATTAAAATTTTGTAACACATTATCATTGATATACGCCCAAAAAGGTGACTTTACTAGCTTGCTGCATGCAATGGTTAATGCAGATGTCTCTTCCAAAAAATGGAACAAAAATATCCTTTCCAACCATGCTGACACGTGCTGGAGCCATGGAATAACCTTGGTTTGTCCAATATTCATGATCTCTTGCAGGCCTTTTTTATAATGTTATAGCTCCGATGTTGACCATAACCTCACCCAAAATAACAGAGGGCGTAATAGAGGGTGATTATCTGTTCACTTAATATTTAAGTCCATAACAACTGGAATCAAGGGAGTCCTGCATGGGAGGGTTAATAATTTCTGCAAGAAGTTATGTTCTCCCACTTCAAAATTTCATTTGCAATGGGGGCCCCATATTTCTGATCCACATAGAGCAGCTGATTGAGCCTTAAATATTAAAACCTCTAAGGCAGGGGACACTGTCCTTGACATACTCCCCCTGTGCTTTTTTTTAAATCAGAGTGGAATTTTGGAGCAAAATAATTCACTTTTTTCCAATTGTGTCTTCAAGGTCATTTTTATATCTAGTGTGATTCCTAGATAATTAAAACTTTGTACATACTCTAGTCTCTGGTGATTTAGCTCTAAGTTCCTTTTAAAAAATCTATGTGGATTAATAGACATGTATTTAGTCTTGCTGGAATTTATTTCTAGGCCCTTCTTGGTGCAATTCATCAGATTTTTGAGTCCCCTAGGGGTTTGCGAGATTAGAATGGTATCATCAGCAAAAAATAATGCTGGTATTACTTCACCTCTCAACCTAGGTGAGTCATTTTTGCAACCTTCCAAATATTGGGGATGTCATTTAAATACAGAGAGAACAAAGTGGGCGCTAACACGTACCCTTGTCGTACTCCCCTTCTTACAGGTATTTCTTTGGTAAGCTCACCCCTTGGCCTCCATCTTACTTTAACAAAGTTTTCATTGTAGAGCCTTATTATTTGGACGAGCAATGCGACTGGCACCCCTAGGTCTTTCAAGGTTTACCAATTCAAATGCAGCCTTTAGGTCTACAAAGGCAATATATAAACTACCTTTCCTAATGTTTATATATTTCCAGCACATGCACATAAATCTGGAAATTTGATCAATTGTACTAGTTTTGTTTCTGAACCCAGCTTCATATTTCGAGAGTAATTCAGCCTCTTCGATCCATTCAATTAATTTACTTAAAATGTGTCTAGCAACATTTTTTGGAGTGATATAAATCAAACTAATGAGGCGATAATTTGCCAGATATTGTTGGTTGCCCTTTTTAAAAATTGTGACTATTTCTGCCCCTTTCCATGTGTTTGGTATCGGTGCAAAATCAACTATTGTGTTACAAAGATAATTTACGTACAGTCCCCAGACTCCAACGTCATGTTTTAAAAGGTTACCTGGAATTTTATCAGGTCCTGGTACTTTGCCAGTTTTAACTGACTCAATTGCCAATAGAGTCTCTTCTAAACTAAAGTACAATTTAGCGTCCTTGGCGGAGTTCACCATGTCTTTTGTTACCACATAGTGCTCACCATTAGCTTCAGAGTAAAGAGCAGAAAAATGTGCCACCCAGGTATTTGCATCAAAAAAGAAATCTGTTGGTGTCCTTCCTGTTCTGTTCCCTTTAGCTATTAGATTCCAGAAGCCTGCCTGATCCTTGGCTTTAGCCGCACTGATTAGACCTGACCAAACGTCATCATCCCACGATTTCTTAGCTATTTCCAAAGTCTGCTTGTAGTTATACCTTTTTTCCCTTATTGCAGCTATACTGTTACTTTTGCTTTTAACTGCCTGAATAAGCTCCTTCTTTGCAGCCCGACAATTCTTATTATACCAAGGGTTCCCAAAATTGTTCGAATAATTACTTCCTGCATTCCTTTTTTTTGGTATATTACTTAAAATCGGGCTTAAGGCATCTACCAATGCGGCATGCAGAACCAGCATCGGGATTTTATCTCCAGGCTGTTCTAAAAATGGTGTAATAGTATCTGCAAAAATAGTATAAATACTGGTCATGGCTTTAGTATTCCCTAAAATGTATGGCCACTTTATGGCGATTATTACTTAATATGATTTCATCCTCTGAAGTGCCAATTTCCTTGCTGCCATCTTGCAATGGGAGGAAAAACTTTGATGATATTGTCAACCGTAAGGGCTGATGGTCTCTCTCCATTCTGGGATCTATTTTTAAATCAAGCACATGTGACCAAAACCCTAATGACACCAATATATAATCTATATTGGACCAGGAGCTACCTCTTTCAAAATGTGTAAGCATTTGGTCTGTCAGAGCACAGACGCCCATTGCATGCTCTCAAGCTATGACCCATTGTGGGCTTCAATATTTGGACCACTGCTACTGTGCACTTTACCTCCTTATCACTCTCTATAGCTGGAATATGTTTTGCCATGTTTTCATCCTCAAATAGGTTGCCGAAACCCAATACGGGTTCGAAATTACAATTATAATCACCTCCAATTATTGTCCTAGGTTTATGTCCTAGCGTATCTAAGAAGGATTCGAGCTGTCCAATTACTACTGATTCCCTATTAGCAGGGCCGGGTCTGTTATAAATGTTGAATTAAAAAAAACATCTCCGTCTTGTGAGATCAATTTTGATCCCAACAAGTCTCGAGATGGAATATTTAGTGAGATGATTTTGACTTCCAAGGAAATCCTTATCCATATCACCAAGCCCACCGAAGGTCTTCTTTTCACTGAGGGGCAGGCATTCACACTAAATGTTTTGAAACCAACTCTATGGGGGGTTTCTAATGACCAGATCTCCTGCAAAAGAGTAATATTGCTCCTCTCTATATATTAGTTCCAAGTTATGTCAATAATATTCCTATTCAGACCTGCTATGTTCCACGAGGTGAGGCAGACTTCCAAGTTACTAGCTAGCTCTATGTTCAGTGGTAGCCCTCTTCCCATATTGCCAATAAGTGGATTGAGATCATAACTCCCTACTAACGAGTCTGTATGAACCTCAGTGCTGGGGGCTTGTAAGTTCTGAATTTCCTCTACTTTCTCTTAGTTAGGGGATTTATTGCTCCCTTCCGCAAACAGATCACATTGAAGGACTTCTGCTCTAGATACGCCCATGGACCCTAAACCAGTCCTGAAATCATTCTTCTCAGATGTACCATGAACACCCACTCTATCATCCAGAGACTTTGGATATCAATCTAGGTCCTCTAGCGATGACAGTCCCTCAAATCTATTAAACAGTGGACAAGAATCCAGAGCACACTTAGTGTATCAAATCAAATTTCAATCTTCAAATGGTCAAATGGTCGAAGCAATGGGATAGATCAAACACGCATAAGTATTTCAAAAAGGTTTTATTGTTCAACAGTGTTCTTTCCTCAGAATCACTGTGCTTATCACTCTAGCCTACACGTGTTTCATCACAGCATGTGGCTGTGAATCTTCAGGGCTAAAAAGGATGTATACAAAAAAGAAAAAGAAAAACAAAAGGAAAAGAATCAAAACATACATGTAATATGTGTGGAGGGTGGGGACACCAGTGAAGTGGATACCAAAGAAGATAGGGATGGGAAAAAAGACAGAAGGTGACTTTGGGTAAGATAACTCGCGAGAAATTTATATATCGGGTCTATATTAATGGCGCGTGTTTTTTCCATTTTTATTTCTCAGGTCTCTTTATATACTCCAAACACCTCCATAATGGGTCAACCTTCCCATGGAGTTTGTTCCATGTCAGCTGCAAAGGAGAGCCTTTTAACTCCGTTTCACTCTCTTTAGAACAACCCATAATACTTTTATGGTCTACGTTTCTCACCACAAGAAATATTTTAGGGACTATTAAAAATGTTGTGGTGCAACTGCTCAACAGGCACAATATTAACAAACACGCTGTATTAGTCTTTTACTCATTGGACAGATTTTGGTCCATACAAAACTCTGAACCACACCGATTAATTCGACTTCTACCTTTCTGTATGTAAATTCTCATCCCCTTGGTTAATTCTTTGGGGTTCTATTATTAGCTTTTTATTTTTCACCCGGTCCTTTTTCACGTATTTGCGCGTCCCCTACCTGTACATATGCACCTAGTGCAATGAAGGGGACTTTGATTATTCATTTGAGTAACTCTTCTAATTCTTGCCCACTATTATTCGACCTGAGCGGTCTAGCCTTTTTTGCAACTGCCCTATGTTAATGGGCGTGAACCGCGTGGTGTTTGTTCCCGCATTCGGAAACAGGAGCTGCACTCGGCTCAACCCACGGGCAAACAGGTAAGCCATAGAAGCCGTCTCTTTGGAGACTTTCGCCTCTCGCTGCATTTTGTCACCGAACCACTTTACCATAATGATATTTTCCCTTCTTTGGTTGTGTAGCCCGAATAGCACCGACGCTGTGTGAACTTTTACACACCATCCCCATTTTGACGGAACGGCAACCGATTACTTTCGGTACCGTTCTCCTGCAAACATAAACATCCCGATTAGGACCGGGACGGAATTATCACCGGTCTCCCGGTGAGTCTTTCCTTCATTAATCCTGATTATTCCGTCGTAGTCTGTTTAACGCTTGTCTGATACCGGCTTTCATTATTTGTGCTGATTATAATTTTATCCTCATTCAACAGATAACGCGCCTTGATCATTCAGATCAGGTAATTCCCAAACCCCCCCTTCACCATTTTGTATACTTTCTTCCTGATTTTTCGCTTTTCTTTTGCAGCTTAGTATTTTTAGCCCATGTTTTCTAAATGCATAGAGTGCGTGCTAACTGGTCCAGAACTTATAGTCACTAATTTCTATATAGACATTCTAACACGGTTGGGACAGTCACATATGCTTTGAATTTTCTAGGGTTCTGTCGTAGCGAGTGTTTGCATAAACTAATTACAAAAGAATATGTTAACTTATTTCCACTTTTCATGAAGCATACGGATGGAAATATGTATGATGAGAAATAGCATCAAGGGGTTTATTGGATACGTGGTGAAAGCTAATACGTTATGTACTCATTCTAAAGCAGAGAATACGTCTAGACAAATAGCATGTCGAGTTTGAGTACTGTTTAGATTTTGAGTAATGATAGACGTTTTTTTGTTTTTTATTTGTATACATTTACTTATTTATGGACACTTGTCCCATTTACTAACAAGAGTTGGTTATGTCAAGGCATGATGGAACGATGTTCGGATCCCGTAAAAGTGATATACTCAGTTTTATTATTTCACTACTTTACCCATTCATATGCCTAATTTGAGTGTTAAATTCCTTTTCATTAATGAATTAAGGTATAGAACCCATTATTGAAATACTCACTTTCTACTTTATGAAACTGTATGCTTATTTGAGGCTTGAAACATTTTAATGAATGAAATATTACGGTTTAGACCCCATAAAGGACAATACTTACCCATGAAAAGTCACCGCACGACACAAATTATATGCTTATGATAAACTTATGAATCTCTCACCAAGTATAAGATATACCAACCGTTTCTTAAGGCCGTATGTCACTACACACAACCTATTACACGCGCCATTAATATAGACCCGATATATAAATTTCTCGCGAGTTATCTTACCCAAAGTCACCTTCTGTCTTTTTTCCCATCCCTATCTTCTTTGGTATCCACTTCACTGGTGTCCCCACCCTCCACACATATTACATGTATGTTTTGATTCTTTTCCTTTTGTTTTTATTTTTCTTTTTTGTATACATCCTTTTTAGCCCTGAAGATTCACAGCCACATGCTGTGATGAAACACGTGTAGGCTAGAGTGATAAGCACAGTGATTCTGAGGAAAGAACACTGTTGAACAATAAAACCTTTTTGAAATACTTATACGTGTTTGATCTATCCCATTGCTTCGACCATTTGACCATTTGAAGATTGAAATTTGATTTGATACACTAAGTGTGCTCTGGATTCTTGTCCAATTACATTAGAGAGAGGTCCCAGAACCTCTTCTCTTACAGAGGTTAAGGTTTTCCTCTGCCAAGAAGCACCTAACTTTATACCACGACACTTTAATACTTACCGTGACAAGCTGAGCGCCATATTTCTGAACACTTAAAAACCTGTTCTCTGACTTTATAAAAATTCTTGACTCAGAAAGGCAGCCACTACGGTTTTCAACCCAGTTACTACCAGATTCACAATGGATAGGGATAAGATCGCCTCCGAGATGTTTGAAAATCTCTCCAAAGGCACACATCCAACCACCACTAGGACAAGTGGAAATCAGCAAACGGGAACCAGCTTGAAACAAAAATTTCTTAAACTGGAACGACTTAAAAAAACGGAAAATTCGCGCTGGTGGGATGGCGCAACTTTGAAGCAATATCTGAGGGTACAAAGAATCCCGAGAGGTCTTCGATCGCAAACCTTTCCGACCTTTGATGACCTCGACGACGACCTCCTGAATAAATGGGAGGAATCAGTAACCATGAACTCTACCAACCTAATGAGAATCCTAATAGAAAATGCAGACCGAAAAGTAACCAAATTACAGGCAGAAATTGTGGAACTAGAGAAGGAGATAGAAGCCCTTAATCTCAAGGATGCAACCGAAAAAAACTATAAAATTCTTGAAGACATCCTGACCAAACATCAAAATGATCTCAAAGACCGCAAGGCAAGACAGATACGAAGAGATGAAGCTGACTACCGTGAAGGAAGAGTTTTTACTTTTGCCAAGAAATATGACCAACAAGTCCGCAAACCAACTAACAACCAACAAGCTGCCAAAACTGGAGCATCTAATATATCCTCAAGCAACACCTCTCTTAGCAGTGTTCCGGAAACTGAGAGTGAACCTGAAGATAACGCAACCGCCAATCAAGATCCGAGAATGATGCCAACAACCTCCGGAACCAGCACTGCTTTTTCTCGGGAAGTCAGGACAATGAAAATTACCAACCGAACAAGAGTAAACCCAACCCACGCAAAACCCGCAGAGGCCAGAGAGGAGGACAAAGACGACTACAGAGAGAAACTGAGGTCGGGCACCAAGAAGTGAAGAATTCATTTGGTCAGGATGTACAGGTGATTAACCTTTCATCCGTGAACCTGGACAGGGATATGATCTCTTTATTGAGCAAAGGTCTCAGTTTTAATCCTATGGACCAAGGCGACCCATGTAGGATGAAGATTGATTTGTTCAAATATATCAGAGGACTCAAACTCAAAAAATATTTCTGGGGCACCCCAACAGAACATACAATTTCTGATGATGACCTAGAAGAGACTACAACTAACCCTATTAGTATCCAAGAGGTCCTGGCATCACACCTCTTATTGTCAATCACGGATTTTGATGATCCCCCAAATTCATTCAATGACCTATTAACAGACTTGGAACTGAAGACTGATGACACAATAGACAGTGGCCTAAAGAATAAATCCAAATGGACACCAACACTTCCTAGTGGTAACACCATTGACACCTTCTACAAACTCGTATTGGATGATATCAACAAGTACGAAAACAAAATCTCTAAACGTGGTCCTATAATCAATGACAATCTAACCAGAGAAGAGAGAATAGCGCTAAAAACTCTGAGTGACAACCAGGACATTATCATCCGTGAAGCTGATAAAGGAGGTAACGTAGTTGTCATGAACAAAGTAGACTACAACACAGAAATCTTCTCCCAACTCTCAGACAATTCCTGTTATGAAGCCATTCCTAATAATCCCATGGGCCCGGTTACAATATTGATCAATAACCATCTAAGAGAATGGAAAGGGGCATGTCTGATTAATGATGCGGAATACATGTTTCTGAAAGTCACACGTCCTTCCTATCCGTGGCTCTATACCCTGCCAAAGGTTCACAAAACCGCACCCTTTCCCCCTGGTAGACCAATCGTATCGGGGATTGGGGGTCCAACTGAGAGACTTTCCCAATACGTGGACAAATGTTTGAGTCCACTGGTGAAAAACCTGCCATCCTATATTCAGGATTCGAAACATATCCTAAGTATCTTAACGGACATCACATGGCAACCAGGACTGATTATGGCAACCCTTGATGTGGTTTCACTTTATACTTCCATTGAACCAGAACTTGGATTACAGGCTGTTACGAAAGCATTAAACACCAGACCAATTACTCTGCTCGAACACACTAAGATGCTGATAACGATGATGGATATCATTTTAAATCAGAATTTCTTTGTATTTGACAAAAAATGGTACAGACAAACTAGAGGAGTAGCCATGGGCTCAAGGTTTTCTACTTCTTTTGCCAACATATATATGGGTGCTCTGGAGGCTAACATGATCTGGAGCATTAAGGGCAGTAAATGGATTGATAATATTGTGTATTGGGGTCGCTACATAGACGATTGCCTCTTAATTTGGTCAGGATCAGACACCACACTTGAAGAATTCTGTGTATACTTAAATGACAATGATATGAACATGCGCTTCACCACACACATTAGCTCTACAAGTGTTTCCTTTTTGGATTTAGAATTATACATCAAGGATGGTATCCTACAGAGTAGATTATTCCGCAAAGAAACAGCATGTAACTCAATACTTCACAACAAGAGTTGTCATCCTGATCATCAAAAAAACGGAATCCCGTATGGAGAATTCATACGAGCAAGGCGGAACTGTAGTGAGGAACAGGAATTTGAAACTTGCTTACAAGACATGCAGTCCAGGTTCTTTAACAGAGGTTATAATCCTCAAATTATTTCCAAAGCTGGCCAAAAGATCATAAAAACCAGCAGAGAATCAACTTTGGCAGCCAGACGCCCAAGAACTGATATTAGAAAACAACCAGTGAGACTTGTGACAGACTTTAATGAACTGAGACCTGTAATACGAAAAAGTTTCCAGAAACATTGGGGCATCCTTAGTGCTGACAGAACATTGACTGAGGCTATAGGCAATCATCCTCAAATTACTTTTCGTAAAGGGAGAAATCTCAAGAATAGACTAAGTCCCACTGTGCCCAAAGCTACAAGAACTTGTGACTGGCTGACTCAAAAGTCCAAAGGCTTTTTTAAATGCGGCATGTGCCCAATGTGCAGGTGGGCTAAACATGGAACTAAGACATTTCAGGATCACAGATCGAAACAGTATACAATCAACACCAACATTAACTGTAACACAAAATTCACTGTATATATCATTGAATGTGCTTGTAAAAGTAGATATGTGGGGAGTACGATCAGGGCACTTAAAGAACGCATCAGAGAACATGCTAGAGCTTATGCCACTAAGGACCCACGATATCCCATGGCCATACATATGGCCTCTTGTCCTGCACAAGGAGAGAACAAGTCATTCACGTTCTACGGCATTGATGTGATACAGCCCTCAGTAAGAGGTGGAAACAGGGAACTTCGCCTTAGAAGGCAGGAAGCACTATGGATCATGCGTCTGGATTCTACCAACAGAGGCCAAAACACAGATGATGAACTACATTTCTTCTTAGGCTCGGATCATTAGGATGCTATCACAAACAGTTATAAAGTATCACTACTGTATATGAGGATAATGTGCAGTGGTAAATGTAACAAGTAGTAATATACAATTATTGTGTAGACTCGAATTCACAAAGAAATGTCCAGTTTATATGAACTTGTCTAACTGAGTTTTATAAATAACTATGTTGAAAAAAATGTGGATTGAATTACCATGAATAATGTCACCAATCATACCCATTAGGGATTTGGCTAGTATTTTCCCAAGACATTGAGGGTAATGTTTCCTTCTCCTCCCGATTGGGAGTTGCTTTCCAGTTTTTTCTGCCGATCACAGGGATAAGAAATTAAAAATTTAAAAAAATATTAAAATGGATCATTTTTTCCATTTTTATTTCTCAGGTCTCTTTATATACTCCAAACACCTCCATAATGGGTCAACCTTCCCATGGAGTTTGTTCCATGTCAGCTGCAAAGGAGAGCCTTTTAACTCCGTTTCACTCTCTTTAGAACAACCCATAATACTTTTATGGTCTACGTTTCTCACCACAAGAAATATTTTAGGGACTATTAAAAATGTTGTGGTGCAACTGCTCAACAGGCACAATATTAACAAACACGCTGTATTAGTCTTTTACTCATTGGACAGATTTTGGTCCATACAAAACTCTGAACCACACCGATTAATTCGACTTCTACCTTTCTGTATGTAAATTCTCATCCCCTTGGTTAATTCTTTGGGGTTCTATTATTAGCTTTTTATTTTTCACCCGGTCCTTTTTCACGTATTTGCGCGTCCCCTACCTGTACATATGCACCTAGTGCAATGAAGGGGACTTTGATTATTCATTTGAGTAACTCTTCTAATTCTTGCCCACTATTATTCGACCTGAGCGGTCTAGCCTTTTTTGCAACTGCCCTATGTTAATGGGCGTGAACCGCGTGGTGTTTGTTCCCGCATTCGGAAACAGGAGCTGCACTCGGCTCAACCCACGGGCAAACAGGTAAGCCATAGAAGCCGTCTCTTTGGAGACTTTCGCCTCTCGCTGCATTTTGTCACCGAACCACTTTACCATAATGATATTTTCCCTTCTTTGGTTGTGTAGCCCGAATAGCACCGACGCTGTGTGAACTTTTACACACCATCCCCATTTTGACGGAACGGCAACCGATTACTTTCGGTACCGTTCTCCTGCAAACATAAACATCCCGATTAGGACCGGGACGGAATTATCACCGGTCTCCCGGTGAGTCTTTCCTTCATTAATCCTGATTATTCCGTCGTAGTCTGTTTAACGCTTGTCTGATACCGGCTTTCATTATTTGTGCTGATTATAATTTTATCCTCATTCAACAGATAACGCGCCTTGATCATTCAGATCAGGTAATTCCCAAACCCCCCCTTCACCATTTTGTATACTTTCTTCCTGATTTTTCGCTTTTCTTTTGCAGCTTAGTATTTTTAGCCCATGTTTTCTAAATGCATAGAGTGCGTGCTAACTGGTCCAGAACTTATAGTCACTAATTTCTATATAGACATTCTAACACGGTTGAGACAGTCACATATGCTTTGAATTTTCTAGGGTTCTGTCGTAGCGAGTGTTTGCATAAACTAATTACAAAAGAATATGTTAACTTATTTCCACTTTTCATGAAGCATACGGATGGAAACATGTATGATGAGAAATAGCATCAAGGGGTTTATTGGATACGTGGTGAAAGCTAATACGTTATGTACTCATTCTAAAGCAGAGAATACGTCTAGACAAATAGCATGTCGAGTTTGAGTACTGTTTAGATTTTGAGTAATGATAGACGTTTTTTTGTTTTTTATTTGTATACATTTACTTATTTATGGACACTTGTCCCATTTACTAACAAGAGTTGGTTATGTCAAGGCATGATGGAACGATGTTCGGATCCCGTAAAAGTGATATACTCAGTTTTATTATTTCACTACTTTACCCATTCATATGCCTAATTTGAGCGTTAAATTCCTTTTCATTAATGAATTAAGGTATAGAACCCATTATTGAAATACTCACTTTCTACTTTATGAAACTGTATGCTTATTTGAGGCTTGAAACATTTTAATGAATGAAATATTACGGTTTAGACCGCATAAAGGACAATACTTACCCATGAAAAGTCACCGCACGACACAAATTATATGCTTATGATAAACTTATGAATCTCTCACCAAGTATAAGATATACCAACTGTTTCTTAAGGCCGTATGTCACTACACACAACCTATTACACGTGCCATTAATATAGACCCGATATATAAATTTCTCGCGAGTTATCTTACCCAAAGTCACCTTCTGTCTTTTTTCCCATCCCTATCTTCTTTGGTATCCACTTCACTGGTGTCCCCACCCTCCACACATATTACATGTATGTTTTGATTCTTTTCCTTTTGTTTTTATTTTTCTTTTTTGTATACATCCTTTTTAGCCCTGAAGATTCACAGCCACATGCTGTGATGAAACACGTGTAGGCTAGAGTGATAAGCACAGTGATTCTGAGGAAAGAACACTGTTGAACAATAAAACCTTTTTGAAATACTTATGCGTGTTTGATCTATCCCATTGCTTCGACCATTTGACCATTTGAAGATTGAAATTTGATTTGATACACTAAGTGTGCTCTGGATTCTTGTCCAATTACATTAGAGAGAGGTCCCAGAACCTCTTCTCTTACAGAGGTTAAGGTTTTCCTCTGCCAAGAAGCACCTAACTTTATACCACGACACTTTAATACTTACCGTGACAAGCTGAGCGCCATATTTCTGAACACTTAAAAACCTGTTCTCTGACTTTATAAAAATCTATTAAACAGTGGAACGGGAAAATTTGTTCCATTTGTGTTTACCCTATCCATTGGTGTATAAAAATATCCCAGTGGGAGTACACAGACACTAGTGTTTCTGAATGGGGCTTCCTCTTTTACAGCTAAAATGTCCCTAACCATCTGGGGCCGTCTGAAATTTACCACCACACAGTCACCCTTGATATTCTTCCTTGACTCTCCCACCCATCCTACCCTGCGAAACCATTATATCTTTGGTTCTCAATGGATTAAAGTGTTTCAACTTTGATAGCCATTCGACCGTCTTATTCCTTAGATGAACCCAGTTCTCATTCTGTGTTCTTTTTAGGATCTGAACTCCTGCTAAAATTATCACGTAAGGGCATGAGTCAGGGGGTAGTTGTAGGACATCGCTGTTCGGTATTAAATCAGTACCTTTTGGGCTATATACCAGAGCTGTCCCCAAATGGATTCCTTGACTATCGTGTATTATTGGTCTATGCTGATTATTAGTGATATTCCATTGGTTTTCACCACTGGTCTGTATCCCACCCTCAATGGTGTCCGCCCCATTTGATGTAGTAGGATTGGATTGTGGCCTAGTAGAATTCACAGACATGTTACACCTAGTACAACTATTTACTTTGGCCGGTACCATCCTGCCATCTCCCTGCACTGTTAGTTGCGCAGGTGGATGGTCTTGTTTTTTTTGGAGCACTCCCTCCTGGGCAGGATGGCTAGTAAAGTTACTACTATTCTGCAAGTGTTCTATGGCATTAAATGATTGGCCCATCCTCCCTTCCAGGGACTTCAAAGTCTCACTCATACATTCCACTATCTGGGTTGCCATAGCCTCTCCTACAGATTCAAGGGACATTTTTACTATTTGTTCCAGGTCCCCCGCAAATTACCTAAATCAGGATATTTTTGTTCATGATTGGCCTCAGTCTGGGTGCTAAAAAATTTTTTTATTACCCTTTGCGCTTCACTCAAGTGGTTGGATCTTGCTCCTTGAGTTTGCCCCCCTGCTGTCTTTGCCCTGGTTTTCTTAGCTACGGGGATAACTTTCTTTTTTGCTCGCTTGTCATCCCCTTTTTTCCCTGGTTTCAGATTTTGCTTCCTTAGTCTCGGTCCCTTTGCCGGGCTCGGTGTACTATCTATTCCATTTCGTCCTGGAGGTAAAGAGGCAATAGAACAATTTAATAGGAATCCGTCATTAGGTCCTGCTTCTGTACCCAGTGATAAAGATGGCTGTGGGGTACCTAGTGATTTGGGAAAACACAATTGTCTGTGTGTAATAGTTTGCACCGGTTCGAGGGATAGACGCCATTCTGCTAGTTGAATCTTGTGATTTATTAGAGATTCTGCCCTAATAATAAAAGCGTCCAGTGTAGCAGCTGGGCACTTGCGTTTACTCATAATTTATCAGCTGATCTCTATGCTATAACGGAGTTTAGAGAGGGCAAACTATTTAGTTTACAAGCCAGTTAAGGGTACACAAAAAATCTAAACAATACAAGTATTCGGGCTTACCACAAGACTACCAATAGCCAAATATCAGAGGGGTACCCCAGTTCAGTCTCTGTCAGTCCCTGACAGGCATGGACGGGCCCTCCCTTGGCCTGGGCTTTGCCCGGGCACGCCCATGCACGTCCAATGCTGCAGGAGCCCTAAAGCACGTTTAAAGCGCCTCCTGGCGCTCTCCCGTGATGCGTGGTGCAGGAGCTGCAGTGGGGCGCTGGGGGATGTAGTTCCCGGCACCGGCGCGGCTGGTAGGCAATTTGCAGCAGCAGGATAACCCCCAGGTGAGGGGCGAGTGGTTGCAGTCCCCCCGGTCTGTTAATAGCAGCATGAGCAGTCGAGTGGCAGTGTCAGCAAACAACAAAGGGACCCGTTCTGCGGGAGCCCTAAAGCACTGTTAAAGCGCCTCCTGGCGCTCTCCCGTGAAGCGTGGTGCATGCGCCACAGAGGGGCACTGGGGGATGTAGTTCCCGGCACCTCTGCAGCTGGTAGGCAATTTGCGGCAGCAGGATGGCCCCCAGGTGAGCGGCGAGTGGTTGCAGTCACCCCGGACTGTTAATGGCAGCAGGAGCAGTTAATTGGCACTGTCAGCAAACAACAAAGGGACCCTAAAACTCACTAAATAATTAAGTGCTTAACACTCTAGTAACTTTGTACAAATGTAGTCAGGTTTAACTTAGACACAATGTGTAAAGTATTTATACAGCATTTAAACAGTAATAAAGGGAAAACACAACACAAGAAAAATCAACACAAAAAATTGAAAAATATAGTAAATTGTAATAGATAAAAAATCACCCAAACAAAAATCTAATAAGTATTACGGGATTACGAATGTTTTAATTTGTAGATGAATATAGCGACAAAAAGCACAAAGTGCTAGTCACAGATTTCTGGTTGTGGTTGACGGGGTCAATGTCACAAGTTCAGGCCAACCACCATGGAGTATATGTTGGATACAGGTATGAGGTTCTTCCCAATGGAGGGTTTGCCTTCTCAGAGACCAAGTCCATGCACAGAGCCGGACCTGGAGTTTTGCACTGGCAGGGCACCAAGAGGTCAATGTTAGCATGAGGAGCAAGTCTCTGCTGGAGCTTCTAGCTGGCAGCATGTCAGCAAAGGGCCCATGACAAGGGTGGCACATTTTGAGAATCAAAAATTACTCCAGCAGAGGCCAGCAGCAGGTCCATGCAAGTACATTTGGTGCTGAGCAGCTGAGCAGTTGCAGGGAGGCCACTGTAAGCTTGTTGTGTCCCTGTAGCTCAAACAGGATGCCAACCAATTGTTTCCTAGCTGGAGATAGCAATATTAAATGTAATATTGTATATGCCAATGATTTCCTATGAAACACCTAACCCCGCTACAGCGAAACTATCTTTTGGGGCCTTTCCACTGGAAGGACTTATTTAATATTAGATTTTTAAATGCCCTTTTTTAAATTCAATGTACCCTGCTTTATGGTCAATAAGACCTACTAAGAGGTGGCTTGTTAATATTTAAAAGGAAAGTCTAGGCCTGTCAAAATGGGCTATTTTGATTGTTAAATATGGCAATTGGAAGCAACATTTATCTTGACATCTTTTTGGCGTAGGAACACATACACTGGGTCTTGGATAGCCAAATCCCTTTGCACAGAGTCAAAGCAGCATCAGCCCAAAAAAGGCAGTAATCATGCTGCAAAAAGAGGGATTTTTCAACATGGTGTTTGAGTAATGTACATTTAATTATCAACCTCTGATTCATGATTTAGTACTGGGAAATCCGGTTTAAGCACACTCCAATTCTTTTTGTGTTTTTTTCAATCTAGTCTTGTCTGGGGTTCAAATATTTAGAGTGAGGTTCATTAAACCATTTCCATCACTTCCAAAACACAAGTCTTTCTTTTTCCAAATCATGGCATATAAATCCCGAGCAGGTATAATGGCTGTTAAAAGACGGTGTTTCCGCGTGCACTGTTGTTGTCAAGTGAGCGACCCGGATCCCCTGCTCCCACGTTAGGCCAAGAAAGGACACTGTCCGAGACAGCCCTGTTCACAGTCTTAGTAGCTTGACACAAGCATCCAGGCTTACCTCCAAGGCACAAGTGTTCAGTATGTGACACCACACTCACAGCAATCCCAATGATGTCACCACAAATGAACTCCACACGAGTTTGTATAAAATGAGTATAGTTTATATAAAAAGATGTACGAAATGACCATACAATACAACTCCCACCTATATAGACTGGGTAATATTGTTTCCGGTAGGTTGGGCGGTCCTAATCCCCAACCACCGCATCTAACCACCAGTTATGTTGACTTTTAACCGTTCTCAACAGGTTAGGTACTTTGTATCACTAGATTCACATACGTTGCCAAATACAAGGAATACTGCACTACTTAACGATGGGTTCCTGTAGTGCCACAGTAAAACAATGCAATGATTAGCATCATGATCATGTACAGAGTCAACACAAGATAATGCAACTCTGTTCACTACCAGCATGCCCTGTTCAAGGAAGGAATACAGCAATGCGTCACGCTGCAATTACGTACAGTGCGATAGGAAAACAATGCAATGCGTATCATCACCAGCATGCCCTGTGCAAGACAGGAATGAGTTAATGCGTCACAGTGCAGTCAATTCAGTCCAGTGCAGTAAACAACCAATGCAGTGTGCTACGCTACGATCCTGTATCCCGCAAAAGAAACATAATGTAGTGCGTAGCACACTAACCCCTGAGTTTGTTAAGCACCCCTAGAGTCAGACGTTGTCCAATAGTTTGATAGTTCGTTAGAAGCAAATATGAGTGCCTCTTCGGGCCCACACACTGCCCTAGGCGATGATCCACTTTTCCTGGAGGGGCAGGACCCCACTCTCGTGTCCTGCTGCAGCGGCGTGGCCTCACTCCAGAACCTTGTCACCGCAGGCAAGGACCGCTCGGGGGGTAGTTCAGCTCCTGCGGGGCTGCTGGTCCGGGCCACCAACGTTCAGCACAAACTCCTTCCACAAAGCCTTCCACATGACGCTATCTCACGTTGCATTTGGGGGCCCGATCACTGGGCCCTCCTCTCCAGCACTGTTAGGACTTATTCACTCCCTGGCGCTCACCCATCCCCGGTACTCCTAACCAGCAACTCTGGTGGCACCTTCGACACGCACCCCGGAGCGTCCGAGACTCACTCCGTCTCCTGGTGCACATGGTCATCAGGCGCTCTCCACTAATGCCTGGGTCGCACTACAACACACACACACTGCGCTTCTGAGTCTCACCGTTCCTCCTGGTGCACACAAGGTACCAGGCACTCTCCACTAATGCCCTGACTGCACCATCACACACTGACCCATGTGTCGGAGACTCACTCCTTCTTAGTACCCATGATTTCCCAGCACTCTGCACTGCAACACGTACTCCCTGTGCGTCCCGAATCTTGGCTCCCTACCACGATGCCCACAATCCACAAGCGCTCCAACACCTGTAGCTGCACCAAGACACACACCCTCCGCATCAGAGTCTTGAGTCGCTCCGGGTGCCCATGATCACCTTAGGCACCCCTTCGGAGGTCTCAGGCTGCCACAACACGGTCCCACTACAGGACCACTTGAGACTTCCTGGAAACTTTTGTGTTCCTGTGTTTCCAAACAGGGAGCCAGCTTACCTCAGGCCCTTGGGGTACAGGACGCAGCACACAGCAAAGTCCTGCTCAGGAAGAAAGGGGGACACGACCCACTACAATGCCCCTTCAGCCTCTCCTCGGTCAAGAGTTACAAACTGCCCACAAGCCCCAGATCACGAAGCAAGGGTCAAGTATCTCCTGCAGCCTATTCAGCAACTCTTCCTGAGGCAGGGGTTTTCTTCCTGGTCATGGACAGGTCAAAGTCGCCAGAGACTCTAGCAGTCCACAGTGTCTTCAAAGCGCTCCCAGCACTTCTCTGAACGATACTGAGACCTTTCTGGACAACATCATCAACAACCAAAGTCTTGGGGTTAAAGTTCTTCCAGTTATACCCCCTCATTGTCTTTGAACTTTCCTTGTGCTCATGGGTCGTGGATCCCTCCCTAAATCAGTTATGCGCATCTCCCCCACAGTGTCACCGTCCTCTCTTTGATACTGGGGGTCTGAATCTTTAATCACTTAGAGGGAGATGGGTCTACTGTTTTATGGCTCTGAACCAGGCCTCTTCACCTCGCAAAGCCTCTCCTTCTCCCACTCCAGGTGCAGGGCAGCCTGGCACTGTCGCCACCCCTACCCTGGGGCACAACCTCTCTCAGCCTTACTGACCTCTCCCAGATCCAGGCAGACAATTCACATTCTGCTGAGACACACAAAAAGGTCTATAGCACAAATTCGTCCGTTTTTTAAAACAGTGGTTCTGGACACACAGCAACAAAACCATCTAACCAAAAAGATGCATTATGATGCTGTGAGTTCAGACAAACCACACTTCACTGTTCCATTTCCAATTCTTGGGGAAACTAAGCTAACAATTCTACACCCAGCCTCACCCATTCTGTCCTATGGGCAGGATGGCCTTACACCAGGGAAAAATGAAATGGACTATATTCCACTGTTAGGGCCTCGCACCCACACAGGCACAAGTCCTGCCTTTTACCTACACTGCACCCTGCCTAGGGATTACCGAGGACATCCTACAGGGGTGCCCCATGTGTATGTAAGAGGGAAAGTAAGGTCTAACAAGTGGTCACACTTGTCAGGACAGCATGCTAATTTAGCATAATGCAAGCAGGCCCTACACTGAAGACCTGTTTTCCCTCTCTGTGCATTTCTTTAGTACTAGCTCTGGCACACACAGTGCACATCACTTAGGGATCTTACTAGTAAGCCAAACACCACTAAAATGTATACAGGGAACATATGTACTTGCACACTGATTATCAGTGGCAAGTATCTACAGCATCTGCAAAAAGAGGGATTTTTCAACATGGTGTTTGAGTAATGTACATTTAATTATCAACCTCTGATTCATGATTTAGTACTGGGAAATCCGGTTTAAGCACACTCCAATTCTTTTTGTGTTTTTTTCAATCTAGTCTTGCCTGGGGTTCAAATATTTAGAGTGAGGTTCATTAAACCATTTCCATCACTTCCAAAAAACAAGTCTTTCTTTTTCCAAATCATGGCATATAAATCCCGAGCAGGTATAATGGCTGTTAAAAGACGGTGTTTCCGCGTGCACTGTTGTTGTCAAGTGAGCGACCCGGATCCCCTGCTCCCACGTTAGGCCAAGAAAGGACACTGTCCGAGACAGCCCTGTTCACAGTCTTAGTAGCTTGACACAAGCATCCAGGCTTACCTCCAAGGCACAAGTGTTCAGTATGTGACACCACACTCACAGCAATCCCAATGATGTCACCACAAATGAACTCCACACGAGTTTGTATAAAATGAGTATAGTTTATATAAAAAGATGTACGAAATGACCATACAATACAACTCCCACCTATATAGACTGGGTAATATTGTTTCCGGTAGGTTGGGCGGTCCTAATCCCCAACCACCGCATCTAACCACCAGTTATGTTGACTTTTAACCGTTCTCAACAGGTTAGGTACTTTGTATCACTAGATTCACATACGTTGCCAAATACAAGGAATACTGCACTACTTAACGATGGGTTCCTGTAGTGCCACAGTAAAACAATGCAATGAGTAGCATCATGATCATGTACAGAGTCAACACAAGATAATGCAACTCTGTTCACTACCAGCATGCCCTGTTCAAGGAAGGAATACAGCAATGCGTCACGCTGCAATTACGTACAGTGCGATAGGAAAACAATGCAATGCGTATCATCACCAGCATGCCCTGTGCAAGACAGGAATGAGTTAATGCGTCACAGTGCAGTCAATTCAGTCCAGTGCAGTAAACAACCAATGCAGTGTGCTACGCTACGATCCTGTATCCCGCAAAAGAAACATAATGTAGTGCGTAGCACACTAACCCCTGAGTTTGTTAAGCACCCCTAGAGTCAGACGTTGTCCAATAGTTTGATAGTTCGTTAGAAGCAAATATGAGTGCCTCTTCGGGCCCACACACTGCCCTAGGCGATGATCCACTTTTCCTGGAGGGGCAGGACCCCACTCTCGTGTCCTGCTGCAGCAGCGTGGCCTCACTCCAGAACCTTGTCACCGCAGGCAAGGACCGCTCGGGGGGTAGTTCAGCTCCTGCGGGGCTGCTGGTCCGGGCCACCAACGTTCAGCACAAACTCCTTCCACAAAGCCTTCCACATGATGCTATCTCACGTTGCATTTGGGGGCCCGATCACTGGGCCCTCCTCTCCAGCACTGTTAGGACTTATTCACTCCCTGGCGCTCACCCATCCCCGGTACTCCTAACCAGCAACTCTGGTGGCACCTTCGACACGCACCCCGGAGCGTCCGAGACTCACTCCGTCTCCTGGTGCACATGGTCATCAGGCGCTCTCCACTAATGACTGGGTCGCACTACAACACACACACACTGCGCTTCTGAGTCTCACCGTTCCTCCTGGTGCACACAAGGTACCAGGCACTCTCCACTAATGCCCTGACTGCACCATCACACACTGACCCATGTGTCGGAGACTCACTCCTTCTTAGTACCCATGATTTCCCAGCACTCTGCACTGCAACACGGACTCCCTGTGCGTCCCGAATCTTGGCTCCCTACCACGATGCCCACAATCCACAAGCGCTCCAACACCTGTAGCTGCACCAAGACACACACCCTCCGCATCAGAGTCTTGAGTCGCTCCGGGTGCCCATGATCACCTTAGGCACCCCTTCGGAGGTCTCAGGCTGCCACAACACGGTCCCACTACAGGACCACTTGAGACTTCCTGGAAACTTTTGTGTTCCTGTGTTTCCAAACAGGGAGCCAGCTTACCTCAGGCCCTTGGGGTACAGGACGCAGCACACAGCAAAGTCCTGCTCAGGAAGAAAGGGGGACACGACCCACTACAATGCCCCTTCAGCCTCTCCTCGGTCAAGAGTTACAAACTGCCCACAAGCCCCAGATCACGAAGCAAGGGTCAAGTATCTCCTGCAGCCTATTCAGCAACTCTTCCTGAGGCAGGGGTTTTCTTCCTGGTCATGGACAGGTCAAAGTCGCCAGAGACTCTAGCAGTCCACAGTGTCTTCAAAGCGCTCCCAGCACTTCTCTGAACGATACTGAGACCTTTCTGGACAACATCATCAACAACCAAAGTCTTGGGGTTAAAGTTCTTCCAGTTATACCCCCTCATTGTCTTTGAACTTTCCTTGTGCTCATGGGTCGTGGATCCCTCCCTAAATCAGTTATGCGCATCTCCCCCACAGTGTCACCGTCCTCTCTTTGATACTGGGGGTCTGAATCTTTAATCACTTAGAGGGAGATGGGTCTACTGTTTTATGGCTCTGAACCAGGCCTTTTCACCTCGCAAAGCCTCTCCTTCTCCCACTCCAGGTGCAGGGCAGCCTGGCACTGTTGCCACCCCTACCCTGGGGCACAACCTCTCTCAGCCTTACTGACCTCTCCCAGATCCAGGCAGACAATTCACATTCTGCTGAGACACACAAAAAGGTCTATAGCACAAATTCGTCCGTTTTCTAAAACAGTGGTTCTGGACACACAGCAACAAAACCATCTAACCAAAAAGATGCATTATGATGCTGTGAGTTCAGACAAACCACACTTCACTGTTCCATTTCCAATTCTTGGGGAAACTAAGCTAACAATTCTACACCCAGCCTCACCCATTCTGTCCTATGGGTAGGATGGCCTTACACCAGGGAAAAATGAAATGGACTATATTCCACTGTTAGGGCCTCGCACCCACACAGGCACAAGTCCTGCCTTTTACCTACACTGCACCCTGCCTAGGGATTACCGAGGACATCCTACAGGGGTGCCCCATGTGTATGTAAGAGGGAAAGTAAGGTCTAACAAGTGGTCACACTTGTCAGGACAGCATGCTAATTTAGCATAATGCAAGCAGGCCCTACACTGAAGACCTGTTTTCCCTCTCTGTGCATTTCTTTAGTACTAGCTCTGGCACACACAGTGCACATCACTTAGGGATCTTACTAGTAAGCCAAACACCACTAAAATGTATACAGGGAACATATGTACTTGCACACTGATTATCAGTGGCAAGTATCTACAGCATCTAACTTCAGAGCTCTCTGTCAAGAAAACGGTCTAGGGGAAAAGCAAAACGTTTAGGTGAACTTTAGCCAACAAGGCCAAATCCAACAATGGCATATAATACCATAGTGTTTTCTCTGGATCCATAAATGATGACTGTTGGGTCAGGCTGACAGTCGGTTCCCAATACAGCATTTAGGGCCACATTTAGAGATCAGTGCATGGGTTACTCAGCAACAAATGTAACAGATTTCCTGTCGGTCATATTACAAGCACCACTGGAAATGATGCACTTGTAATACAGTGGACAGGACACCTGTCATGCTTGTGACAGAGTAACCTGTCTATCAAACTCAGGCCCTTAGTGTAGTAAAGATACTTTTCCAAAATATGCTAAAAACAGACCGGAAACAAATGATTATGTCAGGTTTGCCTTCGCCGCATAGCTTCTAGGACAAATGCTCATACCTGATATTCTCCATTTTGTTTTCTCGCAGGAGAAATGTATATAATAAACTTTGGGCTGTATTATAGTGCCCATAGTAGATCTGGTGCAATATTGTGGTAACCTGGTCAAAAACATATCAGAAACAATGGGACCTTAGGTGTCATGTTATGATAGTATTGAAAAGGCCATTTCCCTGGATTGCCCATAAGTGCAAAAGATAATCTGGCCAAAACCACTCATCTCACTTACATAACATTTGAAACAGTTTCCATGATATTATGGCATTGTGTTCTGTGATACAAATCTTGAAATACGTGTCCAGTTTCCTGAAAAAGCATACTGTGGTGTTGAAAGAGATAGCTACAACAATGTTGTCTGTATAATCATTTTAATTAGATGTATTCCCCTCATCAGAGTATTGGCTGAAGGATCCATTTCTTTTATAGGGTGATCAAGTCTTAGAACACTTGCTCATGCTTAGCCTTAAATGCATCTCATATTTTGCCATAAAATACAGCTTCAAGGTAGTTTGTTACTGTAGCTCTAACATTTGTGGCTTGCACTACTCATGAATCTTCAAATGTACCCCACCCTACTAGAAGTAACTATGTCATCTCCTGCTTTAATTGATAGGCGGCTACAGCACCAAACTCAGTAGCAAGTGCTTTCTGTTTCAGGCTGCTTCCAATTTAGACATATGAATTGAGAGATCAGCTGTATAAACAGTGATGTTAAATTTGGAGCAAATGCATTGCACCGTGCAATCTTCTTTTTAGTTCTAATATGAATGCCTAAATATTAATGGCATGTAATGTAAGCTACAGTGTGCACACTTGTGGTTTGCCTCATTGAATTGTTTTGTATGAAATTAATTTCAGTTTAATTAAACGTTTCAGTTGTTTTACTGAGTAACTCCTCTGTAACCTAAATTATAATCCCTGATATAATATTTATTCTGCATTTCGCTTCTCATTAGAACCCACTGGATACCTATAACAATACCTTTTGATGTCTTGAGTAAAATTGCTATTGGATCTTTTGTTGATTGTGCTCGCTTTATCAGACAATAGGGCCTGATTCACAGAACTAACTTTGACAAAATCCTAAACTTACTACTTTTGGTATTCACAGAAGTTAGGATTTTGTCTTAAATTTGTTTTAAAACAGACTTAAGTTAGGATTTTGTCTTTAGTCTGTCTTAAGTCTGTCTTAATCCAAACTTAAGACAAAGGCCTAAATGTATCAATCTTTGTGTTTGTGATGTCTTATTAGCGATGTTGTGCGAGTCGCTAATAAGAAATCGCATTATGCGATGTATGTACTTTTTAGCGATTTTTTTGCGATTTCTTAAATATCGCAGATTATTCAGCGATTTTCTTGCGATTCCTTATTTTGCAAATTTCGCAAAATAAGAAATCGCAAAAAGCATGAATCTGCTAATGCTGGAACAATCTGATGACATCATAGTCACAAAATGTAGTTGATTACCTGCACCTGCTTGCTTGCGCCACACCCAGTGGCAGTTGGAAGTTAGTTTTGCAGCTGTGCAGACCTGTTTCCTTGCAGCATGGAGGCTGAAAATTTCCCAAGGAAGTTCCTCTGGTGAGAAAAGGAAGAGGAAACAAAAATTTTCAGAAAAGGAGCAGAAAACTCTCATAGAAGAAATGGCTTGCAACCATGAGTTGCTGTTTGGCAAGCAAGCTTTTAAAGTTCCTGAAGAAAGGAAAAGGAAAATTTGACTTGAAATACAGGAGAAAGTAAATTCTGTTGGAGTGACCCCAAGAACCATTGAAGAGCTAAGAAAGCGCGGTGGTATGATATGTGCCTGAGGTCTAAGGAAAAACTGGCTGAAAGGATCAAAGAAGCAAACAAGACAGGCGGGGGAACCTCCACTGCAGACCAGCCCACTCCTCATGAGGAACCTGTAGAGGCAACACTCTTGCCTGAGTGTTAGTGGAGTTGCACATATTGAGAGTTCAGAGCCTGGACAAGGAGCAGAAGGTAAGAAGGATGCATGTATGTATGTACTTGTGTGAGTCATGCATGTAGTCTATGTTAGAGGATGCTCACAGGTTTTTCCCATTGCAGTGAGGCATTCTGACTCTTAAAGATTTTTAATTGTTTTTTTTCATTACATTTGCATTTCCATACTTTCTGGAAATGGGATAATAATAATTAATGTAAATAATGTTTTAAAAAACACATAAATACTTTTTTGGTTTGAAAAATTGGAAACTGTTTATTTGAATTTTATAGAGGGGCACACGACATACTCGTATTTCTCCATCTCCCTCCACAGCACATGCAGAACATCCTAGTGAGGATTTAGAAGACATCTCTTCATATGTTCAGGACATGACAACACCTGATGAAATTACAAATGAGGAGGTGGACTCCATTCTCATTGTTAGGGCCAGAAGAAGACATGTGGCCCCTCTGCCTCCTCTTGATGATGAGGACATTGAACCTGAAGGGACAAGAGACAGTACACATGAGACAATGTTGAGATCTGACAATGCAGCGCAAAGTAATGATAACCGTAGAAGAGCCCACACTTTGAAAAGATCCAGGCCCAACAGGGCATTTGTAGAGGACAATCCTACTGTGTTTGCAGGGTTGGAACAGAACATGCTGGATGTGCAGCAGAAGCAGCATAAAGCCCTAAGGTCTATTAACAGACAACTAGTTAAGTTGAATAGGAGCAACGCTGGCATGGGAGAAGGGATGAGTCAAATAGGTGCTTCAATGGACAGACATTGCATGGCAATTGAGAGGGTTGAGGAAAGCAGAAATAGAGCAGCACGCCGTCAACATTCGAGAATGCTTGGGTATTCAAAAGCTATTAATAGACTATGCTCTGTGACCTCAAAATTCACTAGGCGCAGTGTTTCCATGCAGCGCATGGTTTCTGAATGCACCCAGAGTGTTTCAAAAGGCCTAGATAAGGTGACTTCTGCTGTGGAATTGATGCACACAGCTAACTCTGGGGCACGTGCTTTATTTGAACAGGGAGATACAGAGGAGAGTACTAGTAGGAGCAGTAGCAACCCAACACCAACCTCTGACATCAGTCAGCGCAGGAGTGCTAGAAATGCCACTCCTGAAACAGCTACTAGGAGCAATGAAGCAGTGCAGCGCTCTAGTAATAGACAACGCAGAAAATAATTTTACCTTCAGTTCTTAATGTACCTTTCATTAGATATGCACTTGCATTAATTCACTTATATAAGTACAATTTCCTGTGCAGTAACAGGTTTAAGTTAAAAAAAAAACACTATGTCTTCTGTGTTTGACTACATAAAATTTACCTTTGATACACCTAAAACATTTCATGGTCTTTATTCTTACCTAAAAGTAATTGTGTGTAATTTCTGCACGTCTTTGTCGTCCAGCTGCAGCTCCTACTCCGGCTACAACTCTTCTTGGGGGTGGTAATTCAACATTGTCAGAAGCATCCGAGTCACTCAATTCCAAATGTGTTCCTTTTCTCATGGCCATGTTATGTAACATTGCACAGCTAGTTATTATTTTGCAGCACATAGGTGGGTTATATTGTAAGGATTCACCACTTTTGGGAATCCTGCGGAACCGGCTTTTTAAAATTCCAAAAGTCCTTTCTATGACTCCAAGTGTTGAACGGTGTGCCTTATTATATCTCCTTTCATGTACATTAGTAGGATTTAGGTAAGGGGTCAAGATGAAATCACGTACAGCATATGCACTATCACCTGCAATAATACAATTATGTAGCGTTAGTTCATAAAATTAAAACAGAAAAGTTTAAAAAAAAGTAATTGTAATATGTAATTATAATTACCAAGTAGAAATCCCTCTCCAAAATGGCCTGTACTCAAACGTCTATGCAATCCTTTATGCCTAAAGATGTAAGAGTCATGAGTGCTTCCTGGATATTGAGCCACTATATCAGTGATTATGTACTTGGCATTACACACCATTTGAATGTTGAGGGAATGGTAACATTTCCTATTTTTATAAACCAATTCTGTAGCAGCTGGAGGAGTGATGGCAATATGGGTGCCATCAATGCATCCAATCACATGTGGAAAACGCGCAATTTGATAAAATTACAATTTTGAATCTTAAATATCTTGCTGATTGTTGGAGAGGTAGATATGATGCTGAAGCCTACTCATCATTGCTTCTAGGAACACCCTAGAAAAACATAAAAGAGCACTCTGAGACACACCTCCAACCTCTGCAATGACCCTTTGAAAAGAACCAGAAGCCAGAAGGTGCAGGGAGCACAATACCTGCACATGTGTGGGTATTGAATGAGTTCTATTTGTTTCATGTTCCAAAAATGTCTTCAATTCATCAATTAAGTCCAAAATGGTGTGTGGATGCAGTCTATATTTTTCAAAAATGTTATCTTCTGTTTGCTGGAAAAGCGTTATCCGCAGTCTGAATATTCTCTCCTCTGTGCAAGAGCTTGAATGCGCATCCTCCTTGCTATCAGGTAAAGTGCATTGGTAGTTTAGTCTGCCCTGTTCCCATGATGCACTGGGCCAGGGACAGACTGATTTGCATATAGCCAGGTTCTGAACTGGGATGGTGGAGTGAGATAAATAACAGTGATGGATTAAGCCCTGATCTTTGGACTGGGTAAGAGTGGTCTGCTTAATTCAGACACTCTGTTCATCACCACCCCCTTTTCTGAATCATTTTTGGCCACTATAGGTGTGGCAGGGTATACTCAGACATGAGTCCCTTTCTCACTGCACCATCAGGATTCAAGCAAGCCGGGCCGACAACGGCTGAAATGCCAGAAACCGGTCCCGGTAGCTTGTCTCCTTTCTGGTGAAGAATTGGCTTGGTAGTTTAGTCTGCCCTGTTCCCTTAATGCACTGGGCCAGGGACAGACTGATTTGCATATAGCCAGGTTCTGAACTGGGATGGTGCAGTGAGATAAATAACGGTGATGGATCAAGCCCTGATCTTTGGACTGGGTAAGAGTGGTCTGCTTAATTCAGACACTCTGTTCATCACCACCCCCTTTTCTGAATCGTTTTTGGCCACTATAGGTGTGGCAGGGTATACTCAGACATGAGTCCCTTTCTCACAGCACCATCAGGATTCAAGCAAGCCGGGCCGACGACGGCTGAAATGCCAGAAACCGGTCCCCGGTAGCTTGTCTCCTTTCTGGTGAAGAATTGGCTTGGTAGTTTAGTCTGCCCTGTTCCCATGATGCACTGGGCCAGGGACAGACTGATTTGCATATAGCCAGGTTCTGAACTGGGATGGTGCAGTGAGATAAATAACGGTGATGTATCAAGCCCTGATCTTTGGATTGGGTAAGAGTGGTCTGCTTAATTCAGACACTCTGTTCATCTCCACCCCCTTTTCTGAATCGTTTTTGGCCACTATAGGTGTGGCAGGGTATACTCAGACATGAGTCCCTTTCTCACTGCACCATCAGGATTCAAGCAAGCCGGGTCGACGACGGCTGAAATGCCAGAAACCGGTCCCCGGTAGCTTTTCTCCTTTCTGGTGAAGAATTGGCTTGGTAGTTTAGTCTGCCCTGTTCCCATGAAGCACTGGGCCAGGGACAGACTGATTTGCATATAGCCAGGTTCTGAGCTGGGATGGTGCAGTGAGATAAATAACGGTGATGGATCAAGCTCTGATCTTTGGACTGGGTAAGAGTGGTCTGCCTAATTCAGACACTCTGTTCATCTCCACCCCCTTTTCTGAATCGTTTTTTGGCCACTATAGGTGTGGCAGGGTATACTCAGACATGAGTCCCTTTCTTACTGCACCATCAGGATTCAAGCAAGCCGGGTCGACGACGGCTGAAATGCCAGAAACCGGTCCCCGGTAGCTTGTCTCCTTTCTGGTGAAGAATTGGCTTGGTAGTTTAGTCTGCCCTGTTCCCATGATGCACTGGGCCAGGGACAGACTGATTTGCATACAGACAGGTTCTGAACTTGGATGGTGCAGTGAGATAAATAACGGTGATGGATCAAGCCCTGATCTTTAGACTGGGTAAGAGTGGTCTGTAATTCAGACACTCTGTTCATCACCACCCCCTTTTCTGAATCATCAGGTAAAGTGCATGCATTATGTTTTGAAAAAATGCATTGTGAGGTTTTTCTTATACTTTTAAATTGGTTACCACCTGAATGATGTTAGTGTTATTAGCGATTTCTTAATTTGCGAATTTCATGTTTTCGCAATTAGCGATTTTTTCATACATCGTTCTGCGATTTCTTAAGCTGCGATTTCTAATTTGCGATTTTTGCAAACAAGAAACTGTGCAAATTAAGAAATTGCAGAAAATATTCGCAGAATTGTAGAAATCGCAAGTAAGAAATCGCAAAAATAGCGATTACTTATTTTGCGATGCGAAAACTTACATACATCGCGATTTTCTATTTTCTTGTAGCAAATGGTAAATTTTAGCGATTCGCACCGTTTGCAAAAAAAAAATAGCTTGATGCATCTAGGCCAAAATCCTAACTTCTGTGAATACCAAAAGTAGTAAGTTTAGATTTTGTCTTAAGTTAGTTCTGTGAATCGGGCCCATAGCTTTACAGCTGACAAACCACTCTGTGGAGCTTTACCACTTTTCAGGTTAGTAGGATTATGTGGCATAGGGAAGCAAATTAAGCAGCAAGGTTACCTACATTTTGAGGCAAAATGCTAATTTTGTGACAAAGGGCCATATGTATGAAGGCAATTTTGCGATCGCAAATGCCGAAATTCGCAGAATTTCGGCATTTGCGATCGCAAAATTGCTAAGTGGTATGTATGTAAGCAAAACAGCCTTGCAAAATAAGAAATCTCAAATTTGCGATTCCCTATTTTGCGATTGCATTTAAGGAATCGCAAATTGCGATTCCTTAAATGCAATGTATGAGGCCCAGAAAAAGTGCAATTTGGCCATAAGGAATCACAAATTACCACCAACTTCAAGTTGGTGGTCATTTTCAATTTCTTTGAAAAATGCAATTTTTTGCATTACCAAACCAATAATAATCTATATTTCATGTTCAAACCCAGAACAAAAACAAATTGTGGTCCACACAATATGGCTGGCTTTTTTTGTAATAGCTTCCTTAGCCAATAGTATTGTGTTTTGTAATCAATATATACAGCAGTACACTGCAAAATAACCGTGGTATACACTGGCCCAATATTTCAGTACGTTTTTGATCCTTATTACTTAAAAACCACTGAACCAATTTACATCAACTAACATTAAAAGATCCTTTCCACACCATAATTTATATTCCTACCCAAATTTAACAAAAATCTATTCACCCATTTTACTGGTATACCTGTCTATTTATTAAGTAGTAAGGGACAAAAACGTAGTGATATTTTGGGCTGTGGCATTCAGCGGTAGTTTAGCATTATACACAGTACATAATGATGATAAAACCCATCATTGGTTAATGAACGGCCACTCCACTCTACACCCCTCCACTCTAAGACACAATACAACACACAACTCAATGACAAGTCACGCCTTGCCACTCCACTCTACAACACTCTTCTCTATTCTATGCCCTCAATTCTATGCCACTCTAAAGCACTCTATGACACGCCACTTCCCTGTACTCTATGACACGCCATTCCACTCTATGAAATGCCACTTCAAAACACATCACTCCACTCCATGCCCCTACTCTCTAACACACTCTACGGCTCTCCATTCCATGACATGCCACTCTGTTCTACTCTACACCATGTGTCTGTATACCACTTCAATATGCAACACTCTACTCCTCTCTAGTCAATTCTATGACACTCTACGACACTCCACTCTACTCTATGACACTCCACACCATTCCACTCTAGGAGAAGCCACTCCACTGTATAACACACCACTCCACTATACAAGACACCACTCCACTTGATTATTATTATACACATTTTGTAAAGCGCATGGATACCTACATAAGGCTTTCCAATGCTAGGCTCATACAGTAGACGTTCACTCCAATGTGAAATCACTAACAGAAGATGAATTTAAGAGGAGTTTGAGAAGGTGAACAGCCAGGTTTTTAAAAGTTTCCTCAACATCGGAAATGAGTCACATTATTTCTGTGTTGAAGGTAGGGTGTTCCAAAGTCTAGGTCCCAGTTTAGAAAAAGCTCATCCTCCCTGGTGAGATTTCCTGATTCTGTGTTTCAAGGCAAGCTTAGTTGACTGGAGAATAACCGGTGTACGGGGGAGTAACAGCACACCAATGATCCCAGACAGAGAGGTCCTGTGTTTGCTAAGCATTTGTGCATATAGCACAATGCTTTAAAATGCTAAATTGCTAAATAGGTAGCCAATGAAAAGTCTTTAACAAACTGGCTGTAGAGGAAAGTTTGGGGACACATAACAAGAGGCATGCTCCAGCATTTTGAATGAAGTGTTTTTGAATAGCTGTTTAGCTACTCCTGATACAAAATATTTTCAATGTCCAGCCTAGCAATAGCAAGAGCTTAAACTACAGTTCTCTGGGCCGAAGTGGAGAGGCAATACATAATCTTTCTGAGCAGCTTCAGGATTCCTTGCAAATCTACTGACCTATCATGAATTTGTGGTCCAGCAGAGCACCCAGGTTCTTTACAAATGGCACTGGGTTAGGGGGTTACCCATAATCACCGGCCACAGGTGGGAACCCCAAAGGGAAGAGGCCGGGGTGTCTTGTCTCCATTCAACTTTAAATAGTTAACATTCATCCATGAGGAAACTTGGGTACAACAGGAGTACAATGCCATCACATTTTGATTATCCTTTGATGACAGAGATATCAAAACTTGTGTATCATCTGCATATGAAATAAGTGCATGGCCAAAGTTTTCCACTTTCTCTGCCAATGGTCTCACATATAGATTAAATAATAAAAGAATCAAGGAAGATCTTTGAGGCACACGAGATATTAGGCAATGTGGTTTTGACCTATGTTGATTGGTAATGCACCAAAAAGGGGCAATCCCACAGAAAGGATTTTAGCCAAGATAAAGCAGTGTTTTGTAATCCCATTTCTTCTAATCTCTGTTTGAGCATAGAGTGGTTAACAGTATCAAATGCGGAACTGAAATCTAACAAAATCAGTTGAGCATGACACACCTCAGCACTCCACTCACTGCCCTTCCACTCTAAGACACTCTGTGACACACCACTTCACTCTACTCCATGAAATGCTACTCCACTCTACGCCATTCAACTTTCCAACACTCTGCTATACTTTATGTACTTCCACTTTATGCCACTCTAGTTCACACTACAGCACTCCACTAACTCTATGATACGCCACTCTACTCTATGACACGTCACTCTAGTCTACAATACAGCAACCCACTCTGCGCCATTCCACTTTACGCAGTCCACTCTAAGCCAGTTCACTCTAACACACACTACAACAAGCCACTCTGACATGATACTTCACTCTACTAAATTGGTACAGCACGCCAATCTATGCCACTCCACTCTACAACACTACTCCACTCTATGCCACTCTACAGAACTCTACAACACGTCACTCTACTCTAATCTTCAGCCTGCCACTCTACTCTATAACATGCAACTCCACTATACAAGATGCCACTTCAGTCTATGGCACTCTACTCCACTCTATGGCACTCCACACATTCCACTCTACAACACTCCACTCCAGTTTATGACACTCCACACCACTCCACTTTACAAGATGCCACTGCATTTTAAAACATACCACTCCACTATTCAACATGCCACTTTAATCTACACCCCTCCAATATAGGACACACTATGACAAACCACTCAATTACACCACAACTCCACTCTACAACTCTATACTCCAGTTTATGCCCCGCCACTGAATGCCACTATACCTAACACCACTTCACTCCACTCTACGTGATGCACTCCACTCTGTGACATGTTATTCCACTCTATGAAATGCACTCAACTGAATACCAATCCACTGTATGCCAGTCCATTTTATGCCCATCAACTCTATGCCCCTACACTTTACTCCAGGACATGCCATTCTATGACATGCCACTCCACTCTTCTCTACAGCATGCCATTCTACTTTACTAAATTCTACAAGACATGCCAGTCCACTCCATGACATGCCACTCTGATCAATGACATGCAGCTCCACTCTAAGACATGCCACTCAACTCTATGACATAAAACTCCACTCTATGACACTCCTCTTTATTACACTCTATATGACGCCACTCCACTGTATTCCACTCTATGATGATACGACATGCCACTATACTCCATTATACAACATGCCATTCTACCCTTTGACACCACTCCACTCTATGACACGTCACTTTACTCTATTCCCCTACACTTTAACACAATCAATGATAAGCCACTCTATGACATCCCAAGCCATTCTCCTCTACTCTACAACATGCCACTCCACTCTACACCACTTCACTACACCACACACTATTTCACTCCATGACTCTCCACTCTACGCCTCTCAACTCTATGACACAGCATGCCACCTTACTCCACTTCACTCTATGACATACCACTCTACTTTATGACATGCGTCTCCACTCTATAACATACCATTCTGATCTACGACACTCCATTCAATTCCACTGCATCCCACTCCACTCTATGGTACACCATGCCATACCACTCTACGATACACCACTCCATTGTGCAACATGCCACTCCACTAATAGGCTACTCAACTCTACGCCATTCCACTTCACTTTCAGCCACTCTAGTATATGCCCATCCACTCTAAGATGCTCTATGACATGCCACTCTGCTCTATGACATGTCACTCGACTCTACACCACACAACATTCCACTTTCTGGTCCTCCACTCTACTCCAGTCTACAACATGCCACTTCACTCCACTCTAAGGTACACCACTCCACTCTCTGACACATCACTCCACTCTACAACATTCCAGTCAATTCTATGACAGTCTGATCTATGCCAGTCCACTTCACACCACTGAACTCTATGTCCCTACACTCTAACTCACGCTACAACACACCACTCCACTCTACACTATGGCACATCACTCCAATCTACGCAACAAAACACAACGCCACTTTATGCGCTTCCACCATATGTCATTGTACTTCACTCTATGACACACCATGCCACTCCACTCTAAGACCTGCTACTCCACTCTGCAGCATTCCACTCAATGTCAACCAATGCCATTTCGCTCTATGAGACACCACTCCACAGTATGACACACCACTCCACTCTTTTACCTGCCAGTCCAGTTTAAGACATAATACTCCACCCTACAACAATCTACAACAAGCCACTCTATGACACACCACTCCACTCTACTCTATGACATGACATTCCCCTCTATGCTACTCAACTGTACATCACTCTACTCTACTCTAATCTATGCCTCTCCACTCCACTCCACTATATGAAATGTCACTTCACTCTACTTAATGACATGCCACTCCACTCAATGACACACCACTCTACTCTACTCTATGGCAAGCCACTGCTCTCCACTCTACCCCACTCAACTCCACCACTCCACTCTATGCCACTCTACTTCACTCCACAAAATGCCACTCCATTCCACTCCAACCTACGGCATGCCACTCTACTCTATAACATACAGCTCCACTCTATGACATGCTACTACAATCTATGATACTCTACTCTATTCTACAACACTCCACTAAACTCCACTCTATGGCGTACCACTCTGCTCTCAAACACGTCACTCCACTCTACAACCCTCCAGTCGATTCTAAGACAATCTGATCTATGCCAGTCCACTAAACACCAGTAAACTCTATGTCCCTACACTCTAACACACTACAACACACCACTCTATGACTCACCACTCCGACCTAAGCCTCAACACTACTCTACTCTATGTGCCTCCACTCTATATCACTGTACTTAACTCTTTGACACACCATGCCACTACTCTCTAAGACCCACCACTCCACTCTGTAACACTCCACTGTGACTGCACTCAATGTCACCCAATGCTGTTCCACTCTATGAGGCACCACTCCACTGTATGACACACCACTCCACTCTTTGACCTGCCTGTCCAGTTTCAGACATGCCACTCCAGTCTTCACCACTCCACTTGATACCCCTTAACTCTTAGACAATATATGACAAGCCACTCAATGACACAACACTCCACTCTACTCTATGACATGAAACTCCACTCTATGCCACTCAACTCTATATCACTCTACTATAATCTACTCAATTCCCCTCCACTCTACTCCACTATATGACTTGCCACTTCACTCCACTCCATTCCATGGCACTCCACTCTATGACACACCACTCCACTCTACTCTATGGCAATCCACTGCTCTGCACTCTACCCCTCTCAACTCCACAAATCCACTTTATGCCACTCTACTCCACTCTATGAAATGCCTCTCCACTCTAACCATGACATGCAACTCATCTCTATACCATGCAGGTCCACTCCATGCCATGCAACTCCAATCTATGCCACTCTACTCTATTCCAAAACACCCCACCCAACTCCACACTATGACACATTGTTACACTCTATGAGATGTCATTTCCCTCAACAACACGTCACTCCACCCCTCGACATGCCACTCTGTGCCCTCATTTCGAAGAGACTCTATGACACACCATTCTACTCCACTCTACAACATGCCATTCCACTCTATGCCACTCCACTTTACCACACTATACTCCACTCTATGCCCCTCCACTCTATGCCACTCTACTCCATTCCACTCCACTCTGTGATGCACTACTTAACGCAACTCTTTGACACCCCACTCCAGTAGAAGAAACACTTCTCATCTATATGACATGCTGCTCTACTCTATCCCATTCCACTCTATGTCAGTCCACTCTACACATTGCCACTCTTTGACCCTACACTCTAATAAACTCTACAACACAAGGCTCCGTGACACGCCACTCTACTCCACAGCACGCCATTCCACTCTTACCACTTCACTCTTTAAAATTCTACTCCGCTCTATGTCACTCCTCTTTATGCCCCTATCCTTCAACATAGTCCATGACACTTCACTTAGAAAAACCACTCCACTCTACTCTATGGCATACTACTACTGTCTATGCGACTCTACTTTATTCTGCAAAACACCACCCCACTCTTTTACACTCCACTTCATGACACCCTACTCCTTGCCACTCCGCTCTATGCTTCTCCACTGTATGCCATGACACTCTCCCACACGACACTCTAAACCATGGCACTCTATGTCATGAGACTCACCACCACAGAACTCTATGACACTCCACACCACTCCACCTAAGGAAACTCCACTTTACTACAGTCTAAGACATCCACTGTACTATACTTCACTCTATGAAACTCTCCTACACTGTACTCTACAGCACTCCACTCAGTGGCACTCGGCTCAACAACACTCCACTCTCCAATTTCAAACGCATTTCTATTGGAAAAGAACATTAAAATTCAATGAAAGAAAAATGGTTAAGGACAAGTTTTTTCTTGGAAAATGGTATTAATAATTTACATACAAAAGCAATTCAAATTACACAAAGATTAGACATTTGACAGTTATATTTATAACTTAAAGTTATAATTTTCACCCCACCCAAAACCTACGATGACTCGCACACCTCCATCCACAGTGTTGTGAAATCGTTAGCTAGACTACACAAAATATAACTCTCCCTGCAACCATGCACAGTGTTCTCATAAATTATGTCAGCAGAGATTTCAAGAGTGTTGCTTTGAATGCTATGATTTAATGTGGTATAAGTGATGTAATATGAAAAGGTATAAGCTGTGCATGGGGAAGGCATCAGTTATAGTTCATGTAGCTGCAGTAGTGTAATTAGGTCTGAAGGACTGGGTTCTTTTGGACCCAGCGGTGCCAGGGCACAACACCTGAAACCTTCGTGGGTAACCTGCTCCGGCGTACAAGTCACAGAGACACGGGACACTTCCTTCGGCGTCAAAGAGTCAAGGTTTATTTACTGCAGGGAACACAGAAGTCACAGGAAGTACATCGAGTGTAGTTCGGGGAGACTGCTTCAAATTGTATTTGTGGATCGCTCCTTTTATACAGTTTTTACCCATAGGATAACATGATACACAATAGTTTACAACCCGGTTCCCACAAGTCGCTCTCAGAGGGGTCGCTTTGGTCACTTTGAAACACATAAGGTCCGGAACATAAGTGCGGAAACATTTGGCGGTTCCCAACTGTAAAAACCCATCTTCCCACCATTAGCAAATTCCAATCAGCAGTAAAGTAGATCGAAATAGGAACGAAGACAGGTGCAGAGGAAGACGGAGACAGTAGGGAGATCGGAAAGGGTGTAAAAAGGGGAGGTATCAAGAAGCACGAGCTACAGGCATCAAAGGGACGTGCCTAATGAGATGCACGGCTGAGACAATAAGCCCGTACTGTAAGATGAGCCTCGAGCGGCGTCATCTGCCTTACAGCAGCAACCCCCTTGTCATAAAGACACTTTCAAAGAACATGTGTCTTCCGCAAATATCTTGGGAGTCCCAGGGTCGCGAAGCGGACAGCATCCGTTCGCTGGCTACTTGAGGGCAAGAGACAAAATGGATGCCGTATCTAAGATGGAACCCGTGGGTACAGATGAGAAACCCACATAACAAACGAACGGTTTAAGTTAGCACAGCGAAACTGCGCACACTTACTAAACTCGTCATTTGCGGTTCATAGATACTAGACTCGCCCATATTCGTGCGAGTCGAAAACACCACTTACAATTGTCACGGAACCTCAGACGCTCCTTTTGCCCTCATGTAGGCAAGCACTAGTCGGAATCATATTCGATATTCATCAGACCATCAAGATGTCGTTGTAGCATAGCTCTGTCCGATCGAGTCCCCTTGGTAACAGATGGTTGTCTCATACACGTTGCAGCACAGAGGCCACATAAGGCAGGACCACACTGCACACAAAGGCAACACGTGAACAGGAACACTACCACAACCCCGATGATTGTCAGAATCTTCCAACCCCAAGTCGACATCAGGCCCCAAAACCAACCAAGTAGTGTCCAATCCCCTACATCCACGTGTATGGATTCGGAGATCTTATGCAACTTCGAGATGGCTTGATAGACAGTAGGAGCATTATCTGGAATGAAAATGCAACAGCTCGAATGGATCACTTTACATACCCCACCGCGATCTGCTAAGACAACATCTAAAACCATACGGTTTTGTAATGTCATAAGTCTCTCCGCCTGAAGTTCTGTGGTGATATTACCAAGGGCACTGGCAGTAATATTAGCTGTCGATTCTACCACTCGAGTCAAATGTCTCAGGTTCCTACTATTAACCATAGGTCCCCAAAACGGGAGGAAACCCTTGAAAAAGTCTCCTGCCTCTTGACCGGCAGTATCCTCTTCGCTAATTACGCCTCGTACAACTCTAGTCTTATGATAATCGGCATCTACAGTAAACGTCGGAGGCAACAGATTTGCAACGAAACATGAGCCCATGAAGTCTGCGGGCAACCATGTGTATGCACGATCATGACAGATAAAGTATGTACCCTTGGCAGCCAGAAACACAGGGGACGGGGACATTGGCAGAACGTAACTTTCAGTGCAAGCACTTACTCCAAGTGAGGCTTGCGAGCCACGACCCACAATACAAAGATTACCAGTGTGGGGTACGACCCATATTGGAGACGAGCTTTTAAGCTGCTTTTCATTAGTGAACATACTATATTCCCCTCTACTTAGGACCCTATAGGCTTGTACCTCTTCTCTAGGGATAAGAAAAGGATCATGGATCTCATCTTCCATATCCTCTATTGCCATCGATAGCAGCCTCTGATACGAGGTAGGACCAGAGTTGGGGGAACGTTGTTCTTGCTTGGGGTGGGAACCCAGTGCGCTTCGAAACATTGTTTGGAATGCTCGAGCTGACCCTTGGGAACTATACGGTAACACCAGATATGGAATTCCCTTACCCGTAGTATGTGGCATCAACCCACACACCCAACAATTAGTAGTGTTAACCACTAACTGATGCTGATGGAGGAGCTGGATAAAGGAATTATTGCGGAATTCTACACGTCTAGCCTGTTCGTGTTCTGGTAACATGTGAAAGGAATGAGGAGAAGCAGTAGAAGTAAGGTTAGGGTAAGGAGTAGGAGTAGGAGTAACAAGGAAAAAGTAAGACATAGTGTAATACACCCCACCCGCCAAAAATGCAGAAGCAGTCAAAAACAAAACAAACAATTGGGATACAAAACATTTCGTACGACTAAGTTTCTGCAGCTTGACTCTATACGCCTGAGCTCCTTCCAAATCATTCAGCTTCGAAAATGCCATTCCCCTACGACCGTCCGCAACGTTTCTTGACGCACTTCGTTCTGTGCAGCAATAGTCAATCCCCAGGAGTTCCTAGGAACCGACGGTCTTTAACCTAGCGTCAAGACCTACTGTCCAGAAGGAAGTACGCGCGCGGCCCTACGGCCCTCAATACACAACATGTATTTATTTAGCACAATATTTCTCAGCTGTGGAAGGAAAAAGATACAAGGAAGAAGCTTGATATATATATACAAAAACTTTCAATGATATGAATGTTCAAAATTGATCATGGGAAACGAGGATATTGCAGTTATCAATCTCAGCAAAGCAAGCAAATTTATTTGTCCTTAGTGTGAGATCGCAAAGAATATCGATGTTTCCCGGGACGTGTCTGCTCGTCGAACAAAGGATCTGTTGAAGAGACAGCGTCCTGCTGATCAGTTCGTTGATCTGGTCTTGAGTCTTTTTCTGACAAATGTTCAACAGTGGCTTTCTGCTGCGCTGAGGGTTCTCCAACAAGCTGTGCGTCGCTAAAAGGTACAAACGCCGGCAATGTTTCTGTTTCTGTTGACGCGATGCCTTTCCTTATCCACGGGTCTGCCGGCAAAGGAATAGGGACTCGCTTACAGTGGGTAGCATGTACCCAATTTTTCCGCCCCTCAAGACGAACGGCAGTCCTCGTGGCCAGGAGCACCTGGTAAGGTCCGGTAAAGCGGGGGTCCAGATTGTTTTTTCGTGAAAAGTTACGAGTAACCACCCAGTTCCCGGGCTGGAGCTGGTGGCCTGGACCCTCGGTCTGCGTCGGCAAGGCGTCGTAAACCTGTTGATGAATTAACCTCAGTTTAGCAGTCAAGTCATGTAAGTAATCGATCAACATCGGAAACTCAAGATCAGAGAATATTCCTGGCCTAGGAACCCCCCACACATTCGCAGGACGGCCGAACACTATTTCATAGGGACTAAGCCCTATTCGGGAGTGTACAGTCGCCCTAGTTGACAGTAATGCTAGAGGCAAAGCATCAGGCCACGAAAGTCCAGTCGTAGCTTGAATCTTCGCTAGTTTTAATTTAAGGGTGCCATTGTACCCTTCAACCAATCCAGCTGACTGGGGATGATTGGCGCTATGGAATTTCTGATTAATTCCAAGGCCCTTACACACACTCTTCATCACACTTCCAACAAACTCACTTCCGTTATCTGACCACACGACTCTAGGCATTCCATACCGAGGAAAGTATTCCTTCAGTAGGATTTTCGCAGTAGACAAAGCAGTATTGTCTTTGAGGGGATAGGCCTCAATCCATCGGGAGAATGCGCAAACCACAACCAAAACGTATTTCAGGTTATTGCATCGCTCCATATGGATGAAGTCCAATTGGATCACCTCAAAGGGATACGAGGGAGGAGCAAAACTGCCAGGAGGAGTTGGGGTTCCTTTGCCAGGATTGTACATTATACACACCATACAATTCTTCACCAAACGTTCTGCACACTTAGTAATTCCATCATTCTTCCACACATCAGCCAGCAACTTGCAAATACCTTTCGCGCTAATATGTGCTAATCCATGTGCCATTTGCACAACGGCCAGTACATACGCATCAGGCAACATCCATCTTTTCTGATCCGACAAATCAATCCAGCAACCACTCACATCCAACCTTCCCGTACTTTCTTTCCACTTCATCTTTTCAGTGTCGGTGGCCTCATTCTGAATTGCTTTCACACTCTCTATAGTATTTTCACACATACTTGATTCTGTAGGCCACCTAACCGAACTTGTCACATACATTCGAGTGCTAAGGTTCCGAGCAGTCTCCTTAGCAATCTCATCTGCAAACGCATTACCACGACCAACATCATCCGTCACTTTACGATGCGCACTACACTTAATAATTGCAATTTGAGCAGGCAAAGTCAATGCATCCAAAAGATCGTTCACAAGCTGGCCATGCTGTATTTTCGTGCCATGCGACGTCAAGAAACCACGTTCTCGCCACAATCGTCCAAAACTATGCGCTACACCGAAAGCATACTGACTATCGGTGTACACATTCACACGTTTACCTTTTGCTAATACACATGCTCTAGTAAGAGCAATCAGCTCTGCAGCTTGGGCAGAATTCTGATTCAATCTTGCAGTCTCAACAACAGTATTCAATGTCACCACAGCATAGGCAGTAGTCACATCACCATTCGGCAACTTAAAACATGACCCATCCACATACAGGGTGCCATCCGGGTCTTCCAATGGGGTGTTTTTAAGGTCCACACGACCTTTTGTTTCCTCTTCTGTCCGCAAGTAACAGTCATGTTCTGCTACTTCATCTGACTCTGCACTAATTGGTAACAAAGTTGCCGGATTTAGGACATTACAACGTTTTATCTGAATGTGGCTTGCCAAAAGCGTCAATTCGTACCCAGATAACCTCGCACTCGTCAAGTGCTGAGTTTTCGTACGATTCAAAAGAGTATCGACTGCATGCGGAACCATCACCGTAAGCATATTATCCATGACCAATCCTGCTGATTGTCGGATGGAGACCGCAGCTGCCGCAGTTGCTCTCAAACAGCTCGGCAATGCTCTAGCTACTGGGTCTAAGGTCGAGGAAAAATATGCACATGGACGTTGTTTACCACCAAAAGGTTGCGTTAAGACACTCAAAGCACAACCTTCCCTCTCGTGAACATATAACGTGAACGGTTTACTGTAATCAGGGGTACCTAACACAGGAGCCGAACACAATGAATCACGTAATTCAGAAAAACTTTTCTGGCATTCTACCGTCCATGGTAAAGGAGTCGAAACATCCTTGCACGTAAGAGCCACCAATGGTTTCGCTAGCAATGAAAAATTAGGAATCCATTGCCTGCAGTACGACGTGATACCTAAAAAGGCACGCACATCTCTTTGGGTTTTTGGCACAGCCATTCGCGCAATCGCTGCAATTCTCTCTGGGGTCAATCTCCTTCCCTCCTTGGACAATAAGTGACCTAGGTAGGTTACTTCTTGACAACAATATTGGAGTTTAGAAGGTGACACCTTGTGATTTAACTCACAGAGATGTTGCAGCAACGACACCGTAGCAATTTTGCAGATGTCCTGAGTATCAGCAGCCACCAATAAGTCGTCGACGTATTGGATTAAAGCCGCACCAACCGGCAACCTAAACGCATCTAGTTGACCCTTCAAAGCTTGACTGTAAATCGATGGACTTTCACAGTAGCCCTGAGGAGCGCGTTTGAACCGGAAGCTACGTCCACCAAGAGAGAAACCGAAAAGGTCCCTACTCTCTTCGGCAATCGTGATGCTGAAAAATGCATTTTTCAAATCAATCACCGAAAACCATGAAGCAGTAGCTGGAATCAGAGTCAGTAGCGCCGTGATGTCAGGCACAACAGGGAATTGAGGAACCACAATTTTATTTACCTCCCGTAAATCGATAACAAAACGATAAACAGGCGGTTTGGTAGGATCAGTACGTTTAAGAATGGGCAGTACAGGACTATTGCACACGTTTCCCCGAGTCTCTTCAATGACATCTTTCTCGATCAAATCATAAATGATCGCTAACAAAGCTCGTTCACCATCAAGGGAGATACGGTATTGGGGAATACGTGGCAATCGCACATTAGATTTCAACTGAACAACGTAAGGGGAGATATCAAGTAGGCCCACGTCATTTGGACCCGTCGCCCACAAAGATGCAGGAAGAGAACTCAATTCCGGCGGAAGCTTATCGAGAGACAAGTACATGGGAGAGACTACCCTCTCTCCTAACGTAAGCTTTACACCCGCAGGAGAACAATACAAAGTTGCATACAAACGTTTGAGCAAATCCAGACCCAAAAGATTTTCGCCACAACCAGTGGTCAAAATCAATGGAGCTTCGAGCTCACAAGGCCCAATTTTAAGGGGCAAAGGGCACGAAACTGGATTGCTAACGGGGGCGCCAGAGAATCCAACGGAAACATTTGTTAAGCCAGACAAAGGTGCGCCAGAGAGTTTCGAATGCATGATAGAACTTTTCGCTGCACCAGTGTCCAACAGAAAAGGCTCAACGACGCCCGATGTAGCAACTGCGACGTAAGGCCCTCTCTGATCAACCGGAACTGATACCACTCCCTCTCCTTGTCTTTGGCTGTCCTAGTAATTACTATCGTCAGTTCCCTGATCGACGTAATAATCGTCTACATTGTACTGCGCAGATCGTCCTTGCGATGATCCACGTTGATCGAAACAGTTATTAGAATTTGATGAATGGTCAGAGCGATCATTCTGAGCACCACGACCCCTACCACGCGATGCGTGCTGTGCACCACCACGGCCTCCTCTAGACGAATTACCACCACTACGGTCATTTAAAGCAGGACAATTGAATTTAATGTGTCCCTCCTGTCTACAATAAGCACATTGGTTGTACCCTAATGAAGATCTCTGGAAAGAAGAATCATTACGCGGCTGCGATCGATTCGATTGCGACTGTGATCTATTCTGTTGAGGCGCATTCTGATTAGAACGCGGCGGATATGCTTGTTGTAACAACACTTTAGTTTTTAGCTCTTTCGTCTTTTTATCAGCACGGTCGTTTTCCTCTTTTTCTCTATTCTCGTAATATTGTGCCGTAGCCAATATCTGAGCTGAGGTAGAAACGGCCCACGCACTTTCAGAATTCCTTAATTTATGGCTCAAGTCGGGCAATAAGTTTGACACAAACTTATCCACAAACAACCTCTGTCCACCCTCAGTACCCATATCCTGTCCACTATGATCAACGAATGTTTCCTCGAACCTCGTAAAGAAGTCTGAAACACTCTCATCTTTCTTCTGCTTACAGGCTGACAACTTGTCCCAATTTACCCTCATAGCTGGCATAAGCGTTTTCATTAATGTAATGATTCGCTGGGGAAGAAGTTCAATCAACTGATCGGGTTTAGTAGCAGCCACTTGTCCCGCGTCTGCCGCTGTAATGGCAGCCCAATCACCACCTAATTCATTCGCATGATCTTGGTGACGAATCTTGGCCCATACCGGTTGCGGTACGACATTGCCAAACAACATGTCGATATCGGCCAGATTCATTATCGTAGCGTCTACGAGCTGCGACAATTCCTTGTAATATCCAGCAGGATTTTTGCGAGGATCAGGCAAAGTTTGTTTCACCTGAAGCACTTCCGATCGTTTCCATGGGAGGTGTATCCACACTCTCTGGAAATGCGCCGCCACTGGAGCATTAGCATTAGTATTATCAGCGGGTACCCAAACCGGCGGAACTTCACGCATAGGATATTGGCCAGACCCATCTCCTTTCTCAATGTCCTCAACGAACAATGCATGAGGAATAGGAGCGGGACGAAGAGATAGTAAGTGCTCAACAGCACGTCGAACATTAGTGTCGACTATCAGTCCAGTTGCGAACTGAAGCCGAAGCTCAGACAGGGCGGACAGCACTTCGTCAGGCGCAAAGGCCACTATCTGATCATGTAAGAACTTGCACATTTCATCAAACACATACCTCTGAGTTGGTATGTTGAATTGATCAAACGTTTCGAGGACAACACGTGGTGGATTTCTAACAGGGTTTATCATCCAACCCATCGCCATATTGTATAGCGCAACACGTTCTCTATTACCAGGAAGCTGGCTACGTCTCTGAGGACCATCAGAACCAGCAGACCCAAAAACAGGTCCGAGCGACTGAAAGAAGTTTGTCGCAAGGGGAGAATCACGATTACGAGTAGAAGGAGAAGAGTAAGACACAGGACTAACAAGAGAAGGAGTAGAGACATTAGCAGCAACAGGGGTTAACAACACAGGAGCAGTAGCGGGAACAGGAGTATGTGGAAGCGGAGGAGCAGTAGGAATAGAAATAGGCAAAGGAGCAGGAACAGGCGGAAGAGCGGGTGCAGGTTGAGGAACTGGTGGAGGAATAACAGGTGGAAGAACAGGTACGGCAGGGACCACAGGAGCTGCGATACCCTGTACGTACGGGGGTGGCGACTTCATAAGATAAGACATTAAAGAATCCTCAACTGCCTCTTCCTTCTTATCCGACTCCGTAGGCAAAGCAGGATAGCATTTGTCTATGGACATACGCTGTAATCTCTCAAACATTTCCTTATCCTTATCCTCCTTATCACGCTGAAACTGCTCAGCTTTCTTCACTATAGTAGCAACAGTATCTCGCTGACTACGTTTATTTTGTCTGATCTCTTTCTGTCGGGCTTCTTTGCGCCAGAACCGAAAGGCATCAAACATGGCCGGCCTAGATTTACGTTCGAACAACTTTATTTCCAAATTATCTAAGATCGACGCTTCGAAGCTACCGTGAGGTGGCCAACGAAGATCGCCGTCTTTCTTTGTATATTTCATCCAATAATCGTTAAAAGCAATCGGGCCTAGCCCATGTTTGCTATATAAATCATAAGTAGGAGTTCCAACCGGAGGTATCGGACACGAGTCCTCCAGCAGGGAATCCGCACCACAAGGTCTAAAGCAACTGAGCAAAGTACTACGACCAGGCATCTTGCACACTAGCCGAGTTTCACAAACTTCAAGGGTTACGGGATTTCGGGATTTACCAAGTCCCAGCAAAGAACAAAACCCTCGGTTTTTGGCGGCTGCAGTCGTCAAACAAATACAACAACAACAAAGTACGCTAGCAAAGTGTCACCGACAAAAACACTCACACAGCGTGTACAACAAAGACACCCGCTAAAGTGTCTACAACAAAAACACTCGCTAAAGTGTTTACAACAAAGACACTCGCTAAAGTGTCTACAACCAAGAACTCTGGGAGCGACCCACAAATACTTAACTCAAAGATCAATGGCGTCCTCAGGAAGGCCCGTCAATCGTCTCGCTATACCAAGGTCTACGCCAGGCGCCAAAACAGGTCTACAGTCAGGGCAGCAGTCCGTCGCAGCCGTTAGGAGGCGGGAATCTTCGCGGGAAAAGTCTTCGGGCCACTTATTTCGACAACAGGATCGATGAAGCGGGGTGCACCTTCCCTCGGAGATTTCACACGAAGTTCCTCACGATCGTCGGGCTTGGACCGGTACCACTGATGCAGCCCCACGTTGGGCGCCAACTGAAGGACTGGGTTCTTTTGGACCCAGCGGTGCCAGGGCACAACACCTGAAACCTTCGTGGGTAACCTGCTCCGGCGTACAAGTCACAGAGACACGGGACACTTCCTTCGGCGTCAAAGAGTCAAGGTTTATTTACTGCAGGGAACACAGAAGTCACAGGAAGTACATCGAGTGTAGTTCGGGGAGACTGCTTCAAATTGTATTTGTGGATCGCTCCTTTTATACAGTTTTTACCCATAGGATAACATGATACACAATAGTTTACAACCCGGTTCCCACAAGTCGCTCTCAGAGGGGTCGCTTTGGTCACTTTGAAACACATAAGGTCCGGAACATAAGTGCGGAAACATTTGGCGGTTCCCAACTGTAAAAACCCATCTTCCCACCATTAGCAAATTCCAATCAGCAGTAAAGTAGATCGAAATAGGAACGAAGACAGGTGCAGAGGAAGACGGAGACAGTAGGGAGATCGGAAAGGGTGTAAAAAGGGGAGGTATCAAGAAGCACGAGCTACAGGCATCAAAGGGACGTGCCTAATGAGATGCACGGCTGAGACAATAAGCCCGTACTGTAAGATGAGCCTCGAGCGGCGTCATCTGCCTTACAGCAGCAACCCCCTTGTCATAAAGACACTTTCAAAGAACATGTGTCTTCCGCAAATATCTTGGGAGTCCCAGGGTCGCGAAGCGGACAGCATCCGTTCGCTGGCTACTTGAGGGCAAGAGACAAAATGGATGCCGTATCTAAGATGGAACCCGTGGGTACAGATGAGAAACCCACATAACAAACGAACGGTTTAAGTTAGCACAGCGAAACTGCGCACACTTACTAAACTCGTCATTTGCGGTTCATAGATACTAGACTCGCCCATATTCGTGCGAGTCGAAAACACCACTTACAATTGTCACGGAACCTCAGGTCTGAGTTTGCTTTGGAAGAGCATTTTTTGCTTGCTTATAACTTTGCTGCTGTTGGCCGAATCTTCTCGAAACCTTACCAAAACAAATTTCATCCATTTCAGCTCTTCCTGGAATGATTAGGGGTGATCCACAAAGAAGGGTCAAGTGAAAGGGGGTCCAAAAAGTAAATTCCTTCAAATATTTTTCATAGACTCATTTAGGATGAAATACTGCAAAAAAAACGCTGAATGGAATTACATCAAATTTCGACAGAAATCTAGATCTTGGTTGACAAAACATGCTTTTTGCAATCTAGTGTAAGTCTGTTCAATAGGTATAGAGAATATAAAGTTCAAAAATATTTATGTAGCTGGTTGGTATGAGGGACTCTTACACAAGTCCTACAAGCTCAACTTTAAAAAAGAGCCTTCTGAATGACTGAGGGGCTTTTTCTCCCTTGTGCCTCCTCATTCCCATTGAAGGCCACTCTTCTGTGATATTACACTTTTCCTTACATGCCACCACATAAAAGGGCATATTGTGGCAGCCACTATTGAACAGGGTCTTGTTTCCCTGTCCTGAGAGTGTGTTAAAAAAAGATATAAAGGAGGCAGGGTAGGCAAAACCTTCCCCTCTGGCCCTTGCAGGCGGTACTAGGGGCCCCCTAATGGGGACACAATAAAAAATGATTGCCATTCAGTGCTCCTTTGTAAATTATTATTATGACCTCCTGGGTGGCTCAGGGCCCAGGGGTCAATGTGTTTAATACTTTGGGGAGGGGACATGAGTGGGACTCCCTTTCCAAGCTGATTAGGACCCTAGCCCATGGAGCCATCGCCAAGGGCCTGTCAAAATATTAAAAGGGGAGGGTGGCACACGGCCTCCATCCCCGGGCTGGTCATGGTCCCGGGGTCCCTATCATTCATTGCTAACTTTGAAGGGGAGGGGGGCACATGGGCCCTCGCCTGCCAATCCCACCACTGGGGACCCAATCCTCTGGCGCCTGAAACAATTTATAAAGGGGGACTGGGTGACCCTCCTCCCCAAGACACTTGAGGCTCCAGGACCCCATCTTTTGGGCCATATGTATTGTGGAATCCTGTGGAACCCATAATCAGGACATCATTTCCCTGCCTGTGAGAAAACAGACAGGTAAACTTGTCAGTTCTCCCCGGCTGAACATTTAACAATGCGCCGGCTGGGGGGAAGCAGACATTTGTTTCCCTACTCGTGCCCTTGTGGGCAGGGAAACTCAGATTGCTCCCACCTTGCAAGAGTTGAAAAAAAGCTGCTCCCACTGTGCAAGAGTAATGGCAGCTCTTGATACACCCAAGATGGGTTTAGATGGGGTGCTGGCGGTCTCCCCAACATAATGCTATGTGGGTGTACCAGGTAGGCACCAGCACACCTCTAAGGCTCAGGGGAAAGCCTCATTGGGGCCACTAATGGCATGGGTGGGTGTGCTGGAGTGCAAGGCCATCTTGTGTCTTGCAGTTCTTTTTATAATGGCATTTTGTGGGCTAGAAATTCTTAAAAGAAAGATTCAGAGATATGTTTTATGATTTTCTTTTAAATATGTGACTGAGTCTCTTCTTTTAACATTTTTCAGCCCACAAAATGCAATATTAAAAACAATGTTGAAAGATTTTGTTTTGCTGAAATACAAATTATATTAAAAATATTGGTTATTTTTGGAGAAAGATGAAGATGATATTTCTGATTTATATATACTGATATACTCATATCCTGAGAAAGCCAATAGGCTCGCTATTCATATTTTGGTATTGTGACTCTTTGACAAACTCAGTAAGAATGGCCTGAATACCGCCTGGACATGCAAGACCAACTGCACCCTGTGTATGTGCGAAGATCATGCATGGCGTGGTTTGGCTTTTTTCAAGTGTTTGGATTCATTGTCTGCCCACAGGCTAGGCCTTTCAGCTAACCCCATGGCTAGGGGTGGGTGGAACTCACAGAGTTTTACCTGCGGAGCTAACAAACAACCATGCAAGTTCCGCATGTGGTGAAGTTCTGCCATGTTGCACTGCTCATGCTTTTTTTGTATCTGCAAGAGCTGGTCCAAAGCTGTAAAATCAGTGCAACTGCCACCACATGACATCCCAGAGGGAGCTGCTTCTTTCATCCTCTTGAGTACATTTTCTACTGGAGCAGAAGCTTTCTCACCATGAGTAGCAGCTTTTTCAATGGGAGCAGTAGTGACCTGCTGTGACTGCCTGCATTGAGAAATCTTGTGCGTCCTGGTCCTTTCACCAAAGGTTAAATCCTTATCTTTTACGAATTGCAGAATACAACGATAAACTTAGCAACCGACCATGTACTGTGTGCACTCTTCAGTCTGTATACAGACTGAAGAGTGCACACTGTACACGGTCCGCCGGTTGCTAAGTTTATCGCTGTACTCTGCAATTCGTAAAAGATAAAGATTTAACCTATGGTGAAAGGACCAGGATGCACAAGCGAAAGGAACTACACTTTCGGATCGACCGTGATACTTAATAGAACCCCTGTGTGGGTCGGAATTAACACCACATTGAAAAAATATATACTTGGACAGAATAGCCTTGAGGAAGTCGCGGGATCACACCCTGTAGCGACGAAACACGTGTTGGTTGTGGCCAAGAACACCAGAATAAAGCGTGAACAAGACAACAGAAGAAAGAATTGTGTATATATTGTCATTGTACTACTATATTTGCTTATCACTAGGAGTGAAACCACAATTTTACTTGATACGTGTGCTTGGGAGTAGAGTTTTGTTGAGAGCTTCGTGCTTGCCTTGTGGAGTTTAGTGGATCCCTACACCCTTTAGCACTGTGAACTTACTTTTGAGATAGAAAACAATAAGTAAAACTCAACCCTGTGGCGCCAAAATTCCCTATACGTATAACCACTTCTCTTGTATTCCTGCATTGAGAAATCTCCCCAGGAGGTATTTTATCACTTGATTTTCTTGCTTGCTCTCACCAACTTACACATAAGAAGAAACTCCACCATGTGGCGGTTAGGTGAGTTTTCTGAAATGCTGCGCTCCAAGCGGAGCGCAGAGTGGGAAAAAGTCAGCAAACTCTGCTGGAGAATCTTAGTTTACCGCCCATCCCTACCCAAGCCACAAACAGCCACAGGTCATGCTCTACATGGGTTTGCTTCCGTTTGAGGGGTTGAACACAGGGCCCTGTGGTGGCGGTTAACTTTATGTATGGTGATAAAATATATATCTTTATGTTCACAAAAAGCTCTAGAAATTCACTGAAAAATAAAGGTTACAGTGACATTAAAGTCAAGAATTGTATTTTTATCTTGCTTTGCTTTACTTAAAAAAACATTAGAAATTCACTGAAAAAACACAAAAGTTAAAGTAACGTAATATTATAAACTAAAAAAAACACTGAAATCCACCAGTTATAGTTATGTCAAGTAATTATACCTTTTGCCTTAAAGTAACTATAACTTTACCTTGTGCCCTTGTTTTGCGCTGCTGTTTACCTCACATATTACATCACTTGTGACATGTTCTATGACACCATTGATTACATCACTGCAACATCTGAAGTGACTTCATTGATGGCAACCTGTGCATGGCAGGGGGACAAGCTATAGTTTTCATTATGTTTATAAAGGGCACACTAAGTGGAAAAGCCTGCCCTTCTGAGACAATCCTAAATACCCACGATGGGATGTTAAAATTACCCACATCAGTAGAAGGGCTGCTGGTTCAATCAAGATATTAACTTCTGTTTGAAAGATTTCTACCCCGTAACTGCCCTGGCAGCTCATAGTGGTGGACCATTCTAAGACCATGTATACTGAGATCATATATAAGGTTTCCATAGAATGTCAAATAATATCCAGTAATAAGGGTTGCTTCTATGAGACCCCCAAACCATGATCAGCTTCCAAAGTTGGTGACCCTGATTTGCCCAGGCTGCTGCTGGTAATTTTATCCATTGTACATTCTATTTATCTACGTAGTGTCTGGCCACATTATTTTTATATTGTTTCTTTACTGTTTTTTATTGTTCTATTTCACCTGAAGCTTATTTTCTTCAGCAAATGTTAGTCCTCCTAAAGATGATTACATCTGACTTATCTTTATCAACCAAAATGTTTGCAAGTATGCAACATTTTACATACTAATTTGAGATCCAGTGTTAGCCAGGACCTTTTGCTTTTACTCAAATTATGTGTAAAATATATATACCTAAAAGGACCTCCAGCAAACTCTGTTGATCCATTGGTCTGCTGTTGTATGTTTCACATTTAGCTTCACCCACTACAGCGTATGGCGTGAGGCAATGGAGCAGCTCACTTCCTGTCTCTAGCTTACTTCACTTTGAGTGACTGCAGTTTGCTCTATCACAAAAGCACATGCACACAGGGGGTTCATTTTAGTGCCTGGTATGAATATGTCAATGTGTGCTTTATAACACCTAAACATATTTTTGCTTTTAGCAGTCAATGCTTTCTTTACACAATTTGGTAGCTCCAAACAGATTCCTACTGGGCTGTCCTCTTCACATCCTGTCTTTTGTGCTGATAGGTTTAGAGAAGCTCTATGTGTTCTCTTTTAATGCTCCCTCCTGCACAGCAGCTCCTTATGGGGTTGTTATATGCTGCATCACAGCTGGGGGAGGCAGCTGCTCAAAGTAGCACATACAAGAAGCATCATTTGTGGAGTTTGGACTCTACTATCTCTTACATAAAGCTGTCTCATAGAAGAAGGCTGGTGTTGTTTCAAGTTCTGGTAAAAAACAATGTTCTCTTTGCATTTTTTGCACTAAATCCTTTCTATCACCTTCCTGAAAGGGCCAATGAAAACTTCTGCCACTGTAGCCTGAGTCTTCCTTCCATGGCTGGCAAAGATATCTCCAGCTTTTCCAGTGATCCACTGGTGATGTGAACCATCTGTAGGTCACCAATACAGGATTTTCCACATCTAATATGTATCTGCCCAGCCTTAGGTTCTCATCGCCGTCATCTGTTGAGGAGACAGATCAATGAAAGAGGCATCTGCACCTGCAGAACTGCCATATTAAAATGCCTTGACTCAAATGATCCCCAACTCATTTGCCACTTAATACATTATTTTATCTGTTATGAGAAAGTAATGACACAATGAAATTGGTCACAAAGTCGCTCAGTGTCCCCATCTCCCTTTTAACAACAATAGTACTGTGAATAGCAATATTCAATTAATTTTAATGTATTAAATAGCAATAATCAATTAATTTTAATGTATTGAACCAGAAATGGTGGTGTTTTACTGTTCATAATAATTTTAACTTTTAAAAGGAATCTTTAAAGAAATAGAGGTAATAACAAGATTTTACATGTTCATATATCCATGTGCTTCAACGGAACAAGGTATTTTATGATTTTTGGAACATTGTTCTGGTTTTAATTACCTAAACAATAAAAATTTCACTTTCACTTTCTGGTGACGTGAACCCTTTGCCAGTTCATTCAGATCATTAAGCATTATGCACCGATTTGCTCAGAAAAAGTTTGCCCTTCAAAAAACACTGGATGAGGCTGGGCTTCTTGTTTGCTCCAGGGACAGCTTGCACCCTTCCTGATAATGCCTATTACTACTAGTGTATGTTAGTGTACAAGAGGTGCTCTACAGTGCCAAGACTTCTGGACCTATATTTTACTCAGTCAGTGCTTGTTCCTTTCCATTCTTTCTACTTCTTTCATGTTTTTACTCATCTTCTTTTAAGCTACGCCTTCAGGTCATAGGCTTCAGACCAATAGACCATTTTCGGTCTGCCTACAAGGGTCATATTTTTCTATGTAGTAAATTAAAACTAGAAAGGGTTTTCGACACCACACAGAAGTGTCCACTCTCACCCTTATTGTTTGCTACAGCCATAGAACCATTGGCCCAATGGATTTGGGTTGATGCATAGCTAAGTTGGCTCTAGTGGTCCCCAGGAATAGTCGATAGAATCACTTTCTCATGGGATGATGCCTTAGTTTAATTAAGAAATCAGCAATGAACGGGACCCCTACGGATGTAGATTTTGTGGATCATTAGGGATTTTTTATGGCTTCACTTCAATACCAAGCAGTCTACCATGTTTCCCACCGGGACTTCGAATCCTGTAATGGAATGGGTGCATAAACTGCATATAGCCGGTCTCTGGGCAAACTCTCCTGTGCCTTTCCGTACCTTATCTCCCTCCTTCCCCTTCACCCTACCCCTTACCCCTCTCCGCTCTACTCCTCTCCTCTTTCCAGCTATTGACCTTTGCCCTCACCTGTCCTTGCTCAGAGTTCCCACCCTGTTTATCCACTGGACTTTCTTCTGTGAACTTTCCCTCGTCAGTTGAGATCTAGCTATTTGACTAATGCCCGATGGAGCTACCTTGTTTAGCTATAGGGGAGACGGGCTGTGGATTCCCTCCTCGTACGTCACCTACCCAGTCGGTCTTAGGGCAGACTTCCTTTCGTCTCCCCTGATGTCTTTCCCCTCATCCTCCCTTTTCACACTCCGCCCTTCCCCCTCCGCTCTATTTGTCTCACCTTTCTTTACTCTCTCAATGTGTTGCTTATTTTTGATGTAATGTGTAATTGTTATCATTTTCTGTAACATTGTGTAACCTAATGTAAAGCGCTAGGATAACTATGGGTCTAGCCAGCGCTATATAAAACTCATTAAAAAAAATAATAATAAATAAATAAATAAAGATGATTGCATTGTTAGGCTGTAGAGCCAGTTACAACATTTTTCCTACACATTGCATTGTACCTTTTTAATAAAATGAACTCTATGCTTAGGAGCTTCCTCTAGTGGAATGATGAGGTCAGAAGTGCACTAGAATTTTTTTTAAAATCTACCTATTAGACGGTGGCATAACAACAACCTCCACAGCCCTGCTGTGCTGGTGGGCCATACTGCATGGGGCCCCCCTCTGACACTGTGAACAGGCAGGCCTGAGAGCTCATGGATGGGTCCAGAGCCCTGGAGGCGCCCTCCATGCACTTTGCAGGATGGCCCACGCACATTTCGTTATGCTACTGCTACTCAAGGGTATAGCGGCTGCTTATATAACCTCTATTACACAGGGGTGTTTCTTGTTGTCTTCATTGAATGGTGGTTTCAATCAGATGGGGACCCAGCGTATGCATCTGAGCAATTGGCCATGTGAGACACACAGCTGCTCCACCTTCTGTATGGGAGCACAGAACGATTAGATCTCCCACCGGTCACAAGGACAGTATGGAATGTCTGGCACAATACACTCAGGCTTCTGGGCTGGCAAGGTGGCTTACAAAGCTAACACCACTGTGGATCAGCAACCATCTTCTACAGATTAACCGATTGATGGGCTTCCAGTGATGGGATCTGATCGCCATATTGACACTGGGAGCTGGGATGAGAGAAACCCACAGGAAGTCCTTTCCAGAGCACCTGAATTCTCCTTTCACTATAGCCAATTATTTTAGTATTTACTGCTTATGGCATGCACGGACACCTTATATTACAGTACTCAGGGAGCTCCCAGACCTAATCCCCCAAAAACTGCAGGAGGAGAACATTTTGTGCATTTTCAAATCCCTCGTGATCCACACTCCGGACTCCTTCCAGCAATTACGGGAGGTTTTGGGAGAACGACCTAAACACCCTTATGGGTGATTTCATTGTAAATATGATTACTCAAATTGATTATTTATAGCATACATATTTTATAATAATACAGCAATGGAAGGAGAGTTTAATTCCCTCTCCACAGTGCTTGCAATGCAGGGACTCAGAGGGCAACCAGTTATACAAAGCCTGGAGCTATAAGACCGTGGCTCCATCTGGGAGGGAGTTTTGTCCACGGTGGGCACTGTTCTCAGCTAGCATATTCTGTCAGATCCTAAATTGACCCTACTAAATATCCAAATAGAACTGAACAGTAATCAGTACAAACTGACGTTGTCGTTTGCCCTGGAGATGGCAAAGTGAGATATTGCCCATAATTGGAAGAACATAGTCCCCAAGTACGTGGTGGGGTGGCAGGGTTCAGGCTACTGCTTGGCAATGAAAAAAAACGATATTTGCTGCTAGGGGATGCTCACACAAGCCTCTGAAGAAATGGGAAGGCTGGGCTCTATATAGGGGGGATTCAAATGGAGCAAATTGATACACAAAAGGTCACTGGATGCTGAGCTTTGCTTGCTTGAGCACAGGCTTTGAATTATATCCCTAGTGCTTGTTTGAGATAGAGGAGGAGGTTCCAAGGGGGATGGGGTGACGGGGAATGTAGAAAGCTTCATAATGTCAATGTTAACCCGGAGATATGTGCAACAACTGCATTATGTATTTGTCTTCTGTTATGCAATGGAAATGCCAATACAATACATTAAAAATAATAAAAAAGTGTTCTATACTTGTTTATCTGCATATTAAGAATATACTCTTCTTTGAATATTATCTGCAATCATTTTTAATATTTTTATATAAAACATGTCCGACACCGATAGGCTGTGGCAACAAATGATGGATGGATTGCTGAATCAATCAAACATTCACCCCCAGTCAAGAGATATGAGCTTCATCCATTGTTCTTTTGCTCAATACATCACCCCAGTTTAGACCCAGCCATATGCACATCAGTCTTGACCCTGCTTCTTGTGGGAGCAGTCCATCCAAAAACGGCCAAGCCAGGTCCTCTCTTGACCTGAAGCAAGCACACTGGGACCGGTTTGGGGGTATTACCTCACCAGCCAGGCTAGCTTGAGCCCAGTGGCACAGTGAGCAAGGGACCCATGCCTGGGCATACCCATCCCACTTAGGGCGAAAAGTGGTGCAGCAACAAATGATGGACAGAATGCTGAATTAAATAAAAATTCACCTCCCCAGCAAAGAGATCTGGGTGAAATCCAGTGTTCTTTTACTCACTTTCTCTGGACCGGAAACAAGTATCCTTGGACCGGTTTTGGCGTATTACCCCTTATCAGCTAGGCTAGCATGAATCTAGTGGCACAGCGAGCAAGAGACCAATGGCTGAGTATACTCGTCTCACTCAGGGCAAAAAGTGCTGTGGCAACAAATGATGGACAGAATGCTGAATCAATCAAATATTCACTCTAAGCCAGAGATATGGGTTAAATCCAATGGGGCCTATTCACAAAAGTAGTCTGAGCCAAAAGTCTAAATTTATGACTTTTGGTATTCACAGAAGTCACTTACTACTTTTGGTATTCACAAAAATCACTTAGACTTTTGGTATTCACACATATCTCTTACGACGCATATCGTTACGTCCGCACTAGGGCCGGAATATCAGCACTCGGGCGAAATTTCCACACCCAGGCCGGAAATCCCGCACTCAAACAGAAATTTCTACACCCAGGGTGGAATCTCCGCTTTTGGGCTGGAATATCTGCATTTGTGCCGGATGATAAATTTCTTCGATGCTAAACACCCGTGCAAGTGCTTACCATTCACCTGCCTGCGTCAGATGAAGACAAATAACACCAACTGCAAGACCTGCACCACAAACCACACAAAAGCAGCACACATTCAAGGAACAGTTTTGGCCACAGAGAGTTTCTGCTTTACTTCTCTGCGCATCACTAGGATATTCTCACTACAATCAACACCCACATGCTCCATGTGATGTCTGCAACGTGGTACCAGATACATTTGATGACAAGAACAAGTATATAAAATTACTCTCTGTGTGGCACCACTACTGTGATTAGGGAAGTTGTCCAAAATGTATATAAAAATAGTCAGCCTGTTATGTATCATTTTAGGACCCTATTGTAAGTTTCCCGATTCATGCCCTTATATAGATAGAAATCACCATATCCATATATAGGCATAGAAATCATAACTATATTAAGGCATAGCTCATGCAGTCCAAATACGGCATGGCTACTTCCACTAGTTCTGAAAATCCACAACGATTTCTTGGAAAACTCAGCTTCAGCAGCCGGGGACTTCCCCTTGCTTGAATATTGAGTTTTCAAAGAACACTGGGCCCGATTCACAGAATGAACTTAAGACTCAATCCTAAACTTACTACTATTTTGGTATTCACAGAATGCACTTACTACTTTTGGCATTCACAGAATGCACTTACTACTTTTGGTATTCACAGAATGAACTTACTACTTTTGGTATTCACAGAAGTTAGGATTTTGTCTTAAGTCTGTCTTAAGTCTGTCTTAAGTTTGTCTTAAGTCTGTCTTAAGTCTGTCTTAAGACAAACTTAAGACAAAATCCTAACTTCTGTGAATACCAAAAGTAGTAAGTTCATTCTGTGAATGCCAAAAGTAGTAAGTGCATTCTGTGAATGCCAAAAGTAGTAAGTGCATTCTGTGAATACCAAAATAGTAGTAAATTTATGATTGAGTCTTAAGTTCATTCTGTGAATCGGGCCCTGAGACTGTTTGACATTATTATGTCCAACCATAAGTCAAAGTCGGCACCTTCAAGGTATAAATATGCCCACACTCGCCCAAGCAAACACACTGTGGTTTGGAGCAGTTCGACTATCTATTTGCCCGACGTGCCCTGCTACAGCAAGTGCCGAAGGAAGCCGACCCTCCAGAAGACGCATTGAGAGAAACTGTCTTTTCTCCTGCCGAGAAATACAGCTCCAGTGTTTCCAAGCTACCCTTTAGGGTTGTTGGGAAATCGAGTCCCGAGACCGACCTTCTTCATTCTAAACTAAGGTACGGAGCTGATTAGACTCTTAGAGAAATCTTGGGCAGATTCTTGGCAAAAGAATACTATGTTTATGCTACACCTCATTTACTTCCTCCCTCATTCTAAGCTTAGGTTAGGTACACCGGGGTAGGCGTATTTTAGAAGCACCAGTTGAGTACTTTTAACCTCTGTTATTTATGTATGTATTTATATATGGTTTAGGAACCATACAATGCTCTTACAGTATTATTTTTGATGACGCCTAGAAAAAAACATGTCATATTTTTAGATGCCATACACCACCCCCTATTTCATCTAGTAATGGAAGAAAATGTTAATACATAACCAATTTTTAATTATTGGGAATTTTATAAAATGACGGTTTTGGAGAGGGTGTTAACCTTTTATTTGCTTAGCCATTACATGCTACACTTTTTGGCACAGCTGATGAAGGCTTGCTTTTTAACATGCACCTTTTTTCTTATTACAGACAGAAGATTCCATTGCCCTTCTGCCCTTCTGCCAACAAGAGCTTTTGAATTCACCACCTACTTCTGTCCCTTACTCATCACCACCAGTACTTGAAGTTCAAACAAGGTGAGGCCTCCCGCACAGTTATTCTAATAATGAGATGTGTTAAGTTGAAGTATATTGATTCTAGGGAAGGGTGTTTAAACTTTAACATCATCTATCACTACTGCTCACTCGGAATACTGCGCTATTAAAAATAAAGAAACTGTTTTTTTATTTCTTATTTGAAGATAAAACTTTCAAACTAAAAAACACTGTGGGGTTTTTGATCATGAGTGAGTGAGCGGAAGGGTTTGCACTACTGGACTTTGCAGGCATGCTTCCGTGACTCTGATAGGTTGGGACTCGGCGGTAGTCTTTTTTTGTTCTACTGGGTCATATAATCATTGGTCAGACACACTAGATAGTCGGTCAGGGGATTGGGGGTTCAACTTCTGTTCGGACTGAGGTATGTGGAAAGTCAAACTGCACCTATCATCAACAATGTCCTATTTCTCTTGTCCATACTTCTGTACGTGCAGAGTAGTCCCTGAAACACTAGCGGTATGGTATGTGCTCCTATCAAATCAAAAAAGCCTACTACTAGCTTATTCTTGGTGGACACATTGACATTTTGTTGTTGGAAATTGTCAAAGCACTTACATTAAGAAGACTGGAATAGACAGCAAGGACAACCAGGAGGACTGCACTCAGTGCCTAGAGCTGTTTCTGGATCAGAGTTTTGTTTAACACCGTTTGCCGACTGGGCAAGCTTAGCTACCTACACAGACCGAATCATAATAATAGTAAATAGTAATAGCACAGAGAGTGATAGTAGAGGCAGAATAAGAATGTAGAAACAGTCTACAAGGAGATAAAAGACTATTTTGTTAAAAAATAGAATTAGGAAACAGTTTGGAATAAATAGGTGCTGTAAAAGTTAGGGAAGTATAATTATTAATATTAATAACAACAGAACAACTTACTGGGGCCAGCAGAAGAGACCGCAGAGGACTGATCCTGCCCACCTTGTTCCGCCGGCGTTGATGTTGTCCCTTTGACCCTGGGAGTTGCTGATGATCATGAAATAAACACAAACATGGAAGATTGTTTTTTTGAAATATTTGATTTCTTTTACCACAATCTAAAATTATCTCAGGGAAACAAATTACCAACAATTGCTCTACATGTATTGACCTATCTGATCTGGTCAACTAGGAGGATACTAGTACAGTATTGCTGGATTTGCAGACCGTCTACTTGGAAAGTTATGTAAATCACTAACTAAACCAACAACAAAAAGGTTCTACTATGACTGCCAGCACTCAGCAGCACGGGACGTAACAGACACAGTCCATCATCATGATTGCAGACCACTATAAATGTGCTACTACTAATAACAAGTCATAATATACTCAACCTATCAATACACCACTATCTCTTCTTCTTAGTGGCAGCAGGAGTACAAAGGAAGGACTAGAATTGAGTCTCTAGTCTCTCTAGCATTATGCAGTTCTGTAAAGTACTACACTCATACATAATCAGGCCAAATGAGCACAAAGTTGCAAACAAGTAAGCTTAGTAGTAACGCCACTGAGCAGGCGAGCAGTGCACCTACAATCACAGAAGCTATAAACATTAATTTACCTGCAATGTAATCGAATCGGCCGCATTCTTGCTCTTCGGGATAAACATATATTAGCAATATAATAATAACACAGAGCAAAAGAAAACAAATGTAGTTATTAACACCTTGACTGCTGCCCAGATTTATCACCAGTGCTGGGCCCCAATGTTAATGGGTGTGGTCATGACTGAATGGTTCCGTCATGAGCGCAGCTCAACCGATGCTCATGACGGAACCATTCCGTCATGAGCATCGAAGGGGTTAAATAGCTACTCACCAAGCCCGGGGATCTCCACGCCTAGCAGGTCGAGCAGGTCTTACTCCCGGTCAAGGAGGTCAGCCCACCGATGCGTCACCTGATGGTAGGGGGGCCAGACCCCCGACTCCCTAAACCTGGCCTGGCACACCTTATCCCAGAGCTTGCGACGCTCCCGGAGGCCATACCCTGCACCGGGCCTTCTGCCTGATGCGACGGTCTTCCGGAGGTGGCGCTGAACATAAAAGATAAGTGCGGCCACGTCCACCGCGTTGAAAATCTCCTGGGCTACTACTTGCTCCTCCCTTAAAAGCGCCCGCAATGGAGCCAGGTACGGGGTGCGGGACCCTTCCCCTTGCTCTTACCGGCTCTCTTTGCCATGTTCCTGGAGAGAAATGGAAATAAATAAGAAAGAGGGGAAAAGTAAATAAAAGAAAAGAGTTTAAAAAAGTAGTTTTAAAGTAACCAAATGTAGAAAAAAACACAAAATATAGATGTAGAAAAAGAGGGAGGGATAGATAATGAGTAAAAAAGATTAAAAAAAGTTCAAACAAACAAAGGATTGCAAAGATGAAAGCAGGATAGAAAAAGAATGCCCAGAACCATAGCAATGAATGAAAAACAAGATGGCCGCGCCCATTTAGGACCGCGTGGGTAAGTTTGCACGATATTTCCCCTGCGAGCACGCAAAAACGGACGCAATGACGTAATTGCACCCCCCACGTAGGAAATGCCCAACACGAGCATGCAACTAGCACCCGGAAACGGAAATACGCAACGAGAACACTGAAAACAAGATGGCCGCGCCCATGTACGGTCGCATGGGTAGTTTCACGGTCGGCGTGCTGAAAAACCCCCCGCGAACACGCAAAGCGCCCTGTGAACACGCAAAAATAAAAAAATCAGCAAATTCGCACAAATTAGCAGATTTTGTGGACCGCGGATTTGCTTTGGTACGCGAATTTGCAAATTTCACCCATACTTACTGAGGAGGCTGAAGAATTTGATGATGATGAAGACTATCTGTCCATCCTCTCAGAGGATGACAGTTCAGATGCCTTAGCCAGAACATTTTCCACATCGGCCAAATTTGGCAAGGCCTCACACCCACCACCACCATTCCCTTTAGGGCGCATGCGCACCTCTCCTGACATCAGCGCGCACCATCTCGCGTGGAACACGCACACAGTCAGGACGTCGCGCGAGAGAGTCGCGCTGCCAGCCACTTTAAAGAAGCGAGCGGCGTGAACATGAGGCACTTTTCAATGCGGGGGCAGCGGAGCGGTCGTGAGGAGTGCAGGTAAGGCGGCGGGGGGCTGGTGGGGCTATGTGGATGGGTGGGGCAGATTGTGGCCTTTTGTTTAAGTATTGCTGTTAATCAGAGCCCCTTCATGGGCTCTAACTAACAGCAATACTTAAACAAAAGGTCACAGTCTGCCCCGCGCTTTACTAACAAAAGCGTAGTCAGTTTCCAAACACAGCATGTACTTTAGCACACGCTGTGTTTGGAAACTGTCTCTACGCTTTTGTTAGTAAAGCGGGGGCAGACTGTGGTCTTTTGTTTAATGGGTACATCAGCTGTGCACCCCTGGATAGTGTAATACCCAATGGTATAGAACCTGAACGGGTTAAAACTTGGGTAAGTCTAGTGTTTGCTAACCGGGCAATCAATTGGGACCTCAGTGGTTGGAACAGAATAAAAGGGGGGGAGACAGGAGGGGGAAATGTATAGGGTGGGCGGTTCATAGCATTTCTATGGGGCTTGTCATGGGGCTTGAGTTTTGGCTTGCATTAAGCTTTATTGGGGTGTGGATACACCCTGTATTCTGGGTGTGCGTATTAGATTGGGTGTTGCCTGGGAAGGTTGTTGCATTGCATTTATTTGATTCTCCATTCCATGCTGTAGGAATAGCTGGAGAAGGTCAGCCCATTGTACAGAGATCCGTTCGTGGTGCACACCTTGTATCTCCTCATTCCTCAGTGCATCTTCCTCTGCTGCGGCCCACTTACTGACTGCACCCACCCAGCCTGCTATTGGGGGTCCCTCAGGGGCGCGCCAATACATGGCAATTCCGCACTTCGATAATAGGAGGGCCAGGGAGGCAAACCGCTCCTGTATTCTATAACGTTTTCGGCGGCAGAACACTCCGAACATTCAGGCCTCCAATACAATCATTTGCCACTATATTGTAGGCTTGCATGTGCAGCTAAGGTATTATGTTTGGACTGTTTTAGTCATTCAAAGCCTTCTCTTGGCCGTAGATAAAATGTTATTTTCAAAACATGTAATACCACAGTGCCTCTAACTGAAAAGTCAGTCACAGAATGAGTTTATTATGAAGACTAGTATATCCTGAATAATTATAGGAAGGCGTGGACTTCAATTTTTGTTTTAAGGGATTTAAAATCTTAAAAGGTAACCTTTATTACAGATTTTCAAACAAATATACATGTTTTGGATTAGCAGTAAGACCTTTCATGTATTAAACTAGGCTTTCCCCACGAGTAGCTTGTGAGCTATTGGTAGCTCTCCAGCTACCTGTAAGTAGCTCTCCTGTGTGCATCCCAACCTACCAAATAAGAACCTTTTACTTGCTGAATTAATGTATGTGTGTCAAACTGTGAATTCAGGACTTAAATATGTGCATTTTCGGAACTCATAAGCTGATGTTTGGAGAAAATTGCAGCGATTCCAAACTATAATTAGGCTTATTGTTGAAGGATAAATAATATGGGGATACGTTATTAAATGTCCTACATTCTTCCCAGGGGCATTGCAGCTGTGACTGTTCTATATTACCCATGTAAAGGTATTCCAAATTGACAATGCCTCTCTTATATTACTGCTGGCAACCCTGGCTGATGCACTGAGGTGATTGTTGCTAATAATATTACAGTCTGTGACCACTAATTTAAATGCTCATGATGTGGTTACTATTACAACACTAATAATATTAGTAATTCGCAATGATTTTCATTGAACATCAGCAGTTCGCATTACATAAAAGATTGGAGACTATGGTGTTAAACTAAGCATTCCCCGCCCCCAAGTGTATTATACGCCATCAAGGCCAAGTCATGCTAACCCCCTGGGGCCGGTTTAGTGGGAGCTTCACTCAGCCCTTGAGTGCAACACCAGTCACGCTGACAAAGTTGTATCATGGTATGCTAGTGCCTTCCGTAAAGTAACTGTATATCATCATATAATTTAAATCAGGAAAGAATTAAAAAAGTTGACTATAGCTGCAGTCACCGTCACCCAGCAGTCTGTCCCCATAGCTGTTCGTGGCCTATTTTCCCACTAACTTGAGGGTGGAGGGCTTTTTCACCAGTCCCTGGTGGGAGTGCAGTAATTTTCAAAGTAGGTCTGCCCCAGGTACTGGAGCCTCATTGTCCTTCAGATTTCTCCACTGGCACAATTTGGCACGTGTCAGTTTTTGTCTTCCAAGCGATTTCAAAACAGCCAAAATTGACTAACTGGGTTGCAGTACAGAAGGCACATGGATGAAGTAACACGTCAGCAAATAAAATGGCTGCCACTTTGATTAAAAGTGGTCTGTCTTTCATTTTCCCATTAAAGGAGCATTGGGCTGTTTCCAATCACAGCTGTGACCAGTGAAGTCTTACGAGGCACCTTGTATCAAAAAGGCGATTATATTTTAATTAAAACCATGTATTTCACAGGATAGCTTTCTTGCTGGCCTCGTCTGACAGAGTGACTGAATGAACACCCTTGTGTAGCACATGCGCCCTAAAAATATCTCTAGACACTGCTCTGTTAACGACCGTTTGCGCTTCGTTCTCTCGCCATGAGGCTGTTAAATACCATCTTGGTTAGAAGGGGACTGCTCTGCCAGTGTGGTAATCGGGGGAGGGTGTCCCCGAGGCATGCACATCTAAAACACAATATGAGTTGTAGGCTCAGTCTGTCATTTGTCAAACAATCCCATTATGCAAATTATTACATGTTGATCTTTCAGGGAGTAAGTGTAAAATGATTAAGGATATTTGTCAGACTTTAGGTTATTAATTTGGGAGAGTGCACCCCTATCAACTCAAAAAACTTTCTCTGTTTTTAGTCACTAGGGGCCATATGTATCATCAACCTGATTTGCGATTCTGAAATAGTGATATTTTACAAATCGCTATTTCAGAATCGCAAATTGGGATGTACGTACAAATTCGGAATTTTCTTTGCAAAATCTTAGTATTCCTAATAATTTCAAGAGTGTAGGGGTGTCCAAAGGACACCCAGTTGCACCCCTGAAATAAGCATGGGTGCACATGTGGTGCACATACATGCCCTAAGGGCATGTATGTGCGTCACATGGCACTTTGAAAAATGTAAAAATGTGCATTTTTCAAGGAATTCGCAACTTAAGGACAATTTGCAAATTTTGTTTGCTTCATACGTTGCATTTAAGGAACAGCAAAATTTGCGATTCCTTAAATGCAATTACAAAATAAGGAATCGCAAATTTTGTGATTCCTTATTTTGCACCAGATTTTCCTTAATACATACCATTTAGCAAATTCGCAAACGCCGAAGTTCTGCGAATTTCGGCGTTTGGAGATGCGAATTTGCTTGATACATATGGCCCATAGTTTTCAGAAATTTTTGCCCAATCCCTGGTATCTATGGCACAAGGAGCAAGCAATCCCCAGAGAAGTGTGGCTAAGTCCAAACAGCAACAGCAATTTCAGTGTAAAGAACACAACACAATAACATTCTCAAAACGAGAGAGATCAATTTAATGCAGCTGAAGTAACTTTTTAATCAGTTACTTTCGCTCTCTCGCTCTCTCTTTCTCTCGCTCTTTCGCTCACTCTTTCTCTCTCGCTCTTTCTCTCTCGCGCTATCTCTTTCTTTCTCTCTTCCTTTCGCTATCTCTTTCTTTTTCTTTATTTCGCTCTCGCTATCCGCTCGGGTGGTCTGTTGGAGGTTTTCTGCTATTGCAATGAATGGAAATGCAGCTGTTTGGTAGTTAATAGGTTACTGTTCTATATTAGGATTTAAAGTTATAAACTGCAAGTACCAAAATGAACTTTCTGACAGAAGCAGTAATGCACTGACCTAGTTACATTGCATGTGATTTTTGATCTGCATGGTTCACCAGCTTTTCATCAGGCATTTTAACCTCCTCTGCTACTTAATGAGTCAACTTCCAGTAGACAAAACTTAGAGCTCTCTGCAGCAGGTCCATCATTCTTCAGTTATCTTGACATATTTATGGTTGCCTGAAAATTGCTTGAACGTAGTTATCATATTTTTTGCACGCCACTGCAGCATCTTCAGGTGGGATCTTTTGATGGATTGTGTGCTTCTCAGCCTTCCTGTGGGTTACCTTGTTCACCCACCTCAACCATTTACACAGTTTGTATTTTGTGTTACACCTTCTGTGATGCCGCTTTCCCCTGGGATTCAGATTTAAAGACCAGTTTAAGATAATGGATGCTAATAATGGAACACATGGGCACACCCCTGTTTGTCCTAGGCTGGAATCCCAGGTAATTATTTGGTCATTTTTCCTATTGGCTTCTAGACCCGTCCTATGCATAGCTTGTAAATCTTTGGGCGTTTGCTGACTTACTTGTCTTCACTTGTAGGTTTCCAGTCTGTAAGGTATTTGGATTTGAGTGGTCACGTGAGAAGTACCACAAAGACAAGGTAATTCTGTTTACGTTGAGTTGGGGGTTGCTGGGTAATTAGATTCACAATCTGCACCCCTTTATCTTTTGCAGGTTTGTGAGACCGTACTACAAACACAATTGCACAGGCAGACGTGAGTACAGGCAGAAAAAACAGGTAATTGTTTGGTAGAGTTAACTAGTGCATTTTCAATTGCAGGTTTCGCAGACAGTACCCCACACATTTAAGCAGGTGTACATAAGTACACACAGAAGAGGTAATTGTTTGGTTACATTAAACTGTGGGGCAGCTTGAACATTGTAGTATCATATATACTTACCCATGTTTTCTTCTGTTGCAGGTTTCGCAGCCAGAACCCCATACATTTACACAGGCCTACATGAGTACAAGCAGAAGAGGTAGTTGTTTGGTTGAGTTAAACTGTGGTGCATCTTGAACATTGTAGTATCATATATTCTTACCCATGTTTTCTTCTGTTGCAGGTTTCACATCCAGAACCCCATACATTTAAACAGGCATACGTGAGTGCAAGCAGAAGAGGAAATTGTTTGGTTGAGTTAAACTGTCTTGCCTCTTGAACATTGTAGTATAACAGATTGCATTCATGAGCTAGGCGTCAACGTAACCCATGTTTCCTTATTTTGCAGGTTTTGTGGCACAGCAGGTTCAAACCGGAGGGTACAGAAATGTTTAAGCGCAAAGCTGTCTCTTTGGGAGATTGCAGTGCTTCACCACAAAGGAAGAAATGTTGCCTTGTATTCAAAGAAGAGTGGATGAAGGACATTGTGGAGGCTAAGACACAGAAGTCACAAAGCAAGGTTTGCATGCAACTCGTGGAAATATTTCAATACAGTTCAGACGTGGGCTTGATTTGCAAAGCACTGCAACTCTGGGTGCTAAAGGAGATCTAAAGCGCTCTTGAAGTAATACACTATAGTGTCTGTTTTTTAAATATTATACATTCGGGTGCTTACAATGCTTTTGGGAGAAGAAAACACCCCACTTCCCCCTGCGTAAACAGAAGATTAGGCACAATTAAATGTCAAACATAGTTTGTAGCACTCCGCTTATCCCAACTTAAATAGTATTGTGCTTTTAAGTTCTTCCAAATAACAAAAAATCATCCAAAGGCTCTTGAAGATTTTCTTCCTTTTAATTCTTTTTCAATTCCAATCCCATGCCAACGCGTTTTGCCGAGGTTATTGATAACCCATCGGCTTCATCAGGGCTGGAAATAATACAAAAGGTGTTTCTGTTTTTACAACATAAACATTTTCCTGATCAAAATTGCAAATGCAGAGCCCCATATTGTCAGGTTTACTCCGCGGGATCCAGCCGATGCAATTATGGTTCCACCTCCCAATGTCACCAACACCCTGAAGTATAAGTACAGGGTGTTCGAGCCATTAGGCGAGGGAGAAAAATAACAAACTAAAATAAAAAATTTGGGATGGGTAAAGGTAGGGTCAGCAGGGAAAGGACGCCTGTAACAGAAGACAAGACAGATTTCAGTCAAGTGCTTATTAGCATTTAGTACTACTCTCATAAGGTCTCACTAATAAGGCATGCACATGGATAAGTACCTGAGCAGAAAGAAAACCCGACCTTGGTTAGAAAACATCTACAATCCTTCTGTCATAATCTGTGAGGAAGGCCTAAGGAACACATAGATATATGGTAAATGAACACAGTTCTGTATTAACATACACACACACACCGTACTGAGACACTTAACCCAACACTCACAACATACCACAGAATTCGTCATATGACTCAATGTATAAAGGGGGTCCAAAGATATCCAAAGAAAGTAAAGATGCTCCACCACAAGGTTAATAGGGATACGGTAGTGTGTAGGAAGCAAGAACTACAACACTCCGCTCTCTATATAACAACCCAAAAGTATATGCCTGGAAAATGCCAAAACAGGAAAACGTAGTTGCGACCACCACTGAGTTCTGTTAACAATACATCCACTGGGAGACAGTACCATAAGACCAGGGGTAATGTGTAGTTCCTTCACTACACGCCCTGATCCTTATTTCCTTATATGCAAATATATACAGCATATAACGGAGACGCGTAGTTGGCCTCACTACAGCGCCCCGCTATTTCAGTTCCAAGAATAATTACTGAGGGTACGGTAACACGTGGTTTCGACCGCCACGGTGTTCCGCCGCCTCAAAAATGCGCAATCCGAAATACTGTGCAAGCAACTGCCCAATACTAAGGCAGCCTGACTCCAAGCCCTTAGAAGATAGTAACACAAACAGCTGACCGCTAAAGCGGCCAGGTACAAAGAACAACAGTACCTGCGGGCGCCGACGCTGTCAATTCCCTTGACAGAATGCGGATGCTCTCCCCATGAGCCCCGGGAAATAGAGAAAGCCCACAGGAGACACGATACGGCTGGCGTGCAGAGCGTCCGCTCTCACGCCGATGGCAGCAAAAGAATCCAGAATAACGCGCAACAGGAAGCGCGTTGGGACCTAAGTTATGCTTCCTGCGTGACCCCGCCTGCTCATGGGAAATGTAGTTTTCCCATTGCGGTAGGCACAATGCAACTGCGGTCCTGACACATATGGCCCAAAACAACCCTATGCTCTTCAAATCTGTCATTTATAGTGAAAGCATGCACAAATTCATATCTGTTTTTAGCTCAACCTGTGAAACAATCGATGCCTGTGGAAAACATACATTATTTGAAACCATGTGAATAACACTTTTAAGGGCAAATATTGCAAAGGTGCCACTATCATCCGCTACGTTGTCATATGTGAACAAAAGTGATTAATCTCTTCTGAGATTGCCTATGTGATTCTTCTTATAGCAAGTAAACAACAAGAGAGTGTCAAAAAACACACAAGGCTTTCTGGCCCACGCTAACGCGATTGGTACATTATCCAAGCCTCTACCTGGCTATAGCACGGGATTGGCTGCTGGCACCCCGATCACGCCCACGCACCGGCCGGCACCTTTCTTCAGCGTTTCTCTGCCTACGTGACACCATCCATGAGGTCCGGTAGCAGGAGACGCTAGGTGCCGAGCGGGTGCAGGGCGTTGCGGGCGTAAGAACAAACCTCTATCCTCTACAACTGAGCTAAGTATCGGGTTCTCCTTACCTTCCCACTCATTATTTTCTCTGCATCTCTATCCTTGTGTAGGGTGTGCCATTGTCGCCCCACCCACCTCCCAAGACCTATGGGGCGTGGATCCTACACTGTACAATTGAGAATATCTTGTTACTTTGTAAATAGTGGCTACCTGGTAACCAATGCCTATAAGGTATACACATTCCCACAGGCCTCCACCGTATGGCCAATTGATCGTAAAACTCACTAATGTTACTACCACAGTCTGATAATTGATCGGACCAGTTTTCTTGCCATTTCGCATGCTAAAAGTATCATTCCATGAACTTAAAATAGCATATATGGCACAAACGGTCACGCCTATTTGACTAGCCATAGCACGTCCAGAGAGTGATACTTCCAGACCACTACAATGTTGAGATTCCTCTTACTATGTGTTTGTCTTCCTTGTTTGTATGTCTTTGCTTATTTCAGACTATACAGGTTACTCTCAAACAGAGGTAATCCCCATTACTTGATGGTTTGTACACTTTTTTCACACTAATTTTTACACATTGGTATTTTAACTTTCACGTCCTCTGGTAGGGTGGACCTTAGTGCGCCCACACCGCCGAGGTACACAAAATACATGGTCCTGAAGAAAGCCCAGTAACTATACACATAAGGGCTGTAACATGTTGACCCCACCTTCAGTGGAAATAACCAATACATTAATTGGCACATTTCTCGACACATATTTTAGCCTTGTCAATACTGACCGTTGAATAAATTTTTTTTCTGGTACAGCTTCTGACAATTTTAACTTAACATATCCTTTTTCACATCACTGTCACAAAAACCTGCTCCGCAGTATCCTGGCGTTGTAGCACACCAGGGAAGCATTCAGCTTCTCCTGGTGGGCCAGATGATGAAGCATGTCACCACCCAGGGTGGTGAGTGAGGGCTTCTAAAAATCATCTGCAAGACTTCCAATGCGAATCTTATATGAATATCTTCATCTCTGAACCTGTGCTAATCTTGTGTGATCATTGACACTCTCTTGTTGTTTACCTACATATGCCTGGGGGACTGAGGGTGTCCCTTTTTCCCTCTCTCTCTTGTTGTTACTACCCATTCTTCTTATAGCCCCATATGTGATAGATTTTCTTACAGATGTAATTACCTTATCTTGACTCGTTTATTGCCTGATAGAGAGAAAAGAACGGTCCCTTAATCTTAAGTTCTGGCATAAAGGAAAGACCATGGATCAATGCGTTTCACTTTAACGTTCAGATATGAACCCAAAGAACTCCTACCTCATTTTCTGGGAGAATGCTTTTCTCTAATTTAATTCCGAAGCCACACAATTAAAACCACTTGGATCCTTAAGTCCATTATATCTACAACAAAACAGAGACATGCCTGCGTCTCAATATAGTTTATTCCTTTTCATAGCAGCGACTTCTCAAAAGGGTAAATACCGTCCAAATATGGCCAGTCTCACCTGCGTTTTCCCAGCAGGGCGCGCAAAACCAGTGCCAAAATTCCAATTCCAATGTTTAACTCTCGTGTTTGATCAATTTCGTTTAATCTGTAAGTTACAAAATCTACATTATTTTCAAGACTTGCCCATTTTCTAACAGACCGTTTCAGATTCTACCCTTTAAAGTACCCGATATCGTACCTTAAATTTATTGCTTTCCCGGATTCTCCTTGTGGTCCTGCGTCGCCCTTTCGTCAAGCACTTCTCCCTGTTAAATGCAAACGCATATCGTGCCATTAATAACCTAAGGCTCTACTTATTTAGCTTATCCCTAGTCCCTCTGTCTCGAAAAGCTTACCTTCCACGCTGTGTGTGCGTCCCGAGTACAGGCAACACCCGACTACTTCCTGGTTTGATTATGTCAGCTTCTATAAAGATAGAAAGCGGACTTACTGCTAGGCATATGTAGCCGCAATCTTTGAATGGGTTTCCATACTTCCATAGTTCTACATATATTGCAGGTTATATCATGAATAAGACATCATTATTAAATCAAATCCATTTAATTACGACCCAAAATACATAGTAGTAGCCCCTAAGTTCTCTGCATCCTTGTGCTGTGTTTCACAAAATCCAATAGACATTTTAGTTGGCATCCAGGTTAGTTCTATAAATCAGTCACCAAGGAAAAATTCTAACTCCCGGTCAAAATTGAGGCCGTCTCGCCTCCTGCCTCCTTAATTTCAGTTCTCTGTTCCCACCCCGTGGGTCACTATATACATGGTCAATTCCATAAAATTTGAAACTTTTACTTTGATCTTGCTTGTCACACGTGTGTATATGCTCCGCTATTGGATACCTTACATCATTATTTTTCACTGCTCTTAAATGCTCACTCATTCTGTCTTTTAGCATACGGATTGTGCTACTCACATACACTCGTAAACATTTGCACTCAATGATAAAGTATTTTGTGCTGCATGTTATGTTCATTCTTATTTCATATTTCTTCCCATTTTTTACTTGAAAATTCTTAGTCTTATCCTTAGCACATCTACACATGCCACAATGGCCACATTTGTAGAACCCCTTGGAGTGCTCATCTAGCCAGGTTACAGGTAAGCATGAGCGAATTTTGCGGATCTCGCGTTCGCAAATTTTGCGGATTTGCGGATTCGCAATCCGCAAAATCCGCGAATTCTCGCGAATTTGCGGATTTTTTTTTTTTGTGTTTGCGCGGGTTTCTGCCAGTTCGCGAGGGTTTTGTACAATGTCGCAAATTGCGAACTTACCTGTCGGGTCGCAAGTTTCGCGAACTTGTTGTTTCTACGTGTCCAGCCTGTTTGGGACACTCTTCTTCATCACTGCCACTCTCTGTCACCACTGCCACTCTCTGACTACTCATGCCACCCTCTGGCCCACCCATGCCACCCTCTGTTTCATCACCACACCCTCTGGTTGTCCAGTGTACATTATTTTCGGCAAAGCAAAGCACACCTTCCCTGCCTCAAGTGACCTGAATTAATTTGGGGCTGATTAATGTGTCACAGAATATTTTTTTAGCTGGCACCTGCTTCCTTAGTGCGCCCTGATTAGTGATCTTTTGCACTTGCTAAGTGCTTTCATTGTTGCAAAATTAGTTACAACACCTGCCCTGCCCCAACTGACAATAATGAATTAGGGGCTGATTAATGGATTTTAACTTCCAGCCTGGCTCCTGCTTGTCTCCCTTAGCTGTAATTCAGGACCTTTGTGGCATATGTGTAACTATTCTGAGGTTCAGAGCAGGGTCACATAATAGTTTCAACTGGCAACTGAACTCTGGAGGGGCCCCTCAGGAAGCACTACAGGAAATGGCTACTAATGATGAGCCTGAACTTTTGAACCTGGTAAGTAGTTACTTTCAGTTTTGCTAAAATCGTATTTCTGCAATTTTGCACTTATTCGCGGGGCGCGAACTCACGCGAACAGTGCGAGCAGTGCGAGCAAAATCCGCTGCTCGCGGATTTGCGGATTTTGCGGGAGATTCGCGAATCTCGCGGATTGCGAATTTCCCGAAAATCCGCAAAATCCGCGAGCGAAACCGATTTTCCGCCCATGCTTAGTTACAGGACGTTCAGACATTGGATAACTTGGGCTTAATAAGATGCCCAGGGTCTGACCCCTCCTATAAGTTATCTGCGGTCTCCCTCCTATGTGTTTGCCTAGCGTTTTGTCAATTTTTAGAATATTCCAATGCTTACTCATACTCTCTTGTAACACCTTGCTCACTGGAGTATAGTTTGTGATGAGTCTAATAGGTTGTTCTTCCGTTGCTTACTTAGTGTTCTACATTCATTACTCTCTGTTTTGCCTTATTCACATTGTGTTTGTCATATCCCCTTCTAATATACCTCTTTTCAATGTCATAAATACATTCATTAAATTGCTGAGTTTCACTACAGTTTCGTCTAGCTCTTAACATTTCACCAAAACGAATGGCTTTCACCTGGTGATGTGGGTGAGCACTCTTCGCATGCAGCATTGTGTTGCACAGAGTTGGTTTGCGATACATTTTACTTTCAATACAGTTATTCTTTATATTTAGTTCCACATCTAAGAATACAATGCTGATTGGGCTGTCATAGATGGTGAATATGATATTCATATAATTATTGTTAAGATACTCATAAAAACCATCCAGGGCCTGCTTGGACCCCGTCCAAAACATTATTCAATCATCAATGAATCTACCCCAGAATAGGATAGATCCATTCCACCTACTAGCTCCTGGGCCCTAAACAAACTTTTCTTCCAGCCACCCCATAAATATATTTGCGTATGCAGGAGAAAATTTGGAGCCCATAGCTACACCTTGTTTTTGCTTGAACCAATCGTTTTTAAACAGAAAATAATTGTTCTCTAAAATCAATTCAGTCATAGCTAGGGTCATTTGTGTGTGCTGCCAATGACTGGCTGGTCTTTTGGAAAGAAAGTGGTCCAAGGCTTTCAGTCCTAATTCTAATTCATTCTTAATGCTCGTATATAACGAGATCACATCTCTAATTCCCATCTGATATCCCCCAGGGTGTTTAGGATATGTTGCGTGTCCTTAATATAGGATGGTAAGTTAGTCATAATCGGTTGAAGGAAGACATCAACAAAATGTGATAGCCGATAAAATAGGCCTCCCTGGTGGAAAAGGTAAGCCTTTGTGAATCTTTGGTAAGGTGTATAGGCAAGGGTATCTTGGGCGATTCACCTTCAAAAATAGATATTCATCATCGTCCAACAGGCCTCTGTCATGCCATTGTTTAAGGTGAGTATTAATCATGGCAGATAGGGAGAATATTGGGTTATGGGTTACTCTCTCATAGCAAGTTTTGTTACTTAACTGGGAATACATTTCTTGCTCATAGTCATCTTTATTCATCAGCACTATATTTCCCCCTTTGTCTGCTCGTCTAATGATTAATTCTGTATTGTCAATTAGGGCATTCAAAGCATCCCTCTCTTTTTATTGTTAGGTTGTCATTTACAGAGCCTCCCGGGAAGGCTTTTTTAGCTTTTTCGTCTAGATCAGCAATCACCAATTTATGAAAAATCTCAATGTTACTACCACTTGCCATAGTTGGTGACCATTTAGACTTATTCCTTAGACCACTAGATATTGATAGATCTGGCCGAATTTCTAAATCATCTAAAAGTTTAGCCATTGTCATAGGATTCTCCTCCAATTTTGTAATTGATAGGAGAGATACTGTGTCCTGGATGTCGCTTATTGTACATGAATTAGACACTATGGGGGTCATTATGATGGCGGATTGCCCGCATACTCCGGGCCGGCGGAAGCCACCGCCGGCCCGGAGTATGCGGGGAATCCGCCGAGGAGGCCTGAAAGACCCACCGCCAAATTAGGATGGCTGATGGGTCTCACAATCTGTCCTCCACTTTTCCGCCGCGGTCGAAAGCACTAACATGGCTGGCGGTGTCTATCAGACACCGCCAGCCATATTAGAATGTAGGGAAAGTAATGCTTTTCCGCGGCGGCTTTTCCGCCATGGAAAAGCATACGGACATTCACTTTGGGGGCCCGTTGTTGGCCCCCTGGGTGAAGGTTGCGTATGGGGTGCACATGAGGGGTACCTATGGTACCCCCCTGCCTTTGCGTGCACGAAGCGGCAGGCACCGCGCGGTGCCTGCCGCTTTGTGCATGCAAATGCACTGCTTTCATTTTTTACATTGCGGCGGGTGCTGCTTCAAGCAGCACCCGCCGCAATGTAAAACATACAGGATGTGACCGCCAGGGTGGCGGTCACATCCTAATTGCCATGGAGGGACCGCCGCTGCCCATGCGGACGGTCCCTCCTACTCAGGGGTGGCGGACGGACGCAAGTCCGTCCGCCATCCTAATCAACCCCTATGCTAGTTGTTTGCACCGTTTCATCTTTATTTCTCTTTGGATGTAAGGCAAATTGCTTTTTCAGCTTCAATCTTCAACTATGTTTACGCTTGATTTGCAAAGCATGTGCTGAAGCCAAGATTGTTGGGGACTTTTCCACGGGGAAGAAATGGAGTGATGGCTGGAAATTGGACTACATGAAACGCCAACTTCTAAGCAAAGTACACGAGTCTGCCATGTGATATTGAAAAACAGAAGTGCTGCTGCCAGGTTTGGTTTTGGAGTGCGGGCAATGCTGACAGAAACTGCCACTGCCAAGCAAATAGAATGGAAGTAATTGAATGCCAAAGATCTATGCCTGAGGAGATAAAGATTCTCATCAACAACGTGTTGCTGGCAGTCAAGATGAATACTTCAATGTTATCTGTACAAGACATCCATGACCACCTAGTTTTGTATATGAATATACCAGACAGCTGGAGGAGCAAGAACTATGCCTTTGAGTTCCTTGAGGCCATCAATAGCTTGATACACTGTGAAGCTATGACAGAACGTCGGCAAGCTTTGTATCACACCTTGATAAATGATGAGAGCATAGATATTTCTGTTACAAAAATGCTCATCTTGTACTTTAAGTTCCAACCTGTAACATCAACAGAGCACAAAAACGCAGTTTGAGGGCATAGTGAAGCTGACTAGTTGTAATGCTGAGGCTATCACTACTGCCATGAAAGAATTCTACACTGCCAATGAACTGAACCTCATGAAAATGGTCATGTTCACATCCGATGGTGCGTCTGTGAAGCTGGGTACGAATAATGATGTTGCTACTCGCCTTAAACAATACATTCCTCATTTAGTTGAGCAGCATTGTGTCGCCCATCAAGAAGATTTGGGAGTTGATGATGCCTGGAAGAGGGTTCCAATGATTAAAGAGATGGAGACATTATTGAGGACTGTCTACACTGTGTTCTCCTGATCTTCTGCAAGGAAGTCCAAGCTGGATGAAATTGCATCGGTCACTGTAGGTGAAGTTGTCTCTTTTCAACCACTGAATTAAGGCCGGTGGCTTTCAAGGCATTTTGCTGTTGGTGCACTAATTCGTAATTACGAGACTGATCTTAAGTACTTTGAGCATGAGAAAGTTGAGAAGAATGATCCAATTGCTAAATATTGTTATAAAAAGCTATTGGACTCCAACTACCATAATTCCCTTGCAGTACTTAATGACATTGTGGGTAAATTTGCATCTTCGTTCAAACTATTCCCAAAAAGTACTTGGACTACTGTTGAAGCTGTACAATATGCAAGAGCAAACATTGGCCAAATTAAGCAACAGTATTTGGGGGACACTGTCTTTTGGAGCAGCAATGTAAGAGATCTGATGGTGTTGTACAAGGAAAGGCAAGAGTTTGACAGTGGGCCTATTTTGCCTTTTGTTTCCCTTCTTTGTGAGCACATGCAAAAAAGGTTCCCTGAAGATGCGCTAAAAGAATGAGCAAGTTTTGAGATCCAGGCAATAGCAACGCAATCACATTTTGATTTTGGGACTGAGAATATTCAAAGACTTATTGAAAAGTATAAAAATGTCTTGGCCCTGGGCGATTGTGAAACACCAGAAGATGTTGTTTGACAGTACAGAGACTATAAATATGTGGTGGCAGAACATGTAAAGGGTGGGTTATTTACCACCTTTCAAGACATAGTGAATTTCACTGTACGCAATGCTGCTCAGTATAGTGTGGTGTCTCAGCTTGTTGATGTCTGCGTAACATTTCAAGCATCTAATGCAGACTGTGAACGAGGATTCAGCCTCATGAATACCATCAAGAGTAAATTGAGGAATAGACTAGAGCAGAAGTATTTGGATTTGCCGATGAGGACAAAGGCCTACCTCCTAAATGGGAAAGTTGACCTAGACCGAGTTTATCAGCACTGGAAAAATGGCAAGGATCGCTGTGAGAAGCAACCCTGTCACCCATCTAGTGACGCCACTTGGCGTGTCTGAACAGCCCTCTCCCTTCTTGTGTATATGTGATTTTGTATAGGCTCGCAACATTTCCCCAACCAATGAACTGTGCTTAATTTAAGATTATTTACTAAAATCTTATGATGGTACCACCATTAAAGTCTTGTGCTTTTCTAAACTTGAAGTGTACTTGCCAGTGTAACCAATTCATGTCATGGCGTGCTTATCCAATTTGCAAACTGCCCTTAAGACCCTTTTTGTGGCGCTGTATGTGTTAAAATGCACAATCTTTTCACTTTTTTAAGTAAACGTTTTAAATGCCATTTGGCGCCGCAGAAACGTGCAGTTTGGTTCCTGGCGCACATAGCCATGGATGCAGCGTACAGAGACCCTCCACTGCCACTCACAGAGAAAAAAAATTAGAGGGAACATTGATCCCCACCCATCAAAGTGCCTCAGCCTCCTAGAAGAAAGATTGCCTGTCCTTAGCATAGAGCTAATCAGCCACAGCTCACACACCCCAACACAAACATCACTCCCTCATAGTCCTCACATCCAGAACAGACATGGTAGTTCCCCTATATACTCCTCCCTAAACAGTCAATCCAAGGCGATCTCTACCATCTGAGGATAGTACCAATACTGTTTTGGTGCAGGTATCCCCTGGGCACCATTCTCCTGTCCACAGGTTCCACCTGCCACCCTCCCCCTGCTGGTGGACCTGGCGGTCTCATCCATAGCCGATCCCTGCAGAGAGAGCCTGCACCTGGCCAAGGTGACCAGTGGGAGCAGTACAGCTTCCAACAGCAGGAAGATGTGAGGCAGGACATTCGTGCCATAGGGGCTACCCTGTCAGACATGTCGGAGACCCTGTAGGACATGCAGCAAATCCCTCAGGTGGTGGACAGGCTGACCCATGTTTTGGACAGTATGCATAGATCTTGACAAGACATGTCCAAGAACATCAAAGACATGCTATCCATTCAAAGAGAAGAGAGTGCAAGACACCATGCTTTGGGGATGTAGATGATGGAGGGCATGCTGAAAGTGAACCAAAGTTTCACTTCACAGTCAACACAGGGAGGGGAGCCATCACATCTGCCTGCAGCACATCACATCCACACACCTGCCCCACAAACTGCACAGGACAACAGCAAGGGTACAAACCCACCACCTCCCCTATCCAGGTACTCCCCCTACCTGCACATCCACCACCACCCCGGAACAGGCACTACCACCACCTGCACAACCACCCCATGTCCACGCACAAACACCAACTATCCAGACACCATCAGACCCTGCACATGAACTTCCCCCTGTACAGGCAGATGCACCATCCCAACCTGCACCTCTGCGGCAACTCAGACTTAATCTCTCACAGCGATCCTCACCTCCAACTTTGCGAAATCACAAGCCCGATTCCCACTGATCACATCTCAAATATTTTTTCTGGAGTGAATATTTGTAAATAAAACGTAAATGTCATAACATGTCAAGAATGTTTCCTATTATGTCCTGATAGACCATTAAAGAAAATGGGTTAACCCTGTTTAACTCAGAACATGGGTATTGGCACTATAGTAGACAGTGGGTTCTGTTGGGTAATGCAATTGCTGTGTTCAAGTAGTTAATACAATGCAACAAATAAATTCAGAAAGCATCTAATCAAATGGATTTTAAAGAACTCTTGCATAATATGAACAAACCAAGGAATAAATACGTGAGTTGGAGAAAACAAAGTTTACACTTCATCATGTATACATATATATATATATATATATATATATATATATATATATATATATATATATATATATGTATATATATATATATATATATATATATATTTTTTTTTGAACAAAGGGGGTGGCACAACTGGATACTATATTCAGCTTTTATTCACACAAACACTCCACCAACGCGTTTCAGCCTCACGGCTTTTCTCACGGTCATTGAGTCCTTCCTTGCTTTTGGTTTAAATACTGCCCCATATTAGCCTTTAAGTGGCATTATGGGATATGTAGTTTTACAAGCAATATGTTGCACACATTAGAAACAATTAAAAATAAAATTAAACAAAGGACTGGTGTGCTGAAATTGTCAGAGTATAGTACTCTAAGCATCATAAGTTATTTACACTTAGGACTCAGTGTCCTCCATGGGACCAGTTTTCACCCTAAATCCTTGCTAAGAAGCATTCCGTATGGCGAATATATTCGACTTAAGAGAAATTGCTCAAAAATGGAAGACGCGGAGAATAAAATCTATCAAAGCAAACTCAGATTCCAATCCAGAGGGTACAAAGACTATGTATTAACCAACTGTAAAAAGAAAGTCGACAAAGTCAGCAGAGCTGAAACACTCATTGAAAAAGAAAAAACCCCCAAGATAAGGATCCTCCGAGATTCATAACCACCTACAATAAGGAAAGTGGGCTGATTGCTAAAAAATTGAAAAAATACTGGCATCTAATAACCAGCGATCCAGACATTGGGACATCAGTCGGAAAACATCCCTCCATCACATATAAAAAGAACACTTCATTGCAAAATTTGCTGGTATAAAGCCACTTTCAAATGCAAGAACAACCAAAGTGGTGGATAGAACAAAATGTGGGCTTTAAACCCTGTACCTCGTGCAAAGCCTGCAAGATAGGCAAAAAAATGAAGAGTGTGAATGAACCCAACGGAAAAGAGGTGCCAATCAAGCAATATATTACATGCACATCGAAAAATGTAGTTTATGTAATCGAATGCAAATGCGGCATGAAATACATAGGCTCAACAACATGTATGCTAAAGAAAAGAATCTTGGAGCATATCCGGGCTGTAAAGAATTCCAATCTACTGTATGCCACAGCCAAACACTTGAAATCGTGTCAAAATGGGGATTGGCGAGCCATGACTTTTTATGGATTACGAATGCTGACAAAACTTGAAAGAGGAGGAGACACAGTGCGTCTCTTAAGACAAATGGAATCCCGTCTCATAATTCAATTCCGCACCAGACATCCCAGAGGCATGAACTTTGGAGAAGACCTCCATATACATCTGGAGTGAGGAAATGCCCAGTTGAACTTTGATGAACTGTAACCAGGGTACTATACCCCCCAAAAAAATCCTAGAATTATGGACTGTAAAATAAAAAGCCCTAAGTGTAAATAACTTATGATGCTTAGAGTACTATACTCTGACAATTTCAGCACACCAGTCCTTTGTTTAATTGTATTTTTAATTTTTTCTAATGTGTGCAACATATTGCTTGTAAAACTACATATCCCATAATGCCACTGAAAGGCTAATATGGGGCAGTATTTAAACCAAAAGCAAGGAAGGACTCACTGACCGTGAGAAAAGCCGTGAGGCTGAAACGCGTTGGTGGAGTGTTTGTGTGAATAAAAGCTGAATATAGTATCCAGTTGTGCCGCCCCCTTTGTTCAAAAATTAATTTTGGGGCTTCGATCCAGCTCTTGGGTTGAGCACACGCTGTCGAGCGCTCTCAGGCTTTGAAGGATCACTTTGGATTAATATATATATATATATATATATATATATTTATATATATATATATATATATATTTATATTTATATATATATATATATATATATATATATATATATATATATATATATATATATATATATATATATATATATATATATATATATATATATATATATATATATATATATATATATATATATATATATATATATATATATATATATATATATATATATATATATATTACCTACTGGCGGTCGCCAGTAGGTAGTTATAGTTAGGATTTTTTTCAATGTTAAATCTCAAAATTCTATTTGGAATAACTTTGGCACCGGTTGACGAATCTGCCTTAAAATTTCCTGAAAATGGCCTCGTCGAGCTCCGGTTCTTCCTTGAAAGTTTGGGGGGGATACGTCAAGCGGGGGCCGAGATAAAAGGGGGGTCCCAAAACGCGTTTTCCCCATGTTAATTTCCATAGGGCGGTCGATTTCACTTTTAGCTCGAACGGCTGAATGGATTTCCATCAAACTTGGCAAAATTGTAGGGACTGGTGGCCCGATGTGCCTTTGCTATGTCTCAAGATATGTGCTCCAGTGGATTTTGAGTAATTTAGGTTCAAAAAAATATATATATCTATAGGCGCTCTCCGGTGAGCGCACCGGAGTGCGCTCCTGGCGCGACACGCGACTTGCGCGCAGAAAGCTGATTGGCTCTTGGGTGTCTGTAAACATTCTAAACAGTCTGGAGCGGCCGCCATCTTGTGCCTCGGTAAAATCGAGAAACAAGGGGTTTGAAAAAAAAAGGGGCAAATGACCATAAGGGGGAAGAGTAGACCCCCTCTGACCCCCTAGGTTTGATGTGGGGGCTAAAATAGGGTCCTGCGGGGCATTACATTTTTTTTTTTTTTTTCATTTTGCGCGGGGGAAGCGCATGGTACGCGCACCGGGGAGCGAAGCACGGGGGAAAATCCAGGACCATATTTATGAAGGCCTTGCGCTGCCAGTTTTGCGCCGCCTGTGCGTCAATTTTTGTGACGCACCAGCGGTGTAAAAAAATGCGCATTGTTACGCTATATTTAAAAAGTGACGCATCTATCTAGATGCGTCACTTTTTAAATATAGTGCAACGAGGCACATTTTTTTACACTGCTGGTGCGATGCATCACTTTTCTGTGCGCACTCCTTATGACATTCCAGATGTGTCATATTTAATGTATGACGAATCATGTTGCAAGGAGTTACAGATACGTCAGTATTTCTGACATATCTGTAAACATAAAAGTGACGTGAGGCGGGGCGCAAGATTTTGACGCAACAGCATCCTAAAAGTGACGCAGAGAAATCTTATAGATTTCAGTACGTCGTTATTTCCAAGCTTTTTGCGGGGGAATGCCCCCTCTGCATACATTATAACTGACGCAGATATAATGTGGCGCATAGTTTTAAAAAGTGACCCATGTACCTAGATGAGTTACTTTTTAAAAATAGCGTCAGGTATAATGCATGCAGAGGGGGTGTTCCCCCGCAAAAAGCTTGGTAATAACGACGCAGTGAAATCTTTGAGATTTCACTGCGTCACTTTTAGGATGCTGTTGCGTCAAAATCTTGCGCCTGCTTCACAGCAGACCTTTCACATGAAGCTTTTTCCATGTGAAAGGACACATTACTGGAGTTGTGTCACTTTTGTGACGCACTCCAGCAATGCGTTACTTGGAATGTCATAAGGAGTGCGCACAGAAAAGTGACGCATCGCACCGGTGGTGTAATAAAATGCGCCTCGTTGCGCTATATTTAAAAAGTGACGCATCTAGGTAGATGGGTCACTTTTAAAAATCCTGCGCCACATTATATCTGCGTCAGGTATAATGCATGCAGAGGGGGTGTTCCCCCGCAAAAAGCTTTGTAATAGCGACGCAGTGAAATCTTTGAGATTTCACTGCGTCACTTTTAGGATGCTGTTGCGTCAAAATCTTGCGCCTGCTTCACAGCAGACCTTTCACATGGTGCTTTTTCCATGTGAAAGGACACATTACTGGAGTTGCGTCACTTTTGTGACGCACTCCAGCAATGCGTTACTTTTGTGTTTACAGATACGTCAGAAATACTGACATATCTGTAACTCCTTGCGACATGATTCCTCATACATTAAATATGACATATCTGGAATGTCATAAGGAGTGCGCACAGAAAAGTGACGCATTGTACCAGTGGTGTAAAAAAATGCGCCTCGTTGCGCTATATTTAAAAAGTGACGCATCTAGGTAGATGGGTCACTTTTTAAAATCCTGCGCCACATTATATCTGCGTCAGGTATAATGCATGCAGAGGGGGTGTTCCCCCGCAAAAAGCTTTGTAATAGCGACGCAGTGAAATCTTTGAGATTTCACTGCGTCACTTTTAGGATGCTGTTGCGTCAAAATCTTGCGCCTGCTTCACAGCAGACCTTTCACATGGTGCTTTTTCCATGTGAAAGGACGCATTACTGGAGTTGCGTCACTTTTGTGACGCACTCCAGCAATGCGTTACTTTTGTGTTTACAGATACGTTAGAAATACTGACATATCTATAACTCCTTGCGAATTGATAAGTCATAAATTAAATATGACATATCTGGAATGTCATAAGTAGTGCGCACAGAAAAGTGACGCATCGTACCAGTGGTGTAAAAAAATGTGCCTCGTTGCGCTATATTTAAAAAGTGACGCATCTAGGTAGATGGGTCACTTTTTAAAATCCTGCGCCACATTATATCTGCGTCAGGTATAATGGAAAGGGGCGACCACTCGGTCCCCCCGCACGTATGGCAGAGTACCACGATCCCCCCGGGAAGCCATCTTGGGCGGGTGGCGTGTCCCGGCTGGTATGCCCGAAGCGGCGTAGCCGGGGCGCGCTTTTTCCCGCCCTAGAGTGGGCTGGCCTAGACACTGACGCGGCTGGCCACGCCCTCGGGGCAGGCAGGGGCGGGTTTACGCCCGCCCTGAAGACGGATAAAAGGGGACGCAAGACCCGAAGGCATCCTCTTGTTCCTGTGCTCTGAAGCTGCACCTCCTCGCTGCACGTGAGCTCGAGACGGAACGAAGAGCCAATTTTGAGTGTTGTAATCTTTCTTTTGTCTTACAGATACTCTGTCGGAGAAATGCCCAAGAAAGGCGGGAAGAGAATGACGACCGAACAGATGGTCCGGGTCCTCATGAAGGAGATGACCGAGCTAAAGAAGCGGGTGGCGGAGAGAGACGGGGAAGGGGGGCCGGAACGTCTGTCGGCTGGAGCAGCTCCAGGAGGGAGAGCCAAGAGGCCAAGGAGGGGACCAGCTGGGGGGGACGTCCCGGTTCCCTGTACCCCGCTCGAAGCGCCAACCCCAGTACCGGCGGAGGGGAATCCGATTCCCGTGGTGGTCACCCCGGTGTCCAATGAAGATATGCCTCCCGAGCTGGCAGCACAACTTGCAGCGTGGTTGGGCGAAAGTAGTGAGGGCGCCACGGCTGCCGAGGCGCAGGCGCTTATGAAGCAATTGCGCGAGAAACGGGAAGCAGCCAAGGTGTCCGCGCCGGTTGCAGTAGTTGACAAGCCACAAGGGACGATTGCGATCGCAGAGGCAGCGTCCGGTGCAGGTAAGCGGCCATTGCCGATTGCGAGGGATGAGTCAGCACCCTCTCGTAGAGAAAGGTTGGGTCAACATGTGCCTTTGGCAATTAAGGAAAAGATTTGGGCAGGGGAGTATGTGAACATCTTCTCGTTGCTTGTTGATCATTATGAAGTGGAGCATGTTAAGGGTCAGAAAGACCTCATGCATCCGAGTGTTTGGCGCGCAAAAATGGCCGCCTTTAAAGTGAATGAGACTATTGGCAATTGGGGCAATGCATGGGGAATCTTTACGTCGATATTGGGGGAACGTAGGCCCGAGTTGCTTTCCGAGTTGCCGACCTATCAGTCGCGAATCATGGGGTACTCGACATCATACCAGGGTAACCATTGGTTTTGCTATGATAATCTTTTTCGAAAGGCTAAAGAGCATAATAAAAGCTTGACCTGGGATTGTTATGATTCTTTGACATGGGATAAAATGAAGGAGACAGGTATGTTGAAAATGCCATTGGTAGGAAATAATGTTGGCGAATCCTCCCGCCAATATGGGGGGACGCCCTTTCGTTCAGGTACGGGTACCGACGATCAGTCGAGACCTACCGGCAATACAGGAAAAAGGGGGTTGTGCTTTAATTTCAACAGAGGTAAATGTACTAGACCCCAGGGATCATGTAAATTTAAACATGAATGTAGTGGGTGCGGGTCGCCCCATCCTGAGTCCACGTGCAGAGCCAAAACGGGTGATAACGGGGGAAGAGGAGGCGCCAAACAGGTCTAACATAGTCCGAGGGGCGCCTCTACCTACCCCGATTGATACCTTGGCGATGATTCCCTGGCTCAGTGAATACCCGGATCGTACTTCTGCTGGGGTGCTGCGGAACGGATTTTCGTATGGTTTCCGCATCCCGGTAGGGGACTTTCAGGGTGTGGAGAAGTGTAAAAATCAACTTTCGGTCCTGCAGCATGCGACCGTGGTACAGGATAAGATCCGGAAGGAGGTTACTCAAGGTCGGGTCGCCGGCCCGTTTAGTGTACCCCCGGTGCATGATTTTGTTTGTTTTCCTTTAGGGGTGGTCCCCAAGAAGGACCCGGGGGAGTTCCGATTGATTCATAATTTATCGGCTCCACGTGGTCTTTCTGTTAACGATGCAATAGATCCGGAAGTATGTTCGGTGCGGTACGCATCCTTCGATGAGGCCGTAGCCATTTTGAATCGCCTGGGGCCCGGGGCGCTGATGGCGAAGTCGGATATCGAGTCAGCGTTCCGATTGCTCCCGGTACACCCAGACGACCAGCGTCTCCTGGGTTTCATGTTTCAGGGTTGTTATTACATGGATAAGTGTATGCCGATGGGGTGCTCTATATCTTGTGCCTATTTCGAGAAATTCAGTAGTTTTCTACAATGGGTCTTCACAAAGAATGCGGGTTTCCACCATGTAATGCATTACCTTGATGATTTTCTGTTCCTTGGGGCAGCCGGGGATCTCGAATGTGGCCGGGCCTTGGCCGAATTTTGTATGTTAATGAAGCAGTTTGGTGTGCCATTGGCACCAGGTAAGACGGTGGGTCCTACGACTTGCCTTGAGTTTCTGGGGATCGAGTTAGACTCCAGTGAGGGTTGTTTTCGTTTGCCAGCTGACAAAGTGTTAAAGTTCAGGGCAGCCCTCCGAGTGTGTATAAATGGATCTAAAGTTACGCTGCATCAATTACAGCAGTTGGTGGGACAGTTGAATTTTGCCCTGAGGGTAATACCAATGGCCCGCCCCTTCTCCCGTTCAATTGCCCAAGCTATGGTCGGCCTAAAGGAGGGCCATCATCGCACGAGACTATCGGCTGAGGTCCGCCAGGACATGCGCATTTGGTTAGCATTCCTGGCGGACTTTAATGGTCGAGTCGTCTGGAACAAACCAGCCGTGTCCTCGGAAGAGCTGGGGCTGTGGACCGATTCAGCAGGTAGCATAGGTTTTGGTGCCATCTTCGGCACAAAATGGTCGGCACAAAGGTGGCCGACATGGTGGCATGACAATGGTCTGACAAGTAATATTGCTTTCCTTGAACTTTTCCCCATTTTGGTGGCCCTGAGAACCTGGCCCGAAGGGTTCAAAAATCACTCTGTGATCTTTTGGTCTGACAATATGACCGTGGTCGAGTGCATCAATAGCCAGGCTGCACGATGTAAAATGATTTTAAGACTGCTCAAAGAAATTGTTTTACTGTGTATGCAACTGAATGTGCTATTCAGAGCAAAACATGTCCCGGGGGTAATGAATCAGGCGGCTGATGCACTGTCTCGTTTTCATATGCAGGCTTTCTCGGGTTTCCTTCCCACAGCGGACCCAGAGCCGGCACCCTTTCCCGAAGCTCTCTGGTCTCTCGGTGCCCCGAACTTCGTCACCTCGTGGGAGAGAGTCTAGCACCAAGGACGAGGAAGGCATATGAAGGGGCGTTTCGGTCCTATTTAGTCTTTTTGGGGCCCGATAGAGAGGGGCTGTGGGGCCACGAGGAATGGGTAGTGAATTTTCTGATGTCCTTACGTAGGGCTGGGAAATCGGTGGCTACGGCCCAGAGGCATCGTGCTGCCATTTCCTTTGTTGCCAGGGCTCATGGTATCCAGGACCCGACAGTGTCTTTCGTTGTACAGAAAGCGCTGCGTGGGTGGCAACGCCTTGAAGGTCGCAGAGTAGATGAGAGGCGCCCGATAGGTTTGGATAGGTTGGCCCAGTTGTTGGCCACACTCCCTTCCACATGTTCATCTCAGTTTGAGACAGCATTGTTCCGAGCCGCTTTTACGCTGGCATTTCATGGGGCGATGCGGGTAAGCGAACTGGTGGCAAGGAACAAACAGGATGTGACAGGGGGTTTGTGCCAGGAACATGTTCAGATCAGAGGTGAGACACTGACGGTCTCCTTTGTCAGGTCCAAGACCGATCGAGGTGGGATGGGTGACTGCATAATCATACGCAGGATTCCCGGGTCCTCCATGTGTCCGGTAAAGTGTTTAGAAGAATACCTAGCACGAAGGGTGGCATCATGGGGGGGGACCTTGTTGAGACACGCGGACGCCACCCCACTGACGAAATTTCAGTTTCAGCGGGTGCTTGCGATGTCAATTGCCGCTGCGGGCTTGAACCCGGGCGAGTTTGGGACCCATTCCTTTCGGATAGGGGCTGCTACAGAAGCTACAGCTAGGGGTCTTAATGTTGAACAAGTGAAACGAGTGGGGCGTTGGTCCTCCAATTGTTATAAGAGGTATGTGCGGTTACACATGTTGTGAAGCTGTAATGATGTACTCACGCCTCTTGTTTTTGTTTGGTTTTCAGTTGCGCAAGCCTGCGAGGCGGGGCGGACTATGCAGTCGACCCAACACCGGGCCAGCGGTCAGACATCACCGGCTGTGAAAAAGGAGGTGTGGGTCGTGGGCCACTCACACGTGAGGCGTGCCGCGGACGTATTCAAAGCAGGTGACATGATTCACGTAGCTGGGGAATACGGGTACAGGGTGTCCTTCTACGGAAGAGGCGGTCTCTGTATTGACCAGTTTCAAACATTTTTCGAGGGTTTGTTAGGGCGGACGAGGTCACCGCCGTCTATAGTCATAGTACATCTAGGGGGCAATGATTTGGTCACCACCGGTAGACGACTTCTCCTGGAGGCAATGCTTTCCACTGTAAGTTGGTTGGCGAGGAGAGTTCCGGGGTGCATAATTGCGTGGTCCCATATGATCCCACGAAAGGTGTGGCGAGGGGCTATTTCTATTCATGCTTTGAATCATTCTGTTAGAAAGCTTAATAACAAAGTGAGTAGGTTGTTCCGTTCCAGGACATTGCATTCTATTTCGCATGGCTGTATTAGTGATGACAGTATGTATTTGGGGGATGGTGTGCATTTGTCTCGGGTGGGGAATGAGTTACTCATAGGAGACTTCTTAGCATGGTTAAAAACGTTAAAACATGACCTTTAGGTAGGAGCTTTGTGGGGGGTCCGGATAGCCGGTCAACTATCCGGCCTGTGGCGGTAAGGTCATGATCGGTGAGCACTAATTGGAAGATCCCTATGAGTGGGCGTCACCCAACACGGATGGGAGCGCTCGGGAGAGGTGGCCATTGGCCCCTCAACGGGGAGGCGGTCCCTTCTAAGGATGGGTCGCCGAAAGAAAAGGAAAGGCGGTCAAGGCCCCTTCCTGGGTAGGAGGGGTTACAGCCCCCTCCTGGGGAATTTCCCGGGGCCAGTGACGTCTGCGACGGCAGATGTGGTAAGTTGTGTGGGGTTTGGGGGGAGGTCTACGCTACCTTCTAGATAACCTCACACGAGTCCTCGAACGACCTTTAAATGGCGTCAAGTTTATTGGTGCCCCCGTCAAGTCAAGGGAAATTGGTAGTTGCACTGGAGGTATGCCTCAGTCCTGTCGCCCCTCCCAAGTGGGGGGGGTATTTCTGGTTAGGGATCTTGACACCGGTTACGACCTTGCCGTTGGCCCTTAAACGTTAGGATGTACAATTTCAAAATTTCAAGTCAATGTTTTGTAGGATGTTAGTTCAGCTAGGAGAACCTCTGTATTAGAGAATCTGTTAAGGTTAGCCAAACATCGCAATGTGGTCATGAAATTGTACATTAATATAATGTTTTAATTTTTGTTTTAATAAATACGGCCGGGAGGGTCACTCCCTCCCTCTTCCAAAAACTTCAAGAACTGTTTCCGGTTTCCCTCCTTTGGGGATTGTGTTGAGAGGGGGTGGCGGGTATCTCAGCCATATGGAAAGGGGCGACCACTCGGTCCCCCCGCACGTATGGCAGAGTACCACGATCCCCCCGGGAAGCCATCTTGGGCGGGTGGCGTGTCCCGGCTGGTATGCCCGAAGCGGCGTAGCCGGGGCGCGCTTTTTCCCGCCCTAGAGTGGGCTGGCCTAGACACTGACGCGGCTGGCCACGCCCTCGGGGCAGGCAGGGGCGGGTTTACGCCCGCCCTGAAGACGGATAAAAGGGGACGCAAGACCCGAAGGCATCCTCTTGTTCCTGTGCTCTGAAGCTGCACCTCCTCGCTGCACGTGAGCTCGAGACGGAACGAAGAGCCAATTTTGACCCACCCACCAGCCCCTGAAGACAGCAAGTGGTTTTAATAATGTCTGAATAAAATTTGATGGATAACTCTGGTTTTCGTTTACAGGTTATGGTGATTATCGTGATGACTTTGAGTATGCAATAAAGTCTGGTCGATTTGTGTTATGTTTGGCAAATAAAGTATTTCTGCTTTCGTGTTTATCAGTAAGCATGCTTTTAATAAAGTGGTTGTTGCTACTGTCTTTTCATAGGTAGTCATTTAGTAATTTAGTTAGCATTGTCGTATTTATTTTGGTCGGGCGGTAAGGTCATGATCGGTGAGCACTAATTGGAAGATCCCTATGAGTGGGCGTCACCCAACACGGATGGGAGCGCTCGGGAGAGGTGGCCATTGGCCCCTCAACGGGGAGGCGGTCCCTTCTAAGGATGGGTCGCCGAAAGAAAAGGAAAGGCGGTCAAGGCCCCTTCCTGGGTAGGAGGGGTTACAGCCCCCTCCTGGGGAATTTCCCGGGGCCAGTGACGTCTGCGACGGCAGATGTGGTAAGTTGTGTGGGGTTTGGGGGGAGGTCTACGCTACCTTCTAGATAACCTCACACGAGTCCTCGAACGACCTTTAAATGGCGTCGAGTTTATTGGTGCCCCCGTCAAGTCAAGGGAAATTGGTAGTTGCACTGGAGGTACGCCTCAGTCCTGTCGCCCCTCCCAAGTGGGGGGGGTATTTCTGGTTAGGGATCTTGACACCGGTTACGACCTTGCCGTTGGCCCTTAAACGTTAGGATGTACAATTTCAAAATTTCAAGTCAATGTTTTGTAGGATGTTAGTTCGGCTAGGAGAACCTCTGTATTAGAGAATCTGTTAAGGTTAGCCAAACATCGCAATGTGGTCATGAAATTGTACATTAATATAATGTTTTAATTTTTGTTTTAATAAATACGGCCGGGAGGGTCACTCCCTCCCTCTTCCAAAAACTTCAAGAACTGTTTCCGGTTTCCCTCCTTTGGGGATTGTGTTGAGAGGGGGTGGCGGGTATCTCAGCCATATGCATGCAGAGGGGGTGTTCCCCCGCAAAAAGCTTTGTAATAGCGACGCAGTGAAATCTTTGAGATTTCACTGCGTCACTTTTAGGATGCTGTTGCGTCAAAATCTTGCGCCTGCTTCACAGCAGACCTTTCACATGGTGCTTTTTCCATGTGAAAGGACACATTACTGGAGTTGCGTCACTTTTGTGATGCACTCCAGCAATGCGTTACTTTTGTGTTTACAGATACGTCAGAAATACTGACATATCTGTAACTCCTTGCGAATTGATTAGTCATATATTAAATATGACATATCTGGAATGTCATAAGGAGTGCGTCCAGAAAAGTGACGCATCGCTGTTTTCACATAGCGATGCGTCACTTTTCAGAAATGAGGCCTCCAGTTTATTCACTGTGTCACCTCTACGACCCTTTCTTGCGTCAATACGTCCCTTTTGCATACATCACACCTGACGTAGGAATAATGTGGCACAGGGGTTTACAAAGTGATGTATTTACCAAGGAACACCACTTTGTAAATATGAATAAATAAGGTGCATTTTTTATTGGAATGTTGTGTCACAAAAAGTGATGCTTTGGTGGCGTTAAAGTGACGCTTGGCTTCATAAATGAGGCCTTCTACTTTCAACTCCAGCAATGCATCTTTTCTTACCCTTCCACACCCCTCCTTTTCAACATTTTCTTTGAATATCAACATTCCCCATATTCATTCTTCTTCTCATAACTTTCTTTTCTAACACTCACCTTCTTTCAGTCCTCCTACTTCACTTCTTTTTTTCTCTCATACCTTTCTGTTCTTTCTTACTCATTCTCCTTTCAATTATCAATGCACTATATTTCACTTACTCTTCATTTTTTTAAGAATATAGCTCTTTGATGAGAATTGGAGGTAGTTCTGAAAAGAACTTTTGGTTTTCTTCTTTTAACTGAACAGGAACAAAAACAGGGAATGGAAACTGCTCAACAGGAGCAAAATGAACAAAAAAAATTAGGGGTGGAAAGGGCAGCAATGGTTTTCTAATGCTCGAACCATGAGCTGGACACTTTGTTCTCCAAAGGTAAGCAGTTGATTGCAGTATCTGCATCTGAGGACACCATGGTTAAAAGCAGGTTGTATGTTTGGCACCTGCTCCTGCGATTGCCCTCTCCCAGAAGAAGTTGCTCCTCCGGTTGATGTAGAGGCCCCATCTCTGGGAACCTCTTGTGCCAGAGCCCTGACACTTTCCCGGGCAAAATTCTGGGGGTGCCTCCTCTCCACATGTCGGATCATCGTAAAGTTCCCAAAAGAGTACTTTTTTTTGGGGTCACCCCGTGACAGGACCTGTTTGCTGATCCTGCACTCCACTTTTGGTGCATTCACCTTCTTCTGGTCAGCTGGAATCTTACAAAATTTCCATATGAAATGTTCCTTCACCTTTGGGGTAGGAGGCTCTTCATTGATGAACTCAGGTTCATCCTCACTGCTGGATTCTCTGGCAGCCATGGTAAATCACAAAAGATCCAGGTGCAAAAAACAGGTCTTTCAGTCACAAAAGTGAAAGAAGAAGTGAAGGAAATGGGTGGGGATTTCATTCATTGTAAAAAAAACTGTTAGCAACCAATGAAAAGTGTTATTTTAGGGTCACATGACCCGACGCGTTTACGCTGCGCGCTCCGGAGCACTTCCGGGTGCGTTTACGCAGCGCGATCGTAGGCGCTTCCGGGGCGCAAACGTGGCGCGATCGTAGGCGCTTCTGGGTGCTTTTACGCGGCGCGAACGTAGGCGCTTCCGAGGGCACTTACGTTGCGCGCCGAAGTGACGTCATCAAACTTTTACAGAAATGCATAATCATTTTCCTTATAAAAAAAAACTGATTTTATTAGTATGGTACGAAATGTTTTGCATTATTATTAACTTTTCATTCATATTTTTTTTCACGAACGACAGTAGCGCTCTGGGTGCGCATTCAGGTGAGCTCACCGGAAAGCTTACCGGAGAGCTTAGCTGAAAGCTTCCCGGAGAGCGCACCCAGAGCGCAAAAGAAAAAAAAATGAATACTTACAAAAAAACATCCTTTAAGACACTTATTGAAACATTTATTCTTCCATCCACCTTTACAAATATGTATATAAAACATATTTATTTACCAGAAAGACACACATTCACTGGATGGTGTCATCAGTGATGTCATGAGTGATGTCTCTGACCATGTCATGAGTGATGTAATATGTGATGTTATCAGCAGTGCATTACACGCGCAAGTTATAGTGAGTCCAACTAACTATAAAATGGGAATTTCATTGGTTTTGTGTCAGTAAAATATCCAGCTAACTATAACTGGTGTGAAACCTATGGTTTTTTCAGTATATATATATATTACCTACTGGCGGTCGCCAGTAGGTATATATAGTTAGGATTTTTTCCCTATGGGATTTCTGAAAATTCTATGCCTAATAACTTTTGCGTTTGTGGACGGAATTGGCTGAAATTTTCAGGAAAATGGCACATTTTGTTTCTGAGCAGCCCCTGAAAATTTGGTGGGGTTTCGTCAAGGGGGGGCTGAGAAAAAAGGGGGGTCCCAAAACGCGTTTTTTGCATTGAGTTTTCCATAGGGCGGTTGGACTCACTTTTAGCCCGAACGGCTGAATGGATTTTCACGAAACTTGGCAAAATTGTAGGGACTGTTAGCCCGATGTGCCTTTGCTAGGTCTCAATATATGTGCTTCAGTGGATTTTGAGAAATTAACGTTTAAATCAAGATATATATCTGTAACAGCGCTCCGGGCAGCGATCCGGTTAGCGAACCTTTCGCGTATCGGAACTTTGCGATGCGAAGCTGATTGGCCCTCCGGTGTCTGTCAACATTCTAAACAGTCCGGAGCGGCCGCCATCTTGTCTCTCGGTAGGATCGAGAGACAAGAGGAGGCCAAAACAAAGGGGGAAATTACCATAAGGGGGCATAGTAGATCCTCGTTGACCCCCTAGGTTTTATGTGGAGGTTTTAAAAGGGCCTAGGAGGGTCCAAAAAAAAAATATAAAAAATTTTTTTTTTGCGTGGTAAGCGCCAAGTTCGCGAACCGGGAAGCGTTCTGGGCAGCGAACTTTATGGATAAAAGAATGAAAGACTTTTCTAATACTGTATGTTAATTATTTGTTGGTTTTGTTGATTATTTTTTAATTTTTTTATTTTTTAAGCAATTTTTTATTGTTGTGATTGTGTTTCAAAATTTAATAACATTTCTAACATTTAACTAGTTTATGAATTACATATAAAAATGATTAAAGACTCAAACAATTTTTTAATATTACATACAATTTTATTTTTCGGATTGTTTTTCGAAATTTAATACAACGTCTAGCATTTCACTGTCTGATATGTGTTCTTGTTCAGTGAACATAAGTTCAAACATTTGACCGTCATCATAATGAAGTAAATGATCCACTGATTCTACACATTGAACTAATTCATGGTCCCGTGATTCATCCATGAAATCTGAGTCATCATTGTCCGCAATAACTTTTTCTGTGTTGGTCTCCAGAACAATTTCGAAGGAAACATTCTGCTCACCTTCCATTTTATTGCTGTAATTTGCATAAAAAATAAATATATCAGTAGAGATAGGGCACTGTTGGGTTTAAGTTCAGACAGGCACTTGTGAGTTTATAACAGAGAAGTAATCTATGGGCACTGTATGGTTTCAGGCGTGAAGTAGTACTATTAAAAAGTGCCTGTGAAGAAGCCTAAGTAAATTCATAATTATACCACAGAAACCTAAATCAGTCCATAATTATAATAAAGAAGCCTTTCTCAATGTCTAACTCTTACAGAGGGATAGTATATAACTATCTGAAAAAGTTTACCATATTTACTTATAGTGCACAATATACTTCAGTTTTAAAAATAACAACTTACCTTTAGAAACAAGTTGATGTTATTAGTGATATTCTAAATGATATATACAACAACAAGTAGTAGTCAAAATGGCTGTGTTTCCTTCTCTCCCTTTATATATATAGAGGTATATAACCAATCAAATGTCAGGTAATAAAAGTAGAAAAGGAAAGTAACATTTTCATTGGTTGTCAATTCCAACAATTCAGATGTGTTTTGTGAAGTAATTTACCTCACGGTATTTGGAGAGGTCTACAGGCTAAATGGCTAAATGGAATTTCAATGAAATTTGTGAGAATGGAAGGGATTGTTATGTAGTATGAGCTAATCTATATTTGGTGAGAGTGTCTCTAGTCGTTTTTCTGTAAATTACTTTCCCGCCTTTTTTTAGGACCGCTTTCCGGGAAGCGGCCCGGTTAGCGAACCTTAAGCGTCACGGGAGTCCACCATTTTGTGTTTCGGTCGCATTAAGATACAAGATGGAGGGCAAATAATGTTTAGAATGGGTAGAAGGGGTCATGGTAGACTTATCTTGACCCCCTAGGTTTTCTGAGCGTGGCTGAGGAGGCTTATATGTGCGGAAAAAAAAACTTTTTTTTAAAAAATTCCGCGAGGTTAGCTTTCGGTTAGCGAACCGGGTAGCGCTCCGGGGAGCGAATTTTGTGGAAAATTAGTGAAAAAAGTTAGAGAAAAATAATAATTGTGAGTGATCAGATGTAGGGTAGCTCTGAGAAGAGCTTTTGGGTTTATGGTACATTTAGGTACTTATAAGTAGGTACCAATGCACAGTCTTAAATTCAGAATGAAAATTCTGTTGCCCTCATCTGAGAAGTGAACTCCATCTCCTCTGTAGATATCTTGCATGTAGTAACGCAAGTTATTGTTGTACAGAGAGCCCATTCCATGGTCTCTCATGTAAGCTGAAACAGATTTGTTTACATGCTTCCTCGCTTTCTCAATTTGTGGACAAAATTGGTTGGACCACCTCCATTTCTGTCTTTGGCATATATTGGAATATACCAAGGCAGTTTGAGGAAAAAGTGCCATTAATTGCTCAAAGGTGTCCTTTAAAAGCATTTCCAGACCTACCCCTGTCAAAGTGCCCAAATCATTACCTCCACAGTGCACTATTAACAGGTCAGGTTTTGGCAAATGCATAAAGGTTTTCACCAATGGTATCAATTGGTGACATTTTAATCCTCTTTGGCCCAACCACTTAATTTCCACATCTTGTAAATTGAGGTTAGGTAAATTTCTGCTCTCAGCATGCCTTTGAGCCCAGTGGATGTAACTATGTCCAACAATCCAGACCTTAAACATGGTGGGAGAAGGTTGTTCTGCAGTCAGATGAAGTGTGGTAATGAAAGGGCAGTTGAAACAGTAGGAGTTTCTAAAGAAAAAAAACTGTGGATTTACAATGCTAATGATTCATTAGCAGTGATTGGTGCATTTCCATTTCTGAAAACAGAAAGTTAGGGTGCATGGATGTGTTCTTTGAAAGATGTAATTTGAATGGTCAAGGAAGAAACATTTAATGAAAGATTGCACTGGATACGCAGGTGCACTGAGAGTTCAGAGTTCAATTGAAACATTGTTGTGTGAATTTGCAAACATGAGAGGTCTTCCAGGAGGTGGTTGCTATGGAAACAAGGCAGACAGGGCAGAGGGGGGAAGGGTTTTGATTTGAAAAAAGTGAGGGAAGAGGTATGATTGGCTAATATGAGAGATATGTGAAAAGAATATCTGTATTTCTGTGCTTTCAATAGCTGCAGCCTTTGGAGTGCATCCTTTTTCTTCTGCTGAAGACAATTTGGTGTATTTCTCAGACTGTTTTCAAAACTCAAAAATTATTTGCTAAGGTGAGAAAAGATGTATTTAATTTAGATAGAGAATAGTATGATTTAAGGAGAAAATGATGAAGAAAGCTGTGTTTTTAAAATGTGGTTTTGTCTCTAGTGATATACTAATAGAATTAGTTTCATAGAGAAATTGTAATTGCATATTTGGTGTAACATTCTGGCATGCAGTAACACAAGTTATTGTGGTACATGGAGCCCATTTTATTTTCTGTTATGTAAGCTGAAACAGAGATGTTGCTTTTAAAAACGATTTAAGAAATCAATTTCATTTCTGGATATGTACTGCTAGAGCTTCATAGGTTGTTTTGAGCCATATTTATAAGGTATTTGAGTGTCTAAGATATTATGTTATCCTTTTAAAATGTAAAGTGTTCCTCATGGGGCAAGTGTCTTGTAAATACGCTCCCACTTGTGCTTGGCAAATTTAGATTTTGATTATGGGAGTTACCTAGCCATGTTAATAGTGTCCCAAAAATGGTGCTAGTGAATTGCAGAAAACACTTTCATGTGTCTCAAGGACATTTTTAGTCATTTCTTCATGAATGCAGGTATACAATTGATTTATATGCTGTGTTTAAAAACGAATTTTGAAATAAATTACATTTCAGGATATGTTCTGTTAGAGCTTCATAGGTTGTTTGGGGTCATATTTAGAAGGCATTTTAGTGTCTTTGATGTTATTTTTCCCTTTTTAAATGGAAAGCGTTCCTCATGGGGCCCTGAGCAGTTCTTAGCCATGTTATTTAATAGGAAGTGGATAACATGGCTAAGAGCATTTGCTGGAAAGTGCATGAATATTGCTTACTTTTCTGCGATGTTATTTTTCCCTTTTTAAATGGAAAGTGTTCCTCTTGGGGCAAGTGTCTTGTAAATACGCTCCCACTTGCGCTTGGCAAATTTAGATTTTGATTATGGGAGTTACGTAGCCATGTTAATAGTGTCCCAAAAATGGTGCTAGGGCATTCCAGCAAACACTTTCATGTGTCTCAAGGACATTTTTAGTCATTTCTCCATGAATGCAGGTATACAATTGATTTATATGCTGTGTTTAAAAACGAATTTTGAAATCAATTACATTTCAGGATATGTACTGTTAGAGCTTCTTAGGTTGTTTGGGGTCATATTTAGAAGGCATTTTAGTGTCTTTGATGTTATTTTTCCCTTTTTAAATGGAAAGCGTTCCTCATGGGGCCCTGAGCAGTTCTTAGCCATGTTATTTAATAGGAAGTGGATAACATGGCTAAGAGCATGTGCTGGAAAATGCATGAATATCGCTGACTTTTCTGCGATATTCATGCATTGCGGCCGTTTTTTTTCACATTTGCAAGCACTTCTTAGCCATGTTATCCAATGGGAGGTGGATAACATGGCTAAGAGCATTTGCTTCAAAGGTTGTTTGGGGTTATACACCATTTTTGGGAAATTAGTAACATGCCTATCTAACTCCCATAATCAAAATCTAAATTTGCCAACCGCAGGTGGGAGCATATTTACAATAAATTTGCACCAGGAAGAACGTAAAATAGCATACTAGATACTCAAATGCCTTATAAATATGACCCAAAACATCTTATGAAGCACTAGTAGTGCATATTTCCAGAAATGTATTGGTTTTCATTTAATGATTTACTTCATTGGTAGGCCTTCACATGTTTTTTTATTTTGATATTTTTCAGTGAAAATCTTATCTGCAACCATGTGTTGGCCTCACCTCAAATAAACAAAACAGGTGATGGACTGAATGTGGATCAATGACACACATTTACCCCAGTCTAAAGATCAGGGCCTAAACAAATCTTTAGATAGGCTACATCTTATCGTCATCCTGAATTAATGATTTAAAATATTAGGGAGTGATTTATGAGTGTTGTATGCCTTTTTTGTACCATTGAGTGTCATTTTTGTGATGCAGTGCTGGTGGAAAACATTTGCTATGTTAAATTATTAGTACGGCATTAAGTTTTAGATGACTGTTATTTATTTATTGTTTGGTAATAGTGGTTAATAACATTTTATATTATATTTTTCCACAGATTCAACTGCAGATTCTTTCATAGTTTGGAAAATGCCTTCCAAAAGTCGAATACGAAAGGCTAGAAAACGTCAAAGACAGCAGGATGATGTTTTATTGCAGCAGTCCTCTTCCCCAAATACTTGTCAAAACACCAAGAAAGGTCCGGGTAAGAGCACGAAATCATTCTTAAGAAATATTTGTAGTAAAAAAAGTTTTGCTCAAAAAAATGTTTCAGTTCACAAAAAGAAAAGTAATTTAAATGGAAAGGAGAGACCCATCACAAATGTTACTGGTAGAGGAAGAGATAACTCTGTGCATGATAGTAGAAGGAAACAACAGTTTAGGGACATTCGAAATCGAATGTTCCGTAATAGGATATTAGTTAATTTATTGAAAAGTATTAAAAAGAAAGGCCAACAGAAAGCGGCATTTTATAAGAAGAAGAAAAGTGTAGAGAAAATTATTGATCATGCTTTTGAAATTAAGCGAAAGTTGTTTATTTTGGTAATCAATAGAATTAGGAAACTAAGCAAGGTAATTTCTGATTTCAAAACAAAAAGTAGATGGAAGAGAGTAGTAAATCGTACTAACTTTTGTGAAGTTTTTTCCGGAGAATGGATGCATAGTTCAAGTTCTGAGGCATTTTTTAATGAGGAGACTTATTTTCAGGATAATGATTTGGTGCATGCAGTTGACATCAGTGGTCGAGCTTATGAAGTGAAGGATGGTTGTCCAGTTGAAAAAGAACAACTTGTGACAACAGAGACAGAAGAGGCGCTAAGTGATGAGGTTTTAGGAAGACGTCCTAAGGGTCCTGTGTACATTTGGAAGTATAGTTCTATTTGCAGTGTGCGACAGGTTTCCATCAATTTGCTTTGTGATTTTATACGGACATTTAATAAGAAAAGTTTGAAGCAGAAAATGAAGTTGTTGCAAGATTTAGATCCTTGCAGAGTGAGACAAATGACAGGTTTGCGTGGTCATTCACTGGCTTGTCTTTCCAGGAGAGTATGCCAGAGTGTTTTTCATCATTTCAGGATGCTAGCAGTGCATCATAATAAAGTGAGAAAATTAGTGAGAATGTTGTATTATGCTAAGAGTCCAGCAATTATGCTTAAACAATTATGTGCGGCTCTTTTGCATGGTTCTGAAATAGATGTGAAGAATATTTGTGAAGAAATTGAGTTTTGTTACTTTGGTAGTAAAGATGAGAATGTTCAAAATGACCCTGAAGTAGAGGGTAATGTGGAAGATAATGTACAGGTTTCCAGTACAGATAATTTTCAGAAGGAAATTGCCACGTTTCAGATGAAATCAAGTGAGAGGCCTAATTTCACTTGTGTATGTTGTCGACGCACTTATTATAAGAATCAGACTAAGGTAGTGGATTTATATGCAAAAAGTGAAAGGGAAAATAATAGTGAATGGAAGGATTTTGCCACATACTTGATGGTAGAAAATTATTTTGATTTGGGATCGGATCAACGTGTGTGTACTTATTGTTGTAATAAATTAAACCAAAACCAGATGCCTGCTAGGGCAGTTCATAATAATCTGGAATTGGTTGAGATTCCTTCTGAATTGAAGGATTTAAATACTTATGAATCTATTTTGATTCAAAGTATCCATCCCTTTCAGGCTATTGTAAGAATGGAGCCAAAGACAGGGAAGTTGCCTCCAGCAGATTTACAGAGAGGATTAAAGGGAAGAGTTGTTTATTTGCCTCTAGATTTGAAGAAAAACATTAACACAATTGGAATAGAAAAAGTGGAAGAGGAACCTCTGGTTATCTTGGTTAATGGGGTTCCGACAAAGAATAAGAAAATATGGCAAGATTTAGTGGATGTTAGGAAAGTCAAAAAGGCAACAGTGTATTTGAAGAAAAATAATAAGTACTATAAGAATGTATATGTTGCAGAAGAGGAAGTAAGTGATGAAGAGGATAGCGATTTGTGTGCTGGCCAAATTGAGAAAGTAGAGGCCTCTAAAAGTGAAGAAATATATGAACATTATAGTGTTCATCCTTTGCATTCCAAGGAAGTCATGGGGAATGCTATTGAGTTGTTTCAAATGAAACAAGCCAAAGGGAGTCCCATTAGTGTTTGGGAGGAAAGTTTGGAAGCTCGGTGTTTCCCACAGCTATTTCCCACAGGTCAAGGAGGAAGATATGATGAGCGACCTCATCAAATTCCTGCGTCTGAATACCGGACTTTACGATTGTATGCAGCAGATCCTAGGTTTCGGCAATGCATTCCCTATTTGTTTCATCTCCTGTTTGAAAGCGATCTGTCTGGACTGTCATATGCAGTGAACCACATCTTAAAAAGTGGTATACAGATGCGAAACATCTCGGCAAGTGACTTTATGCATAAAGTCAATGTCCAAGACAGTATTTTGGATTCTCACTTAATTAATCTCATGGCGTGTCAGCGTGGTACTAATGAGTACTGGTACCGTCGTCATGGTGATTTAAAATGTATGCTGAGGAACTTAGGAACTCCAACATGGTTCCTCACTCTGAGCTGTGCCGAGTATGGCTGGGAAGATTTACTTGAATTTCTACGAGAGGCAAATGGAAATATTGAAAACATTGAATTCAAGACACCTGGAGAACTGTGTTCTTTGGATCCAGTGAATGTATGCAGGTACTTCAATCATAGATTTGAAGCTATGATGTCTTTCATCACAAATAAAAAGAATCCACCTCTTGGAGAGGTGTTGGATTTCTTCTGGAGAAAGGAGTACCAAGCAAGAGGTGCCCCTCATATACATATGTTGTTGTGGATCAAGGATGCACCTAAATTTGGAACAGATCCGGATGACTTAGTGATGAATTTCATCGAACAGTATTCTACGTGTGCTGTTCCAAACGCAACGGAGAAGAAAAGTCTAAGAGAACAAGTTCTACGTTTCCAAAGCCATCGTTGTGGAAAGTACTGTCGTCGTAAATTCAGAAACAAGGACAAGTTCTACACCAAATGTCGTTTCAACTTTCCACGACCGGTGATTTCTAAAGGAAGAGTGAACAGTTTGATGTCTTCGCTGCGACATAATGTGACGAGGAAATCACCCAAGAATACATACAATTTGAAAAGGAACGAAGAGTCCAAGTACATCAATGACTACAACCCAGTGATTTTGTCCATGTGGAATGCTAACATGGATATACAGTTTGTGGCTGACAACTGTATGGCTGTGGCTCGGTATGTGACATCTTACATCACCAAAAAAGAAAAGACCGAACTGAAGGATATGTGGGAGGACATTTCTCATGAAAAGAGCCTCAGCAAGAAGTTGTACAGTTTCAGTCTGAAGATGTTGTCGCATCGAGAAATCGGAGCTTACGAATGTTCTGACCGGTTGTCTTCAGCAAGTCTCTATGCCAAATCCAGGAGTCTCGTTTGGGCGAGTCTTGGTCTTGCTGCAACGCGAAATCGAGTTCTAAAACCTGTCCGGGAAATTGAGTATTTGGCAGAAAAGGAACCAAACAGTACCGACATTTTGAAGACCAACATGTTGGATACATATTATCCAAATCGAAGCAGTCACCTTGAGAATGTTTGTCTATATGAGGTTCTCCAAAATTATATATTCAAGAGGAACATCAAAGAAGATATTGAGAAAGGAGTGTATGCTGTAATTGGAAGTGAGGGATGCCTGGTCAAGCAAAGAAAATGCCAATTAGTAAACCATCGAAAATTGAGTGGTGAATCTCCAGAAAAAAAGGAGTTTTTTTATTTAGCACTTTTGCAACTTTTCAAGCCTTGGCGTGCAGAAGAGGAACTGCTTGGAGATTTCCTCTGTTACGAAGACTCTTTCAATGCAGCCAAGGAGTCCATAGAATGTCCTGCTTTTTCTAAATATCAAGAAATGCTAACTTTGGAAATTGAGCAGGAAGCAACGATTGCAGCCGAGATTGCCAGAGACAGTTCTCAGGACAGTCAGAGTTCTGTTTCATTGAGTCAAGATCCACTTGGAGGACCTATTATCGAAAATGAAGCTGCCACTGCTATGAATGAAGTGGAAAGAGCCATGGCACATGCTCAGGAGGATTCAGTTAACTTAGAAGACTTGGAAAAACAACTCAACGTTGAGCAGAGGAAAATATATGATGAAGTTACCACGGAAATTGAGCACGGATTAAGTCATGAGAAGAACAAGTGCTCATGTACATCGTTGAAGCCTGTCCGACTGTACGTGAGTGGAGAAGCGGGAACTGGAAAAAGTTTCCTCATTAAAGCAATCTCTTGTTATTTGCAGGAAAGGACTGAGTCATCGCTGTCTTGTGTTGTCACCGCTCCTACTGGACTGGCAGCACATAACATTAAAGGTATTACTTTGCATCGTCTACTGATGCTGCCGGTGGAGCATGACAACAAATTACAATACAACAAGTTATCTGGAGATGCTTGCTGTGAAGTTTCAAGAGTCTTGAGGAAAATGAAACTACTTATCATTGACGAAGTAAGCATGGTTTCCAATGTCATGCTTGCCTTTGTGCATTTGAGAATGCAAGAAGTACTTAAAACTGAATATGATGTGTTATTTGGTGGGAAACACATCATTGTTTTCGGAGATCTTCTGCAGCTGACACCAGTAAAAGGTCAACCTGTGTTCAAAATACTCACGCATGAAGATACCAGGAAGTGCCTAGGGAGCATTGGCAACGTCAATATATGGTTAAACTTCAATTATGCAGAACTGCATCAAAATATGCGTCAGGCAAAGGATGAAGATTACAAGAATATTCTACAAGATATTAGAATTGGAAAAGTGACCGAGCATGGGAAAGAAGCTTTAAATGCACGATTACTGTCAAATTTATATCCCAAACAAGAGATTGTGCCTGAGAATATTTTTCAGAAAATTACTGAGAAGAAATCCGGGATATGTCTCATGCCAACTCTTGCAGAATGTGCCATCTTCAACAACAAAATGTTGAATTTAGAAAAGCAAGAGATTGTGAAACTTGAAGCTATCGACAAATTAGAGCATATGGGATCAACAATTATTTTGTCAGACAATTTGAAATCAAAATTGGATTCATTAGAGAAGACTATATCTAAAACAGCGGGTTTTGAAAAGACTTTGAATGTGTGTTTAAATTGCCGAATTATTTTGAGAAGGAATTTACATGTAGAAAGAGGTCTGGTAAATGGATCAATGGGTAATGTTGTTGATTTTGAGAAATACAGAAATAGAGATGGAATAGAATTTTTAAGAATTAAATTTGATGGCATTGAGGAAGTACAGCAAATTGGTCGTTGTTCTGCTAGGTTTTTGCTTGTTAAAGATTTATATGTTCGCCGTAAACAGTTTCCTGTTTGCTTGGCATATGCGGTGACAATCCATAAATCGCAAGGTTTAAGTGTAGACTGTGCATTGGTGAATATTGGCAGTTCTGTGTTCAAGGAGGGTATGGCATATGTGGCATTGTCACGAGTTAGAACTTTATCGGGATTGTACTTGATTGACTGTGATGTCACAAACATTTGTGCGGATCTAGATTGTGTTAAGGAATACAATAGGTTAAGAAGAGAGTATGCGCCACATTTGCCTCAATATCCTTTGTTTGAGAAACGTGTGGTAGGCCGCAAACGTAGAAATAGCAGTAATAGTAGGGAGGTTGTTGCAAAAAGACTAAAAGTCAATGAACCGAAAATTGTTAGCAGAAAGAAAGTGGATTCTGTTGAAGATGTTGTCGGTTTTCAATTTGAAAACAGTTCTGGTGTCAACTGCTATGCAAATGTAGTGGTTAATGTTCTCTTTTCACTAGAGAGTTTAAAAGAACAGATTCTGTTGAATTCTGAACAAATTTTATGCTGTTTGTTGAATTTTGTTTTCGAGAAATGTAGCACTGATCGAACAAAAGTAGAAAGTGTGTCTGAAGTTCGTTATCTGTTAGATGAATGTTCAGGTCAAACAGACTTCTCTGAAAATAATCAGCAAGATTGTCAGGAGTTTTTAATGTATATGCTTGATATATTGCAAGTTGAGGGTGTAGATGTAGATCACCTGTTTGGGCTTTCTTATCAATGGCAGCATGACTGCGAGAACTGTATGGTATCAAGTACTACTAGTGTAGACTCAGAAAGATTTATATATTTAACTTTGCCAGACAGTAAATCAGTCTCCTTTAATAAGCTAGTAAATGCAGCGGATCACAACATGGAGTGTAGCCAATGTAAATGTGATATGATGTCAACATTATTTATACGTAGATATGGCCAGTATGTCATTTTAATGATCCAACGTTGTAGGCCTGATGGATCAAAATTGTCAACTTTAATAAAAAATTTTGTGGCTTCTCAGCTGTCAATATCAGGGAGGACTTTTGTTACTGTAGCAATTATCTATCACGATGGTCCATCAACAACATCAGGACATTATACAGCTTACTTAAAGTCTGGAAACGGCTGGTCATTCTGTAATGATTCCGTTGTAACGTTCAAAAAAAAATTGCCGTTTGACCTTAAAAATTCTTACCTGGTGTTTTTAAAACCAAAATTTTAAGTAGAGGGAATGTAAGTCTGCAATGCTGTCTAGATTAAAAATCCAACTATATAAACCTAATGCAAGTAAGTCTGCTTCATAGTAAGCAGTATCAGTGTCATAGGAAAAGGAGAACATGAGTGACAAAGAAGAGTAAGTTATTAGTAGTCCAGGATTGTGAAAATAATCTCAAATATTTTATTTTTGAAAGTTGCGAAAATAGAAAATGTCGGGATTTGATTGGAAGAATAACAAGACTTGCGAATCGCGGCAACATGATTTGGCCTAGTGGAAACATGTGATATAATGAGAGAAGTCTTTTTTTCTATGTAACATATTTTACGTATCGATGGAGGTTTTCTTTCAGAAAGTGGCGGGCTGAAAATATTTGTAGCACAACAGAGTGGATGCTGTTCATAGGAGATCGTTCGACGTCATTGAAAGTAAGTTAATTTTAAGGAGTTTTGAAATCAGATTTCGAAGGTTGTATGGGTTTTTTAAACACAGTCATTTTGATTGTGTTTTTTTTTCCCCGCTGTTACATGATGAATACCTTCAAGTCACTGATTTAAGTGAAATTTGATACATTCTGAGAACAGCAAAAAGAAACCATTTAACATGTATAATTAATGTTATGCTTTTTGTCCTTATGATATACATTTAGAAATGTGAGGTACATATGGGTAAGCTGAGTTCTGTAAATATCAATTTTAATGCTTTCAGTGCTGTACTTCTGGGTAGTGTTTTTTTAAAAAAAAGAAAAGAGGCCTCACCTCAAAGAAAGCTCTTGAAAGCACACATCTTATTTGCATCCTAAATCAAGCATTTACAATGTTAGACACAATTTTATGATGGCTTTACATCTTTTTTGCCCTGCTATTGCATCACTATTGTGAGACATTAGCAGTGCAAGAAAAACATCATGTTCCAAAATAGGCCTCAGTTCATCAACATCAAGATACAGTTTCTTTAGAATATATATCTTTAGGATTGTGTAGGGGACGTAGAGAAGCAGAGACTTCTGTAAATGTCAAAGTTGTTGAAAAACTGTTTGTTTTTGAACCTTTTCCCTTGTCTTTTCTAATTTTTAAATACATGTTTTAATATTTTTGGAAATGTTTGTTCTTTTTTTTACAGATTGAAAGTATGAAAAAATATTTAAAAAAAGGTAACAAGAATTATAAGGTAAATGTTTTCTACTCTTTTTACCCGCAATGCACTGCTGATGATGTCATTGACAGTATCTCTCATTTACTCTCTATAGCTGTCTTTCTTTTTACATTATTCTCTGTTTACTTCCCTTATACTAACTCTTCTTTTTTTTAAAAAAATATTTTTTTAGTTCGCTTAAAGTTCGCGAACCGGTCAGCGAACTTGAAGCGAACCAAAAGAAATAGAGCTTGCCAGAGTGATAAACATTCTAGCAATTTTGATTGAAAGGGGAGGTAGTTCTGAAAAGAACTGTTTTTTTTTGTTTTTGTTGTTTTATTTATTTATTTTTTTTTTGAACATTTTTTGATTTTTTTGTATTTTTAGAACTGTTTTATGTTTTTTTTGTGTTTTTTATGGAGGGGAGACAACAAAAAACAGGCATTGAAAACGGCTCAACTGGAGCAAAAAAAAAAATTACTTCTGGGGGGCATTAGGGCATTTATGATTTTCGAACGCCATGTTCATCAGGTTGACGCTCATGTTGCCATATGACAGCATAGCACCACAGTATATACAACTTAACTTCATATGCTGGAAGTTGGGTTGAATGTTTGGCACAGTTTCTTGTGCCTCTCTTCCCGTCAAAGACATTGTGGAGGTCGATCTGGCCACAGGAGTTGTCGTGGGATTGTCTTGAAGATCCCTTAACTCAGCCCGGCTGTAGTTTAAGGGATGCCACCTGCTCATGTGTCGATGCATCGTATAGTTGCCCATACTGTATTTCTTATCTGTGCCTCTCGACAATCTGTAATCACAGATGAGGCAGGTGGCATATTTAGCATTCACCTTCTTTGATCCAGGAGGGATGGAGAAAAACTGCCAGATGAAACTTGTTTTTCGCTTTGAAACCCGGGGCAACTCTTGGACAAATTGTTGTTCCTCTCTGTCCTCTTCTTCTTCTTCCTCCTCTTCCTCCTCTCTGTTAGTGATAAATTGACTAGGTGGTCCTCTCTTCTTATGAGGAGGTGGAGGTGGTGGTGGGGTTCCACCAGCTGCAGCAAGTACAGAAGCCATTGTTCAATTCTAGCTAAATGGTCTTTCTCTCACCAAGATGAAAGTCAGAGTGAGGAAATAAGGAGGGGTTTACATGATTTGGGGAAAGCAAAAGTTCTGAACCAATGAAAAGTGTTATTTTTAGGTCACATGACCTAGTCATACATCATTTGGAAACCAAAAGTGAAATGAACCAATGAAAAGTTTGATAAACAAGTCACATGACCTGTTCCGCTTACGTTACGCGGCGCGCGCCGCGTCCCAGATCGCTTCCGGTTCGCGGTCCCGAGCACTTCCGCGGCGCGTCATTAGACGCATTACGCGATAACGTGATACGTCGCGCTTCCGCGACGCGTCACAGTTCCGCTAACGTAACGTTGACCGGTTCGCGGACTAGATCGCGGCATCAAGATGAGCTAACGGAAAGCTTCCCGGTTCGCGAACTAGAAGCGAAGAAAAAAAAATTTTTTAAAAAAATTATCAATAAACATCTAAATATATTTTGGGATTTAAAGAAGAATACATTTTACAGCTACAGATGTTAGCTTTTAAAAAACCAATGAAATTCACAGAAAAAACCATAGGTTATAGACCATATATAGTTAGAAATTTGCATTTAAAAAACCATTGAAATTCAATGAAAAAACCATAGGTTATAGACCATATATAGTTAGGGATTTGCATTTACAAAACCTTATTTTACTCGCATAAAACCATTGAAATTCCATATATAGTTAGTTGCGCTAACTATATATCGCGCACCCGCAATCCACTGCTGATGATGTCACATATTACATCATTCATGACATGGTCAGTGACATCACTGATGACATCTCAAATGACATCACTGATGACATCTCAAGTGACATCACTGATGACATCTCAAATGACATCACTGATGACATCACTGATGACATCTCATTTGACATTACTGATCACATCACTGATGATATCATTCATGTGATAATACGATGAACCTCTTCAGACTCTAATATAACCTTAGATACAATCAGTGTAAACAGACACTCACAGACTGTCACTCATCCATGGAGTTACTCACACACCTAGTCAGTCATGCAAAGAATCAATCACACCTCCATTTCCTCAACTATACAGTTATACAAACGTTGCTTATTCAAACATATACTAACACATATTTACTCTCTTATACAATCCCTGATACAAGTTCACAATGATCCATACAGCCACTCACACATTCACTGGCTCTTATGCACAGTTATTTATATATGTCAACTCTCACATGTACTGTGTTTTACATATGTACTTACTTTGACATGTAGCACTGAGATATCCATTCACTCACCAGTACACTCATGCACACAGTCAACCGCCCATACAGCTGTTTCCACATGCACTTTTGAAACCATACATCTAGTGAATCAACTGCTCACACATCTATGCACAGAGTCATACACCTCCCAGCCACCCACACACACACTCAGTCTCCCATACAAATACCTGGGCTACCAATCAATAACCCATATAGTTACTCATATAGCTACTTATCAACACATGCAGCAGTTTACAGAACAACAGACATAATAATGCACAAATTAAGACAGTTTAGTCACTAACCCATGCACTCAGTGAGACATATTTAATCACTCACTCATACAGTCAGTCATGCACCTACTAAATCCTTCATCCAAACACTTATACATCCACTCATTCTTCAATATGTAAGACATATTTACACTTTACAGAAACATACAGTCACTGGATGTTGTCATCAGTGATGTCATCAGTGATGTCACTGACCATGTCATGAATGATGTAATATGTGACATCATCAGCAGTGGATTGCGGGTGCGCGATATATAGTTAGCGCAACTAACTATATATGGAATTTCAATGGTTTTATGCGAGTAAAATAAGGTTTTGTAAATGCAAATCCCTAACTATATATGGTCTATAACCTATGGTTTTTTCATTGAATATATATATACATATATATATATAAAAATATTCACTTAAAAAACCATAGGTTTCAGGCCTTATATAGTTAGGAATTAGCATTTTAAAAACCTTGCAAATTCACTTAAAAAACCATAGGTTTCAGGGCTTATATAGTTAGGAACTAGCATTTAAAAAACCATTGAAATTGCTCCTGTATAGTTAGTTGTACTAACTATATTTCGCGCACCCGCAATCCACTGCTGATGATGTCACATATTACATCATTCATGACATGGTCAGTGACATCACTAAGGACAACACTGATAACATCTCAAATGACATCACTGATGACATCACTGATGACATCTCATTTGACATCACTGATGACATCATACAGTGACTGTGTGTTTCTGTAAAGTTTAAATATGTTTTACATATTGAAGAATGAGTGGATGTATAAGTGTCTGGATGAAGGATTTAGTAGGTGCATTACTGACTGTATGAGTGATTGATTAAATGTGTATTACTAAATGCATGGGTTAGTGACTAAACTGTCTGAATGTGTGCATCAGTGTGTCTGTTGTTGTGTAAGCTGCTGCATGTGTTGATCAGTAGCTATATGCGTGGCTATATGGGTTATTGATTGGTTGCCCAAGTATTTGAATGGGAGACTGAGTGTGTGTGTGGGTGGCTGGGAGGTGTGTGACTCTGCTCTGTGCATAGATGTGTGAGCAGTTGATTCACTAGGTGTATGAGTTCAAGAGTGCATGTGGAAACAGCTATATGGGCGGTTGACTGTGTGCATGGGTGTGTTGGTGAGTGAATGGATATCTCAGTGCTACATGTACAAGTAAGTACATATGTAAAACACAGTGCATGTGAGAGTTGGCATATATAAATGACTATACATGAGAGCCAGTGAATGTGCGAGTGGCTGTATGGATCATTGTGTACTTGTATCAGTGTTTGTATAAGATAGTAAGTATGTGTTAGTATATGTTTGAATAAGTAAGGTGTTGTGTGTATAACTGTATAGTTGAGGAAATGGAAGTGTGATTGATTCTTTGCATGACTGACTAGGTGTGTGAGTAACTCCATGGATGAGTGGCAGTGGTGAGTGTCTGTATAGGTGTATGAGTGCATATGATAGTGTTGTATTGATGAGTGACTGTATGTATGAGTGAATGAGTGAATGTGTGTGTAGACCTAGGAATCAGTGAGTGCGTATGTAGTAACTGGTATTGGTGTGTCAATGGTTTCAAGAATGGTAGTCTATATTTAACACTGGGTGTATCAAAGGTTATATTACAGTGTGAGGAGGAGCATCGTATTATCACATGAATGATATCATCAGTGATGTGATCAGTGATGTCAAATGAGATGTCATCAGTGATGTCATTTGAGATGTCATCAGTGATGTCATCAGTGATGTCACTGACCATGTCATGAATGATGTAATATGTGACATCATCAGCAGTGGATTGCGGGTGCGCAAAATATAGTTAGTACAACTAACTATACAGGAGCAATTTCAGTTTACGAAACTTTTTTTGTCTTGGAATATTACTATCTGACATTAAATTCAAAACCATGTTCCAACCTTTAATTTACCCAATAGGGAATTATAGGGAACTATATATTTGATATACCAATGAGATGATTCACGTATCAATTGCACTACTGAAAATAATCACTTGATATTTAATTTCATTTTAGGCCCCCTATCCCGGAATAACCCACTTAGGAATTACTTTTTCGATATATGCAAAAATCTCAGATTCAGATGACTAAGTAGTTGTTGTTAGAATCTATGCCTTCTGATTATGTCCGAATGGGCGTCTTTTGGAATAATGCATCATACTTGGCTTGTATATATATAAAAAAATGCCTTTGCCCGAGCTCATATTGTTAATTTGATTTTCCGATACGAAGGGTATTTAATTGATTGTTACACAAATCAGATGAACAAAAATAAGCCCGATACAATTCACAAATGTCAGGGCCAATTATGTAACAAAAGACACGTTTTTTCGTTTCCTTCTGAGATTAGAAATGAATTGAAAAATGTTATGAAATGGGCACTAACAATTAACATTAACGATTTGATTGTTGTTTTGTGAAAGTATAGTCCATAATAATGCAAAACATTATGTTCATGACTTATGTTTCACCTCAACCCGTTCGAAGATGGTCGACCCTAAAAACTTTGTTAGTCCACTTTTCATTTTGTTTGTTTATGTGTGATCACGTGCACGAAATATAAGCAATGGCCATGTAGTAGGGCTTTACCCGTGAGCAAGGCGGTTACCCGCCGAAATGCGTAGGGTTTTCTTTTATGGCTTATGGTCTATGAATAAATCTAATATGACGAGACAGACGGAGTATTGATCTTCATTACCTGTGTGGAGTGCGGGGTACTGGTAAAGTACGTGGACGTGCAGATGTATCGGGAACCTCCAGCCCGACCCGCACCGCCGGCGAAGTGTCCCTGTCTCTGTGGAGGAAAGGGGAATTGGCAAGATAGTAAGTATGTGTTAGTATATGTTTGAATAAGTAAGGTGTTGTGTGTATAACTGTATAGTTGAGGAAATGGAAGTGTGATTGATTCTTTGCATGACTGACTAGGTGTGTGAGTAACTCCATGGATGAGTGGCAGTGTGTGAGTGTCTGTATAGGTGTATGAGTGCATATGATAGTTTTGTATTGATGAGTGACTGTATGTATGAGTGAATGAGTGAATGTGTGTGTAGACCTAGGAATCAGTGAGTGCGTATGTAGTAACTGGTATTGGTGTGTCAATGGTTTCAAGAATGGTAGTCTATATTTAACACTGGGTGTATCAAAGGTTATGTTACAGTGTGAGGAGGTGCATCGTATTATCAAGTCAAGTCAAGTCAAATAGGCTTTATTTCGACATAAAAAATATCTTAAAAAGCATACATACATAGTAAATTCAATTTTAAACATTGCTAGATAAAAAGCATAAAAAACCCCTTACGTACTAGGAATCAACGTTTTTTCCTACAGATTCTGGAGGGGGAATTATATAAATTACCTAAAAAAGATAGGCCGAAAACAGACCATAAGTTTAAAATCATGATTAAACAATTTGCCTAAGTCTTTTTGACCGAATCCGCCATGCCCACCCAAGATATTTCGAGGTGGCGCATGCAAAAAATGTGCGAGTGTCTGTGAGTAGTATTCTTAGTGCCACGTTGCAATGCCTGGTGCCCATGGTGAGACACATTGGTTTAATCCATTTCATGCGAGGAACCTTGTAGGCAGGACACTCGAATAAAAAATGGGGGACAGATTCACGGCGCTGAGGGCAGAAGGGGCACCATGGAGCAGTCTGATATGGAATTTTCCAGTGACATGTGAGCTCCATTACAGGGAGAAGACCTATTCTAAATTTAAAGTACAGGGATCTTTCCCAGGGGGCAGAGATAATGTCCAAATACAGTTCTCTGATGGGGACATCTTTGAACTCCACAAAGTTTCTGGTCGATTTGCAGGTCGTTGTGGAAGAGTTTCTTTTGTTTGCCACCCATGACCAATAGAGATGTTTTAACGTAGCTTTGGGCGGGGCTGACTGTTGATGCCATGCTTCTTCCAGTCCCAGGTTGGCAAGTAGGGCCTTGATATCCCTTAGCCATTTTATTTTTGCCCAACCTGTGGATTTGATTATCTCCCGAAGGCCATCCGCATAACTTGAGAGCTCTGGCACTCTCCAGATGCGGGCCCACAGTAGCAGGGGGCGTAACTTTGCTTGATCTTCAATCGCCCGACAGCCCATGTCCAGTTGCAGTGGTAGAATGGGAACAGATGGACCGAGAGACATTAAACTTCTCAAGAAGGTGTTCTCAGCTCCAGTTAGCTCTTTCATATTTGACATCCCCCAGAGCTCTGCCCCATAAAGTGCTGCACTTACTCCTCTGGCTGAGTAGATGTCCATTACTGCTGCTATTGGTTTTGTGGAAGCTGCTCTCTGCTCTTTCAGCAGGACCCCAGTCACTCTTTTCAGGCTCAACAACATTTTGGTCAAGTGGCAGTCCCATTTCATGGAGTCCACCAGCCGGATGCCCAGGTAGTCGAACATCTTGGTCCTTTCCAGTGCAACGGGCCCCAGTGTTGGAGGGGGGCCGAGTTTTTGCGGGGGGTTCAAAATGAGATACTTTGTTTTATCTGTATTTATACAGAGACCTCTCTCCTTGCAAAAATCGTCAAAACCAGAGAGAAGCTTCTGGAAGCCCATTGGGGATTTTGACAGAAGTAAAGTATCGTCAGCAAAGAGCAGGGTAGGGATTAGACGACCTGCCAGACGGGGCGCATCTGCTGGTAACTTGGTCAGGAAGTCCACCACCCCATTTACATAGAGGGAGAATAGGGTTGGGGCGAGTACGCAACCTTGCCGCACACCTTTATTCACCTCTATTCTTCGGGTCTTTTGACCATTTGGCCCCCAACGTATTTGGGCGTAATTATTTTCATGGAACCTCATGATCAAGTAAAGCAAGTAGGGTGGCATACCAAGGTCACACAGTACTTTCCATAGGTTATTTCTGGGTACCAAATCAAAAGCCGTCCGGAGGTCGATGAAGGCCAGGTATAAGGTACCCTTCCCAATCGTGAGACCTTCCAGTGGATCATGAGCAGCCTTAGCGATTGTTCAATTGTTCCTGTGCCAGCTCTGAACCCAGCCTGGAAGTCCCGAGAGTATCTTGTTTTCGTCTGCCCACTGCTGAATTCTAGATAAGAGGACCTTGCCCGCTACTTTTTGGGAACAGTCTATCAGGCTGATCGGCCTGTAATTAGCTGGGTCGTCTCTTGAGCCTTTCTTGTGCAGGGGGACCACCTCGGCGGCCATCCAAGAAGCAGGGAGGGGGGCCCCTGCCATGGCAGCGTTTAATAACGATGCGATTAGCATACCCCAATCACCTGTGTCTGCGCGAAGAAGGTCGCCAGGAAGGCCATCGGGACCAGCTGCTTTGCGAGGGACCAAAGATTTTATAGCAATTTCAGCTTCTTTCTTGGTAAATAGACTTTCCTCGTAGCTCCCATCACCACGGAGGATCTGTGGTAGTGGGAAGTCCATCGCTTCTACTGCAGATGCTGTGTACAGTTTTGCGAAGTGAGAATACCACAGATCTTCGGTTATATTACATGTGATGACAGTGTCTAGGGGTCTGTTTTTCTTCCGCAATAAGTCCCAAAAACCTTTAGCATTTTTTTCTACACTGGCGGCACGGAGTTCCTGCCAAAAGGCATCTTCCCAGTCTCTCCTTGCTGCCTTTAACACAGATTTGTAGCACTTGCGTTTGGTAGCTATTAATGTTGCATCACCGCTCTTTACTGCCAGTATTAGGGCTCTCTTACCAGCGCAGCACTCCGACGAGTACCAGCCTGATTTGCTCTGTCGCTTGTCAAGGTTTTTGTTTCCCTTTTTTAGTTTAACCGTGAACAAGTCCCCAATCGACGACGAAACCTCGCTAAACATGGCTGAAATCTTGTGCGGGCTGGGAGGCTGACTTTCCAGAAGTTCACAAGCAGCAGCAGTAACGGCTCTGATGCAGGATAGTTTTTCTTCATCGATAGCCACTTTGTCCCATTTTAAACGTCTGAGGCAATTTGAGGGGACCACACCCCCCGATGACCTTAACTCAGATATGTCACGGGCTCCACAAGATGAGCCGCTGTCCCTCCACCAGTATATTAGGGATAATGAGAGTGCATTATGATCACTATCCAAGGAAGGTAGAACTATCATATCCTTCATGTGGGCCCACAAAGGAAAGTTTAAAAGGATGTAATCTATCCTAGATGAGTGACCCACCCTATTGTACGTGTGTGCCCCCGCTAGGTCTGACCGTGTTCTCCCGTTGGCTGCTCTCAAGCCGTGCTTTAGTGTGAGGGAATTCAATTGAACAATTCTAGGAGTCCATCTTTTGACAATTGGAAGATCAAGGGACGGGACACCTCTCCTTGAATCTTCATCGTACAGGTCCAAAGATTCGTCGGTCAACAGGGGCTCAAATGTGCAATTAAAGTCCCCCATAACCAGAATTAGGGAGTCTTCACAGCACTCCCCTAAGGCTGCCTCCAAGGCCATGAGGGTTGGTGACGAGGCCCTCCCTGAAACCCCGCGTGTGTAAATATTAAAGATCTCCAGCTTTTCAGCTTTCCTTGGACATATTACAGTGAGCCGCATCAGGTCTGGGGATTTTTGGGGATGATGGTGTACTCTCCAACCTAAAGATATATCAACCCAGACTAGGAGGCCTCCAAATGGGCGCCCTCTTCCCGATACTGGGATACCTGCCGGGACAGAGAAGGTGGCGTAACCTACTCTATGCCTTGGTTCCACACACCACGTTTCTTGGAATGCACAGACTGCGTGGGGCTCAGTGAGCGCCACCCAGTCCGGGGCATCCAACTTGTTATTTAGACCTGCCACATTCCAGCTGATGGCTTTCAGGGTAGAAAGCTCAACACGTCCAGCTTCCCCACCCTGTGCACCTAAAATTTGTGCTCCATCCATGGACTCAGTAAACTCGGTCCGATAGCCTGTGGAAGAGGGGATGGGGGGGTTGGGCGCGGGTTGGAGCGCAGGGATGTTAGCTGGTGACGGGGAGACCCTCCCAGCTATGCTTGGTATAATAACCCTAGGTGGGGGGGCGTTTATAACCACTTTATCACCAAGTCACCAGCCCCAACCCTGGGATGGGGCTGCTTGAGTCGGTGTCCATGCCCTTGCTCTAACATCCAAGGTTGGGTAATGCGGGAACCATGCGCCTCTACCCCCATCCGGCAAAAACTTCTTGTGCCCCGATGAAGGGGGGGGGGGGGCGATAAAAGTACCCCAGGTCCCTAGTTTGAATGTCGCAGAAGTTATGATGCGACTGCTGGCTGCAGATCATACCTGCCGCTCTAGGATCGCTAAAATTAATCAGCACGCAGTCCCCAGTTAGGTCCTTACGTCTATTGCCCATCCACCCCACACGACGAACATAGGCTATTCTGCCATCAATGTGCCCTGGGAGGGGTCTGTTTGCTTTGAGCCAGGAGAGCGTCTTGTGTTTGAGGTCAGAATACAGCTCACAAGAACCCTCTTCAAGCTCCGGAACCCCCGTTAGAATTACCACATACGGTTTACAACCAGGGGGGAGGCTAGCATTGGGTGTGTACCTTTGTGCCCTGTCTGTTGGTGTTTTAGCCGGGGATTTAGCTAAGGGCTTGGCTAGGGATTTAGGCGCAGCCTGATTGCCAGGAGTGGAAAGGGATGGAGTTATGTTTCCATTCGACGTGGTCGGCAAATTTCCTGCTGCTTTAGAGTCGGACGCTATGGGCTTAGGATTTGGAGCAAAGTTAACCTTAGGGGCCTTAAGCGCTTGGGTACAGGGTTTTTTCTTTTGGCGGCCCAAACTGGGCTCAAGACTAGGGGTTTGTGGGGCAAGGCTGGTTCCAGAGTTGGTTTGATGTAACTGAGTGGCCTCCCCCGGTGCAGGCGTTTTTTGGCGAGACATTGACTCAGAGGGAACTAAGGTGACAGCACCACTCCTTAACCCACCATTTTCTTCGCCCTGCGCCTTGGAGTGGAATTTAACCAGTGATTTCACAGCGTAAAAATTATCCAGCATTGACTGCTCGAGGGTAGCTAGTTTACGTGTGAGACTGTCAATCTTGTCTACAAGGGGCATCACCACGGACCTGATTATGTTCTCAACATCTAGATCGGTATGCACAGCCTGGGGGAGAGTGGTGGTACCTAGAGAAGCTAACGGGCCTGATGTGCCCTCAGGTACAATATCTCTAGTGTGGATGGTAGGGGTTTTTGGATGTGGGACATGGTTTATAGTGGTACCCCCTTTAGTCGCATTGTGCCTACTTACTTTACTGTGCGGTTTATGAGAGCCCCCCCTGCGAGGACTGGCAGGACGCTTTCTCTTCTTATGTACAACTAGTCCTGAAGCTAGTTTCCCTAATGGGGTGTTTTTTGGAGCCACTGCTAGGGATGTGCTGGCTTCGATAGGTACGACTGTGAGAGGAAGGTTTGGGGCTTCGTTGGACAGCACAGAGGGGCTAGGGGCATTGTTGGTCTCGGAATCAAGATCATAATTTTGTGCCCCAGGCGAAGGGTTAGTAGGGTCGGGTGGATTAGGGTGTGTTGAGTCATTAGCAATGACTGGTACAGTGGTAGTTACCCTTTCTAGGCTTGCCCTAATCCGACTCACTCTCTCATCAATGTCCGGGGAGTCAATTACCACCAATGGTGTAGTAGGTACATTTACAGGGCTGGGGGCTAGGGCAAGGGCGCCCAGCGATGAGCGCTTGTGAGATAGGCCCCTGGAGTCCCGGGATAACCTTCGTTCAGCAAGTATTATCTCCTTTTCTACAATGGAGACAGCCCGCGTTATGAATTGATCCATTGTGCCTATGACAACGTCTCCTGCAGCTTTCCTTGATTTGCTTGCTCTGGTGCCTGTGGCCATGCTCTTGTAAGTCACGTGCCTGCTTAGCAGAGCCAAGAGATGTGGCCCGGCCCGGCCTCTTCTGGCCCCTGATGGCCGAAGATGGTCCCGCCCTTGTCCCGGGCTTCTCCTGCGATGCTCCCGCGTGCTCCCGCACAGCGGGATAGAGGCGTTCTTTTGTGGAGGCGTGAAGCGAGGGGTGGGAGGGGCAACAGGTCAGCAGGTGTGCCGGAAGGCAGGGGCTCCTGGTTAGTGGAGTCCCTGCAGCGGCAGCGCTGATGGATAGAGCGTGTCCCTGCTCCCTCGAGTCCTTCCTGAGGTCTGTGAGCAAACGTGCTCCCAACAGCCTCACGAGCCAAGACTGCGACGCGGCACCGGTGTGTGTAGACCTAGGAATCAGTGAGTGCGTATGTAGTAACTGGTATTGGTGTGTCAATGGTTTCAAGAATGGTAGTCTATATTTAACACTGGGTGTATCAAAGGTTATATTACAGTGTGAGGAGGTGCATCGTATTATCACATGAATGATATCATCAGTGATGTGATCAGTGATGTCAAATGAGATGTCATCAGTGATGTCATTTGAGATGTCATCAGTGATGTCATCAGTGATGTCACTGATCATGTCATGACTGATGTAATATGTGATATCATCAGCAGTGGATTGCGGGTGCACGAAATATAGTTAGTACAACTAACTATACAGGAGCAATTTCAATGTTTTTTTAAATAATAATTCCTAACTATATAAGGCCTGAAACCTGTGGTTTTTTAAGTGAATTTGCAAGGTTTTTAAAATGCTAATTCCTAACTATATAAGGCCTGAAACCTATGATTTTTTAAGTGAATTTGAAATGTTTTTTTAAATGCTAATTCCTAACTATATAAGGCCTGAAACCTATGGTTTTTTCAGTGAATTTGCAAGGTTTTTTAAATGGTAATTTCTAACTATATCCGGCGGGAAACCTATATTTTTTTTCAATAAATTTCAAAGGTTTTGTAAATGCTAATTCTTTTAGCGGATAACGTTTATATATGTTATTATCCTTCTGGGACCACCTGAGCAGCCATGTCTCAAGAAATCCAGGATCCAATACTGATATGTGAACACTAAAGGCAAACTGTAATAATTAGCAAACAAGTAAAGGAAAAAAAGTAAGGAGGCCAACACATTAAAAGGAAGAGCAAGGCTAGTAAGCAGAACGAATAAAATAAGTCAGTGCTCAATCGAATCATCAATCTAAGGCACCCAGGTGCAGGCTGAAGAATTGTGCAAAAGCCAAATTCACCAAGGAAATGGAAGCAGGGCATTTTAGAGTACAGACAGGAACTGGAAAATAGATATGGGCAAATACACTTGATAGTGATACCAAATAAGAGAAGGCATTGCAGTCTGAAAAACAAAAAGATGTACAACAAAGCAATGAAAATACATAAACTGCAAGTAGAAGGTCAACATAAAATCAAGAAACAGAAGCACACTGAATAGAGGCTAAATACAAAGAGAATGGTTGTACAGAATGAATAGCATCACAAGCAGCTATGGAATACAGCTATTTACAAGAGACAAGGTGAGGGATGGAAAAGCAGAGAAAATGATGAAGCGAAGCAACAAATCAATAGTGAAAGCGTATTGGACCGATATATGAAAAGCAGCCATGAACCAGAGAAAGCAGCATGCTCAGACCGTTAGCAGTGGAAGGAAAGCTTTCACAAGGATCCAACATAGTTGTTTCCAGCTCAGTCAATACACGAACAAGAATCAGAAACAGATATAAAACTGCAGGAAAAGGAACAATGAGAAATTGTGCTACTGAAGTGCATGAAATGTAGGTTAAAGACTGAAGAGAAGTTGTAGACAATAGTGAGCAGCATGAGCAGCTCTGAAATAGAACTATCAACAAGACTCATGCAAGATGAGAGTTTGCAAAAACAGAAAAGCATGGAGAGGGAGAACAAACCCAGAATGAAAGCTGCATGGGAGGTACTGTAAAAATAACAGCAGCATATAGAACTATGCACTGACTAATTGCACACACTACCACCGTTCTACATTACCTCCTAAGTACTTTGTTGTGGTCACATATTTTCCTATCACTTGGGTGCTTTGACTTTCCCATTAAAAATTATTTGAAACACCTCAGGATTATCTAACTTTTGCCATTCGTTTCACCATAAATATATTGCTTCTATTCATAGGCTCCTTTCTTTTTGTGAATCTTTTTTCCAAAATGATGGGTGTGCACCCAGAATATCAAACCCAGAATATCAGTGGGACACAAGTTCAAGGAATAAACAATAATAAATAGATAAGTAGATCTAGATTTCCTATACCCAACTCCACATATATGAACGTACATGGTACACATATGGAGATATGGAGCTTGGAATAGTAGATCTATACTTCCTTTTATGCTCTTACCTTTTATATTTTATTCCTCAATACTTTGTCCTTGGTGTCGTTGTTTCACGATATTCTGTGGGTCTATATTCAGTAGTTTAATCATACGCATGCTTTTTTGGCACATAATCAGGGGGTGTGACACAATCTATAAATTCCTTACTCCACTCTTACGTATGCTTCCCATCCTTTTCTTTTGTCCTACTGTCCTGTGTTTGAAGATATTCTTGGATTACCTCTCCATAATCTGTAATAATACCACCCTTAAACGTCCGATGTGTCTACATTGGAATTGCGACTTCTTCTAAGTAGCCCTGTTCCGGTGCAAAATAGTAGAGTTTTTTTTTTGCCCCAATGAGGGCAAAAAAACTACATCTCAAAGAGATTTAAAACCACGAATTCTTGCTTGAAGTATTTCTCAAATAATTGCGAAATGTGTCCACTGGGAAACTTGCAAAGCAATTTGTAACTTATTCTGAATTAAAACTGTGACAGATTACCACTGTCTCTGTGAAAGTATATTCTTGAATCCCAGTAGTTGCCTTTGAGTGTAGATTTCATTCCGACCTTAGCACCATTGTATGAGAAATGCACCAAGCGCCACAAATAAAAACGGACAGAGAGCTAAAGAGTAAAGGCTGGGCAAATAAGGGAAGTACGTGCACGGACTTCTATGGTGACTTTTATAGTTTCCAAATAGACCTTCTACTCCTTTGCTTTTTGTTTTTTAGACTGTTACCCAGCTTTTTTTTACCTCATGCTACCAACCAGTTTATTACTTATAGTAACATAACCAAACTTTTTTTCACTCACCGGTACGGAGAAGGCACTCCTCAGGTGCGGCGGGGGTCTTCTCCTGTGGCTCGCCTTCTCCTCTCCGCCGGCAGCTGCGGGGGCTCTCCCAACACCACGGGGGCCCCACTGCGGGACGGGCGGCGTCTCCTCTTTTCCCAGGGCTCCCTCAGCACACGGGAGCCCCGCACCAGCCCACACTTACTTCCTCGGGCCGGCAGCATCACCCGGTCTCCCCCTCGGCACGGGAGACCGAACGGGCACATCGAAGGCTTCCCCCAGGCAGGGGGAAAGAGAAACCACATCCTCCCGGCCCCGCCCACAACCAGGCGGCAGCCATCTTGAGGCGGCACGGGCCGCGGCGGTGGTCTCGGGGAAAAATGAGGGGTGGGCACCCTCGAGATTAAAATAAAATAGAGAAGCCCCCCAAGGCCCCACCCCCTCCAAAAAATGTTTCCCAAAAAATCGCGGGGTGCGTGCACGGTGCGCACTTACAGATATATAATTTGTTTCTCTTTTAATATTCTCAGGAACTACTGCAGTGATTTACACCATTTAACCAAAAGCGTGATCCGCATACCAGACTCTACCATTTTGCCAAGTTTGGTGTAATTCCGTTCAGCGGTTCAAGCTGTAGCCGTGTCTAAAGGTCCTATGGAAATTAACATGGGGAAAACACGTTTTGGGACCCCCCTTTTTTCTCAGCCCCCACTTGACTAATCCCTCCAAAACTCTCAGGGAAGGAGAGGAGCGGAGCGGGCCATCTTCTTTGAGAAATTTGCGAAGATTCATTAACCAGCGCCAAAGTTATTCCCAATAGAATGTTGAGGATTTTCTATGGAAACTAGGTCCTAACTATATATACCTACTGGCGACCGCCAGTAGGTAATATATATATATATATATATATATATATATATATATATATATATATATATATATATATATATATATATATATATATATATATATATATATTACCTACTGGCGGGCGCCAGTAGGTAGTTATAGTTAGGATTTTTTTCAATGTTGAATCTCAAAATTCTATTTGGAATAACTTTGGCACCGGTTGACGAATCTGCCTGAAAATTTCCTGAACATGGCCTCGTCGAGCTCCGGTCCTTCCTTGAAAGTTTGGGGCGGATACGTCAAGAGGGGGCCAAGATAAAAGGGGGGTCCCAAAACGCGTTTTCCCCATGTTAATTTCCATAGGGCGGTCGATTTCACTTTTAGCCCGAACGGCTGAATGGATTTCCACCAAACTTGGCAAAATTGTAGGGACTGGTAGCCCGATGTGCCTTTGCTATGTCTCAAGATGTGTGCTGTAGTGGATTTTGAGTAATTTAGGTTCAAAAAAATATATATATCTATAGGCGCTCTCCGGTGCGCGCACCGGAGAGCGCTCCAGGCGCGCCACGCGACTTGCGCGCAGGAAGCTGATTGGCTCTCAGTTGTCTGTAAACATTCTAAACAGTCCGGAGCGGCCGCCATCTTGTGTCTCGGTAGGATCGAGAGACGAGAGGTGGCCAAAACAAAGGGGGATATGACCATAAGGGGGCAGAGTAGACACCCCCTGTACCCCTAGGTTTGATGTGGGGGCCATTAAAGGGCCCCGCGGGGTCTCACTTTTTTTTTTTTTTCGATTTTCGCGGGGGAAGCGCCTGGTGCGCGCACCGGGGAGCGTATCGAGGAGGGTACTATGGAAAAATAATCACTTCAAAAAATTGTATGTTTATTAATTGTTTTTTTTTAAATTTTTTATTTTATGTAAGTACCTACATGTAGGTACTAATGAAGAGACTTAAATTTAATGTACACCATCTTCTTTGTAGACATCTTGCATGTTGTTATTGTATTTTTTGTGGTATATGGAATTCATAACATAGTCTGTCTGGAAAGGAGAAACAGATCTTTTAAGCACTCCCTGAGAATTTCTAGGGGATCATGAGTAGTCTATCCTGCTCCCTTATGAAAATGAGGTGTAAAATATTCATATGAGATAATATAGTGGGAGAAAGGTAGTAACTATGAGTAAACTTACTATGTAACAGAAAAATAGTTGAACAGTATACTATAAGTCTCACTTTATATTTTAAACATTTTTGGTAATACTTTATGAATTACATATAAAAATGAATATTGTCTCAAACAATTTGAAATTATTAAATATACATTTATTCCTCTGATTCTTTTTCATAATTTAATAAAATTTCTAACATAATATTGTCCGGAATTTCCTCATAATTATAAGTACATGATTCCATTTCTTCCAAACATTCTATTAACTGTTCATCCAAAGAGTCATCCATGAAATCTACTTCATCTTTTTGCTCTTCTGGTTTTTCCACCTTTATTTTGATAGAAGTAACATTTCCTTGATTTTCTCCTTCCATTTTCTTTCTGAAAATTGCATACAAATTAACTATATTAGTAGAGTTAGGGTACTGTATACCAGAGAAGCCTAACTCAATCCATAACTATTACAGAGAAGTCTATCTCTATCTATAACTTTTACAGAGGGATAGTATATAACTAACAGAATATTTTTTCAGAAATTAACTTAAAGTGTACAATATACTTCCATAATAACAATTTACCTTGGAGAAATCAGTTGAAGTTGTCAGTGTAATTTGTTCTCAAATGTACTTCTGGAAGCAGTAGTCAAAATGGCTGTGTTTCCCTCTCTTCTTTTATATATATTCTTGTACTTAACCAATGAAACGTCAGGAAATAATCGTAGAAAATGAAAGAAAGTTTTTAATTGGTTGTAAATTCTAACATTTCATATGTGTTTTTGTCATGTAATTTGCCTCAGGATATTTAGTCAGGCCTACAGCATAATTTTCTCAATGGAATTCCATCAAATTTGGGTAAATGGTAGGGACTGCTATGTAGTAGGGCCTATTCTATATTTGATGAAAGTGTCTCCAGTGGTTTTTTTGTAAATTGCCTTCCCACCTTTTTTTATCGAGCGCTTACCGGTGCGCGCTCCTTTACGCGCACCGGCAGCGTTACGGGAGTCCTCCATTTTGTGTTTCGGTACAATCGAGACACAAGATGGAGGGTAAACAATGTTCGGTATGGGTAGAAGGGGGCACGGTAGAGACTTCTTGACCCTCTAGGTTTTCTGAGGGGGGCTTAGGAGGCTCATAAAGGTTAAAAAAAAAATTCTTTCATTTTCCACGGGGGGAGCGCCTGGTACGCGCACCGTTAAGCGTACCCGAAAGCGTACTATTGTGAAAAATAGTGAAAAAAGTTAGAAAAAGATAAACGTTTTGAATGATCAGAGGTAGGGTAGCTCTGAAAAGAGCTTTTGGGTTTTGTGGTTGATTTAGGTACCTACAAGTAGGTTCCAATGCACATTCTTAAATTCAGGAGGAATATTCTATTCCCTTCATCTGAGAAGTGCACACCATCTTCTCTGTAGATGTCTTGCATGTTGTAACGAAAGTTATTATTGTATATTGAACCCATTCCATAGTCTCTCATGTAAGCAGAAACAGATTTATTCACATGTTTCAGTGCTTTCTCAAATTGTGGACAAAATTGGTTGGACCAGTTCCATTTCTGTCTTTGGCATATATTGGAATATACCAAGGCAGTTTGTGGAAAAAGTGTCATTAATTGATCAAAGGTGTCCTTTAAAAGCGTTTCCAGACCAACCCCAGTCATAGTGCCTAAATCATTTCCACCACAGTGCACTATTAAGAGGTCAGGTTTTGGCAAATGCATAAAGGTTTTCACAATGGTATCAATTGGTGACATTTTAATCCTCTCTGGCCAATCCACTTGATTTCCACATTTGATAAATCAAGGTTGTGAAAATGTCTGCTATCTGCATACCTTTGAGCCCAGTGGATGTAGCTGTGTCCAAGGATCCAGACAGAAAACATGATGAGAGATGGTTCTGATGCAGTCAGATGATGTGTGGGAATGAAATAGCAGTTGGAACAGTAGGAGTTTACAAAAATATAATTGTGGAGTTTCACTGCTTTTGAATCAGAAGCAATGATTGGTGGATTCAGATAGTTGAAAACTTAAAGTTAGGGTGCATGGTTGTGTTGTGTTTAAGAAGCAATTTGAATGGTTAAAAAAAAGTCACTAAAAGCTAAAATACTCTGGATAGGCTGGTGTATTGAGAGGTCAAACAGCCTTGCTGAGTTAATTTGCAACATTGTACAATAAACTTTTGAACCTGAGAGTTCAGTTAGGAGGGAGTTGCTATGGAAACAGATAGAAAGATCTGAGAGGGGGAAGGGTGTTGGTTTGAAAATAGTGAGGGAAAACTTTTGATTGGTTGAATTAAGGCATATGTGTACAAAGTTAGAGATTTTCTATGCCAGTCTTGGTTTCAGTGTATTGAGTGCACACTTTTTGCTCTGCTAAAGAGAAATTGGTGTGTGTGTCTGACACTGTTTTCAATCTTCCAAAGCTTTTGTAAAGGTAAGTAATGATTTATTTAATTTACATAGAGACTTGTTTGCTCTATGGAGAATATTTAGAAGCAGATAGTTATGTTTTAGAAGTCAAATGGTATGCTAGTATATAAGTCCTGTGTTGTGTTTCTTATATGTTATTGAAAAATCGATTTTTGGGTGCAATTGATTGGTATTTGCATTTGGCCCTTTTTTATGATTGCCTTGTGCAGCTGATGCATCACTTTAAACATGGATAATAAGTGATGCACTGGTGGCGCAAGGCCTTCATAAATAAGGCTCTGACTTTGTTTGCTGTTGATTTGATTTTTGATTTTTGATAATGCTTGATATCAACATTTGAAAGATAAAGGATTTGTTTTTGGGGAAACAGTGATGTTTCAAAAGTGATATTCTGTGCTTGTACATAGGTTGTGCGCAGTAATTTTTAAATGTTATTCAAAAATCGATTTTTGGGTGCAATTGATTGGTATTTGCATTTGGCCCTTTTTTATGATTGCCTTGTGCAGCTGATGCATCACTTTAATATGGGTAATAAGTGACGCACTGGTGGCGCAAGGCCTTTATAAATAAGGCCCTGACTTTGTTTGCTGATATTGAGTGGTTGTACATAGGTTCTGCGCAGTGTTTCTTACATGTTATTCAAAAATCGATTTTTGTGTGCAATTGATTGGTATTTGCATTTGGCCCTTTTTTATGATTGCCTTGTGCAGCTGATGCATCACTTTAAACATGGGTAATAAGTGACGCACTGGTGGCGCAAGACCTTCATAAATAAGGCCCTGACTTTGTTTGCTGATATTGAGTGGTTGTACATAGGTTCTGCGCAGTGTTTCTTTCATGTTATTCAAAAATCGATTTTTGGGTGCAATTGATTGGTATTTGCATTTGGCCCTTTTTTATGATTGCCTTGTGCAACTGGTGCATCATTTTATACATGGGTAATAAGTGACGCACTGGTGGCGCAAGGCTTTTATAAATAAGGCCCTGACTTTGTTTGCTGATATTGAGTGGTTGTACATAGGTTCTGCGCAGTGATTCTTACATGTTATTCAAAAATCGATTTTTGGGTGCAATTGATTGGAATTTGCATTTGGCCCTTTTTTATGATTGCCTTGTGCAGCTGATGCATCACTTTAAACATGGGTAATAAGTGACGCACTGGTGGTGCAAGGCCTTTATAAATAAGGCCCTGACTTTGTTTGCTGATATTGAGTGGTTGTACATAGGTTCTGCGCAGTGATTCTTACATGTTATTCAAAAATCGATTTTTGGGTGCAATTGATTGGAATTTGCATTTGGCCCTTTTTTATGATTGCCTTGTGCAGCTGATGCATCACTTTAAACATGGGTAATAAGTGACGCACTGGTGGCGCAAGACCTTCATAAATAAGGCCCTGACTTTGTTTGCTGATATTGAGTGGTTGTACATAGGTTCTGCGCAGTGTTAGCATTAAAAAAAACTATGAAATTCACTGAAAAAACCATAGGTTTCACACCAGTTATAGTTAGGAATTAGCATTTAAAAAACCTATGAAATTCACTGAAAAAACCATAGGTTTCACACCAGTTATAGTTAGGAATTAGCATTTAAAAACCTATTAAATTCACTGAAAAAACCATAGGTTTCACACCAGTTATAGTTAGCTGGAAATTGTACTGATATAAAACCATTGAAATTCCCACTTTATAGTTAGTCGGACTCACTATAACTTGCGCGTGCAATGCACTGCTGATGACATCACATATTACATCACTCATGACATGGTCAGTGACATCACTCATGACATCACTGATGACACCATCCTTGTGACACAGTGACAGACCTCCTCTCACTGTAAAGTAACCTTTGAAACACATATTGAAAAATAGAAACTAACATTTTCAAAAAATTGCATATACCCATACCAGTTACAACAACCAATTCAGTAATTTCACCATCTAGATACAAATTCACACATTCACCAACAGTTTTATGTATTCACTCATACATATACTCATTCATCATATGTAGTGATACCCCTATTCATTCTGTTACACACCGACAGTCATCAAAAACTTACTCATACATATACTCACACATGCAAATAAACTAATAAACATCCATTTATTTGCATATACAACTATACACACATTAGCACATTACTTCTAAGGAAACTTACACATACTTACTCTCTTAAACAATGACTTACAGAAACACATACTTATTTAAACAGGAACTCTTTCAATCTCTCACTCTCACATATACTTATTTATATACATCAATGCTCATATATACAAGATTAAAACATATGTAGTTACTCATAAAGACACTAGTGAGAGAGGCATTCACTCACTAACACACACATATACACACTCATCCACCCATACAGTCCTGCACATATGCTGTCTTCAAAACACATATAAATAATGAGTTTTGCATTCATGCATCTATGTGGTAAGTAACACCCCACCAAACCATACAGACACTCATACTGATACTAAAAAAAATCTAATAACCCATATACACACACATGTAGCTACTCACCAACCCATGCAGCCACTTGTACACAAAGTAAAACACTGATACATATATTTAAATATTTAAACATTACTCGCTAATATATGTATTCACTAAGATACACTTAATAAGCCAGTTAACCAATCAATTTTTTTTTTAAAAACATCCATTTAGACACTTATTTAAACATTTATTCTTCCATCGACCTTAACATATACATATATAAAATATATTTATTTTTCAGAAAGATACACATTCACTGGACGATGTCATCAGTGATGTCATTTGAGATGTCATCAGTGATGTCATGAGTGATGTCACTGACCATGTCATGAGTGATGTAATATGTGATGTCATCAGCAGTGCATTGCACGCGCAAGTTATAGTGAGTCCGACTAACTATAACGTGGGAATTTCAATGGTTTTATATCAGTAACATTTCCAGCTAACTATAACTGGTGTGAAACCTATGGTTTTTTCAGTGAATTTAATAGGTTTTTTAAATGCTAATTCCTAACTATAACTGGTGTGAAACCTATGGTTTTTTCAGTGAATTTCATAGGTTTTTTAAATGCTAATTCCTAACTATAACTGGTGTGAAACCTATGGTTTTTTCAGTGAATATATATATATATATATATATATATCGATTACCAGTCCACATCCACTCTGATCAAGGAAGGCACTGACACCGTGAAATTCAACTCAAGAAAGGTGATTTATTCCATCATGCTGCAAAAAAACGCGTTTCGGCGGAAGCCTCCGCTTTGCTCACTTCATCTGCCAAAAGTGACGCTGTCAATTATATACATTCCAACACATTCAAAAACGCAATGGTGTGACTGGCTGTTCATCACCATGGTTACCATGAGTCATGACATGATCGGCAATGAACATAGAAGAGTTAAATGCACTCCTCAAGTACATATCGCATTAGCCACTTTAAAATTGTAAACAATGCTTTCATGATCCCTTGTAGTGATGTGAAGCAATTCAATTATAAATACAATCATGTTAGGAAATTATAAACAAAGTGACAAGTAAACCGATTTTTACAATTTACATCATTGCACAACTGGCATCATCGTGCTTGTATTAAAACGTGGGTAGTTCAGCACCAAACTAGTAAATATGCAGAGTTGTATTGCGTTCACATAATAAGTAATTAAAGTGCAGAGATTAAAATACATCCTAATTATTTTGTTCTGGGTTCATGCTGTTCCTGACTGAGGTCACACTTCATGATTGTACGGCCCTCAAAATGCTGGTTCGGTGTGCCAAGAAAAATACATAACAAGGATTATATATATATATATGGCTGTCACAAACACATTTTCATATTAGCGAAATAAAAAAAGTGACTCATAAAAATAAGTGCTCAAAAGTGAAAATGTGAAGTCAATTGTGAACTATATACATGACATGTACAGGTAGCATATAAAGATGGATCTAATTTGTTGGTTTGGTCCTATATCAAAATACAACGCTTGAATTCAAAAGACCAAAGGTGAGTGTCAGAATTGGGTCAAGGAAACTGCTAGGAAATGAGCAAGGATAGCGTTGACGTTTCGACACAAAGGTAAGCACAGATTGTCATGCGCCATGGTGGGTCTTCTTCAGGACTGGGGAAGTGGATATGGACAGCCTATAAATTAATTAAACAACGTCAGGTGGTTTCCAATGGTAAGTAATAAATCTCCCCAAAAAAACATTGGTGTAAGGACTTACCAATTGGTAGACAAGTACAGAGATGCATTATTCGCAATTTCCCAGAATGTGCTGAGGTCCAGCGGCTGTGACTGATCCGGGAATTAGGAAAATGTCAGTCATTACATAGGCTCAGCAAAATGAAAACCTGAATCAGACAGTGTCAGTGAGATAAATAAACTTACCCCATGGTCATAATTAAATGATACTGCGTTGATATCTCGGTTGGACGGCAACCGTTTTTGATAAAGGGAAGATACACCATCCGGTTGGAATGAAAAAATAACAATCAATTGGTATTTGGGCAAAGGTAAATGAATATCTAGCTAAATGTGTGTAAAAAAGGCTGTTTCTTACCTTAGACAAGGTAATTATTGTAAAATGGCACAATAAAGCTCCATTAGGTGTTGATTGGGTATCACAAACTCCAATAAAATCTAAGAATGAAAAGTGAGGCAGGCCAGTCAATAAATGAAGCAGAGGGGGAAAGATCACACCTAGCGGATAGAGGGGATACAAGAGTTCTCAGCGTACCTTAGATATCAGCAATTGTATCTAGGCATAGTTCCACCGTTCAATTGGAATCTGAAAATAATAGTTGAAAATGTCCTGATGAACTAATTGAAGTGTAACTAGCAAAACGTGTGAAAAAATCATGTGTTGTAATTTGATATAGGACCGAACCAACAAATTAGATCCATCCTTGTGTACCACCTGTACATGTCATGTATATAGTTCACTATTTGACTTCAACTTTTGCACACTTATTTCCACAAGAGTCACTAGTTAATTTTGCTAATATGAAAATGTGCTTGTGACAGCCATATATATATACAAGATAAAAGTAAATTGTGTTTTCTCCAACTCGCGTATTTGTTCCTTGGTGCGTTCATTCTATACAAGTGATCTTTAAAATTCATTTGATTAGATGCTTTCTGAATGTATTTGTAGAATTGTATTCACTACTTGTATTATGCCCTGATAGGTAAATGTTTACCACTGTGGTGGCATAGAGATGTGAGGATGAATGTGTGCGTGACACATGTAAAAGTTTAACCCCATCATTACAATAAGCTCTTATGTGCAAAGCAATTAACAAGTCCCAAACTATATGTCCATATTTTGTACAAGACATCCTCAAAATATCATTTTATGCAAAAAAATGTTTGGGAGTAGAAATACAACAACAGTCTGCTTGCAAGGGAGAAAGGAAAACAAATGATGTTCTTAATACAGAAGGAGAAGGGGACTACTTGAAAATTGTACCTATCTTACTCTAACTTTAATAGGTTGTGTGACACTTATCAAGATGTCTATTCTACCTCATATTATGAATCATAATTTTTGACTATGTAGCATGTTTATTGTCTAAATTGAAACAGGTCAATCATTTTTTATTAATAAATTATTCAAGAAGCCGAAACTCAAGTTTCCACATTCTTAAAAACAGCAAAACTCCCAAAGAAAACAAGATATAAAACGTTAATGGATTTTTCAAAAAGATCTTGTACTGTTTTTGAACAAAAGGGTTTTTCTTTTTTTTTGTCTTAAAATTAGTGTAGAGATTTGGGTTTACATATTCACTCCACTCAGTTGAAACCATGGTAGGATTCTGGTTTGGGGATAGTTAACCAGTTTGTTATACAGGGCAGGATGATCTCTTGGGAAGAAGTGCAGGCCAGATGTTTTGGTCAAAATAAACTTTATTTTTTTTTAATTTCTTCAAATTATTCATTTTTTTAAAAAATGTAATCTCATATTCAATAGCCCCTCTGCAAAATTGCCACTGCACTGTATATTTTGAAGTTGACTGGCGTGGGTAATTGGTATTGCTTAATGAGCTCCCAAGACAAATCCCCTCTAGTATTAAAATTTTTGGAGAAAGTTTCACTTCAAACTCAATGTGTTTTTTCCTATCAAGAATGGCAAAAAATATCAGTTACAGGAAACAAGATATTGAGAGCTGCAAACTATAAAATAATGCCATTTCTTGCTCACTGGATGGTATACTATACCCCAGAAGTTTTAAATAAAATGTATCCAGAGGTGGAAAATAGCTTTTTTTCGGTGTGGCACCTTATTGGAAGGGGGATGGCAGCATATTTTTTTTCTCTTGCCCTAAATTGAAAACATTTTGAGAGAAAATATTTGAATATTTTAGTAGGGCAATTAAAAAAACGTACAAACCTACAGTAGAACCTGTTCTGTTTGGGATAACTGGTAGGGAGGTTATATTCTTGAAAACTGAGGGCCATTTTCTTCCTATTTTAGTGATGGTTGCTCGTTCATTAATTTTACAAAATTGGAGATCATTGGAAGTACCTTTGTTCGGGAAATGGCTTATTAAAATGAAACATACGAAGCAATTCGAAGAAGCTTATGCCAATCAGGTGAGGGCAATTAACACCTTGGCTGCTAGGCGTTTTCCCCCTCCTGTGCTGAAAATTACCATTTTGCTGGTGTCATGACGAGCTCAGCTCGTCATCAGCACAGCTCAACTGTGCATCATGACGAGCTGAGCTTGTCATGAGCATCGAAAGGGTTAAGGAGTTTTCATGGATTTGGGAACATTTTGTTGATTGTTAATTTGATGATGGATTTTGCTTTATATGTTTTGTTAATTAATGAACACAATTTTGTAATTTGGACTTAGTTCTCAGCATTTGTAAAGGGCAAGTATTGTATAACTCTTGTTAGCTCTGCTCAATAAAAAAAAATAAAAAGAGAAGGGGACTTGGAGTGGGGTGGGACAACATTAATTTAACATGTCAGGGGGCATTTGGGGAACCAGTCTATATACAGGAGGCAAAGTAACTAATTGTGCCAAAAAAAATTGTCCAACAGGTTGTGTCCTTCTGTTCATCCTCAATTTCCAAAATGTCCAGGTCCTCTCAGTCTGAAGTGGGCTCCTGGCTGGCCAGTGAAGGACCAAGCACCACAAGGGATTGGACACACACGCAGTACAAGGGAAACAATGTAGGGCAAAAACAGGGGGAATCATTGAGGGTGGTGTGGAAGGGATGTTAGATTGGACAGACAACATTGCTGCACCCAAGGAAGTTACACTGGCAGTGAAGGTAGCCATGGCTCTTGCATTTTCCTCATGCATCAGACACCTCTCTGTACACATCTGCAGCATGCTGTGAGAGGCCATGTCTAGCTGACCCTCACATGCCCACATAACCTCCTGTGGTGTCACATGAGTTACAACACAGGGAGGGGTTTGGGTAGAACATGATGGGTGTGGTACCTCAGATTCTGAGCCGATGTTGGTGTCTTTCTGGCAGCCACTATGAGGGGGCCAGTTGCAAGGAATGCAGCTGGAGGCCCCGATGGAATGGAGGTCTCTAGAGTTAGGGAGGTGCTGATGGCAGGTCCAGGTTGCGCTGTGGCCTGCCCCAGGGGTACCTCACCAAAAGGAAGGGTTGTTTGGTCTTGGGAGAGTAGATCTCCCTCCACCAGAGATATCCATTTCTCCTCACTGGATTGTCAGCTTTTGTGAGCGAATATCAAAAGGTTAGACTCACAACTTAGCAATCCTAATAGCCAAGACCCCATATGGATGTGTGACCCCCCAATCGTCATTTGTGTTATCTCATACAAAGCAACACAGCAGTTGATATTTGTCAGAAAACAAAAGTACAGAGACTCCATATCACAGGCCCGTTGCATTACCATCTGGACTCTCTGTGATCTCCTTTTGTAGACTGTGTTTGGAGGCTGACTATGTAGCAGCGACAGGACACACAGATCTAAATAATACCAAAGCTGAGGTTTGGTCAGTGCAGATGTGTGAACCACCAAAATCGAGTGAGATGTCCATGTCTGAGTCAAATCAGGAGATCACAGTAAACAACCACGTAATGTAAGCTCCTAATCACTGACAATTGTATAGTGTGACCAGAGGAGAATGAAGTCTGCCCTTGGCTTATTAAGTTATGTGTCTTGTTCTGATGTGTTCAATCACTACATCATGATTTGTCTTACATTTCTGTGGGCTAATGTGGCCAAGAGTACAAACCGCAGGACAAGGTTCGGAACAGGATGTCTTTGGTGCGCCAGCGGCCACAACCTCTTTCTACAAGTGAGGAAGAAGAGGATGAGGTGGGACCTTTGACATCAGCAGGCAGGGGAATTGAGCCCACCAGCAGGAAGATACCTCTTGTACTACGGACTGGGTGGAGGCTAAGGACATTGAAGGGGGAGAACTGGAGTCCTAACTTTACTACTCCTAAACTGAGAAAAATCCTAATTTTAAGACTTTTGGCATTCACAGAAGGCATTTAGGCGTCCTAAAGTCAGGACTCCTAACTTCTGTGAATAACAAAATGAGTAAGTGCCTTCTGTGAATACCAAAATGAGTAAGTGACTTCAGTGAATACCAAAATGTTAGTAAGTTCAGGATTTTGTCTTAAGTTAGTTCTGTGAACCGGGCCCAAAGACATGAAACAAAAGAGTTGTCTGTTGTGTTACGGTAAAGATGGTGGAAGCACTGCTGTGTATCCCAGAGGCATAGTGACAGATTCACCCAGAACATCATCACTCACATTGGGGGCCCATCATTAATGGGGGAGTCCAATCTGGTGGGGGAAAACACTCAAACAATGCAGTAGTTAGGCCATTTTGTGATTCAGACACCCATTCTCAAAAGGTCCGGGAAGGTCTCCCAGAACAAATACATCTCTGAGTCAAGAGATTCCTTAGGGTCATCAACTGCACTGATTGCTGGCATTGACACATGACCTGATGCATGGTCAATCTTTTGAATTTTGGCAAAAGCTGTGGCTTGCAAAGTAGTCTCAGGATGTAATTTGTGGACAGAGTCATAATTATCCAACTTTCATCATTGACAATAGACTGCAAACCAAATTTGGTCCATAAAACAACAGGTTGCTCATGTGAAAAAAGTGGCAACTAGCTGATCATTGACTTGCATTACCTGACCTCTCATGTGAAATGGCCCGACTGCCTGGATTCAGAGCTAGCTGAGGTACAAGAGGTATGTGTAAGCCATGACTTAAAGCTATGTTGTGCAAAACACAGCAGGCTAATATAATCTTGCACACAACTTCAGGGGAGTACATAAGCACACCCCCTGTACAGTCAAGACATCTGAATCGCGACTTCAAAAGATCAAAAGTGGATCTATGATGGCTCAAGTTTGTATGTGTGCCCAATTGTACCTACGCTGAGGTACAGTGGTTGGACGTCTGTAAGGTGTGAGGAGTTGTGGGGAAAGTGCATACCCAGCATCGCCTGAGGAGGGAAGATAGGGTAATAGATTACATGTATCTCTTAAATTTGAACCGAAGATGATCTATACTTTGGTACATGCAGCGTCTGTTGAGTCAGTGCATGTGGCTTGATGATTCTTATTGTACAATGGTTGTTAATGTAAGGTGCCATTCATACAATTTATGTACACACATCCCTCATTTTTAGTGCTTGGTGCTTACCCAGTAGCCGCATGTTGCCAAATTCTACCGCAGCCATCTGCCGGGCCCGAGGTGACATACGGAATACAAAGCTTTCATGGGTACTCCCTGGAAACACTGCATGCACATCAATGAATCTCCCACTGGCAGCCCAGACTGCCTGCACATTGATAGAATGCCATTGGTGCCTGCTGCAGAAGATGTGTGCAATGCGGTGGGGGCTGAAGAGCCACATGGGTACTATCAATTGCACCAGTACACGTGGGAAGCTAGAAATCCTTAGCTGCCCTTTGTCTCCCGTCCAGTGTATGGGGCATTTGTATGTGAAGCTGTGCTCTTGAATTGATGCAGCTCAGTACCTGATGCAAGCACCACAACTGGATTGCCTGAGAGATGCCCACAAGGTCACTGGAGCCCCTTTGGAATGACAGAGTTGTAAAAAAATAGAGAGTAGAAATGTTCTTGAGACATGCTGTAATGGAATGGGCGCAGCAGGTCACAGAGCCAAGTTCCTTCTCCCACTCACATACCATCTCCAAGATAATTTCTGGAGGGGAAAGGTATCTGGACCTAACATCTTGGCTGAATATCCCAAATAGGGTGATCCTTTGTCTGAATATCCTCTCTACTCTCCTCCTCTTCCTCCTCCTCAAGTCTTCTTGCCCCATGACAAAGGGCAGAGCAACAAACACATTTAGTGACATGTTGGAAGATTTGTGTGTGTCAGATCTGATTTCATAAGTGCTGCAGGGCTGGGATTGACTGTTGGGCAGCAGTGTTTCAGCTGGAGCATGGTGGAGGATGGTAGGCACTTGCACAGGTGTTTAACACTGAAGAAAATGGTCATCCGGGCCAAATGCGGATATTCCAGCCCAGAAGCAGAGATTCCGCCCCATGTGCAGAAATTCTGGCCCGAGTGCAGGTTTTCCTGCCCTGGTACAGAAATTCTGTCCCAAGAATGGAAATTCTGGCCTTAGTGCGGATGTAAAGATATGAGTCATAAATGATTTCTGTGAATTCCAAAAGTCTTAAGTGATTTTTGTGAATACCAAAAGCCATAAGTGACTTTTGTGATTTTCAAAAGTCGTAAATTTTGACTTTTGACTCAGATTACTTTTGTGAATTGGCCACATTGTTCATATTCTAACTACTCCACCCAAGTTATGACCCACCCACATGCAAATCAGTCTTGGCTCTGGTCCTCATGGGAGCAGTACAGCCGAAACTGCCAAGCCAGATCCTCCCTGGACCGGAAACAAGCATCCTGGGGCCAGTTTTGGAGTATTAACCCTCATCAGCCAGGCTAGCTTCAAGCCAGTGTCATAGTGACTAAGGACCTATGTCTGGGCGTACCCATCCCACTTAGGGCCAACGTTCTGCGGCAACAAATGTACTGGCATAAATGTTTACAATTGTTCAGCATTCTGTCCATCAATTGCCCTCTTTTCATTTGTCACCCCGATTGGGACAGGTATGCCCAGACATGGGTCTCATGCTCTGCATGCCACTGGAGTCAAGCTAGCCAGGGTGATTAGGGGTGATGCACTGAAATTGGTCCCAGGATGCTTGCTTCCAGTCGTGGGAGTACCTGGCCTGGCAGTTCAGGCTGTACTGTACCCCTGGGGAGCAGGGTCAAGAATGATTTGCATATGGGTGGTTTTAAACAGGAATGGCACAGGGAGCAACAAAACTATGAATTTAGGCCCAGATCTCTGTACTGGGGTGAATGTTTGACATTGTTGAGCATTCTGTCCATCAATTTGATCTTTTTGCATTTGACACATTTTGCTATATTCCATGCAGGTAACCCAAGATAAGCTCAGGTAACATTCTAACGTTTCACCTAAATTGTCCCCTACATTACACACATAATGGTTTTTGAGACTGACCTTTTACCTACAACCAGCACTGCGCAAAGGAAGTGGGGTTTCCCCTAATAAATAGCTTTATATAATATGGAAGAGTATTCTTGAAAACTCAGCAGGACTATCATCTCCTGCATAATAACTATGTATACGGTTCATTCCCTAAGTCCGACAATGGCACAGCAAGGAGAACCCCTAAGGGTACCACTTTGGGTATATAAACATCAAATCTTGCTGGGATAGTCAGAGAAGAACAAGGAATTCCCTGCCGACATACTGAAACGAGACGTTGAGGTTGCTGCATGCAGATACTCCAGCTCGCAGTGCCCTGACATCCCTTGCGGGGTGTTCATCTCAAGACCAAGACAGGGTCCTACAAGTCTCTCACTTGAGGTAATGGGGTTGACTTTATCCTAGAGGGATTCTTGGCACTAGACCTACATACATGCTAGGTACACATAGGTACATCTAATTTGGACCTTATCGTAAGAGTACGCATTCTACTCTCATGTATTTTATTTATTTGCTTGTATTCATTGTTTTAGTACGATGGTAGACATCTACCATCCTTTTACTATGTTAGGGCTTATAATCAATATCTGTTACTGTCTAATGGTTATTGCAGCACACCTTTTTTACTCAAGAATGACGCTGGTTCAGTAAATGCTTATTAAAAAACGTCCGGGCGGTTTATTCTGTGTATCTCTCTGAGAAGAAGTGAGCACGAGTCACTGAGTGAAAACTAATGCACTGTTTCCACTGCCCTGAGGGATCAGGGTTGTCATGTTTGATAGTTGCCATGAACCTTTCTCTCCTTGGTAAGAGGTGTTTCTAGTGGCACTGTGAGCAAGCTGATATACAGGCTAACATACCCGGTGGGGGTGTCTAGAATCAGTCTGACACCAATGCCACAGTCTATCCTGTCTAAACGCACAGATCCTACATAAGTTTATAGGAACTACACAACAATACAGGCAGCATCTTTTTTTTCTTGTTTAACCTTCTTTTTATTTTTGCTGCATGTGCTTGCAATAAAATTAAATGCATCATGTTGCCAAAGCTTGTTTTAAGTTTAGGCCTTATATTCTGAAGAAGTTAGGATTTTTTAAACATCGTCCTATAAATCTGCCACATCCAACTGCCTCCATTCAGTTTAGAGTCATTCGCAGGTAAAAGTTAATGTATGAGGATCTTACAATAATAAATGCATACACGCTTGCAGGTTATATTTGTGCTTCTTTGTTATTACATGCGTCCCAGTTGGCATTGCTGTATCCACATAATACACCTTTTTTACCGTAGCCCGAAAACATCCATTTCATTGAAAGAGTTTATTTTACCATGCCCGTATGTAAATAAATGTGTAGATTTCCATTTGGTGTTTCCGAATAGAATACGTAAGTGATGTTTTGCTGTTTATAGAGCTTAATCACTTTAGTTCAGATTGTCTGATTAAGTATTATGAGATAGTCTTTTGGTGGATCTTATGACTTTGAGTCAGACTATTCATAAGCTTAAGAGAACAATGAACATATGGCCAAAACCCTACCCTATTCTTCACTACCTAATGATATTACTTAGTTCAGTCTGTCCGTCTAGGGGTCCCTAGCCTGGTTCTGTGACATACTTTGTAATGTGTCCTCAGCCTCACTGGCATCTCTACTGCTTAATTTGATTTGAGCCGGTGGTTCCAGGTGGGGGCCAACTGCACATATGTTTGAGGACCACCATTTATTTTCCATCAGCAAAATCTGATCCAGAGCAAGAGGGAAAAAACCAGAAAAGAGAAACAAAAGTAGGAAGAGAAAAATGGAACAGATTAACACGAACACTGACAATCACGTTCCTTGTGTATATACTGATTTATATTTTCTGTACCAGGACATTAACTGCTTTGTAAATTTTCATGTTACTTAGGGCTGGTGCCAATCTTTTGCCTAAGAAATGCCCATATTAGGCTTGCAAGCACTGATTAGTTGTGGTTATGATCAAGCAGGTTCTCTGACCAATCAACAATAGTGTCAGGCTTTGCTTAGATATAACCAGTATGTCACAAGTCATTAGTATGGTCGCCACTTAGTCTGCTTTATAAGGCATCTACTGTCTGGAAGTTGCTGCTGGGTTTCCATGCAATGGGCAAAGGGTACCAACCAGTTTACCAAGATTTACTGGAGGAATGTACACGGTAGCCATCTGCAAAGGTTGCTTGTACATTGACTGCTCGACGCAATTACTTACCCGACAATCACTATGTCCCACATGCATCATTGTTTGAAATTGCGTTTTCTTATTTGCGATTGTGAAGGAATCGCATTTAAGAAATCGCATATTGCTATTCATCATTATTTTCGCATTTTTTTTGCGATTTGCTGTGAATTGCAATTTTGAGCGAATCGCATCAAAATTGTGATTTCTTAAGTGCGAAGTCGCATTTACCGAATTCGCATTGAGCGAAAAACACCACAGGATGAATTCCATTACTGTGATTGCCAGGAAGCCAGTAAAGCAATCACAGGCACCTGTGAAGTGGTTTGAAAGTGGCTCTGGCAGTTGCTTTTGGAGTCTGTTTGGAGAGGTTGCTGCTGGAGTTCGTGTGCGTCACTTTCGAGGAGAAATACAGATGGAGAATCATGTGGAAGATGGGTCCTCACGAAAAAGGAAAATTAAGTTTTCAGATAAGGAACTTGAAATCCTAATTGAAGAGGTGACTGACAGGCATGATCAACTTTTTGGAAAGTTGTCGCATAAGGTGCCTGATGTAGTAAAAAGAAATATTTGGTTAAACATTCAAACCAAGGTAAATGCTGTAGGTGTGGCCCACCGTGAAATCAGCAACTTACTAAAAAGGTGGTACGACTTGCGCAGTCGTGCAAAGGAGAAAATTGCATCCAGAGTGAAATCTGCAAACAAAACTGGAGGTGGAACCCCTAAAGACATACCTACTACCCCTTTGGATGACCTTGTGGAAGGGACACTTTTGACCGAGGCAGTTGTTGGTGTACACAACATAGATACGTCTGATCTCATCACCCCCTCTGAAGGTAAGTGTGATTATAAAATGGATACAACATGTAATTTTTTGTAACATTGTGGCCTATTGCATCGTGGAAACAGGGAAAGTGTTTGTTAAAGAAAACCATTTACTCAAGTCATTTCATTTTAAGAAGTTACCAGCTTTAGATCACAAACATATCCATGCTTTAAGCAAAGCATCTTGGGAAATGTAGTTTTCAAATACATGTTGTTGGCTGAAATACATAGTGAGACACCGCGCAATGTCAATGTTAATGAAAGCATGTCAAGGAAGCAAATAGTCATTTTGAAATGTTGTTTTGATTTAAACATTTGAAAAGCAACATGGAAAGTAAAATATATCTTTCACCTTTTCCCTAACAGAATTACTTCAAGAATTGATAGAGCAAGATTTGCGGGATTTCGGAACCCTTGAACTAAATGTAAATGAAGAGGCAAATAATCCCAGTACTTTCCACTGCAAATCTGCCAACAAATGAAAGGCAAAGAGTACGGCAGTTATTGCAAACTGATTCAGAAGAGGGTGGCAGTCAAAATGTACATGAGTCAAGAACTGATCCCAGATCAGCAGTCACCAACGCAAGGCCTAGTAGGCGAAGGAGGCAAAGTCAGTTTTATAGACGACGTCCAAGAACAGCAAACTTGGCCACATTTGAAGACGGCTCATGCACTGGCAGTGTTGTTGAGGACAACATTTTGAAAATACAGCGCCTGCAAGGTAAAGATGTCAGAATAATTAAAGCCAAAATTGGACATATGTCTAAACAACTTGTTGCAATTCACAGCTCCATGAATAGGATGGTGGAGGCTTTGACAAAAGGCCATGAGACAACTGCAAAGAAACTGAACAGGATTGCTAAGTCTTTGGAATCAATGTGCACTGTCATGAAAATGCAACAAAAGGAAAGTTCGAATAGGCACCTGAGGCTAATGACCAGCTTACATGGTCAGAATAGACAGTTGTCTCGTATATCAAATTGTGCAGCAAAAATCAGCAAACAAAATGCAGTCATGCATGACAAATCAAATGATGTTTTGGGTGACATTTCAAGGGGAATGTTGAGAGGGAATGATGTAGTAGAAGCTACAAACATTTGTGAACCACCAGGGATTTAAATTTCAAATGATAACAGTGTCGAGGGTTTACAAAATGGACACCCACCAGAGTCTTCGAAATCTTGTACAAGACGTAGTAATAGGAATGTTAAAGATGGGAGCAAAGTGGATTTGGTGAAAGGTAAAATATCTGGGAAGGCTTTAGGTCTGCGAGGGCGTAAAAAGTAAAATAAATTCTACTTCATGAAAACATGACTGTTAGGAATATGTAGCATTTACCAACACTTTGCCATTTATAGGTTTTTGTTCAATACAAACTTGTCAAGATTTTATTTAGTTAACTGGGAATAAAGCGCCCGGCCCTGATGGGCTCTCAATTGACCAGTTAAAGTGTGAGCCCGATTTCTGGGCCCCATTGCTCTGCAACGTTTTTAATAATTTAACAACCGGGCAAATTCCAGAAACATGGTCCTGTAGCATAATTGTCCCCATTTTTAAGAAGGGTGATAGGCTGGACCCTGGGTGTTACCGCCCCATTTCATTAATCGATAACACCTTGAAAGTTTTGGGGCGGATTATATTCAAAAGGATCAGAACTTAGGCAGATGAGAATAATATCCTACATTCCAGCCAGCTTGGTTTCCGCAGTAGCGTTGGAACGGTGGAACAATGCTTAAACCTGAACCTGATTATGGCAAAATATAACATAGCTAAGAAATCCCCTTTATATTTTGGTTTTATGGACTTGAGCTCAGCTTTGGATTTTGTTAACCGTTCCCGCCTATGGTCCATCCTTCCAGAGTATGGTTTAGATGATTACCTGGTCCATTTTTTAGCCTTTTTACATCGTGATTTAAAAGCATGTGTGCGTGTAAATCAATCTGGTGAAGTTTCTGACGATATCAGCATCGGTAGGGGGGTCAGACAAGGGTGTGTGCTGGCCCCCCTCCTGTTTATCTTGTACATTAATAATCTAAGCGGCTCCTTGAGTACCTTAACTAGAGATGTACCCCATGTAAACAGAGTTCCCATACCCACCCTTCTTTACGCTGATGATGCGGTCCTGATGGGCCGCACTCCAAAGGCACTCCGCACTTTAATCTCAGGATTTGTTCTTTTTATGGGCAATTTAGGCTTGACAACTAATTTTAAAAAATCCCTAATCATGAGTTGTGGTCCCAAAAATTATAAAATTCCCGAGATTAAATCAGGGTCAAATGTTTTGAAAAGTACTAGTACCTTCCCTTATTTAGGGTTGTTATTCTCAAACACTGGTTCATTGCATGCACACGTATCTTATGCTAGGAATAAGTTGGGGAAAGCTATAAATTGTATCACCTCTCTGAGACAACCCAACCATGCTGATGTAATTACACCACTAGTTAAGATCTATCAAACCCAATGCATGCCAACCGGCACTTACGGCGCTGAGGTTTGGGGTTATACTAACTGTTCTAATATCCAAACGGAAGAAAACAGGTTTTGCCGGAAGGTGTTGGGTGGGGTCATCTGTTCCCCCAACTATGTATGCCACAATGAATTAAATATTTCATACATAGAAGACTTTGTAAGATCCAGACCAGTCCTCTTCTGGATAAAGATATGGAACAACCTGGCTGCCATCTTGACCCGTGAAATCATTTTGGATTGTTTAAAATGCGGTTGGGCACACCACATACCATGGTTGAAAGCGGTAAAAGATTGCCTTGAAAGCGTAGGGTTAGGGTCTTTGTTCACCACACCAAGTCTAATAAATCGTACCCATAAGACCATTATTTTTAAGGCATTATATGATTTGTACAGAGTAGAGCGGGAAAGAAAGAACCTGACTAAATGCACTGTCACAAAATATTTGGGCTACTCTGAACCCCACATTAAAAATCCTGGCCCACCATACAGGTATTTACGTTTGCATCTTGGCAGATGGGATAGGGGTTTACTGTTTCGCTTCCGAGATGGGAGTATAGTAAACTTACTGAACTTCCCTTTGGGTTACAATAAACATCTTGAAACTTTAAATTGCCCATGTAACCCCAATGTGAAACAGAGCCTTATGCATTTCTTGTTCTTTTGTGGTTTCTATAAAAAGTTTTCCGTTCATTACTTAATGCCTTATTGTAGAAAACATGAATTGACTAATTTTAAATTAGCACTGAGGTCTTTTCTATTACTGGGATCAGATGAAGTTATATTCAGGGTGAGCTGCTTCCTTACAGCTGCCGTCAGATCACGAGCCACTCTTTATATTGAGGTTTAATCATTGCACACTGCACTTTTTCTTATGCACTATAGAGAATCTCTTACTTGCACATTTTCCTTCTTTGTAAGAGTTTTCTATGTGGATATACTTACGATGTTGCTATTACCCACCCACTTTTAAACTATGTTTGTTAAAATGTACTTTTTAATTGTGTGTTTTTAAATTGTGTTTTTAAACTGAGCATAAAGTTGTTTTTACATTAGGAAGGGACTATTCGCGTGTAGATATGAAATTGAAATTTAAACTTGTTTATGTCTGATTGTTCTCTGATTTTCCAGATGTCATTATTGTAATGAAATGTTTTTATCATATTTTGTTTGTACTTTTATGGATGTTTTATTCCGAATAAAGATCTTTTGACTATTAAGTTAATTGTTTAAAAAACTAGTTTGCAAGAACTACATCTTATGTTTCATAAAATACACTTGTTTTACTTTGAAAAATAAAGACTTGTACCTTCTTTAAAAATAATTTTGTGTGATCTCTGCTCTTCTTCTCCTTCCTTCTGCTGCTTCTGGTCCATGTTGTCAGGCTGGGGGTTGCTGGGGTTGATTGTGATTTGGTGGTAGGAGATCTTCTTCATCCAAATGAATGCCTCTCTCTGTTGCCATGTTGTGTAGCATTGCACAGACTGCAACAATTTTACAGCATGTTTTTGGATTATACTGCAAACTTCCACCAGTCTTATGCAGTATGCGGAACCTTGATTTTAATACACCAAAGGTCCTCTCAATGACATTGCGAGTTGATTTGTGAGCTTGGTTGAAATGTTGCTCTTTTCGAGTTGCTGGGTTGAGGTATGGTGTTAAAATATAAGAACGGACACCATAGGCACTGTCACCTTTTTAAAAACATGGATGAATAAATGTAAGTTGCAAAACTTTTAAAAATATTTACTTTAAGAAAAAGAATATAGATTGGTTTTTTCATATTTACCTAGCAAGTAACCATCTCTAAACTGTCCAGCAAGAAGTTTAGCATGTATTGCGCTGTGCTTAAAGATGTAAGAGTCATGGGCACTGCCAGGGTAACTAGCCACTATGTCAGTGATAATGGTATTTGCATTACAAATCACTTGAATATTAAGAGAGTGGAAAGATTTCCGGTTACGGAATATATACTCATTTTCTGAGGGAGGACATATAGGTACATGTGTCCCATCCACACAGCCTATTACATGAGGAAATTGTGCCAAACTATAAAAATCAACTTTGGTTTTCAACAAATCTTGTTGAGTAGTAGGAAACGTAATATAATTCCTTATTCTTTGCAACATAGCATCCAAAAAAGAATTAAAAAATCGTGAAAGGGAGCTCTGGGACACACCACCAGCAATGGCTACTACTCCTTGAAAAGAACCAGAAGCTAGGAGATGTAGACAGCATAGGACTTGTACATGTGTAGGTATTGCTTTTGTCCTCCGAGTCTCCCTTTGCAAAATGGGATCTAAATCATTGATTAAATCTAAAATTAAATCACCAGTGAGTCGGTACCTATCACAAATCTCATCATCAGTTTGCCCAAGCAAGGTTATGCGTACTCTAAATATTCGCTCTTGGATCTGCCTTCTCCTCAATCCTGCTGCTACTCTCAATCTGTGGCGGCGTGCCAAAAAGAAAAGCGCAGCCATTCTCTAATGTTCCTTGAGGTTGTGTGAAGCCCAACAAAAGAGGGAACTTGAAAGACACCTGACTTATATACTGTGGCTGTCAATCAACAAGGCACTTGTGATATGTGAACAGCTTACAAGAGCAGTGCAAATAAATGTGAATATCAGAAGAACACTTACACACCCAAATGTCAATCAAATGTTCGCATCTGCGATTCATAAGCAAATATATTTCATGGTAGTAACAGCATAAATTATTCAATACATATGTACAAGTTTAACTACCAACATATCACAAGAATAACATTGTTTTGGGATTTGAAATTATCTGTACATACATCCTGTTACATTACAATTTATAACACACCATTGTGTGCATGTTTGAGGACACACGCCATCAGCCATTCCCATACTTTTAGATATATGGCCTGCTTTACATCATGTAATGAAAATTAGTAGTAATGTAAGGCTACTTCCACTTACAAGAAGGCCCAATAGAGCTGTTCCCATGAAGAAAACTAGTTACCCAAAGTCTGCGAAAAAATAACACCAAGTCAGACTTCTTCTAATTTTTGGTAATGCAATTTGCGATTTGCAGTAAAATCGTAATGTGCGAATTTTGATGCATAGGATAAAATCGCAAAAAAAATGCGAATCGCATGAATTGCGAGACATTTAAGGAATCGCAAATGTACTTGTGATTCCTTAAAATGCAAAAACTACTAAAAGATTCATGCATCTCAAATACATAGATTGCATTCGCAAACGGGTGAATTATGCGATTCGCACCGATTGCGAATGCAATCTACTTTGATGCATGTGGGCCTATATTTTATATTATGTATATCACTTTCGATTGGACGTCACAGCATGCATACTCTAAGATAACTGCAAATTCGAAATTTCAGTGCCCTTCAGAAAGCATGTGAGCACAAAGGTTCACCTGTTTGTGTCCTACCCTAAATTGTACTGTTTTCCAAAATTGTAGACTCATGCATTCAAGGATACTTTGTTTTCAACATCTCAGATAAGCAACACTTGCCCATGAATTTAAATGCTGATTCAATATTTGTGTCGTAGAATCCCCGTTAACAATGTAAAGGGAGATTGAGGTTGTGTGCATACAGATTGATTTTTTATGAACCACAGCAAAGAATCCATGCATTACTTTTATAATAAGCTGTGGAAATGCTGCAGCCATCTGTGAAAGAAATCTGAATTAGAGCAAAATTGGGATGGTTGATTATGTCTGGGTTTGTCACCTTTTTGCACATTTTTACCCAGCTGCAAAAACAGTTTTATTTAAACATTTCACAGCAGGTTCAAATTAGGTGTTTAAGGAATATTAAATATTTTTGTGAAATGTGTTAATTATGTGAAATGGTAAATCCTGAATTGTTAGAATCAGGACATTCACTGTTAATTGTGCTCAAATAAATGCATGGGAGATACCGCAGGAAGGATGTAGCACTCGTGATCAACTTTGCAATTATAGGATTCCTTGAAGGAACTAACACATAGTAGATACATTGCCATTAAAGACACAAAGAGCGTTTCGCATAACAAATATATGTAAAATAATTTTTTTGTGAGGATCATACCTCTGACCTGTTCTATTGTAGGTGGTAATACTGTGTCAGATTGTGAACAGGTACGTGCAGAAAACAAGGCAATCACAATTATCATCCACACTTGATCGCAGCCAAAAAGCCGAGAAGCGATAATTAATATGGTCTTAAAAGACATATGAAATACATTCCAGCTCTTTTCATCACAAAGACAATGAATAAAACACAATTTACTAATTGAGTTGATGTAGGAAAGTAAGATCTGCTTCCTACGGTTACCCCCACTTTTTGCCAAATGTAATACTATTTTTGACTAGTCTGACTCGGATCCTGCTAATCAGGACCCCAGTCTATCTGCTTTATCCCTAAACTGTTATGCTATGTACTTAGGTACACTCCAGATTGGAAACTGGGGTACCCTTGTCAGTCCCTAGTATTTGGTACACATGTACCCAGGGCACAAGTACCCCAGAGGCTTCCCATGGGCTGAAGCATGTATTATGCCACCCATGAAAGGCCATGCAAAATGGAAATACTGGCCTACCATTGCAGCCTGTGTAAGATAGTGCATGCACCACTTACCTAAGATATAGATATACTATATCTAAGGGTCACAGCACTTAAATCCTATAAGTCATCTGTTTATCAGTCCTTTACAATACTGAGGGCAGGGTGCTTGATTCTATGTGAGAGGTTGCCACTGCATGAGCAGACAGCCCTGCAGCCTATGGAGGCCATTCTCCCAGGTTGTCAGTGAAGCAGCCATTTATGGCATCATGGGCCTGATTCACAGAACTAACTTAAGACAAAATCCTAATCTTACTACTTTTGGTATTCACAGAAGTTAGGATTTTGTTTTAAGATTGTTTTAAGACAGACTTTAGACAGACTTAAGGCAGACTTAAGTTAGGATTTCGTCTTAAGTCTGTCTTAAGACAAACTTCAGACAAAATCCTGACTTCTGTGAATATCAAAAGTAGTAAGTTTAGGGTTTTGTCTTAAGTTAGTTCTGTAAATCGGGCCCATAGAGTGGCATTCTGTGACCGCATGATGACCAAAAACGTCTGAAACAAACCCTATTGTATTTGGTATCAAACTTTTTGGAATCCTACCCACTCATTCGTAACTGGTGTGGGAGGTATTATTCCACACCTTAGAAGTGAGCTTTGTTGGGTCCCTGGTGTTCTCAGTACCAGCCTTCAAGTTCCGGGCAGCAGAAAATGGTTGTTGATGATCAGAGACACATTTATGCCCTCCTGCTGAGCCAAGCTTGAGCAGGGGAAGGCAGATCAATAGGTATCCTGTCACAGGGAGATGTGACCGCCTCCCAGACAGGATTTAGCATATTAGGGCTGGGTGGGTGAGCTTGCTAGTGACTGAGAGTCTACATGAGGGCACATTTGATGTCCCTGTGCATAGTTCAGTTCAAACCAGTCCTGGGAGCAGTTAGGTCCTGCTCTGTCGCAAAACTGGACAAAGGACTTGGGAGTAACCTCCCCACCATCCAGACCCTCCCATGGTAGGGTCCCCTGACTCTGTTCAACCATCTCCCTTGGGTACAAAAGGGCTTACCTGCTTGTCGGACCCTTGGTTCGACGTGGACAAGATTCTGAACCAGAACCCACGAGCCTTGACCATCTGGACACTCTGGACTTCATTGGACTTTGTTTTGGCCCAGCTTGGTCTTCCACTCAGTCTGCTGCATCATCTGTGGTTGTGTACCATACAGGATCTGTGTAGGGCTTGTGCAGCATCAAGGACAACCAAAGATATCTCCCTTGGAGTGAAGGAGTAATTCCGCTGCATTGGCAGGCACCACAACACTGCCGCCTGGTCTGCTGATCCTGAGCTCCTACAGTCTCTGATGGCTTCAGCAACATAGGAGGTATGTTTCTACATCCCTCGAGGTCTGAGATGCCCTCTCACCAAGTTTGAGGTCAGAATTCCTTGTGGGGGCTGCAATACCCGAAGCCCTGTGCAACATGTAAATTTGCATGTTCATATGCTTGTTGGTGTTTCCCAAACAGGTACATTGGGCTCCCAGTATCTCCAACCTCTGGCATCATATCCCACCAAGAACTTTGACCTCTTCACACTGAGTGCTCCATGGGCTGTTGTTTGGTGAAATTGCTCCAGGTCTCCTTGTGACTCCTGTGCCTCCAGCCTGTGGGTCCACTTGAGGGTCAACTTTGCTTCTCTTGGGCTGCCCTGGTTGCTACAGGCTTGCTCTAACTCCCCTGTGTTGAGTGAGTCTCCTAAAACATGCTGGTCTGAACCGTACACATCCTTGACCTTCTGCATGGGTTGCCGTTGCCAAGGCTTGTTGGTGATTCAACCGGACATTGACTCCTCTGTACTCGACATCCTTTATGGGAACGTTTGTATCCGGCTCCTGGTCATCCTCAGTATCTCCTGGTCCCCTTAGCTGCAGAGTCAAGAACTCCATCAACCAACCTGAAGCACCCGATATCGGTGGGCATTCGTCTACCGGGCCCCTGGTCACTCTGAAGTGACCCAAACCTTGTTCCCTCTGTTTTCACATACTCCTTGACAAGAATCCACCTTTGGATTCCATTTTTTATTTTTATTTAATTTTTTTGAGCTTGACAGCATGGAAGAAAAAAAGCAAAAACAACAGGCAATTTGATCAAGACAATCATAACACAAAAAAATAATACATAAATCATATACAATAAAGAACGTAATGTCAAAAAAAAGGAAAAAGAGCAAACACAGGTCAGGAGTACGTAAAGCTAATTATTCAGCCAATCCCTAAATGGCACCCATATTTTCAAGCCCCCCTCGCGCCTCCTCCAACCGCTTCTTAAAAACACAGCTGATTCCAAATTATGGAGAGCTAAGATCCTTGCTCTCCAGTTTAAGAAGGTAGGGGGGCCGGGCTAATCTATTAAGAGGTTATACATAACCAAAATAATGCCATTGCAAAAAAAGAAAGGCAGCTTCATGAGATAGCCTGTCAGTTTGCATTTCAGAACCCATTATTACCAACTCAGGGGACAGCACCACCGAAATTTTTAGAGAACTTTTAATGAATGATTGTACATCTTGAAGGAATACACCCAAATTAATACATGAAAAAAATATATGTATGTCATTGGCTGCCAGTAGGCCACATCTTGGGCAACCCTGAACCCCACCTCCTCCCCATTTAGATATTTTAGCGGGGGTATAGTACAGGTCGAACAGGGCCATATAACTTTGGGAGCGAAGGCTCCCAGAAATTAAAGCTAAATTTGAGAGCTCCAAAGCTGATACGATATCTGTACCCACTTTTCCTAGTTTAGAATCTAGTTTTATGTTTTGGGAAGAAAGATCATCGGGGAGGCCCCCTACTAAATTTTTTATTGAAGGGCCCCAATGCGGGCCTTCCTCAGGATCAAATCCATGAGTGTATTTTTAACAAGCTCGGAATGGGAATTTTGGAGGAGGTTGCCTATGTAGCTACGTAACCGTATTAAAAAAAATTAGTGCATGTCCAAACCAAACTAATCTTTCAAAGATAAGAAGGAAGCCATATTGCCCTCACACGCTAAACCCCAAAAGTAAAAATACCATGGGATCCCCACCTGATTGTAACTAAGTCCTGAAAAATAGAGGGTAATAACCTAGCGGCTGCCAGAGGTGTATAAAAGTTCATGTTAGGGATCAACCATTTCCGTTGCACCTTCCTCCAGACTGAGTACATTGCTTTAACCACCTTGAACTTAGTCTTTTTGTAATAGCTGGGCTCTAAGACCGAAGAGAGAATCCCCTAGCCTCCTCCTCTAAACCAATCTCGAATATAGAAGGGCTAAGTGATGGTGCTGGTGGGGCTCGCAAACCAAAGAGTGACTGGGCAAGATGTTGGAGAAGCGCAGCCCAGTTATACAGCAAGAGATTAGGAACTGCCCACCCACCCCTGTCCAATGGTAGACACATCTATTTGGCAGCCCTACGTGGAAGGCGATAACTCCACAAGATCCTATTACAGCATCTTTCTACACTGTTAAGACTGGTCTGGGCGAATTCCAAAGGAATAGTCCTAAAAATGTACAGAAATTTTGGCAAGATCAGCATTTTTAGTACGTTTCTCCTGCCAAATAACGACAGGTGTAAGATATCCAACCTGCGCAGAGTGGAATTGGCAGTATCTATTATAGGTAAGATGTTCATTTCAGGTAGCTGCTGTAACGCAGCCGTAATTTTGACACCCAAATAGGTTGTACTTTGGACGACTGGGGCATCTGAAGGGCCCATAGTAGATGACTGGATGACCTGAGTTTTCTGAACGTTAAGTTTGTACCCTGAGATACGGCCAAAACATTTAGCCAAATTCTTAATAGCCGGAAAGGAGATGACACATTACTGGTTAAAACAATAAGATCATCTGCGTACGCCAAAACTTGAAATTCAACCGAATTGACCCTAACAAGTAAAATATTAAGAGAGCGCTCTATTTTATTCATAAATAAATCAATATAAAGGGCAAATAGTATGGGCGAACAGGGACAACCCTGTCGCGTGCCCCTGTTAATATCAAACGGGCGTGATTGCAAACCTGAAATGGACAGAATTGCTTGGGGGGCAATCTAAAGGGACTGTAAAGCATATATAAAACTAAAACAAAACCCCTTCCAATGGAGAACTTTCCACAGAAATTCCCAGGCAACCCTGTCAAATGCCTTTTGGGCGTCCAACAGGATTGCGCCAATGGGAGATGGCGAAGCTTGGACCCAATCCAGAAGGGCTATGACGCGGCGGATATGGTCCGCCGTGTCCCTTCCGGGGATAAATCCATGTTGCCGAATGGAAACTAAGGGGGAAATCAACATTGCTAGTCTACCTGCTAATATCTTTGAGACAAGCTTACTGTCCGTGTTGATAAGCGAGAATGGGCGGAATGAAGCAGGATCCAGCTCCGGCGTGTCTTTTTTTTCCAGCAAAATAATTGTTGTAAAACGCCAGGAGTCTGGAATCCTGCCTAGCTGGGCATCTGTAAGAGTTGTTAAAAGGGCATCCCTAATCTCCGACCGAAATGTACTGTAAAACTCCAAAGGAATAGAGTCGGGACCAGCTGCCTTGCCACTAGCCAGTGAGTTTAAAGCTGCATCTACCTCCTCCCATGCAATGGGTGCAGCAAGAACCACATTTTGATGATGCGACATTTGTAAGGTATTAAGGGCCATATGTATCAAGATACCCATTTGCGATTCTCAAATAGCGATTTTTAAGGAATCGCTATTTGAGAATCGCAAATGGGTATGTATGTACAAAATCGCATTTTTTTTGCGATTCCTTAGAATTCCTTAATTGGGATTAGTAAATTGCGAATCGCAATTAAGGAATACTTTCCCATTCATTTCTATGGGTCAGGAGGCCCATAGGAATGAATGGGAAATAATTCTCAATTTGCGATTCGCAATTTGCGAATCGCAAATTGAGAATAATTTCAAGGGTGCAGGGGTGTCCAAAGGACACCCTGTTTCACCCTGAAATATGCATGGGTGCACATGTGGCGCACACACATGTGCGTCACATGGCACTTTGAAAAATGCAAAAAATATGCATTTTTAAAGGAATTTGCAACTTACCACCAACTGGAAGTTGGTGGTAATTTGCGATTCCTTAAGGCCAATTTGCGAAATTTTTTGGCTTCTTACATTGCATTTAAGGAATCGCTAAATTTGCGATTCCTTAAATGCAATCACAAAATAAGGAATCGCAAATTTTGCGATTCCTGTTTTTTTAAAGCGCCTTCATACATACCATTTGTCCAAATTGCATTTCCAAACGCCGAAATTCTGCAAATTTCAGCATTTGCGAAGTCAATTTGGCTTGATACATATGGCCCTTTGTTCCTCAATGAGAAGGCCCAACTCAGATTCGACCATATGAGCACTAACTTCCTCAGTATACAGGGAATGGTAGAATTCAGCAAAAACTGTCAAAACACCCTCAGGGGTATCCTAAATAGCTCCCTTGGCGTCCCGAATCTTAACAATGCGATTAGATAGACCTCGCTGATAAAGCCGCTTGGCCAGGACCCTACCAGATCTTAAACCGTACTCAAACATTGTTGAGCGATACTGTAAGTATTTAGCAGCGGGATCCTGGCCAAAGAACTCAAGCAGGGAAGCTTTAATACGTGCAACCTGTAACTGCATATGGCATGTGTCGGAACCCTCAGTAATCGCAGTTGTAAGTTGGACCTCTGTGTGTCGTAATTCATCAATACCAATTTAGTTGTATCCTTGATTTGCTTCTTACGGAAGATTGAAAAGCTTTTGGTCTCACCGCGCACTGCGGCCTTAAGCGAATCCCAGACTATGTTACTGGGAGCTGAGCCTCTATTAATATTAAAAAATTCAGTCACCCAAGGTCTCATGTGGTCTTTCTAGATAAGGTGGTTCCAGCAACAACTTCCTCTCGAAAGTCCAAGATCTGGGGATTCTAGCAAAGCCAGTCAAAATACGGTTAATAGACAGTAAATTATGATCCGAAATTATTCTGGGGGAAATAAAAATTGATGTGGGATCTGCCAGTTGATCTGAAACAAAAAAATAATCGAGCCGGACCATTTTTTTATGGAGGCAGAAAAATATATAGAACCATCTATGTTCTTGCAATGGTGAAACCAGAGGTCAGTCATAAGATTTTCTTGGATTAGACCTTGTAAAGCTCTATATACTCTAGGTTTCTGGCCCACATAGTTCTGTTCTCCTACTACGTTAAAATTTCCAGGTAAATTGATCTTTAAATCCCCACAAAGACAGATAGGCTGAAGCCATTAAGCCAACTCCACATTTAAATTATCTAGCACACCAGGGTCATCCAAATTTGAACTACAAACTGTACAGACCGTCAGGGGTGAACCACTAATCAAAAACTCAGCTATTGCCCATCTCCCCCCGATATCTTGACTAGATCTTAAACAGGAACCCATCCCACGTTTCATTAAAATTGCCACCCCTCGTATCATAGAGGACTGATGGGAGCACACTAATAAGTCAAACCCAGGGATTTTAAGGCACTCCCCCTTGTTCCAGGGAACAAGGGTTTCCTTCAGGCACAGCACTTCTAAATGCAAGGCTTGAATAACTCGTGCAAACAAGGCGCGTTTTTCCCCATTATTTCAACCACAGACATTCCATGAAGCAATGCATACCCTAACTGACGCCAATAGGAATCTTTTAAAAAAACATCAAAATTACGATAATTCTCTGATTTAATCCATAATTGCCATGATAAGAAAAATGTTTCAAGCTTTTGTTTTTGAATGCGCCCCAACCCCAACCCGTCCCTCCCCCACCACCCCCCAACCTGCAAACCCCCACCCCCCCTCCCTTGTCCCTACCACCCCCCTAAGCAAGGCAGGAACTGAAGTTCTAGTGATGGAGAAGCTGGTATGAGTGGGGATCCCCCTCCCAAAAGGATGCTGCTAACTATACAAGAGGAAAAATAATTTAAGCCCAAGGAAGGACTATTCCTTTGCGGGACCACCTGAACACATCAGAGCTATTTGAATAAAAATAAGATACATTCCTTATGAGATCAATAACCCTGCTAATAGCGCAAAGAAGAGAAGGAAAAAGAAAAGAATATACATTTATAAACAAAAGCAATTGATCTATTACAGTTAATCCAAAAATACTTTGGCCTGAATTTCAGACTCATTTTCATTTCAAAAGCTTTATTCGATCATTTGAAAAACAATCATAAAAGCACACAAGAAAATACATCAATATTACTTAACAACTTAAAAATTTTAAAAGTAAAAAATGAATTACAATCACAAAGAAGGGAGAGGTAACAAGTGGACAATAGCAGCTAATTGTACGGGAAACGGTACATTCACAGTTGGGTTGTAAAGTCCATACTTTTCCTGGCGGACACGGATTTCAAAATAAATGTCGCTGTAAAAAACACACACATCCGGTACATCAAGTGCAAATAAAAACCTCATGGCAGTTTTAACGGTTGACACAGAGTATTTTTAAAAAAGCGGTTTAAGGTAGGCAGTACGGAGATACAGGAACAAAGGACAAATAAGCAAAAAGTGCACAGTGCTTTGCTTCAAAGTCCTGTCGCATGGACAGGGGGTTGACGTATGCTTTTGTGTCAGGGGAAAAGCCACCTGATTATGAACAATACCTAGTCTTAGTCTGGTAAGAACATATTGGTGAGATTGCGTAGTGACCACTTTTAAATACTTCGAAAAGCCATAGCATGCCAGGTTATTAGAATGGTAAAATTGATGTGTTACAAACAGGCAGCTGGCTTCACTACGCAATTTTGCTTTAACCCCCAGATAGACATGTTTAAGCTCCTGTTTTGAAATATCTGTGGCACTAGCTGGGTCCGCAAAAACATCCATATCAAACATGTCTCTGTATGATGTTATAACGTATTTAAGCCATGGGATCACACTATATTTATCCAAACGGAGGCAGTCGTTAATGATTCTCCTAGTTAGATCTCCAGATAGATCTCCAGGCCAATAGTGGTCTCAATCATATTCGATCAGTCAGAAATTCCAACCCAACTTCTTGATGAACCAGCTCATTAGAGGCTGAGGTTGGGAGACAAGGAAGCCTCTTTAAAAAGTCATTTTCCGCCACTTGCAAGTCCCCATGGCGACAGTATCCCCAAACACCCGAACCATAGAGTGCCACTGGAGCACATCTATGTCGGTATACATACAACATATCATATATACGACGACATCCTATTTTAAAGGCAAATTTAAAAACACCAAAAGCACCCTTGCCCATCTTAGCCTTAATATTAAGTATCTCCTGTGTCCACGTGCCACTGCTACTAAAAGTAGTGCCTAAATAACAGAATTTGTCCACCACTTCAATTTTTTGATCCTCAAACTGGAATGATCTTACCTTCCTTACCTTCTTCCCACAAGCCATGATAAAAGTTTTCGAGTTATTAATTTTTAGTTTCCTCCCCTTGATAAAATCAAAAAAACTGTCCATTAATCTCTGCGGACCGACCAGTGTTCTAGATAATAGGACTGTGTCGTCTGCGTAGAGCAGTACGGGGATCGCTTGACCCTCAACAAGCGGTGCATCAGCATTACCCAATTTCAACTCGGAATCCATGGCATTAATAAAAAGGGAGAAAAGGAGTGGGGCAAGGACACAGCCTTGCCTAATACCTGATTTGACCTTGATGTTATTGGTACATTCCCGCTTGTCCAAATCGAATCTGGGCCGACAACTTACTGTACAATCTAGACAAAAATCTCAGACTCAAAAAATCTGGTCTGGCCGTGATGAATAATTGTAAGCTTGGATGAGAAGAGCAAAAAAACCTGTGCCCCCTTAGAATGAAAATGGGCAATCAACTGGCAGGGCTGCCACCTCAGCTCTACCGTGGCTGGCCAAAAATCCGGCCTTACAAAAAACTGACAGCCTTTTCCAGACCTTTGCCTATCAGGCCTGGCAAGATCATAAATATGTCTCTTGCTAAAAAATGTTGCATGCAAATTAGGATGCTGCTTCAGTTTGAAGGGGAAACGATGGGCAAGTTGGATCTCAAAGCGCCAGAGATATTCCTTCACCTTTGGGAAAGCTTCTGAGAATAAGTCAACAACAAACTGACAAGTGTTTGATCCTTCCGCCCCCTCAGGAACCCCCAACAATCTTAAATTGTTCCTCCGTGCCCGGTTCTCAATGTCAACAAGTTTCCCTTGAATGTCAACCCTCTGTAACTGAATTTCATCCAACGTAGATTTTTGCGTCTCCAAGTCAACCTCAAATGTAAAAATCCTTGTTTCTGCCTCCGTAACCCTGGAAGCTATATCTGTGCAGATGTTAATAACTCTACGCAGGGAGTTTTGAACCCTGCAACAGGCCCCCTGCACCTCGGCACTTTCCTGGCGTGTCTCCTCTCGATGGGCCAATATAGTTTGATAGATTATGCCCAGTGACATTTCAGCTGGGGGTGAGTCAGTGTTAGATTCCAGAGCATAAGCCGCTAGGGCTTGAGAAGCGCCCTGTACCACTGGCTGGGTAGAAAATGAGTAATCCCAAGCCAGAGAGCCTGCAGTTGCCGCAGTGTCCTGAGGTGCCATACGAATGGTGGGAAAACTATTAGACGAGGCGATGGAGTTCAATACATCATTAGTGCGCCAATCTTCCATATCACTACCCTCATCATCAGTCTAATCTTTGTCCAGCCCATCATCTTCCACTGATGACCCCGTATGTTCAGACAAAGAAAAGAAGTTATCCCTATCTGCATCACCATCAGCACTTACGGAGGGTGTTGGAGTTTGTAGCAGAACAATGTGAGGAGCAATGTTCTGTGGATTAAGCGTGGGACCTAATGGAACTACGTCTCCCATAACCCCCTTTGATAGTGCATCCAAGCCCAGGACAGAGTCAATGTATGAGTCTACCACCGGGAGATTATCAGCAGGCTGTGTCTCATCAATTTGTGCAGCTACAGTTGCGAGCTCATCCGCAACATCATTTCCACACACTGCTGCAGAAGGGGGAGACAAAGTAACAGCGTCTATCTTACCGGCTTTAGCTGCAACTGCGTGCTCTGCTGTAACCGTGAGGGAAGCTGCAGGGCTCAGGATGCCCTTCCCTGTAGAACTTCCCCGCAGTTTAAACATTGCTGGTACAGGTATTAACCCCGGCTTGGGAGTTTTACCGGCCCCTGCCTGAATCTTTTTCGAATTATCAGGAACAGATAGAGCTGCTGGCGGCATAGACTGAGCTGGCACAAAGGCTGGAGCAGGCGCCTATGTTCCTACTACGGACTTGACTGCAGCACGAGGGAGACTCTTCAATTGATTTTTCGGAGGCATCCTGCCGATAAGGGGTTGGGCGGGCTGTCCTGGCTGGATGAACTGAGCACACTGATGCACAAACAGAGTGCCGCCAGAGAGACAACGCGCTGCCAAAATGCAGTGCGGAGGGTTGCGGCGAGAAGCACAAAGCTGCAAAAGCATCGTCCGACGACACAGCAAGGTAAGGATCCAGCACTTGATTAGGACCTCGCGCTACACGGCATGAGTGATAGCAGCTCCTGGAGGGGGGAGAAACACCAGTACCGGCTCACTCGACCAGAGGACTGACCGCCATCTTGCCTCCCCACCTTTGGATTCCAGCAGACACTTTTCTTCCTTCCAGCAGCAGCTTTTCTTCAAAGTCCTCCATTGAGTTGGATGGCGGTTTCTGACGTCACTTCAGACCTATGCACCCGGCTTCGCTGGGATAGGTAACTTGGGTACCTCAGTATCTTCAGGTGGGGTGGCTCTCCAACCTTCTGCCTTTCACTGGGTTTCTTAGAAAGTCCATGATACGGTTCGTAAACTCTAAAACTTTAACCGTGATTTTCCCATAGAATTGTACGGAGCATGCGGTTGTGTTCCCACACTGCACCTGTCCTCCATGGGGTTCCTACCAACTCACCTTGGGTGGTTCCTTGGGGTCCGGTGATTCTACATTCTATTAACACTGTCTTGACTCGAGTTGTGGTTCTTATACCACTTTTTTGGTATATGGTATGGTTCACCCCTCGGGCCCACTGTGTGTTAGTGCTATGTCATTTCTGTGCTTAAGTATTGTGTGCTTCATGATTATGTCTGTGTAGGCGATACTGTGTCATACTAGATAGGGTTTTAATAATACATTTATATTTTTATAACTACTGTGTGGTTCTCCTTTCATTTAATCAATACTATAAGATTGCATTCTGGTAAAACAAGCTGCTTAACATTCTTTCAAGACTGAGCCTGAAGGCTGCTTTCCACAGCTACCACTTGGATAGCTTTCTAAGGGTATCTTAGACCTCTTAAATCACCATAAGTGTTGTTTGGACTGGTGCAAGGTGCCAACTTTAAATATTGAACAGCATATACCAGGACAACTTCTCACAGTTGGTTTTATAGAATAAGCAGCTTTTTCTCAAGTTTACTAACAAACATATAGGCACATAATGATCAACAGCAGTGCAAGGTTCCCTTCAAAATAAATAGCTTCAGCATAGACAGCAGCAGCAGTGCACACTCCCTTCATGTGTGCATAGCAGTCTTCGTCACACACAGTTCATATATACACTGTAGCTTTCATTACACATAGATAAACTGCAGCGTGCCCATTGTAAAGTAGGGAGCTCTAGGCCCACATACTTTGTAAATGAATGAGACACAGACTCATTAGTAGTGTACTGGAACTGGCCTATGGCATGTCCGCACAGCCCCTTTTAATTGTAGGGTCACCCTACGGGTGACGCCACTAAGGGATGGATGTATAGTGTGGGTGCAACATAGGCGGAACACTAGACCTTGTCCAGCAGGACACTTCATCCATCCCAAATTTTCACGAGAAAGAAACAACCAAATGTCCACCCTATAAAGAAAAACTAACAACAACACATAGCACCAATTAGTATTTTAAGGCCATCTGCTGGGTGGTGCTGGAGCTCTGGACCACGGTCAGGAGGCTTTGGTCCACCTCTGCGATGTGTTTCAGACCGGCCTGGTCTTGCAGTGTTGGGGTTTATTTACAAAAATCAAATAGCAGTGTATCTGGAGCAGTGGTAGAGTCCACTTTTGAGATCTTCTTGCAGGTGCTGAGGCCCCAGTGAATGGCAAACCTGCAAATACTGAGATTGACCTTGGTGGATGAGGGACTTCCTTGGAGGCGATGATGCTCCCCAGTTTATGTCAGTGGAGCAGCTTCAGACTTGCCTCTGCTGCCTTGACTCCCCTCTTACAGGAGTCTTCTGGAGGGCCTTCCTGCCGGCCTGCCATGGGACTGTGCTGACTGTGTGGGCCTAGTGTAGGCCACGCAAAAGCGTAGCTGAGGAACTGTCAACAGGACCACAGCCAAGTCGCTCATGCAGCCACAAGGGATGGTATCTCAGAGTCTGTGTGCTCTTACCATCAGGGCTCAGGTTCTATGCCTTCCTCAGATTGTCTTTCGGTGACCAGTCTACATTTGCAACCCCCATGATTCCCGGTGCCTGTTGTGGAGATGATGCCTCTGGTTAGGATTCCCTTCTCACAGGAAGTCCATCAAGGCCCTTGCCCCTAAATTGCCACGTGACTGCATAGGCTGTGCAGGCCACTCATAGGCCGCCCTGAGTGGTCGCTGCGGAACTCCCAACAGGGCCATGGCCAAGCCTTGCGTAACCCCAAGGGTGGATAGTCAAATGGTCGGGTATGCTCATCTTTGGAAGGCCTCCGGTATATGGGGGCACATAGAAGGTTACTGGCTGGCTAGCCTCCCATCGTGCCAGGAGTGTCTCATTGATCCTCGGATGTGTTGAGTGTTTGAATACACTTCTGTTGCTGCGATGCTCCTTAGATGTTCTTGGTGATGATTCATCTGGATGACGAATACCTTGATTTTCCTACACTTGGTCAACAGGTGGCAATCTCTTGCTTTAGGTGACTTCATGGAGTGAGGAGGACTAGAGGGACTTTGTGGCCACTTACGGCTATTTTCTAGCAGGTGCACTTGCTAAACGTGATGTCATCGATGCCAAGCAGGTGGTGGCAGGTGAGTGGACAGTTGCACTGTGAAGCATGGGGCCTGGAAGCAGATCATGCTGGCCAGCAGTTACGGTGGTCCTCCAGCAGAGCAATCTCCAGGAACGTCTCTGCACCCTGGTGGCTGGCTTTTGTTGATGAGCACCATCTCCAATGCTGGCACAAGTTATCTGTGCTATTGCTCTTCTTGTTTTCCTTCTTGCGCACCTGTGGTGGTTGTTTGAGGAGATGAGAGTGGCATCGTGCCATTCTCATCTGCTCCTTTGTGAAGTGGCATCCAGCCACTCTCTTCTCCTCCCTCGCTCTGTGATATCTAGCCACGCTCTTCTTTCTTACAACCAGGTTCCTCACTCAGATTAAGCGTCGTCCACATGCCTCATGTTGGCGCCACATGGACATCTTGCTGGTTGTGTCCTGTTCTTAGGACTGTCTTTATTTGCTGCGGACCTGTCATAGGTCTGTCCTGTCACTAGGACAAGCTTCTTCTCCTTGTGGACCTTTTGTGGGCCCAATCCCCTCCTCAGGATTTTTGCTGAGCTCCTCTGCCAGTATGGCAGGTTACCTCTTAGTTTGAGGACGTCGTGCTTGCATTTGAGCCTGCGCAGTCATGGCGCCTGCTCCTTTCTGGCATGCTTGGAGGGGTTGGTCACTTTGTGTGACATGCTCCTTGCTTGCAGTGCGATGTGGCATCTGGCCACGTGTTGCGTGTCCTTGGAGCACATGTTGCAGTGGCAGCTTGCCACATGGATTGTGCGACTCTCCTCTTGCCTGTCTGGGGCCATTGGCGACTCTTTCTTGAGACAGTGTGAGGGATGACACTCTGCACTCTCATTTGGCCCACTGTTGGTCTTCAATGGTACGGTGGAGATGTGAAGGTTTTCCCTGTTGCCTTCAGTATTGCTTCTTCTCTATGGAGAGTCTCTCTCTCCCAGATGCCTGCCCTTGCTGTCAGGTCCACGGATGCGGCCATCTGTGCACTTCTGATCTTGCGTGCTCTATCTTCTTCCTGGGCACCAACTTCTTGCTTACAGTGGTATCAGACAGCCACTGGGGGGACATGCACATTGCACGTTCTTCTTGCACCGTTTTTGGGTCTTGCTTGGTTACTTTTGGTTCCATTACCTTCGCCGGACCTTGCTTGGTCACTTGTAGCTTCTCTTGACTGGGGTCAAGCAGTGGTGAATGTAGTGGCCACTTTGGAGTCTTTTGTTGAGCGCAGGGGTCCCAGTTCTTGGTCCCGCTGCTTTTAATATCGAATAGGGCTATCTGTGTTCATGGACTCCCATTGGGGAGGTCAGCTCAGGCAATCAGGCTTTGGCAGGCGGTGCTCTCTTGTGAGCGCTGACCTTTTTTTTTTTTTACTGTTCGGGTAGTTATCGGATTTCATGTGGCTCACCTGGCACTTGCTTCACCATTACACGCTCATGAGTCTGGCTCTTGTGGTGCCGCTGTCCTTCATAGGCTGATCCCGTCAATCATTACGGGCCTCTGAATGTCGCCTGGTTCAGACTATGCCAGGTGGTGTTGTAGCCACTTCTAACAGCCCCTGGCTGCTTTTTCCTTGCAGCGGGCCTTTCTGAGGTCAGATTACTTTTGTGAATCTGTGAATTCCAAAAGTCTTAAGGGATTTTTGTGAATACCAAAAGCCGCAAGTGACTTTTGTGATTTTCAAAAGTCGTAAATTTGGCTTTTGACTCAGATTATTTTTATGAATCGGCCCCATTGTTCTTATTCTAACTACTACAACCCAGTTTGGACCCACCCACATGCAAATTAGTCTTGGCCCTGGTCCTCAGGGGAGCAGTACAGCTGAAACTGCCAAGCCAGGTCCTCCCTGGACCAGAAAAAAGCATCCAGGAACCAGGTTCGGAGTGTTAACCCTCATCAGCCAGGCTAGCTTCAAGCCAGTGTCATAGTGAGCAAGGACCAATGTATGGGCATACCCATCCCACTTAGGGCCAACGTTCTGCAGCAACAAATGTACTGGCGTAATTGTTTGAAGTAGTTCAACATTGTTCAGCATTCTGTTCATCAATCGTTCTCTTTGCATTTGTCACCCCGATTGGGACAGGTATGCCCAGACATGGGTCCTATTCTCTGCATGCCACTGGAGTCAAGCTAGCCAGGGAGATAAGGGGTGATGCACTGAAATTGGCCACAGGATGCTTGTTTTCAGTCGGGGGAGGGCCTGGCCTGGCAGTTCAGGCTGTACTGTTCCCATGGGGAGCAGGGTCAAGACTGATTTGCAAATGGCTGGTTTTAAACTGGAATGGCACATGGATCAAAATAAACTATGGATTTAGGCCCCAACCTCTGTAATGGGGTGAATTGTTGACATTGTTGAGCATTCTGTCCATCAATTGATCTTTTTGCATTTGACACATATTGCTATATTCACTGCAGGTAATCCAAGATAGACTCAGGTAACATTCTAACCTTTCACCTAAGTTCCCCCCTACATTACACACATAACGGTTTTGGGGACTGACCTTTTACCTTTTACCTCCACCCGACACCCTAATAAATAGCCTCATACATTTTGCATGAGGATATTTGGAAACTCAGCAGGACAACCCTCTCCTGCATTTTAACTATGTATAAGGTTAATTCCCTACGTCATCCTAAGTCCGACAATGGCACAGCAAGGTAGAACCCCTAAGGGTACCACTTTTTGGATATATAAACATCGCATCTTACTCGGATAGTTAGAGGAGAACAAGGAATTCCCTGCCGAGACACTGAAACAAGACGTTGAGGTTGCTGCATGCAGATACTCCAGCTCGCAGTGGCCAGACATCCCTTCCGGGGTCTCCATCTCAAGACCAAGACGGGGTACTACATTCTCTCTCTTCAGGTAATGGGGTTGACTTTATCCTAGAGGGATTCTTGGCACTAGACCTACATATATGCAAGGTACACTTAGGTACATCTATTTAGGACCGCATCGTAAGAGTACCCATTCTACTGTCATGTATTTTATATACTTGCCTGTATTCATTGTTTTAGTACGATGGTAGACATTTACCATCCGTTTACTCTGTTAGTGCTTATAAACATTTATATCTGTTACTGTCTAGTGGTTATTGCTGCACACCTTTTTTATACTAAAATGATGCTGGCTCAATAAATGCTTATTGAAAAACGTCCCCACCATTTATTCTGTGTATCTCTCTGAGATGAAGTGAGCACGAGTCACTGAGTGAAAACTAATGCACTGTTTCCATGGTCGTGAGGGATCTGGGTTGTAATGTTTGATGGTTGACAAGAACTATTCTCTCCTTGGTAAAATGTGTTTCTAGTGGCACTGTGAGCTAGCTGATATACAGGCTAACATACCCAGTGGGGGTGTCTAGAATTAGTCTGACACCAATCCCACAGTCTATCCTGTCTAAACGCACAGATCCTATATAGGTTTATAGGAACTACACAACAATACTGGCAGCCCCTTTTTTTTCTTTTTTAACTTTCTTTTTATTTTTGTTGCATGTGCTTGCAATAAAATAAATTGCATCAGCTTGCCAAAGCGTGTTTTAAGTTTTGGCCTTATATTCTGAAGAAGTTAGATTTTTTTAAACATCATTCTATATATCTGCAACATCCAAGTGCCTCCATTCACTTTTAATATTAATCTTTATTTGGATATAAAATATCCTTAAAAGAGCACCTCAAAAGATTCCACAATAATACACATTAAGAAAATCAATTAAACTACAGTGATTAAATGAAAATAATCCAAAACGCATTAGGCGGCTTCTATTACATTTGGATAATTAAAAAAGAACAAAAAGAAAAGACACATGGTGTACAGGACAACAGGGTCAACATAGTATTAAAACAGCAGAAAATTGTGGTACTGACAAGTAGTAATGTTGCGCTTGTAGAAGCAGTCTGATGTTCAACAATAACTGCAGGTTATAATAAGGTGCAATCTGATAAAAAACATCAGCAGACGGATCAATAGCAGCGGGTATAATAAAATGCGATCAGATAAAAAACGATTTTAGCACCATAGAAATGAAGTGCAGTTTAATATGAACTATTACTTAAAAGGGGAAGGCATTTGCAGGCCCTTCCTGTTACTGTGTTTTCAGGGCTCAAAGCTGCAATGATTGCCTGTCTGCAGGTCCGAATACCCAGGATATTCCACTCAGTTTTCAATTTACGTCTGCGCAGTGACATAAGAGCGGGGCAAAGACAAACCACGTGCTCCATGATTTCAGCCGACTTGCCGCACCCTGAAGAAACACAAAATCTTCATTCTCAGGGGTCTCACTAATAGAACTAAGAACTTGGCACAGAAGCTGAAATATGAAAAGACATCTTTATTAAACTTAAATAAGTGAGGCTACGTCACCCAGAAGCCTTAGCAACTGAATGAGGCAGTCTGAGGAATACAGAAAACAGAGGCCTTATATATGCTTAGGGTTACAAAACTCAGCATAAAAGAAAGGGGCAGTCCTAGCTTTTGCAGGCATGCAAAATGCCTAACACGGACATGCAAGATCTGCCAAAAATTAGCCAATAGGAAAACATTCAAAACAAGGCATCATGTAACCAGAACAATCCCCCTTGAGTCGTGTCTTTGCCCGATCCCATAAGTCAATCAATGACAGCACCTACATGTCAATCAGTAATGGCAGAACCTGTTTGCGTGCTTCAAAGGGAAGGTTTGTGGAATAGGAAAACACAGGGAGAGAATAGTGAAGGCCAAAAGATAAGATACAGCACGAAAAGAATACTAAAGGCTAACAGATAGTTGATACAGGGATTAGGTGGTCCAAACAAGGATTAGTTTAGGCCAGCTGGTGTCTGAGATGAGTTTCAAGACAAGGACAGAGGGGGTTTTCAACACATTGCAGTCCAAAAGGGCAGAGACACTTCGTGAATCATGCAGCCTGTAAAGGTAACACAAAATGGAGTTTGAATGTAAAATGGAGTCAAATTTAAAGAACCTCACACCCTCCTTTTGCCATTACACAGGCAAATCCAAATTAATTGCTAGGCGAGCATTTTCCATTCTAAACCTTTCATTAAAGGTATGAGCAGGAATACAAAGAGGGCAGGGCATTGGGTCATAATTAACATAAAGTAATGACCACTATTAGAAACAAAATTATAATTTTTTACAACCCTAAGCAAAAACCAAATCCTAAAATTATCTAGTAACATTTTTAGGGCTCCTATGCATTTCAGTAACTTATTATATATTCAGGTGAAACAGTGGTGATCCTTATCAATGCTCTGAGGTGAAAAGGGAATACTCTTCCACAGAGAATGGACTTTATTCTGCTTGTACTAAACAGAATATTACTTTAAAACAATGCCAGCAAAACTATAAGAATCAGTCTCCTAACACCCATTTTATGCAATCACACGGAAACCACTTGTAAAACCAGAACCATGCCCAGAGTCCGTTCAAAGCCTCTCTGGCAGGCTTCTATTGTCCATCAAATCTGCTCCTGTTGTTGCATGGGCAGCTTGATTCAGGCCTCCCATAAAAATAGTATTTCTCAGTATCCGTTGGAGTGCCCTCCTGGCAAACACTCACAGCTCACTTGAAAGTCTCAATGTCTCATTGCAGTGCACCAGTGTCTCTCCTCTGCGGCAGACACTACAGATAGCGTGATCGTCATTGATCATGAGCACAGATCATCTCGGGCAGACCCGGGACCATTCTCAGGCTCCAACACTCATCATTCAGTGTCAGAGGATGCTCAGGCTGCTCTTTCATGGACATCAGAATGTAGTGCCTTTTGTCAATCTCGGATCCTCCGGTGCACTGCACTTCCATTGGAGCAAAGGAAAAGGGTGTGTGTGTGTGGCCAAACCTCAGGCCAAGGGGCTCAAGGGACTGCACACTGTCAGAGATTACCAGCACATGACAGGTGGAAAACTGAAGCCTCAAAACAACAGGAATCCTTCTCTTTCGCTCTTTTGCACTGAAATTCTGGTTCCGTGATGTCCAATGGCGTCTGATGGAGCAAGTGCGATGCTTTAAACAGTTCACTGTAAAACAAGGGGACTGCAAGGAGGTGGCCTGCAATCTTCAAAGAAGTGACCATACGCCATGGGACAATTGTGGTCTAAAATACTCTGTCATTCTCAAAGGCAATACAAAGACAAAGGCATCTCTACTGCTTAATTTGATTTGAACCGGGGTTTCCAGTTGGGGGCCAACTGCACACATTTTTTAGGACCACCATTTAATTTCCCTCATCCAAATCTGATCCAGAGCAAGAGGGAGAAAACCAGAAAAGAAGAACAAGTAGGAAGAGAAAAATAGAACATCCGCAACAAAGGGAAAATTTGAGAATGAAAAAGTACTTGGAAGAGTGAGATAAAGAGTGTCTGGGGTGGTTTAAAAATACATGAGGTGGAATCAAGCCTGTGCAGCCCTAGGATTAGACCTTCCATAGTTAATAAGAATGAATTGTGGAGAAAATACAAAATGATTTTCTTGGTATTATACGATGTACATATTTTTCCAGTCCAGTAAAATATAGAAAATGTTAGGCCTTGCATTCATTCTGAGAAATCACCTTGCTTTCGACCTGTTTGTTTTTACAGCAGATTAACAAGAACACGGACAATTGCGATTCTCCTATTAACATGACCAGAGAATCTGGATTTCATTAAAGAAACAGAGGCTAACATTATGCATTAATCCTTTAATGCAACCCACAAGCAGCCGCTTACATCATAGAAAGAAGAATTAGAATGCAGTGACAACATGACAACAATATAAGGCATGAGCAACAACAGAGCTTCCTCTTTTAAATGCAATGAAGCAAAAGAGAGAGTCGGCAAGTTCAAGGTGAAGCTTGGACTAGAGAGCGATGAAGAAGGGGAATTTCGAAGAAGGGAACAAAGAGAAGTCCAAGAAGATCCGTTAGGTCTAGTTATCTGAAAAGAAAGTAAAAAACTTAAAAAGGCTGAAAGAACCTTGCAAAAGTAAAGTGCATATTGTAAACATCAAATTCAACAGTATATGAATGCAAATTGTCAACAACATAAGAATATATACTCCGTCCAAGGGAGGGCCGGGTGGGATAATGTTAACCTCCATGTCTTTAATGAAATCCAGATTCTCTGGTCATGTTAATAGGAGAATCGCAATTTCATTACAAGACAGGAGGCTACATTATGCATGATGGTAGCCTTAAAGAACAACGTCGGACATGTTTTCAAAAGGTTTACAATAATGACGAGCAAAAGTGGAGGCATTGGACCAATCAGCAGCTTTAAATATAACATCTAACTTACCACCAGACCAAAAGGAGTTGCTAGCCATAGCACCTCTGAGAGAGTGGGCTTGAAATTTAGAAAGGTCAATGCCAGCGAAGCTCTAGGCAACTTAACCCATCTGGCGATAGAGCAGGAAGAGATAGGTTTAAAAGGTTTGACAAAGGAAATGAGAAGTTGATTGGCATCCTGAGGGCGAAGGTCTTTCATTCTGGAATTGCATTCTTTCATACAATCAACAACATAAAGTTTTTTGCAGTAGTCAAAACAAGGGTAAAAGATAGAATCTGGCATGGTTTTAGTTCTCCTAAGGATTTCAAACTTAACACCACACATGTCATACCATCTGTTAGAAATATGCAGATTTAACATCAGATACCCTACGACAAGTAATCAAGCATAAGAGAGTAGCAAGTTTAATGGAAAGACATTTCCTATTAAGAAGAGAAATATCAGGCCATGAGCAAAAAAGATCTAGGATATCTTTAACATCCCATAAGGACTGGTATTTGGGTTTCGGAGGTCTTCTTAGTCTAATACTCTTTAAAACTCTACAAATAATAACGTTATTACCTACCGTCTTACCGTTGACAAGGGAATGACCAGCAGAGATAGCTGATCTATAACAATTAATGGATCTATAGTAGAGACCATTGTCGAATAAGTCAACAAGAAAACTAACTATGTTGATGATAGGAGCCTCCAGGTTCCTTTCCTTGCACCAACAAAACCATTTTCTCCAAATGTTATTGTATCTGTAGTGGGTCCCTGGAGCCCAGGACTCTCCAAGGAGAGTGAGAGCTGATGATGAAAGTCCAGACAACTCGTTAGATTGCCTTAAACTTTCCAAGCAAGAAGGTTCAAATTCCCTGAAAGTATTGGGTGGTGATCTTCTCCGTTTGCGTTTGAAACCAGACCTCTTGTTGCCGGAATTAGGAAGGGGATGTCGCACGACAGTTCCAAGGTTGTGGGGAACCATGCTTGAGAAGGCCAGAAGGGAGTTACAGGACCAGGGAGCACTGGTCCTGTCTCACCTTCTGAAGAACCCTCTGAATCATGGAAAAGGGGGGAAAGGCGTAAGGCTGAAGATGGGATTTATGTGAAAAAGAGGGGGTATCCCCGACTGAAGTTCCTAATTCTGGATATCTATACTATTTGGAAAAAGAGGAAATTAGTAACATAGGTATCATATGGACATGAACTGACATCAGACATTAATGACTATATATTGACAATGTGCATAGTACAAAAAGTAGATTTATTTTATTTGGTGATAATCTTAAAAATGTTTTTTTCTTTTCTTGTTTTATATGGTATATAATCTATAAATACATAGTATTGTACACATTTGTTATTTAGGTTCAGCTGTAAATTTCTTGCTGTGTAATTTACAAATGTTTTTCTCTTTTAAGTCACAGTACATTACAATTCATTGTACAATAGAAAATTAATCAAAAAAGGTGCAAAAATACAACAGGATAGCTTAATCTTGGTCTGAGAACATGGCTAAAGATTATTGGTAATTGCTACGCAAGTTTCGGCTATTAGCCTTCATCAGGAAGCCATGATGTATTTTCCAAATGTACCAAAAAATGACGGCTGCAGTGTACACTAGTATACAACTGGAGTTAATACTACAGGCCTTCTATAGAGGCATGAAGAGGGCTCTTCACTCTGTCTTAAGATTTGATGGTTATGGACGAATGGCGAGGTTGTCAAAATGATTGTCACCAATATAAGGAGCTCAAAAGCGGAGCACTGGATACAATTAGGAATGATGCCAGGAAAGTTAACAATTGCTGTGCCCCAATGCGGCGAGAGCTTGTTATTGTTGGTTAAATGCATCAAGGGCCGACAGTATTGGTGATCCATGGGGAAGGGATGTGGGTTGTCTGTTTCAGGGGTTCATCGCGTCCTCCGATAATGGGGTCTGTTCATCTGGCGTTTCGGTCGGTAGTCAAATAGAAGTGAGAGCCCCGGGGAGCTGTTAGTATTTTTGTACATAGTTATCTGTTTCAGGGGTCCATCGCGTCCTCCGATAATGGGGTCTGTTCATCTGGCGATTCGGTCGGTTGCCAGGTAGAAGTGAAGGCTTAAGATGGGACCAGGGCTGGAGAAAGGCGTTCACTGCATGGGAGCCAGGATCCGGCATCCAGCTGAAGTATTTTGGCAGTTGGAAGGTCAATCTGCTCGCAAAAAGGTCCACATCGAAGGGGCCCCAAAAATGAAACAGAGAATTGAAAACGTTCGCATTAAGTTTCCAATCGCTGAAGTCTAGAAGAAATCTTGAATTCCAATCTGCGGAAAGATTTGATTTTCCCGGGAGATATTCTGCCTTCAGGGAGATTTTGTGTTCTAAACAAAACATCCAAAGTCTTTCTGGCCAAATTGGAGAGGTCTGCTGACCTTGTCCCGCCAAGGCGGTTGATATAAGAGACTGCGAATATGTTGTCCATCTTCTAGACAACAGAACACCCCTGAAGTGAGTGTTTGAAACTCATTAGGGCATAAAGACCAGCAGTCAGTTCTAAAAATTTTATATGGTGGGAGAACTCCACCTGAGACCAAATACCACCTGTGTCTTGTTCGAGGAGGCGGTCACCCCAACCATAAAGGCTGGCGTCTGACTCTAAGACAAAATTTGGAGTCGAGACGAAGATAGCTCTTCCATTCTATGCATCCAAATTGTCCAGTCACCAAGAGAGTTCTGACCTGGCCTGTTGATCCAAGATTACAAGGTCTCTGTACCAAAGACCGGATCTGAGGGCTTTGGCTTTCACTCTCTGGAGGGCACGATAGTTGAGAGGTCCGGGAAAGATGGCCTGAATGGAGGAAAAGAGTAGACCCAGAAGTCTGGCCAATTCTCGAAGAGTAAGAGACTGTTGTTTTAGAACAAACCTGATCTCTTTCCGAATCATGGCGATTTTCTTGTTGGGAACCAGGAGGCATTTTGAAGTGTGTATGGTGAACTCGGGGAATTCTAGGGATTTTGAGGGGGTAAGGATGGACTTTTCCTGATTTATAATGAAACTGAGACTCTCTATAAGATTCATGGTGGTCTTGAGATCTTCCAAGAGTTGAGAGTGAAGTTGGGACATGATGAGGATGTCGTCTAGATAGATAATGAGGCGGATCCCCTTTGCTCTCAGGAGAGAGACGATTGTCCTCATGATCTTGGTGAAACACCAAGGGGCAGATGACAGACCGAATGGGAGGGCTTGAAATTGATTGTCCCATATGAATTGAAGGAAGGGTTGGTGTTCTTTTGCCATAGGAATGGTAAAATAGGCTTTCTTTAGATCCAGCTTGACCAGCCAGTCTCCCTGAAAAACAAGGTATCTGAGGAGATGAATGCCCTCCATTTTGAAATGTCTGTACACTAGGTACTTGTTTACTTCTTGTAGGTTTATAACCGGTCTCCACCCTTTCTCCTTCTTTTGGGCTAAGAAAAGAGTGCTTGCAAATTTCTTTCGAGACCATGGAAATTCGATAATAGAGCCTTTTTGGAGCATAAAAGAAATTTCCTCTTTGACAATCTCCTGATGCTCTATCGGAAGAACCAAAGGATTGGGTGTATGTGTTTGAAATGGAAGTTCTACAAAATCTATTTTGAACCCCTGAATTGTCTCGAGAACCCACGGGTCTTGAGTCAAAGATTTCCAAACATGGTAGAAGTGTTTGAGTCTTCCTCCGACCCTGGGAGGGGCAGAGGAGAAAGAAGGACTTACTTGGAGGGTTGCTGTTGGGAGTTCCTCAAGAGGAGAAACTCTGTTGCGAGAACCTCTTCCTCTCTGGGGGTAAAATTGCTGGTTGGAAGAGTAGAATCCTCTCCCCGCAGCTCCTCTGCCTCTTGTGGATGAGAAGGGCCGGTAAATTTCGTGGCCAGAAGAACGGCCCCTTCTTCCGGCCTGTCCAAAAACATTACTACTGAAGACACGCCTCATATTATTCTGGGCCTTGTCTAGGGCAGTGGAAGTGAAAACATACTTCCCTTTAGTTTTAATCATGGCCTCACCGAAGAGGAGGCCTTTGGGTTTCTTTGAAGGTTCCTTTTCGGCCAGGTCACCTAGTTTTGGATTAATTTTTTTGAGGATGTTATGTAATGTAATGTAATGATGTCTTGTAAAGCGCATAAATCACCCCACATGGGGTATCTCCGCGCTGTAGATGGCTGGGGAACCCATCCTGGCATTCCCTGTGAGATGGTCCCTACTGGGAATCTCCAAGGTGAAACACAGGCATCCCCGGCGTATGTGGGGGTTCGTTGTGGAGATGAGGCAAGCTAATGCCCAGAGTTGCAGGGTGTGATCCCTGGTTAGAGTAGGCTCCGAGGCTAGAATTATCGAGTCCGCTGACCCTGGTCCATGACGCTGCCGCGTCGGGAATTGAACCCTGGTCCCGGGCCGTCCTCTGCTTCCGGGTCTGCCGCCTCTAACCAGTGAGCCACACCACTCCAGGATGGTCTTCCTCCTTTCAATTTTGAGGCCTGAATTAGCATTGCCAAGCAAGACAATTGCCCTCTGGCTCCAGCCTCTAACCATGTGAGTGTCAAGGGGTGAATTGGAGATGTAAGATTCTTCAGCCAAGTCAAGATTCTTAGTAAGTGGTCGGAGAACATCAAGAAGACGATCCTGGCAGCTTTTGAGAGCTCTCTCAAGGCCTTTCCTGGGGTCCTTACCCAGTTTAAACAAAAATGTAATAAGGTCAGGATCGAGATTAGGGGTATGACTGACCTTGTCTTTGATGTATGGTCTCGGGCATTCAGATCTGAGGGTATTACATGTATCTCTCTCAAGAGAATTTCTTAGCCATCTGGTAATGAATTTAGAGACATGATCGTGGGGAAACCATTTTGAACTATTGGGGTGGGAGATGTTGAGGGGAGAAAACATTTCCCCACCCAAGGAGTCAAAAATGGCGTCTTTAGCAGAGGGGTTGGAGTCAACCTCAGAATGGATATTAAAATCCAGGTCATTGAGATCTGGGTCGTCCAAGTCAAGGATAAACTCATCATAGGGGTTGTCGAAGACTTCATTTGCGTGCAAATTGGTACCTACATCATCATGTGCACTATTAAAATTTGTGTCGCTAGGGACACCCACCAAGTGTGTGCCACTAGGGACGCCCATCCTATTCGTGTCGCGAAGGACACCTGAATCTTTTGAGGCGCGGGGGCCTCCCAACAAGCGTGAGGTGCTAGAAACTCCCAGAACAAGTGAGGTACCACTAATAGTGCCTTCATAATGCTTCTGTTTTTTACTGCTCTTAGTATACACAGTTTGAGGATCACAAGGAGGGTCGTCATCATGATCTTGTAGGAAGGGTCTCTTGGATGATATGACCTCCTTGAGCGTGTCCATCATGCAGGACCTCATTTCCTTTTGTAAGAAAATTTTAAAGGAGTCATTGGTATGATTAGGGGAACTAGAGATAGCATCTTCTGATTCCATGTCAGACATGACGGGTGAGTATAATTAGGATAGGTTAAAATTATTAAACAAATTAATTATAAAATGCTTTATTTTTTTAATATTTTTTATGTATCTAGCTGAATAATTTAATTTGTATGTAACTTAAATAACTTAAATAATTTAATTTCTTATATTTACAGATAATGTGCAAGGAATTATTTCAATAAAGGGGAAGAAGAGGGGGGGGGGTTGTTTCCTCCCTGGCTTACTATAAGATTTATCTGTATTATTTTTTCTTTTTTATATTATATTTGAATGGCAGCAAGTTAAATGAATAGGATTGATTTGGAGGAAAAAGAGAGCCATAAAAGCTAGAAATGCAGAAGATTAGAAACAGCTGAGCGAGGATCCGGCAGCGACTGGCAAGCGCGATGTAACTGACGCGCTCTAGCCAGCCGCTGCCGGAGGATTCGAGGAATGACCCTCAGCGGTTGGGGCATGCTGCACGGCTGCCGTCGAGGTCCATTCCTTGCATAGGCTGGAGGACGTGGTCGCGAGGTGAAGAATCGAGAGCTTCTGAGGAAATTACCAAATTAAATAAAAACGGCGAAAAAAGGTAATTCAAACTAAGTATAATATTGGCCCGCCTGTCACAAAAGCTCCGGTAACAAGGGGAGGCGAGGGGGGGCGGGTAATCGATGACCGTAAATTGTAAGTTGATGGGAGGGAGGAAGGCGGGGGGTGGAAGGGTCGGGGAAACGACCAGGCACTGAGGCAATCTAGGCAGTAGGCAGTAGAGAAAGACAAGGGGAATCAAACAACTACAATTAAAGCATGAGGCAAATCGGAATACACATCATCCAAAGAAGAAGTGAATGAATATAGAGTAATAAAACAAAGGCAGTCAATCAATCAATAAAAAAGTAGGGAAGCATTCAATGAGAAATATATGAGAGCAAGGAAGAGCAATTTATCTGCTTGCAAGCTGCATTTAAAAGAGGCAGCTCTGTTGTTGCTCATCATGTTCCTTATGTACATACTGAATTATATTTACTGTACCAGGACATTAACTGCTTTGTACAATTTCATGTTATTTAGGGCTGGTGCCAATCTTTTCCCTAGGAAATGCCCATCTTAGGCTTGCAAGCACTGATTAGTTGTGGTTATGATCAAGCAGGTTCTCTGATCAATCAACAATAGTGTCAGGTTGTGCTTAGAATATAACCAGTATGTCACAAGTCATTGGTATGGTTGCCACTTAGTGTGCTTTATAATACATCTACTGTCTGGAAGTTGATGCTGGGTTTTCCTGCAATGGGCAGAGGGTACCAACCAGTTTTCCAAGATCTACTGGAGAAATGTGCACGGTAGCCATCTGTAAAGGTTGCTTGTACATTGCCTGCCCCACGTAAATACTTACCAGACAAGGGGGCGCTAGGTGGCGCACTAGCAGATGGCCGCTCTGTAGCGAGCTCCTGCTGCCGGCGTCATTTATCCTTTTAATTATCCTTTAATTGGCCACAGTGACGGACTCCGACACCCCGATCGATAGTACCTACCCTGCAGCACTTGTGGCCGAATCCTGCCCCTCGCGCTTGTTCGCTGCCCCGAGAATCTGCCAGGAATCTGCGGTGAAGGGTGGCCCCGCCCATAAGCAGAACTCCCTGTGCTTGTCCAGGAATCTGCGGTGAAGGGTGGCCCCGCCCATAAGCAGAACTCCCTGTGCTTGTGGCCCGGCCGCCGAGGCTACCCTTTGCCGAGGCTGCGGCGCGGTTGACTGGGCCGCATCGGCTGCTCTTCTGGTTCGCGGCCCGCGGGAACCGGGCTTTGCTGCCCATGGTGTTGCTGTTGCGGACCGCTACACAGTGGAAGAGATCCTGTACGGAGCCGCCCCCTGGTGAGCGCTGGGGTGAGTGTGCACTTGGAACCGTGGCTGGCCCGGCCTTGCTACGGCCATTGCGGAGTTGCTGACCCAATTGGCGGAGCCGCCTGAGTGGCGCGGTGCCCCCGTCTCCAGCCTCAGCCTTGATGGGAGCATTGTGGCGCCACAGAGGATATCCTACGCCGAGGCAGCGGCGTGACTGACTGAGCTACGCCGGCCGCGCCTCTGAGCCGCAACCCTCGGAAACCGGACCCTGCGGCCCACGGCGCTGCCGCCGCTGAAAGCCACAGTACAGAGGGGATGCTGAGTGAGGCCGACCCCCGGTAATCATTGGGGCGAGTGCACGCCTGATATCTTTGCTGGTCCCGGCCTACTGCGGCCATTGCGGCATTGCCGACCTGCACAACGGTGCTGCCTGCCCCTGGGTGTTTCCAACCCGACCTGAGAGGAATGGTACTGAGAGGGGAGCCCCCGGTGCCATTTTGGTCCCCGGATTGCGGTGAGACCGGGAGGCCTGATAGTGCTCATCGGGTTGTGGAGTCATCTACAGTGGAGCCCATGGACCTGACGGTGGTCGCTGGAGTGAGTGTTGGGGGAGCAGCGTCCGCCTTCCAGGGATATATGGACTTCAGCAAGGAGTCATCGAAGTAAGTTCACCTACCTGCACAGAACATCGGGCTTGGCCACTCCGCGACCTAACACTTCCATAGCCTCCACGCATACCCTTGCTGTACCTGAGCGCCGTGGAAGCGGAGGACAGCGATCCCTGTCACTCCCGTTTGGCACAATGGGTAAACTGGACACGCGCCAACCCAAGCTTACTTTCGACGCTACCAAGATTGTACCCCGACCTAGCCAAGGCGACCGGGAACAATCTGGACGTGCTGTGGAGGGAGCGGCGGCTGCCTCCCCAACTGCTGAAGTACAAGACATCCTCCGAGAGGTTAGGCAAGGCTTTGCCACAATTGTTGATAAAGTAGACAGGCTGTCGCCACGGATGGACGCCATCGCCAACAAGCTAGATGGACATGATGAGGGGATTAAAGAAACAGAGAGACACATTTCTGACTCGGAGGATGTCTCTGCCACCAACACTTCCCAGCTGTCTCGTATGGACAATCTTCTCTGCACCATCACAGTGAAGAATAAGGACTTGGAGGTGCGTAGTTGGTGCAATAACATCCGCCTCAGTGGCATTCCGGATTCCACCAACACTGGACGCATGGAGGACTATGTAGAGAAGATGCTCCTAGAGGCGGTGGGTGCTGACGCTTTTTCTGCCCAATTTATTGTAGAACGAGCACACCGCTCGCTGGCACCTCGGCCCAAACCTAGAGACACTCCTCGTCCTATAATAGCAAGCCTCCTAAACTACAGAGACCGGGATGTGGCCTTGAGAGCGACACACAGCAAGCGAGAGCTGTCCTATAACGGTGTCACGTTTTCCATATATCCTGATTTCAGTCCTATGGTGCAGGAGGAATGCCAGACGTTTTTAGACATCAAGGCAAAACTGCGGAAAGCACAGGTTGATTACGCACTTCTATACCCGGCAAGACTGCGGGTTACTCATCAAGGGAAGCAGCAATTCTTTACGAAACAGCAGCAAGTGGGGGACTTTTTGAAGCACATGAGGAGATCGGCTAGAAATTATGCAGCTGCGGACGATCCCCGTGACCCTCTGATGGCTGAAGTGTATATAGAACAGTAGTAAGACCCATGTACTTTGATGATCCGAGCCAGGAGTGTCTTTGAACTTGAATTGCCGTATAGGATGATGTAAGAGCTGTTCTGATCCTATATAACTGTTTTGATGTGAATTTTCTTTAGATGTGGGAGTGGGGAGGGCCATTCTCATGGTCACCGTGTTGTTGTTTTTCTTGTTTGAGGGGTTGGGGGATAAGAGGGGAGGGTGCATGGAACTGGCTTGTTTGGGATGCTTCAGTGGGTGGGAGGGGAGGGGAGGGAGGAATGGAATTGCGTGATTGTTGTGGTAAATGGCTGGTTGAGCTACTCCACGCACTTCTGTTTTTAAGAATGCACTGACTGTGTGGCTTTATGCACTCTACATTTCACATGGTGGTTTTTATTTTATTGCTGCACACTGTGCTTTTGTCTGGTTGGACATGTGCCATTTACTTTCTCACACACATGACGACACATAGGGGGTCACCGCTGAACGTCCTTACATGGAATGTCCAGGGATTGGGGGACCCTCAAAAGAGAAGGCAGATCATGGCTTATCTGGACCGCCATCACGTCCACATAGCGATGCTGCAGGAAACCCATCTCTGCCCCTTACGGGCCCCTGCTTTCGCTTCCCGCTGGTCAATGTACAGGGTCTTTCCATTTTACTCTACCTACTCCAGGTGCACCACCATATTGATTAAGAATAATGTACCTTTTGCTGCGGTAGGCCTCCTCAGTGACAAACAGGGGAGGTTCTGCCTCGCCTGGGGGTGACTAGGACTTGACTCGGTGACGTTTTTGTGCTGTTATGGCCCCAACACGGATTCCTCTGAATACTTCGGTGAGGGACATTGGCTCGAATAATGGTATTTGGGGGGATTTTAATGTCACATATGCTCCTTCTGCTGATAGATCTAATCCTGCGCCACATCACCGCATCAAAGCAGCCACGACGCTCCAAGCCATCATCTCTGATAATTGTTTGCTAGATGCTTGGCGACATGTCTACCTGCACCAGTGTGAGGGCACACATTTCACTGCTCACACCGCCTCTTGGGTGCGACTGGATTACTGGCTTTTATCTCGAGGCCTAAGTCCCCTGATTGGTGCGGTACGACACTTAGCCAGGACATACTCTGATCATGCTCCTGTCTTGCTCACACTCTCCTCTGCGACCTTTGAGTGCCCGCGCAGCGCCTGGAGGCTAAAAACACGTATGCTGCTTGATGAGGTCTTCAGAACGGAACTGGAGGAGGAGATCAGGGAATTCTTTGAGAACAATAGGGGATCTGTGCAGAGTGTAGAAACGATTTGGGAGGCATTCAAGGTTACCATTAGGGGAGTGTGCATATCTAAGGGAGCGAGTGTATTAAAAAGCATCACCTCCTCCCTCCATAGACTAGAACAGGAACTCCGTGAGCTTAAGGCTCGCTTGGCTAGACAGCCAGATGGAAACACTCAGGGTAAATTTAGAGAGACACTGACTGAATACTTGGCAGAAGCGCGCAGGGAGGTGTGCTTTGTGGAAAACACTGGGTGGCGCGTAGATATGGGGAGGGGGAAGGCCCGCCAAGGCTCTTGCGGACGCGATAAGGCGACCGTGGCACTCCAACTATATCATAGAATTCGAAAAATCTGACGGTAGGAGATGCTGAGATACCGCTAGCATCCTAGATGAATTCACCAACCATTACGCCACCCTGTATACGAGCGTTGGCCAGGATTTGGATTCCTACCTGGGCGATGTTGCCTTAGGATGGCTTTGTGATGTCCATCGCAAATTTTTATGCGCGCCATTCGAATTAGATGAGATCCGAGAGGCCATCATGGGCATGCAGTTGGGCAAGGCCACCGGCCTGGATGGCATCCCAATTGAATTTTATAAAACCTACATAGATCTGATGGCACCTATCCTGCGCAAGGTTTTTGAAGAATCCCTGGACGTGGGTATCCTTCCGCCATCCATGAGAGAGGCGCTTATTGTCTCCCTCTTGAAGCCCGAGAAGCCACCTCACCTGTGTGGCTCTTATTGCCCCCTCTCTTTGCTCAGCTGCGATGCAAAGATATTGGTGAAGCTCATCGCCAACAGACTGATTTTATTGCTTGACCACTTAGTATTGCCGGATCAATCTGGGTTCGTTCCGGGGAGGTCCACCTCTCATAACCTGCGCATGCTTTTCACTGTTTTAGATACCGTCTCCCCTGACCTCCCTTTGGCGGCGGTCTTTCTTGACGCCACCAAAGCCTTCAACTCTGTTGAATGGGATTATATTTTTGGTATCATGCAACGGATGGGTTCCCCCTCTATTTAATTCATGGATTAAGCTTCTATACCGCCACCCAGGCGCTAAGGTGCTGATCAATAGGCACACGTCCACGCTGTTCCCAATAGCTCGGGGCACCCGACAGGGATGCTCCCTGTCTCCTCTTTTATTCGCATTGGTCACTGAGCCACTAGCAGCACGACTGAGGCAACGGCATAATGACATGGCTCTACGCAGTCATCTGTGGCAGATCCTTATATCCATGTATGCCGACGACATCACTCTGTGCGTGTGAGACCCCTGTACCAACCTCAATGTGCTCCTCCGAGAGTTTGTTGTTTTTGATGGTATATCTGGAGTCCAGATTAACTGGGAGAAATTGTGTCTCTTTTCCCTGATGGACTCGACACCACGCTTCCCTTTTGGACTACCCACTGAAGTGGTGTGATGATGAGCTCCGTTACCTGGGGATCGGCATCACAAGTGACAAAGAGGCACTTATGAGACTTAATTATGGGGTTGCACTAACCCGAATCACTGACAATGTATAACGTTGGATGAAACTCCCTCTGTCATTGGCTGGGCGGGCGTCTTTGATTAAAATGGTCATTCTCCCACAACTACTCTACCTCTTCCTTAACATCCCGTACCACCCGGGGTGACATTTCTTCACATTACTAAAAACTGAATTGATTAGACTGGTGTGGGGGAAGGCAGGCTCGCCTACTATGGACGATTCTCACCAGGCCTTATATTGCGGGTGGCCTTGCCATTCCGGACCTAGAATTGTATTATATATGCGCCCAGGCCCATTACCTGTACTACTGGATACGGCGTCCCCGATTCATGCCGCAACTAGCAGCTGATGATTCAGCGGAGCGTTGGCTTGCACACCCGATTCCAATAGAAGGGGTACTATTTGCTGACCTGCAGGCTCGTGAGCGCACGCAAAACACTGTAAATGTAACAATCACGGCATGGCGACGCATTGAGAAGCTCTTGGGGGCGGACTTGTTATATTCTCCACTGTTGCCATTGGTTTATCACACTGCTATGGCACTACTGCAGGAGGCGATTTTTCATAAAATTAGGGAGAGAGCTGCTCTTGCCGCTTTGGGCGACGAAGGCCATTTCCGCACATTGGACAGCCTTTTTCAAAATTTGATCTGCACAGCGCTGGACAGCTTTCTATATTTGCGGCTCCAACATGGGATCAGAGCCTTACATGCTACTTTACCAGCGGAACCCCCTACGCTTGCAACCCTTCATTTACTCCTGCTACGCGAAACGCCCACAAAACTGGTCTCCTTATTGTATTGTACTATCCAAGAGCAGCGGGATATATCACCTCCACAGTCCCGAACGCGGTGGGGGAGGAGTTAGGGATTGCAATCACTGACGACCAATGGGAGTTTTGTTGCCTTCAGACTGACCGCATATCAGCTAGTAGTAGACTGTGCGTTGTACACTACAAATACCTCCATAGGTTATACTACACACCGGCTGCGAGATTCAGATGTCTGCGATAGATGCCAAGCGACCAATGCAGACATGTTACACTTAGCTGAGAGCTGCCAGGTAGTCCATACCTCTGGGAACAAGTCTTTGCGGCTCTGCATCAGATGACTGAGATACACTTAGACAATACACCACTGATGGCACTGCTTGGTTATGTCAAGCCCGTTCCATCGCCATCTCGTAAGTACATAGCATTGGCGCTATTGATGGCAAAGAGACGGGTGGCATGCCGATGGGGCAGAGGGAGGGCACCCAAGTTTAAGGAATGGTTGGATGACATGATTTTTTGTCAGGAACAGCTCTCCAATTATGCCGAATTGCTGCCTACCTCCTCTAGACCTCGCGACATCTGGTCACCTCTGACGTCCTATCTCTCAGCCAGAGCGGCTGATGCTTGGGGAACGGGCTCGGCAGATCGTCCCTTGTGAGGGCTTTCTGTGGCCCCTTTTTCTTTGTTTCTGTTACTCCTGATGGTCATAGCATTGATGTATTACCCAACAGCATTCTATGTATTGCTCCTCATTCCTGAATATGTATTAGCGCACACAGTCGTATGAGTTGATGCTGCTGGTGTTGACTGATGTGCTCCTGAACTGTGTAGGTACCCTATTGCCCTAGTATCTGGTGGATGTCCTCTTGTGTGTCCCTCCTTGGTGGATCCCAGTTAGATACTTGCTAGCATTGTCCCGTCTAAGAGTGCAGTAACCTCTGACCACCTCTGTCTTTTCTTCGCTCCTTTCTTTCTTTCTTTCTTTCCTTTTTCCTTCTTACCTGTGCTCACAGAGTGTAAATGTAGACTCGCCATCAGTTCATGTCCAAATGCTACATGCTAAATTGCAGTTATTTTCAATATTTGTTTAACGCGGCCGGCCCGCTGTGGTTGTAGGCGACTTGCTGTGTACTATGATACTATATTCCACCTCATGTGATTTGCTTCTTTACCCGGCGGCCGACCACTTTGTGGATGTAGGCTATGACACCTGTGTTTGTTGTACTACATAATAAAACTTAAAAAAAAATACTTACCAGACAATCATTATAATTTATATCATATATATCACTTTCGATTGGATGTCACAGTTTGCATAATGTAAGATAACTGCAAATTCGAAATTTCAGTGCCCTTCAGAAAGCATGTGAGCACAAAGGTTCACCTGTTTGTGTCCTACCCTAAATTTTTCTGTTTTCCAAAATTGTAGACTCATGCATTCAAGGATACTTTGTTTTCAACATCTCAGATAAGCAACACTTGCCCATGAATTTAAATGCATATTCAATATTTGTGTTGTAGAATCCCCGTTTACAATGTAAAGGGAGATTGCGGTTGTGTGCATACAGATTGCTTTTTTATGAACCACAGCAAAGAATCTAGGCATTACTTTTATAATGAGCTGTTGAAATGCTGCAGCCATCTGTGAAAGAAATCTGAATTAGACAAAATTGGGATGGTTCGTTATGCCTGAGTTTGTCACGGTTTTGCACATCTTTGCCCAGCTGAAAAAACAGTTTTATTTAAACATTTTACAGCAGGTTCAAATTAGATGTTTAAAGAATAATAAATATTTTTGTGAAATGTGTTAATTATGTGAAATGGTAAATCCTGAATTGTTAGAATCAGGACATTCACTATGTATGCATGAGAGATACCGCAGGAAGAAGGTAGCACTCCTGATCAACTTTGCATAAACAGGATGCCTTGAAGGAACTAACACATAGTAGAGATATTGCCATAAAAGACAGAAAGAGCGTTTCGCATAACAGATGTAAAATGAGTTTTTTGTGAGGATCAAACCTATTCTATTGTAGGTGATAATACTGTGTCAGATTGTGAACAGGTACATGCAGAAAACAAGGCAATCACAATTACCACACACACTTGATCCCAGCCAAAAGGCTCAGAAGTGATAATTAATATGGTCTTAAAAGACAAATGAAATGAAGTCCAGCTCTTTTCATCACAAAGACAATAAAAAAAACACCATTTACTAATTGAGTTGGTGTGGGAAAGTCGGATAGGCTTCTTATGGTACCCCCACTTTTTGCCAAATGTAATATTTTTGACTAGTCTGACTGGGATCCTGCTAATCAGGACCCTAGTCTATCTGCTTCCTCCCTACTTAGGTACACTCCAGATTGGATACTGGGGTACCCTTGTCAGTCCCTATTATATGGTACACATGTACCCAGGGCACAGGTACCCCAGAGGCATCCCATGGGCTGAAGCATGTATTATGCCACCCATGAGAGGCCATGCAAAGTGGAAATACTGGCCTGCAATTGCAGCCTCTGTAAGATAGTGCATGCACCACTTACTTAAGATATAGATTTACTATATCTAAGGGTCACTGCACTTTAATCCTATAAGTCACCCATATATCAGTCCTTTGCAATACTGAGGCAGGTTGCTTGATTCTAAGTGAGAGGGTGCCACTGCATGAGCAGAACAGCCCTGCAGCCTACGGAGTCCATTCTTCCAGGTTGTCAGTGAAGCAGCCATTTACGACATATAGAGTGGCATTATGCAACCGCTTGATGACCACCTCTAAAACGTCCGAAACAAACCCTATTGTGTTTGGTGTCAAACATGTTGGAATCCTACCCACACATTTGTAACCAGTGTGGGAGGTATGAATCCACCTCTCAGAAGAGAGCTTCGTTGGGCCCCTGGTGTTCCTGGTGCCAGCCTTCCAGTCCCTGGCAGTGCAAAATGGTTGCTGCAGATCAGAGACACATTCATGCCCTTCTGCTGCTGAGCCAAGCTTGAGCAGGTGAAGGCAGAACAATAGGCATCCTGTCACAAGGAGATGTGACCACCTCCCAGGCAGGATTCAGTGTATTAGGGCTGGGTGGGTGAGCTTGCCAGTGACTAAAAGCCTGCATGAGGGGCACATTTGGTGTCCCTATGCATAGTCCAGTTCATGCCAGTCCTAGGAGCAGTTAGCTCTTGCTCTGGTGAGAAACTGGTCAAAGGACATGGTAGTAACCTCTACACTATCCAAAGCCTCCCCTGATAGGGTCCCCTGACTCTGTCCAACCCTTTCCCGTGGGTACAAAAGGTCTTAGAAGCCTGTCAAACCCCTAGATTAAACGTGGACAAGATTCTGAACCAGAAACCACCAAGCTTCGAAAGTCTGGACACTCTATACTTCATTGGACTTCGTTTTGGCCCGGCTTGGTCTCCCACTCAGTCTGCTGCATTGTCTGTGCCTGTGTTCCATACAGGATCTGTGTAGTGCCTGCAGGCTGCAGTGTTGTGGTGCATTCGCAGGCACCACAACACTGCAGCCTGGTCTGCTGATCCCGAGCTCCTACATACTCTGAAGACTTTAGCTACGTAGCAGGTGATTTTCTACATCTCTTGAGGTCTGAGATGCCCTCTTACCAAATTTGAGGTCAGAATCTCTAGTGGGGGCTGCAATACCTGAAGTCCTGTGCACCGCGTACGTTTGCATTTGTATATGCTTGTTGGCATTTCCCAAACAAGTGCATTGGGCTCCCAGTATCTCCAACCTCTGGCATTATATCCTACCAATACCTTTGACCACTTCACATTGAGGGCTCCATGGGATGTTGTTTGGTGAAATTGCTCGAGGTCCCCTTTTGACTCCTGTGCCTCCAACCTGTGGGTCCACTTGAGGGTCAACTTTGCTTCTCTTGGGCTCCCCTGGTTGCTACCGGCTTGCCCTGATTCCCCTATTTTTGGTGAGTCTCCTGGACCTTGCTGGTCTGAACCGTACACATCCTTGACATTCTGAATGGGTTTCAGTTGCCAAAGCTTGTTGGTGCTCCAACTGGACACTGATCCCTCTACACTCGACATCCTTTGTGAGAAAGTTTGTATCCAGCTCATCCTCGACATCTCCAGGTCCCCGTAGCTGCAGAGTCAAGAACTCCATCAACCAACCTGAAGCACCCAACATTGGTGCGCATTCGTCTACCGGGCCCCTGGTCACTCTGAAATGACCCAGACTTTGTCCCCTTATCTTTCACCTACTCTTTGACAAGAATCCACCTTTGGATTCCAACAGACACTTTTCTTCCTTCCAGCAGCAGCTTTTCTTCAAAGTCCTCATTGAGTTCGACAGAGGTTTCTGGCGCCACTTCAGACCTATACACCTGGTATCCCAGGGATAGGTAATTTGGGTACCTCTTTATCCACAGGTGGGGTGGCTCTCCAACCTTCTGTCATTCACTGGGTTTCTTTGCAGTCCACTGAAAAGGGTTCTTAAACTGTAAAACTTCAACCACAATTTTTCCATAGAATTGTACGGAGCATGTATTTGTGTTCCCACACTGCACCTGTCCTCCGTGCGGCTCCTACTTACTCACCTTGGGTGGTTACCTTGGGGTCCCAGCGATTTTACGTTCTCTCAACACTGTCTTGACTTGAGTTGTGGTTCTTATACCACTATTTTAGTATATGGTGTGGTTCTCCCCTGGGGCCCACTGTGTGTTAGTGCTATGTCATTTCTGTGCTTAAGTAATGTTTGCTTTGTGATTATCTCCGTGTAGGCGATACTGTGTCATACTAGATTGGGTTATATTAATAAATTCATATTTTTATAACTACTGTGTGGTTCTCCTTTCATTTAACCAATACTATACGATTGTATTCTGGTAAAACAAGCTGCTTAACATTCTTTCAAGACTAAGCCTGAAGGCTGCTATCCACAGCTAACACTTGGATAGCTTTCTAAGATTATCTTAGACCACTTGAATCACCATATGTGTTGTTTGGACTGGTGCAAGGTGCCAATTCTAAATATTGGACAGCATATACCAGGCCAACTTCTCACAGTCGGTTTTATAGAATTAGCAGCTTTTTCCCAAGTTTACTAACAGACATACAGACACATAATGATCAACAGCAGTGCAAGGTTCCCTCCAAAATGAAGAGCTTCAGCAAAGACAGCAGCAGCAGTGCATACTCCCTTCATGTGTGCGTAGCAGTTTTCGTCACACACAGTTCATAAATAAAATGTAGCTTTTATTACACATAGATAAACTGCAGCGTGCCCATTATAAAGGTGTGAGCTCTAGGCCCACATACTTTGTAAATTAATGAGACACAGACTCATTAGTAGTGCACTGGAACTGGACTCAGGCATGTCCGCGCAGCCCCTTTTCTTCGCAGGGTCAACCGACTAATGACGCCTCTGAAGGGTGGGTGAAGGACTGGGTTCTTTAAGACCGGTGCCAGGGCACAACACCTGAAACCTTCGTGGGTAACCTGCTCCGGCGTACGAATGACAGAGACACGGGACACTTCCTTCGGCGTCAAAGATTCAAGGTTTATTTGCTGCAGGGAACACAGAAATCACGACAAGTACAACTCGTGCAACTTGGGGAGACTGCTTCAAATTGGTTCTGTGGGTCGCTCCTTTTATACAGTTTTTACCCATAGGACAACATGGTACACAAAGGTTTACAACCCGGTTCCCACCATTATCCCCCAGAGGGGTCGCTTTGGTCACTTTGATACACATAAGGTCCGGAACATAAGTGCGGAAACATTTGGCAGTTCCCAACTGTAAAAACCCATCTTCCCAACATTAGTGTATTCCAATCGGCAGTAAAACAGATCGAAATAGGAACAAAGACCGGTGCAGAGGAAGACGGAAACAGTGGGGAGATCGGAAAGGGTGTAAAAGGGGAGGTATCGGGAAACACGAGATACAGGCATCAAAGGGACGTGCCTAATGAGATGCACGGCTGAGACAATAAACCGGCACGGCGAGATGAGCCTTGAGCGGGGCCGTCTGCCTTACAGTATCATCCCCCTCGTCATAAAGACACTTACAAAGGACATGTGTCTTCCGCAAATATCTTGGGAGTCCCAGGGTCGCGAAGTGGACAGCGTCCGTTCGCTGGCTACTTGAGGGCAAGAGACAAAATGGATGCCGTATCTAAGATGGAACCCGTGGGTACAGATGAAAAACCCACATAACAAACGAACGGTTTAAGTTAGCACAGCGAAACTGCGCACACTTACTAAACTCGTCATTTGCGGTTCATAGATACCAGACTCGACCATATTCGTGCGAGTCGAAAACACCACTTATGATTGTCACGGAACCTCAGACGCTCCTTTTGTCCTCATGTAGGCAAGCACTAGTCGGAATCATATTCGATATTCATCAGACCGTCGAGATGTTGCTGTAGCATAGCTCTGTCCAACCGAGTCCCCTTGGTAACAGGTGGCTGTCTCATACACGTTGTAGCACAGAGGCCACATAAGGCAGGACCGCACTGCACACAAAGGCAACACGTGAACAGGAACACCACAACGACTCCGATGATCATCAGAATCCTCCAACCCCAAGTCGACATCAGGCCCCAAAACCACCCAAGTAGCGTCCAATCCCCTACATCCAGGTGTATGGATTCGGAGATCTTATGCAACTTCGAGATGGCTTGATAGACAGTCGGAGCGTTATCTGGAATGAAAATACAGCAGCTCGAATGGATCACCTTACATACCCCACCTCGATCTGCTAAGATGACATCTAAAACCATACGGTTTTGTAACGTCATAAGCCTATCCGCCTGAAGTTCAGTGGTGATATTACCAAGGGCACTGGCAGTAATATTAGCTGTCGATTCCACCACTCGAGTCAACTGTCTCAGGTTCCTACTATTAACCATAGGTCCCCAAAACGGGAGGAAACCCTTGAAAAAGTCTCCTGCCTCTTGACCGGCAGTATCCTCTTCGCTAATTACGCCTCTCACAACTCTAGTCTTATGATAATCGGCATCTACAGTGAACGTCGGAGGCAACAGATTTGCAATGAAACATGAGCCCATGAAGTCAGCGGGCAACCATGCATATGCACGATCATGGCAGATAAAGTATGTACCCTTGGCAGCCAGAAACACAGGGGACGAGACCATCGGCAGCATGTAATTTTCAGTGCAAGCACTCGCTCCAAGTCGTGCTTGCGATCTTCGGCCACGACCTATGAGACAAAAATTACCAATGTGGGGTACGACCCATATCGGAGGCGAGCTTTTAAGCTGCTTTTCACTGGTGAACACACTATATTCGCCTCTACTTAGGACCCTATAGGCTTGTACCTCTTCTTCGGGAATAAGCGAGGGATCATAGATATCGCTATCTAGGTCCTCTATTGCTATCGACAAAGGTTTTTGATACGAGGTAGGACCAGAGTAGGGGGAACGTGGTTCTTGAATGGGGTGGAAACCCAGTGCGCTTCGAAACATTGTCTGAAATGCTCGAGCAGACCCTTGGGAACTATACAGTAACACCAGATATGGAATTCCCTTATCCGTAGTATGTGGCATCAACCCACACACCCAACAATTAGTAGTGTTAACCACTAACTGATGCTGATGGAGGAGCTGAATAAAGGAATTATTGCGGAATTCTGCACGTCTAGCCTGCTCGTGTTCAGGTAAGATATGGAAGGAATGAGGAGAAGCAGTGGAGGTAAGTTTAGGGTCAGGGGTAGGAGTAGGTGTAGCAGAAGGTAAGAAGTAAAACATTGTGTAATACACCCCACCCGCCAATAATGCAGAAGCAGTCAAAAACAATACGAATATTTGGAATATAAAACATTTGGTACGACTGAGTTGCTGCAGCTTGAATCTATGAGCCTGAGCTCCTTCCAAATCCATCAGCTTCGAAAATGCCATTCCCTATGACCGTCCGCAACGTTTCTTGACGCACTTCGTTCTGTGTAGCAATAGTCAATCCCTAGGAGTTCCCAGGAACCGACGGCCTTAAACCTAGCGTCAAGACCTACTATCCAGAAGGAAGTACGCGCGCGGCCCTACGGCCTTTAATGCACAATATATATATGTATGCAAAAACAATGTCTCTCAGCTGTGGAAGCAAAAAGTGTAAGGAACGAAGCTCAATGAATATGTACAAAATAATTACAATGGTACGAATGTTCAAACTGATCGTGGAAAACGGGATAATGCAATTATCAAAAGACAGAACAGGATCTTTTATTAGTCTCTGGTGGTAGATCGCAAAAAGTATCGGGTTTTCCCAGGACGTGTCTGTTCGTCAAACAAAGGATCCGTTGAAGAGACAGCGTCCTGTTGATCAGCTGAATGTTCTGGTCTTGAGTCCTTTGCTGACAATTGTTCAACAGTGTCTCTCTGCTGCACTGAGGATTCTCCGACAGGTTGTGCGTCGCTGAAAGGTACAAACGCCGGCAATCCTTCGGTTTCAGTTGATGCAATGCCTTTCCTCACCCATGAGTCTGCTGGCAACGGGATGGGGACTTTCTTCGTGTGGGTGGCGTGCACCCAATTCTTCCGCCCCTCAAGACAAACTGCAGTTCTCGTGGCAAGGAGGACCTGGTAGGGTCCGGTGAACCTCGGGTCCAAGTTGTTCTTGCGCGAAAAGTTCCGCGTCACCACCCAATCTCCGGGCTGGAGCTGGTGGCCTGGACCCTCCGTCCGCGTCGGCAATGCTTCGTGAACCTGTTGGTGAATTAACCTCAGTTTAGCAGTCAAGTCATGAAGATAATCGATCAACATTGGATATTCAAGATCACAGAAAATACCTGGCCTAGGAACCCCCCAAACATTCGCAGGACGACCGAACACTATTTCATAGGGACTAAGCCCTACTCGGGAGTGTACAGTCGCGCTAGTTGACAGTAATGCTAAAGGTAAAGCGTCAGGCCACGAAAGACCAGTCGTAGCCTGAATCTTCGCTAGCTTTAGTTTAAGGGTGCCGTTATACCCTTCAACCAAACCAGCTGACTGGGGATGGTTGGCGCTGTGGAATTTCTGATTAATTCCAAGGCCCTTACACACACTCTTCATCACACTACCCACAAACTCACTTCCGTTATCTGACCACATGACTCTAGGCATTCCATACCGAGGAAAATATTCCTTCAGTAGGATTTTCGCAGTAGACAAAGCAGTATTGTCTTTGAGAGGATAAGCCTCGATCCATCGGGAGAATGCGCAAACCACAACTAAGACGTATTTCAGGTTATTGCATCGCTCCATATGGATGAAGTCCAATTGGATCACCTCAAAGGGACATGAAGGGGGAGCAAAACTGCCAGGAGGAGTTGGGGTTCCCTTGCCAGGATTGTACATCATACACACCATACAATTCTTCACCAGACGCTCAGCACATTTCGTGATACCATCATTCTTCCATACAGGAGACAACAACTTACAAATACCTTTCGTGCTAATATGTGCTAACCCATGCGCCATTGTCACGACGGCCAGCACATACGCATCCGGTAACATCCATCTTTTCTGATCAGACAAATCAATCCAACAACCATTCGTATCCAACTTTCCCGTACTTTCTTTCCACTTCGTCTTTTCAGCCTCGGTGGCCTCATTCTGAATTGCCTTTACACTCTCGATAGTGTCCTCACACATACTCGATTCTGTAGGCCACCTAACCGAACTCGTCACATACATTCGAGTGCTAAGGTTCCGGGCAGTCTCCTTAGCAGTCTCATCCGCAAACGCATTACCACGACCAACATCATCCGTCACCTTACGATGCGCACTACATTTAACAACCGCAACTTGCTTAGGCAACGTCAGTGCATCCAAAAGATCATTCACAAGCTGTCCAGGCTGAATCTTCGTACCATGCGACGTCAAGAAACCTCTCTCTCTCCACAATCGTCCAAAACTATGTGCGACGCCAAATGCATATTGGCTGTCGGTAAACACATTCACACGTTTCCCTTTCGCTAACACACACGCTCTAGTGAGAGCGATCAGCTCTGCAGCTTGGGCAGAATTCTGATTTAATCTTGCAGTTTCAACAACAGTATTCAACGTTACAACAGCATAAGCAGTAGTCACATCGCCATTCGGCAACTTAAAACATGACCCATCCACATACAGTGTACCATCCGGATCTTCCAATGGGGTGTTTTTAAGGTCCACTCGACCTTTTGTTTCTTCTTCTGTCCTCAAGTAACAATCATGTTCTGCTACTTCATCTGACTCTGTGCTAATTGGTAACAAAGTTGCCGGGTTCAGAACATTACAACGTTTTATTTGAATGTGGCTTGCCAACAGCGTCAACTCGTACCCAGACAACCTTGCACTCGTCAAGTGCTGAGTTTTCGTCCGATTCAAAAGAGTATCGACTGCATGCGGAACCATCACCGTAAGCATATTATCCATGACCAATCCTGCTGATTGTCGGATGGAGACCGCGGCTGCCGCTGTTGCTCTCAGACAACTCGGCAATGCTCTAGCTACCGGGTCCAAGGTCGAGGAAAAATATGCACATGGACGTTGCTTACCACCAAAAGGTTGCGTTAAGACACTCAAAGCACAACCTTCTCTCTCGTGAACATATAATGTAAACGGCTTGCTATAGTCAGGAGTACCTAACACAGGAGCCGAACATAATGAATCACGCAATTCAGAAAAACTTTTCTGACATTCTTCCGTCCATGGTAAAGGAGTCGAAACATCCTTGCACGTAAGAGCCACTAATGGTTTCGCTAGCAATGAAAAATTTGGAATCCATTGCCTGCAGTACGACGTGATACCTAGAAAGGCACGCACATCTCTTTGGGTTGTTGGCACAGCCATGCGCGCAATTGCTGCAATTCTCTCTGGGGTCAACCTCCTTCCCTCCTTTGACAATAAGTGACCTAGATAGGTTACTTCTTGACAACAATATTGGAGTTTAGAAGGGGACACCTTATGATTCAAGTCACAGAGATGTTGCAGCAACGACACCGTAGCAATCTTGCAAATGTCCTGAGTATCAGCAGCCACCAATAGGTCATCGACATATTGGATCAAGGCCGCACCGGCCGGCAACCTAAACGCATCCAGTTGACCCTTCAAGGCTTGGCTGTAAATCGATGGACTTTCACAGTAGCCCTGAGGAGCGCGCTTAAACCGGAAGCTGCGTCCACCGAGAGAGAAACCGAAAAGGTCTCTGCTCCCTTCGGCAATCGGGATGCTGAAAAACGCATTTTTCAAGTCAATCACCGAAAACCACGATGCAGAAGCCGGAATCAGAGTCAGTAGCGCCGTGATGTCAGGCACAACAGGGAATTGAGGAACCACAATTTTATTCACCTCCCGTAAATCGATAACAAAGCGATAAACAGGCGGTTTTGAAGGATCAGTACGTTTAAGAATGGGCAATACAGGGCTGTTGCACACGTTTCCCCGAGTCTCTTCAATGACGTCTTTCTCGATCAGATCATAAATGATCGCTAACAGTGCTCGTTCACCATCAAGGGAGATACGATATTGGGGAATACGTGGCAACCGCACATTAGATTTCAACTGAACAACATAAGGGGAGATGTCAAGCAGGCCCACGTCATTTGGACCCGTCGCCCACAAAGACGCAGGAAGAGAACTCAATTCCGGTGGGAGCTTGTCGAGAGACAAGTACATGGGAGAGACAACCCTCTCTCCCAACGTAAGCTTTACACCCGCGGGAGAACAATACAAAGTTGCATACAAACGTTTAAGCAAATCCAGGCCCAAAAGATTTTCACCACAACCGGTAGTCAAAATTAACGGAGCTCGGAGCTCACGTGGCCCAATTGTAAGGGGCAAAGGGCGTGAAACTGGATTGCTAACAGGGGCGCCAGAGAATCCAACGGAAACATTTGTTAAGCCAGACAAAGGTGCGCCAGGGAGTTTCAAATGCTTAATGGAACTTTTCGCTGCACCAGTGTCCAACAGAAAAGGCTCAACGACGCCCGATGTAGCAACTGCGACGTAAGGCCCTCTCTGATCAACCGGAACTGATACCACTCCCTCTCCTTGTCTTTGGCTGTCCTAGTAATTACTGTCGTCAGTTCCCTGATCGACGTAATAATCGTCTACATTGTACTGCGCAGATCGTCCTTGCGACGATCCACGTTGATCAAAACAATTATCGGAATTTGATGAGTTATCTGAACGATCGTTCTGAGCACCGCAACCTCTACCACGTGGTGCCTGCTGCGAACCACCACGACCTCCTCTAGATGAGTTACCACTATTACGTTCGTTTAGAACAGGACAATTGAATTTAATGTGACCCTCTTGTCTACAATAAGCACATTGATTGTACCCTAACGAAGATCTTTGGGAAGAGGAGTCATTACGAGTTTGGGATCGGTTCGATTGCGACTGCGATCTATTTTGTTGCGAATTATTCTGATTCGAACGTGGAGGATACGCTTGCTGAAGCAGCACTTTAGTTTTTAGTTCTTTCGTCTTTTTATCAGCATGGTCGCTCTCCTCTTTCTCTCTATTCTCATAATATTGTGCCGTAGCCAATATCTGAGCTGAAGTAGAAACGGCCCATGCACTTTCTGAATTCTTTAATTTATTGCTCAAATCGGGCAATAAGTTCGAAACAAATTTATCCACAAACAACCTTTGACCACCCTCAGTGCTCATATCCTGACCACTATGGTCGATGAATGCCTCCTCGAACCTCGTAAAGAAGTCGGAAACACTCTCGTCCTTCTTTTGCTTACAAGCTGACAATTTGTCCCAATTTACCCTCATAGCTGGCATAAGAGTTTTCATTAATGTTATAATTCTTTGAGGAAGATCAACAATCAGCTGGTCGGGTTTAGCAGCAGCCGTTTGTCCGGCATCTGCCGCTACAATGGCAGCCCAAGCACCACCTAATTAATTCGGATGGTTTTCATGGCGAATCTTAGCCCATACCGGTTGCGGTACGACATTGCCGAACAACATATCGATATCGGCAAGATTCATTACCGTAGCATCTACGAGCTGCGATAATTCTTTGTAATACCCTGTAGGATTTTTGCGTGGGTCAGGCAAAGATTGCTTCACCTGTAATACTTCCGAGCGTTTCCATGGGAGATGTATCCATATTCTCTGGAAATGCCCCACTGTCGTCGGAGGAGCGGCATTAGGATTAGGTGGTATCCAAACCGGTGGAACTTCTCGCATTTGAAATTGACCAGACTCGTCTGGCTGTCTTTCAATATCCTCAACAAACAAGGCTTGAGGTATAGGAGTGGGACGAAAAGATAGCAACCGTTCAACGGCTCGTCGAACGTTGGTATCCACTATCAGTCCAGCCGAAAACTGAAGCTGTAAATCAGACAACGCGGTCAGCACCTCGTCAGGTGCGTCGGCCGATATCTGATCACGAAGGACCTTGCACATTTCCTCGAAAACAAATCTCTGGGTTGGTATATTGAACTGACAAAACGTGTCGAGTACAATACGGGGTGGATTTCTAAGAGGGTGCGTCATCCAACCCATCGCCATATTATATAGCGAAGCACGTTCCCTATTACCTGGAAGCTGGCTACGTCTCTGAGGACCATCTGAACCAGCGGACCCAAGAACAGGTCCGAGCGAATGAAAGAAGCTAGCCGCAAGAGGAGAATTACGACTACGAGTAGAGGGAGAAGTATAGGACACAGGACTAACAAGTGAAGGAGTAGAAACAGAAACAACAGCAGGGGTTAACAGAGCAGGAGCAGTAGCGGGAGCAGGAGTATGTGGAAGCGGAGGAGCAGTAGGAATAGCAACAGACGAAGGAGCAGGAACAGTCGGAAGAACTGGTGCAGGTTGAGGAACAGGCAAAGGAAGAATAGGTGCAGGAACAGGTACAGGGGGAATCACAGGGGTTGTGGTACCCTGTACGTACGGAGGTGGCGATTTCATAAGATAGGACATTAAGGGATCCTCAACTGACTCATCCTTCTTTTCCGACTCCGTAGGCAAAGCAGGATAGCACTTATCTATAGTCATACGCTGTAATCTGTCAAACACTTCCTTTTCCCTAACCTCCTTATCATGCTGGAACTGCTCTGCTTTCTTTACAATGGTACCAGCACTATCTCTCTGATTTCGCTTAGTCTGTCTGATTTCTTTCTGTCGGGCTTCTTTACGCCACAACCGAAAGGCATCAAACATGGCCGGCCTTGACTTTTTCGCGAACAATTTAACCTCTAGATTATCTAAGATCGGGGCCTCGAAGCTACCATGTGGTGGCCAGCGAAGGTCACCGTCCTTCTTCGTGTATTTGATCCAGTAATCATTAAAAGTAATCGGGCCTAGCCCATGTTTACTGTACAGTTCATAAGTGGGAGTTCCAACCGGAGGTATCGGACACGAGTCCTCCAGTCGGGAATCCGTACCACAAGGTCTGAAACAACTAAACAAAGTACTGCGACCAGGCATCTTGCACACTAGCCGAGTTTCACAAACTTCAAGGGTTACGGGATTTACCAAGTCCCAGCAAAGAACAAAACCCTCGGTTTTTGGCGGCTGCAGTCGTCAAACAACACAACAAAGTACCAAGAACTACAAATGCAATGGAACCATGCAACCATTAAGTAACCACAACCAAGAACTCTGGGAGCGACCCACAAATACTTAACTCAAAGATCGATGGCGTCTCCAGGAAGGCCCGTCAATCATCTCGCTCTACCAAGGTCTACGCCAGGCGCCAAAACAGGTCTACAGTCAGGGCAGCAGTCCGTCGCAGCCGTCAGGAGGCGGGAATCTTCGCGGGAAAAGTCTTCGTGGGTAACCTGCTCCGGCGTACGAATGACAGAGACACGGGACACTTCCTTCGGCGTCAAAGATTCAAGGTTTATTTGCTGCAGGGAACACAGAAATCACGACAAGTACAACTCGTGCAACTTGGGGAGACTGCTTCAAATTGGTTCTGTGGGTCGCTCCTTTTATACAGTTTTTACCCATAGGACAACATGGTACACAAAGGTTTACAACCCGGTTCCCACCATTATCCCCCAGAGGGGTCGCTTTGGTCACTTTGATACACATAAGGTCCGGAACATAAGTGCGGAAACATTTGGCGGTTCCCAACTGTAAAAACCCATCTTCCCAACATTAGTGTATTCCAATCGGCAGTAAAACAGATCGAAATAGGAACAAAGACAGGTGCAGAGGAAGACGGAAACAGTGGGGAGATCGGAAAGGGTGTAAAAGGGGAGGTATCGGGAAACACGAGATACAGGCATCAAAGGGACGTGCCTAATGAGATGCACGGCTGAGACAATAAACCGGCACGGCGAGATGAGCCTCGAGCGGGGCCGTCTGCCTTACAGTATCATCCCCCTCGTCATAAAGACACTTACAAAGGACATGTGTCTTCCGCAAATATCTTGGGAGTCCCAGGGTCGCGAAGCGGACAGCGTCCGTTCGCTGGCTACTTGAGGGCAAGAGACAAAATGGATGCCGTATCTAAGATGGAACCCGTGGGTACAGATGAAAAACCCACATAACAAACGAACGGTTTATGTTAGCACAGCGAAACTGCGCACACTTACTAAACTCGTCATTTGCGGTTCATAGATACCAGACTCGACCATATTCGTGCGAGTCGAAAACACCACTTATGATTGTCACGGAACCTCATGGGTGTACAGTGTGGGTGCAACATAGGCGGAACACTAGACCTTGTCCAGCAGGAAACTACAACCCTCCCAAATTTCAACGACCTGAAACAACCAATGTACAACCTATAAAGGAAAACAAACAACAATACACAGCACCAATCAGTCTTTTCAGGCCATCTGCTGGGCGGTGCTGCAGCTCTAGACCATTGTCAGGACGCTTTGGTCTGCCTCTGCAATGTATTTCAGATTGGCCTGGTCTTGCAGTGTGCGGGTTTATTTACACAGATCAAATAGCAGTGCATCTGGAGCAGTGGTGGAGTCCACTTTGGAGATCTTCTTGCCGGTGCACAGGCTCCAGTGAATGGCAAACCTGCAAATACTGAGGATGACCTTGGTGGATGAGGGACTTCCTTGGAGGGGATGATGCTCCCCAGTTCCTGCCAGTGGAGTAGCTTCAGACTTGACGCTGCGGCCTGGACTCCCCTCTTACAGGAGTCTCCTGGAGGGCCTTCCTGCCAGGTTGCCACAGGACTGTGATGACTGTCGGGCCTTGTGTATGCCGCGTGAAGGAGTAGCTGAGGAACTGCCAACAGGACCACAGCCAAGTTGCTCATGCAGCCACAAGGGGTGGTATCGCAGAGTCTGTGTGCTCTTACTATCAGGGCTCAGGTCTTTGCCTTCCTCAGATGGTCTTTCTGTGACCAGTCTCCATTTGCGACCTCAATGAATCCCGGTGCCTGTCGTGGAGATGATGCTGACGCATCTCTCTGGTTGGGATTCCCTTCTCACAGAAAGTCCATCAAGGCCCTTGCCCCTGGATTACCACGTGACTGCGTAGGCTGTGTGGGACACTCAAAGGCCGCCCTGCATGGTCACTGTGGAAATCCCATCAGGACCATGGCCAAGACTTGTAAGGGTGGATAGTCAAATGGTCGGGTATGCTCCTCTTCGGAAGGCCTCAGGTATATGGGGGAACACAGAAGGTTCCTTGCTGTCTAGCCTTTCATCATGTGAGGAGTGTCTTATTGAACGTCGGATGTTTTGAGTGTTTGAATACACATCTGTTGGTGTGATGCTCATTAGATGTTCTTGGTGATGATTCACCAGGATGATGAATACGATGATTTTTTTACACTTGGTCAACAGGTGGCAATCTTTTGCTTTAGGTAACTACATGGAGTGAGGAGTACTAGAGGGACTTTGTGGCCACTTACGGCTATTTTCTGGCAGGTGCACTTGCTAAACATGATGTCATTGATGCCAAGCAGCCGGTGACAGGTGAGTGGACGGTCGCACCGTGAAGCGTGGGGCCTGGAAGCAGTTCAAGCTGGCTAGTGGCTTACGGTGGCCCTCCAGAGGAGCCATCTCCGGGGACGTCTCTGCACCCTGGTGGCTGGCTTTTGTTGGTGAACACCTTCTCCAGTGCTGGCAAAATTCCTCTGTGCTATTGCTCTGCCTGTTTTCCATCTTGCGCAATTATGGTGGTTGTTTGCCCTGTGGCATCATGCCACTCTCATCTCCTCCTTTGTGAAGTGGTATCCAGCCACGCTCTTCTCCTCCTTTGCTGTGTGGAGTCTAGCCACGCTCTTCTTTGCTTAAGACCAGGTTCCTCACTGAGATTAAGCGTTATCCACATGTCTCATGTTTGCGCCACATGGACATCTTGCTGGTTGTGTCCTGTTCTGAGGACTGTCTTTACTTGCTGCGGACCTGTCGTAGGTCTGTCCTGTCTATAGGACAAGCTTCTTCTCCTTATGGACCTTTTGTGGGCCCAATCCCCTCCTCAGGGATTTTCGCTGAGCTCCTCTGCCAGGATGGCAGGTTTCCTCTTAGTATGAGGACGTCGTGCTTGCACCTCGAGCTTGCGCAGTCAAGGCTCCTGCTCCGTTCCAGCATGCTTGGAGGGGTTGGTCACTTCATGTGACATGATCCTTGCTTTCAGTGTGATGTGGCATCTGTCCACGTGTTGCGTGTCCTTGGAGCACATGTTGCGGTGGCAGCTTGCCACATGGATTGTGCGACTCTCCTCTTGCCTGTCTGGGGCAACTGGCAAATCTTTCTGGAGGCAGTGTGAGGGATGACACTATGTACTGTCTTTTGGCTCACTATGGGGCTTTGCTGGTGTGGGGGAGATATGGAGTTTTTCCCTGTTGACTTCAGTATTGCTTCTTCTCTGTGAGAAAGTCTCTCTTTCCCAGATGCTTGCCCTTGCTGTCTGACTGATGGCTGCAGGCGGGACGACCTACAGCATCCTCACCAGGTGGTGTAACTGGCCACAGCTGCATTGTGACAGGGCTTCACTGTTGCAGTAGTAGGGCATTCAATGCGGGAGGGCAGTCTCGGTGAGGGTGCACCTCGTCTCACAAGCTTATACTCCTCCTCCCTTCAGTAATCAAATGCTCTTGACTCTTACTCTCCATCTGGCACTGACTGGCTCCCTGGGTGCCGCTCATGGCATAGGCCATTTCTGGGGTAGGATTGGCAGGCTTAGCACGATGGAGCCCCAGCCCTCTGGCACATGCAGTTCTTGCCTATCTGCCCTCCTCAGTGAAGGAAGCAATGGGGCATTGTCCTACTTGTGCGCCGCTCTCCTCTTGCCTCCACCCAGGACAACTAAGCTCCTCACCCTCTACTTCACTGAGTAGCACTGAGTATCTAGTGCTGCTGCAGGAACGAGATCAGGCATTGCATTTGTGGTGCACAGCTGTCACAGGACCTGAGCTCTGCCACCTGGGGTTAGTGGGGAAGCAGTATTGTTCCTCTCTGCTTCACAGCATGGAGAGGGTCCCCTCTACATTGGGCGGAGTGACCTCTCCTTAGGGTAGGCAATAACATCAGTAATGGGAGAGCTATCGACCCCTCTGGCAGATGACTGCCTGCAGGCAGCATGGCGTGGGGGCTCTGCATTCCTCATCACCAGTGTAAAGTCATGGGATCTAGGCCCATATACTCTGTAAATAAATGAGACAAAGACTCATTAGTTGTGTACTGGAACTTGCACTGGGCACTTGCGCCCGGCCCCTATTACTTGCAGGGTCACCTGACTGGTGACGCCTGTGATGGGTGGGTGTATAGTGTGGGTGCAAAACCGGCAGAACAGTAATATAACTGACTGGGTTGCCGATGCACTCAAACAGACAGTGGAGCAATTGTTTTGTAACAATAAAACGTTCAGTACAGAAATCAAAGTGACAAAAGTTTTTTTCAGAAACTCCAGTGGAAGAGTAGTTCGTTGGAGTCCTTTAATAAGTCAAATAGCCAGCCGAAACGTGTTTCATCGCACTTGCGAATCCTCAGGGCTGAAACAGATAGATAGGTGACAATGGAGCATATATCATGTATGAGTGTGGTTACAGTAAGGCTGTTGAATACGGTCTATGCACATTTAGTATCGCTCCCACTAGTGTGGATAAACATCAATTCACCTTATTACATCTAAGTGCAACCCGAGCACATTCGTGTCGAAAGTGCCTTTATGTCGTTCTCCTATCGACATGCTAGTGACCAGTGAGTTTGTGATAACACGTTGAGGGATCCTAGGTATACCCATTTGAAGAGAACCAACGTGTTTATTAAGATTTGGGTAAAAACGGGGGTGCCCTTATCAGGGCACGATTCATCCATACTACATGCTTTGTGATGTGTGATAAAGTCACAAGCATCTGTGACTCTACATGCAAAAGAGGGCACATACCTAGATGGCTGTGTCACGATCAAAAAGGTCTGTATATTAAGACAAGATAAACCAAACGAGGAGAGGAAAAGCTCATCACTATTGTACCATTGTCATGGTTAATGGGCAAAAACTTAGTGAAACTTGACAAAAATAAAACGTTTTAGAGGCTCAGCGTACAGCTGGTGATAATTCCGACCAAGCCGGGCACGTGACCGTCAGTATGCAAGCAGAAGAGACAACAGGGTAATGTTCTCCGCACTGGGAATGAGCCAAATAATGTGAATGATTAAAATAGAAGCGATTCAAGGAGAAAGCCAGTTCAAAAAGTCATGATAATTCACAGTATCCCATGTAAGCCCCCAATCTGAGGGTTAGAACTGGTTTTAGGTCAAATTGAAATTAGCATAAACAACGGGGGTTGATTCATGACTGCTATATGTTGACTGGTGACAACATCCAACGATATAGTGCAATTTATGACTTTTGGTGAAACCTATAGAGCGACGCAATCTTATTATTGTCAGATTACATTGCCTGTATGAAAGTATTCAGAAAAGGGGGTGGTGATGAACAGAGTGTCTGAATTAAGCAGACCACTCTTACCCAGTCCAAAGATCAGGGCTTGATCCATCGCCGTTATTTAGCTCACTGCACCATCCCAGCTCAGAACCTGGCTATATGCAAATTAGTCCGTCCCTGGCCCAGTGCATCATGGGATCAGGGCAGACCAAACTACCAAGCCAATTCTTCACTGGAAAGGAGACAAGCTTCCGGGGACCGGTTTCTGGCATTTCAGCCGTCGTCGGCCCGGCTTGCTTGAATCCTGCTGGTGCAGTGAGCAAGGGGCTCATGTCTGAGTATACCCTGCCACACCTATAGTGGCCAAAAACGATTCAGAAAAGGGGGTGGCGATGAACAGAGTGTCTGAATTAAGCAGACCACTCTTACCCAGTCCAAAGATCAGGGCTTGATCCATCACCGTTATTTAGCGCACTGCACCATCCCAGCTCAGAACCTGGCTATATGCAAATCAGTCCGTCCCTGGCCCAGTGCATCATGGGAACAGGGCAGACCAAACTACCAAGCCAATTCTTCACCGGAAAGGAGACAAGCTTCCGAGGACCGGTTTCTGGCATTTCAGCTGTCGTCGGCCCGGCTTGCTTGAATCCTGATGGTGCAGTGAGCAAGGGACTCATGTCTGAGTATACCCTGCCACACCTATAGTGGCCAAAAACGATTCAGAAAAGGGGGTGGTGATGAACAGAGTGTCTGAATTAAGCAGACCACTCTTACCCCGTCCAAAGATCAGGGCTTGATCCATCACCGTTATTTAGCTCACTGCACCATCCCAGCTCAGAACCTGGCTATATGCAAATTAGTCCGTCCCTGGCCCAGTGCATCATGGGAACAAGGCAGACCAACCTACCAATCCAATTCTTCACCGGAAAGGAGACAAGCTTCCGGGGACCGGTTTCTGGCATTTCAGCCGTCGTCGGCCCGGCTTGCTTGAATCCTGATGGTGCAGTGAGCAAGGGACTCATGTCTGAGTATACCCTGCCACGCCTATAGTGGCCAAAAACAATTCAGAAAAGGGGGTGGTGATGAACAGAGTGTCTGAATTAAGCAGACCACTCTTACCCAGTCCAAAGATCAGGGCTTGATCCATCACCGTTATTTAGCTCACTGCACCATCCCAGCTCAGAACCTGGCTATATGCAAATTAGTCCGTCCCTGGCCCAGTGCATCATGGGAACAGGGCTGACCAAACTACCAAGCCAATTCTTCACCGGAAAGGAGACAAGCTTCCGGGGACCGGTTTCTGGCATTTCAGCTGTCGTCGGCCCGGCTTGTTTGAATCCTGATGGTGCAGTGAGCAAGGGACTCATGTCTGAGTATGCCCTGCCACACCTATAGTGGCCAAAAACGATTCAGAAAAGGGGGTGGTGATGAACTGAGTGTCTGAATTAAGCACACCACTCTTACCCAGTCCAAAGATCAGGGCTTGATCCATCACCGGTATTTAGCTCACTGCACCATCCCAGCTCATTACCTGGCTATATGCAAATTAGTCCGTCCCTGGCCCAGTGCATCATGGGAACAGGACTGACCAAACTACCAAGCCAATTCTTCACCGGAAAGGAGACAAGCTTCGGGGACCGGTTTCTGGCATTTCAGCCGTCGTCAGCCCGGCTTGCTTGAATCCTGATGGTGCAGTGAGCAAGGGACTCATGTCTGAGTATGCCCTGCCACACCTATAGTGGCCAAAAACGATTCAGAAAAGGGGTGGTGATGAACTGAGTGTCTGAATTAAGCAGACCACTCCTACCCAGTCCAAAGATCAGGGTTTGATCCATCACCGTTATGTAGCTCACTGCAGAGTGTATTCTGCTTAATTCTGAAACTCTGTCCATCACCACCCCTTGTTGTTAAATGTAGGAAAGTATTGGAATCTCATCAATTGGACTTCCTAGTCTATAGTCATTATGTCTATCATACTATGATGATGACCCCAGGGTTGGGTCACCATCATAGTATGAGGTAAGCCCATAAGGAACCAATGTGTGATACTGTCTATGGATTACACAGGAGATCATAATGCATTCTAAATGGGGCACCTTCTTCGTTTCAGAACTATACTGTGTACAACAATTCATAACTATCGAGTCATCGACTCTGTATTCTCCGGGCGTTACAGTCCTCGAACCTCTTAACACTGGTAAGCTAACTTACAGTTATGCCGCTTTAGTACTAGATTGTACAGTTTCGTGCTTCTATTGCCCTGATCAATTTGCAAGACCCAACCCTGGGGTCATCATCATAGTATGATAGACATAATGACTATAGACTAGGAAGTCCAATTGATGAGATTCCAATACTTTCATACAGGCAATGTAATCTGACAATAATAAGATTGCGTCGCTCTGTAGGTTTCACCAAAAGTCATAAATTGCACTATATCGTTGGATGTTGTCACCAGTCAACATATACAAGTCATGAATCAACCCCCGTTGTTTAAGCTAATTTCAATTTGACCTAAAACCAGTTCTAACCCTCAGATTGGGGGCTTACATGGGATACTGTGAATTATCATGACTTTTTGAACTGGCTTTCTCCTTGAATCACTTCTATTTTAAATATTCACATTATTTGGCTCATTTTCAGTGCGGAGAACATTACCCTGTTGTCTCTTCTGCTTGCATACCGACGGTCACGGGCCCGGCTGGGTCGGAATTATCACCAGCTGTGCAGTGAGCCTCTAAAACGTTTTAATTTTGTCAAGTTTCACTACTTTTACGTTTTTGCCCATTAACCATGACAATGGTACAATAGTGATGAGCTTTTCCTATTCTTGTTTGGTGTATCTTGTCTTAATATACAGACCTTTTTGATGGTGACACAGCCATCTAGGTATGTGCCCTCTTTTGCATGTAGAGTCACAGATGCTTGTGACTTTATCACACATCACAAAGCATGTACTATGGATGAATCGTGCACTGATAAGGGCACCCCCGTTTTTACCCAAATCTTAATAAACACGTTGGTTCTCTTCAAATGGGTATGCCTAGGATCCCTCAACGTGTTATCACAAACTCACTGGTCACTAGCACGTCGACAGGAGAACGACATAAAGGTACTTTCGACACGAACGTGTTCGGGTTGCACTTAGATGTAATAAGGTGAATTGATGTTTATCCACACTAGTGGGAGCGATACTAAATGTGTATAGACCATATTCAACGGCCTTACTGTAACCACACTCATACATGATATATGCTCCATTGTCACCTATCTGTCTGTTTCAGCCCTGAGGATTCGCAAGTGCGATGAAACACGTGTCGGCTGGCTGTTTGACTTATTAAAGGACTCCAACGAACTACTCTTCCACTGGAGTTTCTGAAAAAAACTTTTGTCACTTTGATTTCTGTACTGAACGTTTCATTGTTACATAACAATTGCTCCACTGTCTGTTTGAGTGCATCGGCAACCCAGTCAGTTATATAATTGGTAGTCTTTCTACTCAATTTGGAGTGGTTCTAAGGACTTCCGACTCGCCGTTTTGCACCACGTGATAATTGTGCATTTCAACTTTCTGTGCGCAGAGGGGGCGTGGCTTGAACGCCGTACAAGATGGCGGCTTGACCTCGGAGCTCCGTCAGCCGTTCACCGGAGCCGGCGATTTTCTCCGCATTCACCAGACGAATGCGAGCGTGGATGCCAGATTCCGCCGCCGGAACATGAGGTGAGCAGGGAGAACTAAGCTGCTCTCCTCAAAACCGGCGGTGTACGATTTTCTCACCAGTGACGCGCTTCGCTCTTCAGCGGCCGCCATTTTCTCCAGTTTTTGCCGCGCAACTTTCCCTTTCACCAAACGCCGCTTTTTCACTTCAGCGTGCGTAATGCGGATGTTTCAAACACCGAACTCTTGGCATAACAGTCTCCTCTTCACCACCTTATTGCTTCAATTGTAATGTATGTCTATTGGCTCTGTGGCAGGAAACAACGATGTATTTTCTCTCAGCCTAACTAAGTGCTACTTCCTCATGTCGGATATACTACTTTATACAACAAGCTGTCACGCTGCTCCACATTGACTCTATTGACCTTCCTATGTTATATTAACGCTTCGGTCTGTTTTCTCCCTGACATGAGGTGATACTCTCGCTCCACAATCTTCCTGATTTCTCTGAGGAGACAGTATCTATTTTAGTGACGACCATTGTGCTACATCTCTTCATTCCTCAGCAAGTTGTGGTGTCATAGCACTTCCTTTCCCCGTTCTTTATGGGGAAGCTTCGTAACCTCAAGCTTACAGCCTCCAAGACCAAACCGCAACTTTCCTCAGACTCTGACTCTGCGCCACACACTATGGATGATTCTGTTCCCATCAAACCGAACGCTGCTCACGGCGCAATTCCTAAAGCTACTACATCCAGTAAGCTTCTACAACCCGCTTCAATAAAACGTCTGAAAAAAGACCCTCCCTCTCCGGATTCTTCAGCGCATTCTGCGTCAATGGATCTTATTCTGGAGGAGCTTCGTGCACTCAAACCCTTCATGGCTGAGACAACTAAAACTTTACAATTCCTTCACGACAAATGGTCTACTTTGGAGTCGAGGGTTCTATTGGTGGAACAATCTACAGAAACTCTTCAAACTTCCTGCGCAAAAATCACACTCTTAGAAAAGGATATCTCCCTCTTGATGCGACAGTCGGAAGAGTTGGAAAATCGTAACAGGAGGAATAACCTTCGCCTTTATAATCTTCCGGAACTTACAGAAGGATCCAATCCAACAGCTTTCTTCCAAACATTTTTGCCAAAAATTTTGGATCTTCCTCCTTCCACCTCTCTTAATATTCAACGTGCGCACCGTCTTGGTCCTAAAGTTTCCACCAAGCCCCGAGGAGTCATCATGCTGTTCCTCCAGTATACTGATCTTCTTCAAGTGTTATCAGCAGCAAAGACTAAAAAACAAATTATATGGGAAGGTCATAGGCTATACCTTTCTCAGGACGTTGCTAAAGTCACAGCTGATCGTCGAAAGCAGTTCCTTGATTTAAGACCACGTTTGAGAGACCTTGGCGCCCGTTATGGACTGCTACATCCATGCCTCTTCAAGGTGACCTACAAGGAAAGAACAACTACTTTTGAAGATCCACTCGTACTTGAAGAATTCCTTCGTCGTCACGAAACCGTTAACATGGACACTGCAAGACCTGTTTAATCATCTTTGTTTTACCATGTTTTCTCATTTTGTCTACCTCTGTGTTCCCTGCCGTCACTTGTTTCTACTGCCTGTATTTGAATGAATACCTCCTACCTTTCTATATCCTACCCCTGTTGTGCAAATGTTCTTGTACTCTTTTCTTATCTTACTCTTCGTACGTATCTCTAATGTTTTTTCTATTTTTATCTTTTTACAGATCCCAACCTCGTGTCTCTTCATCCCGGTGTATCCGTATTTCCCTTCATTTTGTTCCTTCGCTGGTTCCTCAGGTGTTCGACGATGTGAGTCTCCGTTGTTGATGTCGTCCTCTTCTGACGTCGTCATCCCTCAGTTCTCTTGATTTGTTCACTGTTAGTTGAGATGTTACTCCTTTCTGTACTCATTACTCTACTTTTTCTATTGCTTCTCTTTTCTCTTCCCTTACTCAATTCTTTCTCTTCTCTTCCTCTACTATATCATCTCTATTCTCTTTTGTTCTCTTTCTCTTACATTTACTGTTTTTCGCATTTTCAATGCTCTTCTCTTCATTTTCTCGCTTATCTCTTAATGTATCTTATCTCATATCATTTTACTAAAGTTACAAATTCTGTGTAGTTACTTGGAATGTTAAGGGGTTAAACAACCCCATTAAGCGTCAACGTGTCTTGACCCACTTGGCACGGCTTAAAGCCGATGTAGCTCTTTTACAAGAATCCCACCTTTCGGACACAGAAGCTACTAAACTTAAACGCTGCTGGGTAGGACATGTTTTTCACTCTCCTGCTTTAGGTAAGAAAAATGGTACTGTTATTTTATGTCATAACAAGTTAAATGTTTCAGTTGTAACTCATGAAAATGATGATAATGGCCGTTGGGTTATTACTAAGCTCCTCATTGATAAAATACCTATCGTTATCTTTAATGTTTATGCTCCTACAGGTGTTGATAAGTTATTTTGGCCTGCTATTTCTGACAAATTAGTTACTCTTAATGAACAATATGTTATTTTTGGTGGTGATTGCAACCAAGTCCTAGACCCTTTTCTTGATAGGAATTCCAAAGTTAAATTTATCCCCTCCAAGATGCATTCCCAATTTATTACTTCAATTCAAAACTATGCTCTAGTTGACATATGGAGATTATGTAATCCTGACCTTAAAGAATACACGTTTTATTCCCCCACCCATCACTCTCAATCTCGTATTGACTATCTTTTCCTCAGCAAATCCCTGGCACAACTAGCCACCCATTCAGATATAGGTTCCATTTTAATCTCAGACCATGCCCCCGTTTTTGTCGATATTGACCTTATTCCCTTCTCCCCTCATTCGGGACGCTGGAGATTTAATAATTCTTTACTCCTAGACCCTATTTTCTCCACTAAATTTATAGATTTTGCCTCTGAGTTCTTTACACTAAACCACCTCCCTGGGTCTTCCTTTGTCACAGTTTGGGACTCTTTCAAAGCAGCTGCTAGAGGTTTTATCATCAATTTTGTTTCTCAAAAGAAAAAACAGTCGATTATCAAGTCAACTCAAATTTTGGATAAGATTAAGAAACTAGAGTATACATATTATAACTCTACCTCTGAATCTTCACTTCGTGAACTTATCTCTGCCAAAATTGAGTTTAATAAGTTTACTACTAACGCAGCTTCAAATTCTCTTCTTAAATGTAACTCCCGCTATTATGGAGGCCAAAACAAAATGGGCAAACTTCTAGCTAATTACCTTAAAATACGCAAGGAAAAAACAAAGATTGAGTCCTTACTAGATTCTGCTGGTGTTTCTTTGTTCAAAGACAAAGATATATTAGCTCAATTTGTCTCCTTTTACCAAACTTTATACACTCCTGAGTCTAGCCCTGATCCTGATGACCTTCTATCCTATTTCCAGAATATCCCTTCCCCTCACTCTTCTCATGTGGATTTTCAACCCTTGAATTTAGACATTTCCCTCTCTGAAATTTCACATGTTGTTTCAATCCTCCGTAGAGGCAAAGCCCCAGGACCGGACGGTTTTACTATTGAGTTTTACAATCACTTCTCCTCTCTTCTCCTCCCTAAGCTTTTACTATTGTTTCAGTCCTTTGTCCAATCTGGCTCTTCTCAGGGAACTTTTCAAGAAGCATTAATATGTCTCATACCCAAGCCGGATAAAGATCATACGTTATGTAAAAATTATCGCCCAATTTCCCTGGTAAATACTGATTATAAAATTTTCGCCAAAATTATAGCTCTTAGATTAGATCCTCTGCTACCAGAATTTATCGGTCCGGAGCAATCCGGATTCGTTAAAGGTCGCTTGTCATCAGATAATTCTCGTGTTTTCTTTAACATTTTGAGTAAAGCTGCCTCTCTTTCCTCTTCATTAGCTGCCATTTCTCTCGATGCCGAAAAGGCCTTTGATAGAATAGGCTGGGATTTTATGTTTCAAGCTCTTCGTTGGTTTGGTTTTCCACCTAAATTCATTTCTCTTATTTCTTTACTTTATTCCAGTCCCCATGCCTCCATTTTTGCTAACGGTATCACTTCTGATTATTTTCCTCTTCGTAGAGGAGTCCGTCAAGGATGTCCTCTATCTCCTCTTCTGTTTATTCTAGCTTTAGAACCCTTCTTAACCAAAATTAGACGAGACGAGAATATTTCTGGTTTTCAATATGGCCCCCAACAACAAGTTAAGTTATCGGTCTACGCGGATGATATTTTATTTTACTGCTCAGATCCCCAAACAACTTTACCTTCCTTCCTTAATCAAGTATCTGCTTTCTCTAATGTTTCTGGATATAAACTTAATACAGACAAATGTGAAATACTTCCCCTGAATCCGTTATGCCTCAAGCATCTATTTGACACCTCTGGCTTTTCCTGGCAACCCTCTAAGATTAAATATTTGGGTGTCTGGTTCGCCCCTCGCCTCTCTGATACCCTCAAATTTAATTTTGAGTCTCTCTCTACTAAGATCACTACTTCTACCAACCGTTGGAACCCTCTCTTTCTTTCTTGGTGGGGACGCTTGGACTCCATAAAAATTATGCTAGCTCCTTTGGTCCTCTACACTATTTCTATGACTCCTATTCACATCCCTAATCATTACTTCAAGTCAATAGATTCTATCCTGCTGAAGTTTTTATGGAAAGGTAAAAAATCTCGAATAGCTCTTTCTGTTTTAAAGAGGCATAAATCTTTGGGTGGGGTCAAATTTCCCAATTTTAAATCATACCATACTGCCTTTTCTTTAAAACAAGCCTTACGTTGGCTCTCTTCAGATCTTCCGTATTATCCTCCACTCTGGCTAACACTAGAATCATCCTTTCTCCATCCCTATGACTTTAGCGAAGTTCTTTCTTTTTCCTCTAATTTCTCTTCTCTCCGATCTCCTTTCATTTCTCACACACGTTCTCTTCTTCAGCCTTACTTGTTATCCTCCTATCCTTCGGCTTCTTCTGTTCACATTCAACCTATTTGGCATAATAAGCACCTTCAAATTCGCAATCGCTCACTTTATTGGAAATCTTGGCACTCTCGTGGTTTAAAATGGATTTCTCAACTTATTTCTGATACTGATCCTCTTCCTTTTCACCTTCTTCAAAACCAATTTTCATTACCTTCCTCTTCTCGTAAACAGTATTTATCGCTGATCCCCTCCCATGTCCAATATCTCTCCTCCCTTCCTACTACCAACTCTATTCCTATACCTCACCTTTCCATCTCTAATGCCCTTGACCAGTCCCCCTCTGCTTCTTTTCTATATAAAGCTATACAATCATCGACTGAACGCACTAAATCTAAGGTTGAGTTGGCTTGGGAGGAAGACTTGTCTCAAAACTGGCTCCCTATCTTTTGGGATAAAATCTGGTCTAAAATTCACAGTACATCTAGAGCTGCCAATACTACCCAAACCTTATTTTTTATTTATAATCGTACATTATATACTCCCTTAATTCTGTCTTCTTTCTCCTTGGACACTCCTTCCACCTGTTGGTCCTGTTCTTGTCCTATAGCTGATTTGAAACACATGCTCTTTGACTGCCCTCCCATTCTCCATTTCTGGCATTTAGTTTGGTCCCAAATCCAAAAACTCTTCAACATCACTCTTCCCTTTTCTATCCTTCACATTTTTCTAGGTCCCCTTTCCCCTGATCTTTCTGGACCTCACCTTAAACACAAACTACTCGATCTCCTGATAGCCATAGCCTTTCATCATATTACATCACATTGGAAACAGGCTCAAGACGTTTCCTTCACTGCATGGTGGAACGCAGTGTGTTTTAACCATCGTCTAGACACAAATTTTGTCTCCCCTATTTCCTTAGCAATTAAACGTGACCTTCTATGGATCCCCCTTACCGAATATCTATCCAGGATCTCCAGACCATCTCCCATTTCTCCATTACGCAATGTCGAAGTTCAAAAACCACCGTGATTGTTTTATCTTAATATATATGAGTTTATTGGTACAAACTATGTTTTCTTATTGCCACTTCTAAGTTATATATTTCTAATGATTTTCCCTTACCCTCAATATTCCTGACCTTCTTAATACATATTGTTCTTTTTACGTTATTTCTATGAACAATTCCATTGTAATGTAAGAGAGATTTCTTGTTTGTATAACTTATGACTGTTTCTTCATGTACTGTCTTTTCTTTATGCCTTAATAAATTTCAAACTTAAAAAAAAAAAAACTTTCTGTGCGCACATACAGGCTGTGCACCCAGTAGCTCTACTGACTAAAAGCCTTGAAGGATCCCCACCGGCAGAACAGTAGACCATGTCCAGCAGGACACTACACTCATTACCAGTGTATGCTTCTATCATGTACAGAGCAGATTTGAATGCTTGTGTGAGCATGCGTTTGAGGGTAATTTCAGGTTGTTCCTCATTGCGAAAAGCGCCATGAGGAAAGGCTACTTCTGGATGACCTAGGCTCCATGGTAGAGGCTTGTGGCATGATCACGATTGCACATCGGTGACCCAGAATGCCAGTGAAAACCATGACTGTACCCCAGGATGTAATACTGCATGCAGTCTGCAAGATCCCACATATGGCGATGCCCTGTACTGCAGTAACTCTACACAAAGTACAAGTACAGGGACTCTTAGGTGAGTGTGACCGTTTTTTACGTACAACGCGTATTAGAAGATATAGTTGGTTTGGCTCTGTTCCCGAGTGTACGGCCTACAAAGCGCACAGAACACCTCAGGCTTAGATATCTAGATGATCTGCAGTTTTACTGTGTCAGTCACTACATTTAACAGGAAATTTCTCTAAGGTAGTCAGTGTACCAAAATGCATTGTGGCAGGATGCACAGTATAAGTAATACACTATTATTGAGTCAGATCATGTGAAGCAATCAAATGTATACAGCATAATACCACTTACTCTTTCATTACCCGCTCCCAAGTAACGAATGCAGTAGTCAACCACAAAGTAAACAAACGCTGTAAAAAAACTTTGCTTCTCATTTTGATAAGTATGCATTTTTAAATACGTGTTTTGCAACCATATGCAGTAGAAATTAAAAGCTTACAAGTAAAAAAAAATGTGTCTTTCGTGTCTTCACCCTCATTAAAAGAAAGTAAACCTTTGAAAAAAACAGCAGACCGTTTTCTTTAAAGGAAACCGGGTTCCGTTTAAAAAAGGTTACTGTTTATAAATTCACACGAAGGGAAAGGGTCCCTTCGCTTTGGGAATGAGTTACCACCTCCTCTGAGTCTTTAGTATCTTTCAATAGTTTGCAGCTCAACTTGTGATCGCAAAGCATTGATACATTGGATACCAAATAGTAACTTGGAAAGCACACTCTAAGCACCCCCCTTTCAAATCACGATGTGTTATGCGTTTCTAAACCCATTTTACCATGCATTGCCACTTACTGAACCGCAAAATAGATTAGCACATTGCAAAAGCAGTTTAGCGGTCACAAACGTTGTGATTTTCTGGATCACAGGATTTGCAACTGCAAAGTGGCTCTGCACGTCTGGCCCTTATATTTGTTAAATATGTTATTTTTTCCGCACCACAGTGCAACTACGGTATGGTTTTTGCATATCAGCCTAGATTAGAGATACAGGTGCACAGTTTAACTCTTCACATTCTCGGGCATGAATTTAAATGCTGTCCTTCTCTGCAGTTTGCAAACACTCATAAGATTTCATATACACGTGAAAATCATTCAAAGAGATATGCCTCATATCATTCCACGTATTTTTAGACACGCCTGCCTCCCACAAGTTTAAAAACGAGTGTCCACATTTTCACGTTTCTCAAGCACAACGCATTTCTTAAAAACATTTGTTAAACTGAATCATTTATGCTAGTGAGTGGCGGAACTCTATATTGTACTTCTGATAAGTGAAATGCCCTTACTGCTCTTTTAAGCATTTTGTTGTAGGGTTTACGAGTGAAGCCAAGAGCATAAAGGTGATTCAGCGAGGATAGACGTCTACATCCTGATGAAAAACCAAGATGCAAGCTTGCAACTGAAAAAATGAAATGATTCATTGTTTTCCGTATGCCTCTGCGGTGCAATACGATGATAAAACATACGCCCACTTAGTCTGTTGAACTTGAGACAAATAACATACCAGCCAGTCACGATTCGAGGTGAGGGCAGGCCCGGACGGGTGGTTGCGGGCACCGGGCAATCCCCTGGTGCGCCGCAAGGGTGAAGGGCGGTTTTGGGCCCCTGGGGGGGGGGGTTCTCACAGGGCCGTTTTAGCAGCACAGCTGCAAATTCGTCCCTGTAACAAAATCGACCGAAAACCGGCCCCGGCAAAGAGCTCGGTGGCACCCCCAACATGAAAGTGTAAGGGGCGAATAGTTGCTAGGAAGCAATCAATTATCCAATAACCCTTATGGATACATATTAACCCACGGCGACTATTGAAAATTAGTTACTTTATTACAAAGCCAAAGTCAAAAATAACTGAACAAAAAGAAAACTCAATATAAGAATATATAACTACAAAGGAATTTGCATGAAGCCCAATCTTTGAATCAAGTTTAGACGGTGCAGCATAAGCAACATAATTAATTCAAGCAGTAGAATACAGAAAATCAGGGTTGGTAAGTAAAATTGTTGAATCTATCCCTACTCTAACACTAAGGTGACATCCCTAAATGAGCATTTTTAGAAGGAAGGATAAAAGGTGTCAGCATGTGGAGTCTCTCTAAGAAGTTGCTCCATGACTATTAATTCAAGTAGCAGAAAGTTACCAGTCAGAGCTCGATCTAGGGTGTTCTCTCTCTGGAGGCAAGGAAAAAATGGAGCGCTCTCCCTAATTCCAACAACTAGTTTTCCACAGGTGGCACTCCCATGTTGCATATCAGATCACTCACTCCACATTGGGTACAGTCCTGGAGGTATTTTTCTACAATGTCAACGGTGTGCCTTCTTTGCTTCAATTTTGTCCTTGGCTCCCAGACCTTCTGTATGAAGTACAAAGGCCTTTCTTTATGGACTCAAGCCACATAATTGTAACTCCTCTTCTTACCTGGCTAATAAAACAAAGACATTATTCTGTGTAAGAGAGCGTTCCTTTACATGCAACACAAAATGTGAGAAAGAACAGAGTCCACAGCACACATGAAATTCAATCTGTTAATTCTAAAACAAGAGTTTTCAGGGACTTGCACTTTATGCCTACAAATTTCAAATAACATAAAAGAATCATCAGATAAGATTTACGAGTTTACAACCCGTTTATGCGATTTCAATTAATGCATTTACCTATATATGAAATGTCATAATTAATAAATACATTTAGTACACAAGTATTTGTCAGTTTCACAAACATGCGTTCACAATGTTATTATTTCTGCTAGTTACATTCATTTTCCTATGTTAATTCTCCAGGCTATTTGTCAATAGCCCAAAATACCCCACATATTTGTGTTAATACATTTCAAAATTATAATACTTCACGTTAATACAAGTGATTGTATGCAGGTGTACTCTACATGTGATTATAATGCATGCTACAAATAGAAAAAAAATGCTGATGCATCAAAGGTAAAGGTGTGAAGGATAGGAGCTAAATCACAAAAGCATTCATGAGTACAATAAATGGTACTACAGGAGTATACTTGTACGTATACTCACATGTCTCTCTGAATCAGCCCTGAATCAGCCCTGAAGCGTCCAACTACAGTAGTAAAAATGCAAAAAGGACACAGTCATTTCTAGTTCCAATAATTGTGTATGAATATTCCCTGAATGTCCATTTTGTTCAATTTAAGACATTCTTTGTGCCAATTCACATAGGCAAACAAAAACACGGGAAAGAGTACCACTCTGCACTTCAAAATGCCTTTTTGAATTGGCTCAATACATTTAAGGGTGTATGATATTTATTTTCAAAATGTGTGCATAATTCTGAATTGTTCTTGCTCACACAAATGTGTTGTAATGGATGTTTGCATAGATGTACTTAATACCAACCCTATTTGAAAATACAAATCAGGGGCTAAATGGCATATGTCAGAATCTGTAAAAGTAGACTTACTACACTACACTTTCTACGTTGAAAGACTATGAACGACACAAAGGTATGCAAAAAATGAATATTGCATATCATCATCAAAGACACAATAACCACTGCAATATTCAGAATGAGGGCAAGTAGGAAGCCAGAAACACTTACCCGAAACCAGACACACCAAAAAGCAATCATAGTCAAAAACACAACTAGCATTTCATCCCCAAATTTACACTCTCCCATTGCTACAGCTCTACAGCACATTTACACAGAGCAACACTCATGAGATGGAGCCAATACGAGTGAAGACTGAAGAGGAAGAAGAATATTCCATCAGAAAAGGTAGACATTTTGATGAACTCTGCAGTTGTCACCAAATATGACACATTTTTCAGATTGGCTAAACACAGCATTGTTGGCACTGACAAAAAGGATTATAGTGAAAAATCAACAACAGAAAATGGTATGGTGCTGCATAAATCCACTATCAGATATATTAAAAACAAATGGAGGGACGAGAAGAGGTGTGTAATGGCAAGAGCACACGTTGAAGTTGTACCTTTTGGTGGCAATGTCTCTCACTCAGCCACAGAGAAAAATATATCTGACATCCTGCATCCCACCAGATGTTTGGACTGTTGTTTCCAGAGCCTAGAGACATCAGGTTAGGAAAGAAAACAAGTTAAAAAAAGTAACAACATATATCTGTCCCTGCTTATGGTTCACTACCTATAAAATAGATTCCTGTCAATCAGACACACCGCATCAATTGACACATGAAGGTATGTCATACACAGAGACTGAAAAGTAATAGACTACCTGTAGGTGAAGCCACATGACAACCCATACACAGAAAGTGAAGAGTTGAAGAAATGTGATTTCATTTTTTCAGTTATTTTTCCCATGACTCAGATTGTGATGTTATTGGTTTAATTTCAAAATACCAAACAAGAGCACATAAGAGGTCAGTATCACATTGGACTCTGTGTGTGTGTGTGGGTGTGTATGTGTGTGTGTCTGCATCATTAAGTGAGAGGGAAATACGTATGCGTTTGCTCATGATGCCATGCCTAATACAGCAATTGACCACATGAGTCTTACATAGGAGTAGTAAAAATGGCCTCGGAAGAAAGACTCACCTACTGTGTATGTACCTCATTATTTAGAGACCAAACAAATGCCAATCCCTGTGTATGCACATGATTAAGGCTCTTGTCAAGCTAAAACAAGTTATGTTGGTTCTGCTGCCATTATTAAAGTACTGTCACTACATATTGGTTGGTGGGCTTGTTCTACGTCTCTTTGAACGAGGGGTACTTGTTTCAGTGAAATATTTAGGCAGTGATGTTCCCACACAGGCCCCACCCTACAGGCATGGCGCCCTGAACATTACACCACGTTTGAATATATATTGCCTACTGGCGGTCGGCAGTAGGTAGTTATAGTTAGGACCGAGTTCGCAAGATTCTATTCCCAATAACTTTGGCGCCAATTGACGAATCTTTGCAACCTTTTCAAAACGTATGGCCCGTTCCGGTTTTCTCCTATCTTGAAAGTTTCGGGGTGATTCGTTAAGTGGGGCTGAGAAAAAAGGGGGTCCCAAAACGTGTTTTCTCCATGCAATTTTCCATAGGAAACTTTAGACATGGCTACAGCCCGAATTGCTGAACGGAATAACACCAAATTTGGCAAAAAGGTAGCCCTTGTTTCAAAAAGAGCCCTTTTTGTTTAAGTTGTAAATCCGCTCAGTAGTTGCTGAGAAAATCAAAATTAAACATTTATCGATATCTGGAGGCGCGCAGGATCCACGCACCCTTACGATCACGAGCTTCATGCTAATTGGCTGTCAACACTCCAAACAAGGACGTTTTGGCAGCCATCTTGTGCCTCAGTAGAACCGAGGAACAAGAAAAGAGAAAAACAAATGCTCAAAACACGAAAAGGTCCCACAAAGACCCCCCCCCGGGCCAAAAAATGAATTTTTTCTAAAAAAAATCGGCAACGTGGATCCGGACGAAAATTTAAAAAAACGAAGTGTGGGCTCCTACATTCAATTAATAATTAGTCCCCGGGTGGGCCAAGTCCCGGGGGCATCTCCAAAAATATTTGTGGGGGACCGCCACCCCCACGGGGCTTCTTTTTAAAATGTATGGGGGGCCTCAAAGGCCCCCCAAGCCACGGGACCGCCATCCCGGGGCTTCTGTAATTATTGTGCAGGGGCACACGGCCCCCTCGCTGCCCTGGGGACCGCCACCCCGAGGGCTTCCTATTAAATAACTAAATACCTGTGTGGGGGGGCTGGAGCCCCCCTAAGCCCCAGGGACCACCACCCCCGGGGCTTTGCAATTGAAGGGAGGGGGGCCGCATGGCTCCCCTCCTGGAGCCTGTAATGGCCCTGGGGACAGCCACCCCTCAGGGCCGGCTTCGGCAGTGTCCCGGGATGCCCACCCAGGACACTGCGGTTTGCTATGGCAGTGCTGGAGCCACGCAGCTCCCGCCCTATCATAGCAAACCAAAGCTGATTGCTTTTCCACACGGGGAGCTGCATCTTAGCCGCTCCCCATGTGAAAAAGCAATGCCGGCTCCTGCAAGAGGCGGGGAGCCGGCGGGACCGTGGGGGCATTGGGACCCCTCCACGGTCCCCAGCGGAGAGGGCCAGCCCCAGTTGATGGGGTCCCTGGGGATAGAAGTGGCCCAGTCGGGGGACTGTGCGGCGATCCTCCTAAAAAAAAGAAGAAAAAAGGCCTGCCCCAGGGGACGGGTCCCAGGGGCCATAAAGGACCTGAGGAGGGGTGCAACGCAGCCCCCCTCCAACTATATAAAAAAAGAAACTGGCCATGCCCCGGAGGATGGGGTCCCCGAGGCTGATTATGGCCCGAGAGGGGAGCCACGCAGCCCCCTTCCAATTTTTTTAAAAAAATTATAAAATAGGGGTCAGGCCCTGGGGATGTGGTCCCCAGGGCCAATAAAATAAGAAAGAAGGGGGGCAATACAGCCCCTCTTGTTTAAAAAAAAAAAAGTCCAGCCCCATCCTGGCAGCACTCTGCAAACGCGCCCCTTGGCGCGTTTGCAGATGAAGAACTAATGCCCTTTGAATACTGGGGCTCCCTGAGGCCAGCTAGCCCACCAGGAACCTCCAGTATGCACCAGGGAGCTGCTTTGCCCAGAGGTGTTCAGAGGCCATGCCCCTTTTTACACCTCTCTGCAACGCAGCTCGGTGACACTTACTGGAGGTACCTGGTGGGCTAGTTGCACCCAGGGACCCTCAGGATTTAAGGGGAGTTAGTCCCCCAACTTAAAACGTGCCACAGGCGCGTTTGCATACTGGTGAAGAGAGGGGGTAGGGCCTGAGGTGACATTTGTGCAAGCACGCCCTGTGGCGCATTTTAAGTTGGGGACTTAATTCCTCTTTAAACCTGAGGTCCCCTGGGGGCCAACTAGCCCACCAGGTACCTCCAGTAAGTGCCACGGAGCTGCTTTGCAGAGTGTCGTAAAAAGGAGCGTGGCCTCTGAACACCTCTCTGCAATGCAGCCCCCTGGCGCATACTGGAGGTACCTGGTGGGCTAGTTGGCCCCCAGGGACCCTCAGGATTGAAGAGGAATTAATTACTCAACTTAAAAAGCGCCACAGGGCATGTTTGAACACATGTCACCTCAGGCCCAGCCCCCTTCCTACATCATTGTGCAAATGTACCCCCAGGCGAATTGTAAGTTGGGGAATTAATTCCCCTTCAATACTGAGGGTCCAAGTGGGCCAATTAGCCCATAAGGTACCTCCAGTATGCACCAGGGAGCTGCGTTGCAGAGAGGTGGTCCAGGCCATGCCCCTTATTACACCTCTCTGCAACGCAGCACTGTGGTGCTTACTGGAGGTATCTGGTGGGCTAGTTGGGCCCCAGGGACCCTCAGGATTTAATGGGACTTAATCTCCTAACTTAAAACGGCCACAGGACGTGTTTATACAGTGGGGAAGGGAGGGGACGGGGCCTGAAGTGATGTGTGCAAACACGCCCTGTGGCGCATTTTAAGTTTGGAAAATAATTCCCCTTCAATCCTGAGGGCTCCTGGGGGCCAAATAGCACACCAGGTGCTTTTAGTAAGCGCCACTGCGCTGCATTGCAGAGAGGTGGTCCAGGCCGTGCCCCTTTTTACACCTCTCTGCAATGCAGCTCTGCGGCGCTTACTGGAGGTACCTAGTGGGCTAGTTGGACCCTAGGGACCCTCAGGATTCAAGGGGAGTTAATCTCCCAACTTAAAACGACCAGAGGGCTTGTTTAAACAGTGTTGAAGGGAGGGGACGGGGCCTGAGGTGACGTGTGCAAACACTCCCGGTGGCACGTTTTAAGTCGGGAAAATAATTCCCCTTCAATCCTGAGGGCCCCTGGGGACCAACTAGCCCACCAGGTGCTTCCAGTAAGCACCACTGCAATGCGTTGCAGAGAGGTGGTCCAGGCTGTGTCCCTTTTTATACCTCTCTGCAACACAGCTCTGTGGTGCTTACTGGAGGTATGTGGTAGGCTATGTTGGACCATAGGCAGCCTCAGGATTCCCAACTTAAAAGGGCCACAGGGCGTGTTTGCACACATGTCACCTCAGGCCCCTACCTCCCTTCACCAGTGTGCAAACATGCCCTGTGGCACGTTTTAAGAGGTAGTTTTAATCCCCCTGCCCTATTATGTACTAGGATCTTACAGAGGAGGTCATGCTAATAACAGGGGTACCCCAAAACACAGAGTTTTCACTGTATTCTAAGTGTCTTGTAGCATACCACTGGCTCTAGGCCTGGTTAGTCAAAATCTCTAGCTCCCTGTTCTCTTCTCTTCTCCTGTGCCGATCTGCTGTTCTCTTCCACCCGCCTCCTTCTTTAACTCCCTGTTCTCTTCTCCTGTGCTGATCTGCTGCTCTCTTCCACCCGCCACTTTCTTTAACTCCCTGTTCTCTTCTCCTGTGCCGATCTGCTGTTCTCTTCCAACCGCCTCCTTCTTTAACTCCCTGTTCTCTTCTCATGTTCTGATCTGCTGCTCTCTTCCACCGCCTTCTTCTCTAACTCCCTGTTTTCTTCTCCAGTGCTGGTCTGCTGCCTTCTTCTACCTATCTCTTTCTCTAACTCCCTGTTCTCTTCTCCTGTGCTGATCTGATGCTCTCTTCCACCTGCCTCCTTCTTTACCTCCCTGTTCTCTTCTGCTGTTCTGATCTGCTGCTCTCTTCCACATACATCCTTCTCTAACCGCACACACACATACATACAACCACCCACACACACACATACAACCACACAAACACACACAACCACACCACATACACAATCTCACACACACAACCAAGCACAATCACACACAACCATACAAATAATCACACACACACATGCAACCACACACAACCACACACACAATCCCAAACACAACCCCACACACAACCCCACACAACCACACACACAACCACACACAACCACACACACAACCACACACACAACCAGAAACACAACCACACACATACACACCCACACCCATCTACACACACAACTATAACCACACACACAGCCACACATACAACCACACACACACACACAACCATACACACCCAACCACACACAACTAAATACACCACCACACCCAACCACACACCCAACCACACACAACCACACACATAACCACACACAACCACACACACATACAACCACACACAACCACACAGAACCACACACAAACACAATCACACACACACAACCACACACACACAGCCACACACATCTATCTATCGCCCTCACTCTATCTGTCGCCCTCAATCTATCTATCTATCTATCTATCTATCTATCTATCTATCTATCTATCTATCTATCTATCTATCTATCTATCTATCTATCTATCTATCTATCTATCTATCTATCTATCTATCTATCTATCTATCTATTGCCCTCACTCTATCTATCTACCTATCGCCCTCACTCTATCTATCGCCCTCGCTCTATCTATCTGTCGATCTATCTTCCTTACTCTATCTATCTACCTCCCTCACTCTATATATCTGGTTATCTATCTCCCTCACTCTATCTATCTATTGCCCTCACTCTATATATCTGTCTATCTATTGCCCTCACTCTGTCTATCGCACTCACTCTATCGCCATCATTCTGTCTATCTATCGATCGCCCTCACTCTGTCTATCTATCTATTGCCGTCACTCTATCTATCTATCTATCGCCCTCACTCTATCTATCTATCTATCTATCTATCTATCTATCTATCTATCTATCTATCTATCTATCTATCTATCTATCTATCTATCTATCTATCTATCTATCTATCTATCTATCTATCTATCTATCTACTATCTATCTATCTATCTATCTATCTATCTATCTATCTATCTATCTATCTATCTATCTATCTATCTATCTATTGCCCTCACTCTATCTATCTACCTATCGCCCTCACTCTATCTATCGCCCTCGCTCTATCTATCTGTCAATCTATCTTCCTCACTCTATCTATCTACCACCCTCACTCTATATATCTGGTTATCTATCGCCCTCACTCTGTTTGTGTAGTTGCATGTGTTTGGAAATAGACTATTTCTGTACAGTGTAAATGAGTTTCATTTTTCTGCATGAATGTGTTTTTTGCAGATTGTATAATAATACCAGAATGTTTGGCTTCGGTTTTTTGAGTGTCTAAAACTTTTTGCATTTGTGCTTGATGTGTATTTTGATGTCTTTTGAGTCATTTATTTTTATCTTTTCGTTGATTTTTGCTGTGTCTTTGCAGAGTAGGTGCTGGTGAGTGTAGCTGTCTCTTGTAAGCGAATCATATAGTTTTTGAGTATATAGATCTTTGTGATAAAGGCACACTTTTTTTACTTACTTATTTTGCACATTGTTGGTTGTTGTTGACTTGTTTGTGCAGTCTCCTTTCTTAGTAAGGATAATGGATAGCCGCAGGATCACTGCTCAGCAGGTTGTTGGTATGTTTTTTGAGTCTTCCTCTGACCATGGTCCAGAGACTGAGTCTGATTTTGAGGCAGAGGTGGGAGGGGAAGATTCAGACAGTGAGTTTTCTCTCAACATGGCATCATCCGATGATGGAGCTACTCTCAGTGCGGACAAAGCTACTCTTAGTGCGGATGAAGTGCCTGTGTTAGAGGATGACATTGATATGCCGATAGTGCAGCAAGAGGCATCTAGGTTGCAGCCTGGGGCTGCAAGACTTCCAATTGGTATAGTGCGGCAAGAGGCATCTGGGCTGCAGCCTATGGCTGCAAGGATTCCCGTTGGTATAGTGTGGCAAGAGGCATCTGGGCTACAGCCTGGGGCTAGAAGGCTTCCCATTGAAAGTGCTGACCTCTGGGTTGCCCCAGGTATGGTGCAGCCGGTGTTGTTTATGGATGATGTGCTTTTGGCAGAGATTGTTGAACAGATTAATTTGTATGCCAAACAGATTTTGAGGGACAACAGTGCCAGCCTTAAGCCCCACTCTAGAGCTACCCGGTGGACTCCAACAAATTTGGAAGAGAGGAAGAAGTTCTTGTGTTTAACTTTTTTGATGGGCTTGCTAAGGAAGCCATCAATGGCTTCATATTGGTCTACTAGACCCTTGATGGCAACAGCTATATTTCCGGCAGTCATGAGTTGTGATAAGTATTTCCTATTGCTTCGGATGATGCATTTTGTCGATAATGGTTTAGCGTTGCCATGAAATCACCCTGATTGTGACTGTCTTTTTAAGATTCGGCCTGTCATTGATCACTTTGTTGATCGATTTTCTGAGATCTATGCTCCAGGGAAAGAAATTGCAGTGGATGAGTCTGTGGTGTTGTTCAAGGGCCGCTTGGTTTTTAGGCAATACATTCCTAGTAAGAGGGCATGCTATGGAATTCAGCTGTATATGCTGTGTGACAGTGATACTGGATATGCCTCTAATTTCAGGGTGTACACCAGTAAGGAATCCAGGATTAAACCCCCTTGGTTTTCCATCCACTTTTGGAATGACTGAAAAAAGTGTGTGGGAACTTGGTAGAGGAATTTTTTAACAAAGGCCACCATGGAGATAACTTCTACACAGGTGTGCGGTTGTTCAGGGAATTGGCAAAAGTGGACACTGTTGCTTGTGGCACACACTGCCCTAACTGTAAAGGTTTCACAAAAAAACATGTTTGTCAAAAGCTTATGCGGGGACAGTGCAGTGCTTTGTGAGGAGCTTCTAGTTGTGAAGTTTTCAGACAGGAGAGATGTCTACATGCTGACTACCATCCATGATGAAAGCACTGCACCTGTGACTGTTTGGGGTCAGGTTGCTGAAGCGTGCAACCAGTATGCATTTTAGACTATAATAGGCACATGGGTGGTGTTGACAGAGTAGATCAGAGGTTGGAACCTTACACTGCTCTTCGTTAGGCTTACATTTGGTAAAAGAAGTTGACTATCCATCTTTTCCACTTGGCAATCTCAAATGCTTTTGTTGAGGTCCAGGATTCTTGTCCTGAGTCAAAGATGACTTTTTCTAAGTTTCAGGAGTCTGTAATAGGCAGCCTTGTTTTAGTGGAACAGGCAAGTATTCCTAGAATTGGAGTGGTGGAGGATGTTGCTAGATTGAAAGATCACCACTTTCTTGATCACATTCCTCCCACACCCTCAAAAGACTTTCCCAGTAGGCGATGTAGAGTGTGTTGGCAAAGAGGTATGTGGAAGGAGACTCATATGTACTGCCCCGAGTGTCCTTCTAACCCTGTGCGTGCCTGCTTGTTTTAGAATGTACCACACACAAAATAGTTTTTGGGAGCATCCATGAGTGGTAAAGTGAACTGCCAGGCCTCTATTGTTTAATATTTTTTGTTCAGTTTCAAGGTTGGCGTTTGTGTAGTGTATTAGTTTCAGTTTTTGTGTTAGTAGATGTGTGTCTGTTTGCAATTTGTTTGTGTTTTCTTATTTATATTAAAAAAATCCTAAATGTGATGGCGGTGTGCATGGAGTGGACCTTGTCTGGGGTGTGCGTGGTCTGGCGCTTGGCTGGCAGTGTGTTTTGATTGGCGCTTGGCTGGAGGTGTGCGTGGACTGGGGCTTGGCTGGCAGTGTGTTTGTACTGGTGCTTGGCTGACGGTGTGTTTGGACTAGCGCTTGGCTTGCTGTGTGCGTGGACTGGCGCTTGGTTGGCCGTTTGGTGTGCATGGATTGGCGCTTGGCTGGTGGTTTGGTGTGTGTGGACTGGCGCTTGGCTGGCGTTGTGTGAGTAGTGACTAACTGCTAGTCACTACACACACTGCTAGCCAAAAGCCACTCAACACAATCCGTGAGCTGGTGTGGTTGCTGTGTCAGGAATGTGGGCGTGTGAAAGTGATGGGCCCTTGAGTGGCCCTTGGCCAGCGGTGTGCGAGGACTGGCGCATGGCTGATGGTGTGGTGTGCGTGGACTGGCGCTTGGCTGGCGTTGCGCGGTGACTGATGCTTGACTGGCGGTGTGTTTGTACTTGCGCTTAGCTGGCGTTGTGTTTGGACTGGTGCTTGGCTGTCAGTGTGCGTGGACTGGCCATTTGTTGGTTGTGTGGTGTGCATGGACTGGCTCTTGGCTGGCGGTGGGCATGGACTGGCGCATGGCTGGCGGTGTGGTATACGTGGACTGGCACTTGGCTGACGGTGTGTGAGTAGTGACTAGCTGCTCGTCACTACACACAGTGCTAGCCAAAAGCCACTCAACACAATCCGTGAGCTGGTGTGGTTGCTGTGTCAGGAATGTGGGTGTGTGAAAGTGATGGGCCCTTGAATGGCGCTGTCTGCTGGTCTAAGTGTTGTGATATGCTGGGCCCGCGGCTGGTGCTCTGAACGGTTTTGTATGTGTCACACGTATGAAAGGTGTATGAATGGCCTGTAAAGAGGATGGTGCCTTGTCGTTGCTTTGTTTACAGCTCACGAGCTGTGAGTCAATGGTTCAGTTTCTTGTCCTTTCAATTAACAGTGCATTTCATTTTTGTGAAATCTCTGGTTAATACAACTGTATATTCTGAATCATCATGCACCGTCATGCAAAATCCAAACAGTATGTATGTGTGCTTGAGGAATTGGTGGTTGTGCATAAAGAATGTGTATTTTCTGTTTTTGTCAAGCAGGGTGTACCTTGTCCATTATTTTGAATGTTGTAATGTGTTGGTTTTGTGCTTGGTGGTGTAAATGGTCTTGTGTGTATCATGTACAAAAGGTGTGTGAATAGCCTGTAAAGCGGTTGGTGCCTTGAAGTGGCTTTACAGCTGATGAGCTGCGAGTCACTGGTTCAGTTTTTTGTCCATTCAATAATTGACAGGGCATTTAATTTTTGTGAAATCTCTTGTTAATACAATTTTATTACTGAACCATCACTCGCCCTCGTGCCAAATCCAACCAGTATGTGTGTGTGCTTGAGGAATAGATGGCTGTGCAGTAATCTTTGTCTGTTTTGTCTCTCTGCCAAGCTGTAAATTTCATTTAAGAATAACCCAACAACTGTCATTTTTGTCGTAAACTAAACACCCATGGGAGTGCATGGTGATGTCTCTCTTGTGGATCCCAACAAGTTATCTTACCCGCAATGTCCTGCAAACCTCAAAATGTGACTGTGATATTTTCCTTGCATTATTGTGCCCAAATTTTCCCACTGCGGAAAGTAACAACACATTTCCAACCCCCCGGCATTTCTCCAGGTATTCCAATAGAAATGGTACCTCACTTGTATGGGTGGGCCAAGTACCCATGGCAGGGAAGGGCCCCAAACCTATTGATGTGACATCAAAATTACCTATCACAATCCAACCTGGTTTTGCAAGGGGGGGTCCCATGAGTTTTTGGTCAGGGACTCTGCGGCCATCTAGGGAAACCTACATAACCCACTCATTTCTTGAAACTAGACACCCGGGGACTCCAGCGAGGTATAGCTTGCATGGGTTCCCCATCATTCTCCTGACCAGAATCCCCTGCAAACCACAATTTTTGCTGAAAAATCCACTTTTTTATCACATTTCTGTGTGGGAAAGTTCTGAAATCTGTGTGGATCCACAAATTTACTCCCACCCAGCTTTCCTCCAGGTCTCCCGATATAAATGGTACCTCACCTGCGTGGGTCGGCATAGTGGCTCCAAAAGGGAATGGCCTAAATCGTACTGTGGAGACTTCTAAATTACCTATAGCAAAACTACCTGGTTTCGGGGAGGGCACCCGAGATTTTGGCCACTTGCTTGGAGGACATCTTGGGAAAGTACCAAACCCAAACTTTTCTAAAAACTAGATACCTGGGGGAGTCTAATGATGTATGGCTTGCGTGGATCCCCCAACGTTTTCCTACCCAGAATGCCATGCAAACCTCAAATTTAGCTGAAAAAACAAATTTTCCACATATTCATTTCAATCACCGTGCCGGCACAAATGTCCTTCCACCCAGCGTTCCCCTTGTTCTCCAAGTAAAATGTGTTGGACCGAAGCCATGGCATTGGAGTACATCTGTCTAATGAAATTTAATAGGACTGGATCAACCCCCATTTCCCCTATTATAATCCATAAATTTTCATGGACCACAGAGTTGAACGCTGCCGACAGGTCCATGAACGCCATGTATATTTTCCCCTCCTTCATTCTAGTGTACTTTTCTGTTATCAATGCCAAATTCAAGCACTGATCCACAGTGCTCCTTCCCTGCTGGAACCCATATTGTGCCTGGATTAGGATGTTGTTGTCCTTGGCCCACCCCTCTAACTTGGAGAGGAGGAGATGGCCCATGAGCTTCGCTGTTGTGTACAGCAGGGAAATTGGCCTATAATTGGCCTAAAATTTTTTGGGTTGGCCCTGTCCACTTTTTTATAAATTGGGATGATGACACCTGCGGACCATGATGGTGGGGGATCTACTCGGACTATAATATTCATGACATTCATTAATAGGGGTGCCCATAGTTCTGGTGTTTTTTTTTAAAGTCCATTAGGACACTATTCGGTTCTGGGGCCTTACCCGTTCTGCATGACATCAGACCGTTTTTCACTTCCATAAATGAGAAGGAAAGAGGAGTATGATGGCTTGTTTCCATATTGATGGGGGTATTCGGGGAGTTGTACTTGAGGCAAAGATGTTCTCAAAATGGGCTATTAATGATCCTCATCTACGCTGTTATCTAGTGTGAGGTCTGAGGGATTTTTAAAGTGTGGTGCATTAGCTATCCTCCAGAAATAACGGCTATTACCCATTTTGGCTGCTCTATCAAGATCTTCCCAAATTTACTCTTTTATAGGCTTCTCTCTATTTCTCCTAGCAAGTTTATATGTAGCCCGCAATCCCCTAATTTGGTCTGGGATTCTAGGTCTAATTTCCAAAGTGTGTATCAAAGCCCTCCTTTTTTTGTGCAAGGCTAATCAAACCAGCCCCTGTTGGACCCCTTATTTCATTCTTTTGTACATGTAAGAGCCAGTTTTCCCTTTTCTAGGAGATCATAAAAGGCCATCCTCATTTCTCCTGCTTCAGCCTCTGGATCTAGGCAAATTGCTACCATGATCAATGTAGTTGATATCATTTCTGCGGTCAATTTAGGTTTATCAACATGAGCCATTTTAGTTGTATTCCATCACTTGCCACTATTGGGGTATCAACATTTTGAATATATGGGGCTTCCCCTATGATACCTTTATCCAAAGTGATATAATATCATGGTCACTAAATACTGTGAATTGATTTGCCAGCCTGCTGGCTCTAAGGCTGATAAGGGTGATAACTAACATATAGTCAATAGTTGACTCTGGGCCATTTCTCTGAAAGGTTCCTGCCATGTTACCTGAGGAAAGTTCTAAGTCACCAGTCATTACCATATTTTGGGATGTAAGTATCTTGTTTAAACAGTTGCCATATTCATTTTTTACAAAGTGATATATAGTGCCCCCCTCAAATCCTCTAGGCCACATATAGGGGCTACATTATATTTGCAGGCATATATATTGAAATCTCCCAGCCGAACAATGTTATGAGCCTGATTCCTACTGTTGCCTATGGAGTGTTCCAAGCCTTGTCAACCTCACCAACAATAGCGTGCCTGTTTGAACCGACCTCCTTGTTATAGGTGTTAATTAAGAGCCACTTGCCTTCCTGATGTATTTCTAATATGAGAATATGGAAGTTTACATTTGGAGATTCAAATTTTATTACCTTCCCTGGAAAATTATTTGGGATCAAAGTCAAGATGCACCCCTTGGCCCTTGCTCGAGGCAAAGGTTTAGCTGGAGTTTGGTAAAAGCAGTACGCATTTACATAAATTAGCTCAGTAGACCATGTCTCATGAAAACAAGCGATGTCGTGGCCTTGCCATGTTTTCAACCAATTCTCATCACTCATTTATTGAGAGATGCTAGCCAGGTTCCATGAGGCTATCTTGAGGACCGTTTTAATAACCCCACTTTGTGACTCAAGTAAGTGTGTATTTGTTTCATTAGAACAAACCAAATTAGCCTGATTCTCACAGTTAACTTGAGAGTTTCGCGGGAGTGGATGCAGTCAGTCGCACACTTCTAAATTTGTTTCCAAGGGTTAAGCCTTGTACCATAAAAGAACCCCCTGGGTTCTTCCATGCCTGATTCTCCCTCTGGGATAGATTGCTCCTTTGGCATAACAGGAGCGATGGTTTGAAAAAATAACCTAGCTGTATCACAGTAATTTGGGAATTCTTTGGGGAAACTTTACCTAGATACTCTAAAATGAATCTGACTATAAATTCATTATCAACATTTTAAATCACACAGTCCCCTAACATTTATTTTCTTGCCAGGCCTACCCACACTGCCCTTCTAACCATAATCAGATGACTTGAGAGGTTTCCATCTCTCCCCCATTCAGTTTTTTTGTCAGCCAGTGAGGTGCTTTGGACATCAGTTGGGTTGTAGATTCCAGTTTACCATCCCTCATCTGTGGTGTGTTCCCTAACACCAATACCAGAGGTGCAGCTGCCAGGGAGAGATGTAAAGTCTGTGTTTCAGTTAATGGTGGCCCAACACAGGCCTTTCCTCTCTTTGTTGATCTATTCGGTTTCCTGGCCCTAACCCTGGACCAGGCGCCGTGCTTCCCTATAAGTGGAAACTATGGTAAAGGGCAGAGTTTGGTGATTTATTGTGCCATACGCAACACTTACCTGTTGCGAGTGTGATTGTTTATGGTTGGCACTGTACCCAACACTGATCTCGTATATCTTGTACACGAGTCGGTAATCCGTCATGGGACATTGGCCAGATTAGTAGGTGAGGGCTCTGTGTCTGGGCTGTTCCAAATCCCACCTACCCTATGTGGATAATTTTGGGATTGAATCTCTTGGTCCGATAATGCTCTTGCACTTAATCCAGTCTCTGCATTCAGTGTAAGTGACAGTGCCCCTGGTGCATGCTCATTTTTTGTAACCTGGGCTTCTATGGTCTCTAACTTCCCTCCAATCTGGTTCAGTGTTGCTGTAATAGGGTCCAGCACCATGGGTACTAAAGTCTCCAGTCTTTGCCAAATGTCCTCATCAGTCAAGGGGCTGACAGATAAATGGGCGTTTCCAAGATACATTCTTGCATGTCTTGGACAGGTACCTCTTCATCACAGCCCCCTCTTGCTTTAGCTTCTCTAGGCAATTTTGCCAGTTTTCTATTCAATGCACTGCCTCTTGCTTGGATATTCCGTATTAGCTCTCAGGATCTTTTTTGCCCCTGAAGCCCTATTGGACATATGTGGCTTTGATTTTGATTTTGTTGAGCAATGCCCTCCTTACTCCTTCTGATTCCTCTGCCTGAGTTTGTAATAAAGGTTGTTTTGGGGTAGCCAGCGATATTTCACCCATCAGGGTGGAGCTTGTTTATGGAATTGGTTCCAGGGATAAGCGACGTTCTGTCATCTCGAATTGATATTGTAAGACGGATGTTGCTTTGATTAAAAATGAGTTGAGTTCCCACAATTCGCTCTTTGAAGCAATAATTTTGACCCTCACGCTTACTCATTGTATAGCGAAACAATACTATACAGTTAGACTCAGTTAGACTGAGTGACAACAAAAAACGGTGAATATGGTCATTACCTTATGGACAGTGACCAATTTCAGAGGGTGGGCTCAGCTGAGCCTTCTCCAGGCTCTGACTGGTGAGGACGGGAATCCGCACGTCCCGTCTGTGATGGTGCTTTATGCATGACCAGGGGCCCAGGGGAGGCAGGGAGAAGTCCTCTCCTGGCTGTGTCTCCTGAGTTAGCTGCAGGTCTGGGGGTTTACCGGAGGTTTTCAGTGGCTACACATGCCGCTGCTGTCGATGGCGCTTTATGCACGGCCAGAGGCCCAGGGCAGGCTGGGAGATGAAATCCTCTCCTGCCCGTGTCTCCCTAGTCAGCTGCAGGTCCGGGTGTTTTCCGGGCGTTTTCAGCCGCTACACATGCCATGGGTCTGTGATGGCACTTTATGCACAAACAGGGCAACTGGGGAGGCTGGAAGATGAAGTTCTCTCCTGCCCATGTCTCCAGAGTCAGCTACAGGTCCAGGGGTTTTCTGGAGGTTTTCAGTGGCTACACACGCCACAGGTATGAAGCTTTATGCTTTATGCGTGACCAGGGGTCATGGGGAGGCTGGGAGATGAAGTCTTCTCCTGCCCGTGTCTCCTGAGTCAGCTGCAGGTCCAGGGTTTTTCCGGAGATTTTCAGCGGCTACAAACGCTGTGGGTCTGCGATGGCACAATATGCACGACCTGGGGTACTGGGGTGGCTGGAAGATGAATTCCTCTCCTGCCCGTGTCTCCCGAGTCAGCTGCAGGTCCAGGGGTTTTCCTGGGGTTTTCAGTGGTTTTTCCCAATCGATATCGCTAAGACGTCATCCTTAGCAAATATGAATAATTTATGAGTACACTCTCCAGAAGGTATACTTCACCTCTCTCATCAACACACAAGGTTTAATCCCCAACACCAACGTCATCTTCAGAGTGAATAATGGGTAACACATGCGCATAGACTGTATAAATACAGCACCTCTTGCTATCAGTAGGCAGGAAAGAACTGAGACTTCAAGGCCGACACACTGACCAGAGACGCTGCGGCTCTGACATGCAATCGCTCCAGCTGACAGTGGTCTGACTATCCCTTGTGGGGTGTCCAATTCAAGTCCAGGATGAAGTGCCACACTCTCACTACTCAGGTAATGGGGTTCGACTAAATCCTAGCGGGATTCTTGGCTCTTAGATTCTTAGGCTCTTAGACTCTTAGATTCTTAGACTATTAGGCTTAGGCTCTTTTTGCACATACTCATATGCTAGGTACATTTAGACAGGCATCTTAGGAGTACGCACTTTATTTTAGAAATGTATTCTATATTCATGTATGTGTTCATGACTATTGCAAAATGGTAGAACAATACTATTCCTTTTTATTCACTGTACTGCTGGTTCTATATCTCTGCTACTGTTTTACAGTTGTAGCAGCCCATTTGTTTCACATGAGAAGAACAACGGTGCAATAAATTCCTTTTTTAAACACGCCCAACTGTTTCTTCTGTGTTTCTCTCAGAGAGCAAAACAAGCAAGCACGAGTGACTGGGTGAAAATTAGTATACTGTTTCTATGAGTCTTAGAAATCCTGGTTTGTTGTGTTCTAAGGTTTCCAAAAATGAATCTGATAATATGAGATTCTAGTGGCACTGCGAGCTAGCTAGTGCAAAACGTAGGCTAACCTATTCGGCGGCAGTACAGAGTCAGTCTACTACCAGACCCACAGTATATGTTATCCGTAAACAGCGCAGGTCTTGCATGAAGGGTACTACAGAAACTACACTACAGAGAAAGGTTTATGCAATTAGCAGGGAGGTCAGAAGTATTTGGCAACGTAAAAAGATATTGGTTGAGTAAGGGACATAGAAGATCATACTGCGATCTAAAGGAAGCTGGTAAAGAAAATGTTGTTTGTAGATCAGTAAATGAAAGGGGTTGATTATCAAGTAAGAGTTGAGAAATCCAACATAACCCCTTAGAATGCCAATTTCTCCAATATATTGACTGATTTTTTATTTGTAGTGATTTAGTGTGCCAAATGGATCGCTGCTGTTAGGAGTTAATTGAGGGATATGTTGACGTTAAGAGAGGAACTAAGAGTTTACACACATGAGAAATAATAGGGGAGCGTAAAAATGAAACATTTGTAGTGAAAGCAAGGATTTCCTGAAAAGCAAAGGGGCTGATGAAATTTTGTCTATCTGTATCAATAATAGAGGAAATACGGGGAGCTCTGAAGTGAGCCACTGGATAGTTTGTTTTTAGGCAAAAGCAGTGTTACATTTTGAAGTCAGGAAACCTAAGGCCACTCTAGATTCATCCTTTTTTAAAGAAGACAATGGTTTAAAAATTTTGCTAAGAGAGAATCAATTGTTTTAAAATAATACCCTGGATTGCGAACCCGAATCATGGAGAGAATATGTGGTATCAGAGGAGTTAGCATAATTTTAATCAGTCCATTCGGCTCCAACAAAAGAGAAAAAGAGGATGCCAATGTGTAATAGTATCATATAAACATTTTGTGATGTGATCAAAATTTAATTTTAATATTTTGGGAATTGTCGGAGTGAACCATAATCTCAAATATTATATTTTAAAGGATTGCTATCTAAAACCAGTGTGAAGAAAAATATTTTTTGTCATAATGCATTTAAAGGCAAAACGCTGCATTTATCAGCATAAGGTCGATGTACTGAAAGTTTAGAAAACATGGCTAATTGCTGAACAAAAGGTAGGGAGAGAGGTTACTGTGTTAGTACAGTGTAAGAGATTATCATCTGTGTAAACTGACATTTTGACCTGAAGTGGACCAAATTAGAAAACTGTGATATGAGTATCTTGCCTAATTTTGGTTAAAAACTGTTCCAAAGCTATGACAAATAATAAAGGTGATAAAGGCGATCCTTCTGTTACTCCTCTAATCAAGTGGAAGTAATCTGAAACTTTAACATTAACGAAAACTGAGGCTTTGGAACCAGAATATAATAAAGAGATTAAAGTAATCATTTTGGATGGAAGACCAATTCATCTTAATGCGTGAAACATAAAATCCTTACCTACCCTATCAAAAGCTTTTTCTGAATCTATGGCAATAGGAGTAATACGGGGATCCAAAGATGAGGCCTTGTTGAGGACACTAAAAAAGACTTGAGAATTGTCAGTAATCTTCCCTTAACGAAGACGGCCTGTTTAGGACCAATTAGATCAGGCAAGATAGGGTCAATGCGTAGTGCCAAAATGTTAGCAAACATTTTATAGTCAGTATTGACCAATGAGATGGGACTGTAGTTCTTGCAGAGAGAATGGTCTTTACCTTCTTTTGGGATTAAGCAAATCAAGGCTTCTTGAAGTGTTCCCTGAGACGTACCTTTATCACTAAAATATTTAAATAAAAGTAAAAGTTTGGGCAGGAGAAGTTTTGCAAAATGATCATAAAATTCAAAATTAAAGCCATCAGGCCTGGGAGCTTTCCCTTGTCTCAGCACTGAAATTGCACGCGAAACTCCAGCTAAGGAAATATTGATCTTTAAGGAATCAAAGTCAATGTGTTGAGAGGAAGGAGAAGCAATGGACTGAAAATAAGTAGAGAGATAGGACTGATCGGTTGTGTTTCAGGTGAGTATACATTTTTATAGAATGAAACAAATTAATTCAGAATATCATTATCTTTAAAAAGAGGAGTACCGTTGGGACTCTGCAAAGATTCTATTCTAGTTCAGTCTTTTCTTACTTTTAAACAATTAGCCAGCAGTTTCCCCATTTTCTTTTGACCCTTATATAAATGAGTACTACTTTTCAATAAATAAGTGGGTGCAGTGTTTTAAGTTAATCTATTAAAAATAAGTTTAGCATCAATAAGGTTTTTCAGGGAATATTCATCTATGGAATGACAGTAAGTATATTCTAATTGCTTAATTTTATTAAGTAATTGAGGAGATTGGTCCTAAGAGGAATGTTTCCTTTGTGATATGAAATTTATTATAAAACCCCTGGTGCTTGTTTAAAGGAGTAAAAAAGTGTTTGCAATGCAATAGGTTTCACATTTGCAAGAGTTTGAGCAATTGGCGTTGAAATATAAAAACATTTTACTAATTTCTTTTGGTGTGGAGTGGATGTACGTTGTCTGTAGTGGAATTATGTGGTATTTTGTGCATTGAAATTATTTGGATAGAAAGTATGTGCTATTTAGTGTATAGGAATTATGTAGAGTGGGATTTTGTGTTATGGAGAGTAATTATGTGGTATGGTAGTATGTGTTGTGGAGTGGTAACCTCAGATTTAGTCTTCCTCGTTTCCATAGAAGCTCAACTATGAACTCAGTGAGACAAAAAAAGAAGGAATCACTGAGAAGCAATTGTGGACCTAGTCAGAGGTATGAGTAGAGCCACTGCAATTATGCGAATGTTTGGCTGCACAGACCTTCGCACAAATATACTTTTTCTGCATTAGCCACATAATTCATCATCTGCTCCCTAATCTGCATATTCGAACAGAAAAAGCCTTGTTTCTAGCTCTAACGGCTCAAACGTTACCAAAAATGCAGCAACAAGTGTTAAAGCATGGTGGAAGGCCCTCTGCAAACCTAGAATGGTCAACAGTTACTTATTGCTAAATGTGGGTGTTCAATTTGTACTAATGGTGTGCAAGCAACTCTTGCTTCCTTCTGCACCTCTCTTGCCTCTTTATGCATTTCTCTTGCCTCTTTCTGCAAATCTTTTCTACTTTCTGCAGCTCTCTTCCCTCTTTCTGTACGTCTGTTGCCTCTCTCTGCACCTCATTTGCTTCTTGCTGTACCCCTCTTGCCTCTTTCTGCACCCTTCTTCCCTCTTTCTGCACATCTTTTGCCTTTTTCTGTCTTCATCTTACGTCTTTCTGCACCCTTTTAGTCTCTTTCTGCAACTCTGTTACTTCTTTCTGCACTTCTCTTGCTTCTATATGTACCTCTCTTGCTTCTTTCTACACCTCACTTGCCTCTTTCAGCACCTCTGTTCCTTTTTTCTGCAGATATGTTGCCTCTTTCTGTACCTCACTTGCCTCTTTCAGCACATATGTTGGTTCTTTCTTTACTGCTCTTGCTTCTTTCTGCACCTCACTTCCCTCTTTCTACAATTCAATTGATTCTTTCTACACCTCTTTTGCTTCTTTCAGCAATTCTCTTGCCTCTTTCTGCTGTTTTCTTCCCTCTTTCTGTATCCCTCCTGCCTCTTTTTGTACCTCTCTTGCATCTTTGTGCACCCCTCCTACCTTTTTCTGCACCCGTCTTGCTTCTTTTTGCACCTGTTGGTTCTTTCTGCACTGTTCTTGCTTATTTCTGCACCTGACTTGTCTCTTTCTGCACTCCTCTTGCTTCTTTCTAAACCTCTGTTGTTTCTTTCAGCAATTCTCTTGCCTCTTTCTGCACTTATCCTGCTTGTTTCTGTACCGCTCTTGCATCTTTCTGCACCTCTGTTGCCTCTTTCTACTCTTCACATGCTTCTATCTGCGCCTCTCCTGCCTCTTACTGCACCTTTGTTGCTTCTTTCAGCACCCCTCCTGCCTCTTTCTGCACCCCTCTTCCGTATTTGTGCAAGTCTCTTGCCTCTTTCTATACCACCCTTCCCTCTTTCTATACCACTCTTGACTCTTTCTGTACCTCTGTTGCTTCTTTCTGCACGTCTCTCCCCTCTTTCTGTAATCCTCTTGCCTCTTTCTGCACCTCTTTTGCTCCTTTCTGCACTTCTATTGCCTCTTTCTGCACGTCTCTTGATTCATTCTGTACCTCATTTGCCTCTTTCAGCACCTCTGTTGCTTTTTTCTGCAGATCTGTTGCCTCTTTCTGCACCCCACTTGCCTCTTTCAGCACCTCTGTTGGTTCTTTCTGCACTACTCTTGCTTCTTTCTGCACCTCACTTGACTCTTTCTGCACTTCGATTGCTTCTTTCCACACCTCTGTTGCTTCTTTCAGCAATTCTCTTGCCTCTTTGTGCATTTTTCTTTCTGCACCCCTCCTGCCTCTTTCTGTACCTCTTGTGCCTCTTTGTGCACCTCACCTACCTTTTCCTGCACCCATCTTTTTGCACCTCTATTGGTTCTTTCTGCACTGCTCTTGCTTCTTTCTGTACCTCACTTGCCTCTTTCTGCACTTCTCTTGCTTCTTTCTAAACCTCTGTTGCTTCTTTCAGCAATTCTCTTGCCTCTTTCTACATTTCTCTTGCTTGTTTCTGCACCTCTCTTGCCTCTTCAGCACCTCTGTTGCTTCTTTCTGCACCCCTCATGCCTCTTTCTGCACCCCTCTTCCCTATTTGTGCAACACTCTTATCTCTTTTCATACCGCTCTTCCCTCTTTCTTTACCACTCTTGACTCTTTCTGTACCTCTGTTTCTTCTTTCTGTGCTTCTCCTGCCTCTTTCTGCATCCCTCTTGCCTCTTTGAGCACCTCTTTTGCTTCTTTCTGCACTTCTCTCTCCACTTTCTGCACTCCTCTTGCCTTTTTCTGCATCTCTGTTGCTTCTTTCTGCACTTCTATTGCCTCTTTCTGCACTGCTATTGCCTCTTTCTGCACATCTCTTGCTGATTTCTGTACCTCACTTTCCTCTTTCAGCACCTCTGTTGCTTTTTTCTGCAGATCTCAAGCCTCTTTCTGCACCTCACTTGTGTCTTTCAGCACCTCTTTTGCTTTTTTCTGCTGATCTCCTGCCCCTTTCTGTACCCCTTTTCCCTGTTTCTGTACCTTTCCTGTCTGTTTCGGCATATCTCTTGCCTCTTTCTGTACCTTTGTTACCTCTTTCTGTACTTCTCTTGCTCTTCCTGCCCCTTCTCATTTTGTTCTACACCTCTGTTGGTTCTTTCTGCACTGCTCTTGCTTGTTTCTGGACCTCACTTGCCTTTTTCTGCACTTCTCTTCCTTCTTTCTGCACCCCTCCGGCCTCTTTCTGTACCTCTCTTGCCTCTTTGTGTACCCCTCCTACCTTTTCTGCACCTCTTGCCTCTTTTTGCACCTCTGTTAATTCTTTCTGCACTGCTCTTCCTTCTTTTTGCACCTCACTTGTGTCTTTCTGCACTTCTCTTGCTTCTTTCTACACCCCTGTTGCTTCTTTCAGCAAACCTCTTAGCTGTTTATGCACTTCTCTTGGTTGTTTCTGCACATCTCTTGTGTCTTTATGCACCACTGTTGCCTCTTTCTACATTTCACTTCTTTTGGCACCTCTGTTACTTGTTTCTGCACCCTCCTGCCTCTTTCTGCACCCCTCTTCCCTATTTGTTCAACTGTATTGCCTCTTTCTACACCTCTTTTCCCCCTTACTGCACCACTCTTGCCTCTTTCGATACCCCTGTTGCTTCTTTTTGTACTTCTCTTGCCTTGTTATGCACACTTCATTCCTCTTTCAGTATCTCTGTTCCTTCTTTCTGCACTCCTCTTCCTTCTTTCTGCACCTCTTGTGTCTTCTTCTGCACCTCTGTTGCCTTTCAGCACCTCTGCCGGCTCTTTCTGCACCTCACTTGACTCTTTCTGCACTTCTCTTGCTTCTTTCTACACCTCAATTGCTTCTTTCAGCAATTCTCTTGCATGTTTCTGCACTTCTCTTCCTTCTTTTTGCACCCCTCCTGCCTCTTTCTGTACCTGTTTTGCCTCCTTGTGCGCCTCTCCTACCTCTTTCTCCACCCCTCTTGCCTCTTTTTGCACCTCTATTGGTTCTTTCTGCACTGCTCTTGCCTCTTTCTGCACCTCACGTGTGTCTTTCTGCACTTCTCTTGCTTCTTTCCAAACCTCTGTTGCTTCTTTCAGCAATTCTTTTGTCTCCTCCTGCACTTCTCTTGTTTGTTTCTGCACCTCTCTTACATATTTCTGCACCTCTTTAGAATCTTTCTGCACTTCACTTGCTTCGTTCTGCACCTCTCTTGCCTCTTTCGACACCTCTGTTGCTTCTTTCCTGAAGTTAGGAGTCCTAACTTTACTACTAAACTGACGAATATCCTAACTTTAAGACTTTCGGTATTCACAGAAGACATGTAGGAGTCTTACAGTTAGGAGTCTTAACTTTACCACTCCTAAACAGAGAAAATCCTAACTTTAAGACTTGCGGTAACCACAGAAGGCATTTAGGAGTCCTAAAATTAGGACCCCTAACTTCTGTGAATACCGAAATGAATAAGTGCCTTCTGTGAATACCAAAATGGTAGTAACTTTAGGATTTTGTCTTAAGTTAGTTTTGTGAATTGGGCCCTTTGTGCCTCATGGAGTGCCTCTGTTGCTTCTTTCAGCATTTCTCTTCCTTCTTACTGTACCCTTCAGGCATTCTTCTGCACATCTGTTTCTTCTTTCTGCACTTCTGTTGGTTCTTTCTACACTTCTATTGCCTCTTTCTGCGCCCCTCGTGCCTCTTTCAGCACTCTGTTACTTCTTTCTGCACTTCTCTTTCTTCTTTCTGCACCCCTCTTGCCTTTTTCTGCACCTCTGTTGCTTCTTTATACACTTCTTTTGCCTCTTTGTGTACCTCCTTTGCTTCTTTCTGCACCTCACTTTCCTCTTTCAGCACCTCTGTTGCCTTTTACTGCAGATCTCTTGCCTCTTTCTGCACCTCACCTGCATTTTGCAGCACCTCTGTTGCTTTTTCTGAAGATCTCTTGCCTCTTTCTGCATCCCTCAATTGTCTTTTTGCACCTCTCTTGCCTCTTTCTGCACCCCCTGTTCCCTTTTTCTGTACCTTTCCTGCCTATTTCTGTACCTCTCTTGCCTCTTTCTTTACCTCTGTTGCCTCTTTCTACACTTCTCTTGCTTTTTCTGCACCCTTCACGCCCATTTCAACACCTCTGTTGTGTCTGTCTGTACTGCTCCTGCTTTTTCTGCACCTCACTTACCTCTTTCTGCACTTCTCTTGGTTTTTTTACACCTCTGTTGCTACTTTCAGAAATTCTCGTGCCTCTTTCTACACTTCTCTTGCTTGTTTCTGCACCTCTCTTGCTTCTTTCTATACCTCTGCAGCCTCTTTCAGCATTTCACTTGCTTGTTTCTGCACCTCTCTTGCCTCTTCAGCACCTCTGTTGCTTCTTTCTGCACCCCTCCTGCCTCTTTCTGCACCCCTCTTCCCTATTTGTGCAACACTCTTATCTCTTTTCATACCGCTCTTCCCTCTTTCTTTTCCACTCTTCACTCTTTCTTGACCTCTGTTGCTTCTTTCTGTGCTTCTCCTGCCTCTTTCTGCATCCCTCTTGCCTCTTTGAGCACCTCTTTTGCTTCTTTCTGCACTTCTCTCTCCGCTTTCTGCACTCCTCTTGCCTTTTTCCGCATCTCTGTTGCTTCTTTCTGCACTTCTATTGCCTCTTTCTGCACTGCTATTGCCTCTTTCTGTACATCTCTTGCTGATTTCTGCACCTCACTTTCCTCTTTCAGCACCTCTGTTGCTTTTTTCTGCAGATCTCATGCCTCTTTCTGCACCTCACTTGTGTCTTTCAGCACCTCTATTGCTTTTTTCTGCTGATCTCTTGCCCCTTTCTGTACCCCTTTTCCCTGTTTCTGTACCTTTCCTGTCTGTTTTGGCATATCTCTTGCCGCTTTCTGTACCTCTGTTACCTCTTTCTGTACTTCTCTTGCTCTTCCTGCCCCTTCTCATTTTGTTCTATACCTCTGTTGGTTCTTTCTGCACTGCTCTTGCTTGTTTCTGGACCTCACTTGCCTTTTTCTGCACTTCTCTTCCTTCTTTCTGCATTTCCAGCCTCTTTCTGTACCTCTCTTTCCTCTTTGTATACCCCTCCTACCTTTTCTGCACCTCTTGCCTCTTTTTGCACCTCTGTTAGTTCTTTCTGCACTGCTCTTCCTTCTTTTTGCACCTCACTTGTGTCTTTCTGCACTTCTCTTGCTTCTTTCTTCATCTCTTTCACCTCTTTCTGCACTTCTCTCCCTTCTTTCTGCTTCCCTCCTGCCTCTTTCTGTAACACTCTCACCTCTTTGTGTTCCCTTCCCACCTTTTTCTGCATACCTCTTGCCTCTTCTTGCACCTCTGTTGGTTCTTCTGTACTGCTTTTACTTCTTTCTGCACCTCACTTGCCTCTTTCTGCACCCTGTTCCCTGTTTCTGTACATTTCCTGCCTGTGTATGCACATCTCTTTCCTCTTTCTGCACCTCTGAGTTAGAGGTAGTTTTAATCCCCCTTCCCTATTATGTACTGCAGACGTACAGGGAAGGTCATGTCTATCACAGGGATACCCCAACCCATTGTGTAACCTAGTGTATGTAGGTGTTTTAACTGTATTCTAATTATCTTTCAGCAAAGCACTGGAACCTGGCCTGGTTAGTCAGAGTCAGTCACTACCAATAACAGTCAGTAAAAAGTTGGGGCACAGGAGGACTTTGAAACTAGGCCTCTTTCTGCACCTCTGTTGGTTCTTTATGCATATGTGTTACTTCTTTCTGCACTTTTCTTAGTCTTTCTGGACTTCTGCTGCCTCTTTCTGCATTTGCCTTACTTTTTTCTGTGCCTTTCTACCTCTTTCTTCACATGTCCTACCTCTGTAGGCATAGTTAGAAATCAGCATTTAAAAAAAACCCTAGAAATTGACATTAAAAGCTATAGGTTTCAGGGACGTTATAGTTAGAATTTTTCATTTGAAAACCTTTGAAATTCACTGAAAAAAACGTATGTTTCAGGGACGATAAAGTTAGAAATTATCATTTAAAATACCTTTGAAATTCACAAATAAAACATAGGTTTCAGGGACGTTATAGTTAGAACTTAGCATTTAAAAAAACATAAAAATTCGCTGAAAAAAACATAGGTTTCAGGGACGTTATAGTTAGTTGGACATTTCACTGGTACAAAACCAGAGAAATTCGGCTGTTATAGTTAGTTGAGCTAACTATAAGTTGCACCCCGCAATGCACTGAAGACTTCACATATTATATCATTCATGACATGGTCAACGACATCACTGATGACATCTTAAATGACAACAGTGATGACATCACTGATGACATCATCCACATGATAATCTTATGCACCTCCTCACTCCCTAATATAACCTTTAATACAGCAACTCTAAAATACAGACTACCATTTTCAAAACCATAGACACACCAGTACCAGTTACCACATACCCACTCACTGATTACTAGGTCTACACACACATCCACTCATGCACCCATACAGTCACTCATACATGTAATCACTTGTCAAAACAGCACTATCATTTGCACTCATACACCTATAAAGACACTCACACCTCACCACTCATCCATAGAGTTACTCACACACCTAGTCCATCATGCAAAGAATCATTCACACTTCCTATTACTCACCTATACAATTATACACACACCCTCACTTATTCATACAGATACTAACACATACTTACTCTCCTATGTAATCACTGATACAAGCACACACTCACCCATACATTCTCACAATCACTCACTCTCACATATTGTGATACATATACTCCAAGACTCACATATATTGCCTTTCACATATGTAGTTACTCACACATGTACCACTGAATATCCTTTCACTCACCAAAACACCCATACACCACTCACCCACCCATACAGCCCTTCACAAATGCACTCTTGAAGCCATACACCCTGTGAATTATCCACTCACACATCTATGTACGGAGTTACACCCCCCCCACCCACACAGACACTCAGGCACCCATACAGATACTCATAAAACCATTCAATAACCTATATAGACACTCATCTAGCTACTCAGCAACACATGCAGCCACTTACACACCAACTGACAGACTGGTACAGATGTTTACACAGTTTACCCACTAACCTCTGCATTCAGTAAGACAGTTTAATCACTCACTTATACAGTCAGTCACACACCAACTAAATCATCTATTCAGACACACATACACCCACTCATACTTCAATACACCTTGGCATATATATATATATATAAAACACATGGCATTCTGACTGGGCACCATCTTTAAACAAAACCCATATTCACGTGAGCAGGGTGCTCCTCTGTATAGTATGGTAGAGGCAACATCTTGGAACAGTAAAATGCGGACAAGTAAATCAGCCTCATAGACACAGTTTATCTGGAAGCATTTGTTGTCTCACTAAAATAACTCCTTTAATCCAGAGAAGAAAGTAAAGAAGTTGCACTTCTTCAATATAATCTCCTCCTAAACGACCCTGCAACCTGGGCAAACCTCATCTCCCTAATAATGAACCTGATCTCAAGGGGCCACCCAGTTCCGGATTCTTGGAAGGGGTGGAGGTGGTGGCAATGTACAAAAAGGGGGGCGAGAGATGACCCTGCCAACTACAGACCGATCAGTCTGATAGACGTGGTCCAGAAGGTGGTTGGCAGGGTCATTATCTTTAGGGTAGGGTCTTGGATAGAAGAGGAGAACATGCTTTCCCATTTTCAAGTGGGATTTAGGCAGAAGGTGGGCACGATGGACCAGGTCTTCTGATTCTTTGCTATTTATTAGAAGGCCGTGACCATCGGGAAGGGCAGCCTGTATTTGGCGTTTATAGATCTTAAAACAGCCTTTGATTTAGTGCCACGCTCTATATTATGGAATGTATTACAAAAGATGGGCCTCCCCATCACCCTTCTTGAATTTATCAAGAAATTACATGAGGGGAATTATGCAAGGATTAGATGGGGTACTCAGGGCTAGCTGACAGAGAGGGTGGCCGCGAGGAGAGGAGTCCGTCAGGGATGTGTAATGGCGCCGACTCTGTTCTCCCTCTTTGTGAATGGGGTGGTGTACCATCTGAGGGAGGACCCAGCCGACGCCCCATCCCTGGCGGGGGAAAAACACCTACCCTGCTCTTTGTGGACGACACCCTCCTGATCTCTAAAACCCCCTCTGGCTTTTAAAAGCTGTTGGATCGCTTTAGCTTGTTTTGTGAGGATAGAGGTCTTACTATCAACACTACCAAGACAAAGCTTATGGCCATTTCACCTTCAAAAAGATTTAAGAATAATGTCTCCCTTAATGGTACCCTGATGTAATCGGAAAGATGATGGATACTTCAAGGTAGATTATTCATGTTACTTTATTAAGATAAGTTGTTAAGATATAAAGATAAACCCCATCAGGAGCAGCTCTGCTGCTCAGCCCTCACCCAACTGACATTCACAAACCACTAACATTCAATTCATCCAACATTCTACATCACATGCATTCTAGCTGAGCAGGAAGACTCAAGATACAACATATCTCCCTTCGTTAGGGGAGCAACTGCATTGTGCAATAAAAAGGATGAAATTTAAAACAATACACTCTAGTACTACACCAGCCTGTGTCCGGACGTAGCGGTTGCTCCCCCTTGCCTCCTGCAGCTCTGGGTATCGTAGCGCTGTTCTCCTCCTCACTGCTGCCAAATCGAATCTGCACATTGTAGCGCCTCGCATTGCTGGACATTAATTGTGCCTGTGTGTTAATTGTGGATATTAATGGTGCCTGTGTGCTAATTGTGGATATTAATTTTGCCCACGGAAGTATTTTCATTGGCTTTATTTGACATTACTTGAGCCCCAATATCGTCGTGTTAGCCATTATTTTGCTTGTTGCCATTTGGTTGTGCCTCCAGCCCGTCCCTCCCCCCACGCTCCCGCCTCCCAGCCGCCCCGCCCACCCACTGGCTATCTTGAACGCCCCGTCCGTCATCTCCTTGTAACCAGCATGTCTCCGGACGTAGCAGTTGCTCCCCCTTGCCTCCTGCAGCTCTGGGTATCGTAGCGCTGTTCTCCTCCTCACTGCTGCCAAATCGAATCTGTGCATTGCAGCGCCTCGCATTGCTGGACATTAATTGTGCCTGTGTGTTAATTGTGGATATTAATGGTGCCTGTGTGCTAATTGTGGATATTAATTGTGCCCACGGAAGTATTTTCATTGGCTTTATTTGACATTACTTGAGCCCCAATATCGTCGTGTTAGCTATTGTTTTGCTTGTTGCCATTTGGTTGTGCCTCCAGCCCGTCCCTCCCCCCACGCTCCCGCCTCCCAGCCGCCCCGCCCACCCACTGGCTATCTGGAACGTCCCGTCCGTCATCTCCTTGTAACCAGCCTGTCTCCGGACGTAGCAGTTGCTCCCCCTTGCCTCCTGCAGCTCTGGGTATCGTAGCGCTGTTCTCCTCCTCACTGCTGCCAAATCGAATCTGTGCATTGTAGCGCCTCGCATTGCTGGACATTAATTGATCCTGTGTGTTAATTGTGGATATTAATGGTGCCTGTGTGCTAATTGTGGATATTAATTGTGCCCACGGAAGTATTTTCATTGGCTTTATTTGACATTACTTGAGCCCCAATATCGTCATGTTAGCCATTGTTTTGCTTGTTGCCATTTGGTTGTGCCTCCAGCCCGTCCCTGCCCCCATGCTCCCGCCTCCCAGCCGCCCGCCCCCCTCCACCCTCCATTTATGACAGTTGGACCCTCGCGCAGCGTTCACGTGCAGCGGTCGCGCCCCATGCGCGCTGAAGGTGCGCCAAAGGTAAGCCCGTCTACGCCCGTCCGTGCCTGGACCGCGCCCAGCGCCTGTCCCCCTGGTCCCCGCCACACCCAACCCACTAGAGTCACATATGATGCCGCAACTCTCCTCCCCCTCAACCCCGGACGCACACCACAATGCTGCGAAGCCATCCCAGGACGTACCCACGGCCCATTCGCCTGCCTCTCCTGCAAGTTCAACTGCTTCAGGACCCTCATCAAATCCACTTCCTCCATACACAGCACCGACTCTAACCGCCTGAAGTGCATCCTGCTTAACACCTGCTCGGTCCACAGACACGCAACTGAACTCTGGGACCTACTCGACACTGCGTCACCGGACATCGCCTTCCTTACAGAAACATGGATGAACACATCATCAGCACCCGACATCGCCATAGCCATACGGACCCTTACAAGGTTATCTGAAAAGATCGCACCTATCAACCAGGAGGAGGCATCGCCATCATCTATAGGAACAACATCAAAATCACGACCAGCGCCGACGACAATCTTGCAACTGCCGAACATCTCCACTTTCAGATCCACACCGACCCTAGGAGCACACTTAGAGGCACCCTCATTTACAGGCCTCCAGGTACCCGCACTCAATTCAGCGATGACTTCACAGACTTCATCAGCCCACACGCCCTCGCCTCCGAGAACTACATTCTATTAGGAGACCTCAACTACCACCTTGAAAACAAACACGACAGCAACACCTCCACCCTTCTGGACAACCTGGCCAACCTCGGACTCAAACAACTTGTTGACACCCCCACCCATATAGCCGGACACACGCTTGACCCTATCTTCACCTCCAGCAAGCACATCTCCTTCGACCGCACCACAGCTCTCCACTGGACGGACCACAGCTGTGTTCACTTCAGCTACAAAACCACCCTGACCCACAACCGCCCACAACCTATTCCTCGGAGAAACTGGAACAAAATCACCTCCGACCAACTCCTCACATCACTCAACCAAAACCCTCCCACCCTCTCACTGGACCCAAACCAAGCGGCCATCAATCTCAAGCAATGGATCACCCACAGTGCTGACGAATTAGCACCCCTGAAAAAGCACCAGATCAAATCAGCCAGCAAAAAGGCTCCCTGGTTCAATGATGACCTTAAAAAATCCAAGAAGCTATGCCGCACCCTGGAGAAAACATGGAGAAAAAACCCAACCACCGACAACATGACCACCCTTAAGGCAGCCACACGCAAACACCACCAACTGATTCGATCCGCCAAGAAATCAGCATTCAAGGATCGTCTCGACAACAACACTCACAACAGCAAGGAACTTTTCAACATCGTCAAAGAATTCACCAACCCCACCACAGCATCTAACAACATCACTCCCTCCCAAGACCTCTGCAATGCATTATCCTCCTTCTTCTACAACAAAATTGCCGACATCCAAAACAGCTTCGAGAATACTCCCAGCGATCAACGCTCCCCACCCCCCTCAGATCCTACTCCGCCAACTAACAACCTTAGCGCCTGGAACCCAATCACCACTGAAGACACCATCCGCCTAATGAACTCATTCCACTCTGGCTCGCCAACCGACCCCTGCCCCCACCACATCTTCAACAAAGCTGACTCCATCATCGCACCCCATCTCTGTGATGTCATCAACTGCTCGTTCAACTCTGCCACCTTCCCAGAAAGCTGGAAACACGCCAAACTCAGCACCCTTTTGAAGAAACCCACTGCAGACCCCTCCGAACTTAAAAACTACCGACCCATATCCCTCCTCCCATTCCCGGCCAAAGTCATTGAGAAAGCCGTCAACAGCCAGCTCGCCGCCTTCCTTGAATCCAACAACTCCCTCGACCCCTCTCAGTCTGGATTTCGAGCCAAACACAGCACCGAAACCGCCCTCATTGCAGCAACAGATGACATCCAAACACTACTGGATAACGGAGAAACAGTGGCCCTCATTTTACTCGACCTCTCCGCCGCTTTCGACACAGTCTGCCACAGAACCCTCATACAACGCCTCAGCAACATCGGCATACAAGGAAAAGCCTTGGACTGGATCACCTCGTTCCTAGCTGGGAGAACTCAGAGAGTCCGACTTCCCCAATTCAACTCAGAGGCCACTGATGTCATCTGTGGAGTTCCACAAGGATCATCACTCAGTCCCACCCTCTTCAACGTTTACATGAGCCCACTAGCATCCATCGCGCGCCAACACAACCTCAACATCATCTCTTACGCCGACGACACCCAATTAATCCTTTCCCTCACCAAAGACCCCAACACCGCCAAAACCAATCTTCACGAAGGCATGAAAGAAGTAGCCGAATGGATGAAACACAGCTGCCTAAAACTCAACTCAGACAAAACGGAGGTGCTCATCGTAGGTTCCTCCCCCTCTGCCTGGGACGACTCTTGGTGGCCTTCCGCTCTGGGCACAGCACCCACACCCACAGACCATGCACGTAACCTTGGCTTCATCCTAGACTCCTCTCTCTCGATGTCCAGACAATTCAACGCAGTCTCATCCTCTTGCTTCAACGTACTTCGCATTCTCAAAAAGATCTTCCGCTGGATCCCCCTCAAGACAAGAAAGACTGTCACCCACGCACTGGTCACAAGTCGACTGGATTATGGTAAGACAATATACGCCGGAATCTCAGCAAAATTACAGAAAAAACTCCAACGCATCCAAAAAGCATCAGCGAGACTCATATTGAACATCCCTCGCCAAGATCACATCACCGGACACCTAAAAGACCTCCACTGGCTTCCCGTCAACAAAAGAATTACATTCCGTCTTCTCACCCACGCACACAGGGCCCTCTACAATCTTGGACCCGAATGCCTCAACACTCGACTGTCCTTCTACAAACCCACCCGCCAACCAAGATCGTCCAATCAAGCCCTCGCCGCAGTCCCGCGCACCTGAAAATCCACCATGGGAGGAAGATCCTTCTCCTTCCTGGCGCCCAAGACCTGGAACTCACTCCCCACTCGCCTCCGCCTTACTCAAAACCACATCTCCTTCAGAAAAGAACTTAAAACCTAGCTATTCGACAAATAATGAACCCCTTCCCAAGCGCCTTGAGACCCTCCGGGTGAGTAGTGCGCTATATAAATGCCCAAACTCTAACTTTAAACTTAATAAACTTAAAACAGTGCATACAATAAATTTTAACTCATCTCGCACATTACAGTCTGAAGAGAGCATCACATTACTTCCTGAAATAAACAACTAACCTACATTCTACGTCCATGTGCCACAAATCATACCATTTGGCCAGACAAGTATAACAAGAAAGGCACACAAGATCAAACCTTAACACCATACATATCAGGAAACAACATGCTCACCTCAGACGAAGAACAAGCACTCACATAGCTCATTCATGCGCCACAAAACAACGTGCACACCTCAGACCAAGAACAAGCACTTACATAACTCATTTGTGCGCCGGGAAACAACATGCACACCTCAGACCAAGAACAAGCACGTAGGTAATTCATTCATGCGAAGAACAAGCACTCACATAACTCATTCATGCGCCACAAAACAACATGCACACCTCAGACCAAGAACAAGCACTTACATAACTCATTCATGCGCCGGGAAACAACATGCACACCTCAGACCAAGAACAAGCACTTACATAACTCATTCATGCGCCGCGTATCAAACACCACACAAAACCTAAAAAAGACTGACCATATACAGCATAGTCATCTCATATACAGGGTGACCACATACAACATAGCCCCCACACACAGAAACCAATGAGTTGCCTAACAACTTGGCACAACTCACACACAACATTAGTTGTGGAACAGCTCTGAGTGACTTAAACACCTACAACCAATCAACACTAACAAGGGGTGACCACATACACATAGCCCTCCCTAAAACACAAGCTAATGAGTTGCCTAACACCTTGACACAACTCACACACAACATTTGATGTGAAACAGCTTTTGGTGACTTAATCACCTACTACCAAACTTCACTATTAATGAAAGAACAGACCATTCTGCAAACTCCTCATACCTAACACCAACCAAAGAGTGGCCAAACATCCTGACTCCACTAATACACAACCCTTAAGTGGACTAACAACATGACACCACTCAAGTGTTTTTGCAACTCATTTCCGAAGTTGGCCATTCCTCCACGTCTTCAACAAACACTGAAAGTTCCCTCTGCATTCGCCAACCCAGTACTATTCTTGAGACCTTTAACTTGTTACAATGTCTGCTAGGCCGAAGATTCTGCTTCCAAAACTTTTCCAATAATGACTCCATCTTGACTCCTTGACTCACGGACCGGCACCCAATATTTGAACATATGTCCTATTACATCAACCACATTGTTCGGAGCTTAGGAACACCATTAACTATTCCTCTTTATTTCACGACTGGGCTCTTATCCTTTGTCAACGCGCTGCCGAGATCTGCTGAGCATCGTTCATCTCCAATGTAAATCCTGTGATGACATCCTTCACGTAACACCTTTTTGCCCGTTTCTTTAAAGATGATATTCACTGTTTTAATAATACCCCGAAACGCACCACTCCACTCCTTCTAGCAACACTAGCTTTAAATAAAAGGAAATCCATTACCTGGTATACCACACAGTGAGGAGGCATACTCCTAACCTCATCATGGTATCAAACTGTCGACATTACCAGGATTTCCTTGTCTCAAAATGGATGCACGCACATCTACGTCATGCCGGCTGGTTCACGGCACAAACACGCACCAAACAATGCCTCATGAGCGTAAGAGGCGAATTGAGTGTCGTCACAGAGAATGACGCTTAAGACCACAGATGAGGTAAACCTGCAATTTTTACCGTCTCGTGATGATTATTTAAATGTAAACTTTAACCGTTTTCTCTTCCAAACAGTGAAAAATGTAGAAATGTCCCCTCTTTCTGCCCTTTCCTCTTCCACGGTACTTCAGGCATCACATCGTTGTCATCACAGCAAACTCCGTTGTCAACACAGCAAACTCTGATTTCACACCATAAACTGCCTTCTCATACTCTTCCCTGAGGCTCGATTTTCTGCCCCCGAACAATAATAATCCCAGTACACAGCAGCTGGTGTTAATCCCTTAATATACACTGACAGATCGCACAGATCCATGGTTATCTGTCATCATATACTTTGCTCTGAGGCTCGATTTACTGCCCCCATTCAACAAACGAATAACCCAGCAGCAGTGAAACAGCCATTACTTTTCTCCGAGGCTCGATTTACTGCCTCCGAAACACACACAAATGACACATCTGCTAGCAATAAACTTGATTTACGCTGAAGAATCTGGCATACCTGAGTTTTAGGGCGACCGATGTCCAGGTCACTGATGGGGTTTGATTGCCAGACAGCGTTTCACACATACACACATAATTTTTAAAGTCATTCACCTCGGGATTTCCTCTATTCCGATTTTCTTTACCTGACAGATTCCTTTTCCAACAACCTTTGACTTCGCTTTTCCTGTTCCAGTCAAGTCTCTGTCATGCTTCCATTTCTTTAAGTTGCACACATGGATTCTTCATTAAAACATCGCCAAATGATGTAATCGGAAAGATGATGGATACTTCAAGGGAGATTAGTCAAGTTACTTTATTAAAATAAGTTGTTAAGATATAAAGACAAACCCCATCAGGAGCAGCTGTCCTGCTGCTCAGCCCTCACCCAACTGACATTCACAAACCACTGACATTCCATTAACTAAACATTCTACATCACATGTATTCTACCTGAGCAGCAGGAAGACTCAAGATACAACATACCCCATTGGAGTTTGTAGACTCTTTCGACTATTTGGGGGTAAGAGCTAATAGTCGGATGAATTGGAAGGACATATGGCCAAAATGCTTTTAATTCACAAACGAGTTTCAGGAGCGATCTTACGAGAACAGCGAGAGTCTATGAGCAAACCTGTAGCCCCGGCTCTCGCTGTGTATGAAGGTCAAGCACTGCCCTCAGCAGTCTATGGAACCGAGTTGTGGGGGTTCGAGAATACAACCGACCTAGTGAGATCAGAAATAAGTTCCTGAGAGAATTGGTGTCACTCCCCATCTCTACTCTGGTAAAACCCTTACGACAAGATATGGGTAGGTGTTCATTGAAAGACATAGTTTGTCTGCGCCCGCTACTCTTCTGGGTACTTCTTAGAAGGACCCCAGAACTTTCAAACTATGTGGCTGTTTTGGATGAACTAATGTCACTCAACTCAGGCAACAAGATTAAGTGGCTGAGTAACCTTAGACAGCTGGTTTCAAAACTAGGTTTGAATGAAATATGGGCTAGCCAAACACCACCCCCAAAGTAAGTAATGAAGAAACTATATTGGGACTGGGTACAGAAGGAGGACATGTGTAGAGGCAAAGGGGGTATCCTTACAAAGAGGTTCTTAGAGTTCCAACCAGTAAGGAAACTCAAACCGTTCCTTGACTTTATACAGATCACTCTATTTAAAACTAAGGTTCGGGACCCTCCCGGTGAATGAAAATACTGCAGGGTGGAAAAAGTCAAGTTTTCCAGTAAAATCTTGCCCTGGGTGTGCAGCCCCTAAGGAGTCTGTGGCTCATCTCCTCTTTGCATGTCCAGCATACAGGGGTGCAAGAAAGACATGGTTAAAACCAATATGTAAGGAGCTGGGCCTTAGGTGTCATAAGATGGCCTTGCGAGTTTTTTCCACTGATACGTCTTCCCTAGTTATGGTCTGTGGGGTAGCAAAATTCCTGGGCAGTGCCTGGCAGACTCACCTGCGAAGGATAAAGCAAAACCCCCCCATAGATGACTTTATATGGGTTTATGGTACGCTGCTTTTATGTGATTATGTATTTCTGCTTTTATTGTATATACTATTTTTAAAGTAATATTTTTGCAATTTTGACGTACAGTTGTATGTAAGAATGGATTGGTGGATTATTTTATACTGTAAAGGATGTGTATACTTTTATGATAAAATGTTATCGAATAAAGTACATACAACACTTATATAATCCCCTTACATTCAACACAAAACGATGTAATTATCAAATATAGTATCCAAAACAATCAAGCATTTGCAATGCAATGGTCTGGCATATGTGAAAGTTAGAGCTAATGAGAGTGTAAATGACAATGTATTTTACTTACATTTATGGAGTGTATGTATGTGGTGTGGAGTTGAATTATGTGGGTTTGATTGAAACTTTTAGTTGTGGAATTGTGTGGCGTGGAATAGTGTTGTGTGGAGTAGTTTTGTGTAGTGGAATTATGTTGATAGTTATTATTTGATATTGAGTGTACTGGAATTGTATAGAGTGGGATTGAGTGTAATGGAGTGTAAATATGCAGATTGGTATTTTGTTTTGCGTGTGGTATTCTAATGGAGTTTAATTATAATGTGTGCTGTTGAATGTTATGGCATGATGTCGTATTTTGTGGTGTGGATTTGATGCATTTGTTGTGTAATTGTGTTGATTTAAATTATGTGGTTTGTTGTACTGAATTATGTGGTGTGGAATGGAAATCTGTGAAGCTGAATTGTGTGGTGTTGAACTGTGTGGCTTTGAGGGAAATGATACGGATGGTAATTATGTGGCATGGTGGAGGATGTGGAAGAGCAGCGTTATAGAACGATGGCACATACTGAAGCTGGTGAAACTGATATAGTGAGAAATGAGGAAGAAACATGAGGTTGTTGAGGAAGAGTACAGGAAGGGTGATGAAGGCACACATTTAGGCTGATGGAGGAGAACACTGGTGGGTAAGAGATAGACATGGAAGTCTGTGTGTGATTAGACAGTAAAAGTACCAAACACCTTGTGGATAAGGTAGAAAAACTAAATGTTTTGAAAGACTATTGGAGGTCAGCACAGGAAAAATAAAGTTGAAAATGAAGAATGTGGAAAGAGTGGCTAGTGGAAGAGAGTAGAAAAGGTTAACAAGGATGCACATGACATACATTCACAGCAGAGGTAACAATTTTTATATGGATGCATTTAAGCTAAATTATTGTACACCACAAAGCTTTTATTGGACGCTTGCGAAAGTTGCAAAGAAATATGTAAAGCTAATCGAACGACCAAAAATGGAAAAAGTTAAATCCCCAGCGATTGCTGGTGTTCTAATGAAGACCTTTAAATTTTGTGCTAAGAACAACATTGGGGTGAGACAACTGCAGTTACCACAGAAGGACGGTGTATTGTGCTCTGAGGAAAATAGGTATTGTTACTGTAAAGCACAAATTGACATGCACTTCGTTGTCCATCTGAACTGTGAGAAATTTCAGATTGATGAAGTGCATGTTAATTTTTGCTTTCAGTAACAATAATAGCCATTTCCTTCAAGGTGCAAAGATAGCATCTTTTTACGATTAATTAGAACATTGGAATGTTGGGAGCTCCATTGCTTCTACTGGCGGGTAAAGGCCCGCAGAGCAACATTCCAATGTTCTACAAAGGCTTCTCGAAGTTTGAGGGGATTTATATCCCCTCGAGCTTCGAGAACCCTTTGTTGAATTTGTTAGAACATTCTGCCCTCTAGTGGCAGAATGTTCTATTAGCCTTAAAGCCCTTCGTAGCAGGGCTATACCGGCAATTAAAGTCCTGCTGTCTCGTTAACCCCTTGTATGCTGATGACGATACCAAGCCGTCATGCACTACAGTGCTCGTGTACTGATGACGGCCTGGTATCGTCATGGCCCGCCCCTGTTCTTTTGTTTACCGCACAGCGGCGGAAACGGGCCAGCAGCGAAGGGGTTAAAGTCCCTCACCCTTGGCTCGGGCCTTTAACGATTCAGCGGGCGTTTAATAGCCAGTAAAGCCCGCTAAGGCGGGCTATATGGCTATAATAACTTGCACACTATGCTAAAGACTCAAACTCACTAACATTGGAAACAAGGCAGAGCCAATTGAGTCTATATGACTGCAGGATGTCTTATTAATAAAAAACACCAATAAAAGCACAGTATGGTTCAAAGGGAAAGCATGCAAGCTCAAACACAAACATGCAGATACACAACTTCCATCGGACACGAAATACGACACAACAGAAATATTAAAATGCTCTGTTATGCACAAACTGATCTAATAATGGCACTTTCCCGCTTACAGCCAAGTTTACATGTCTCAACCAAAAAGACTGCTGACCATGCCTGTGTGAATAAGACATCATAACTGTCACCAACTGCGGGATCGCTCCACTCCGGGACTCCTCAAAAATACTATGTAACCAACACAGCAGCCATACAGATTAGATTAGAATACACAAAGTGGCGGCCACCGGGTGAGTGTGCCGTAAATGCAGAGCTGAATTTCTGTGCTCCTTTTCTTAGTGATGGTTGAGCGTGTGGTCACGTGAGGACACAGTGGCAAGGACTGCCATGCTAAAAATTTAGAAAGAGTCCACTGAAGATCCCTTGGTGTGGCAGGAGAAGAGCCAGAATGGGGGCCTTAACGTTTTTCCTAAGAGACCAGCATATTCTGTAAACACTGTGAACAAGTGATTGCTGGCACACAGGGCCGAAAATGAGTGAGTCCTTGGACTCTGAGGCCCTGTATCTTCTCAATGCACAAGAAGGTGGGAGGGGCAAGCCGCAGTGAGTACGAGAGAGAGAGAAAAATGTTAATGCAGGGAGGCAGCCTGACATCGAACACTCTGCAGCGCTGGTGCCAGGCTCAGGCCGTGATTATCCCAACACCCCCGCCCCTGGTAATTATTTTGTTTTAAAATGCCGCTAGCCTTAGTCCAGGCTGACTGTCACTGTTGTGAGTTCTGACAGGCCTGGCGGCCAATTAATGCACAGACCTTACCATTCAGTGAGTGTGACAGATGACTCCCACAACGTCCACTTCACTGCACTCTTCTTCAGCCAGGCTCAGCGAAATTACATTCACAGTGAGCGGCGGTGGCCCTCATAAGCCCCACAGCATGCGTGCCACTTGGAGCAGACAGCAGCTCTGAGCTAGCCATGCTCCACTCGCATACCAGGGAGCCTCCATGGTGATGGCCTTCCTCTCAAACTTCCTACAGCAAGAAGTGACGTCCCACGCAGCTCTATCCGGCCAATTGAACCAAACATCCTGACTGGGCCCAGCCCTGAAGGCATGGTGTCTGACTTATGGACGCACAGTGCCGGAGAATCATCACATAAAAAAGATACATTTTAGCACTAAATGATTAAGAGCTTGACAGTGGCACTTTAGCATACCTGGAAGCCCCCAAACCTGCAGATCAGCGTACACACGCCCCAGGCTGCGTGCTGCAGTTTTGGAGGTGGGATGGGTGTGCTTTGCAGGTAAGCCATGAAAAAAACTAACAAGTCAGTCAGAGCCCACAGCACTGATTGCAGCCAGGAGCGAGAGACCTCAGGTGCTTGTAAACGAAGAGGTAGGATTGGGGCACAAGTCAGCATGGAGTGCAGAATGGCCTCCGCAACAGAATATGCTAAACCTTTTAAGTTAACACAAACAACTCCATAATGAGAACGCTGTGGATCCCCAAACAGATTTAATAATAAAAAATGCATGAAAACTATGAAAGCGTGCGCCGTGCTTCAACAAAGTGCAGCGCCTGTGCAATTACATAAATGTTAGCAGCATGGCTTCCCGTAAACCAGGCGCCATGGTGATAAAATAAACTAGGTAGTCCCTAGTCTAACTGATGCAGCCCTACAATGTAAGTCAACTGTAGTTGGTCGGTGCTGCTTCTAATGAAACGGAAGTGTTGTTTTGGGAGTGAAGCCAATGAGGAGACAGGAACGCTGAGCAATGTTTTAGGGAACCAATGGCAAGAAGCAGGCGGGATTGTACTCCGCATACGGATTACTCCAGGTCTTGCAGACAGTGCATGCGTGCTGCCTAGGCTCAACCTAAAAAGGAGCCACCATCTTGAAATGGTAATATCTGTCTACTAAACATCTTCTCAGGATTGTTTTTGTGCACGGAGATGCCCCTTCTTACCGAAAAATAATCCTCCCTACAACACAGGCACCATTCCACCATACAGTGCATTCCTGCCCTTTCACATTGACGTAGGGCAGGGCAGCACTTGAGGTGCCGCCCTACGCTAATTCTTCATAAATGTGACCCCTAGTACTTAAGGCAAAATCAAAAGGAAATACAGTTATAAAATAATGTGGCTCCTGAGACTGTATATTAATACCCAAGAAAGTGTTGTAATTCATGGTCTGTTTGCAAACCATTCTCCACCGCTTTAAGTCTGAGAATCTACATAGCCTCCAATCTCTATAGTATAAGTCCCCTCTTTCTATATCATGGATCTGGTTGGATGAGTTATATGATGGAGGCATGCATGGCTGAACCTGCATGCCTTCTACAAGCAGTCCTAACCATGAATGCATCTAAAGCATGCAATCCTTTACCACACATGCCTTCACCATGCAGTCCTTCACCATGCAATTTTGTGGTAAAGGCATGATTGGTAAAGGGATATGCATGGTAAAGTTCACCACCACCCTGAACCCTCTTTCCCACCCTAAGACCTAAAATCCTAGCTCCCTACATCGCCCTCTAACCTGAGTCCTAAAACCTACCCCAACCTTAAAACTAACCCTTCCCATCCCCATCCCTGAGGCCTAAAACACTTTCCCCAACAAAAACTACTCCAAGCCCCACCCTGAGCCCTGAAACAGAACCACCCCTAAAGACTATCCTCAAACCATGCACCAGCTATTAAAACTACCCTGACTCCCTTCCCCGCCCTGAGCCCTAAAACCCTGCTCCCTTCCAAAACCCACACTGACCCCATTCCCCCAACCTGAGTTCTAAAACCGACCTACACCCCTAGAAACTTCCCACAAACCCTGCCCAGACCTTAAAACTACCCCTCCCCCGTCCTGGGCACTAATACCTTGCCCCCTTCCAAATACTACAGAGCCTAAAAACCGACGCCCCCAAAACCAGCCCCGACTCCACTTACCTTTCCGCGTCCAGAGCTTCCTGTTCCAACACCCCATCTGATAATCCCTGCCCATCTGAACACTAAACAGCTATCTGCCTTAAGCGGGTTTGGGAAACGGCACGCATGCCTCAGTCCCTATTATAAAGGCCATTTCTAAGTGGGATGGGCTGCATTCCACAGAAACCTATTCTGTGTCCATGGTTTTGCTATTGGGAAACCATTGGTGAGCTCTATACAAGGTATTTGAAAAAAAAAGTTAAATATTAATTTGAACTCATCTTAGACTGCATTTCTTGCAATGTAAATTTTATATTTTAAAGTATCACTTCATTTGTTCCTCGATATTTCCATCTTTAAAAAAAACTGCACATGAATTATGGAGTTTATTTAGAATACTTGCGCCGCCGGTGTATCACATTGCCTGATGCACTGGCGGGCAACCTGTTGCCTGATATTTACAAAAAGAACTATTGATGGACAGAATGCAGAACAAGTCATACATTCACCCCAGTACAGCATACTGGGCCTAAATCCAACGTGTTTTTGCTCACCAGGCCATTCCAGTTTGGAACCCAGCCATATGCAAGTCAGTTTTGACCCTGCGTCCAATGGGAGCAGTCCAGCCTGAACTGCCAGACCAGGTCCTGGCTGAAGAGGGGTGAAACCCCGAAACCGGTCCTAGGATGCTTGTTTCCGGTCCAGAGAGGACCTGGCTTGGCATTTCGATCTGTACTGTTCCCATGAGTCACAGGGTCAAGACTGATTTGCATGTGGCCAGGTCTAAACTGGGGTGGCTGGTGCCTCCCTGGACTGGAAACAAGCATCCTAGGGATGGTTTCGGGGTCTCACCCCTCTTCAGTCAAGATAGCTTGATTCCAGTGTCATGGAGAGCACAGGACTCACGTCTGAGCATACCCATCCCACTCGTGGTGACAAATGCAAAACAAACTATTGATGCAAAGAATGCAGAACAATGTCATACATTCACCGGTCCTAGGATGCTTGTTTCCTGTCCAGAGAGGACCTGGTTTGGCAGTTCGGGCTGTACTGTTCCCATGAGGCACAGGGTCAAGACTGATTCGCATATGGCCAGGTCTAAACTGGGGTGCCATGGTGAGCAAAAGAATGATGGATTTAACATAGATCTCTTGACTGGGGGTGAATGTTTTGATTTGTTCTGCATTCCGTCCATCAATTGTGTGTCTTGTGCGTGATATGTACAAGCACAAGTAAAGCCACCCTATGTGGCTTTACATGTGCTTGTAAAAATCACCCCTTTTTACGCAACACTTTGCGTGTTGAGGGCATAACACAGATGTTGCTGTGGGTGCTCCCATGCAACACCCATGTCCACTGATGTATTTCCAGATTTACGAGCAATCGTAAACCTAAAAATGCGTCAGAATGCTACGCCACCCCAGTTATGGCGTAGCAAGGCGCAACGAGGCAAAAAGTTTTAATTTCTCTTAGTTTTTTTTCCTCTTTCACTGCAGGCTGCATTCTACAGCATGCATAATAAGAGGAAATCATCTCAATTGATTTTTTTGTGCAGGAAGGATCCTCTTCCTTCACAAAAACAATCTCCCAGGACTCAGGCATCTTTGCGCCATTGTGCCAGGGTGCTTGCACCGGCGCATGGCAGCAGTTTGTGCGTCAACACACGGAAAACCACAGAGGGCCTCATTTATGAAAACTGCCACTTCGCTGCATGAAAACAGTGACGCAATAGTTTTCACTGTGCCCTCCTTGCGACAGGATGGATGTGCCGTATTTAATATACGGACCTCTATATCGAAAGGAGTTACAGATACGTTAGTATATCTGATGTATCTGTAGGTGCAAAAGTGGTGCATTGCTGGGGTGTGTCTGAAAACAGATGCAACTCCAGCAATGTGTCCTTTCACATGGGGCAAGTCCCATGTGAAAGGGCCTGCATCAGTCTCCCGCCTGCTGTGAGGCGGGTGTAAGATATTGACTCAGTAGCGAACTAGAAGTGTTGCAGTCAAATCTCATAGATTTCAATGCAGCACTTTTATGACCCTTTGTTGAGGGGGAAGGCCCACCCTGCATACATGAATACCTGACGCATGTCAAATGTACCACAGGGATTTACAAAGTGACGCGTCTGCTTAGATGATTGACTTTGTGAATATGGTGCAACGTGGCCCATTATTTATGCAGCTACAGTGTCACAAAATGTGATGCGATGTAAAAGTCTTGCAGGCCTTCATAAATAAGGACCATAGATGCAATATATTGTTGTAAATAATATGTTGAATTCCTGTTCTTTAAAACTTGCACAGGACAGCAAAATGACTTGCGGCAACTCACTGCATTAGTTTCTTGTAAATACGGTACTCTATGTATTCATGTGTGTAGCTTAAACTGCATAACCCAACTACTTTAAGTCAAGATTTTTTAAATAACACCCCCTAAATTGTCCACCCAAATGTATCGACTTAATAACAGCTAACGTGAGCATAACACCTACATTGCTTTTTCAATAGGATGCAACACGATTTTTGTACAAGTATAACTCAACAAACTATACAGGTATTACAGAGAGGCACAATGCATTTCTGAAGCTGAAAGGAGAGCACCCAAGTAAAACAGTGCAACTCTAATAGGTCATTCTCTTCAACACTGGCAAAAATACTTGAGTGACTTTCCGTGCCACTGTAGCAATTCATCTTCACCTCCATCCTGTAATAACATTGTGTCATTCACTGCTTTCCATGCTCCAAAGTATGACTGGCCGAATGTGCTTTTATCTTAATTCTAGACTCAAGGTTTCGTGCCAGGTCTTCTTGTGCTCGCACATTAGATGTTGTGTCCGCCATGGTAGAATTGCTGCTTTGTGAGACTGTCAAAAGGTAATTTGAGTTGCAGTGTTAGTTTATTTCTTGTTTTTTTTAAACCGGTGTTCTTCAGGCGTGTCAGCATTTGAAGTCAGAAAAGGCAGGTTGCTTCCTCTGGAAGGCGGCAGTGCCTGCTGTCACGCTGCTGTCTCCGCAGAAGAACTGGTAGCTAATTGCAATTTACATTTTTCTTTTATGGTCTCATAATATTTTACATCCCGCTGGCTGTAATTTGTTGAGTTCTAAACTCCTAAGCCTTAAGTTTAAAATCATGACGTTCAAGAATCCGTTCCCTCCTTTGTATAAAACTTTGAAAGGATGTGAAACAGTCTGCATGGAATTTACTATAGACAAAATCACATAAACATACTTGGGCCCCATTCCGAAAAGTATTTTCGTTCAAAAAGTAAGTTTACTACTGAATATACCTCATTTATTGTTTCCAGGAATTCACAAAACTTTTCTGTACAGGCATAAATGCATTCATTACTATATTTTCTCTGCCAAGAGTGTGGAAACATCCCCAGTAGTACATTCTACTGGGGGGAGGAGCCCAAATGGGTGTTACAAGGTGTTCAATTATTTGGACATTTGCTAGCTCAACATCTAAGTTTGTGAACAAACACAAATTCAGATCGGACTCCTTCCCAAACTGAGAATGGTCGTAAACGTACTCCAGCAAGTGGCTGAGCTAAGTCCCCTTGCAGGGAAGAGGAACGTTTTGCACCCAAATTTGGTGCCAGTGTTAAAGAAAGGTTCTCTTCACAGGTAAAAATGTTTTCCTTATATTATATACGACATTACAAAGCATGCAATTACAACGCATAGTTTTACAACACATTTTTAAAAACTACCATTACAACGTGTTCCATTACAACGCATACCATTACAAATATACCATTACAAAGTACTTTTAGGGCAACAATAGGGTAAGTGTTGGATAGTGTAGGGGTAAAAATTACTATTCCCACTCCAGTGAGTGCAACAGTAGGGATTCCCATGTACCCCAAAACCCATACCCACCCTAATACTAAAATAAAAAAATCGACATTACTTACCTTATAATGCGTTGTTATGGCATGCGTTGTCAAGGTATGTGTTGTAATGGCATGTGTTGTAGTGACATGCGTTGTAATGTCACGGATTGTAATGGCATGCAATGTAAAGGCAGTTGCATTGTAAAAGTTGCTTTGTAAAGGTAGGTCATTGTAATGACTGCGTTGTAATGTATGTTTCCCTTTCAATAAGTTTTAAAAAACCGACATTTCAACAGGGAGCTCCAATCCCATTGTGTGGAAATTAACATTGTGGATATTTTCGCTACTAATATTTCCGCACAGTAGTCACATGACTTTGACAAACATGCACCTGGAAATCGAGCCTAGAGCTGCTTTTTACCATCACATATAAAATTATTCTGTTAGCTTCACTTAATATGTATGAAACACAGGTATTGAAAACATGATGCAAAGGCACACAGAAGTTGAAACAGCATCCATTTAAGTTCATGGAAACATTGCACCAATCATTTATACAATGGTGCCCAGTGATAAGTGCAAAAAGTGCTTATACAGTGCAAAGGTTGGTGTGAAAAATACAACCAAACAGGCATAAAACGACAATCATATTTATTCTTTCGGTAAGTCTACTCCCAACCCATCACTCATGAAGTCTCAATTGTTGGGACATTTTCAAATCATTTCCAAGGGCTATGTTGGCATAGCTTAAGACCATTAGATACAGGTAAGAGATATGGACTAATCAATGTTTCGACCCACTGACAAGGTGTGTAAGTCGATCATAGTGGGGCCTTCTTCAGGACAATACAAAAGGAACAACCTACACAATAAATATATGGTTATCAATCTTGTGTGTGTGTTTTATCAATCTTGTGTGTGTGTGTGCATGGGTGTGTGCGTGTGTGTCTGCGTGTGTGTATATGTATAAACATGACTACCAAATCATGGGAAAATAATTAGGACAAAACTTCAATTTGGAAAATAATCTCTGCTTAAATCCCTAACAGAATTGGCAGAAAAAAGTGAACACTACACTCACCCAGAAGATGAGCAAAATAGTTTCAAATACACGTGGAAAAGTTGCCTTGAGTGGTGAACTAAAGACATAGTTTAAATAAAACCAGAATGTCCCTTAATGAGCCTAAAGGATTTGAATTCTTGAGGAAAAGATAACAGGTTTGCCACATCTGAACGCACATGTGCATGCTGAGAGTCATGAAAAAAGCCTTGATGTTCTAGGCCAAATGGTGAGATGCCTGTGGCGTGCGGGCGTGATTAAAAAAAGCTATTTGACATAAACTGGTCCATTTACCTATGTAAACTCATCAAGGTGTCAATGGAAAACACCAAGGGAAAAGACAAGTTGGAAACAAAAGAATGTTCCTGAGGCAACATCCATGAATATGTATCACTCGGCTAAAAGAATATGATTATACATGGAAAATTAACAACACTTGAAAACTGACATAGACTTCGAAATTGTGACACAAATCAATTGCATCTTAAATTAAGAAAGTCTTCATCACAAATCCCAAAATGGCAAAAAAAAGCTCTTAAAAAGACAAAGAATGTTACAAGGTTGAAACAACTGCAACTTGTGCTTTGTATTTTTATCCCTTGTTAAAAAAAAGGGCTGCATGCATCATTGAAAACGCTTTAGAGACAGTAGAATTTTTTTTTTTGTAAGCAAGAAAAGAACACAATTTCGCAGCTCTAACCACTATTGAACTCCACTTTTTCTTTTATTTTCTCAAATTCATTAGGGTTCTTAGGTACAGTATTTAAATGGTGTTTCCATCTAAATTCTCTTAGCTTTAGCATTGCAGCAACGTCCCCACCTGTGGGAGTTTTGACAATCTTTACGATTACAAACTAATTAAGCTTCTCAGCTTTATGGTTCGCAATATAAAAATGATCCACCAGCAGAGCACCCTGAGTCCCACATCTGATGCAACTGCAGTGTAGCAAGATCCTGGCTTTAACTTTCCATTTGGTTTGACTAACGCACGCCAAATCACAAAGACTCTTAGTAGTGTATATCCCATCTGTGCTGTTACAGTTTGTGTGTGCCCAGAGACTGAAAAGCTTTGTGCCATCTTTAAGTTATACAGCGAGGTCACAGGCCTTACAACCTCCACGTTCGTAATGACCATGAATAGGTACTAGACTCCAATGGACACATTAATTAATGATCACAGGAGATTCAACAGGGCCCTGAAACACGGTCCCTTGTATTTTTCCCTCTTTTGAACATAAATTAAGGTTTGTCACAAACATCAATTTCATCCTGAATCAAACCCCAATATTTGTTGATAATCTTTTTGATCTCATTTCTACATGAAAAAAGGTGGTATCATATGTAAGTCTTTCAATAGTACGACTATTGCTGGGTTTAGACTTGAGTAGTATTCTCTTAGAAAACACCAAACTCTCTTTCTAGCTCTTTTCAATAGACCATTATCGTATCCACATTTAAATAACCTGGTGATCAATGTGTCAGATTCAGAAAATTGTCTACCTTGTGGAAATAGGTACATCTGATCCTTAAAAATTGACCAATATAGAAGAGTGTCTCTGAGGCTCGTTAAGTGCTAGCTGGAATACCTCAGAAATGCATTACATTATGTGTGTTTTCGAAAGAGGGTAGCGTATAGTTCCCTTTCATATATTTTGGTGGCAAATATCTAGAAAAATAAACTCCCTATTGCTATGGGACAAGGTGAATTAAATGTCAGTGGGCCGATTATTGAGCTATTCCAAAAATGAATTGAGTCTGGTTTCGTTCCCAGTTCATACCTTCAGGACGTCATCTATTTATCTCTTCCAGAGTATAAGATTATCTTTAAAAAGTTTAGGAGTCTGGGTATATAAAGGAATACTCATGCGTGTGCATAAAAATGTTCACCAAGTATGGTGCAAATTAGGCCTCAATTGCAACCCGCTTGCACTGAAGGTAGTACTCATTCTGAAAGATGAAAACGTTAATTCTCAAAGCGATAGCCAATAGTAGCACCAAAACAGCTTTTGTCACCTGCATTGGCTGATCTCTGGAGTCAAGTGTCTCCCTAATCACCTCTAGGGCTGCCTGATGGGGTATGTTGTGGTATAAAGTCAATATATCTATAGTGACTAACAACTGATCACCAGATCTAAAAAGGAGGACCCTCATCTGTTTGATGATATCCATTGTATCGTATACACAGGCACAGCTGACCTGTACAAAAAGGCTTAATGAATATGTGATTGTAATTGCACAAGGACTCCAAAATAGATCCACAGCCCAATGCAACTGTCAGCCCGACGTTTTATCCAATCTTTTGTGTGTCTTAGGGAGTGTGTAAATCATGGGTGTCTTGGTATGTTTTTTGTTTATATTTTCAAACTAATGATTACTGTGATAGCCCTCAGTGAGCCCCTTACTAGTCACATATTTTAATAATTTACAAATATATGAAGTGGAGTCACCTTTCAACTTGGTATACTGTTCCTTCACATTTTCTTGAGGCAAAATGTCCTGTTTGTAGTCTTCAACATTCTGAATCACAATTGCACCTCCCTTGTCAGCTGGTTTTATTATTATTCTCTCATTATCTTGAGTTCAACTCCTGTTCTTTGAGCCTCTGATGTTGTGCTTGATGTAGACTCTTTAGTCAAGAGTATGAGTAACATCCCTGAGGACAACCTGTTCGAATTACAAGATTTTCTGAGACATATAGGGTGTTGAAGGCTGAAAGATGAGGGTGGTCTAGATTTATGGGGGACCTTTTTAAACACTGCCTCAATCTGATGTTCTTGAACGATTGGTGATGTTCCATCTTGGTATTGAATGACTTAGGTACACAAGAGGGAACATATGACAAACCCATGGACAGGACACTGAGTTGACCCTCAGTCAAAACAAGGTTTGATAAATTGATTAAAGGGCTATCTTGTGTTAGAATGGACTTGTGAATGCTTACGCAGTGCCCTACATAAGTTAGCATTCACAGCACCATTTTCTGTTCAGATGCCATTTTGAATAACGATTGAAACTTATCCTTTACCATTTCCAAGACAAGCCTCTTTTAAGTTTTGTTTCTGAAATGTTAAAGTTTTGCTTCAGTAATGAATAGACTATGTTCATTCATATTAATGCATACCTTTCTCACTAGATAGAGGCCCTCTCCCACGTGTCTGGTGGCAGGCGCAGGGTGAAACAACCTTGGATTGTACTAGGATGTATGAGATACGAGAACCGAAAACTATTTAGTTTGTATTTCACTGTCCAGCAGCATTTGTCTGGAAAATTCCACTGTGGGTGTGTTTTAGCCCAGTTATGAAATGTACCTAATATATATCTATGCTTGTTGATTTCAGTTCCCCTCTGTACCACTCTTCGAGACTGTGCAGAAGGGGCTGCATTGTATGTGCATCTGAATAAAACAATAATTGGTATACACTGTTCCTCTGACTCTTCATTTGGTAAGGAAGGCCGAGAGGTGGTCCGAGGTGACCAGGGTGACCGAATCAGGTCACTTCCTTCACTTGTGATCTTGGTGGTTGTAGAGCAACCATCTGCAGTTTTGACTTCTTGTTTGGATTTACCCATGAGTTTTATGTAGGCAGCTTTCCAGGCAGCTTTCTAGCAATATTTTGTAATTGAAAATAACACACGTTTATGTTCTGGCAGAACACTCTGCCCATATTTTTTATTTTGTTTTCATGAGCAGGACTCATGAACATTCCGAACCACAAAACAAATGTTTGTTGCTGGTGGAAAATAGTGAAGTGGTTTGTGCAATGGTTTGAGTTGGCAATCTTAGAAAGTTATTGCTTATTTAACCAATGGGATGGCAATCATTTTCCCCAAAGAATGCTTTTATATTTGTATTTAAGTTTAAATGAAACTTGAACAAACAGTTCAGTGAGATGATATAGTTATATATTAAGCACAGTGTACAGCAGGCCATATCAAGAAAGTTTGCAAATTGCATCATCATCACATTCTGTGATATCCATATTTCAAAGGAGCAGGTGATAGGGGGATGTAGTAACACATCAGGGCTGACTATACTAGAAACATTAATGTTATAAATTACTTGAAAAGAAAAAACCTAATATGCGCATGGTCCATCATCACATATAAGCAGACAGGCTCATTATAGTAAATATACAACCAATCCACAGCTCCAAATACATCATCAGTGGGCCCCAAATATTCTTAGATTTTCTCTGAGGTGGCAACAACATTGCATAAAATCAGCAGCTTCATTACAATAAAACGCATTACAAATCCATTTATCTACACCGAGCAAAGGACGCCTCATTCAAGCAAAAGCAATTTTGAGCTTGGCAAGTAGAAATGCCCGTGCAGTTCATCATCATCAATATACTTTATTCGATCTTACAATTAAAATCATAAAATACATAAAATATCATAAACATTTTGTCACAGTCAAAGTCATCCATATTTGAACACTCCCGATAGAAAACGTACAATACAAAAGCAGACAAATGGAAAATTTAAAAGCATGTTAAAACAACAAAGCGGGGCTGGCTTGAGAAAAGTTAATTGCCTTTCAAATTGGAACTTAAAACTTCTGCTGCAAATTATTATATTTTTGACCGAACATAGTGACAAGTAAAGTATCATTAATCATTGTTTTATCACAGGGGAGTGTGTAAATGGTGGGTTTCTTGGTATGTCCAGGTACGAGAAACAACTGTGATTAGAAGGGATAAGGTGAGGAAATAGGCTCATCCTGAAATAGGTTAACAGACAACGTTGATGGCGTGTTATGTTCCAGGTTAGATATGGTTCTATGTTACTGACAGTTTGTACTGAAATTGCATGCCAAGTGTTTTGTTAATGCTAAATCCTCATACTCCGACGCCCAATTTTCCAGAAGCGATAATACTGCCGTTTTGCCCACAGAACATGTGAACGCAGAGGGATTATCAAACAGATTGGACCTTCCCAAGGCCTGCAGGCTACTGGCCACATATGCCAGTCACAAGATCAGGAAGGGTTTTTCCAAATTTAAACAGTCTTACAGAATGAATCTGCTAAAACGAAGTTCCTCTTTTAACCAAATCAGCTTCCAAAGGTTTAAAGGGTCAAGGCATTGCAGGTCAGAGAGGAAGTCTATACCTAGTTCCTCATGGATAATTTCAGAGGGGATACTTTGGGGGGCCCCTAATAGACTTCTCAAAAATTGATTTTCAGCTATTTGAAGAGGGGTCTCCTGACCATATTCCCAGATTCCGCTACCGTAGCACACTAAGGGGATGCACTTGGCCCTGAAAAAACCCAAGGCCGATTTGATGTGAGTTCGTCCTAGTCAACGGGGGAAATCTTTGATACTTAATGTCACTCTATTAAAGGCCAAAATATTCTGGGATATAAGTGAGTGCCACTTTAACTCTGAGCCCATAAGAATCCCCAAATTCCTAAAGCTTTCTACCTGACTGATATGTTGGCCTTCAACTAAGTGTTTCACTGTTTTAGTGTTAGAGGGACCAAGCTTCATAACCTGAGACTCAGAGAAGTTTGTTGACAGATCAAGGCTGTTCATAAAATTATTATAAAGGGTGAGGCGTTTTTGTAGACTATTAGCACTACGGGCAATTAAAAGAGTATCATCCGCATAGACCAAAGCAGGTATAAGTTGACCTCCTACTATGGGGACGCCAACCCCTGGTCCTAAAAAAGCTTGCTCTAAATGATTAATATAAAAGATAAAAAAGGGTGTTAAAATACAGCCTTGTCACACCTCTCTGTGCAATTTAAAGTGCTCTGTGCATTCTCCATTAGGACCAAACATGACACTGGTTGTAAGGTCAATGTGCAAATAATGCAAGAATCTAATTAAAATTGGATCAATGCCCATCTGTTCCATCAGAGACCAGAGCTTAGAGAGATCAACTCTATCAAAGGCAGAGCTAAGGCCCATGAAGGCCAGATGGACTGCCCCCTTTTTAAGCTTAGTGTACTTGAAAGCTAATAAATAAAGGTTAAAGGTTTGCACTATAGTCCCCAGTCCAGGGCGAAATCCATATTGTAGTTCAGTGAGGAAGCCACTTTCCTCAGCCCATTCACTGAGGTGATTTATTAAAATCCTAACAACAATTTTCACCTCTGTCTTGATTAGGGAAATGGGCCTAAAACATGCTGGATCAGATCTATTGCCCTTTTTAAAAACCAAGACTATTATCTAATTGAACCAAGCAGGTGGAAGAGGGCAGACAGTCGCAGCATCTTGATGTAATGTCAGCAGCGGTGCCCATAGATCAATGCAGTTTTAAATAGGTCCCGTGGGACCCCATCAAGCTCTGGCACCTTATTAGATGGTAGTTGCGAAATAGCAGCTCTGACCTCAGATAGATTAAAAATTATATGATCCTCTGTCTGATGGCCTATTAATGGATCTGGCTCTTCATCTAAATTATTAATACCCGAAAAATGCTCAGTCCGGGCCTGAGAAGAGATAGTACAAGCCTAATTGGAAAGTTGATCATTACTATAAAGGGGATAATTGACAATGTTCCAAAATCAGAGCTATCGCATTGCCTACTAGCAATTTAAAATTTATCCCAAAGCTCCTCTTTCAGTTGGGCCTTGCGTTCCTTACAAGCCATATGAAAGGATGCCCTAGCCTTCCTGATTTCTACATCGCAATGTGGCTTTGCCTTCAGGAGGTTTCAAAGCTCCCTATGGTTATCAAACCATTTTTCTGTATATGTTCCTCTAGATGCAGCTGGTTTGCAAAGAGCAGATTTAAAAAAACCTGCTCATGTTAACAAATGATGCCAGAATGTTATGTGGTAGCTCATCCTCAGACAGACATATACAGAAATAGACCTGACACGAGGAAATCAGTCTTTGGGTAAAAACCTCTGGGACAATAGTGGCCCACATCACCCTACGACCCTGGTCCTTCAGGGTCAATGGTTCCTTAAATGAGGATATTTGCATGAAGATTTGTTATCCTAGGAAAACAGTTCTGTCACTTGGTTATGGTCACTTAAGTGATGGTTTAAAACCTTAAATTCCAAGAGAGCATTAAAAAGACAACTGGAGGCCGGGGCGAGACGGCCGATGCAGTCTGATGCTGCTTGCTGCCTGCAGTTTCTCCTGCTTCTCGGGACACACGCTGCTCATAGTGATTGTGGGGAGAGTGCTCGGTGAGGGTCTACGGAGGTGGAAGAGGAAGTCCAGACGGCCTAGCAGACCTGGCAGAGGTGAGCTACATCAAAAGATAGCACGGGTGCAAAAGAAAAACATAAACATGGAGAGGGAGTTTGTGGGTAGCCATGTCGTGGACACAAACACTTCAGTAACATCAGGGAATCAAGGCACTATAGGGGGGAAAACTGCACAGAGCTCCCAGGGTACGATGAATCGACCTGAAACAAGAGGTTTAAAAAACAAGGTGGATAAAGAAAAGGATAAAGATAAAGATAAAGAAAGGGAGAAATGTAAATCCAAAACCACAGAAAAGGAAAAGGATAAGAATAAAGATATAGATGGTGATAGAAATGGAGATACAGATGATAATTTACATAACTTACAGAACAGTGAGCATAACACAGATAAGACAGACCTGCTGGCAAAAAAGGCAAGGAGACTACAGACAATAAAAAATTTAAAAACTGCTGCAAAAACCAGTGGGAAAACAACTGACGCTCAACCCCGGATTTCAAGCATATTTAATTCTATGACCAAAGAATTATCTGACTCTGTGGGGGGTGGTGGACCCGCTGGTCTCGATAAAAAATCAACCTACAAAACAAAAATCCCAGGTGCCCAAGGAACCAACCTCCCCGCCAAAACAGGGAGACAACCTGAAGAGCAAGATAAAGATACGCAAGTGATCAAAATGAACGAAACAACCAAAATGGCTAGTTTAAAACCAGCACCTGTACAAATATCAGCACCAGTAAGGGTAGCGAAGGAGACAGATATAGCGGCGGGATTAGCTGGAACTGCTGGCCATAAACTGACTACAAAAATAGACCCCAATCCAGACCACGGTTTAGATTTATTCATCGTAAAAACCGCTCAAAGTCTGGATCACGACGCAGGCATTACACAACAGATACAACAGATACAACAAGTACCCGAGCTAACTATTGATAGTGATACAACAATCTAAATCACTGGGGAAGATTTCAATCCAGAGCAAACTCCAGTTACGAACAGTCAATCTGAAGGCCTTGTTCAGGCCCATGCTCACTCTGCAGAGTCTGATTCTGGTTCTGAAATCTACGAAACTGGCGCTTCAACTTCAAGTAAGTTACAGCGGCTGGAACAGACGAGTGTTGGATCTCCTGAACCATCAGATCGTGAACTATCAGAGCCAGAGTTAAAGAAATTGAATGCAGTTTTAAAGGATAGTGCGTCAAGAAAGAAGAAAAAAAAGACAAAAAAGACAAAATAAACTAATGTATGAGGACACTACGGATCAAGGGAGTAACACTGATCAGACTGGTTATAGACCTAGGAACACTTCATCACAAGATATTATCAATCTAGACTAAAAACTATGTCTCTCCAGTGAATCAAAAGCATTTAAGATTCTGCATTCAGATTTCGGGGATGGTAGGAGAACTCAATCAGAACCCTCCCTGCGCGACTTGTTAAAATCAATCAAGAGTTTTCAAGAAGACGTCAAACACGATAATAAAAAAAAAACATTGCCTTCCAGAAACTCCAAGGGGCAGTACAAAAGTGGGGCTCACGTGTCGTGAGATCTCGGACAGAATGGCTTCAGTGGAAATACGCACAGAAAATCTTGAGAAAGATGTCTCGGTTCTGCAAACACTTGGGAAAGAATAGGAGGGCATTGTTAAAGACTTAATGCAGAAGGTCGAAGACCAAGAAAATAGAGCAAGACGGAATAATCTACGTTTTCTTGGGATACCTGGGAGCGCAGAGGGGAATGATCCAAGGGGCTACATAATTTCGTTGCTGAAAGAAGCATTCCCAGAGCCACACACTTGTGATTTTGCCAAAGAAATACAACGGGCCCATCGCTTACTACTAACTCTCTCAAAAAGACTTCAGACAAATGTACAGTATCCACAAGCCTTTTTGGTAAACTTTGGCAACTTTCTACTACATGAAGCTATTTTTGACCTAGCTCGGCCCACAAATAAAAGAGAATATAAGGGTTTCTCGTTCTTCTGCAGACCAGATTACGCCCACGCAACAGTGGAAAGAAGGTGGCGGATGAGAAAGTTATTTACTCCTTTTGAACAAATTGGCGCCACTGTATACTTGCAGAACCCGGCACGATTAAAGATCATCTTTAACGGCATTACGAGAAGCTTTGCTAGTGAAATACAGGCAGAAGCGTACTTAAAAGAAATCACAAACTCAGACAAAAACAAGAATAAAAAATCGACTACTCGAATTAACAACAATCATAAGTAAAATGTCTTAACTGGATTATATGTAACTAGTTATTTAAGACAATAAAAGGAGGGAAGTGTAGTGAGAGGGACTTTAAAAAAAAAATATATATATATATAATTGTAATTTCTTTATTGTTACTTATATGTATATATGTCAAACAATTTTTGAAAACCTAACACATTAAAGATAAAAATAGCTTTGCTCTCTCAGGCAGACACAGGGGTCGGGGCGAGTAGCCTCTTGGAGCTACTGATTACAAGGGTGCCCACAACTTGGTTCGCCCTGAACCAGGAAGCCTCACTAAGGGGTAGAGGGGGGTGGGATGGTCAACAGGGAGGGGGAAGCGGTTTTGTCAAAGGGGCATTAGGGGAAGGAGAGAGGGGGAGGGTGTACAGGCACGAAATTAGGTCAGAAGGTGTGGAATCAGCAAAGTTCTATTGGATTGGGCAAAGCTTCAAAGGTAGACTAGACAAGGGAAATCTCTTTTTTCATTCTTTTTTTCTGTGCATAAATGAGTCAACTAAAAATCTTAACAATTAAAATTTGCGGACTAAACGACCCGGAAAAAAGGCAAAGAACGGAAATAGGTCTTAACTCTATTGGTGCGGAAATTGTTTGTCTCCAGGAAACTCATGTGGAAGGGTCCCAAATATCAATTCTAAAAACTCTCGGATGTAGGATGATCACTCAACAACTCAGGCAAATAAAACAGGGGGAGTAGCAATCTTGGCACGAGGTGGGGTCTCCAATTTGTTAAATCAACTGCAGATAAGTTTGGAAGATGGGCTATTACCGAGTGTCAATATAGTGTGGGGAAAAAACTAACTATCTGCTCGGTATATGGGTGTGTTGATGATGATCCAGATCCTTTGAAATTTTCATCTAATGAACTAGCACATTGGCCACTACCAATGATTCCTTGCGGTGATTTCAACTTAAATCTTCCATCAGACTGGGCGCAAGGGCAAAACAAGTTCACGTATCAAGGCAGGAAACCAAAAGATTTTAGAGCCCTTGAAGAACTTTGTAGTACACACGGGATATCCGACTGCTGGCAAATGCACTTTCCAAAAATTCCAGGCTATACCTTCTTTTCCCACCCACATTATAAATTCGCAAGGTTGGACTATATATTTGCATCACACTGTATTGCTGCAAACTGTTCCATAGATCGACTACCGAAGGTGTTGTCTGACCATAACCCTCTAATTATAAGCATTAATACAGGAAAGATGCAATCAAATCGTAAGAAGTGGACTTTTGAAAGGGCTTTATTGCTTAACGAAGAATATTGTCAGCTCATAGAAAATTGGATTCCTGAATTCCTAGAACATAATCTCGGAAGTGCCCCATTGGAAACTGTATGGGATACTCTCAAGGCGGGAATCAGGGGAGAAACCATTAGATTTTCAATCAAAAGTAACCAAGAGGCAAAATTGAAGTTAAAAAATCTACAAAACAAACTAGCTAAACAAGAGGAAGATCTAGTAAGGGCAATTCAGGAAAACACTAACGTCGAGGAGGCGTTAAGAGAAGTCGCCATCACAAAAAACTCAATTGTAGAAATCTTCACCCTAAAGGCAGTCTGTAAAGCCACTCAAAATAAAGAAAAGATCTATGAGCTTGGGGAAAAAGTAGGGCACCAATTAGCAGTTCGAACTAGACAGGAACACACTGATAATACAATTAAAGAGATTAGAGATCCTAGTAATGGCCCTACACAAGATCCTAAAGAAATTAGAGAATTATTTAAAAGATATTACGTGGAATTATATACAGAGACATGCAAAACTCAATTCCAAATTGAGGATTATTTGGACTCGGTTACATGGACTCAACTTCCCGAAAATGATCAAGATAGTCTGGCTGAAGCACCGCAGTGTGTCGAAATACTTCTCTCAATTAAAAGCCTCTCATTGGGTAAAGCAGCAGGGCTTGATGGAATCCTATCCTATCAGAATTGTATGCTAGATTTAGCAAACAACTGAAAGGGATCTTAACCGAGCTGTTGACCCAGGTGTTTCAGGGTGGTTGACCACCAGGATCCTGGGAACAGGCAAAGATCATCGTATTCCCCAAGAAGAACAAAGACCCCACTGAGCTAGGGGCCTACCTCCCAATTACCTTAATTAACAACTATTCCAAAATGTATTCTAAATTACTTGCTAGCTGGCTTGCTCCACTAATACACAAAATCATTTCAGTCAGGCAACATGGATTCGTTCCGGGCCGATCAACCACCGATCACATACAGAGGGTGATCACACTCTTTGACGTAGCCAAAGTTACAGGAGACCCTATGGCACTTATATTGCTAGACGCTGAAAAAACTTTGATATGGTCTCCTAGCAATATCTATGGACGACTATGTCAAGGAGTGGGATAGGGGAAAATGTCATCAAGGCAGTCCGTATGATGTATGTCAACCCGGAAGCGACTGTTATGATAAACGGGGATACATCTGACAACTTCAACGTGACGAGAGGGACAAGGCAGGGCTGCCCGTGCTCCCCCCTATTATTTGCCTTATTTATAGACCCGTTTATTCGGAGGCTAGAATCCAACCAAGCCATAATACCAATGAGGACCCCCAATGGAAAAACCAAAACATTGGCATATGCTGATGATATTGCAATTATTACAACTAACCCAAAGGAAGCTATAAAATTAATTGAAGAAGAAGCTAGTCATTTTGGAGAGGTTTCGGGTTATAAACTAAATCAAAACAAAACTCAAATCATAATCAATAACCAAATCAACTATTACGATATAAGGGTAGAAGAAAACGCAGTTTATTTAGGAGTTAATATCACCTCAAATCTCGACAACTTGGTTGAACTCAACATGCATTCACTCTTAAAATAAACGGACCAAGCATTGAAGAGATTGCATAATCTACACTTAACCATCATTAGTAGATGCAATCTAATTAAAATGGTATTTTTTCCCATGCTCTTAGATTTTTAAAGAAATTGATGGTATATTTTCTTGCTTTATCTGGCGGTACAGCAGATTGCGTAGAGCCATAAAATGTATCAACCTACCTAAAGATAGAAGAGGACTTGCCTTACCAAACTTTAACGTTTATTGGTGGGCGACCATTCTCAACTACAGCAGAGCCCTTTTAATTCCAAGCTCGTATCCAGATCAAGTGAGGGGGATCCTGACCCCACAGGAACTTATTCTTGGGGAAGAGACAGGAAATCATCTCTGGTGCTTGACCTATGATTGTCATTTTAAAAAGGTTTGTTTTAAAACCTTAAAAGGAATATATACTGCCTGGGGCAATGTACGCAAAATTCTGGGGATTGGTAGATTTTCGCATTATACGACCATTTATAAAAACCTAAATCTCCCTGAGATCTTTTCTGACTCATGTATGGAACGGTGGGTTAGGTTGGGTATCACTAAACCTGACACATTTTACAACTTAACAGGGTTCAGCACATTTGAATCATTAAAAAATAAATTTGGCTTGGATCATTGTGATTTCTTTAAATACTTGCAAATTAGAGATTTTATAATGAAAAAGGGAGGCGGCAGCGCGGCATTTCAGAAAATACAGTTAATTGAAACAATTACTCAAAATAATACAATCAAAATTGGGGAAATATACAATAATTTGACTACCACGCTGCCTGACGATTTAGACAAACATATTCAAATATGGCAGAACTAATTGGAAATACCAGAAACTTCTATCCAGATGGCATTTGATTACTCCCAATCACTCCTAATATCAACCAAATTACAATCACATCATTATAAGACCTTCTTTCAATTATATTATACTCCTAAAAGAATAGCCAAGTGGAGTACAGGCAAGGGGACGCAATGTCCGAGATGTGCGCTGCCTGAAGTAGATATAATCCATATGTTTGCCACTTGTAAGGAACTCTTTATCATCAAACGGGAAATTTCTACTTTTCTTTCCAGAATTCTGAAAGCAAACATAGTGATAACTACCGTTGAAATAGTCTTGGGGGCAGACGGAGATACTCAACCGAACCAAATAAGGGGACTGATATTTGTACCAATGGCAGTACTTAGAATATGTCTAGCATTAGCTTGGCTCGACCCACACCCACCCACATTTCAATAATGGCAAGCACGAATACTAGCCACTTATAGTTTGGAAATAGCTATATACAGTCGGAAGGGTAGGAATAAGAAAAACAAAAGGATTAGAAATGTGGGATCCCTTTATGCAATGGATGGAACAGGCTGCTTAATCAAGATCGCAAAGTATGTTTTATATTTTAATTCCTTCAAACTTAAACCCTGTACGATTATGTGTTTATCCTGACCAATGTATATATTTGTTTAATTGTAATTCCTGTATCGGGGTGGGGTGGGGGGTGGTGGAATGGGTTGCTTTAATAGTGTAAAAAATGTAATAAAGATTGTTAAATAAAAAAATTAAAAAATGGAAAGAAAATTATAATTAATAACCATAGGCTGTCCCCTCCCCTTTAAATGTAGCCATTCTCTTATGTTGTGAATCCGGGATAATATCCATTACGTTTCTTAAGTTATACTCGGAAACAAGGCTGTTCGCAGCATCACCTAAATGGGAATGTTTAAAATACATATGATACAACAAGAGAGTAAGGGTATAATTGAGACCACTCTTTTACCCCTTCCGAAATGTATAACAATCAACAGAAGAGTGTCAAAGTAAGTTGAATAACAAAGAACAAGACTTAAAACCAATTGATGTCAATAGACAGGAAGGAAATTACCACCGTCTAGAGAAACAGAAATTTAGTAAAGGAATAAGGTGCATGTGCTCAGTGAAGAAAAAGAACCCTCAGGCACCGCCTGTGAAGGTCGGTAGCCAATTGTCTTCATTGGGTCCAAAAAGGTTGGAAAAATGAAGTGGTGATAAAGAAGTGCTTTAAAAAGGGCATGGGCTACTCATCACACAATAATTTTATTAAGAGGGTAGCTCTAACTCTAGTAAAAACAGTGCAAATTAAAGGACTATTGATTGGTTGAGTTAGTTTGAACCAACAAGTCCTTACTGAAGTGACAAGAAAACAAAGATGGTCAACATGTTTCTGCTTAAGAGCCAAGGATCGGCTCAGCATTCGTCAGGACCACAGAACTCTATCATATACCTTAATGGGCACTCGCTAAGGTGTCCAAAACTAAGGTGTAGAGAAGGAAAAACAAATATAAAAAACTAATACAACCTGATTAGTGTAGACTTCCTATATTGGGTAAGTCTTCCCACAGTCTCACCCCGAGGGGGAGACAAAAAAGTCTGAAAAGTAATAAGAAAAAAACAAAAACAAGTATGTTTTAAAATGTTACTATTATAACATTTTTCAGAAGCCATGTACTTTCATCAAACATGCACTTACATCAAAACATGCACCAATATTCTGACTAGGAGTAATTATTCCTAAAGAATACAATCTCCGTGACTTGGGACGTTGAGCCCAGAGAAAAACCATTTTAATACATGAATGTTCAAACAAGGCTCCTAATCTTAGAAGTCTGATTTAAATAACACGCAGGTATTTTAATCTGCGGTCACAGGGTAAATATATAATTTAAAAAAGTGCTCGTCATAATTGTAAAGCCAACCAGAAGGTTGGAGTTGAGGAAATCACAAAAACGACCTTTGAAAGGGGCATATAAAGCTGGCCAGTCGCGTTACATGTAGAAAAAACTCACATTTATAAGCCCTCAATGGGACCTCATGGGCTGGCGGTGGGGGGAAACCTTCACGCTCGGTCCATCTATAAATATAACGTGGTGCAACAAGAATGTTAAGAGGCACCCGTATTTGTGTGGAATTAGTTAAACAAGTAATGGCAGTAAAACGGTATCGCTGCAAGCACCTACTTTATCCAATGCGACTCCCCGCCTTCGGACCTATTCAAACCGCGACCGCCGCCCGTAACACCAAGCGGCAATGAAGGCGCGGGTTTGTTTTGTATGTGAGAAACGCGGAAGCGCCAGAAGGGCGCGTCTCGCGTTAGCCAGTGGTCACGTGCTCTTGCTAGGTCTCAAATCATTTAAAGGGGCCTCATTACACGCTTCAAATGTCAGTGCAAGGAAAGTGAAAAAAGACCTGTTATCTTGGGGAAAGGTCAGAAGAATATTGGCAAAAGAAAGGGCACAGAATGGAATGGTATTTAAATAACGCCCCATTTAAATTCACTAAGTAATGCTGCAATATAACGCTATATCAGCCCAACCCCAGCAGTATTCGTAATTATGTGATGCTGCGCCACAACACTACCTAACAAATTGCTGTGCACCAAATGAGAGCTATTTTAGGAGGAGGAAGGGAGGGGGATACTGTTAGGGAAAAAAAAAAAAACTTTGGGTAAATCATTTATTACGGTTATCGCCGCATTACCATGCCCCACGGTATTTCATCGTTAAGGCCATGTAGGTGAGTGGCCAGGCGATATATCCACCTCTGTTCCTTTTCAAAAAGGGTGCCCTCATTATTGGAGTGGATTTGCTCTATCACAACCCATTTCACATCGTTGGGGCTGTGACCATTTTCCAAAAAGTGGGTAGTTAGTTTGGTAGTATTCCTACCACATCTAATGTTACTACGATGTTCCCCAATGCGTGTCTTTATCCGCCTGGTGGTCATGCCCACATACCTCAGATTGCAGGGGCAAGTAATCAAGTAGATTACATTACTCACTCACCTACATGGCCTTAACGATGAAATACCGTGGGGCACGGTAATGCGGCGATAACCGTAATAAATGATTTACCCATGATAGCACTTTTCTGATCATCAGTGACCTATTTAGCAATGTAAATGACTCGTGGGTTACCCAAAAAGTTTTTTTTTTCCCTAACAGTATCCCCCTCCCTTCCTCCTCCTAAAATAGCTCTCATTTGGTGCACAGCAATTTGTTAGGTAGTGTTGTGGCGCAGCATCACATAATTACGAATACTGCTGGGGTTGGGCTGATATAGCGTTATATTGCAGCATTACTTAGTGAATTTAAATGGGGCGTTATTTAAATACCATTCCATTCTGTGCCCTTTCTTTTGCCAATATTCTTCTGACCTTTCCCCAAGATAACAGGTCTTTTTTCACTTTCCTTGCACTGACATTTGAAGCGTGTAATGAGGCCCCTTTAAAAGATTTGAGACCTAGCAAGAGCACGTGACCACTGGCTAACGCGAGCCGCGCCCTTCTGGCGCTTCCGCGTTTCTCACATACAAAACAAACCCGCGCCTTCATTGCCGCTTGGTGTTACGGGCGGCGGTCGCGGTTTGAATAGGTCCGAAGGCGGGGAGTCGCATCGGATAAAGTAGGTGCTTGCAGCGATACCGTTTTACTGCCATTACTTGTTTAACTAATTCCACACAAATACGGGTGCCTCTTAACATTCTTGTTGCACCACGTTATATTTATAGATGGACCGAGCGTGAAGGTTTCCCCCCACCGCCAGCCCATGAGGTCCCATTGAGGGCTTATAAATGTGAGTTTTTTCTACATGTAACGCGACTGGCCAGCTTTATATGCCCCTTTCAAAGGTCGTTTTTGTGATTTCCTCAACTCCAACCTTCTGGTTGGCTTTACAATTATGACGAGCACTTTTTAAAATTATATATTTACCCTGTGACCGCAGATTAAAATACCTGTGTGTTATTTAAATCAGACTTCTAAGATTAGGAGCCTTGTTTGAACATTCATGTATTAAAATGGTTTTTCTCTGGGCTCAATGTCCCAAGTCACGGAGATTGTATTCTTTAGGAATAATTACTCCTAGTCAGAATATTGGTGCATGTTTTGATGTAAGTGCATGTTTGATGAAAGTACATGGCTTCTGAAAAATGTTATAATAGTAACATTTTAAAACAGACTTGTTTTTGTTTTTTTCTTATTACTTTTCAGACTTTTTTGTCTCCCCCTCGGGGTGAGACTGTGGGAAGACTTACCCAATATAGGAAGTCTACACTAATCAGGTTGTATTAGTTTTTTATATTTGTTTTTCCTTCTCTACACCTTAGTTTTGGACACCTTAGCGAGTGCCCATTAAGGTATATGATAGAGTTCTGTGGTACTGACGAATGCTGAGCCGATCCTTGGCTCTTAAGCAGAAACATGTTGACCATCTTTGTTTTCTTGTCACTTCAGTAAGGACTTGTTGGTTCAAACTAACTCAACCAATCACTAGTCCTTTAATTTGCACTGTTTTTACTAGAGTTAGAGCTACCCTCTTAATAAAATTATTGTGTGATGAGTAGCCCATGCCCTTTTTAAAGCACTTCTTTATCACCACTTCATTTTTCCAACCTTTTTGGACCCAATGAAGACAATTGGCTACCGACCTTCACAGGCGGTGCCTGAGGGTTCTTTTTCTTCACTGAGCACATGCACCTTATTCCTTTATTAAATTTCTGTTTCTCTAGACGGTGGTAATTTCCTTCCTGTCTATTGACATCAATTGGTTTTAAGTCTTGTTCTTTGTTATTCAACTTACTTTGACACTCTTCTGTTAAATGTTTAAAATACACCTGCGAGACAAGTAAGCTTTCAGGATCAGAATTCCTAATCAGTATACATGATTGACAGCGGTGTAGGTTAAAGTCCCCGGCAATCACTATTAGAGTAAAGGGTGGTTCTGCTGAGTAGAAGTCATCAATAAGTGATGTGAGGCTGGTAATAGCGTCAGACTCCTCTTTAGATGTAACAGCATTATAAAAGTTAATAAGAAGCAATCTACACTTATTGGGGAATGTTAAAAGGATAACCTGGGAGGTCATAGCGGAAGACTTTAGGACCTCTACTGTACACTTGTGCTCTAATCTTACTAGGGTTACTAGACCGCCCTTGGTCCGTCTGCTAGAGGAACGGGTTGTTGGGACAAAGTACGAAGAGAAGCCATCAAGATATAAACAACCCTTGATATCCCATGTTTCCTGTAGACAAAAAATGTCATAACTCTTTATCATACACAGCCACCCTGTGTCTATGAGCTTACTTTGTACCTCGGCTATGTTCCAACTAAGGACTGTAATGGTGATCTGATTTCCTAGTAATAGGTTCCTGCTCCAAAGAGTACCAGTTGGAAGTGAATAATCCAGTCAGTCCGGTTCTTCAGCTCACTCAAAGGGAAAAAACAATTAGTTCCATGCAGAACAGGAAAAATAGAGATGGTGGATTCTTTCCCATATTTGGGGATTCTTTTTGATAAAGATCTGACACGGGCAAAACTGATGGAAGTGAGAAAGATGGTGATGGAGAGGGGTATTAATGCTGTAAAATCCTTTGCTAGAAAACTGGGTGCTAAACCCCTATTACCGATAAAAAATATCTACCTGGCAAGAGTAAAGTCAGCAGCAACCAGTGGAGCCGGAGTTTTGGGTGTGGTGGCACCAACACCACTCCAAATTATTGAAAATGAAATTTTTTAATCCACAGAACTAGGTTTGCCCTATATTTCAGATTACATACAACTAGCCCCACTCCTCCTTTGGCACTCAATATGAAGAAGAGATACAGTGCCACTTACTCAATCAATAATAAGAAGTTGCTTTACCATGGATAAGTGGAAAAGGTCTAGGTGGCTTAGTTATGTAGAGACAGTGCTAAGGGAAATTGGCCTCCATGAATTATTTAAAGATCCATTGACCTGTAAGAAGGTCTCTAAGCAGAAAGTTGCCAACATGTTCCTGCTAATGTCTGAGTACAAGCGCAAAGAACAGCAAAAAGAGAAACACACCGTCCGTATATACAGCCTCAATCCTCCATTAATAGAAAGGGGGTTCTCTTAGTTAGCGAATGTAAGCAGGACCCACCACAGATTCATATTACTCAGGTTCTGCACTAACTTGATCCCTCTTATGCTAGGGTATCCGGAAAAACATGTAATCATTCCGAGCTTAGTGCATGCCATCCCAAACTGAACTGCAATTAGTTTTATTCTGAAGGTTACATGAGAATGAAACAAATTATTAATTAAAACCAATTTTAAAGAAAGGACATTTTAAGCAGTGTCGGGTGGCACTCTACTTTTTAAAATCATTACCTGACCCTTTGGTTTGCTACTCAGTAGATTCATTCTCATGGGCCTGTATGAGGAAGAGGATCACGTGTATATGAAATTGTTTCTGTTGTTTTAAAGATTTTAATTTATCTATGTTTGTATCCTAGAATCATGTTGAAGTATCTGTAATTTCTACGAACAAAGATCTGTAATTTTATGATTAAGAATTCATTTGTACTTTTATGATCATTTTTGACTTGAACGAATAAAGAAATGAAAAAAAATGAAAATTAAATTAGTTAGTTGAAGGGTGGGAGTGACAAAGGGGGCCCAGGAGATAGTAGGGTAATGACGTGACCTTCACTGCATCAACTGCCAATTTTTCCTTCCCAATATGTCAGGATTTGTGAGTGGGTAAAAAAACTCTAGGGAAGAACGGATATCTGATCCGTTGCAACAGCTTTATTCTCAAACGTTTGTAGGGCCAGGCCAGCTTGGGCAGAATTGTTTAAATGAACTATAATACAACCACCCACAAAAGGTTTATGAATTCGCCCCAGCCAACCCACTGTCTTGTCCATTATAATTTCATCAGCCAATAACAGTGTGGGGGCAGCAAAGCATTCACCCTGTTTGCCAATGGATTACTTTGTTCTTAAGTTGATCATAATTTTCCTGCATGTCCTTCTCCAAAGAAGACAAATCTGTCAACACAATGATGTAAGTGGTACCCGCCAGGGGCAATTGAATAGTGAAACTAGGGACAGTGTGCTGAGGAGAAAGGTGAGGAAGTGCAGGGGCGACCAAGGCTGACTCATAGAAGTGTCCCTGGGTGGTAAACGGAGCGTTAACTGAAGATAGCTGTCCCATATTGGCTATACAAGGTCGTCTGAGTTGCAAATCAACTCTAACCCTCAGAAGTAGGTGTGAGGAAACAGAAGGTGGGGCCTGCGCCCAGGCCTGATAATGAGAGAGCACTTGTGCACTTCCAATGTCCCTAAGTCCATTGGGAAAAGTTTTTCCTTTGGTAGGGAAAGTAGATGTGTGAAGGTCATTGAGCCAACTGCCAATGCTTATATTGAGGTTATTCACTGTCCCATTTAAAGTCCCCACTCTATTCTCAAGAGCGGTAATCTGAGCGTCAAATGCGTTAAGAGCTGTGACAATCCTGGTTACCAGGCTTGTTTTAAGTAATGTAACAAGAGAATCCTATGTTATAAACTGCCTTTATTTATTCAATCACTTTTCTGTAAACTACATATTTTGTTAAAAACACGTGAGTAAGGTGGGGATTTGTGCACCCCGTCCTGAAGAAGGAGTACCACTCCAAAACCTGTTGACGCACCCATGAGGTGATGTACATTATATTACAGAAGAACCTCACAACACATCATTTTAATAGTGCCAGCCCGGGGGCCCATTACAAATTTTTGGTCTACCCCACGAGCGAGGTACTTTTTAACCATCACTTTGAATCACTTCAAACCCCACTACTCACTCAATATCACAAACACCCTCACACACACCTCACATAGTCTGAATAAATGGTGCTCCCACGTAGACGTAGGTTGTAGCACGCCGCATCCCGTAGAGGGGTGCGAAGACCCCAATGATGAAGCATGACACCAAGGGGCCTGTTGGTGTCTGAGGGGTATTTAAAGAACACGTTGTGCTCCCCACCATTGTAGGGACCACCCATACCCCCCAGTGGATTCAATTTGTTTATATGTATATTCTTTTAATACATTTGAATTGTAGTAGCTTATTTTGCTAATTCATAGAGAAAAATGTTGTTTGGGCACAACAGTTTATCCAAACCTTCTTCTCCTATACTATACAGACGTCTTTTTCCCACAGCCTTTAGGCTGCATTGAAAGACTGTCCAATTTTGATCATACATATCTGGTATTGCAGGGATTGCTAATGCTTTTATTGTCTTATGTCCACAGTATTGTTAATGGAGTACAATCCAATGGTTAATGAGGCAAGTAAGATAATGCCACCCTGGCTGTTAATCAATGTAAGTTGAAAGTGCAATAATGTTAACCAGCCTAGGTACAGCGTCACCCTTATATTCTTCAAGTGTTGTGAGTGCATTATTTACAAATTACTGCTTAAAAGTTCAATTCCTTTTCTCTCTAATACAGCCCTGAACCGAATTTCTATGTCCGTGGAAGTCAGGCATTCTCTATTGCTTAGCTAGCTTGGACGTATGACAACTCATGTCCAGCATTTTGAGCTCATGTCCACCAGTCTCAAAGTACACAAAACACATTATGCATATTAAGGGTCAGTTTGGGCATCCTAGTGCATAATGTATGTATTAAGCAGCTCTATCACTGACTGATCCTTTTTAATTACAAGATGGGGCCAACTTTAAGCTGTCTCTCGCCAATAAATGACATAATGAGCCTTGAAACTAGATAATAAGTGCCAAGGTCAGTTGCACCAAACTCTCCCTCCACCAATGGTGGTGTAAGAGTTTTTCAGCTGATATCCGGAGTGCTTGTTTCCCCATACCAACCTGTTCGACAGAGACTAGACATTTCAACATAGTAAGGCTCTAGCATGATCAACGTATAAAAGAAATGAGGAAACATGGGAAGTTATAAAACACACAAAAGAGTAGACCAGGTCAAGGGATGGTGTATGACTATACTGGTAGCGGTAACCCACTTGTATGTATGTGTGCGTAAGCAGTTGAGGAACATACGCTAGATCCATACCCATCAGACCAGCCTGTTTGCTGGAGTTTACGTCATGTGGGTTTGTTTTAGGTCATTCAACAACGCATCCGACCATGTTGTGCCGGTGCGAGGAATGAATGGCCGTGCTCTAGGCATGTGGCTCATCATGAAGTGACCCTAAATAAGTGCAGTGCTCAAAAAAATATATTGCTCAAAAAAATAGTGATGGATAAAATTGGCTACTCAAAATCACCAATGAGTTTGGGTGTGAGTTTGTGTGCCAAAAGTAAAAAACACGCCGAGTAGTAAGACTACCCGCTGGCGCTGTGCAGGGCGGTCGACATGTTTCAGCCAATGGGGGGGTTTCCCCAGCTTTCTTCAGGACCTTTAAACATGGAATGGCTACTGCAACTACAGAATAAGTGTAAAGTGAAAAGTATCTAACATGTACTTAAGAGAAAGGTACATATCTACCAGGGACTCTTGTCGGTAATGTGTCCACTGGAAGGAGAGAAGATTGTCTTCTTCCTATCAAGAAACAGAACATTTATTTCAACATCATTAGACCGCACACATACATCTAAATGATTACGCAAAAACCGCACAGAAAGACACCTGCATGAACAATTTACATTCAGCATTGTTAAAGAAGCATATTAGCTTTATCACACAGAGGCATTTCCTCACAGTGATACTCACCCATCTTTTTAGTGGGTCATGACCTCACCTCACCCGGCAAGCACTCGGGACGATGAGGCCCCGCTCTATGGTGTAGAAAAGGGGGACACAGTTAGTACACAGATCTACTGTGCCCAAACAAATTGCTCTACACTCCTAACCCAACACACGTGTGGTAGCAACCCATCTGCCTACACCTCAAAACTAACCACCAGCCATGTGCTCCTAACAACACTTAGTAACCCTTAGTGAATCCACATCCTACTTTTATTTAATGACACCCATAAACATGAGTTATCATATACCCAGATGAATAGCAAGGGCACTCTGGACTGAGTCTTTAGCATGACCCCTTCATAAAAGAGGAGCAGAGCTCCTGGAGAGATGACAGAAGAATGGCTAGTAGGAGGCTTACCTGTCCGTCGGTACCTCCAATTTAGAGCCGAGCAGAAGGGGAGGGAACTTCTAATGTCGCCCTCCAACCTTAAATACTGGCCACCGATTAGACCCCTTTTCTACACCATAGAGCGGGGCCTCATCGTCCCGAGCGCTTGCCGGGTGAGGTGAGGTCATCACCCACTAAAAAGATGGGTGAGTATCACTGTGAGGAAATGCCTCTGTGTGATAAAGCTAATATGCTTCTTTAACAATGCTGAATGTAAATTGTTCATGCAGGTGTCTTTCTGTGCGGTTTTTGCGTAATCATTTAGATGTATGTGTGCAGTCTAATGATGTTGAAATAAATGTTCTGTTTCTTGATAGGAAGAAGACAATCTTCTCTCCTTCCAGTGGACACATTACCGACAAGAGTCCCTGGTAGATATGTACCTTTCTCTTAAGTACATGTTAGATACTTTTCACTTTACACTTATTCTGTAGTTGCAGTAGCCATTCCATGTTTAAAGGTCCTGAAGAAAGCTGGGGAAACCCCCCCATTGGCTGAAACATGTCGACCGTCCTGCACAGCGCCAGAGGGTAGTCTTACTACTCGGCGTGTTTTTTACTTTTGGCACACAAACTCACACCCAAACTCATTGGTGATTTTGAGTAGCCAATTTTATCCATCACTATTTTTTTGAGCAATATATTTTTTTGAGCACTGCACTTATTTTGGGTCACTTCATGATGAGCCACATGCCTAGAGCACGGCCATTCATTCCTCGCACCGGCACAACATGGTCGGATGCGTTGTTGAATGACCTAAAACAAACCCACATGACGTAAACTCCAGCAAACAGGCTGGTCTGATGGGTATGGATCTAGCGTATGTTCCTCAACTGCTTACGCACACATACATACAAGTGGGTTACCGCTACCAGTATAGTCATACACCATCCCTTGACCTGGTCTACTCTTTTGTGTGTTTTATATCTTGACAGAAGGGGAGCGAGTAGACGGGTCGTAAAACATTCCCCTGGACCCTCCACACACATTTCTTGTTTGTTTAGTAGTATGAGCAGCTTTCAGTTGCGGGTCTTTCATTAGAGATACAAATAAACTTTTTGTTTGTACCCTTATAGCTCACCCAACCCAATTGTGTATGCTGCCGTTCAGCCGCCCTCATACTATCCACCTACATATCCTAAACTCCCTTTAAAATTAACATCACATCTTCCCCTTACCAACATCAGGATATATTCCATGGTCTCAAACTGGGTAAACTATGCAGTCCTTTTAGAGTTCACCACCCGTTCATCATAACTTTGTGGATCCATGATAAATCACAAACCTTCCTGTATGAGGTTTAGGCATTTTCCTCTATACAGTGACCCCCACTGACCTTGGTCATTCCAGTGTCACTCTCGAGGTGGAGTCATTTCTACACCTCCTCCTTTCCTTCCACACTAATTAAGTTGTGGAGTGCTTTAGAAGTCGCGTCTTATGACAGACAGAACTCCGGAGTGATACCCAGAATGTACGCCATGCTTTTGGAATAAGACCACACTAAGCGTTTTTGTAAAATTTAAAATTTACATTTCATATACTTTATGTGCATTTTGATGAAAGTAACTCACCGGTCAGTACTTCGTTAATTACGTTAGCGGCAGCGGAAATCTGTTGATATTTTAATACAATAAGCCTGATTCCAGTGTTGCGCATGCCGAGGGAACAGTGTTTCATACGAGATCATGCGCACGATCTCACAGCAGGTGCCAGATTTAACAACATGCAACGACTGCTATGCATGCCGCGTTATATATTTGAGCATTTCCAACAGCAGACTCTTTATGCATTGATTTCAGAATTGTTTGCCAGTTTTTCCTCTCATATCAGTGAGTTTGGGGGCAAAAACTCGGCACTTTCATCCTCCGTTTCCTGGGTGTATTGCGCTTGCGCGATGGAGCAGTGTTTTCAATCGCGTAGTTTTCCTGAATACTAGACGCCCCCCTTTTTTGGCGCTTGGTCTAATCGGTGGCCAGTATTTAAGGTTGGAGGGCGACATTAGAAGTTCCCTCCCCTTCTGCTCGGCTCTAAATTGGAGGTACCGACGGACAGGTAAGCCTCCTACTAGCCATTCTTCTGTCATCTCTCCAGGAGCTCTGCTCCTTTTTTATGAAGGGGTCATGCTAAAGACTCACTCCAGAGTGCCTTTGCTCTTCATCTGGGTATCTGATAACTCATGTTTATGGGTGTCATTAAATAAAAGTAGGATGTGGATTCACTAAGGGTTACTAAGTGTTGTTAGGAGCACATGGCTGGTGGTTAGTTTTGAGGTGTAGGCAGATGGGTTGCTACCACACGTGTGTTGGGTTAGGAGTGTAGAGCAATTTGTTTGGGCACAGTAGATCTGTGTACTAACTGTGTCCCCCTTTTCTACACCATAGAGCGGGGCCTCATCGTCCCGAGCGCTTGCCGGGTGAGGTGAGGTCATCACCCACTAAAAAGATGGGTGAGTATCACTGTGAGGAAATGCCTCTGTGTGATAAAGCTAATATGCTTCTTTAACAATGCTGAATGTAAATTGTTCATGCAGGTGTCTTTCTGTGCGGTTTTTGCGTAATCATTTAGATGTATGTGTGTGGTCTAATGATGTTGAAATAAATGTTCTGTTTCTTGATAGGAAGAAGACAATCTTCTCTCCTTCCAGTGGACACATTACCGACAAGAGTCCCTGGTAGATATGTACCTTTCTCTTAAGTACATGTTAGATACTTTTCACTTTACACTTATTCTGTAGTTGCAGTAGCCATTCCATGTTTAAAGGTCCTGAAGAAAGCTGGGGAAACCCCCCCATTGGCTGAAACATGTCGACCGTCCTGCACAGCGCCAGAGGGTAGTCTTACTACTCGGCGTGTTTTTTACTTTTGGCACACAAACTCACACCCAAACTCATTGGTGATTTTGAGTAGCCAATTTTATCCATCACTATTTTTTTGAGCAATATATTTTTTTGAGCACTGCACTTATTTTGGGTCACTTCATGATGAGCCACATGCCTAGAGCACGGCCATTCATTCCTCGCACCGGCACAACATGGTCGGATGCGTTGTTGAATGACCTAAAACAAACCCACATGACGTAAACTCCAGCAAACAGGCTGGTCTGATGGGTATGGATCTAGCGTATGTTCCTCAACTGCTTACGCACACATACATACAAGTGGGTTACCGCTACCAGTATAGTCATACACCATCCCTTGACCTGGTCTACTCTTTTGTGTGTTTTATATCTTGACAGAAGGGGAGCGAGTAGACGGGTCGTAAAACATTCCCCTGGACCCTCCACACACATTTCTTGTTTGTTTAGAAACATGGGAAGTACCATCAAATTTCTAATATTAATGGAGCCTGCTATTGACAGTGACAGTTTGATACATTTGTCCATATGGAGTTTCAGTTTGTAGATGACTGGACAGTAGTTGTCTCTTGTTATGCCATTTTTGTCATGGGTTTGATGTTTCCCCAAATATTTAACTGAGGTAAAATTCCATTTGTTTTGCCGACCTTGAATTAAGTGGGCAAGGCTTAGATGTTTCCGAAATGATGATAAGACCTCACAAGCCTCTAAGGGCCATATGTAGGTAGCTAAATACCGGTCGGTAACAGCCGAAAATCGGTAATTATCCCATTACCGACCGGTATTTAGCCTTTTCTAATGTAGGAGGCAGGTTTTAAGGATTCAGTAATTTACTGATTCCTTATTTTAAGGAATCAGTAAAATACTGAATCCTTATTTTAAGGAATAGGCAAATTACTGAATTCTTAAAAGCTATGTAGGTGGCACTAAAGTGAGTGCATTTTTGCTATCAGTGCCATGTGGCAGACATACATGCCTTTAGGGCATGTATGTGTGCCACATGTGCACAGATGCACGAATCAGGGGTGCAACAGGGTGTCAATGTGACACCCTGCCACCCTTGAATATGCTCCTCCTATTACCGATTCGGTATTTACTGAATCGGTAACAGTGAATGGCTTCCCATTCATTCCTATGGGCCTCCATGCCCATAGGAAATGAATGGGAAGGTGATTCCTTATTACCGAATCGGTATTACCAATTCGGTAATAACAAATTTTACAGATTCTGTATTTTTTACCGAATTTTTAGCTACAAATGAAATACCGATTCCTAAATACCGAATCGGTAAAATTCGGTATTTATAAATCAGTATTTCATATTTACCTACATCGGGCCCTAAATCGTGTTAATTTTCCAATTGGGGTGACAGGGAAAGTCATCTTGAGGATTTTGGGGGCCCTGGACTATATTTTCATGGCCCCTGTTTGGAAAAGTTTTAAATTTATTACCAATTTCAGATTTTCATGTCCTCTGTGGCCACGTCACTGGCACTGCACAGGCAGACTGGTCCAAATTCTAAATGTGTTTTCATCTAATATTAAAGGATTTTGATGGATGTGTAATTTCAACATTGTAATACAGCCGCAGCTCACTAATATTGCTAATATCTGTGACCCTTGTGAAAAGGAACTTTTTTTTGCAGATGTTGCATGGTGTTGAAAAACATAAAGACAACATTTCTCTGCAAAATGTCTGAAATAGACTCTTACATATTGCTGTACAGGAAAATGGTATTTAAAGAAATCAATGTTCAAAAATCATTCAAGGTGATCAGGGCAGGACTGTGTGAAGGACAGAGCTGGATCTATCAGGGACCCCTCTAAAAGGCTGGAGCCATGGCCAGAGCCCACTTTGCCCGTGCTTTTAAAAAATCTCAGGTGACAGGTTTCCATCAAGGGTCTTGAAAATAAGGATATCATCTGTATACTTTGAAATGACTATTCTTCTTGACAGGAGTGAGATTCCCCTGTGTGCTTGTTGTTGATGAATTTTACAGACTAAAGGCGCTAGGGCCAAGGCAAACAGCAAAGGAAAAAGGGAGCATCACTGGCTTGAACCCCTGCCAATAGGAAAGCTTGCTGCTAAGTGTTATTAACACACCCATTAACACACACTTTGCCTTTTGGTTCTGCATACAATAAACATATTCATTTGTTCAGGGAGTAGCCAAGGACCATGTGTTCAATGAAAAACATATACAAAAGGCCCCTTAAAGAATCAAAGGCCTTCACTGCATCAAGTAACACCAAAGCAGCCTCGGTCTCCAGGTATATCAGTTGCATCATATCAAAGAATGTTCTGAGGCTACTAAAGGTATCTCTATATGGGACACATTTAGACTGCTCAGGGAGGACTAGCCTATTCATGTAGGGTGGCAATCTGATTGTTGCTAAGGCCAAAATCTTTATATCCATGTTAAGAAGAGAAAGTGTGTGATATGACCATCAGTGATCATTATCTTTCCCGGTTTGAGAATTTTGAGAAGTAGAGTGATAATGGCTTCCTTGAAGGGGGCAAGAGAATGCCCAGTTTGAGAGGGTCGGTATAAAAATTAAGCAAATGTGGGGCCAAAATATCCTGTAAAATTCAGCAGTTGACCCATCTGATTTAGGGCTTTTCCCCCTTGGGAAGCTTCCAATAGCTTTGATTATTTCATCAAGATTTAATGGAGCGACTAGTGGCATCCCCAGATCATTCCACACTCATGCCAGGGCAATATCCTCTAAGTGGACAGTTATGTCCACCATATTGCTGTCTACCCTGGAGGGGTGCTATTGTGTAACCTGTGATAATAATTCCTGCAGTATGTCTTCCTTAGCTGAGAGAAGGGAGCCCTCTTGAGTTAGAATCAAAGGAACTGCAGGAAGATTATGTAATGAAAGTATCAGTACACCAGCTAATGTTCTACCACGCAGTTTCTCCTCTCTATATCTGTGTGCCACTGTGTACTTCCCCTGAAATTTACCTTCACATTCCACTACTTTCCTGTAGCTAAGCAACAACTTCTTAATCTCCCACAAGAGTGTTTTATGAAGGTCAACAAAGTGCCAGTATTCCCTTTACATTTTGTTCACTAGGTGCAAATATCTCCCAGTACCCAGCTTGCTTTTTGATTGCCATACTCACTTTATTGACTTTGAAGGTTTCCCAGACCGTGGTATACAATTTGATGGAGCACACGTTTGTGTAAATAATCTCCACAGTCAAATCATGACATTCTTCATTAAACACCCTCTCCTGCAATGCCAATGACAGAAAATACTAGCTAGCATATTAAAGAATTCTCAGTGGGATCACAAGATCCAAAATAACAGGAGAGTGATCTGCAAGGTGATTGGCTTATATTCATTGTTCACCACCGAAAGAGTCAAATGTGTACTGATCAGCCAGTAGTCTAGCCCTGAAAAACTGTTGTGGTCTGAAGAGTAGTATGTGCATACACTCTATCAGAGCCATGTCATGTTAAGCCTCAATACATTAATTAAGGTTTACTCCTCTTGAAGGAGGAGGAGGGCACACCCATCTCAAGTGACCTGGGTACAGCTGGGAATACATTACTACATTAAAACCACCTCCGTACAAGATCTATGACCCTAAGAATGCTTGCCATTTGGGCAGTTCACACTTAATGCCTTAGATGTTGAGGACTTTCTACCTCCGGCGCTGTGACATTTTATTTCAATATGGGGCACTTCACACTTACATCTTCCTAATGTTTTAAATATTGCAAATTATTGTTTTTAAGGAAAAATGGGGAAAAATTGCTGTGCCCTCATGGGAGATTGATGATAAACACCCCCTTGCTGCCCCAAGCAGGGGTCAAAAAACTGTTGTGCCCATGGAAAGGGTGGAGCATATGTCCATGTCCCAGGGGCCTTCTCCCTCCCCAAAACTGTACCCGCAACTTTATCTGGTGCCTAGAGGGCTTTCTGCCTCCCTGAGGAGGCATATGGGGGTAAACACCACCCATCCACCCCTCAAAGGAGGCAGAAAGACTTATTTACCCATGGATGGGGGAGCACAGGCCCATTCCTGGGGACACACACAGCAGGGAATTCCTGGACCATAACTCTTTGCGCCCGGATTGCTGATGTATGGAAGTCTCGTTCAGGCGCCCGTGGGGGTTATACACATTACTCAGCTCAACACAATATCCACACGTGCATTGACTATTGGTTTATTTCACAATCAATCAATCAATCACAACATATATAAAGTGCGCTACATACCCGTGTGGGTCTCAAGGTGCTGGGGGGGGGGGAATGGGGGGGTGCTGCTGCTGCTACTGGTCGAAGAGCCAGGTCTTGAAAAGTCGTCTGAAGGCTAGCAGGTTCTGACGTAGGCTTGTAGGGAGTCTGTTCCAGGTCTTGGAGGCGAGGTAGGAGAAGGATCTGCCGCCGGCGGTGGTTTTCCAGATGCGTGGGACTGTGGCAAGGGCGAGGTTGGCAGATCGGAGGTTGCGGGCGCTGGTGTAGAAGCTGAGTCGGTTGTTGAGATATGCTAATCCGGTGTTGTGTAGGGCTTTGTGTGCGTGGATGAGGAGTTTGAAGGTGATCCTCTTGCTGACGGGGGGCCAGTGCAGGCCTCTCAGGTGGGGGTTGATGTGGCTGCGTCGGGGGACGTCGAGGATCAGTCGTGCCGAGGCGTTCTGGATGCGTTGTAGCCGTCTCAGGAGCTTGGTTGTTGTTCCTGCGTAGAGGGCGTTCCCGTAGTCCGGTCTGCTGGTGACGAGGGCCTGGGTGACGGTTTTTCTCATGTCGGAGGGGATCCATTTGAGGATTCTGTGGAGCATCCGGATGGTGTTGAAGCAGGACGCGGAGATGGCGTTGACTTGCTTGGTCATGGAGAGGGCGGGGTCGAGGATGACCCCCAGGTTGCGTGCGTGGTCGGTGGGTTCTGAGGCTGTTCCTAGCGATGTGGTCCACCAGGAGTTGTCCCAGGCTGATGGGGTTGGGCCGAGGATGAGAACCTCCATCTTGTCTGAGTTCAGCTTTAGCCTGCTGTCCTTCATCCATTCCGCGACGGCCTTCGATCCTTTGTCGAGGTTGGCTTTGGCGGTGTGGGGGTCCTCGGTGAGGGATGTCGTCGGCGTAGGAGATCATGTTGAGGCTGTGTTGTCGTGCGACGCGGGCGAGCGGTGCCATGTAGATGTTGAACAGCGTCGGGCTTAGGGAGGAACCCTGAGGGACGCCGCAGATGATCTCGGTGGTCTGGGATCGGAAGGGAGGGAGGCGGACGCTCAGGGTTCTGCCAGAGAGGAAGGATGTGGTCCAGGCCAGGGCCTTCTCCTGGATTCCGGCGTCATGGAGGCGTGTTGCTAGGGTGCGGTGGCAGGCCGTGTCAAAGGCTGCGGATAAGTCCAGGAGGAGGAGGGCGGCTGTTTCTCCTTTGTCCATCAAAGGATCCTGATGTCGTCGGTGGCAGCGATGAGGGCTGTCTCGCTGCTGTGATTGCTCCGGAAGCCGGACTGGGACGAATACAGGATGTTGATGTCTTTGAGGTAGCGGGTCAGCTGTCTGTAGACAATCTTCTCTGTGACTTTCACCGGGAAGGGGAGCAGGGAGATGGGCCAGAAGATCTTGAGGTCCTTGGGGTCCGCCTTGGGTTTCTTCAGAAGGGTGTTGATCTCGGCGTGCTTCCAGCTCTTCAGGACAGATGCTGTCTCGAAGGAGATGTTGATTGTCTTCCGGAGGTGGGGTGCGAATGCTGTGCTGGCTGTGTTGAAGATGTGGAGAGGGCATGTGTCAGATGGGGATCTGGAGGGGATGGAGTTCATTAGTATGTTACATCACTCCCATCAGATCAACAACGCTACAAACTGCTGGATATGTGGCCGACTCCCTCCCTACCAGAAATACAAGGGAGTTCTGCCCCTCTTTCCGTACCCGTTCACTCACAATGGCTCCTGTGGTGCATGGTTTAGAATAATTAATTCCTTAGATCCTGATGTCGCTGTTTTTAAAGGGAGCTGGATTTGGGGAAACTTGAACTTAGTTCTGCTTAATGCCTGTTACCCTGACAAGAAGGGACTCCCCATTAGAATAGGAACTGATCTAGAAAATGAAGTATATGGATTAGGTAATTATACAATTAACCTTATGATTCTTACTGTCGAATCCGAAGCTGCACCAGTTCTCCCTGCTATGTCAGTATTGCCAGTCACTGGTGAATTATGTGTCAGTAAGAAGGGTTCAGTACACTTAGGTCATAGTAAATGTACTACTGTGGTCGAATTCAGTGATCAAGGTAAATCTTCCTTTAGAGCTACTCATCATTCCTACTTTGTTTGTGGTCATACCGCATACATACGCTTACCTCCAGATTGGGATGGTACCTGTTACATTGCATTCCTTCTGCCCCCTGTTTTTCTAGCTCCTCCTGACTATCACAGAAATATAAATCTAGTAAAGAATAGGCTCCGAAGAGATCTCCCGATTGTGGACTACACTGAAACGGCATGGGAGCAATACACAGATTTCAATAAAGGATTCTTTTTCTTCACAGGCCCCGTCCAAAATAGTAAACTAATACGCAGATTAACTAGAACACTTGAAGCTGTAGTGAATGAAACTGCCTCCACCCTAGGTAACTTAACAGAGGAGCAGTCCGCCATGCGGGTTGTTGTTCTTCAGAATCGTCTTGTTATTGACGTCATCTTGGCAGATAGAGGCGGAGCTTGTAAGGTCATCGGGTCAAGTTGCTGTGTTTTCATTCCAGAAAACGCGCCAACGGTATACCAAGCTATTACACGTCTTCATAAAATTGCAAATCTGATACATCAGAATCCAGGCACCTGGACTTGGTCCGGTTGGTTCTGGACAACGTTAACCGCTTGGGGATGGAAGATCCTATCCTTCCTAGGCATTGCCCTTGTCATAGTATTCAGTTGCTGCCTGTGCCTACAGTGTGGGCCAGCGATTTGTGGACTGTGTGCCACATCGTGCATTGAACATTCCAGTTTTTTCTCAAAACGCGAAAGAAAGAAAGATGAGCAAATGATGTTACAAGAACAGACTGATCGATTCATGAGGATCGATATATCATGAAGGGTCCGTAGGGAACAAGGAGGGAATGAGGAAATATAAATTTTATGGTCAAGTAATGTTCCCTAGCGTGTACCCCACCGTCTCAATGTACCAGCTTAAAGTGCATGTAACTTCCCTCCTGTGCCAGCTATGAAGACGCAAATACATTTGCGTCCAACGTTAACATGTCCTCTTTCAGACCCACCCTGAATGGGTTGAATGCTCCGTTCCTAAGTATGCTATGCCAACGTCTTTTTGTGGTGTACTTTACACGTTTTTCAGCTCTGGCAAAGTAGGCCCTGAATTCTGCCATCGAGCCTTTTTCCTGCTTTCTGACTCCGAAAACTTCAGCCCAGGCTGTCTCTGTACCCGTGACCTCTGCCTTACTCCCTGTGCGGCTCATGGCGCTTAGCTCAGCCTGCTGCCTGCCAAGACTGTATTCAACCTTCGAATTATCTGTTCTGCTCCTCGAAAATGCATTCCTGCCTACTAGTTTAAGTAAACATTCCCCCAGCTGCAGAGCAAAGGGCCCGGCCTCACTGTCTCCGTGCAAGTAATTCATAGCCTCTGTTATCATGGAAGGCCCATGCCCCTCGCATTCTCCTGTAGACACTTAGGCGCTTATACACGCACTCACAGTCAGTATAGAATAGCTTCTGCCCCAGAGACCTTTCCCTCTAGATAGTATGGTTCCCAAACATCAGATATCAGATATGATAGAAGTACGAGTTGATCTGACATGCCAGACTTCTGTCTCTTTCCGCTAGTGTAAATGTCAAGTCCCCTGCACCCTCTAGTTTCACGTCAATCACACGTCATGCAGCTGCGCGCGCATCCAAGCCTCAGATTTCTGCTGACATTACAAGATTCTGCTTTGTTGCCACCCACTTGTGACACCTATCTGTGACGTTTCTAGCACACACCTCTATGTTCACGCCCAGTTCACGCCTTCCAATTACGTATTACTAACGCGTGGATGCTGTTATCTTGTTTCTCTCAGCTGTTACGCCTACTGTATTGGTTTCTATAATGTAACTTAAGTATAAAAGCTATGTATTGTCAATAAAATATTGCTCTATCCCTTCCTGAACCCCTGTGGTTGCAGGAACATGATATCCAGTTCTAGAACCATTCCTTTTTAAGGAATAAAACCCCTAAGAACTCTAACACCACGGACTCTGCCTCTTTCTTTCCGATTGAGTTATTATTGATTAAGTACTTACCTGCATAGAAATTAAGACGGTAAATCAAATATTTACCACATTATTCTGGCGCCCGAACAGGGACCCCTCCCCCACCCCACGCGCCGGTTGGTGCGTTGCAAGCTCTGTCCCCTGCCATCAGTTAGACGGAAACTACGCGTACTGGCAGGATTTCCTGTATCTCCCTCTGGCCCACGGAGGTGACGAAGACTGCGATCAGCACCCAGACGAGGTGGTGAGGAGTGCAGAGGATCCCGACCAGAGCCTAGCCGAAAGACGCAAGGTCCGAGGTGTCAAGAGGCCCACCAGTTTTCCGAAGTATCCACGTGTCGAGTTGAGTCGAGTCCAGTCCGGTCCAGTCGAGTTTTCCGAGGCCTTCTGTTTCCGTGCTTCCCGGTGAGTACCATTGCTGGGACGTATCAAGACGGGTTTGGGTACACAAATTCGGTCTGCACTGTTTTAGACAGTGTATCTGTACTGTTTAGCAGTACATCAGTTATTCCAAGTTCTTGCACTGCTCTTAGCAGTGTATCTGTACTGTTTAGCAGTACATCAGTTATTCCAAGTTCTTGCACTGTCCTTAGCAGTGTATCTGTGCTGTTTAGCAGTACATCCAGTATAGGGGGGTAGTCATATATGTCTCGAATGTCTTTCATGTGATTAATGTCGTGGTATGAGTGTGACTGTTTTTAATGTGCATTATTGTGTTCTTGTGTAACTAGCTGTATTCAGAATTAAGTAACAAGGATTGAGCATTCAGTATTAAGTAAACAAGATGCCGTTTTTCAATAAGTTAAAGCAGATAGGAACTAGGAAAGGGATACTAGAGGAAGAAATTCCTATCCCCCCTAGGGACACTCCTGGAAATTTTATGTACCACAAGCATGGCTTAGATGCCATATTGTATCTAGATTTATGGGCCGACTATACTAAGCATCTAGACGAGAGACACAGATGGCCTGTTACCGGAACATGGGATGCCGAGTGCATCATGAAGGTAGAAGAAGCACTGTGGAAAAAGAAAGCCAGACAATCTCAGAAGGACGCCATAGAATTTTGGCGTAAGGAATCACATAAGCATGCTGAAAAAGCACTCCGTAGAGAGGACAGACTTAAAGAATCAGATAAAGCCCAAGAAAACAAATTAGTTACTGAAGGGATCCGAGTAAAATCAGAGCAAATAGACCGCGCACAAAACAATCTTGTAAATGGCATGTACTTAGTGGCCGAGGGTTCGCCTGAGGCCACCTCAGAAATACCGAAAAATCTGCCGCCACCATTGGTTCCAACTAAAGTAAATCACAGGACTACTAAAGACATATTCCTGAATTCCTATCTAGAGGATGTAGCACCCGCTTACACCAATCCACGTGCCCACGTCCCGCCTACTGACGGTGACGGGGGTGGCAACCCGCCTCCAGACCATATCCCGCCATTACCGCAACCAGGTTTCCCCGTTCGACAGCCCACCGTTCCTCCACCTCCACCACTTCCCGCACCTAAAATCGATATACCGAAACCGCTTCTACCTGATCCTACTAAAAGACAAGTTCAAGTACAGATACAGACTCCACAGAGAGATAATGTCCAAGCTTCCGCCTCAGGAGGTGCGACAGGGGGTCACCAGACCCCGCCAGCAACACACAGATTACACCTTAGGGACGTGCAGAACCACTTTACGTTCCAATCACCCCGTCTCGACATACTCAAAGAACAGCTTCCAGTTTGTAGATACGATCCAGTACCCGGCAAAGACGATAGGATGTTGATAGCATCACTACGGTTGCGACAAGCTACAGATTACCTAATATTATTCTCAGGAATGAAAGAGCACCTAGATAGAATATATCATTTTTTCCAGACTGGGGAAGACCCTGACAGTATTAGGGAGGCCATGGCACATCAGAAAGTTGACACTCAAGCATATATATTACGTTTTTTCATAAATTGTCTAATAAGAGAACGAGACAGGCCTGAGACAGAACAGGATGAAATAGAGGCACTCAACAAGTGGGGTCAAAATATATCCGAAGGAAAACATGATAAAGGGGGTTGCATAGCCAGTATGTACAAGAGAATAAGAAAAGCAGTGATAGAAATACACGAAAAAGAGAAAGAAAAGGCCTCCGAGGAGGAGGAAGAACCTGAAGAACAAGAAAAGACTACAGACACGATAGCGTATGTAGGTAAGGGAACTTACCTTAGGAAAGGCATTCGTCCAGAAAGCAAGAGAGTTTTTCTCTCTGGCATATCAAAACCGAATTCTCCGGAACATCAGTTCCAAGAGACTGATAAAAGGCTTCGAGAACGAATGGGGTACCATGTACTCAATTCTATGGATGAACAAGAACTAGCCCGGTCAGCAGTATTATGGGCTGACAATCCGAGCATATACAATGATGACACGGTAGCGCAGACATTTCTGAACCTATCCCCAGACGAGCAGAAATTAGCAGGTGTATACATGATTCAGCACCTCCTCACGTTATACAGAAATCAACATTCTGATCCAGGTCCCTTACACGATACATTAGAAGCACTGCTCATGGACAGATGGAGAGGTCTAAGTACCAAGTTAATACAAATAATTCTAGAACAACGACATAGATACAACACTTTTCTAAGTGCCGAATATGTTCCCGCTCCGCCCCCAGAAAGAAAAATGTATCATATGGAGCGTCTGCATGGTATTGAAAGTCAGAACCCCTTACGAGAAGTACATCCAGTTATGGGAACCGACAATAACCTGAAACGTGTGTATGTACACACACCTCTGACCAAGTTAGAACTATTGGAAATGAAGAAACTAGTACCCAGTCATGATAAAGACCCTGCAGGTTTTCACAGAGAACTTAAAGACATGTTACTGATGGGGGATTACACATATGAAGATATTATGAAAATGTTAAAGGTACTGCTGCCCACGGGCATCTACGAGAAACTCAAGGAAAAAGAATGGGAGGTGGGAGACAAAAAGATTGTATGGGCAGAAATAGAAGATGAGGAGAAACTTCGTACCCCAGGACTAGGCCTTGGGGAGAAAACTAAAGCATTACCAGGTTTAATAGTACAGGTTCTGCCAAGGTTACTGACAACTAGAAAGGAAGACTGGGACGCGATCTCAGCCTGTAAACAGAAGCAAGATGAAGATACTAGTGACTTCTATTCAAGATTCGAGAAATGTTTCATTATTAATAGTGGTCTTAAACCAAGTAGCGAGTCGTACCCGCATCTTTTTGTATCCAAGTTAGTCGAGAATTCCCTGTTAGCAGTTAAAAACCGTGTATACAAGGTTGAGAGTACATGGCAAGCAAATACGCCATCACAGATGTTACAAATGTTACAATACCATCAGAACAGAATTAGAGAAGAACAGGATCATGAACAGAAACGTATGAAAGACACGAAAATGAAAATGTTAGTGGCCCAGTCAGTTCCAACCGACAGCCAGAGAAAGGGTACGACCCAGACAGGTCACGCCGCAGCTCCCGTTAAAGGGACATGCAACTATTGCAAGCAGCCAGGTCACTACATACATGAATGCCCAGTTCTGAAACATAATATAGCAACAGGTAAAACTAAGGAAAGACCGCATCCACCAAGACCAGACCAGGCCCAACAACAGACTTCACAGAATGTACAGCCCATGCAGAATACACAGCCTATGCATGCTTCATCTCATACAGTACAGACGGTAGCGGTACCACAGCCACAGCCCATTGCCGCGACTCAGCAAGTTTCACAACAGATGTACCAGTATGCCCAATCTGCTTACCCCGATTATCCACGATACACATGAAACAGCCTAGAGAGGGAGTTTGGCTTGCCTCTTATTGAGATTCCTGTAGATCAAGAGGGTCCTTATGTACACAGTCAAGTATTGGGGAAAGACAGAAAGTTTTTAATTGACACAGGGGCAAGCCGCACAACAATCAGCCATGATGAAGTCCCAGGGGCACCCCTCTCAGGCTCACAGAATGTTTCCCTTGGTTTTTCAGGACAGCCTATTGTAAATGAGGTATCAGAACCAGTCCCCCTGGCTGTGGGTCCATTATCACGTGTTACAGACTTGTTACTTACGAAATCATGTCCAGAAAATCTGTTAGGTATCAAAACATTGAAGGCTCTAGGAGCTGTGATATGTTGTTCTCCGGAAGGAGTTAGACTGTTTTTGAGAGATTTCAAGGGTCACTATGTATTACGAGAGTTTGATGTCAGATTGAAAAATGTACCAGATCACCTGTGGGCACAAGGCCCAACCGATGTAGGCTGCATGCACATTACACCATACCGTGTTACACTGAAATCAGGTGCTGTTTTACCGAGAATCAGACAATACAAGTTACCGCCCGATGCTGTAGTGGCTTTACTGGAAATCATTGAAGAGCTCATTGCCCAAGGAGTGGTCGTAGAGACCGACTCCAATATCTGTAATTCCCCTATCATTCCGATTCTTAAACGTACTGATCCCAATGCACCGCCAGTATATCGGCTGGTGATTGATTTACGAGAACTGAATAAATGCATCGTTCCACAGTACCCTGTGGTCCCCGATATCTCTTCCCTATTGACTGCTATTGATTCAGAAGCAACGTTCTTTACTGTAATTGACCTCAAGAACGCCTTCTTCAGTGTGCCTATTGATCCAGAGAGCCAATATCTCTTCGGATTCAGTTTAAATGGACGAAGTTTCAAATTTTCACGCGCACCTCAAGGATTCACAGAAAGCCCCAGCATCTATAGTCAAGCACTGAAAAGACAACTAGATTGTATTCAAATGCCAGTTAACACCGCTTTACTGCAATACGTCGATGATCTGTTGATCACCGCACGAAGTGAGCCCGAATGTGAACAAGCATCACTGACAGTTTTACATTTTCTGGCCGACAAGGGACACAAGGTGTCCCCTTCGAAGCTACAATTCTGTGTTCAGCAAGTTGTGTACTTGGGTCACTTGCTGTCCAAAGTGGGGAGACAGCTCACTCCTGATCGCATCCAGTTAATTGTAAATATGCCACAACCCCAGACACAAAAGGAAGTGCGGGCCTTTATAGGCCTCACCTCGTACTGCAGACAATGGATTCCTCAGTATGCATTTCTAGCTAAACCACTCATTCAGTTAACAACACAGGAGGCAGCGACTTCGACTGCCCTTCCTTGGACTCAGGAACACACACAAGCCTTTGAAGAATTAAAGAAAGCTTTATGCCAAGCACCAGTTTTAGCGACACCATGTTACAGCAAACCTTTTACACTTTTTTTTACAGAACGTGATGGTACAGCGTTGTCTGTCCTCACTCAAGACCAAGCAGGTTCACATAAGCCTTGCGCTTATTTTTCAAGTACATTGGATCCAGTAGCCCAGGCACTCCCTGCGTGCTTAAAGTCCGTAGCAGCAACAGCTTTAGCAATCAGACAGAGCGACTCAATTGTTTTAGGACATCAATTAACAGTTCAAGTTCCACATTCTGTAGAGGTTCTTCTAAACAGAACCCAGACTCAACACTTGACTATAGCACGACTGACAGGTTATGAATTGACGCTATTCCAGCCGCACATAGAAATCAGACGCTGCAGCATTCTAAACCCCGCAACATTGTTACCTTCAAGTATGACTAATCCAGCCCCGCATGATTGTATAGAGATCATTAATGCAGTAACAAAGCCCCGACGAGACTTAACAGATGTTCCATTGACAAATCCAGACCTGACACTTTATGTGGATGGTTCATGTATGAGAACAAGTACAGGAGAATTAGTGGCCGCGTATGCAGTGACCACTGAAACTGAAGTTAAAGAAACACATCGTATTGACACACTGTCCGCTCAAGCGGCGGAGCTCATCGCTCTGACCCGAGCCTGTATCCTAGCCAAGAACAGAAATGTTAACATATACACTGATTCCCGTTATGCTTTCGGAGTCGTACACGACTTCGGAATGTTATGGCAAGAACGAGGTTTCTTGACCTCTCATGGTGCCAAGATTCAACACGGTCCCCTCCTTCAAGCACTGTTAGAAGCAATACATCTGCCTTCAGGCATATCCGTCATGAAGTGTAAAGCACATACTAAAGTTACAGATTCTGTTTCCCAGGGTAACGACCTGGCAGACCAGACAGCAAAACATACAGCATTGACTCATACTCAGATAACTGACGTGACAAAGACAATAGTACCGACACATTGTATGACAGTCAGGGATCCCGCCCTAGATGTAATCGATATTCAGACACATGCTACTACAGATGAAATAAAGAAATGGACCGAACTAGGAGGGATCCAGACAGATCAAGGTTGGATGACGAAGGGAAAATCTACATGGTTTCTCCCTGACTCTATGGTTCAAGTCATAATCAATACAGCACATAGTCCAGCACATCTAGGAGAGAAAGCGATGTTAGACAGTTTACAGAATCTCTGGTACAACAAACACTTACGAGCAGCAGCAAAACAGAAAGTGCGTACTTGCATGATCTGTTGTCAGTTCAACCCAGGTAAAAGCGTCCCTGTAGAGCAAGGTGGATTTCATCCTCCTGATCACCCTTTTGAAGTCCTCCAGATGGATTATATCCAGATGGACCGTTGTCGAGGATTCAAATATGTCCTCGTAATTGTTTGTGCACTTTCCCGTTGGACCGAAGCATATCCAGTCCCAGATTACACTGCTCCGACCACTGCCAGGCAGCTGGTTCGAGAATTCTTCCCACGGTACGGCTTGCCTCGTGTCGTGTACTCAGATAACGGACAGCCATTCTCATCCGAACTCATGAAACAAGCTTCCCTGCTGCTAGGATATCAGTGGAGATTCCATTGTGTCCGACATCCCGAAGCCGCTGGCCTTGTAGAGAGGCATAACCAGACATTAAAGACCCGCCTTGCTAAAGTTTGTAAAGAGAAAGGGGTCGACTGGATAGTCGCCCTGCCAGTTGCACTGTTCTATATGAGGATGGTCGCCCACTCGAGATCAGGACTATCACCGCATGAAGTGGTCTTTGGCAGACCACCGAATATGTGGGGGACGCCCATTCCTAAGAAAATTACCGATGTTGATTGTAATATGCTGACAGATTACCTTGCCTCCTTGATGTCTGCACTCCAATCATGTCGTTCACAGGTTGCCGCAGCCTTCCCTGACAACACTGATGTAAAGCCGCATGATGTCCGTCCAGGAGATCTGGTCCTAATTAGGAACTTCGACCGGAAAAGTCCGCTGGAGCCCCGCTGGAAAGAGCCGAAGACCGTCCTTCTTACAACAAGGACCGCTATCAAAGTTGAAGGCAGGAAGGGGTGGATCCATACCAGCCATATTAAAAAGTGCAACGAACTGTTACCCGATACCGACTCATCCACCCCTTCCAAAGACTGTATCGAACCTAGTGACTTTAAAGTTCCGAAACAAGAGAAAACTCCCCAAGAGGAGTACAAATTGAAACTCCGATCTAGCAAGTCAGACAGTTTAATTGTTTAAGTCCTCCCCTAGGTGAATCGGTTAAATAGTTTCTGACATGTATCCCCTAGATCGAGATAGAGAGAGAGAGAAACAACTCAAGAAACGTACATATTGCAAATCACTCCGCAGTCACTGTATAGTGACATTATTGATTATGTTTTTTCTAAGTCTTCTGATTATTGTTGCGAGTATATTGCTTCCTATCTACTACCCTATTTTCAAGCGTGAACAATCTGCTTACAATGTCACTGCTGAACATTCTTTTAGTGAATTACCTCCCCATGAACTTTCTTACAGACTTGCGCTGCGCAACAACACATTCATTAGTATGTTACATCACTCCCATCAGATCAACAACGCTACAAACTGCTGGATATGTGGCCGACTCCCTCCCTACCAGAAATACAAGGGAGTTCTGCCCCTCTTTCCGTACCCGTTCACTCACAATGGCTCCTGTGGTGCATGGTTTAGAATAATTAATTCCTTAGATCCTGATGTCGCTGTTTTTAAAGGGAGCTGGATTTGGGGAAACTTGAACTTAGTTCTGCTTAATGCCTGTTACCCTGACAAGAAGGGACTCCCCATTAGAATAGGAACTGATCTAGAAAATGAAGTATATGGATTAGGTAATTATACAATTAACCTTATGATTCTTACTGTCGAATCCGAAGCTGCACCAGTTCTCCCTGCTATGTCAGTATTGCCAGTCACTGGTGAATTATGTGTCAGTAAGAAGGGTTCAGTACACTTAGGTCATAGTAAATGTACTACTGTGGTCGAATTCAGTGATCAAGGTAAATCTTCCTTTAGAGCTACTCATCATTCCTACTTTGTTTGTGGTCATACCGCATACATACGCTTACCTCCAGATTGGGATGGTACCTGTTACATTGCATTCCTTCTGCCCCCTGTTTTTCTAGCTCCTCCTGACTATCACAGAAATATAAATCTAGTAAAGAATAGGCTCCGAAGAGATCTCCCGATTGTGGACTACACTGAAACGGCATGGGAGCAATACACAGATTTCAATAAAGGATTCTTTTTCTTCACAGGCCCCGTCCAAAATAGTAAACTAATACGCAGATTAACTAGAACACTTGAAGCTGTAGTGAATGAAACTGCCTCCACCCTAGGTAACTTAACAGAGGAGCAGTCCGCCATGCGGGTTGTTGTTCTTCAGAATCGTCTTGTTATTGACGTCATCTTGGCAGATAGAGGCGGAGCTTGTAAGGTCATCGGGTCAAGTTGCTGTGTTTTCATTCCAGAAAACGCGCCAACGGTATACCAAGCTATTACACGTCTTCATAAAATTGCAAATCTGATACATCAGAATCCAGGCACCTGGACTTGGTCCGGTTGGTTCTGGACAACGTTAACCGCTTGGGGATGGAAGATCCTATCCTTCCTAGGCATTGCCCTTGTCATAGTATTCAGTTGCTGCCTGTGCCTACAGTGTGGGCCAGCGATTTGTGGACTGTGTGCCACATCGTGCATTGAACATTCCAGTTTTTTCTCAAAACGCGAAAGAAAGAAAGATGAGCAAATGATGTTACAAGAACAGACTGATCGATTCATGAGGATCGATATATCATGAAGGGTCCGTAGGGAACAAGGAGGGAATGAGGAAATATAAATTTTATGGTCAAGTAATGTTCCCTAGCGTGTACCCCACCGTCTCAATGTACCAGCTTAAAGTGCATGTAACTTCCCTCCTGTGCCAGCTATGAAGACGCAAATACATTTGCGTCCAACGTTAACATGTCCTCTTTCAGACCCACCCTGAATGGGTTGAATGCTCCGTTCCTAAGTATGCTATGCCAACGTCTTTTTGTGGTGTACTTTACACGTTTTTCAGCTCTGGCAAAGTAGGCCCTGAATTCTGCCATCGAGCCTTTTTCCTGCTTTCTGACTCCGAAAACTTCAGCCCAGGCTGTCTCTGTACCCGTGACCTCTGCCTTACTCCCTGTGCGGCTCATGGCGCTTAGCTCAGCCTGCTGCCTGCCAAGACTGTATTCAACCTTCGAATTATCTGTTCTGCTCCTCGAAAATGCATTCCTGCCTACTAGTTTAAGTAAACATTCCCCCAGCTGCAGAGCAAAGGGCCCGGCCTCACAGTCTCCGTGCAAGTAATTCATAGCCTCTGTTATCATGGAAGGCCCATGCCCCTCGCATTCTCCTGTAGACACTTAGGCGCTTATACACGCACTCACAGTCAGTATAGAATAGCTTCTGCCCCAGAGACCTTTCCCTCTAGATAGTATGGTTCCCAAACATCAGATATCAGATATGATAGAAGTACGAGTTGATCTGACATGCCAGACTTCTGTCTCTTTCCGCTAGTGTAAATGTCAAGTCCCCTGCACCCTCTAGTTTCACGTCAATCACACGTCATGCAGCTGCGCGCGCATCCAAGCCTCAGATTTCTGCTGACATTACAAGATTCTGCTTTGTTGCCACCCACTTGTGACACCTATCTGTGACGTTTCTAGCACACACCTCTATGTTCACGCCCAGTTCACGCCTTCCAATTACGTATTACTAACGCGTGGATGCTGTTATCTTGTTTCTCTCAGCTGTTACGCCTACTGTATTGGTTTCTATAATGTAACTTAAGTATAAAAGCTATGTATTGTCAATTAAATATTGCTCTATCCCTTCCTGAACCCCTGTGGTTGCAGGAACATGATATCCAGTTCTAGAACCATTCCTTTTTAAGGAATAAAACCCCTAAGAACTCTAACACCACGGACTCTGCCTCTTTCTTTCCGATTGAGTTATTATTGATTAAGTACTTACCTGCATAGAAATTAAGACGGTAAATCAAATATTTACCACAGTAAAATAAATTATTTTTCTTTTGAATTTAGTCAATCAGGCACAGTAGCCAATGTTTTCATGTTGTCAATTAATGGAATGTGTATTTGAATTTTGAAAGAAATTGAGTTGTCGTATTACCTTGCAAAGGAGGAATAGTCGCGGGTGCTGCATTGACATCATAGAGCGCCGTGCTGGGATTGGTAGAAGCAGAGGATGTCTAGCCATGAGAAAATTGTAAAGGAGGGGTGAGTGCATAGAGTGAGACTCACGTCACAGAAAAGCCGTGCAATCATTGGTTAACTCTGCTTGTAAGTCAAAACCTCATTGGTCATTGAAATTAAGAGATGCGCTGGTATTTGAGAAATATTTCTGCGAAGTAAACAAATTAAATTAATTGAATTAACTGAAAATTCGTATAAAATTAAACAGAGGTATATGTGGCATTTAGATCCAGCAATCGTAGAAAATCGTTCAGATACAAAATATTTAGGTTTTGCCCGAGAACAGAGTATTAGAGGAAGACCATATAACATGTACGGAGAGAAAAGAAAAATGTCTTTCATTCAGAAAATCAAGAATTACTTTAAAAAGGATAAGCCAGTGAAGACTAGAGAATGAATTATTATTCCACCACCAAAAACGCCTGTATCATACATGATGAAGGAAAGAGGCTACCACACTTGTGTATGGTTAGAAAATTGGATGGAATACACCAAGGATGATGGCATAGAAGCATTTCCAGAACATGGTACCTTTAATGGTAGAATACTGCACAATTTATAAACTTGCATGAATGAATTAGATCCCAGACCCAGATTAACGCAGTATGAAGCTTTAGAAGAATGATAAACAGAGGCTTTTGAGCGAGATCGATCTCGAAGTGATGGAAATTTTAGCAGATTTTATCCCAGATTTCCCAAAGAGACTCGAGATGAACAGATGAAACAATGGAGAAAATCAATGCTAATGGAGGGATTATATCCTGTTTTCACCACAGAAGAACCGACTGGAATTAAAAGCACTGAGACAACAAAACGTTTAATGACTAGTGATGGTGATTTGGATGATGATTATTTAGATGATTTATTAATGAATAATTTGCCACCTGACCAGGAAGAAACTAATAAAGTTATTCCTAGTGCTCAATTTCTACAACCTCCTTTGGTTCTGCAGATTATACATGAAACCTCATTGGAAAAAGTATTACAAGAAAAAGAGAAAGAAGCACTAAACAGATAGCGTAGTGAGTTAATTCAGAAAATAACTCAATTAAATACAAGTCCAGAGCCAAGAAGGCTAGATGGGGGTCCAAAGCTTTCTCCATATTGGCACCTCTGATGTGGAATTCACTCCCCCTTGAAATCAAACGACTTCCTTCCCTTGACCTCTTTAGGAAGTCATTGAAAACTTGGCTCTTTATTAAGGCATACCAGTAGGCTCTGTTTCTGTCTGCTAACAGCTTTATATTTTGGTTTAGGCGCCTTGACGCCCACTGGGCATAGCTGCGCGTTATAAATAATATTTCATTCATTCATTCAAGCCTTGACAATACCTGTAAGTATACGTCCCGTAGTTCCTCTATATGGAGATAAGAAAACTAGTCCTAAAACTCCTGTTCTGACTAAACCCATAGTGCAGCCTAGGAAACAAACCCTAATAGTCGATGAGCAAGCAAGTGAGTGTGAGTCAGTAATTTCCTTGATGGATTTACCTATACGAGAACCAGTGGGTGACTCTATCAGGAAAATTATTCCCCGATGTTAAAAGGAAGTACAGATTAAAACATCCTCAGGAACGAGAAGTGCAACTGTAGTAAGCCCAGATGAATTAGACTTGTGGACCGAGTCATAGAAAAGCCAAAATCACAGCCAAAGGTATTGGACAATTTTCTAATTAAGAGTAGAAATGGAAGATATGGTAGCAGGAAATGTAGGATTGGAAAGACTAAATTCTTTTAATGAAGATGAATTGTTGTTTATATGCAGAAGTATTACTCGAAATACAAAAATATACCATGAAAAGTTAATGAATCTGACTTCTGAAATAGGAATTGACATTGGTAAATCAAAGGTATTGCAGAAACCGTATAGAGATACATTTTCTGACAAAGATTTAGAGAACATGAATGCGTCAGGACAAAAATTGCAGATAAAGGAATTGTTGTCATTGTTGCAAAAATGGTGAGATTTGAACAAATAGAAAGCCAGCTGGACAAAGAAAAAGGAAGAAGCACAGGCAAATAAAACTACATCTGAGTATTTACTAAAGGAAACAGAAAAAGTTGAAAGATTGTGTCCAATGAGAGAAGTGCCAGGAGGGGATTATGTACATGTCCCATGGTCTTGACAGGATATTTTATCATTTACTAATAACTCCCCAAAGCTTAGAGAAAAACATGTAGAATGGTACTGACAAGTTGAAATCTTTGTGAAAGTATTGTTAAAAGATTTAGATGGGTTATTGATATTTGATATTGTTCCAGCAGATGTGTGTAAAATTACAGTTGGTTGGCCAAATGAAGAATACCCTAGAAATCCCAAAACAGGAGCTCCATCAGAAGAGGTATTGAAAAAGTATAATCAGGTAATAACCTATTTAAAGGAAAAGATTCCCCCAAAAGAAACAGATTGGACTAAAATAGACAGAAACCCCCAAAATAAAGATGAATCTGTAAATGCATATTATGAACGCATATTGCAGGTAATTAAACAGTACAGTGGCTTAGAAAACATTGATAATAAGGACATAACACATTTTATATATTGTTTTGTGTCCGGATTATAACCAGAAATCTCCCAAACGATTAAAGAACAAAAATTATGATGGCAGTTGAAGCCTTTCGATGAAATTCTCTAGTATGCAAAAAAGTGTGAGAATGAAATTAAAAACAAGCGAAAGAGATTAGAAGAAAAGGTAATGTGGGCACATGTAAAAATGGCAGAGCAACAGGAACTTCAGTTAAGTCAGCAAGCAAATAATCAGAAAAGAGGAGAAGGCCAAGGTGAAGGTAATGGAGGTAAACCCAGAGGAAAAATGAGTAAAGAAGAGGCAAAGAAAAAGTTTCCCTGTCATAGGTGAGGAAAATTGGGGCATTGGAGAAACAAATGTAAATTAATACAGAATTTTTAATGTCCAAAATCAAAATTTAAATCCACAGACGCAGAATGAGGTGTCAATGAGACTGCCGCAACAGGTAATACAGAATGAGTCACCTCAAGCCCCTATGCCAGATTTTGTCAGTCACGCCAAATACAGTGAAAAAAAGATTTGGGGAGGGAAGTGGTAAGAAAAATACAGTAACAACATCGTTTCTTTTGCATGGCACATTTTTTAAAACAGAAGATTATTGACGGTGCCTGAGAGGGGGGGAAGAGGAATGCGTCCTTGGCGCATCCTTACCGTTAGATCAGTCAGGTCCTTACATTGAGGGAAAAGTGGAGGGCAATGATGTTACCTTTTTGTTGGACACTGGTGCTACCCGTTCTTCTGTCAGAACAGCAGACATCCCAAACCTACCCCTCTCAGGAGAAGCGATCAAAGTAGTGGGCGTTTCGAATAAACAAATTAGGACCCCTGTCACAGAACCAATGGAAGTCTGTATAGGTAATTGTGGAGAGATGCACAAGTTTGTAGTGTGCAACTCTAGCCCTGTAAACTTGTTAGGAACGGATTTATTATGTAAGATGAATTGAACAATATTTTGCACACCAAATGGTGTTGAAATTCATACTCTAGATGCAGACGGAGTGTACAAAATCATGTTAGCAAAACAGGAAACAGAAGTTAAAAAGATGTCCCTAGCATAGAAGAGCTTCAAACTTTTGTAAATCTTAATGTATGGGATTTTTCAGGAAAATAAGTAGGTTTAATGGCAAATGTCGATCCCATAAAAGTGACAGTGAAAAAAGGTGCAGTTTACCCAAATATTCGACAGTACAAAATGAGTCCCGAAATAAAGGTAGGTGTTGCAAAAGAAATAGAGCGTTTGGTTGAACAAGGCATTTTAGAAGAAACAATGAGCAGTCCTTGTAATTCACCTATAATTGGCATAAACAGAAAATATGGAGTGGTCCAAGACCTCCGGAAAATTAATAAAATTGTCATCCCATGTTGCCCAGTAGTACCGAATCCAGCTGTGATTCTGTATCAAATACCAAGGAGGGCAGGCATGTTCACTGTAATTGATTTATGCCATGCCTTCTTTTCCATTCCATTGCATCCAGATAGCAAGTTTTTATTTTCGTTCAAATTTATTGAGCATGTTTACATCTGGAATTATGTTCCACAAGGGTACACGGAAAGCCCATCCATCTTTAATCAAATTTTGAAAAAATGTCTTGAACCACTGGTACTGCCTGGACAATCAGTTCTGTTGCATTGTTGAACCATTTGGCAAAAGATGGACATAAAGTGTCCCCTGAGAAATCACAATATTTTACAACCTCAGTTAAGTATCTGGGACACCAGATAGAAAAAGGGGTCAGAAGAATGACATCCGAAAGAATCAAAATAATTCAGAACATGAAATTAACCCAAACTCAGAAAGAAATTAGAATGTTTCTCAGAGTAGTAGGTTACTTCAGGCAGTGGATTGTGGGATTTGCAGTGCTAGCTAAACTACTGATTCAGCTGACAAAGAAACAAGCAAAAGATCCAGTTGAATGGTATGATGAAAGCATGACTGCTTTCTTAAAACTGAGCAACAGTCTGTGTGAAGCTCCAGCATTAGGGATGCCTGACTACTCAAAAGAATTTGCACTATTTTGTGACACAAGAGACAATTGTGCTGTTTCGGTACTAACCAAGACCCATAGATTAATGCGACTTCCTGTAGCATATTTTTCTGCCACACTGGACCCAGTAGTGTCAGAGCTGCCAGGATGCCTAAAATCAGTAGCTGCAACTTGCATGAGTCTTGAGCAAAGAGAATCCATTGTCATGGGACACCCTGTAACAGTGTATTTCCCACATGCAGTCGGGATTCTGTTAACCAGCACATGTAGTCAGTACTTAACTCCTCGTCGGATGACTAAATATGAAAGAGTTATTCTTGGTTCAGAAAATGTGACAATAGTCAGGTGTACTATTTTAAATCCAGCAACACTGTTACCAAATTCCCATTTTGAAGAAGTAAAGGAGGAAGTCGAACATGATTGTGTCGACCTCACTGAATTCAGTACTAAACCACGCAAAGTCATACAAGAAGAAAATTTAAAAGATCCCGAACATGAATTATATGTAGATGGCTCATGTATGCGACATGAGGAAGGCCTGAGTGCTGCTTATGCTGTATGTACATTACCTGGTATAGTCGAAGCATCCTATTTACTAGGAGTCAAGTCTGCACAAGTAGCCGAATTGATTGCTTTAATTAATGCATGCAAAATTGGGATAAATTGGAGAGTAACCATTTACACTGATAGCCAGTATGGTTGCGGGGTTGTGCATGACTTTGGCCAACTTTGGATGCAAAGGGAGTTCATGACTTCTTCAGGAACCCCTATTAAAATTGGACAGTTTGCTAAATAATTACTTGAAGCAATTCAATTGCCAAAAGAATTGGCCGTGTTCAAGTGTGCTGCTCACCAATCTGGAAATGACAAATCGACAGCTGGTAATCGATATGCTGACCAAGTGATCCACCATTGTGCCAGATTTAAAATGGCAGTAAACAAAAAAATCGAAGCATGTGGAATCAGCTGCCAACTTATGCTGTTGAGAGGAGTAAACCCATGGGAGGAAGTGAGAGATTTGCAAAACGTAGCAGAACCCAAAGAAAAGGAAGAATGGGAGAAAATACGGTGTCAGATAAGACCTGAAGATGGTGTGATAGTTTATCTAGATGGAAGACCAGTGCTACCTGATTGTATGCTTGCAACAATGGCCAGGATGTACCATGGGAAAACACACATAGGCAGAGACGCAATGATCAGATTGGTTTAATGCAAGATTCAGGATTGTAGCAGAGAGGGTTTGCCAGAGATGCCTGATTTGCCAAAGAATGAACCCTGGTAGGAAAACTGTGATTTGCCCCGGCAAAATTGGAAAGGCAGAAGGCCTATTTATCAGACTACAACTTGATTTCATTCAGCTGCTTATTTGTTGAGGATTAAAATGTGTTCTTAACATTGCTTGTTTATTTTTCAAGTGGGTAGAAGCATACCCAACCCGAAGGAATGACAGCTTAACTGTAGCCAAACTCTTTTTAAGAGAGCTCATTCCTCGGTTCGGTTTTCCAGCAAGGATTGATTCAGACCGAGGGTCTCATTTTATTAATGAAATAATTCAACTGATATGTGAAGCATTCAATACTGAACAAAAGCTGCATGGTGCTTACCGCTCTGAGGCTTCTGGGGTAGTAGAACAACTGAATGGCACAATTAAAGGAAGATTGGGAAAGATGTGTGAATCTACCCAATTGGAATGGCCTGATGCTTTACCTCTTGTCCAGATGGGACTCAGAATCATCCCAGACAAGAAAACAGGCTTGAGTCGCTATGAAAAACTCATGGTAAGGGCAAGGAGGAAAGCATGTGTGCCAGGACACAAGCTGTTAACTATATCTGATGATTTAGTGTTGGAGTCCTGCAAAGAGTTGGCTGACCAAGTGCGTTCTATCTCTCACCAGGTTGGGGAAGACGCTGTAGCCAGACAATCAACTCCAGCACATGACCTGAACCCTGGAGATTGGGTAGTGATAAAAGATCACACCTGGGAATCTTGCCTTGCACCAAGGTGGGGAGAACCACCACAAGTGATATTGGTTACCACCACAGCTGTAAAGTGCAAGGGAATTCTAAACTGGATCCATGCCAGCCATATTAAAAGGGTAACAGAACCTGATAATGTTGAGTCTGAAGGTTGCGCAGCTGAAGGGTCTCAAAAGTTGATCCTGAAGTAGTTGACAAGGAACAACCGAGCACCAGTCAGGATGAATGGATTCCAGTGGTCGACATACCTGAAATAAGAATAAGAACAAGAAGCCAAACATGTCTAGATTGTCAGAGTGATAGTGAGGATGAGACAGGAATAGAAGTACCCACTCGATTACAGAAATCAAAGCTAATGGTAATCTTGAGGAGGACCAGATAAGGAAGGAGCAATATACTCAGACCAATGAAACACCCACCAGAATACCTGTGTCTGAGGAAGGCCAGATAGGTACTTGAGAAAACACACAGGCGGAAGACAATCAAGAAATTGCAAGACCTGAGCAGGACCAGACAGGATTAGCAAAACGTGTTCAGGAAGAAGAAAAAATTCCATGCCCAACAAAGCAATATCCTGAACCGGGTCACACTAGCGTAGAAGAACCCATCCAGGCAGAAACTTCAACAGAATAAGCCCTGGACAAGGTCAGATAGAGAAGATACCTGAAGACTATGAAAGTCAAATTGTGCCGCAACCAAAATAAAATAAAAGGACATTTGAAGAATCAGAAAGCATAGTGCCAGCTAAAAGACTGAGAAAATGCGATAAATGGCCTGGTTTTGTTAAAAGACTAAAATATCACCTAGTTACAATACATGAAGAACCTGAACAAGTGAATGAAATCACAAGCCAAACTAAACCATCTACAAGTAAGCAAAGAAGTAGACGTCCACGGCTGAAAAAACAGAACAATAAATTCAAAGGCCCTGAATGGACTTACGTTATACTCGAGGAATTTGAGAATCTGGAAATTAATGATGAAAGTGATGAAGAATTGATTGCTGATCATTTTGTCGGAGAAGTGAGACCAACTTGAAATAAATTCACTGTTATATTCTGTGTAAAATTTTCAAAGAGGAGCTAAGCCTCCTTAGTCAAACATGGTTGATACTAGAGTTACTGGAAATTTGAAACGAAATTGTATTAAGACATGCTGTAGAATATGTATATGTAGTGTATTTTTTTAAAACATATTTTATTGATTTTTCCAGTTACATATTCCACATTCCATAGTACAATGTTACTAATTGATTTGCATCGACTCATGTATAATAACATAGCATATCCGAGATCTACTGTTTGTGCATGTATATATCTGCACGGGCAGTCTTACATTGTACATTACATAATGGACATAACAAGTAGTTCCATCAGCATATTATAATGTAATATGTATAATAAAGCATACAAACAACTTCCTAACTACCCCCCTCCCAGAGGTTACGGTCTTTGTGCTTACTATATCCATACTACTGGTAAATCTATTGGGCAGGCATTATCTAATAAACATCTAGGCCACACTGCTATCTTCATCCTATGCAGCATCTGCAGTTTACATATCACACACTGCGGTCGAGTCATTAATATACTTAATATCTTTGTCCTAAGCCATCAAATCCAAGTCATGCATACGAATCCTTTCCAACATAACCTCCCATTCGAGGGATATCGGGGTCTTACGCAGGCCTCTAGTCTTTTTCCTGTGCAGCGCTGCGCCTTCTGCTCCGCCCCCAACGTAAGAATTCAGCATGCCATACTTGAACTTCAGGGGATTTGCGTGATTTCCATCTCATAGTTATATTTCTAACAGCCAGTATAAAAGCAAGGTTTACAAATCGATCTTGCACTTTGTGGGTGGTGATTCGAATATGGAGCCCCAGGATGCACTCCTCCAGTGTGTTGGTAATGGTAATCTTTGTGGCAGATTCTGTCATTTGTCGTGCCGTATCCCAGTACCCTCGTAGACGTGTTCATTTCCAAATCATGTGTATAAAACCTGCTCCCTCCAAAAAACATCTCGGGCAACAGTGCTGTGTTTGGGGGAACATCTTATCTAGTCTGTGCGGGGTTAAGTATGCACGGTGTAACACCATCGTTTGGATAAATTTGAATTTGGCGTTGCGAGGGATTTTCTTGGGTTGCTCCAGCACTATCGCTTATTCCCTCTCCGACAACTCCTTCCCTATATCCACTTCCCATTTTGCCTTCAACGGTTGCAGGGAAACTCTCGTGTGTGCACTGATCCCAGTGTACAACCATTTTATCAAGTGACGTCCACCACCCATATAGTATACCATCTTAATCAACTTATTCTCGGGGGGGCTGTCCTCTGAGGAGCCCAGTGCGTCCTAAAAAAACCTAAGCAATGCGGTGTGAGTTAAAAACATAGACGCCGGAGCACCTGTTTGATGTCGGAATGTGTCGTGGTCCATCAATGTGTCCTCCACAAACAAATCTGCTACCGTACTTATACCTACATCTAACCAGGGCGTTAGTTTGCGTTTTGTCAGCCTGCCACTCGTCCATGTAATCCCTAGTAATGGTATATTTCCTGCGTATCTATGCGCTGTGTGTGTGTATTGCTATGCCGCTCTCCAGCACCGCAGCGCGGTCTGCAGCAACAAGGGTAGCTCCGATGGAATCCTACTACCTGGGAGAAATAAGGCATGTACGTTCCATTTTCTAAGTCCGCAATGGTATGATCGATTTTGTGTAGGTTACGGCCTGCTGTCCAGTATGACAGCCATTGCAATTGACAGGCATAGTAATAAGCACGAAAATATGGTACTCCTAGGCCACCAGCGGCAGTCCCAAATTGCAGTTTTTTTAGGCTAATGCGTTGCCTACACTTTTCCTAAATGAGGCCCGTAAGCAAAGTGTTGAGAATAATAAAGGTGTGTTGTGGCACAATCAGAGGTAAGTTTGTGAAATAATATACCAAACGTGGCAGCATAACCATTTTAGCAATAGCTGTTCTGCCCGTTATGGAGAGTGGTAACGCACTCCAGAAAGCAGCACTAGCTCTCAATGCTCTGATTGCCTTGTTCAGATTACCCCCCAACATGTCTTCGTGCTTTCTGTATATTTGTATGCCTAGATATCGAAACGTCGATTGTGTGACCTGAATGTTAGCGTTCCCAATGTCTATCTCCGTAGTGTCCACCCGTTCCGCAAAGAAAAACGCATGTGTTTTGGAAGTGTTTAAAGCCAATCCCGATATATGTTCAAACCTCTGAAACGCCTCAAATAATGTGACCATTGGGGTGTGGAGGTCGGATATGTACATAAGTATATCATCAGCGTATGCTGAAAAAAAATGGGTCGTATTGCCTATACGTATCCCCATATCTAGAAAGTCTCGTCTCAATTGTATCGCTAACGGTTCCAGTGCTAATATAAAAAGGAGGGGTGTTAACGGACAGCCCTGCCTTGTACCTTTATGTATGGTGTATTCCCCGGATATATGTCCTCCCATTCTATTACGTGCCGTAGGGGCAGTGTATAATATTCGTACCCATGTTATATATTCCATTGGGATGCCGAATTTCCCCAGGGCCTGGAACATATATTCCCAATGTATGGAGTCAAAGGCCTGTCGTAGGTCAAGTGAAAGACAGCCAGCATGCGAATAGCGTTTCGGGCTCCCGTTAATAGATAATGCAACTTCAGAATGTTTAGGGATGTGCTGTGAGCAGGCAAAAAACCAGTTTGGTCTATGTGTATCAATTTTGATAAATGTGGGAGCAGTCTGTTCGCGAGCACCGTACTCAATATTTTATATTCTGTGGACAACAACGACAATGGTCGATAGTTTGCCATGTCCGTGTGCTCCCTGCCTGGTTTTGGTAGAGCAATGACCACTGCTTGTGCCATTGTATCAGGTAAATAGCCCTTCTCCCATACCTCCTTATATAGATCCACTAATTGGGGCACCAAAGCTTCCGCATAGGTATCATGGAATTCAATGGGGAGCCCATCAATACCAGGCGTTTTATTGCACGGCAGTCCCTTCATTGCCACCCTGATTTCTTGTGAGGTAATTTGTCCTATGAGCCCTTTACGCAAAAGTTCGGGAATTGTCGGGTAAGTGAGGTCGGACAGAAATGCCTCTGTGTGGTTCAGTGGAGGTCCCTTAGGTGCTCTGTATAATTCGGCATAATAGTTGCGGAATGCCACATTAATCTGCCCTTGTGCAGTAATTATGTCGCCACTATCTGTAATAGGTCTAGGTATGACCACAGATGGAGGATCAGCTCATAGAATACGAGCCAATAATGCTCCCGCCTTGTCGGCCTCACTGTGGGCGTGCTGTGTGAATGCTGCATAATCTATTACTCTCAGGGATTCTAACAGTTCTGCATGACGGATTCACACCTCCTGCAAAGGTCCTCTTTTCTCCGCATCCATGACTGCCTCTTTTTCTAGTGTGCCCATTGCCTCCTCCACCTCCACTAGTGATTTATGCAATTCCTATCTTGCACCTACAGTCGTACCAATGGCCTTCCCCCGTACTACCGCCTTAAAAGTGTCCCATTCTATCAACTTACTCGAGGCTGTATTACTGTTGTCTATAAAATAGTGTTTGATGGTATTGGAAAGGGTACTACGAAAGACCTGATCCTCTAAAAGTTGCGGCCAGAGGCGCCATGTGGGGACCGGCGTGGGTATCCTACCCCATGTGATTATAGATTCCAATGGATTGTGGTCGGAAAAAGTCTTGGGAAAGTAAGTGGAGTCAAGCACCTGCATGGCTATCCTACCAGAATAAAGTAGTCTATCTGTTCTCGTGTGGAGTTCGTGTACTGTAGAGTAATTGGAGTACCCTCTATGAAGGGAATGTCTCATTCACCATACATCTTGTAAATCCCATCCCTCCATCCACTGTAGTAATGCCTCTGCCTGTTTCAACACCATAGTGCCCTGTAACGGTGGGTGCCATCTATCCAATGATGCATCTAGCACTACGTTACGATCCCCTCCCAGTATCCAAGGGTAGGCCTCCCATCCCGCCAATGCCCCACTCAGTGTATTCCAATGGTGGTCCTGCTCATAAATAGGGGCATAAAAGTTACCCAGCACGACCAGTTGACCGTCCAGGAGACCCTTAACTAGGACATATCTGCCCAGCTTATCAATCCGCTACTCCTGCGCAACAAAAGGCACCCCTAGCATAATTAGAGTATATAGTGGAGAAGTCTTGTCCCCTCCATTTTTTCCTGAGTTTCACAACTTCACTTTCTATCATGTGTGATTCCTGTAGGTAGACTATTTGCACTTTGCGGCGCTGTAGTTGGGCATGTATCCTGTGTCGTTTATGTATCGTGCCCATGCCTCTTATATTCCACGTTATAATTTTATACTTCCCCGGTGTATGCATTTGTTCATTAAACGTATCACGCAATAACATAACAGGATATATCTACTGGTCTTTAGATCAACAAAAGCGGACAATTCAAGACCGTACCTCATCCCACCCCCGCAATACTTGGTCCAACCTGAAAAAAGTATCGGACCAAAACTCCCAAAAACTAATCTGACATATATTAATCTCCAATGAGCAAACAAATTGAGGTAACGCAAAGAAAACAATAAGAAAAATTACATAGCGCCTTTGCCATCTGGGGGTGTGTGCCTGCGCCTTGCACATGCTATTATGTGGTCAACCTCTGCCATGTCGAGCTACTTTGGTACTAGACCGCTAATGAGTGGTGCCTGATAGAAATAACTACAGTGCCTGAGAGGGGGGCCCAGCTTAGTCGCAGCGCGAAAGAGCACATAAATTCTACAATACTTGTGTGAGTCTGTCACCCAAACAGGTTCGCGATCAGCTGCGGAGTTGCTGAGGGAAATAAAGCTACACTGCCCTCAGAGTCCGATTCGTGGGAGTCCTCCTCTTCCGTAGAGGATTTGTGAACCGCTCTCGGCGCATTCATGAAGGTCGCCATGGCCAACACCGCCTGTTGTTTGGTCTGCTGTATCTGCTGTGATGTGACCCGCACATGTTCATTAGATCTCCGCAATCTGTGGCCTCTGCGTCTATTCGAGGAGGCCATAGTGGATTTCTGCCTCTCCTCCGTGAGCATATCCTTCTCCTCCGCATTAGTAAGTTCCATCATGTCCAACCAATCCTCGACATCTCCAGGACTCTCGAAAAAATATGATTTCTGTTCATGAATTATCTTGAGGCGTGCTGGGAACAACAACGCATATTGTAGATGCAAGTCTCGAAGCCGTCGCTTCACCGCCATGAAGGAGGCTCTCTGTTTTTGTACCAGCATCGTGTAATCCGGAAATAGCGAAACCTTTGTGTTTTCAAAATTGAGCGGCGCCGCCTGTCTGGCCCTTTGGAGCAGGACATCTCGATCACGGTAGTTCAAAAATTTTACTATGAGGGGTCTCAGGGGAGCACCTGGTTTTGATTGTCCAGTTGGTATTCTATGTGCCCTTTCTATGCAGTATTGTGCAGAGAGACCCTCTATGGTGACACTGTCCTTAAACCACTGTTCCAGGTATCCCACTGCATCCGGTTCCTCGCTTTTCTCTGGCAGGCCAATTACTCGGATATTATTCCTTCGCACCCTTCCTTTCACATCCTCCACTCTGTCCATCAATGTGGCCACTTGGGTTTGCAAATGCTTCACATCAGCGTCCGTTTGTTTTTGCTTGGGTAACAGTTCCGCCAGTGTCACTCCCTGCTCCTTTACCGTCTCCGCCGTCTTTGCATGATCCGCCCTAAGCAAGTTCAATCCAGTGGCCAGGGACCCTATTTGGAGCTCCAGCGCCTTCCTCATGTCCCGCACCTCCCTTAAGATAAGGTCCAGTTTATCTTCCGTATTGGGCCCCTTAGTTGGGTGTACGTATCCGGAGCTCATCTCCTGTTCCATACCCCCTAGATCGTCCTGCAATAGGTCCGCACCTCGTTGTTCCGGCGGCTTCGTCTTGGTGCGTCTCACTTTGCCCATAGTTCACAGAGGATGGATGCACTAGCGTAGGCGTAGGACAGGGAGGGTCACACCAATAATCCAGTACTGATTCACCCGTACAAGCCTTTCCTTAGCTGCTGCAATAGGGGTCTGGCCAGTAGTGGTAGTGGTTACACAGGGCCTCCCGGTCCCATCAGCCGCCCAACCGCTTCTCCATGACCCCCAACAGGGCAGTTACCAATCTCAGCAGGGGCCAATTCCTCGTGTGACGTTAGTGTAGTGGCGCCCCACTCGTCACGTCCCATCTCTTGCAGTGAGGGTGAGGCCAATGATGCTTGTGGGAAAGTCGCCAACCATCTACACCAACCATCACAAGGTCCAGGCAGTCGTCTGGGCCCAACACCACAGCAGGGCGTCACGAGGTGCAATTCCAACATTCCACTATATGCTGCATGTTCTTATCGGCACACTAACCCAAGGGGGGGCCTTTTCCATACAACCGCGCAGTTTCATTCCAGTTCCCCGGCTCTTCCCAAGTTATAGGATCCGCAATGTAGCCGGACAGCTGTCCGATCGATCATGTCCAGGCGGGTAGTTCAGGAGTACATCCCGCACAGTCTCTAAGCACACAGAGTGGCGTGCCGACCAATTACAAATGGCTGCCGCCACCTCAAGGAATGTCCGGTCAATCACGCCGCACCCATATGGTGGCAAGACCTAGGCCACTGTCCTTCCCTCTCTAGTGCTCAGCATATTTAAGCCTTCTCTCCCGGCGGAGCGCGCTTCCCCGGGGGCCAATCGCCAGGGGAGAGTAGGCCTTACCGCATCCCTGGACTTTCCTGATCGCGTGCCTTGGTGCGCCGCTGCAGGGCCCTTCACCACAGCGGGTGTGCCTGTAATCGTGGGTCTGCCAATTCCGCCGTCTCGATTGTGGCGGAGGGCTCCTCCGGCCTTCGCTGCCTTCGCTGCCCCCCAATAGTTAATCTCAGGATTTGTGGCGTTGGGACTCAGATGCAGCTCTCCGCCTGGCCGTCGCAGTCGGAACAGGGCTGCATCGATCCCGGCTTTCCGCGGCACCTCCTCCACGTAGAAGCGGCCCCAGTGTGCAAGCTCGACCGCTCTATCCTGCACCGCAGTCGCAGGTAAGCAACTAATACAATTTTGGCTTATAAACAACAGGATTTTGAAGGCTCGAGTCCAGAGCTCTCCTAGCATCCGTCCGCCATGCTCGGCAGCTGGCCACGCCCCCCTGTATATGTAGTGTATTGATAGTACTTATAGTATGGCTAGGACTGACAATAGCAATACTTTACTTGAAGACTGCTAAACAGAATGACACTAGTATACACGGACAGATAGTGCACCATAAACAATGACAGAGTAGACTTAGAAGCACCAAATGAGATAGAATTACATCATAGTAGAAATAAAAATGAATTAGACCTGAATGTATTTGCTAACCTATTAGTATACAAGTTTTTTTTTCAAGTTTAAATACTTTATTCGACAACATTGTCATAAAAGCTTTCATCCCTATCTAAGCATAATAAATACTAATCTAATAGTAAAAAAACATATTAAATGTCATGCAATATTGCTTTGTTGGCGAATAAAAAATCTTTAAAATTTAAACATTAAAAGTATCATCACAGTCCAAAGGAAGTTCATGTAGTTCATGGGGGTTTTAAAGTGCGCGTGCGTATTATCCAAGCCCATCCCAGGAATTTGGCGACTGCAATTACAAGTTGGGGGGCACAATTTGATTTCAGGACCCTGTAAGCCTCGAGGCATCTCCTTGTGCCCAGGTTTTTGCATGCAGGTTTCAGCCATCTGCTCCTTGGGGCAGCGTATAATGGACATACGAATAAAAAGTGCAAAATATCTTCTATATGGGATTTACAATAAAAGCATGTGCTAACGTTATCAGGGGACCATTTAACAGTAAAAGCGTTTAGGGGTAGGGTGCCGACTCTGAACTGAAAAAACAATTTCCTATCTAGAGGCTTGGAGATCAGATCCCAGTACAATTCAAACATAGGGAGAGTTTTTATCTCTAAAAACTGGGATGTCAAGGCAGGTGATTGGCTGGAGACCAATACGGCATTATTTACCATTTCCCAATATAGCTTTTTTAATGCATTCTTGGAAGGAAAGTCATCTGGGTCGGTTTCAGACCACAAGTGTTCAAGGTGCAATTTTTGAAGTAGTTTCCTCACCTCTTTTAACCAAACTACTTTGTGAAAGGTGTCAGAATTGTCAACATCCAATAAGGCAGCAGCATAGTGGCTCAGTTCCGGGGTAGTTTTTATACGCCTCCAATATAGGAGGGGGCGAAGTCTAATCATGTCCTCAATCCTTTTCCTCCCCAGATCATAAAGGAGAGGAGTGGTGGGGGTACTCTCTGGGACTCCGATTAAGCCTCGCAGGAATTTATTTTCTGCCGCTGATAAAGCATTCAAATTGGTGAAGCCCCAAAGTTCTGACCCATAAAGACATGCACCCAGCACTTTCATGCCGTAAATCTCCAATGTTGGCTGTATTGGTTTTGAAAATGAAGTTTTATGCTTCTTTGTTATTGCCCCTGCCAACTGGTTATATTTTAACATTACAAAGTCCATATGAGATCTCCAATTCATACAAGCATTCATAGAGATGCCTAGATAGGTAAAGGCGTCAACTTCTTCTAAAAAAGCCCCATTGTAGACCATTTTCCCCTTGTATTTCTTGGAGGGATTCAGGTTCATAAATTTTGTTTTAGATGTATTTATTTCTAAGCCTCGGATCCGGCAGAATTCTCCAAAAGCGTTTAGTGTCTTTTGTAGGCCGCTAGGGGTCCGCGAGACCAGCAAGGTATCGTCCGCGAACATAAGTACTGGGACTCGCTTCCCATCCAGTAATGGAGCATCCGTCGGAGTTTGCTTCAGAAAATCCACAATGCCGTTTATGTAGAGGGAGAATAGCGTGGGAGCCAGGACACAGCCCTGCCTTACTCCTCTCTCCACAGGAAAGGTTTCCGTGACCTCCCCCTGGGTTCCCCACCTAATCCGGGCGTAGTTGTTCTCGTGGAGTCTTACAAGCAAAGTTAGTAGTTCCGGGCTTATTCCTAGATCCCTTAGAACATCCCAAAGTTTTTGACGGGGAACTAAATCAAATGCGGCCTTCAGGTCAACAAAAACAGCGAGCAGGGGACCATTTAGCAGGGTGACGTTCTTCCAATATATGGTTAAAAAGTGAAACACTTGATCGACCGAGCTGGTTAAAGGGCGAAAACCAGCTTGATAAGGCGAAAGAATGTCCTTGTCAACTATCCAGGCTTGTAACTTCTTTTGGACCAGCCTACCCATCAATTTTTGGGCACAATCGATAAGGCTGATTGGCCTGTAGTTGCTTGCTAGAGCCTTGTCTCCTTTTTTGTAAACTGGAATCATTTCTGCTCCTTTCCACGTTGGGGGAATCTTCGCCCCCTGTGCGATAGCATTCCCGAGCCATACGAAATATTTGCACCAGCTATCTCTGTCTAATAAGAAAACGTCAGCCGGTATACCATCAATGCCTGGTGCCCTGCCTCTGGTCACTCCATCCATTGCCTCATGTGCATCTTTTAGTGTGAATGGTCCATTGGCATAGAAGACCCTTTCTAGGGGAAGAACTACCTGTTGTCCTATATTGTCAGCGTATTGGGGTTTGAAGAAGTCAACCCAAGACTCTTTCGGGACGTGATTTTTTGGGCATTCCGCTACACCCCCTGAACCCCATTTTAGTATGGCCCAGAACTCTTTCTGATGTTTGTCAGCACAAGCCTTCTTCAATTCTAACCAGAGATTCTCATCCCATTGCTTTTTTGCCTTTATCTGGGTTTTTCTATATTCATCTCTGGCTTTCAAAACTCCCATTTTAGACCTAAGAGCATTACTAAGGTTATGCCTTGCTACTCTACATGATTGGTCGTACCAACCCTTTTTTATAGGTTGCCCATTTCCCTTCTTCTTCTTGCCAGCTTTCAAGAATAATTTCTGAAGGTTGGCAAAAAACTTTGGCTGTGACTCTTCAATTATCCTTTTAAAATTTCCATCATTCATTAAAACCTGCAATCTGGCAACTTCATCAATAACTAGCCCCGCGAGGATCTGCCTATCCTCTGCATTGGCCACTAAAGTTGCCCATCTAACATGACGAACGTCGTTTGTTAAAACAACGTCTGAGGTCATAAGGTTCCTAGCTAAATTTTCTGTCTTGATTTTTTGTTCAAGATTAAATGTTAAAGACAGAGGGTTGTGATCACTCTCCAACCTGGATATGACCTGCATATCGATCACTTTGTTCCAGACTCTAATATCTATCAGAATATAATCAATTCTGCTGCTTGATCTTAGATTATCAAAGGTATGACTGCCCTGAGGATCAGGAGTACGGCCATTTACTGCCCTCAATCCTCTGGTTAGGCATAAACTTTTCACCTGAATAGCTACTTGTGACCATTTTTTAACCACTGGAATGTCCAACTGAGGTATTCCCCATTTCGTGTCTTCTTCGTAGGTCAGATCATTGTCCTCACAGCCTAGAGGTTCAAATGTTGTATTTAGGTCTCCTCCTACTAATATATTATACTGAGTAGATAACTTCTCTAGATCCGCATCTAGAGCAGCTATTATATCTGAGGGTATGCCCCCTAGAGTCCCCCTGGCATAGATATTGTATATTGCCAACTTGCAACCATCGTTGCAAGTAAGCAGGATAGAAATTAGGTCACTGTTTGGAATAAGATTTTGCTTAATAGTACATTGCAGAGTTTGCCGTAACCATATGGTTAAGCCCCCTGAAGGGCGTCCCCTAAGATTCTTCTTCGCGGGCACATAAAAGTTCAAGAATCCCTGGCGAAATACTGGTGACACTGACCATGTCTCTTGTAACAGTACAATGTCATAAGAATCTATAAAGTCGCACCATTCCGGGGTCTCAGTTTTATTTTGGATACCTGCAATGTTCCAAGAGATAATCTTGATGGGGCTTCCTCTTTCCATACTCCTCTTATTTAAGGGAGTAGTCAGGTTAGGGGAAGGTTCATCAGATAGGGACCTTACTCCAATCAATGTAATACCTGGTTGAGCAGCTGGTAAGCTGTTCTCCACTGATTCAGTGGTACAACCTCTAGGGTCGGGTGTCCTACGGCCTGTTTCTTCTACCATAGTAAGACTAGGGTTCCCATGGTGAACCTCTATAATCTTTAGATGCCCTGCACTCTTCTGGCTATCCAGTCAATCACATTGGCTTAATCCTGATATGGCAGAGAACCTGTTTTCTAACGTAATTCCCCAGTTACTTTTGTTTGGTGGGTATTTGGATTTTCTAGTAATGGTGTTCCATTTAGTTTTTAGCAACGTTGGGTTTATGGCATTTCCCCTTTTTGTATAAAAGAAGTCCAACGTTAGTGGCACAATTTCTGTTGATCTTCGCTGGGGGGGGTATATATTAGCTAGAATGTTTGGTAGGGCTTCGGGATCTGAGAGGTGCAACACCACGCAGTCCCCCCTAAACTTTTTACAGCCACCTCCGATCCATTCGACCCTTCTAGCTTTTACTATTTCTTGTGCCAATTGGTCCCTGCCTCCTGGCTTAAAAGCCATATTCTTGGATAGCCAATGGAGTGATTTATTTATCAATGAAGGGATATTCTCCTCTTGTCCTGGTTCTAATTGAGGAACATTTGCTAGAACCAGAATTAATGGGGAAGCTTCTATTATTAGTTCTACAGGACCCCTATCCAAGTTCTCTATCTCGTTGGTTTTTCTGGTAGCAGGCCCTGCTGAGTCCTCAACCCTCGGGGCTGAATTTATAGTTCCTATCCCTTCTCCCCCTTGGCCAGGTTGGTGCGTGGTGTTTTGAGAAGTGCTTGCGGCACTATCTGGGCAGAATATGGCTTTAGTGTTTTTTGGGTCTACCATTGTCAAATTTGTATGGGCTGGCCTAGGTGTTTCTGATATAATTTTTTGCAGAAGCGATCCCAATCTAGTGACCTCTGCTGTGAGCGAGTCAATTTTGCTTAGAAGTGGTTTGGTGGTCACTTTGATTTTGTTATCTATAGCATTCAGTAGCTTTTTAAATTGGTCTTCGTCTAGATGGATTCCACCTCCCCCTTTATTCTCAATGTCGTCACCATGTTTATCCTCTGAGGGAGCCTCAAGACATTTTTTCCCCGATCTAAGTCCGCCCCTTTTAGGTATATTTTTACCCTTGTTTTTCGTTATTCTGGGGGCTGGCACCGGTGTAGGGGCTTCCTCCTCTAGGGTATTACTTTCAACGTCTATAGTGCAATCGGGGGTTGTTTCATTAATTTCAACTAGAAGTTGGGTCAATGAGTTAGTATCGGGTATTTGAAAGACCTCATTGCTAATGTCAAGAATTGAGACTGGTGGAGGTGTATTGCCAATAAGCATGTCCGGAGAATAGCTAAGACCCAATGAGGACCTCCTATCTTGGTTGATTTTGGCAACTTTCTGTACCATATAGTTTTCAATTGTATTAATTGGAGCGGAGGATGCTTTGGGTTTAGTCATATTAGTGTCAGCAAAGGCAGTCCTTGGGGTGTCAAACAAAATGATGATCCCGCCAGATGCAGAAGTAATGGGGTGGCAGCACTTACTTTGTTAAGATTGAGCAGCGTTCTTGGCCCTGCTCCTGCCTCTTCGTGCCGATGAGGGCCGTAGAGGGCCCGCCCTTTGCCCGGGCTTCGCTCCGGGCGTCCCGCTCGCGTCCCGCGGAGCTGGTCCTGCAGTGCTTTATTGCGCCTCCCTGGCGCCCTCGCGTTGTCACAAACGCGCGCCGCCGCGTAGGCTGCCGGGATTCGTAGTCCCGGAGCGGCGGCGCGACCAAACTGCTGGGAGGGTGACTCTTGGCGGTGGCGGCGTGGACCGTGGCCGTCTGGCAAGCTGCGGCGTTTGGCAGGTAAGTTTTCAGCGTGTCCCCCTGCTCCGCCGGTCCTGCAGTGCTTTATTGCGCCTCCCTGGTGCCCTCGCGTTGTCACAAACGCGCGCCGCCGCGTAGGCTGCCGGGATTCGTAGTCCCGGAGCGGCGGCGCGACCAAAATGCTGGGAGGGTGACTCTTGGCGGTGGCGGCGTGGACCGTGGCCGTCTGGCAAGCTGCGGCGTTTGGCAGGTAAGTTTTCAGCGTGTCCCCCTGCTCCGCCGGTCCTGCAGTGCTTTATTGCGCCTCCCTGGCGCCCTCGCGTTGTCACAAACGCGCGCCGCCGCGTAGGCTGCCGGGATTCGTAGTCCCGGAGCGGCGGCGCGACCAAACTGCTGGGAGGGTGACTCTTGGCGGTGGCGGCGTGGACCGTGGCCATCTGGCAAGCTGCGGCGTTTGGCAGGTAAGTTTTCAGCGTGTCCCTATGTATACTATGTAGAGACAATGCAAATTAGAGATTTTTATGTCTGTATGAAGGTACCGACACCAGTAGCTGAAGGGGTTACTTACCATCATTTTCCACTGACATATGGTATTTTACGTAGTATATTGACTAGTTTGTTTTAGAGAACTGGAAACTTACAGTATTATTATTCCAACTTAGATGTCATTTTTTCAGAAATCCCTATACGTGGAAACAAAGCTTATTTCAAGCTGCCTGATCATTGGTATGGGAGCTGCTATTTCGGAATAGTATTCCCGAAAGTATACCATGTAAACAGAATCACTGGAAGCAATGAAAACGAAAATGAACTAACACGATATACAAGAGCTAGTTTTTCAGAAATTGTAGGTGATATATTTAGTGCATTGATACCTTCAGTGGGAGTAAATCTGAATACACAAAGAATTTGTAAATTGTCTACAGCGGTGGATCGCTTATCGACTGACACTTCTGGAGGATTCCTATTGATCAATACTGAATTGGTTGCAATCAGATAAATGGTTTTACAAAATCGACTTGCTCTTAATATATTATTGGCAAAAAAGGGCAGAGTCTGTAGAATGTTAAAGACACAACATTGTTGCTCTTATATACCTGATAAAAGTGTTGAAATTGGAAGGTATGTAAGAAATATTACTCATTTGGAAGAAGAACTGAAACCACTGGAGGTTGATAGTGCATGGAAGAGACTAACTGATGGTCTCACCTCTGTAGGTAGTTGGCTTTCTAATGTAGGTAAAAGTAGTGCAGGTAAAGTGCTGATGCCAATAATGGGGATATCACTACTAATTTTGGTGATAATAATTTGGTGCAAATGCTACAGAAACCGAAAGCGGTAGGCAGTGAATGAGAAAAGGAAGAAATAAAAGATTGATGAAATTCAAATGGAGGAGTTGATGGGGAATATATATACAAAAGAAAGTAAGTTTTTCAAAATAAAAGAGAAAAAAGAACTCCCAAAGAAATTGAAGAAATTGACCTGGGAGAGTGCTAAAGTTGGCATCTGGTTCCGTAATTTGTGATGGTATAAAATAGCATCGAAGAGGGGATTGATGGAGCAAGGTTTCATATATGCAGAAACATGTTACATACTTGGAAGTTAGCACACTAATTGGCAGCAGACCTTTTCAAAATAATCGTTTTAGTAAAAGAGGTGCACTGGGTCCAAAATATAAAATTGTTGATCCAGAGTTACCAAAAGGAGCAAAGCAAAAGTGAAGACAGCAGCCACAACAACCACTCTACTATCACAGGAGGTGGTGGGGCCTGACAAACATTGATGGTCACAATGACAGCATAAAGAAACATAGGCAAGAGCAGCTTTGGGGAAAAACTATGGATGCGCTGAGTCTGAGAATACCCCTGATGAAGCATGGTTTCATATATGCAGAAACTTGCTTGGACTGTGGTCGTAGGTGGTGCAGTCTCTTTAACAAGTTGCCGTGGGTAGGGCAGGGCAGTTCATTAAAATGCGAAGGAACATGAGCGGGTGCGTTCGTGTTCAAAAGGGCCTCGGGTAGCCGGGTCCTAACAGTGCTCCTCCTGCCTTGCCCTGCCCAAGGCAGCTTGTTAAAGAGACTGCACCACCTACGACCACACTATTCACCCGTACACCGGGTCAGAATTATCACTGGTACATCGATACTCTTACTCTTCGCCATTTCAGCCCTGAAGAGTCACAGGTTATAGCCTGGTGACGAAACACGTGTTGGCTGGCGTTGTTTTTCTTTCTAAAGAAAATCATCTACATAAAAACAATTTGCTTTGAACTACCGGTGTCGACTCTCTTACAAACCACCTCATTGTATCTAAACTGTCTAAACCTATACATGTGCCCAGTACCGATTGTATATTTTGTATGGTTAGGGGCTCTTGCTCTTAACTCACACAGGGGTTCAGGGTCCTCCCCTGCACTGGCAGCACCGTTTACAAGTTTGCTCCCCGAACAACCTTCATAATATTATCAGTCACCTGCTTGAGCGCCATTGTCCTGCTTCCCCCAAACTCTTCACAGAACCTACCACACCATCCATATAGTTCAAGATACATTTCTTTTGTTCACTTCATCAACTTAACAACAAACAGTAACAGATCAGCATCTGGAGATCTCATCTGACATGATATTTTGGAGTACGTAGCTCCTTTTATCTTTTTACAATTTGGTTGTTTAGACACATTCTTTGTGATTGTTGTTACTTGTGAAGCAAGCTACAGTGTCAACTCTGTTCACTTTCTTCCAATGCTCTAATTCAGTGTAAACAATGCCTAACTACAAATCGTGACCTCTCTGGAATACATGTTAAGCTAACTCCCACACTGTTTTCTCACAGAGTGACAAAGACACATTGCATTCAGAAGGATTCATTGAGGAATCCTTACCAATACGCACTTGAAAATTATAAGTTTATCCAATGGAACTATCGCAGAGCATATACAGTTGGATTCCATAACAAGCTCTTTTGCAGGGTAGATACTGTCTGAATACCATCAACTCTTGAATATCACCGGAGACTAGTCAACAGCTACATTCTGAACAAGAAATATATATAATGGTTCAGGATAGGCTTTATTTATTTTAAACCGCATATCATGATTGGGGTGGGCTCGGGTAATGCTGCCCTATTGTCACTGAAATGCAGTATTCTTTGTAGAAGCACAAAGAGGTCTCAGAGTATAACGTTAGTGACACAAGTGGTCATTAAAATGGGAGTCATTGACCAAAATGATTTACTGTTGGCTTCTTTACCACTTCCATCAACAAAGTTTGATCACATATTTTTTGAGCTTACCAACCTTTTCTGGAGACCACTAATTAGCTCTTGAATGGGGTCATAGCCTTGAGCTTTATCCCCTCAAAAATTGTTCCGCATAAGGATTGGTCTACTGAACTATATTACCTGGAAAAGATCATCCTGGAAGAGCTGAAAAAACAGTGAGGAAAGAAATTTCCCTTTTGCGCATCCGGTAGAACCAGTAAACTGAGGCAGGTCAGGATGCATCATATTGAAGACACCCAAGCTTGAATATGCCATTGAGGGCTGTAGAATAACAGGCACATGCCTTTCCATCTGCCAGGTCAGCTACTTCTGGGGCTATTCATAAAATGTACTTACACTTGTGTTGGCATGCACTTACACTTTTAAGTAGTTTTACTTCTTTTTGTTATTCACCATTTTGTAGTCTAAAGTTACTCAAAAGTGAAGAATTACATGTCTCCACTCTGGAAAACTCCTGATGGCCGTTGGGATTGGAAACACATTGACAACAGCATCTGGGAAAAGATAACCTTTTTGGCTTAAGTAGAAGGCTCAATTCATTCCCCCCACAAGCAACCATTATCTGATTCATGGGACCCCCAGAGCAGTGCATATAGGCAGGACATTGAAAAGTGGTTAGCAAGTTTAGTCTTGCTACTCCGCCTTATTGCTACCTTTGACTGGAGCTTTAGTTACCTTCTTGTGTTTTTGTAATTGCACATAAATCTCTGATGTATTATACTCATTTGTAAATATTGTTTCTATGTGTTAATTTTCCATGTAATTTATATGTTGAAAAATTTTACCAGTTGGTATTGCCCTTAATGTTTGACATGAATTGAATGTCATTGAATCTATGGAATAATCCCACAATTTGTGAAATAAATCACAAGAGCCTATGCATTAATTCCACTGTCTCTGTTTTTGATTAAATTCTAACAGTAGCTACTGGATACTTCTGAGTATATAATTATTGGTGGTGCCACCCAGTTAGCTTAGGACCCAAGCTTTCCTTAGGTTTCAATTTTTAGGACGTTGGCATTTTCCTGCCCTTAAACCTTTGTGCCTACAGCCTGTCTTGGGGCACATGACTGGGCACAGCGAACAGTTAGACTTTGTGAATTCCTCCCAGACAGTCACACAAAAGAGGGATTAAGTGTGACTCAATAGGCCAATACTGGCAGGATGGGAGTGTGGAGTGAGCAAAGCCCAAATTGCACCTGAATAAACTGTGTTCTGTCTTCTTACAAAAGGCCTAAAGACCATATATTGTCACTGTAGCCAGGTTTAATCCAGCAGGGGAGCCATGAAATTCCAGGGATTTCAAAAAATCTTCCTGGAACCTTCTCCCACCTTTAAGAGGGGCCCCAGGGTATAAAAATAGGACTTTTAAACCCACACTTCAGTTTACAACTTGAACTGCAGAAGGACTCTCAGATGACTGCCTGCAGCTGTGACCAGCTGTACACTCTTCCAGACTGCTGCTGTACCTGGAATTACTGTTTTGCTGCCTGGAGCATGCCTTGAACCCTCAGGGCCCGATTCACAGAATGAACTTACTACTTTTGGCATTCACAGAATGCACTTACTACTTTTGGTATTCACAGAATGAACTTACTCATTTCGGTATTCACAGAAGTTAGGACTACTAACTTTAGGACTCTTAAATGCCTTCTGTGAATACCGAAAGTCTTAAAATTAGGATTTTTCTCAATTTAGTAGTAGTAAAGTTAGGACTACTAACTTTAGGACGCCTAAATGCCTTCTGTGAATACCGAAAGTCTTAAAATTACGATTTTTCTCAATTTAGTAGTAGTAAAGTTAGGACTCCTAACTTTACTACTACTAAATTGAGAAAAATCGTAATTTTAAGACTTTCGGTATTCACAGAAGGCATTTAGGCATCCTAAAGTTAGTAGTCCTAACTTTACTACTACTAAATTTAGAAAAATCGTAATTTTAAGACTTTTGGTATTTACAGAAGGCATTTAGGCATCCTAAAGTTAGTAGTCCTAACTTTACTACTACTAAATTGAGAAAAACCGTAATTTTAAGACTTTCGGTATTCACAGAAGGCATTTAGGTGTCCTAAAGTTAGTAGTCCTAACTTTACTACTACTAAATTGAGAAACATCGTAATTTTAAGAATTTGGGTATTCACAGAAGGCATTTAGGAGTCCTAAAGTTAGGAGTCCTAACTTTACTACTACTAAATTGAGAAAAATCCTAATTTTAAGACTTTCGGCATTCACAGAAGGCATTTAGGAGTCCTAAAGTTAGTAGTCCTAACTTCTGTGAATACCGAAATGAGTAAGTTCATTCTGTGAATACCAAAAGTAGTAAGTGCATTCTGTGAATGCCAAAAGTAGTAAGTTCATTCTGTGAATCGGGCCCTCAGAGACAAGCCCTGCTGTTGAGTTTGTATATACACCTGCACCTAGGACTGCCAGAAGTAAATTCACTGGCTAGTTTGCTGGCCTTGTGTTCAGAGCCAGGGGGACATAACAGTCTCCCCTATAACTCTGAGTGAGTCCTGAACCCCCAATAGGTCGCCACCCACTCCTTGACTCTTGCTTGTGGGGCTAGAGGTAGCCAAATAGCAACCTTCCAAAACTGAGGACTTTGAAAAAGTTTGTCCAAAAAGTTATTTGACAACAAGGAGGGGCCTCACAGGTCGAATTGACTTTGCGTCTTCTCCCACTACGTTCATCTACAAAAAGAACAGATGATGGACAGAATGCTGAACAAATCAAACATTCACCCCTAGTGCAGATCTGGGTTAAATCCATCATTTTTTTGATCGCCACGTCATTCCAGTTTGAACCCAGCCATATCAGCCTTGACCCTGCTCCCTATAGGATCCATCCAGCCTGAAAGGCCAGGTCAGGCCTTCTCTGGACTGGAATCAAGCTCCTGAGACCGGTTGCATGGTATCACTCCTCAAGAGCCAGACTAGCTTGAATCCAGTGGCATAGTGAGCATGGGAACCACATCTGGACATACCCTTCCCCTTCTCACAAATGCAAAAAGAACAGATGATGAACGAAATGATGAAGAAATCAAAAAATCACCCCCAGTCACAGAACAGGTTTAAATCCATCATTTTTTTTATCGTTACGCCATTCCAGTTCGGACCTAACCATTTGCAAATCAGTCTTGACCCTGCTCTCCATGAGAACAGTCCAGACCGAAATGCCAGGCCAGGTACTCCCTGGACTGGAAACAAGCACCTGGAATGGGTTACAGGGTATCACTCGTCATCAGCCAGGCTAAGTTAAATCCAGTGGCACCGTGAGCATGGGACCCATGTCTGGGCATACAGTTCCCTTTCTCACAAATGCAAAAAGAACAGATAATGGACAGAATGCTGAACAAATCAAACATTCACCCACAGATCTGGGTTAAATCAATTGTTTTTTTACTCGTCCTGGCATTCCCGTTTGGGCCTAGCCGTTTGCAAATCAGTCTTGACCCTGCTCCCCATAGGAACAGTCCAGCAAAAACTACCAGGCCCTGTCCTCCGTGGACCAGCAACATGCATCCTGGGACCGGTTTCAGGGTATCACCCCTCATCAGCCAGGCTAGCTTGAATCCAGTGGCATAGCAAGCAGTGGACCCATGTCTGGGCATACCCTTCCAATTTAGGGTCACAATTGCAAAAAGAACAGATAGTGGGCAGAATGCTGAGCAAAATCAAACATTCACTCCTAGTCACAGATTTGGGCTAAATGCTTTGTTTTTTCGCTCGCCAAGCCATTCCAGTTTGGACCCAGCCATATGCAAAGCAGTCTTGACCCTGCTCCCACTAGGAACAGTCCAGCTCAAACAGCCAGGCCAGGTCTTCCCTAGGCTGGAAACAAGCATCCTGGGACCTGTTTTGGGGTATCACCCCTCATCAGCCAGGCTAACCTGAAAACAGTGGCATCGCAAGCATTCCACATTAGCAAATCAGTTTCAGTGGTCCTTCGTCAAAAGGGTATCCGATCTTGTGGAACTGTTTTCTGCTACAGGCTTCTACGTTGTCATACTGGAGATTTTTGACTTCAATTTTGACTACTAATTCTGAAGGTAACAATCTTCACTGCGACTTTGCTCCATGGCCATATGATGATGACTCTCCTTCCTCTGACATTCCTTCAGCCTTGCCCCACTGAACTTCTGCCCTCTCAGATATTTTTCTCTCACAGCTTATCGAATTCCGAAGGTATATGCTGACTGGGCCCAAGACACTGCTTGTATCTGAGCCGTGCTTCATCGGGGGCAGCCTTAACTTCCGACTTCTACCCGGTCTAGCACAATTAGAAGTTTGCGGTTGGCTCTTTGATCTTTGAAATGCTATTTTGTACTTTAAATTAAAAAAATTCATAACTCAAAGTTCTTCTGATTGGATTTTTGTCATTTTGGTGTGAAATAGTTTATTAAAATGTACTCTATTTTTCTTTATTGGTTTCGGATGTTTCTTGTGTTTTGTTATTATTATTGTCTTTATTACTGATTGTGTGCTTCATTAATACTTTACACATTGCCTATAAGTTAAGCCTGACTGATGTTTTTGGCAAACTACCCAGGAAAAAGCACAGGTTAATTTAGTTACTTTTTGTAGTTCACCCTGCAAGGGATAGTGGCTGTTGCTTGACCAGGGCTCACACCCCTGTCAACCAACATCCCAATTTCTCACAGACACTTTTTTTTTTTTTTTTTTCTTTCGATTTATATAGCGCTATATAACCCCGGGGTCTCTAAGCGCTTGTCCAGTAAACACCACAGGAACCAAAAGAAACACTACAGGCGATTTATAGCCCTCCCCAAGCTTTCTGGAACAGAACCGTCTTCAGCCTCTTCCGAAAGGTCAGCAAATTGGGTTCTTTGCGCAAGTCCACCGGTAGACTGTTCCAGACCCCTGGAAGGGTATTGGAGATAGCACGACCGCCCACTGTCGCCAATCTGAACCGGGGTTGCGTGAGCATAGTTGCTTCGGCAGATCTTAACACCCTGGACGGTGTGTATGGGGTCAGGCGGGTCTTGATGTAGCTTGGTGCCTTACCATAAAGGGATTTATGTGCAATGCATAACCCTTTAAAAAGCACCCTCTGCCTTACTGGGAGCCAATGTAACTCACGCATGAGTGGGGACACATGCGTGCTCCTGGGTTTCTTGTGAATGAGCCTGGCGGCATCATTCATCACCATCTGCAGTTTGTCCAGAAGTTTTTGAGGTAAGCCCAAATAGAGCGAGTTACCATAATCCAGTCTTGCCAGGATCATAGCAGAGACCGCCCTTCGCAGGGTAGAATGGGACAGTAATGGCGCGATCTTCCTAAGTTGACGCAACATGCCAACACAAGTTCCTACCACCGTGGTGACCTGTTTCCGCATGGAGAGCTTGTCATCCACATAAATGCCAAGGCTTTTTACAGCCACTGCCGGCTCCGGGGGCGGTCCAAGTTCCCTCGGCCAGAATCCATCATGCCATGGGTTGCCGGCGATGGTAACAGGTAGAACTTCCGTTTTCTCCGGATTGATTTTTAAAGAATTCAGTGACATCCAGTTAGCTGTCTGCTTCAAGATGGCTTGCAGATTAGCTGGTGCCCCATCATCCATTTGGATAATGATTTGGGTGTCATCGGCGTAGTTATATACCTGACAATCCATCTGATTCAGGAGTCCAATCAGTGGTTGCAGGTATATATTAAATAACAGGGGCGACAAAGCCGACCCCTGTGGCACTCCACAAGAGATTGGTGATGCCGTGGAGAGTAATTCTCCCAACTGAACTCTTTGTATTCTCCCTTGTAAGAAAGAAGCAAACCAGGCATGGGCTGTGCCCCGGATGCCGAAGTCTCTCATCCGCGTCAACAGTTGTTTGTGACTGACGGTGTCAAACGCCGCGGAGAGGTCTAACAGCACCAGGGCGCCGGGTATCCTCTTATCTGCCCTAGTTCGGAGCTCGTCTATGATGGACAGCATGACCAGTTCCGTGCTGTGGTTTGCACGGAACCCTGATTGGTTTGGTTCCAGCAGGCCATTCCCTTCTAGATGGTCCGAGAGGGCGGCCAGAACGTGCTGTTCCAACACCTTGGCCAGGAAAGGGATCTGGGAGATCGGCCTAAAATTTTTTAGGCATTTCACATCTGCCCCAGGCTTTTTCAGCAAAGGGATCAACCTTGCTTCCTTAAAGGCATTAGGAACCTTTCCCAATGCTAGAGAGGAGTTCAAGAGATTCGATACCTCCTCTTCTATTCCTGGCATGGCCAGTTTGAAAACGTCAGGGGGACAAGGGTCTGCCTGGGAACCCGACTTCACTCTCCCGATAAGCCTGGGCAGGTCCTCCTTCATAATGGGGGGAAGAAGCTCCAGAGGTCTAGCCACCGGCTTTTTGGCCGACGTGGCCAGTGGAGGGCAAGCATGTATGGGGGTACAGGCAATTTCCGAATTAAGATCCGCAATTTTGCTGGTGAAAAAATTCTGAAATCTCTGACAGTCCTCTAGAGTGAACTCCGGCCTCTGTTCTTTCACTTTTTTAAGTTCATTTAGGACTCGGAAAACTTCTTTTTGAGGGTTTGTCGCTGTGATGATCCTTTCTTCATAGAATTCTGCCTTCCTAGCTGTAATTGCCTGCTTATAATTCGCTAGTTCAAGCAGATAGACGCTTCTCGCCTTCGTATCATAAGCTTTACGCCAGGCTCTCTCCGTCTTGCGCACGACCCTCTTTTTCTCCCTTAGGGCGTCGTTATACCAAGGGGACCTCCGTCCTCTATTCGCTAGATTGACCCTGCGTGCTGGCGCCACATGGTCGACCGCGCTACGAAGCCTCTCCTCTAGGTTATCACAGAGGGCATCAGGATTATCAACTAACCGGGTCTGAGGATAATTTGCTGACAGATGTGCCACCATCTTATCACCATTGATGTTTTTCCATTTCCTCACCAGCCTCTGACCTACTGCTGGTTTCGATTTGAGCAGGTTCATCAAGAGGGCACCCTTCAGTAAGTAATGGTCTGACCAGACACACGGTTGTGAGGTTGTCGATCCCTGTACCGGTATTGACGACCAAACTAGGTCGAGCATGTGACCTTTCACATGTGTCGGTCCTGCTGCAAGAGCTTCAACCGACCATAACATCAAAATGTAAAAATATTCCAGACTATTTTCAACAATAATGTTGCAGTGGGGTCGAAATATATCCCTTGTAACTGTTATGCTCCAGTAAAAGTTATTATAATTGGCCTTCACAGATATATAGAATGGACCCACTATGTTCCCCTTTTTAAGATTTATAACCTGTAATCATTCAATTTTAGAGCTTTCTACAAGACACACACATTTACATTTACCCCCTGAAATATAGTAATTCCTGTGGTAATGGCCTAATTCCATCCAGAAATGTCACCAGCTTTCACAATATGAGCCTGTCCCAAAAAAACTGTGGCTCGGCAATAAACTAGCACTGTGCAGCCAATGTGAGCTGGGGAATGAGATGCCTGATGCCAAGATAGTGCAGAATACAGTTTGACGTTTGCACTCTCTCGTTCACCATCCTGACAAGTTAGTTTCTAGCTTTACACACACGATCCTGGATCCTGGAGGGAGCTGTTAATATACGCCATTGCAACCTATCTTCTACGTTCTAAGTACTTGATATCGCATGTGATTCATCCCTGTAGGGATATCTCGGTACTGCACTGTGATTGACCAGATAAGAGATACTCTAGAACACCATGTTTTCAGCAATTTTTTTTAAAAAAATTGAAATTGGAACTGGAACTGACATGCAGAGGGAGGGTATTCCAATGAAACAGTGTTAGATGGGACCTACCCCCCAACTTAATGTAAAGTGGTACAGGGCTTATGTAATGGCTCCCTGCAGCAGCATGTTTCACATTGCCTGGTGTAGTAGCAGCTGCTACACAGACCTGAGTGGTGAGGCGGGGGCGGGTGGTAAGGGGTGGAGGAGGGTGGACAAAAAAAAGAAAACTAAACAAACAAAAAACTTTTACCTTAAACGGCTGCCACTTCTCCTTCGTCCTCAGGCCCTCCAACATCTTCCTGCACTCCCAGCCAGCAGCAGGAAGCACCCACCCTCCCAGCCTCCCCATAGCCAATCACAACACTACAATGCAGAGTTGTGATTGGTCTGAGCACAGTGGATCGCTGCTCGGACGGGCCTGGGAGGATTTGCGTGTTCCTCACCAGGCTGTGTAATGCAGCCGGGTGGGGTACAAGCAAAGTGAACAGGACTCCTTGGGTGGCCTGAGAGGGCCGACCAAGCAGGCCTGTGCACTGCAGGAGTGAAAACCTCTCCTCTGCATACTCCCTGAACCCGCCCCGCCCGAGAGCCACTGAGGTATATAGGAAAAATAAAATGGGAATAACAATAGTTATTATCATTTTGTTTTTCCTTTTTTTCAGCGGGGCTATGCCTTAGCAGAGGATCCACCACTCTTAAGAGGAGTAGACTGTAAACAGATTAGGGGAGAGTAAACTAAAGGTTTATGGAGAAGAGGGGAAGGGTGCAGTTAAATAAAGGTTACTGTAGTAGGGGTGAAAATCAAACTATGGCAAAGTCAAGTCAAGTCAAGTCAGAGAATTTATATAGCGCACTACATACCCAGAGGGTCTCAAGGCGCTAAGGGAGGGGAGGAGGATTACTTGTCAAATATCCACGTTTTAAGTTGCTTTCTAAATGCTAGGTGGTTCTGGGTAAGGCGAAGGTGGGTGGGGTGGGAGGATGACACCTGCAAGGCAAGGGGTCTGGAGTGGGCTGGCACGCTCACCTTCTATGTCCCGGGCTCCAGCAATCTTTCTCTTTTTTGCAGACCGGCGCCAGTTGCTTTGAGATACTTGAAGAAGGCTCTGCCCTCAGGAAGCACACAATGACGTCGTGGGGCAGGAGTGAGGAATCCTCCCTTCTGGCCACCCTCCCTTTATTGACCACGGTGGCGTAGGGTCAATAAATGAAAAGGAAAATACGCTTCCAAGTTGTTTGTGTGATTGTGCTGGGCCATTGTAAAATTGCAGGATTTTAACAAAAGTCCAAATTTTGGATTTATTTAGCAAATAGCAAATTCGCACTAATCTCTCAGATCCGATTGTGCACGTGAATTTTTGTTTCCACACTTTTGACCACATACAATTTCCACCAGATGCAATTGGCACTCCAGCAGCCATCCACAAACTGCACTATAATGGAGGGTTGTAAATCTGCACCTAAATTACAGTTTCTGTGCACTATCCCCCCATGATTAGTGTGCAATCGCCCGGAATGGGGAATATCATGCAGAGTGAGGAATACAGGCATCTTTTCCTGCATGCTTTCCACTATTACTTGGACAGTTCCAGTGCACACATTCCAACTTATTTTGGCAGTTGGAAGTCTGCCTGCATTTTATTACACACAGACGTTTCAGTTGTGGTAAAAGATACATTCGTAATCAGGGTCTCATTCGTGTGACAACAGGAGCAAATGACCCGGTTAGATTGTTCTTCATTTTGTCGAAAAAATCTTGTGTGATAGAGTCCCATAGATTTTTTTATTACTTCCTTATGAATTCTATGATATTATAAAAAGCGAGCTGGTTATGCAAAGGTGTTTTAGTGATGATATAATAATGAAAGAGGAAACATCGATTCAACATGGTTTTTGCATTAAAGTAACTAAAAACTGACCAGTAACTCTTACGGAAAATCGAATTCAGATTTTCCTTGTGAGGTTCAGGAAAAGCAGTTCTGCTCCCAAAGGGCCTCATAATAGCAAAGTGGCTTTTAGCTGGATAGAGACACTTTAAAGATCTCCTGCTGGACAACACCTGACCTCAACAGACCCTATTACGGTTTCATCGTCTTTCAATCAAGTTTTTACCATTTTGTTGATGTATTTCATCGCTCAGGGGAGTGTTTGTTTTGCTTCTATTTCTGACTCGCCTTTACTCACCTTGAACGAGACTCCTGCTTTTACTGCATTGTCTGTTTGTTGCTCCTCTGTTTGCTTTTGCCCCTTTTGTTTTGAGAAAACTTTTTAAGGTTTCCCCGGTGGATTCAAATGCACGCACGCATACCGTTCCCCTTAGGATGCGTGCGTGCTTTTTACATAAGCTCTTGACTTGTCGAAGGAGACCGAATCGTATTCATCTCTGGTACCCATTATTCTTGCACACAATCCGAAGTTAGATATCGCAAGCTTTAATGATGCCTTTGCCTCTCTTATTGTCTTTGTAGGTAATGTTATGTTTGAGCAATGTGTCAAATAAATATTGCAAATGTTTTGCCGGGAAAAAGCATCTCACTACGTGTTCCAAAATACAAAAATGCAAATGTAACAATAACTGTTGTTGATCGTACTTCTTTCTCTATTTATGACTACAGAGTTTTCATTGGAAAATACATGAATGACAAATTCAGAAAATAAAGTCCTCGACAAACAGCGACTTTTAGACATCTGTGCAAATGTCTATTTTTTTAATATGCAGTCATGAGACCATTATATGATATTCGATCATAACAATGTAATGTTCTAGATAGACATGCCAGTCTTAAGCTGGTCGTCCCCCAAACTTTTTAACAGAGGCATAGCTAGAGCTTGTGGCGCCCGGGGCTATCCTTCAGATTGACGCCCTCGGGGGGGGGGGGGGGGGCCTGGGGGTCTGTGTGTGGGGGGTCACACGTAGTATTACCGCTAATAGTTACCTGGATCATGCAAGTTACATGCACATACATGACTCGGTCCAGGGCTAGACAGACGCTGTGCACAAAATAGGAAGGAAACCCAAAACTTACATCAGTTCTACCTACCCTGTTTGTGACATCTCACTCATAACATCACAGTTTGTCCCCTATCTGCCCCGTCCATGACCTCAGCAATGGAGAAGCACCAGTGCATGAGTTTTATCCGCGTGAGCCGTAAATTAATTACAAACGACCTCCAACAGAGTGCGTTGGAGCCAAGGGTCTATAGTGAGTTCCATGACTTTAGGAGAAGAAAAGGATATGGCTTTTGGCCTTTACCTGGCTAGCAAGCATTAGAGAATACATTGTGGTGTCCGGGTGTCAGGCGCAGTGACCTGAAGTGGCTGCTGTGGTGCTTCAGGTCCGGGCAGTGAGTACCGAATCGATCAGGTGCTGCATGTCAAGATTTCATTTTTTTAAATAATTCCCGTGGTGTGAGGCTCACTCATTGCCCCTGGAGCCTCCCCAACTTAATTCTCACAGAGGGGACTGGCAGATAGAGATTACAAAGTCAGGTTTACGTTCAAGTAGGGAGATAGAAAAAAAAGGCAGATAGAAAGACAAAAGAAGCACAAAAATATTTTTGTAGGAGATAATCTTATAAACATCCATCAATTACCTCCATGGTCTTCAGCTTCATCATTGCTCCCTTGTTGCTAGCCGTATCGACCAATCCAGCTTGCCCACTGCCCTCACGCTCCTGTCACACGCTCCTGAAAAAGGGTACACTTTCAGGCCATTTGGATTAGTTGATGGTCCCTAAGGCTACAGCCTTGCCTCGCCTTATGCAAGCAGAATCCAATCCACAGTCCGAGTGTGCTCCCAGCTTCAAGCAGGGGCGCAGCTATCAATGGTGCAGCTGATGCAGTTGCACCGGGGCCCAGATATATGAGGGTCCCACTGAACCCTGATTATTGCTGTATTTTAGTTCCCAAACACCAGTCAGGAAGCCCATTTTCTTTGCTTGCCCTAGGGCCATGGCACCCTTGCTGCTCACTGCCTACAACTGCAGGGTCACATTAATTGTGCATCACAACTCCATATAATGCCTCAGTCGTAAACTCCTTAAAAGGGATGGAGAGTGGACATATGAAGGAGTGATTCTCTTGTTGAGTGTGTATTGTGAGTTTGTGAACCACCACAATCTTGCACGTTTGTGGACAGTTACAAAACTCCTCTCTGACCGTTTACCACCCTGCACATTTTCGGGCATATGCTCTAAGAAAGGGCTGGGCTACATCTTCTCCAAGGATGCGGCAGGTAATATAACATACTCACTCTTCGTGATGGTGTAAGGAAAACAGGGTCTGCCTGGGAAAAAAAAGATTTCCCATAAGAGAAAACAAGGAAGAAAGAATCGTGCAGTTGCAGAATTATGCAGAATTACCCTGTAGTGCAATTCCGTCTGACGAAACCGCAACAGTAGTAAGCCTGAAAACATGTGACTAGTGCAGCTTCCTATGTGTATTACTCCCAATATTGTGAAAGCATAGAGGTGGGCTGGCACACAGACAAGTATGGATAAACAGAAAGGGAGGGAAAGCAAGAAAGATAGGTGATGACTTTTGTCCTGTAAGGCCTACTAATTACATGCAGGCTGTCAGTTGTATTGTTCCAGAGTTTTAAAAATCGCAGCACAAAAATATTTTTGTAGGAGATAATCTTATAACATAAATTTACCTCCATGGTCTTCCGCTTCATCATGGCTCCCTTTCTGCTAGCCTTATCGAACAATCCAGCTTGCCCCTGCCCTCGCGCTCCTTTCACACACACCCTAAATGGTCCCCAGCTTTGACTTCACAGTTTCTGCTTCCTGCAGTGATCCCAGCCCCTCAGGGCAATGATTCAGAAGGTAGGCATGCGCGTCCACGTGACGTGCGTTGCTGCTGCGCAGCGCTTGTACTTAAAACGGCGGCCGTGCTGCACTGGCCTGCTGCGGCGGCCTTTATAATTTATTTGGGTACACTGACTGACAGTAGTATAGAGGCTGCTGCAACAGGCCAGTGCAGCGCGGCCGCCACCCTCACAACAGTGCCGCCTGGGGCGGACCGCCCCCCGCCCCCCTAGCTACGCCGGTGCTTTTTAACTTCCTCCTCCATATTTGCTGATCTTGTTTTTGACGGCCTTAGGACTTTGTGCACTTTACCAATGCACTTTAACAATGCTAACCAGTGCAAAAATGCATGTGCACGCACCTAGTAATATGGTAATCCTGGCTTCTCCCAATTTGGCATATTTAATTTACCATTAAGGCCCAAGTAAAGTGGCACTGTGTGTGCTCAGGGCTGTGTGTGCTCAGGGCTGTAAATTAAATGCTACTAGTAGGCCTGCCTTTCCTCGAGGAGTACGGCATGGATCCTCCAGGCTGGGCTTTAATCTATTAAAAAAGCACTGTTGGGTGAATGATTCACCCTTGACTAACTACTACTTGGCAGAAAACGAGTCTGCGCTTAATTCTTCTTTACAAGCGATTTTGCCCAATTGATGCATCTGTATTGGGCAGCCATTTTTCAACCCATACAAGTGTATGTCACGCAGCAATTACAGTGCGGTCCACCACACAGGGGCTGTATCCTGACTACACATACTTATCAGTGCTACCCTCACCCTCCCCCGTCCTGAAGAAGATGTAACTTACACTCCTAGCACCAGGGTCAAAATGTCACAATTTCCCAAAATGGGCCGGTACCTGGTATCCCTGTTCTGCCTTTTCCCAAATGACAATTTTCTGTGCACCGTCAAAAAATTGCTATATGTGTATTTCGAATAACTAATGAGGGGCAGGCCATTATGTGAACTGGTGTCTCTATAATTATAGCCAGTTTGCTAGGATGTACAAAAGCTGCAATTAAATATGTGTTGAATAGGTACACCAATTTCCCACTCTAAAACAAAATTGCCACTGTCTTTATGTCCCCCTGGAGGTAGATTGGGGAAATAGCCCCTCATATGCCCTCCAGAGGGGCGGAAGGTCCACTAGGGACCAGGGATTAGTATTTTCTTATTACATAGGGGTAGGGGCTGCCCATAATGGGCCTGCCAATGCTCACCCCTCAAAGAATGTAGCAACAGTCTATCAGCCTCCCTCAGCAGGTAGATGGGGGCAATAGCAACTGATCTCCCTCCACTTGGGGCCAGGGATTATGCTGTTTTCTTTATACGTAGGGGTGGAGGCTGCCCAGAATGGGCCTGCCAATACCCCCTCCCACACAAAAAATAGCCACTGTCTTTATGCCCTCCTTGGGGGCATATCAGAGCAATAGCCCCCAATCTGCCCCCCAGGGTGGCAGAGTGTCCACTAGGATTGACCTTTTTTTTACAATGTGCCTAGCGGTGTATTTTGGGCCCTAGCGCAGGTGGCACCTAGGGAAACCTAGCAAACACGTACATTTTTGATAACTTGACACACAGGGAAATCCAGGATGTGGTGACTTGTGTGCCTCTCACCAGGTTCTGTTACCCAGAAACGCCTGCAAACCTCAAACTTTGTCCCCAAAAACCCTTTTCCTCACATTTTTGTGAAGGAAATATTTGGAATCAGCATGGAGCCACAAACTTCCATCCACTCAACATTCCCCCAAGTCTCCTGATAAAAATGGTACCTCACATGTGTTGGAATGCCTAGTTCAGGCGAAATGAAACATCGAAAAACATAACATGGCTGTGGATTTTGGAACCTAGCTCAGCTAGCACCGAAGGAAATCAGTAAACCTGTACATTTCTGAAAACAAGATTCCCAATGGAAGCAAGGATGGGGTGATTTCTGTGGCTCTTACTAGGTTCTGTCACCAAGAATCCCTTGAAAATCTCAAACTTTGTAAAAAGAAACACATTTTCCTCATACCCTAAGCCACAAACTTCCAACCACCCAGCATTCCCCCAAGTCTCCCGAAAAAAATGGCAGCTCACTTGTGTGGTTAGGCCTAGTGCCTGCAACAGGAAATGGCCGAAAACGTGCAGCTGCTTTTGTCCTGGACAGTTTGACAGACAATACCTTAGCTGTCTCCGGCCTGGCTGCACCTCTCTCCAAGAGGTGCTCCACTGACACATTAGGTTTGGCCTGGCAGGTGCAGGGCAGGAGGTGCTCCACTGCCACATTGGATTGGCATGGCAGGCGCAGGGCAAGAGGTGCTCTGTTGCTACCTAAATTTGTCTTGGCAGGTGCTGGGCATGAGGTTATCTGCTGTCACATTGTTTGCATCCCACAGGGCAAGTGGTGCACATGGCAAGTGGTGCTCCGCCTCAGCTTAGCAGGCAGTGGTACCACTCCCCATCACCTCTATCTGGATGCCTGGTAGGCCTCCAGTTTTAATGTTGTGTCCACCTAGTTACAAAAGGGAGGGGGGTGGTAAGGATAATGGATATTAGTTATTTTGTTGATGTTTATTTTCATGATGTTTATTGATTACTGACAATAATGTGCTGCAACTGTAGATTGATTGATTTGTTGATGCTTCTTACGTAGCTTTACTACAGGATATCCAGGCAAATGTAATTTTGTGCCAACTGTCCTCCAGGCTTCATGTGCCACAATCTGCCCTGAGATGTAGAGGTGAATAGGGTGTAGATTAGGGTGATTTATCTTTTATTAGTTGTTCATTATGTCTTTCGTAATGCCACATGATATATATAGTTTATTATTTTTCTATGCTTGTGAATTGTTCTGTTTGAGTGCAGTGACCAGCCTTCTCCTAATGCTCCCCGGGGCTGGTCTTTAGGTGTTCAAGGTGTGAAGGTAGGTCACACCTATGCTGCCTAGGGAGAATTCCCTGATTATTTGTGCGTGGATGATTTTGTGAGTGAATGTAAATTTCACTATCTCTTGCAAGTATTTCTAGTTGTCACCAACTGTGGATTCAGCTGTTTTGAATTTGGATGTAGCCACCCCTGTTTACTCAATCCCCAATGAGGGCAGGTCACAAGGAGGTCCAAATATTATGCTTCTTCCAACTTTCCTGTCTTCTCCTTTTTGGCTGACAGGATTCAGGTTGCCTAGCCCTACTACAACCCACCCTCCAGTAGGGTGGAGGAGCACCGCCCCCATACAAACAAAATAATAATACAACAGGTCTCTAACCTGTTTTAATATTGTTTTTACTTAATCCCCCTGGACCTGCAACCAGGACTCTGACAAGTCTGTGGGGTGGGTCCAGGAGGGATGGTACTGTGGTGGGGGAGTGCACTGCACATGAGTTGTTTGGCCATGAATTTGAGGCCGGCCAACCACCTCATACACAGTGTAGCTTTCTCCAGCACCAGCAGCATTGCTGAGGCTGGAGAAAGTGGGAAGTGGCTCCCAGTCTGCCTGGGAGCGCAAAGTTGAAGCGCTCTGACCAATTATGACACTGTGTTCCTGCAGCATCATGGTTGTCCCAGAGCAGTTTGGGAGCCTGTCCCAGAATCAGGAAGAGCAGGATGGAGTGGACAGCAAGGGGGGGGGGGGGGTGATCAGGTACGTTTATTTCCTTTATTTTCTTTTTTTTGTTCCCCCCGAGTCCCCCAATGTGCTCCTCCCCATATCACTCCTCTAGCCCACCCCGCCTGTTTGGCAGGGGATAGGCCATGTCTGACCTACTAGCCTCTTTTTGCTTCTCACTAGTGGGCACTTTTATGGGGAACAAGTAGCAAATGACCTGTCATTTGAGTGCTGGACTACTTACATGCATACTCTGCTTCAACTAATAACATGCTGCTGGCTAACTGAATGCAGAAATGATGCTCCTAAATGTGATGTCTGTTTTCCACACCATATTACCTAGGGTATAAGCGGGAAAACTAGTTTCACTGACACACTATTGTCTCCTTGTGTCTACAGTGAATGAACAGTTTGAAACACTACAGGGGCAGTAATTATGCTGCCAAATGCAATGGGTTGTCTCATGAGTAGAGGGCAGGGACAGCAGTAAGAAAGAGGTAATTGATGCACTGATCCGTTCTTGTCTCCTAATGTTAAGTACACAGAATTCTGGAGACAAGAGGGGGGATGAATTTGTGGTATTACAGAGACATCCACCTGGTGTAAAGGTGCCAGAATTAAATGTATTTTCCAAATTGAGGCATAGGGTGCTCACGACATGTGATTTTCAGCTTTTCAAACACATGTGTGAGACTGCTCATTGTGACTTGACAAAATGCCCATCAATCCCTATACAATATTAATCACCCATGTTCACAAGAAGATGTAGGAGTTCCCTCCTGTGTGACACATAGCGATCCTTGGCCTCACAGATTTGATGATTCTTATGTCTTACCTACATTGACCATCTCTGCACTTAATAGAATCCTTTTGGAGATGGCTGGTAAAATAAAAGAATGGTGTATGTTCACATATAATTTTTTTAAAGTGTTGGAAGAGGATAGAAGTAACAAATAAGAACAGAATGAGATTAAAAAACCTAGGGCCAGATGTAGGTAGCCCTTTACCGATCGGAATCGGCCGAAAATACCGATTTTCGGCCGTTTCCGACCGGTAAAGGGCTATGGAGATGTAGGGGCACCAAAAATGGACATATTCGGTAATTTTACCGAATCGGTATTTTTACAGAATCCGTAAAATTACAGAATCGGTAAATTTACCGATTCTGTAAATGTTACCGATTCGGTAAATTTACCATTCAGTAAAAATATCGAATATGTAATTGAGATGTAGGTAGCATGTCTAACAGTGCTACAGGGCATTAAGAATTCGGTATTTACCATGCAATACAATTGCATGGTAAATTACGAATTCATGTGTACATGCACATCTGTGCATGTACACCTGTGCCATGTGGCACACAGACATGCCCTAAGGGCATGTCTGTGGGCCACATGGCGCAAAAGCCAGTTACAGGGGTGCAACAGGGTGTCAAAGTGACACCCTGTCCCCCTTAGCAATTCAGTATTTTTACCGATTTGGTAAATACCGAATCGGTATTTGCTATTGAATCCTATGGGCTTCAAGGCCCATAGGATTCAATAGAAAAATAACGATTTGGTATTTACCGAATCGGTAAATACCGAATCTTACCGATTCGGTAAAAAATACCGAATTTTTCCCTACATGTCATTTACCGATTTTTGAATACCGAATCGGTAAAATTCAGTATTTAAAAATCGGTAAATGACATTTACCTACATCTGGCCCCTAGTTCTAAACAAATGCTTGGCAGCACAGAAGTGAATTCATGTGCAGAACTTTCTGATAAATTAACTGATGTACAATTTGAAATTATGGAATGGCCCTATACCTGTGTTTCCGATGCAAGATAAATTAATTGCTGTGCCTTGCATGTGACTGGGCAGAGGCGGACTCAAGTCTCTTCAAAGGCCTCTATGAACAATACACTAAAAGACTGTGTGTGTTGCTAAAAGATAGCATATGAGACTAAAATATGCATTATAAATACAATGTGCCTTCCGGTGGAGTTGCACTACACGAAATTCTGCGGAGTTGCATTAAAACGCTGGAAAATTAAATTGAGTTCCTCTCTGCCCTATTTACCATGCTCTCTTCTAATTAACCACTTCCATGCTCATGACGAGCTCAGCTCGTCATGAGGTACACCTCTCGTACACTCATGACGAGCTGAGCTCGTCATGAACAATGGGAATAAATAATGTTCAGCACAGGAGGGGAATACCATCAGCATTGATGGTGTTAAACAAAGCCCCAAACATAATCGTGTGGAAAATAGACATTATTGATTCCTATGGCCCATTATTCCCTCATTATGAGTCCTGGAAGTTCAAGTTCAAGATCCTCCTTGTTACCAGATGGTTTGAGACATGTCCACAGCCACCGAAATAACAAACAACCTTCTTCCTGCTTCACCTCCCCTATCAACCCACATGTAAACTTTTCTCCTCCTCTTTTAATTTCTTTCAAGTGTGTTTTAAGTATGGAGTGCAGCTAATTTAGAGATTAAGTTCCAATTAGATTATCTAATGGTACTTTAATTGAATGCCGACCCATTTCCTGTGGGATGGCAGAATGCAGGCCTGGCTGCCTCAGCAAGTCATAGCAAGCGTGCAAATGTTTAGGACATTTTTTCAAGAGCTTAACAGCCAAGTGTTTCATTTGCAAATACATGAATTAACACCTCCTGGAATATTGGGATGAGGTAAAACAGAGAGTGCGCAAACAGCATTGGAGTGTTCTACACACACTATCGCTCTTGATGCGTTATTAGACCGGATAATAGTATCACAGTTGTGGAGTATGTGTGACGAACTAGACAGAGAGGAAGGAAGAAAGATTATGGAGGAAAATTATGGGTTGTTAGATGAAGTCTTTAAGTAGTTGAAATGAAACAAAGTAGTGAAAGAAGAAGAGGACATGAACCCATTGAGCAGCTTTCTGCCAATCATGTTACAAATGCTTTCATAGTAGTGTAGAAAATAGAAACCTTCTCAGAGGTCCCACTGATACTTGGTCCTTTTAAACCAACAAAGAAGAAATTGACACAGAAGCTGAAATATAAAAGTAACATCTTTATTACCTCAAATGAGGGAGACTACGTCACACAGAAGTCTGAACAACTGAATGAGGCAGTCTAAGGAGTACAGAAAACAGGGGCCTTATATATTCTTAGGGTTACATAGTCAGCATAAGACCAAGGGGCAGTCCTGGCACATGTAAGCATGCAAAATGCCTAAGATGGGCATGCAAAATCTGCTTGCTCAACAAAGTGGGAGGAGAGTTACTTCTCCATACAGCAGCAAAAATAGCCTGACAGTTCTACAAGAAGAGCAGGTGCATTCTACTAACTAGGCCCTTCTGAGCACGTGCGAAGGTGGAAAATGCTAAATATAGTTTGTTTCTAGGCAGATTACAAGAGCAGTCAACACTGAGGGAGGACAGAGCACATGGCGAGCAGGTGGCAGCACATGGCAAACAAGATGGCTGCCAGAAATACAAAATGGCTTTCAGCTCATGCTAACAAATCCCTGCAATATTTAACAGTAGGACATGCCAGTGGAATTCAACTTCCCCTTTTAGCCTGCTCTGGTGCCCCTAGCCTTCTACAAATCTCTGGGCCTTGCACCTACAGCAAAGCTACACAGTGTAGTAACATCCTGTGACTGCATACAGAACAGAAAGACACAGGATAGTGTAGTCGGTTTCCCAGGTAATCTTAGTAGTGGAGAATGTAAAGGAACACACAAACTAAATGAATAAGCATACACATTTTTGGACCTTCTTTGTTAGTATGATGTGAATAAACGCTGGATGCAGATATCTATTAACATATATTAAACGGAGAAAACACAGCGGTTCCTGTTTTTCTTTTTTGGCCCCTAAGACCTGGAATTCCCGCCTGTCTGCTCTCCGACATTGCCCCATCTATGATTGTTTTCGTAGGATGTTAAAAACGTATCTTTTCCAGTCAGCCTTTGAGTAGACACACGTTCCTGCCCTCCGCATTTGTTATGAGCGCCATGAAACCGTTTTGGTGACCGAGCGCGGTATAACATTTTGTAACATAACATAACATAATATGTCTATTTATGTTCCATTTTATGTTGTTCTGGTTGTCAGCTGCTATCCCCTTCCACACAAAGGGTAAACAAGGGGTAAAGATGATCTGCATAGCAGCAAGCCTACCCCACCTGACATCTAGGCTTGGGTAGTGAACTCTACTCCGTTCAAGCTCAGGACACAGAGGTCGAAAAATCACTGCCCTGTGTAGCGTAGTAGAATCTTTTTGTAACTTGTGCTCACCAATTTCAAGTTGGAGAGCACGAGCAAGAAAAATCCACCTCCAGGTGAAATTTCTCAACGAGGGTGGTCAGATTTCCCAATGCAACTGGAGGTAGATGGTCGCAACTGCTCTCATTGAGAAAGGTGCTGCACGGGAAGAAAATCTACTCAAGCTGCAAGAAAAGAAGCGATGTGCATGGTGATGTATGCACTGATTTAACAGCAGGGGACAAATGTCCGGCACAGAAAATCAAAGTGAATGACATGAACAAATACACTCCTCCACATGTCAAACTCTGAGTAGCATGGCAGAATTCTTTTGTCACTTCACAGAACACTGCAAACTCCACCCAGGCCTACTAAAGACTCCACCACCTATTAAGGGGCTACATGCTACAGCCTCGGTGCATGCCTATTTTTAGCAAAAAGGCACACAGTGACAGCCAGGAACAGGGACTTGCAGCTCCAGTTGTATGGCACCTTGATATGGCCAGATCGCAGTAGTAGAGGACGTTCTGAATATTGAAAAGGAAGAAAATAAAGGCAATGGAGTAGACAAAGATCAGATGATTAGGGACACGTGGAGACAAGAACAATTTCATGTCACTGGTGTCTTCCCCTGTGTTCCTGTGGCAAGTGCACAGCCTGGGGATGGGGGGAAACAGACACAGGGCTAGAGGGAAAAAGAGGGGGCTACTCATACAGGTAAAGAACATGTGCAGGAAAAGCCCTTCTCACACACTAAACCTACACAGCTAACTGCACTGCAACAGAAAAGGGTGAGAGATGTGCTCTGGCATAGTAACTAGTAAATGAGGAACTTACAAAAATACATCTTAATAATATTTCAAACCTAACTTCCCTTGCAGTTATCAGAGAGGAAGGAGTCAACAAACTGAGCAAAGAGCTTGGCCGCCTGGTGACAGCATGCAAAGAGCAAAAGTGACACTGCCAAAACGAATTAACTCGGTGTGCCAAAACACCTTTGATGATAGGTCTTTAGAACATACATTAGACTGTAGGGGAACTGCGCACACTGATATAGGATGTTTGCATGTCTGCAAAACATGCAGTACATGAAACATCAGCTCTAGCAAACGTTTTAAACAGGCAAACAAAACAACCGGAGGCCTGGTGGGATAGCATGTCAAAGTCCCCCACACCTGAAAACTCCCGCCAACCAGTCCCTAGCAGCACAGAGAAGGATCGCTTTAAAGAGTGACAGATCAAAATGCACTGCGCTACTAAATTACCTACTAAGGGGGCTGGTTAAAGTAAACCAACTGGCAGAATTGCATGATAGAACCTATCAAGATACAATGCTGGGTCTGGCGCAAGCTAATTACAGACACTGTGCTGTTTCCCGGCGAGCCTGACTTAGCATTCTACACCTTAAAGCACAAGTTGAGTGTGGCATCAGGGATATTAATTCGTTCCACCAAAGAAGAGGGGGTTGCTAACTGGGGGTACTGACACTGTTCACACCACACATTGCCATCAAAAGATGCACCACCCTATGCCCTGTCTGCCTTTTCCCCATTTCTGATTGTGTGCTCGCCACTGATAGACACTTTAAGGTACAACCACATTTAAGTAATACAGCACTGCCAGATGCTGATGGAGACCTCTTTGCTGATGGATCTTTCCAAAGAATGAGATAGGGACATTGCACGCTTCTTATGCTGGGAGTACAGCTCATTGCGGGCGATGCCTTCTTTCACTATTGAATAGTCACTATTTACTCCTTTACTAATATTTTAGTTCCATAGAATACAAACATGTCTGAAATATCTTAATGAGTATGAACATTGTTGAATGTGTTATTCTGCGTGAGTGGAGTATAGAATCATTGGTTCAAGTAGTAAACAGCCTTGTGGAAATATGGAGTTTTGAGAAGGGAACGCAAGGGTTTAGAAGGATACGGAGAAAAGAGAGTTTGGGGTGATGGTTGATATGAGGGGACGTTGATTGTGACCATGTTTTTGAAGTGAGAGGGAAGAAATCTCCTTTCTTTAAAGTTGCATTTATTTTGGGTTTTGATATTTATCTTAGTGTACATATTATTATTTCACTCTTTAGTGACAAACTGGATTGCTAACAGTACGCTTCTATAGTCTTAGAATATAATGTGGTGCACTAAAAAGCATTTTAATGTAGTATATTCACCAGGCACTAGAAGGAATGAACCATGTGTGGTGTTATGCTTTTAAATGTCATCAGTTGTCTTTTAGTTTAATAAAGTATATTAACATATACGAGCACAGTATAAAATGAATAACTATCATTATTGTTCAAATATTTACAACATTATATGTGTGTAACAGAATAAAAATGCGTTTCAAGTACAAATTGCTAAGTGAACGTGACTGTGGACCCTAAGCTTACAGATGAGACATTTACCATTGAATGTGAAAGTTGTTTTTAGCATGATGCTGACACCTTTCTTGCATCCATGATTTAATAGGGTTTTTCCCTATTAGTCTAGTGTAGAGTTTGGTAGTGGTTGCGGATATTTCCAGGTAGTGGGTGAGGATTGAAACAATTCACCCACTCAACAAATTTGTTTCCTTATATTCTATGTTGCTGCAACAGGACTTTTTATATGTGCCTTGTGTTGAGGACCAATATTGTACAACATTTTGGCCTTCTTTTGAATATGAGACTGAGGAATTGAGAAACAGTGGTGAAACAATCGTATTAAGATAAACTACACACTAAAAGCAAATGAGTGCACTGCGTGGCAAAACATGATGGCCGCTACGTGAGGAGCTCCACTCGGTCGAGCCGACTCACGGAAGAAGGGACCCTGTTCCGGCAGCGCTACATCTCAGAAACAACGTGCTTTTTCGTCAGAAGTGGCACGGCTCAATATGGCAAGTTTTTAGACTGAAACGCGGTCTTTCTGTGACCTTATCAGCTGTTCCTATCTTCTTCAGATAACAGCCACCATCTTAATTGCTTCTTCCCTACGCAGCGTTTATTTTCCTTCATGCTGCAGCGATGTATTCTGGGCATTCATAGCTATAATTTACTTTTGACACGGAGGAGGCTTTTTACTTCATCTTATGCTATGCTACATTCATGTTTTCTTTTTTCTTCAAACTTTTCTTCATTTTTTTTTGCGCCTTGTTCACCTCAGTGCCTAACATGTATTTTTTTGACAACAGACAATTAATTAAAAAATGAAAGGAGAGGTTTGCGTGCATTCTTCACATAACGCCCCCAGTTTAAACTGACTATACGGTTTCAACATTCATTATTTGATCCTTCTAGTGCAGCTGGTATTTTTTACCAATATCTTGCTGTACTTTTGGTGCACACTTTCAGTACCTCACATTTTACTGCCTTTCATCATTGTACTGTGCTGAGGAATCGACATATCTTTATCAAACGGAGTGCTGGTTTAGCTTCAAATTTTCTTTCAACACATCCTCATTAATACTACTACTGTTTCTCCTGCTGCCTCTATTTTGCCCTTATCTGCGATGTTTCTGCCGTAATAGTTTCAACATGGATTTCATGCATTCAAATAAACCTCATGGGAGCTCTTTAGGAGGTCGTAAGGAGCCAAATACTTCTTCTGATAAACGTATCCAAAAGGATCCACCCTCACCGTCTAAATCACTGCTTACTCTGACTCTGGAGGAAATCATGAAGGAATTAAGCCTCATTCATCCTTTCATGATGGACACTGCTGCTACTCTTCAGAGGTTGGATGACAAATGGTCTAGCCTTGATACGAGACTCTCTGATGTAGAACAAAAGATCAGTGATGCTCAGGATGTTGTTGCCAAAGTTGATAGTCTCACCAAAGAGGTCAGCCAGCTTAAAAAGGTCACAGAGGGCTTGGAAAATGGTAACAGATGAAACAGCCTTCGTGTATATGGTATTCCGGAAGGTTCTGAAGGGTCTGACATAATCCAATTTTTGAAAACTCAAGTCCTTCAAATTGTTAGCCTCCTAAAATCCTCGGATTTCAACATACAACGAGCTCATCGCCTGGGGCCAAAGACTACATATCCTACATCTAAACTTAGAGGTATAATTGCATACTTTCTCCTACATTCAGACCTTATGACGATTCTTCCTACTGTCAAACAACACAAACAGATGCTTTGGTCTGGTCATAAAGTTTTCTTCATTCAAGATGTTTCTAAACCTACTGCTACCCGTCAAAAGGAATTTCTAGACCTCAGACCTGAGTTGAGATCCATGAACGCACGCTATGGTTTGATCAATCCTTGTTTTTTCAAAGTGACTTATAAAGACAGAACTTTTAGTTTTGAAGATCCTGCTGACCTACCGAAGTTCATTCATACTCACAAAGGAGAACTCACGGAACTGAGCAAACCCTAACTATTCTGTTAATGACTTACTGTTGTGTCTTGTATATTTTTTTTTCTTCTCAGTATGTAGTATGTAGCTGTAATGTTTCATTTCTTCTTCTTTTCTCATGTTTCACAGGTCTCCCCTATGCAGTGTTGTCCATCCCGCTGCTATTTTCCCTAGATGTTTGGTAAGTTCCCCTCATTTGTATCGCTTGGTTGCCTTCAGTCTTCGGACTCCCCTTTCAACTGTTTTTTCAGTATTAAATGGTGACCTGTCCTTTTCGGTGTCTCTTATTTGTGCGGTTGTCTTGTTCTTCACTGACCCCCTCCCACACTAATGTTTTTTGTTCAATTGTCCTTCATGGCTAGAGTCACTTGACTTTCTGCCACCCTCCTTTTGATGTCTTCTGTAAGGGGAATTTGCCCCCCTTTCCCTCTACTCTATTCTATTCTCTTTCTTCTCGTTTTTCTCCCTCTCTCCTTCCCTTCTTTTCCCGGCTCCCTTACATGTTATCCCTTTCATCTCTATTTTTATGGCAACATTCATACTATCTACCCCAGTCTAAATTTTACTCCTCCTTATTTCAGCCTATGGTACTTTACTGTTCTCACAACCTTCTCCACTCTCCATCACTGTGGTGGTCACATGGTTTAATTTCTTCTCTTTGTGCTCCTCCTTGTTATCTATGTTTTTCCAATCTCTCTCTACTCTTTTGCTCTCTTCTTCTACTCTGTTTTGATTTCTCTACCTCCTTCTGCTTACTCCTATTTAATTTCCGGGGATAAACCGTGTTCGCGTCATCTCTTGGAATGTTAATGGTATTTGAAATCCTGTTAAAAAGCAATGTGTTCTATCTCATTTAGCAAGACTGGAATGTCAAGTTGCATTGTTGCAAGAAACTCACCTCAATTCACAAGATAAGTCTTCATTAAATAAACAATGGGCTGGCGGAGCCTTTTGCTCCCCAGCTGTGAACAACAAAAATTGTGCTATTATTTTGTTTCATGAATTGTTCAGTTACATAACGAAATTCATGATAATAGTGGTAGATGGTTGTTTTTTAGATGTTACTGTCAATAACACACAACTTTCCTTTTGTAATGTTTATGGCCCTAATGGTGTGGATTTAACCTTTTGGAATGATTTCTCCACCTTTCTTTCTTCACATGCGACTGATGATTTAATTGTGGGTGGTGACAGTAACCAACTTATGGATCCCTTTTTAGACTGGAAATTACAAACCAGATATGTTCCTAATAAGATGCAAAAATCCTTTTTTAAAACCATCTCTTCTAGAGGCCTCATAGACTCCTGGAGAATATCTCATTCTGATACACTCGAATTTTCTTTCTTCTCTCCATTGCATGCATCACATTCCTGTATTGTATTTTTCTCACTCAACATGCTTTCCAATTTATGACTAACTCAAAAATAGGATCTATTTTTATTTCAGACCACGCCCCTGTCATACTGGTCATAGATTATCCCTCACCTACTCCCACCTCTCGGCGCTGGTGTTTCAATAACTCTCTACTCTTAGATTCACAATTTATTGAACATTTTATGCTTTTCATGGAGGAATTCTTCCAAAATATTATTCACTATACTTCTCAATTTCACTTTATTTGGGATGCTTCTTAAGGCTTCCGCCAGAGGATTCATTATTAAGTTTGTATCCCTAAAGAGGAAAAAAGCCCTATCACAGTCATCTCCTATTCGCAAACAAATTAAAGACCTAGAACATCTTTACTTCACCACGAATTCCTCTGACACACTCTCTTCTCTCATTAAAGCAAAACATCCAATATAACAAACACTCTTTGGACTCTGCAAGCAATTATCTCCTCAAATTGAATGCCAAAATATACGGAGGGCATAACAAGGCCGGTAAATCTCTTGATAACAATCTCAAAATCAAAAAACAAAAATCCAAAATATTAGCCATTATTGATTCACATGAAGACCGTCAGTCCACTGATAATAAAATCCTTGAATGTTTTGTCCAATATTATTCTTCCCTTTAAACTCCTGAATCAGGTCAGTCTTCCGCAAAAATGTACTCTTTCTTTCAAACTATTCCTAAATCCTCTGATAATTTTACAGATCTTTCTTCCCTAGATGTTCTATCTCAGAAAAGGAAATATGCAATGCCATCACTCTTCTACCCAAAGGCCAAAACACCCGGTCCTGACGGCTTTACTGTTCGTTTTTATCTCCACTTTAAAAATATCCTAATACCACACTTACTTTAATTGATTAACCATTTCCTTGTGCAAGGAGATTCCAAGGGTTCTTTTACAAAGGCAATGTTATGTCTAATCCCTAAAAAGGATAAGGATCCCTCCCTCTTTAAAAATTATCGACCCATTTCTTTAATTAATACTGATTGTATAATGTATGCTAAAGTTTTGGCCACTCGCATTAATGAAGTAATTCCGGAACTCACTAATATCTATTAATCTGGGTTTGTTAAAGGTAGGTCCATTACAGACAACTTGAGCACCCTCCTAAACATCATTCACCTTGTCTCAAAGATTAATTCCTCAGTCACCGATATTAATTGGATGCTGAGAAAGCATTTAATAGAGTTAGCTGGGACATCATGTTTGGAGTGCTTAGGTGGCATGGTTTTAGCCCTTCCATTATTCAACATATTCAACTGTTATATTCTGCCCCCTCTACCTCTATCTGGGTTAATTTCTCTCTACATAGAGGCACCAGACAAGGCTGTCCTCTCTCCCCTCTTCTTTTCATTCTTGTGTTAAAACCCTTCTTAGAAAAAAAATTGATGTTCACCATCCTATACGGGCTTCACATTTCAGAACATTGATATTAGGTTTACTGCTTATGCAGATGATATCCTACTTTATATCTCTAATCCAACAACTTCTTTATCTTCGCTCTTCTCTCTATTACAAGAATACGCCCTAGTTTCTGGATACAAACTCAATATAGACAAATCTCAGGTTCTACCTCTTAACAAATATTGCCTTCCTCATATGTTTCATGGTTCTGCTTTCAATGGAATTCTGCAAATATTAAATGTTTAGGCATTCTTTACGCTAACACTATTAGAGAAACCATTAATCTCATTCATAAAGACATACTTAAAAAACTCTCTTCACTTATAGACAGTTGGTCTCCACTTTTCTTATCTTGGTGGGGGAGGCTAGCAACTATCAAAATGATGCTTCTTCCTATTGTTAACTTTTATCTCTCAATGCTTCCAATTTCTCTCCCACTCTACCTCTTTAAAACAATAAATCGCATCTTAACAAGATTCCTATGGAACAATAACAAATCTAGGACTTCTCTCTCTCGCCTCCAACAACCCAAAGATTTAGGCGGAGTCAACTTCCCTAACCTCACTCGGTTCCACTCAGCCTATACTTTAAAACAAATTTGGCCTTTTTAATCAGATTTGCTTGATCCTCCCCTAACAGCCTGAAGTGCAATAGAACCTGCTCAACGCTCAGCTTTTTCATTCCTTGCGGCTACTCGCTTATCTCACCTCTGCAGCAATTTCTCACTCCCATATTTAAACATTCTAAGGCACTTGCTCTTTCATTGTTTCACTCCTTTCTCTCACAGTTGGATTTTCACTCCCTAAATCGATTTGGTGTAATAAATTCTTAAAGATAAATAACAGAGCACTCTTTTGGAAAGAATGGATTGACAAAGGCATCATTACCTATGATCACTTATTCAAAGATAACTCCTTGAGAGATTTCTCAGACATTTGTGATTCTTTTCACCTTTCCAATACATATTCTTCCCAGTATCCCTTGCTTAAAAATTCCCTAGTCTCTATTATCTCTCACAATAGTTCCCTAACCACACCGGAACTAATCCTTTCCCCCCACCAGACTTTTCGACTCCTCTCAAAGCTGCTGCCATTTATAAATTACTTTTCCGTCCCACTACTGATAGATTCAAATCTAACCTTGAACTTTCATGGGAAAGGGATTTAGCTCAAGAATTTTCCCTTCAGGTTTGGGACTCTGTATGGTCTAAAATACACACTGTTTCCTGTTCTGCCAGTACCACACAGACTTTATACTTATTTTACAACAGACTTTTTTTTACTGCTTCTGATTTACATACATTTAAATTAATAGACTCCAAAAAGTGCTGGTCTTGCTCTTATGTTGATAGTGATTGTTTGTCTAATGTTTATTTTTACTGCCCATTGGTTAAATCTCTTTGGTCTAGTATTTGGTTAAAATTAAACTATATATTAGCTACAGACCATCCCTTTGAGATTGTCCATATTTTTCCTGGTGGTGCTTCACCTATATGGAATGTCCAATGTAATGTATGTAAATTTATAGATTTGTACATAGCCATTTCCTTACAGAAAATCACAACCATTTGGAAGATATACTTCGAAGATCTCATACAATTCCTGGTGGAACTTGTTATGCCATCACCATAGGCTTGATCGTGCCTCTGCTACCACTGTAACTCTAGTGATCAAAAAAGACTTGTTATGGTTGCCATTAACTAATTTTCTTTCTACACATGTTCCTTGAATTATACTTGTTATCACTCTCCTATTTCAATTATGCCTATTGCTTAGTTTTCTGCACATTTATTTGATTATGTTAACTTTATGACCCTTACTCTGTATTTTAGGTTGCCTTTCTCCCCTCCCTCCCCCCTCTCCTTTTCTCTTTCTTGCCCCTTTCCTCCTACAAAACAAAAACACCTTTAAAAGCTTTTTTTCCTAATACAGTTTCTACTTCCCCTTTGGCATTCATTATATATTGTGAAATTTCAATGTTACTTTACTTTGTTTCATTACCTGATAATGTTTTTGTATTCATATTTTACTTGGATTATCATATTCAATAAAGCTTTCTAAACTCAAAAAAAGATAAACTACACACTGATTTGTGCTTTGGCCACTGCACATCGATGTACAAATTTGGTTTAAAGTAGAATTTCCCATCTCGTTATTCAGTATAATCGAAATGTTTACGTTACAACTGTTGTGTTACCCATCTATTACAAAAGTGTTTATTATCTTGCACAAATTAATGCCATAGTCCAATACATTCTGTCCTTTCAAAGTGATGCTCCCATCACAACAATAGTGGTTTACTTGATTAAGAAATAATTTACATGAATATGCTCCCGGCTCTGCTTCCGCACCCTCAAGCATAGTTTGTGTCTCCATATTGAGTAAATGTGATTTGCATTGCTAACAATAGTGCCCGTAATGTATGATATTGAACAACTATTATGCTCATCCTGGCTACATGTATTGGAAAAAAAGTGTTCAATGAAGAGTGATGTCCAATGTTCACTACATCAATGATTACACAGACTTTACTATGAGTTATACCACGCATGTTGTACAATGGGCTGTTGGTCAGGTTTCCTCAAAGGGGAGGGGTTATTTAGCTGATTTTTCTCACACGATAATGAGTTGTTTTTGTCATGTTATGACATTTTGTGCCCTCATGAGCTAAGAGACTTATTAACTCATTGGATTAGGATTTGCTTCCATCTTTCTCATGCCATTACAATAAACTAGAAACATATTTTGCACAAGCCAGTGCTAACACCCACAGTCGGGCACAGTACATATCAATGATGACGACAGAATGGAATGTGAACCACAAAGTCTCCGTGCTGTGTGTCCCTCCACAGCCACATCATTTCTAGGAGGTTTGGAGGTGCAGTTAAGGCAGCCTAGACCTACTAATCCAAGACAATACATCTACAGGTCAGAGACAGACGGGAAATGTTAAAGTCATGTGGACACTATCCCAAGTACAAAATCCTTGGGAATGGTGACACAGAAACATTCAATGCACAAAGAGGGCTTGGGGCCACACAAAAAATACATTTTGCATATCACCGACCAGCAGCAGAGGCCATTGAGAGAAGAAATGATGGGTTGAAGAACATAATATGGGGGGTATGTGCATCCACTGAACTATTCTGTCTGATGCTCTGCATTAGCTTTGTTGTCCATGAGAAGCACTGCCAATGCATTTACACAACTGAACCTGTGTCATCCAGTGCTGCAGACACTTCCTGTCTGGACAACAGCAACTGGATATGGTCTGTAACTGGGAAACTGGGTCCTTGCCAGTGCCCACATTAGACATCAACACTGCCTTCCCAGCTGGTCTTCTGGACAACTGCCACAGCCTTCAAGTATGAGGGGCTGACCTTCTGGATGGCCGACCCTCACACCAAGTAGGTGCCCCATCACTGAAATACCGACAAGGACCAGAGGCACCGCCTTCATCATCTGCATTATTGGCTGAAAGATGTTGCTAGAACATCTGCTCTAGAGCACCTCACCTTTGTTCTAGAGTATCTATTGCTCACTTGCTGGTAACCTCCGACACAATAAAGAAGATACAGGAAATGGATAATTTTAGAGGTTTCTTTGCAATTCCTTGAGACAACAACAACTCACACCGCTGCAGGGCCTATAGAGGAATGGCTATAGGTACCGACAGTTATCTGTGGTGCTGTACTGCTAATGGTGCCGCAGAGTTCATAGAAATGACGTTTATTTTAAAATATAATTATGTTATGACACTGAGACTTTTACATTTTTTCCCAGATTGACAATACAACTAAAATGCCAAACCTGCCTGGAGGGCAAAGGACCATGTTGAATAAAAAGTGAAAAATTATGCAATGTTACATTTATTATGTCATCTAGTATTTGCACACACATGCTCCAACAGTGCCTATTAGATAATGTCCTACAGATTAATAGGGAACATCACATCTTACCTTCTATCGCTGTGGGTAAGGTACCCATGGATGTAAGTTCCATTACAGCTAATGAGAAGATGCCATCAAAAACAAAGTATTCCAAGTTTAGGGATAGTAATAGGAGGATTCCTCTTGGGGTTAGAAATCACCAAGCAAGTAGTGGTACAACTATATTTCCCAGATTCCCCAGTGAACAACATAACCTACCATAGATAGTGACACATAATGTACCAACTAAGTTTGACCAAAGAGTACTCATGATGGCACTACACAGCAATAGCAATGACTCCCCAAGGGAGCAACAGTAGGCCTGCCAGACATAATGTCTAGATCTAAATACTGACAGTGCCCAGAGGATTAAGAACATTACCTCATCATTGCATGTCAGAGGATGCGATGTGGTACCGCAATTTATTTTATGTGGAATCAATCTTGTCTTGGTCATGTTTAGTGATATTCAATTATGACAAGGCCTGACTATTATGTGCAGAAATAGAATGATCTTACAAAAGCTAAATTACCCAGCTAGACTAGACTGTTTTTATTGCAAGACTTTCTCAGGGACACTACTTGCAACATGCATTGACTTGCTAACCAGCATTAGACACCATTACCGTACCAAATATAGATGAGACAAAGTGTCTACCTCTAATTGGTACTGCATTTCTTATGCTTGAAAAATCCCCATGTTCCCAATTCCTTGAATGGACACGTGAGCACCACCACCCCGTACCATGCAGGTGGCAGCATTTCCCGATTGGTCCAGTATCTAATAATTGTGCAAACCTGTAATGTCTGATGATGAACACGTGTTACATTGGCTCATAATTTCAAAGAAATTCTAATGCACTTGTGATTGTACTGGACATGTACCAAAAAGTCTTTTTGTGACCTTTATTCTGCCTCTTTATGCTCTTTTCACTAGGACTACGGGGGGAGCCTCAAGGTCCCATGGTACCCGCTGGTTTCCCGCCTCCTGCGGGAAGCGACATTGCTTTACACAAAGGGAGTTGCTGCAAATGCAGCTTCCTGCGTGTGAGAGCAATCATTTCATCTCTGTCCCTGCCTGCATGTCTGCAGGCAGGTAAAGAAATGAAACCTCCGCTTTTAGTGGGCAGGAGCACTTTGACAGCTCCTGCTCCCTGGAAGTGGTGTGTTTCCTTTTGCTTGGTGGGATGGTGGTCATCCTGGGACATAGCAGGAATTGGCCATAGGAGGTGTGGTCACCAGGGCTATGTTCTGTTCCAAGAGGAGGCCATGTAGCCCTCTCCTTCTGCTTGCATGGGCTTCTCGAAGAAGGTGATGGTCCCCAGGACCACAAATGGTCTTGGGGGTGGCCAACCAGCCCCTCTCATTTAAAATAAAATAACTCAGGGCAGTTGGTGGTCCATGGGATGGGGGGAATCCTTGCAAACCCCAGGTCCATATCTAACTTAGCCCCTGGGTGGTGGTAGTCCCAGGGCCTCGGGGAGGGTCGGCATTCCCCCTAGTCATTTTATTTAGAGCTTGAGGAGGTGGTGTTCCCAGGGGCTTGGGCAGTCTGTCATGCCCCCATTTTTTGTTTTTATACCTGGGGAGGTGGTGATCCAAGGGGCTTGGGGGGTCCACATGCCTCTCTCAATCAATTTATTTATAGTGCCAGGGAAGTTGTTGTCCCGAGGGCTCTGGGGGTATCGAGCACCCCCAGTTTTATTACAAATAAGACCCATGGAGGTGGTGGTCCACAGGGCATATATTAGGCCCATGAAGGAACCTTGTGCACCCACCTCCTTAAAAAAAAGCCTGCATGCCCACAGGAGCTCATACATCTGGAGACCATAATGTAAAGAAGCGTAAGAGACCGTACTTTAAAAAAAAATGCCACACACACAGATTCATCCCTTTCCCTGGCAATTTCTTTTTAAGTAGGTACATTTTACCTCGCCGATGCGACAGGTGGACCACAGATTGGAGCTCATGTTATTCCTACTTGCTCACTTTGCCACTGGATTCAAGCTAGCCTGGCTGATGAGGGGTGTTACCCAAAACCGGTCCCAGGATACTTGTTTCCAGTTCAGGGAAGACCTGTCTTTGCAGTTCCGGCTGGACTGTTCCTATAAGGCACATGGTGAAGACTGGTTTGAGTAAAGCTGGGTCTGAACTGAGGTGGCAAAGTTAGCTAAAGAACGATGATGGATTCAACCCAGATCAGTAACCGAGGGTGAGTATCTGAAAAGTTTTAGCACTCCGTCCATCATCTCCTTGTATTTGCTTTGTTCATCCTAATTTGGCAGGGTATGCCCAGACGTGGGTCCCTTGCTCACTTTACCACTGGATTCAAGCCAGCCTGACTAATGAGGGGTGTTAGCCCAAAAACGGTCCTAGGATGCTTGTTTCTAGTCCAGGGAAGACGTGGCTGGACTGTTCCGATGTGGTACAGGGTAAAGACTGATCTGCATGTAGCTGGATCTGAACTGAGGTGGCGTAGTGAGCTAAAGAACGATGATGTGTTCAACCCAGATCTGTGACTGAAGGTGAGTGTCTGAAAAGTGTCTGAAAAGTTTCAGCACTCTGTCCATCATCCCCTTGTGTTTGCGTTATTCCTACCCTGCCCCATTTTCTTTTTTTAAATGTATTTTTTGTGAGACTCAGCTGAAGCCGAGTCCCAAGATGGCTGCCAACACTTCCTAGGTGAAGTGTTAGCAGCCAATCAGATTTGAGCAGGGGGACTCTAGGATTCTCTGAGAAACCGTATCCCTATATATACAAATTAATTATTTTCTTAAAAATATATGAAACTTCTTGATGGAATTAAACCAAGTAACAAATAGCACTCTTTCCTGACAAAGAGCAAGCTTTCTGCCAAATTTTAAGATATTCCGTCCAGTGGTTTGGGCTGTAGTCATGTTAAAAATCCCTATGGGAATTAACATTAGAAAAAACTTTTATTGACCACCCCTTTTTTCTCAGCAACTGCTTGACGGATCACTCCAAAACCTTCCATGCACCACAAAATTCACCAGTGCACTTTTTTTCTGAAAATTTCAGGAAGATTCGTCAAACAGCATAGGCAAGTCAAAAAACACTTTTCCTATGAAAACATTTTTCTAACTGTAACTATCTACTGTTAACCACCAGTAGGTATTATAAGAAATTACCTACTAGTGGTCACTATTAGGTAGTTGTAGTTAGGACAATGTTACAATAGAAATAGCATTTCTGACTTGCCAATTACTTTGGTGCTTTTTGACAAATCTTCACAAAACGTTTCCAAACAAATGGTCTGGTGATTCTTGCTGCACATGGAAATTTTTGGAGCGATGTGCAAAGCTAGGGCTGAGAATATTGGGGTTGAAAAAAGGGTGCCTTTGCAATCTTAATTCCCATAAGATCTTTCCACACGACTACAGCCCAAACATCATGGTGTAATTAAACCAAATATGGTAGAAAGGTGGATTTGGTTACACAGATTGTGCTTTTTGATGTTTAGTGTAAATTCATTTAGTAGTTTTTTTAAAAATTGGGGAAGAAAAATGTTGTGATATCTGTTTCCGAGGATATTTCGTGGTGACGATTAATCGCGATGATGTGAGCCAAAAGGAATGCTGTGATTGGCTTGCCGCAACCTGAAGAGAAAGTTGCTGCCACCATTTTTTTGTATAAGGGAAAGGTTGTAATTGCTTAAAATTTGTGTGAAAGGTGATATAGGATCTGGGTGGTGGTACTCTGACCCCATGTTTGACAAATTGGGGCGTTAATCACACAAGTTATGGGTCAACATTTTTTTTTTTACCCCGTATGACATTCGTGAAGATGCTGTTACTGTCAGCACTGCCCCCCCGTGTAACCTTGTGGGGAGTTTTCGATTATTGGGGAGATTGCGAAAATTATGAAAAAATAAAAAATATATTCACATACTATGACATTGACACACCCACTATGAGGCCCACTCAGACACTGATGTACCTAATTAGAGACTCACTCAGATACATACTGACAGACCTACTGAGATACTGTTATATCTATTCCGAGACACAGTCAAGTGCTGAGACACTCATTTGCAGACCGACTCAAACACTAATGCACCCAGTCACATACACACTGAGAGACACAGAGATCCACTTACCGACCCACTCAGAGACTGATACACCCAGTAACAGATGCACTCAGTAACAGATGCACTCAGAGACTCATATATATACAGTTATAGTCCCACTTAGACAGTGGTGGATCCACTCATGGCCCTAATGAGAGACCAAAAAACAAACAAAATGGGGTGGAGGGTCTAAGGAAACGTTTAAAGACCAGGGGTGGATATATTCCTCTATAATGATTCGCAAAACACTAAAAAAATCCACTGGGCTAATGTGTCCAGACAACCCTAGAAACAGTAGACCTATGTCTCAAGGATCTCATAATCAGAGGACCAACAGGGAAGACAGGTGATCTTTTTTAAGGAAAATCCTAAAAGGCGGGTGGATTCTCATCGCTCACCAAGGTGACAAGCTTTATCATTTGGGATCTCATCCTAGTTACACATTAATGTAACCAAGGGCTGCAACCTTCTTTCTACTAGAAGGGAGCTTGTTGATGTTTTCTAATATGATCTATGAGATGAAGCCTTACAGGATCCAACAAATGTGAAAGAAGCTTTGGAGTGAAGGGTGTAGTTCAAACAAGGGGTAAAAGTGCAATTAAAATTAGATGTCACAAGAAAAAGTTTAATGAGTATCTTCTGATATCCAAACTAAAAACAGTGCAAAAGCAGTTTTAACAAAATACCTGCAAGAAAGTTGGGTCTACATGTTTCAGCCAACTGGATTTTAGATAATCCAAGGCCTACCTCAGGACCAATATATATTCTATTGCTACTGTATGGTGAAAAAAAAAAGTGGCTATGCAAAACAAGGTTGGAACCTATACAACCAGGAGGGAGTGAGGGTGGGGCAAAAGTTAAAAATATTTCCTGTTTGGTAGAAAGACATACTCTGAAATCTGTTTTTGGATGGGAAACTTTGATTTTCGAAGAACTTAGGAAGAAACGATATAGAAGGTTAGACAGATGTGTTGGGAATAATATGGACTACAGCCGCTATGCTTTAATTTGGAATACATAACATTAAATGTCTGGCATGGAACGTCTCAGGCTTGAACAACAAATGCAAAAGATGCTTAGTCGCAGAGGAGCTACAACTCTATAACCCTCACCTAGTTTTTTTGTCAGAAACACACATCGTAAACAAAGACAAAACATTGCTGAACCAACTGGGTATGGAGATCATAGTTGGCTCAGCCGCAGACTCACCAATAAGGGGGGTGGCTATTTTAAAGGATAAGAGATTCAAAACTGAAACAATCAAAACAATACACGATAAAAGGGGTAGGTGGGCAATTGCTCAACTAATCATTGATGATAAGAAATTCGTGGTATGTGTGATATACGGTCCTAACAAGGACGAGCCTAAGGTATTTGATCAGCTAAATATAGCCTTGCTAGATTGGGATGGGGAATTAATCATTATGGGAGATTTTAATTGCATTATGAACTGTCAAAGAGATAATACCCAACCATGCAATAACAAACGTATGTCTAGAACCAGAGCTTCAATTCAAGACCTATGTAAGATGCATGGTCTTAAAGATATGTGGAGGTGCTTATATCCAGACGCTCCTGGTTACACATACTATTCTGTGCCACACTAGCTATGTACTCGTCTAGATATGGCTCTTGTATCAGACCTCTTGCTGAGCACTGCATCAATAACAATCTTTCCTCGTATAACATCTGATCATAATCCCATTATTGCAGATATTACTATCACTTTGGCTAGCAAACCCCCTAGACCTTTCACGTTTCCCAGGAAATTAATATCTGACCAGGTCTACATTACACAGTTAAAACATCATATAACTGAATTTACAGAGTTTAATAGAAATACTGCACCGTGTCTAATAGTGTGGGATACATGTAAAGCAAGCATCCGGGTGTTTACGCAATCTTGCGTCTTGAAACAAAATTCTGAAAGACGTAAGAATGATGAGGCCTTGTTGACTGATATTGCAGGTGAAGAGATGCGATTGGCTCTGGCTCTGCGAGATAATTTACCCACGATCTTTGCACAGCTTAGCCAACTAAAATGTAAGACTAAAGAGAAACTACTTAAAACAAATAGTGCTCAGATACATAAATATAAATTCATCAACTACGGGGGTGGAGATAAAATAGGCAAAATTTTTGCATTTAAGGTTGCAGAAGTTAGGGCAGACTCCACGATTACTCAAATAACAGGCCTTGATAATAAGAAATACACCCAACCAATCCATATCGTCCAACAATTTGACAAATACTATGAATCTCTTTATACTCCTGAAGACATGCCGAACAGTCTTGTAATCGATGAATATCTAAGGGAGAATCATACTAATCAGCTAATGGCGGCAGAAATCGCTTCTCTTGCAACTGGGATAACTAAAAATGAACTTAATTTAGCTATATCATCACTGCCTTCAGGGAAAGCCACAGGGGAAGACACTATTCCACTAGAAATTTATAAATTATGCTCAGACGAACTAACACCTCTTCTTTTAGAAATCATATTACACATTGGGATAACAGGTTCGGCCCCTAACTCATGGAACAAAGCTAAAATAATATTTTTTCACAAAAAGGGAAAACCCAAAGAAGAGATGGGGTCATACAGACCCATATCTTTGATCAATACATATGCTAAAATTTATGCAAAATGCTTGGCCAATAGACTTGCTCCATTAATGCCGAGAATTATAAATAAACAACAACATGGGTTTATAACAGGGAGGGACACGTCGGCACATGTTAATACCGCAATTACAGCATTTGATATAGCAGAGGTAGAAAACACCCCACTGGCTATGATTATGCTCGACGCCGAAAAGGCATTTGATCGGGTGGGGTGGGGCTATCTCTGGCAGACACTGGGATCTATGGGTTTTGAAGGGCAATTTCTAAATGGAGTTCGGGCGCTCTATGAAAAACCAACAGCGCACATTAGCTATGGAGGGCTTATCTCGACATGTTTCCCAATTCTGAGGGGCACTCGTCAAGGGTGTCCTTTGTCTCCATTATTATTTGCTTTATCACTTGAACCTTTTTTAAAAGCTTTGGATGCCCAACCTAAAATAACTCCATTTTTGACTGGCCCCCATACTCTACAAAATTACTGCATATGCAGATGACATTGCCATTTATTCCTCTGAAATAGCCGAGACTTTAAAAGCCATCAATCTCGAAGCACTAAACTTCGGCAAAGTATCAGGTTACAAATTAAATACACATAAAACTCAAATAATAACTAATTTTAAACCCCCAACACCAGTTCCTGAAATCTGCAAGGCTGCGACTTATCTCGGAGTCAAAATCATATCAAATATCAAAGAACTTAACAACATCAACTATAATGAGCTGACTAAAACAACCACTGCGACACTAAAAAAATGGCATCAACTCCCATTAAACTTAATAGGCAGAATAAACCTGATCAAAATGAAAATTATACCAAAATACCTATATTTGTTTAGGTCAATTCCCTTGGCACTGAATAGGCTTTTTCTCAAGCAACTAGATAGTATATTTGAAAACTTTATATGGGGATACAAGAAAGCTAGGAGGTCATTAAAACTACTGAAAAATCAGACTGACTTAGGCAGTCTCAACGTCCCAGACTTAAAATTATATTTCTGGGCTTCATTCGTTAAACGGCTACGATCATTTTTAAATAATGACAACACACTTTACTACCACCAATTATTGTTAAAGAATGACTCGAACCAATTCCTATATCGCATAACCGACCCAAATTACTACAAACGAGTTAAATTTAAGACGGCGCGAGACATAATTAGAGTTTGGAAAGACATTCTCGCTTATTGTAAAACCACCATCTTCCATTCCCAGCTTAGATTATGGGATAACCTAGGGCTGCCGGACATATTTAGGGATGGTTTAACACGTGGATGACAACTGAAAGGCATAACATGTCTTGGTGATCTGTATAATTCTTTAGGTATGTTAGATTTTTCCACCCTTAAGTGCTTATATGGTTTGTCAGAAATACATGGATTTAAATACATACAAATACACGACTTCTTGGTGCGCAAAAATAAAATCAATAGTGTATCCAGCGGGGGCATATGGGACTGCATAATGCGTGGATGACAACTGAAAGGCATAACATGTCTTGGTGATCTGTATAATTCTTTAGGTATGTTAGATTTTTCCACCCTTAAGTGCTTATATGGTTTGTCGGAAATACATAGATTTAAATACATACAAATACACGACTTCTTGGTGCGCAAAAATAAAATCAATAGTGTATCCAGCGGGGGCATATGGGACTGCATAAACTCTAGGAAAGAGAAGGCAATTATTAATTTGGCTTACAAATGCTTTATAAGCTTTAGCTCCGACGATAGAGAGTCAATCGCCAATAAATGGAACCTGAAACTTGGAACAAGTATTACAGGGAAACAAATAATCGAATCCTATACTAATATACACAACTCTGTTCGATCGTCCAGTCTCAGACTTCAACAATATAGAACTACCTATCTACTCTATTATACGCCAGAAAAGATCTCGAAATGGTCCAGTAGTAACATCCAAGGTGATAAGACCAAGTGTCCGAAATGTGCGGCATACGCGGCGGATCTAGCGCATATGCTGTTCTCATGCCCAATGCTCGGGAAATATTGAGAGGAGGTGGGAAAAATCCTAAATACAAAAAATATCCTAAGCTCCTCTATAACGGCGCCTATGGTGCTACTTGGTAAACATACAATAAAACCACCACGCCCATTACTGGCAGCGATATTAATTGCATGCACTAGATTAATCTTGGCAAGGGCCTGGATCAACAGCAATACACCAAAAGCTATAGAATGGTGGTACTTAGTTACAGAAATTAAAATAATGGAGAAGACTCTAGCGGAACTAAGAGGTATACGCTCATTAAAACAATTTGAGAAAATTTGGGGGGATCTGGAATGAATGCAATCAAAGGAATTATCAGGTTTCGAGAAAGGGAAAATTACTGTTAGAATAGAATTTTTGTCTTACTGTACACTCTGTCGGCTTATACTAACCTTTTTATCCGTCTACTAACATCTGGACTATATTGGAACCAGGCGGTAAAATGTTTTGGGCAAGGGTTTTATATTTTATTCTTATGTAAAAACAAACATTAACTCCAATGTAAGATGTATGCTAAACCAAGTTTACTAATTACAATGTGTAACATTTGTTTTTCTCCATTTAGTATATATTATTGTCTTATACCAACTGGAAATAAAAAAAATAAAAAAAATAAAAAAGGAACCTATACAACCAAGTAACCTGAATGTCAGGCGTGGAAATCATCCATAAATACCCAGATGCTGATGGCACCTAAAAACAAAATGTCAATGAGAAAACTCACAACTCAGATCTAGTGTAATATGGATAGTAATGTATCTAGAGTGATGGTTATAATAATTATTTTATTTAGTTATACATTTTGATTGTACTGTTGGCTATTGAATGGCTGCTTTCGTTTTGCGTTTTTGCGACGTCTTCATGACTATTATGATGTTGCTGAAGATTTAAACAAAATTGGGGAAAAAGATATTTATAATGACAACTAGCAATATGTTGGGAACTAGGGTGGCTCGGACAAGAGCCTTTGTGTTTATGGTGTGTATATTACAGCTGCACATAAGATAGGATGCAGAATTTCAGGTTAAAATATATTAATAACCTAAAAACAAATCAGAGGCCCACATTCATACAGATGGATGAAATAGTAAGTTGTAGCATAGCTATAATCAACAATATCCAATTTTTGAATGAAAAAATAATACAAAATGTAAGAAATGAAGTAGAAAATATACATTACAGGACGTTACACTTAGAGCATATTATTTTTAAACTTTACAAATAAACACACAAAAATCAAAGATTTCAGCAATGTGAAACTTAAAAAAAATATGATTTAAAAAAACCTTACAAATTCACTGTTAAAACTAAAGGTTACAGGGAGTTTATAGTTATGAAATAGATTTTAAAAATGTAGGCTATCTCCTAGAAAACTAAAGACTACAGGAACGTTATATTTATGAAATAGGATTAAAAGAACCTTGCATAGAGAGAAGCTGTCACCCACCTCAGGGAAGTATTGGAAATAGGTCACAGGCACACCTTACAAAGTTAAGAGCAGAAAGAGCAACTTCCTAAAACTAGCATTTCTAGAATAGAAATGTAAAATACGACTTTACCACAAAAGAGGATTTATCATTATCATTCCAAATATATGAAACAGGAATTAGCTACTCCTTTCTAATCAGGCATTAAAGCTTTAAACTGTTTTAAGGAATTCCCAATTTTAGCCTGAGAGAGGAGTACACCTCACAGTAGTGAAAAATGTATTTGGCAGGTTTGACAGGACATGTTCAACATTTTACCTACACAGCACCCTGACCTCACGGCGGCCCAGACCTACCTTAAGGGTGACCTATGTGTAATATAAGGGGAGTTTAAGGCTTAGCAAGGGGTTTTAAATGCCAAGTCAAAATGGTAATGAACTGCCCACACAGGTCTTGTAATGGTAGGCCTCAGGCAAGTTGGAAAGGCTACTTGTGTGGGTAGCACAAGCAGTTCTACAGGCCAACTGGTAACATTTAGATTACATCCCGTGGGTATAAGGTACACCACTTTACAAATGACCTAACAGTAAACTAAATAAGCCAATCAAGTATTTATAAATGTCACCATGTTTAGAGGAGAAGCACATGCACTTTAGCCATAGTCAGCACTGGTAAAATACTCAGAGTCCTAAAGTCCACAAAAAGATACAGCAGAAAGTGAATTTATCGATTAATTGAAATCATTACAGTAAAAAGCAAGAGCATTGTTAAATAAATAATTAGAATAGGCAGTTACCCCACCCCCTACACCCTACCCTTCCCTTTAATGTCCTGACTTTATGTACAGCTGTTGGACTTTTAGCACCTTGTGCAGTCCTCAGCGTTACATTATTTCCTTTTTGATTGAAAACAAATAAATACTGGGACTTTGTGAGTTACGGTTAAAAAGTCTGAACCCTTTGGTGCCTGTGGGGCCCACCCTACATCCTTTAACATGATATGGCATATCTGTTACAGGAGTGGGATTACATTCTGGTACCTCATTTAAGGCGACCCTGATCAGATACGTAAATTTTCCCAGTCTTGCTAAGTTCATTGTCTTTGTTTTTTACAGAAGCATATGGTAGATGCCTCTCTACAGGACTTTGTCCCATTAGCAATGCATATAAGGCGGAAAAAAGCACCAACGTTCATTATTCAGTTTGGGCAACAGCACAGGGTGCATCCAGGATTCCTTCCTGAAGGAACACAGCCTGCACTGAGTATTTTTGCCCTTGCTGCCAATGCTAGGTTAGAATCAGTGAAACGTATGATTTGTTCAATGACTCTAGGATAGGACTTGAGCGGAGGACTTTGGTGTCTTGAGCGAAGGATGTTTTCTGGACATGTTTGTTTACTGATTTCTTCCGGGCGGAGAGGGGAATTTCTGAAAGTCATAAGGTTTCTGCCTCAATCTTCAGTGAGTTTATAGCATGGCCAATGCTGGTACACCAGGCTCTCCCTACCTCTTTGAAGGCAAATCTCAGTTGATATCTTAGTGAATCAACTGGAACCCTCAAAATCTTTAGGTAAAGCTTTCTCAGATCCCCTTTGCACATCAAGTCCTGCCTCCCAAGGCCGTGCTCCAATCTCAGACTGGATTTCCTGGCTGACTGGGATTAGCAGCACTGATTTGTATGCTTTAGCATAGACTGTATTTGAAAATCATCCAGCAATCCAGGGAAGGCCAGGTGTCTGTAGCTGATGGCTGGTAGCAGTTTTGCTTTTAGGATGGACAGTATAAGACCATCTGAGGGGCTTAGCAAATCTTGGCTCAGTTTTCTTAGCTGGTGGATGCATTATTGGCCTTAGAGGTCTGATGTTTCCGATGGATGATTATATTGGCCCGTCCTGAGAGCCAGACCCCAAGGTTATGAGATGGCACTGTGACAATATGCTGATCACCCAAGAGCCATTGTGCTTGCCTTTTGAGAGGATGTCTTCCGAAGATGATTACCTTAGTATTCCCAAGGTTGTCATCAAATAGTTGGACTTGTTAAAGCGATCCAGCACAAGCAGAGTTCCGTGGAGGCACACTTTGGTGTGGTCCATTATTACTGTATCATATGAGTATTGTAGTACCAGCAGACTCACACTTCCCAGCCTAGGAGTACTAAGTTGTCTCCTTGCAGGGCAGCCCCCAGGACTGTGGTGTATAAATTGAAGAGGAGGGGCACCAACACACAGCCCTGTTTGGGTCTTTGTTTGTAGCACTTTTAGAGATCACTGTGTTAGCTTTTGTTTTGACCCACAACCAGGTATCCTCATACAGCAATCTCATTGCATTCATTAATTTCGGATGGAAATCTAATTTCCACGATAATCTTCCATGATCCACTTTCTCGAATGCTGTGCTGTAATCGATGAATCAGCAGAACAATGGGAGGCTCTTCTTCTACACTACCTGTGCTGATAGATGAGCTAACGCAATATTGTTATTGTTAGATTTAGGGGTCCCTAGTTGGCAGAGGTAGGGACCTTTGACCAAATAGGGACCCTTGCGCCTAGTCAGAGTAAGGGGGTACACTCCTAAAATAACCCCTGCTCACCCCCTTGGTAGCTTAGTACAAGCAGGCAGGCTTATCTCAGAGGCAGCGTGTAAAGCATCTGTGAACACATCAAGTAACCCAGTGACAACAGTACATATGGACACCACAAAAGTTTCAGTATAACAATAAGTATTTTTATGTAGAAGTAACACAAGGCCACAAACGACAAAAATCCACAATACTGTACTTTAAAAATGGTTGAAATAGCTTAGTTCTCTTAAGATGTAAAATGCTAAACTTTGAGTTCAATGTAACTTTGAATGAGTAACTATACAATGAAAGTGTTGCAGGGAAGGTGATGCAGCAGTTCCTTAAGCGCAAGAATGGTGATGCGTCAGGTCCCTACGGATGCGTAGGGGATGCGATGGTTCTTCTCGGCGTAGGGAGGTGATGTGTTGGTTTCTTACTGCACTTCTGTGGCGATGCGACCAGCAGCGCCGTGATGCGATGAAGATCCGGTGCAATGAAACAAAAATGGCGTCTTCTTCTAGATGCGACACAATGTGTGCACACACGACGGTCGTGCGGCGACTCAATGATTCCTCTGAGCCGCACAGACCCTGCGACACACTTCTCCGGAGATGCGACGGCGACACTCTTCTCCGGTTATCCAGCGATGCAAGTGCCTTCTGCGAGGCGAAGCAACAGTGGCATCGGCGACACCGTTCTTCAGTGATGCGATGACAGCGGTGACATGCTTCTTCTTCATGAGGCGCATTTCCAGCTCCTTGTGAAACGCAGTCCCTTAGAAAGCCCAACACAACTGCAGGCAATTCCAAAGAACTCTTGGTGAGCTGGTGGGAGAAGTCTGTTGTCCCTGAGACTTCAGCAGGAGGCAAGCTCTATCTCAAGCCCTTGGAGATCCTTCACAGGTTGAATAAAAGTAGCACAAAGTCTTTTCTCCTTTATTTGGCAGTGAGGCAACCACTGCAGGCCAATACTACAGACAGCACTCAGCTTAGGAATAGTCTCTTCCTCAGTTTCTCTGGTTCCTCTCCTCTCCTCAGCAAAGGTTTCTTCTTGTTTCCCAAAAGTGATATAAAGTTCTGGGGTCTGAGTCCCCTCTTTTACACTCATTTTCCATTTGTTCTCTGAAGGCAGAGAGGCCTTTGCCTAGTCCAAACCAGATCTGGTCAGTCCTAGAGTACTTTGTTGACAAGACTCCTTCTTTCCTTTCACAGTGTAGACCATGGACATCAGACACACCACAGGAGGTGGAGCCAGCATTGTGGACGGAAGGCACAGCCCTCTTCAGGTCCCAGGTGCAACTCCTCCCTCCCATCTGCATGCAGTTCTCTCTGTTCAGCCCTTTGGTGACTCACCCTGTCTCCTGGAATCCCCCAGCCACTGTCACTCAAGCTCCAGACAAGGAATACACAACCTAGCAGAGGCAGGCTTGGCTTGTTAGGCAAGAACATACCTACCTTATAAACATGGTATTTTCAAACACAGAATGTTAAAACCAACTTCACTAAACGATGCATTTTATCATTCTGAGTTCAGGAATACAAAACTTGAATTTCTACCTAGTTCTCTGAGTCAGTTAGTATTATAAGATGTAATAATCAAACTGCCCATTCTGACTTATGCGGAACAGTAGCCTTGCAATAGTGAAAATGAAAATGACGGTAATTCACTATTAGGACATGCTACACACACCAGGGCATGTCCTACCTTTTACCTACAATGCACCGTGTCCTTGGGCCTACCATAGGGGTTACTAATATGCAGAAAAGGGAAGTTTTAGGGACAGGCAATTGGGTGCACTTGCCCAGTCAACATGGCAGTACCAGACTGTACACAGGCTCTGCAATGGCAGACCCGAGGCACACTTTTACAGGCTTTTGAAAACAACATCGGTCCTGTGCAAGAAAGAATCATGTAAATGAATACAGACACAGTGGATTCTGTATTAAAGTGACTTGTCCAGCCGGACAGTGGTCAGCAAGTATATTTACAATATAAAGCAAAATACACAGAGAATATCCTTCGACACTCTCACAATGTGGAGCACAAGCCTGTACCTCAATTACACAAAAACACTTTAGTACATTCAAAGTGAGACAGAAAGAGCTTTTTAGGCAAAAAAAGCTTTGGTTGTTCATTAAATCTCTATGTGCACATATATTCAAAAATGCACCATTACATCAGCACAGTACATGGTTTATACACTGTATATGGCACACGAATTGGTCGACGCCGTTTCGATCCCACATTTAGATGGCTGGGATCATCATCAGGACATTTCATAAATGCCTAATAGTTATAAGCCTCATGAACCATTGAAATCATGGTTGGTGAGCCCGGGTTGAATTACCGGTTTCGAGGGGTCACCAAGAATCGTGACCAGTCATGGCGATCGTTATTACGATTGTGGTGTAGGATGGGACAAGTACCGGATCAGTCGGTATCGGGTCCTGGCCGTCAGTGCGTCTCGTGGTTACTTTTACAGGCAGCTTTTGTGGGTGGCACAACCAGTGCTGCAAGCCCACCAGCAGTATTTGGTTTACAAGCCATGGGCACACTCAGTGCACTGTACTAGGGTCTGACAAGTAAACTAAAGGAGCCAATCATGGAGTCACTAATCCATATATCAATTTACCATAGGGAGCACTTGCGCTGTGGCACTGGACAGCAGTGGCACAGTGCCCAAAGCATCTATAACCAGCAACAACTCACAAGGCAACAGCAAACAATGGAAAGGAGACCCACGCCAAGGTGTCAGGTCTAACAGTTATCCAAAGTTGACAACTGTGAGCTGAAGCCTGACTGATAGAAAGGAATGATGCCTTTTTGTTGTGCCCAAGACTCCAGTTGCTTCAGGAGAAGTCAAGCATAAGCCTTTGCTTCAAGATCAAAAAGGGCTATAAGCCTGTAATTTGATGGCTTCAGGCGATAGCTTTTTTGAAGATGGGGACAAGTATGGAACCCTCCAGGAATCTAATGTCCTTGCTGAAGAAAAGATGGTATTAAAAAGTGGGGTTAGGATTGCTGTACAAAATTCTGGCGCTATTTGAATACCTGTGCTGGTAACCCATTTGGCCATGGTGCTCTGTCGTTCCTCATTTTCTTGAAGGTTGTGGTAACCATGTCAGTATTTATTATACCTGGTGTCTGCAGAGCCCCTCTTTCAAGGTGATCAGATCTGAGGGACCTTTGTCAAAGGGGATGCTCAAGTCATGAACATTTGTATTATTTGTATTTGAGGAAGAAGGCAAAACACAGGGTCATCCTTCAGAGAGGACTGTTTAAGTATATGGGTGTATATGAGTGTATACATATATGTGTGTGAATTTATATGTATGTAAATATACATATAAATCAATATGTTCATGTGATCAAGGCTGCATGTCTGGCAGCCAAAACGCGTCATTTACACATCTGATGCCGTGATTAAACATCCTTAAGCACTAAGTCTTGCCTGTGGAGTCTGTTTCCTGGTACAGTGCCGCTGTGAAGGTTGGTCGCACTGCTGGGACTTTCATGGGTTATATCTATATATATATATATATATATATATATATATATATACCTACTACTCATTTTCAATGTATCCATACCTCTCTTGAACTCCTCTTACTCCCTCTTTCTCTCCAAACCTGTCTTCTCACTAAGACAATATGGGTACTATACCTTTATGCGATTTATTCGCGTGTCTTCTGAGGTTTAAATTCATTGAATATTTGCACAAACTTAAAACCAAACGTTTGGGATATGTGCATTATTTGAATTTTCTTTATATATGATTTTAAGAAACTGCACTTTTAAAAGTTTCCGTGTGGTGTTTGTAAACACGGATACTTTCTTCCCTTTCTATTATTTTGATCACTATATAAACAAGGTTGAAAAAAATGGTGGTCATGTGACCAAGAGCCCGTGAGCTCGAAACGCGTCTGTTTATGCCCTAAATAAACAAACTTTACGGTACCTGGTGGTGTGGCTTGTCGTCCTTTTTCCTGATCTGAAGAGGAATCCGTGGATATATATGTGGAGTTCGACTTTTCTGATATATATATATATATATATATAAATATATATATATATCAGAAAAGTCGGACTCCACATATATATATATATCTGATATATATATATATATATCAGAAAAGTCGAACTCCACAACGTTGTTAAAAGACGACTGTGGACCCAAAATCAAGGTGCAATTTTGTTTATTGAGTGCTCAAACCACCGCACCTAGCCATAAAATATATATATCCACGCTCAAACACACAGGGTGTAAAGCACTCACGGGGACACGGGTTCGCTTGCAGACATTTCTTTATAAGACGTGTTTCAGCGCAAAGCCTTCATCAGTTACAAGAAATGCTTGTGTGAAAACAGTCTGCTCATTGCTTGAATAACAATGTCCTTAATCCATATTGGCCCAATGGCGTGTTTGCTTGCACTTCTCCTCGCTGATGCCTCGTTCTCTGTGCCACGCCCCCTTGGTCCCTGGAGGCACGTCCCAGGTCCCCCTCGCCAACTGCTGTTACCGTGATGTAACCAGAGGTGTCGATCATATAGGTCGGCGTCCTCGGGCTTGCATAGCTCGCGTCCAGGTAGGTCGTTGGTACACTACCATATATATATATATATATGTATATATTTATATGGGTGTATATATATTTATATATATATATATTACCTACTGGCGGTCGCCAGTAGGTATATATAGTTAGGATTTTTTCTCTATGGGATTTTTGAAAATTCTATGTCTAATAACTTTGGCGTTTGTGGACGGAATTGGCTGAAATTTTCAGGAAAATGGAACATTTTGTTTCTGAGCAGCCCCTGACAATTTGGGGGGGTTTCATCAAGGGGGGGCCGAGAAAAAAGGGGGGTCCCAAAACGCGTTTTTCCCATGTTAATTTCCATAGGGCGGTTGGCCTCACTTTTAGCTCGAACGGCTGAATGGATTTGCACGAAACTTGGCAAAATTGTAGGGACTGTTAGCCCAATGTGCCTTTGCTAGGTCTCAATATATGTGCTCCAGTGGATTTTGAGAAATTTAGGTTCAAAAAAAGATATATATCTGGGCGGAGCCTAACCACACATCTGATCTGATTGGCTGTCAGCACTTCATCCAAGAAGTGTTGGCACCCATCTTGGGACCAATATACATGATAGCACCTCATTAAAAAGCATTGTAGTTAATAGAGGGTTTTAGGACTTTAGTTACATTATAAATCATTTGTTGATGGTACCATACTCGTTTTAGGAATTGTGGTGGGTTCTAAGGTGATTTTACCATGTGAAAAAACCTTCTGCTGTGATATCATGAATATTGTTTGAAAGAAAACTAATATCTCATGATTTTCCCACAGTGGTTTGGAAGGGGATCTATAAGCTAAACTGAAAGCATATTTTCTGTAAATTCACATTATCTTTCTCAGTCATGTGAAAATGAAGTCTGACATTCTCAGTAAAACATGTACATCCAACAAGGACAGAGACTGTCAGTTGATTCCTTTGTTTTCTACTGCAGCCTCCTAGAGTGTTCTAAAGAACAACTAGAGCGCTAACAGTCCTACTTATTACAAAGGTATGGCACACCTGAAGCCATCTTGATTGGAATAAAGTGGTAACTCTTAAAACATTTAATTTAAAAAGAAACAACATGAGGGGGTATATTTTGCCATAGAAAGTATGATTAGTGCTGCAGAATGAAAAATTAGGGCACATTTTGAGTGACTTCTCAAATCCTTTTCTATTTCATTAAAAGATTCTGACATGCAGTCTCCCAAAATGGCCACCAGAGACAAAAGAGCCCAAATGTAGCCCAAATATCACCCAGATGTAGCCCAAGTATAGCCCAATGACAGAATGTCCCAGAGTGTTCTAAAGAACAACTAGAGCGCTAACAGTCTTACTTATGACAAAAGTATGGCACACCAGAAGCCATCTTGATTGGAATGAAGTGGTAAGTCTGAAAACACTCAATTTAAAAAGGAACAACATGAGGGGGTATATTTTGCCATATGAATTATGATTAGTGCTGCAGAAAGAAAAATTAGGGCACATTTTGAGTGACTTCTCAAACCCTCTTCGATTTCATTAAAAAATTCTGACATACAGTCTCCCAAGATGGCCACCAGAGACAAAAGAGCCTAAATGTAGCCCAAATATCACCCAGATGTACCCCAAGTATAGCCCAATGACAGAATGTCCCAGGGTGTTCTAAAGAACAACTAGAGCGCTAACAGTCTTACTTATGACAAAAGTATGGCACACCAGAAGCCATCTTGATTGGAATGAAGTGGTAAGTCTGAAAACACTCAATTTAAAAAGGAACAACATGAGGGGGTTAATTTTGCCATAGAAAGTATGATTAGTGCTTCAGAAAGAAAAATTAGGGATCATTTTGAGTGACTTCTCAAATCCTCTTCTATTTCATTAAAAAAATTCTGACATGCAGACTGAAACATGCACTTTGAATACCAGCAGCAGACGTCCCTAGTGAGCAGTAGCTTTACTACAGTGATCTAATGTGCAATTAGAGTGCTAACATTCAGAATTTATGGCAAATGTGTGACACATCTGAATGCCTTCTTGATGGAACCAAAGTAAACAAGCATTGAAAATGCAATAGATCTCGCCCTCGTTTAAATTAAAGCCATTCTGTTTGTAATGAGGTGGCTTTTTAGCTTTGCTTTTATTAGTGTTTTTTCAACTTTCATGTAAATAACATGCATCTGTATGCATATAAGTATATGTATGCATGCATTTATGTTTGTATTTATATAGATATACAGATGATATATGTTTATATATGTATGTATATATATATTCACTGAAAAAAACATAGGTTTCACACCAGTTATAGTTAGCTGGAAATTTTACTGATATAAAACCATTGAAATTCCCACGTTATAGTTAGATGGACTCACTATAACTTGCGCGTGCAATGCACTGCTGATGACGTCACATATTACATCACTCATGACATGGTCAGTGACATCACTCATATCATCACTGATGACACCATCCAGTGAATGTGTGTCTTTCTGAAAAATAAATATATTTTATATATGTATATGTAAAAGTTGATGGAAGAATAAATGTTTAAATAAGTGTCTAAATGGATGGTTTTTAAAAATTGATTGGTTAACTGGCTTATTAAGACATCATCAGCAGTGCATTGCACGCGCAAGTTATAGTGAGTCCATCTAACTATAACGTGGGAATTTCAATGGTTTTATATCAGTAAAATTTCCAGCTAACTATAACTGGTGTGAAACCTATGGTTTTTTCAGTGAATTTAATAGGTTTTTTAAATGCTAATTCCTAACTATAACTGGTGTGAAACCTATGGTTTTTTCAGTGAATTTCATAGGTTTTTTAAATGCTAATTCCTTTGTATATCGAGTTTCTAACCTTTTTTTTTTTTACAATTTGCTGTTTTTTTTAAAGTATTCATTTTTTTTTATATAATTTTTTTCTTTTGCGCTCTGGGTGCGCGCTCCGGGAAGCTTTCAGCTAAGCTCTCCGGTAAGCTTTTCCGTGAGCTCATCTGAAAGCGCACCCAGAGCGCAACTGTCGTTCGTGAAAAAAAATATGAATGAAAAGTTAATAATAATGCAAAACATTTCGTACCATACAAATAAAATTAGTTTTTTTTAATAAGGAAAATGATTATGCATTTCTGTAAAAGTTTGATGACGTCACTTCGGCGCGCAACGTAAGTGCCCTCGGAAGCGCCTACGTTCGCGGCGCATAAACGCACGCAAAAGCGCCTACGATCGCGCCACGTTTGCGCCCCGGAAGCGCCTACGATCGCGCTGCGTAAACGCACCGGAAGTGCTCCGGAGCGCGCAGCGTAAACGCGTCGGGTCATGTGACCCTAAAATAACACTTTTCATTGGTTGCTAACAGTTTTTTTTTACAATGAATGAAATCCCCACCCATTTCCTTCACTTCTTCTTTCACTTTTGTGACTGAAAGACCTGCCTTTTTGCTCTTGCATATTTCTTGGATAATCATGGCTGCCAGACCATCCAGCAGTGAAGATGAGCCTGAATTCATTGATGAAGAGCCTCCTCAACCGAAGGTCAAAGAGCATTTCATCTGGAAATTTTTCAAGTTTCCAGCAGACCAGAAAAAGGTGAATGTACCAAAAGTAGAGTGCAGGATCTGCAAACAGGTCCTGTCACGGGGTAACCCCCAAAAAAAGTACTCTGTTGGCAACTTTACCATGATTCGCCATGTGGAGAGGAGGCACCCCCAGAATTTTGCCCGGGAAAGTGTCAGGGCTCTGGCACAAGAGGTTCCCAGAGATGGGGCCTCTACATCAACCGGAGGAGCAACTTCTTCTGGGAGAGAGCAATCGCAGGAGCAGGTGGCAAACATACAACCTGCATTTAACCATGGGGTCGTCAAATGCAGATACTGCAATCAACTCCTCACCTATGGGGAGCAAAGTGTCCTGGTCATGGTTCGAGCATTGGAGAACCATCGCTGCCCTTCCCACCCCTAATTTTTTTGTTTTCTTTTTGCTCCTGTTGAGCAGTTTCCATTCCCTGTTTTTGTTCCTGTTCAGTTAAAAGAAGAAAACCAAAAGTTCTTTTCAGAACTACCTCCAATTCTCATCAAAGAGCTATATTCTTAAAAAAATGAAGAGTAAGTGAAATATAGTCCATTGATAATTGAAAGGAGAATGAGTAAGAAAGAACAGAAAGGTATGAGAGGTGAAAGGAAGTGAAGTAGGAGGAATGAAAGAAGGTGAGTGTTAGAAAAGAAAGTTCCGACACAGTGAATAAACTGGAGGCCTCATTTCTGAAAAATGACGCATCGCTACGTGAAAACAGCAATGCGTCACTTTTGTGGACGCACTCCTTATGACATTCCAGATATGTCATATTTAATATATGACTAATCAATTCGCAAGGAGTTACAGATATGTCAGTATTTCTGACGTATCTGTAAACACAAAAGTAACGCATTGCTGGAGTGCGTCACAAAAGTGACGCAACTCCAGTAATGTGTCCTTTCACATGGAAAAAGCACCATGTGAAAGGTTTGCTGTGAAGCAGGCGCAAGATTTTGGTGCAACAGCATCCTAAAAGTGACGCACTGCGTCATTATTACCAAGCTTTTTGCAGGGGAACACCCCCTCTGCATGCATTATACCTGACACTATTTTTAAAAAGTGACGCATCTAGGTACATGGGTCACTTTTTAAAACTCTGCGCCACATTATATCTGCATCAGGTATAATGTATGCAGAGGGGGCATTCCCCCGCAAAAAGCTTGGTAATAACGACGTACTGAAATCTATGAGATTTCTCTGCGTCACTTTTAGGATGCTGTTGCGTCAAAATCTTGCGCCTGCCTCGCGTCACTTTCATGTTTACAGATATGTCAGAAATACTGACGTATCTGTAACTCCTTGCAACATGATTCGTCATACATTAAATATGACACATCTGGAATGTCATAAGGAGTGCGCACAGAAAAGTGACGCATCACACCAGCAGTGTAATAAAATGTGCCTCGTTGCACTATATTTAAAGGACGCAACAGCATCCTAAAAGTGACGCAGTGAAATCTCAAACATTTCACTGCGTCGCTATTACAAAGCTTTTTGCGGGGGAACACCCCCTCTGCATGCATTATACCTCACGCAGATATAATGTGGCGCTTGATTTTAAAAAGTGACCCATCTACCTAGATACGTCACTTTTTAAATATAATGCAACGAGGCACATTTTTTTACACCACTGGTGCGATGCGTCACTTTTCTGTGCTCACTCCTTATGACATTCCAAGTAACGCATTGCTGGAGTGCGTCACAAAAGTGACGCAACTCCAGTAATGTGTCCTTTCACATGGAAAAAGCACCATGTGAAAGGTCTTGCGTCAGTCTAACACCTGCTGTAAAGCAGGTGCAAGATTTTGACGCAACAGCATCCTAAAAGTGACGCAGTGAAATCTCAAAGATTTCACTGCGTCGCTATTACAAAGCTTTTTGCGGGAGAACACCCCCTCTGCATGCATTATACCTGACGCTATTTTTAAAAAGTGACGCATCTAGGTACATGGGTCACTTTTTAAAACTCTGCGCCACATTATATCTGCGTCAGGTATAATGTATGCAGAGGGGGCATTCCCCCGCAAAAAGCTTGGTAATAACGACGTACTGAAATCTATAAGATTTCTCTGCGTCACTTTTAGGATGCTGTTGTGTCAAAATCTTGCACCTGCCTCGCGTCACTTTTATGTTTACAGATATGTCAGAAATACTGATGTATCTGTAACTCCTTGCAACATGATTCGTCATACATTAAATATGACACATCTGGAATGTCATAAGGAGTGCGCACAGAAAAGTGACGCATCACACCAGCAGTGTAAAAAAATGTGCCTCGTTGCACTATATTTAAAAAGTGACGCATCTAGATAGATGCGTCACTTTTTTAATTATTGCATAACAATGCGAATTTTTTTACACCGCTGGTGCGTCACAAAAATTGACGCACAGGAGGCGCAAAACTGGCAGCGCAAGGCCTTCATAAATATGGTCCTGGATTTTCCCCGTGCTTCGCCGGTGCGCGTACCATGCGCTTCCCCCGCGCAAAACGAAAAAAAAATAAAAAATGTAATGCCCCGCAGGACCCTATTTTAGCCCCTACATCAAACCTAGGGGGTCAGAGGGGGTCTACTCTTCCACCTTATGGTCATTTGCCCCTTTTTTTTTCAAACCCCTTGTGTCTCGATTTTACCGAGACACAAGATGGCGGCCGCTCCAGACTGTTTAGAATGTTTACAGAAACCCAAGAGCCAATCAGCTTCCTGCGCGCAAGTCGCGTGTCGCGCCTGGAGCGCACTCCGGTGCGCGCACCGGAGAGCGCCTATAGATATATATATTTTTTGGCACCTAAATTACTCAAAATCCACTGCAGCACATATCTTGAGACATAGCAAAGGCACATCGGGCTACCAGTCCCTTCAATTTTGCCAAGTTTGGTGGAAATCCATTCAGCCGTTCGGGCTAAAAGTAAAATCGACCGCCCTATGGAAATTTACATGGGGAAAACGCGTTTTGGGACCCCCTTTTTATCTCGGCCCCCGCTTGACGTATCCCCCCCCAAACTTTCAAGGAAGGACCGGAGCTTGACGAGGCCATTTTCAGGAAATTTTCAGGCAGATTCGTCAACCGGTGCCAAAGTTATTCCAAATAGAATTTTGAGATTTAACATTGAAAAAAATCCTAACTATAACTACCTACTGGCGACCGCCAGTAGGTAATTCACTGAAAAAACCATAGGCTATAGACCATATATAGTTAGGAATTAGCATTTACAAAACCTTGAAAATTCACTGAAAAAACCATAGGTCATAGACCATATATAGTTAGGAATTCGCATTTAAAAAACCTTATTTTACTCACACAAAACCATTGAAATTCCATATATAGTTATTTGCACTAACTATATATCGCGCACCCGCAATCCACTGCTGATGATGTCACATATTACATGATTCATGACATGGTCAGTGACATCACTGATGACATCACTGATGACATCTCAAATGACATCACTGATGACATCACTGATGACAACATCCAGTGACTGTATGTTTCTGTAAAGTTAAAATATGTCTTACATATTGAAGAATGAGTGGATGTATAAGTGTCTGGATGAAGGATTTAGTAGGTGCATGACTGACTGTATGAGTGAGTGATTAAATGTGTCTCACTGAGTGCATGGGTTAGTGACTAAACTGTCTTAATTTGTGCATAATTATGTCTGTTGTTCTGTAAACTGTTGCATGTGTTGATAAGTAGCTATATGAGTAACTATATGGGTTATTGATTGGTTGCCCAAGTATTTGTATGGGAGACTGAGTGTGTGTGTGGGTGGCTGGGAGGTGTATGACTCTGTGCATAGATGTGTGAGCAGTTGATTCACTAGATGTATGGTTTCAAAAGTGCATGTGGAAACAGCTGTATGGGCGGTTGACTGTGTGCATGAGTGTATTGGTGAGTGAATGGATATCTCAGTGCTACATGTCAAAGTAAGTACATATGTAAAACACAGTACATGTGAGAGTTGACATATATAAATAACTGTGCATAAGAGCCAGTGAATGTGTGAGTTGCTGTATGGATCATTGTGAACTTGTATCAGGGATTGTATAAGAGAGTAAATATGTGTTAGTATATGTTTGAATAAGTAAAGTTTGTATAACTGTATAGTTGAGGAAATGGAGGTGTGATTGATTCTTTGCATGACTGACTAGGTGTGTGAGTAACTCCATGGATGAGTGACAGTCTGTGAGTGTCTGTTTACACTGATTGTATCTAAGGTTATATTAGAGTCTGAAGAGGTTCATCGTATTATCACATGAATGATATCATCAGTGATGTGATCAGTAATGTCAAATGAGATGTCATCAGTGATGTCATCAGTGATGTCATTTGAGATGTCATCAGTGATGTCACTGACCATGTCATGAATGATGTAATATGTGACATCATCAGCAGTGGATTGCGGGTGCGCGATATATAGTTAGTGCAACTAACTATATATGGAATTTCAATGGCTTTGTGTGAGTAAAATAAGGTTTTGTAAATGTGAATTCCTAACTATATATGGTCTATAACCTATGGTTTTTTCAGTGAATATATATATATATATATATATATATATACACACACATATATACACACACACACACACATACATACTCACATAGATACATACTCACATAGATACATACTGAAGAAGACATTATAGTTAGGTGATATTGTCACTTTAAAAAAAAACACTGAATTCACCAGTTATAGTTATCTCTAATAACTTGAAGTCATGCACTAAAGTAACTATAAATTGCGTCCCGCCATTCACAGTTTTGCCAACAATAATGTTATTTCAAATTATGTTACCAATGATGTTATAGATCATGTTATGCGTGATGTAATATGTCGGTTAATTAGAAGTGCATGGCCAGGCCTTGAGTCATAGTGATGACTATGACTGCTAAATTTCTGAATTTTTTTTAGTGTAAAAATGTGTGTTATAAATTACATTTTAACCTAATTATAATGTCCCATTACCCCTTGTTTTTTTCATTGAATCGCTAAAAATGTATTTTTTAATGTAAAGTAAGATATGATTGCAGTTCCTGACTATAGCATCACTTTCACCGTTGTTTTTTCAGTGAATTTGTAGCGTTTCTTTAACGTAAAGTAAGATTTTGTTATCATACTATAGCCAACCCCCACCACGCATGGCCTTCATTGATGCATGGCATGGATTAGAAAGCATGGCCTGGCCTGTGGCCAGGTCTAATGTTCAACCCTCACAGCAAGCCTTTGCTCCACAAGGCTAAAGACATTCACAGTATGCGGTTACTTACACATGTACTGCCGCACTCAGGTAGAACAACATACTTTGTCAAAGAGTCACAACAACAAAATATAAAAGTGGACTTATTGGCTTTTTTCAAGGGGTGATCATACAAATGTATTTAAAGCAGAACTATCATCTATTTACAACATTCAATATTTTAAATGTATCTTTCAGTAATTCACGCAATATTTATTAAAAGTAATTATTATAAAACTGCTAAACATAGGATTAATAAAAGAATCAACATGTCTGTGATTACTTCTTTTCCCAAAGTTTTTAACATTGCATTTAGTGGGTTCAAAATGTTAATAGAAAAAATCTGACATATTTTTGTAAGTACAACCAACATTTCTCTACAACATGCAGTCATAAAAACAACAAACACAAGAGGGCCTTGCACTCCAGGTGAAGAGTACTGAACTCCAGCTAAGAGTTGTTTTTTCCCCTTGTTCTTTTTTGTCCTCATTGCCCAGGTTTACAAGAGTTTATACTCCTTGATCACCCCTGAGATAGCGCCAACCGGTGATCTTTTGTTTACCAGGATGGTTCACTCTACACCTTGTCTTCTGTACTCAACCATAGGTGACTATTTCTGCCAATCGTCTGTAAAGCCACCACCAAAGTATTAAATTATTGTTCCCAGTTCTCGTAGGGGAGCCAGAACTCATGTTGCTTTTGTTCACATGCTACATCTAACCTATTGGTTTATTTTATTGACGCCTACCATTCTATTTTATTTGGAGGAGTTGCTTTAACCCAATTTTTACATATTTAAGCAATATTAGATAAAATATTAATTGTTTGGTATTTTTTTATCGCAATTTTCCGGGATCCCAAAGAAAACTAAAGACTTGCTTACCTGGAGCGTTTCTCCAAGTATTAAAAGTATTGTGTTACTCACATCCAGACAGAAACCTTGAATTGGCAGGCATTCTAAAAACATATGTATGTCGTCACCTTTCTCTTTGCTACATTTGGGACATCTTGGCATAACTCCTTTCCCCAATTTAGATCATTTGTATGGCGTCCAGTAAACCCTGTGAAGACAAAAAAGGTGGTGCCGCCTTAAATTTGCGGGCCGTACTGTGGAGTATAACATGTCACAAGATACTTGCCATAAGTCTTCCATCTGTTCTCCTGGTTAGTTCTTCTCCCACAGCACTGTTGGCAACATAAAATCTCCTCTGCTATCTCCATTAACAGCCAGTACCAATTTGCCACCTCTTTATTTAAGTTATACCACTTGCCAAGCGAGTTTCCAAGTCATTAGGCAGTCCCGCTCCAACACCATTGGTAAGGCTCCAGTTCCTTATTTGAAGATACTTAAATCTTGACAATTGACCATTAACTAATTCTTGACCCTCTTCCCAAGATAATAAAACTCTGTTCTTTATTAGTTGACTCCAGATAGTTATTCCTGCTTCTTTTAGTCAGCAAGCCAAACAGTCCTTAGTCAACTTTGGAGATCCGGGAGAGTCAAAAATGGGGGTCATTCCACTATAATAGTTGATTTTTAGTACTCTCCTGACTTTATACCATGTTATTGTGTAGCCCTGTAAGGTTTTCAGATTTGTCTTTTTGAAAAATTGCGGGTCTCCGTATTTTTCCATAAAGCCATATTCTCCCCCTTTTATGCCCCTTAGCATTGCTGTAAACATCCTCCAGACTTCCGAGCAATCTGGAACCTTGAACAGACCTTTCCCTCCTTTTAATAGGAAGACCCAGGCATAATAGGAAAAGTCAGGCAGACTCAAGCCCCCTTTATCATATTGTCGTCTTAACTTATTCCATGAGATTCTCCCTTTATCATATTGTCGTCTTAACTTTTTCCATGAGATTCTCACGGCAAATAAAACTGGTGATTTTTGACTTGGTCTTTTTGAGCCAATCTTCCTTAAAGGCCATAGGGATGTTCTGAAATAGGAAGGTAATCTTTGGGAGGATTGTCATCTTAACAAGGTTAACTCTTGCGTAGATAGACAATGACAAAAGAGACCAGCTCAGTAAAAGTTTCCCCACTACCTTATTGATCTTCTGAAAGTTGGTTTCAGGTATTTGTTCTACTTTCTGAACAATTCTAATGCCCAAATACCTCATTTCCTCTTTAACACAACTCACTTGAGTGACTATATTCCATACCATTATGACAGTTTTGCTTTGATTTAGCTCATAACCTGAGATCTCCCCAACACAAGCTGTCAGATCATAAACTGCTGGTAATGCAAAACTGAGATCTGATGTATATACCAGCAGATCATCCACATATAATCCCACTTTCTTTTGCCAGCCTTGAGTTTGGAAGGGAATTATACTCTCATGTTTTCAAATTTTCTCCACTAGGGGTTCAATATCAAGGTTGAAAAGTAAGGGGGATAGCAGGCACCCCTGTCTTGTCCTCCTGTATATGTTGAAGGTCTCAGATAAGTTCCCATTTACTAATATTTTAGCTGTGGGGTCGTTATGAAACTGATTTATTGCCCTACAAAATTTCCCCCCCAGGTTGGACAATCTCAAAATCTCCTGCAAATGCATCAGTTTACCCGACCAAACTCCTTGGTCGCGTCCACTGTAATGACCGCTAATGGCTGTTTATACATGGAAGCTATGTCTATTGCTCCATTTAGACTGTAGGTTAGATCTTTAATACCTCTACCCCACACAAAGCCTTTCTGATCTTCATGAAGGAGTACTCCCACTACCCCATTCAATCTGTCTGCTAATATTTCCGTATAGCTAAGAGTCCTAGACCAAGAAGACCTATGATTTTTTACATTTTACTGGGGACATCAATCTCTGCACCCCCCAATATAAAAAAAATGCTTTGTCCTGGCAGAGTCTTCATAGTGTACGGCCATCTTGCTGCTGTGCCTGCTAATACCCCTCCAAAATGTTTTTTTCTTGTTGCTGGTATATTATTTTTAATTTAAGTGCTAAAAAATGAGTTAGGAATTGATATTCTACAAGTGAATACTTCTTCCAAGTTCCCCTTTTTTTTCTTTACCTCTGTTGTTGTTGTTCGCTATGTTGTTACAATCTATACCATAAGCAAACTCCCTGAACAGTAGCCTTGATACTCCGGGCTGGCTACTGGAAGTCAGCAAGGATACCCTAGACTATTGGGTGCCTAGCTACTCAGGTAAAGTCCAACTGCAAGACTGTGCCCACCTCACATTCAGCCAGGGATATCCCCTACACCAGTGACATATTGTGTCCTTTTGGATCCTCTCACTACTAAAACAAATAGTTCAATAAGGTGTGTGTTTTTCCGGAGAATACAGTTATATTTTTCCCGTACCAGTTTCATGCCATTAATCAGCCACTGGTGCCTAAAGTTGCCAATGAGGCATCACCGTGTTGGTATTGTGTTGAATTCCAAATCAATACATCAAATGATGATAGCATATTAGATTTTAGATATTGCTACTTATCTAAAACAAGCAAGTTTATGAGAAGCATCTTTTATGGTCCTTCAGGGTACATAAAGTCAGAGGCTCAGATAATTTGATAGCCAAAGGTCTGGACTAACTACATTTCTTTCATCATTTTCTTAAGAAAAAACAAGCTATTGGCCTTACAATAATGGTCTTTATACGGGACAAGTGCTTGGATGAGGAAAGGTTCTGTATTGAATACCTAATCATGGAATTACCTTTTTTTTATTTTAAAGCACCTAAGTCCAGATGTATCACAATCCAAAGCAATTCAAAATTAGATTGACTTCATTAACATTTATCGACACTACACACAACAAATAAGGCAATGAAGGTTACCATTTCATACTTTTTGCACTTATATTTTTCTGAGACAGTGCCTGATGGAAGATTGCAAATGCAAACACACAACCTGAACTGTTGTCAAACTAATCAGAAAAGCTTCAATCTGGCTAAAATTCTGTCAGGATTTAGTCTTTCAGATCCAGAATCGTTCCAAGCATACACAGTGTAAGGTACAATCTTTGAGTTCATATGGTGATAAAATCAATTCTACGAGTCATCTTTCTATGTCCGTTAAGAGTGGCTCTCCCCGGGACGTAGTCCCCATGAGGATTCTCAAACTGGTTGCCCCTTCCATTGTGGAACCTATCACTGAGGTAATTAATGCCTCTCTGGGTGCCGGTGTGGTGCCACCCAATTGGAAGGGTGCAATAGTAAAAGCCCTCCTAAAAAAAATCTAGCCTTGACCCCCTTGATATGGCTAACTACAGGCCCATCTCGCTACTTCCGGGACTCAGTAAAGTCACGGAAAAATTGGTTAACTTCCAGATATCCAACTTCCTTGAGTCCAACGGTGTACTGAGAAATTCTCAAACAGGCTTTCGCCCGGGTCAAGGCACTGACACCGCCTTGCTGGCAGTCGCGGAAGAGGCACGTTGCATTTTGGATTCAGGAGGATCAGTGGCAGTGATCTTCCTGGACCTTAGTGCAGCGTTTAACACTGTTAACCATCGAGTGTTACTTCAACGGCTGTCAGATGCCAGAGTGAGGGGGATGGCGCTGAATGGCTTAGGTCATTTCTCAGCGACCTGACCTTTCAGGTCTGGGAAGGGGGCGCACGATCGGCATCCATCCACCTCCACTGTGGTGTGCCTCAGGGCTCCTCTTTGAGCCCCACATTATTCAATGTGTACATGGCCCCCTTGGAGGATGTGGTGGCTCCATATAACATTAAAATCGTGAGCTATGCCAATGATACCCAGCTGGTGTTTGCTCTCTCCCAGACCACGGAAAATCCCCAGGTGCTACATTCCTGCCTATCCAAAGTCCACACCTGGATGGGGGAATCAGCACTAAAACGGTTCAAAGACCGAGATAATGCTGATGGGGATGAAAAGTCCCTCACTCCCCCTGTCTGCCTGGCCTAGCTGCCTGGGATCCCCTCCCAAACCCAAGGCTGAGATCAAGAGCCTTGGTATTTGGTTGGAGCAAGAACTTTCCTTCAGGACCCAGGCTTCCAAACTGGCTGGTGCCTGTTTCGGCCTTCTCCGATCGGTGCGCAAAGTGCTGCCTCTGCTTCCATTTCTATCTCGGAAGCTTTTGATCCAGGGCCTGATCATATCAAGATTAGATTTCAATATTGCAATCTATCTGGGCGCCCCTGAGATCACTCTGAACAAATTACAGCAAGTTCAGAATGCGGCGGCACGAATGCTTTACAACATCCCTATGTCACGATCGGCCAAACCCGCATTGAGGGCGCTGCATTGGCTGCCAGTGCGAGAAAGGGTGAAATTTAAATCTCTCTACCTTGCACATAAAATCTTGCAAGGTAAAGGCCCTCCCGCCCTTCAAAAGCTGCTGACCCCATATAAGGCAAGTAGAACACTACGCTCAGACCAACAACACCTACTTAAGATCCCCAGGGTCAAAAAGGCCCGTTCAGGAGGGAGGAGATTCTCCGTAAAGGTTGCAACCCTCTGGAACTCACTCCCCCTAGGTTTGCGCTCTGAGACATGCCTTTTACGTTTTCGTAAACAACTGAAAACGTTTCTCTTTTGTTAAGCCGCTGTGCCTCTCACTTTCTTAAATTGTTACTCTGTTTGGTTAAGCCTGGGATGCTCTAGGGTAACCACGCTCTATACAAAACTGTCTTAATAATAATAATAATAATAATAATAATAATAATGTCTTTTATCACACGTGATGTTCCGGGCAAGTTTGATCAGTGAAAAAATGCTTGCTGTGGAGATGCAGTGATCTAAACGTCACAGGTTGGCACCCCAATGAGAACAACTCTGCCTTTCAAATGTTGGGGGTCAATATATTGAGTATCATTAAATTGGATGATAGTAAAATTAATTTTTAGAGTGCTGTGAAGTGGCAGCAGTGCAGTATGAATCACAATACAGTAAACAGGACAAGGTTTTCATGTCATGCACACACTAGAGCAAGTATGGGAAACTGTTTCAACTAAAATGTTTAGAAATCTGTGGGAAAATTCCAATTATCTGATCAAAATTCCAATACATATTCCTTCCTGCACTCCCGGTAAGAAATACTCCAATACAGATAATTGAGATTTCTGATAATACGGATATTTTTATACTGCAGAAGAAATGTGATGTCTTTCATTTGAAATGGTCTGGGGGTATCTGAGTTGCTGACCTTTAATATTAACCGCATGCGTGCTATCGGGTTTTCCCGCTGCGCGTTGAAAATTCGAAAAACCCGCGTTACGTGACAAAGCCAGTTTGTCATGCGCGCAGCGCAGGTAACGCCCATGACGAGCTGGCTTTGTCACCAGCACTGAAGCGGTTAAGTACAACAATATGTTCCCCTACTGGGAAAGGGTGGAAGGTGTCCACTGACGGGTATTCCTCAAGTAACAATAACATTTCCTTGAGAAAATACATTGGATCATTAACACCTGATCAAAAAATGTACCTCTTTCCATTCATTTTTAATAATTTGATATTATTTCTCATTATCTTCCCTAAAAAAAAAAGCAGTAAGTTAAATAATGAGAGAAAGGTTTTTGATTATAATAAGAAACACACCCTCAGAAAAGTTATTTATGTATTCACATCTCTATTTAAGTGGTATTTGCAGAACCTAACCCAGCTGAAAGGCAGGCAAGCATGGTACATGATTACAAGCAAAGATACAGTTAAAAAAGTGATCAGAAGGATTGCTAGTTATGCAGAAGATTGGAGGTAGACTGTTTCTTTGTCATGATATTGTGTTCTTTTAAAATGTGTGTCTTCAGCTCTTTCTTGGATTAGAAGAACTTGGGGTGGTCTGATGGATAAAGTGCTGTTCCAGATCATGGTTGTGTAGATGGAAAACAACTGTTGACTGTTTATTTCATTTTTTGCACTTTTTCTTCTCCACTCTGATTGTGTCCTGTCTGCAGGTGAGCTGAGAGCCAACAGAGACAGTGAGCTTGTCAGCCTGATAGGTGGGAATAAGGATCATGATGGATCTGTTGATGGTGCAGCTATTTCTGATGATGGCTCAGCCAGCACCAAGAGCCAGTGGAGTTTCATCAGGGTGATGTGGTCATTTTATTTTATTTATTCATTTTTGAGATTTATAAAGCGCTCAAATACCCGAGGGTGTCTCAGCGCTCTGGACAACGGCATAGCTGGTGAATGAAGTTATTGGTTGTATAGCCAGGCTTTGGTCATTTTTCTGAAATTTAACGAATGACAGGATCTTATATGTAGTGGAAGAGAGTTCCACAGTCTAGTAGCCGAAGCAACAAAGCGCTTGTCACCCCATGTGTCAGTCTTGACGCGAGGGACCTTCATCAACAATGCATTGGCCGAACGAAGAGCTCTATTAGGAGTGTAGATAGCTAGCTCTTTTAAGAGAAATTGAGGCCCAGAGTTGCGCGTGGTCTTGAAGGCAATTCATAATGCCTTGAACTTGATTCGATTCTTTACCGACAGCCAGTGATACTGTTTAAGAACATAAGAGATTGGTGTGAATTTAGGGGTTCTGGATAGCATCCTGGCTGCGGCATTCTGGACCATTTGTAACTTTTGTATAACCTTGTTTTGCGCGTTTACAAATAGTCCATTGCAATAGTCTATAGAAGACAAGACCAGAGTGCTGACAAGAGTCTTACCAACATTCAAGGGGAGGAATGGTAAGATTTTTTTTATCATTCGCAATTTGTAAAAGGAGGCTGATACTACTGAGTTGGCGTGTTGTACAAAAGTCAATTTATCGTCAAATATGACGCCCAAATTTCTTTAGTCACTGGCGTCGGGGGGGGCCTAGAGTGGTGGGCAACCAAACCTGAGACCAAGCTGGAAATAGATTGCCAATGGTCATGACCTCTGTTATTTCAGAGTTCAATTTAAGGCAATTGCTGGCCATCCAATTACTGATAGCCAGCATGCTCTTTTGGAATTCAGCTGCCATCTTATCCCCGTTGTTGTTAATTGCCAACCTCAGTTGGGTGTCGTCTGCATAGGATGTGAGGCCCATCCTGTGTGATTTGATGATTCTCGCCAAGTCTGACACATAGATGTTAAACAGCGTCTGACTTAGCGACAATCCCTGTGGGACACCACACGGGAGGGCTAGTTGGGCCGAATGGAGGGTGCCTAAGTTTGCCGACTGGGTACGTGAGGTGAGAAAGGTTGACAGCAGGTCCCGAGCCTTAAGCCTGATGCCCATTTTAGTGACACGGTTCATCAAGATGGAATGATCGACCGTGTCAAATGCGGTAGAGAGATCCAGCAAGATGAGGACAGCTGTCCCACCTTGGTCCAGGATAATTCTGATATCCTCTGCTGGTATTTTCAATGCTGGTTCAGTTCCGTGCCCTCTACGGAATCCAAATTGGGTATCATCCAGAAGATGATGATCTTCTATGAATTTGAAGAGCCGTACATTCATTATCTTCTCCGCAACTTTGGCTGGAAATGGTAAATTTGCAAGACCTATAGTTGTTAGTATTATCCAAATCTAAATTAGTTTTTTTTAATAAAGGTTTCAAGATGGTCTTCTTCCAGGCAGTTGGATAGATTGCTGACGAGAACATTGCATTGAAGATAGTGGCCAAGATAGGGGCTATTTGTGTGGAGAATTGATTAAGCACAGCAGGCGGACAAGGATCATTAGCTGAGCCTGATTTCACAGTGGACATTATTTTGATAACTTGGTCTGATGTTATTTTGCCAAATTGTGTTAATGTATGGTCAGGGACAGTAGTACCAAGTTTTGGCTCCATGAGGTTGGTCTGAGATGTAAATTTAGTGTATATGTTGCTTACTTTTTCGGAAAAATGGGTCGCAAGGGTGTCGCATAGTTGCTGAGATGGTTTGGGAGCAGCCACGTGTCTGGAGCCTGATAATTCAGAACCTACTTGAAAGAGCTGCTTGTTGGGATTTTTCGCAGCTTCAAACTGAGCAATGTAGTAGTTCCTTTTTTCATGAGCAATTAAGCTTTTATATTTAGCTAAAGCTTCTTTATGGAGAAGTTTCTCTTGCTTAGTGTATAACTTACGCCATTGTCTTTCCCTGTTTCTGCACAGCTTCTTTTGTTCCCTGAGCAGTTCAGAGAACCAGGGGGCAGATGAAAATTGCAGATTTTTCGAAAAAGTTTTATTGGGTACCAACTTGTCAAATGCCTCATAGCGCCATTTTTTATAGCTGGCTGCTGCTATATTAGGGTTTGTAGAGAGGTCTGGTAAGGTGGAGAGCAGCTGGTCCTTAAGCAATTGATCATCACTACTTTTCCAGGCTCTAAAAGTCACAGGTGGTTGTTTGTCCTTTTTCATGAAGAGCTTGGAATTAGTGAGGATATCAAATGTAAATAAGTAATGGTCCGTCCAGACCATTGGCAGGATATCTTTTGCTTGAGTTAGTTGATAATTGGAAAAAAGGCCATCTAAGATATGGCCTGCTTTATGTGTGAGACTAGGAACTAGTTATGATAAGCCTATTGCTTCTAAGTCTTGAAGTAGAGAGATGTTGTCTTTATCAGCCTGGTTTTCCAGGTGCAAATTAAAATCTCCTAAGATCGTGTATGTTTGCTCAGTTGCTATAGGTTCTATAAAATGGCTCAAAGTGGCAAGAAATTCTGATCTAGAGCCCGGGGGTCGATATAAAAGAATACCTTTGAAGGTCTGGGTGGCATTGAGTTGAATAGTGAAGTGAATTGCTTCACAGTTCGGTATTGGAATTGGTTCGATCTTAGTTAAAAATTTGCTGCGATAAATTATCGTAAGACCACCTCCCTTTTTTTGGGCGATTCTGTCCTCTGTTATGGTAGTGTAGCCCTCAGGGGTGGCTACTGTAAGATCAGCACCAGACGCTGCATCTGTCCATGTTTCTGTAATGAAAAGCAGATCAAGATCATGATCCGTTATCAGATCTTCTATTTCATATCTGTGTTTATAAAGGGATCGAGCATTTATAAGGGTGGCTGAGATGGTTTTTTTTGTATTATTTGAGCCCTTTGGATCTAATTTTACAGAGCTAAGGGGTAAAAAATGGCAGTTAGCACAAGCTTTGATAGGTGCTCTGGAAGGGGTGTCCAATATCATACATATGCATTCATTATTAGCAGTTGGGCGTAATTTAAAGTAGTTCCTGTTGTAAGTAGTGGATTTTCTTATGTTCTGGTAGCTGCGGCCCAGGGGAAGGGGGCCGTAGGCCCGGGCCAGGCACGGACGGGCGCAGACGGGCTTGCCTTTGGCGCGTCTTCGGGGTACCACCGGTGCGCCCGCTGCACGTGTCCGCTGCGCTTGTGCATTAGGTCCAACTAAATACTAATGGTGGTGGACAGCTAGACCGCTGACTGACCCAGAAGTTGGCTAATAATTCTCCTAAGGCCCTCCGAACAACCGGCCCTTGCCGTGTCGGACCGAGGCCAGGAGATTGGCAAAACAGGTAGGTTCAGTGCAAGTCAAAAAGTATGAGCTTTATAAAAACAGTATTGCAGGGTGAAATTCTCAATTTTTAAACAGCGCAATGGATTGGTGCAGCTAGCAGCTGTCTGCCGCGTCCACCGCACGTGCCCGTTAGCTCCAACTAAATACTAGTGGTGGCGGGCAGCTTGACCGCTGACCGACCCGGAAATTGGCTAATAATTCTCCTAAGGCCCTCCGAACAACCGGCACTTGCCGTGTAGGACCGAGTCCAGGAGATGGGCAATACAGGTAAGTTCAGTGAAAGTTCAAAAGTATGAGCTTTAAAAAAACAGTATTGCAGGGTAAAATTCTCAATTTTTAAACAGCGCAATGGATTTGTGCAGCTAGCAGCTGTCTGCCGCGTCCGCCGCGTGTGCGTTTTAGCTCCAACTAAATACTAATGGTGTCGGGCAGCTAGACCGCTAACCGGCCCCGAAGTTGGCTAATAATCCTCCTAAGGCTCTCCGAGCAACCGGCACTTGCCACGTCGGACCGAGGCCAGGAGATGGGCAATACAGGTAAGTTCAGTGCAACTTAAAAAGTATGAGCTTTAAAAAAACAGTATTGCAGGGTGAAATTCTCAATTTTTAAACAGCGCAATGGATTTGTGCAGCTATCAGCTATCTGCCGCGCCCATCTTTCTTCATGCCCTTGGGCAATACTGCAGCATGTATTATGCTCTTTAGGGGCCTGTGAGAAGTCTGGAAAGCAGTGGAGCAGGGCAATGAAAACATGTATATTGCCACCATTGTATGCATCACTAGCATATCCAAAGCTCAAAAGCCTAACACAATAAATGCATTTTTGATCATGTCTATCTTTCACTTCCTCACAATCTGTTGGACCATCCACTGAGTACATTATTGAAATAGTCATCAATATACCCCTTACAAAACAGGCAAATGGCCTGCTAACTACGTGTTGGGGAAATACGTAACACCTTGAAAAATTGAAGAAGGACCACTGAATTTCGAACTAGATCACAAAGAAGATCGATTCAGTTCAGTCGCATTTAGTTCAGTGCCCACAACAGGTTGTTGTTCTGGCTATTGATACATATTAAATAAACATATCCCAAAGCATCACAAGCCATGTGTATTCTCGACAAGATGGGCAGTCGGCTGAGGCGACCGAACCCTTAACCCCTAACCCCCATAATTAACCACCCTCCCCAGGGAAAAAGAAGAAAACTGCACTTGGCTTTGTTGGACGCCTTGCAGGAGCTATTTACAGGAAGATACAGTATCCGAGTGGCAAAGGGCGAGATGGTGGCGGGACAGCAGAAGCTGCTCTCTGCCTGCCACAACCTGTGGCCTGCTCTATAGTGTTCCGACAGCCCCGATTCATTGAGGGCAATGAAACCAAAGACCTCTCCCCCCTAGCTAGGCCGGAAGGGTAAGCCAGCCTCCACATCATTAGGTAGCCCTGTAGTGGACAATGCTGATGCCAGCCCGCAGCAAGCTGCCTAACTGCAGAGCTAGGCACCTGAGAAGGATAACTCTGAGAAATTACAACCCGCAATGAGAATGTCTCGGAAGGGAAATTGGAAGCCGGTGCTGCACACCAACAGCGTCTACCCAGTCCAACAGTAGCAGAGATGTTGAGAGGTACCAAGAAGCTGGCTGGGCCAGATAATAAAGGAAATACCCCAGACAGCAGCAGTTATAGGCAAGAAGAACAAGCAGAGAACAGTGACACTAAGATGGTGGTGTCAGTGGCCGTATCAGCGAGCAACGGTAATGGGCAGCTGTACCAAGGAGTTAACAGGGCGGCAGCAATGATGTCTAACAGCTACTAACAAGGGAGAGGGTGGGAGTGAGGGCGGGGAGAAGATATACAGGATAAAGCCACTAATAATAGCCTCAGCCAATATGAGCAAAACAATGACAGTTTTGTTAGGTGGGGGAGAAGAGGCACTAGTCAATGTAACTAAAAACCCTCAACACCTTAAACAAATCAACCAATGTAATGATAATACTTTAAGGAAAACAGGACAATCAGTACCCCACATTAAGGGAACTGGGGGGGAGAGAATGATTTGGAGGCCACAGACTGCTTCTACTCTCTTTCGGAGGACACATGTTCTGCAGATGAGCCAATTTCCCTATCAGATTCAATTGAGTGCACCAGCGGGATGGATTCCACAGCAACCTTGCACAAAGAAACTAGAAACTCAAGGCGGCTGGAGAAAGCAGCAGGAAGAAAAAAAGGGTGTGAAGAGCTGAACTGGGACTACTCTCCATCTAGTCAAGAGGCTGCAGGAGGAATTGAAAGGGACCCTGAAAATAGCAGTCTCAGTGTTGGATGTCATCCTACAATCTATTATGTCCCACAGGGAGGAGACAAGGCAGGACAACCGAGGCTTGCAAACCGCACAGCGCAAAGTACAAGGTACTGTCTGCAAAGTGGTGAAAATATGTAACAGTATCAGCAAACACCTAACGGACTTGGAGACAAGAACTAATGCACTCAAGGTGGATATTGCTGGAGCTCAACCTCAGTCTGAGTCACATTAGACCAGATTGGTGAACATACAATGGAAGCTGGAGGATCAGGAGAACCGGAAACATTGGAACAATCTGAGCTTCTTGGATATCCCCCAGGGTAAGGAAGGTGCAGATGCCCGGCTGAAACTGGCCACACAAAATTCAATGAGCTCACTCAATTCCCTTCAATCTATAAAAGCCAGCCGGACAAGACACAAGGCCTAGGGCTATACTGGTATATTTTGGAAATTATCTACTTTGCCAAAATATATATGAAAAGGCCAGACTGGAAAATTAAAGGTAGGTAGAGGATGTCGCCTTTTTCGCCCGCCCCAACTTTTTTCATGCTACAGTTGAGAGGCGTTCAAGACTGTGACAAATGATTGTTCCATTACAAGCAAAGGGGGCTCAGGCCTATTTGATGAACCCTGCCAAACTGAAAATAGTAATTGGTGACCGGGTTCGGTTCTTCACCTCGGAAATCCAAGTGAAGGAGGCGCTGGAAGAACTTAGGGGGTAGTAAAGTTGGTGACCAATCACTAAATATGCCCGCTTGCTGAAGACTGTGAATATATCTGAAGCTCTGACTGGGCAAGAAATGTAGAAGGATGGTGGGTAAGGGAGATGGGGTGGGGAAACCAAACCTATAGGGGAAATTTATATCAGGTATAGGATGGGCGATTACTTGCTACCATCTCGTTCTTTTTTTTCCTCTTGGTCTCTTTTGCTATATATTTTTCCTTTTCCTCCCTAAGCCTACCCTATACCCTTCTTTCTACCCCCTTATTCTATATCTTCTTTTTATTTGTTCTTTTCACTAAGTTGGAACACAATGAAATATAATGACTCATTTATATAAGAGGGGGGAATTGTTGCCGGCGCCCAAAATTGGTGGGGGGCACAAGTGGGGTCTCACTGATCATAGTGCCAAGCTGCTTCATCACATACAGGTACCTAGCCTGGAAGCCTTTATTGGGGGGAGGGGCAAGGGTTCGGGGTAGGGGCGGATGGGTCGGCAGGGGAGGAAGGGGTGTGGGAATGAGGTTGGGCAGCATTGGGGTGAGGGTGTGGGTGCAGTTCAAAAAGGGGGAAGAGGCCAGAAATAAGGAGGAAAAAGAGTACATTGGAAACAACAGTATGGCAAGGTACAGAGCGAGGAGTACTGCAGATAAATATGGATAAACTACAGATCTATTTGGTAAATGTGGGGGGGTTAAATGTTAGAAGTAAACAAAATAAAGTATATGAAAGATTGAATGCTATTAATCCCTACATAATCTGCTTGCAGGAAACACACATTCCATGGGGGAATAGGGGCACACTCAGTATAAGGGGCTTTGATCAGAGGGGTATCTCTGCAACTTACACATAAGGTTGGAGTAGAGAAGCGCACATTGGCTGATAAATGGGGGTGCTGGGCGTTAATCTTCCTATCTACAGGGGTGATTCTTGCCACTTTATATGGCTAAATTCAGGACGACCCAAACATTTTGGAAGATTTGGAGATCGAATTAGCCTCCTGGTCGGATCCTCTGACAGCCTGGGGTGACTTCAATATACATCTAGAAAGTTCCAAGGATCTAAACCAAAAATATAATGGGAGGAAGCCCCAAGTATTCAGGGCATTGGCACTTTCAGAGCTAGCCATGGGTTGGTGGATATTTAGATGAAGAAAAATCTAAACAATCTAGGGTTCACCTATTTCTCTCATCCACTGAAAAATATGTCCGTCTGTACAATGTTTTTTATCTGTAACTAAATTTATGGGCGAAATCTGGATCAAAAAATTCACAAATTTTTCTCGGATCACAACCCGTTAGTGTTAGAGCTAATAGGACAAGCAGATGCCACAAAGGAAACTATTAGTAGACAAAGACTTTCTCAAATACATTAAACACTGGCCTACTGAGTTTATAGATGCAAACAGATACAGTGCTTCACACAGAATAGTGTGGGATATGCTTTAAGCCTGTTTGAGAGGGGAGGACATACGCTATTGGGTCGACACCGGAAAAAACAGAAGGATGAGGTGGGAACTTTGGACAAACTAGAGGAAGAACATATGGGCCTGATCAGTATTGGGGAGCAGGAAGAGCTGATAAAAGAATATGCAGCAAAACTAGTCATTGTTAAAGTAGATATTAATAGTCCCCTACCAGGCACATTGGGCTGAGTGGTATGAATATGGAGAGTCAGCAGGAAGACAACTGGTTTTACGTTCAAGGCCGAAAATGGCTAGAAATAATATCATCAAAAACAAGAGTAGTAGTGGTCAATACAGGACGAGACCTGAAGAGATAGTCGGGGTGTTCGAGCAGTATTACAGGAGGCTGTATGAAGCTGACCCTCCAGTTACTGGCGCAAAGTCAACAGACAGTGGGTGGCCGCTGCATAAAAGAATAGACGAAAACACCTGTTTAGAGCTGGAGAAAGACCTATAAATGGAAGAGATTCAGGAGGCAATAGGTTCCCTCCCAGCAGGAAAAACAGCCAGACTGGATTAAATTCCGTTAGAGCTATAAGGTATCCAATGCAAGATTACTCCAATTATGCACAACCTGTTTTAGATGTGCAGCATAGCGGATTGTCACCCCGTCATGGCAGGAAACAAATGTGGTGGTATTCGCCAAAAAAGGAAACCACCCGAACTCCCAGGCTCATATCGTCCAATCTCGCTAATGAATTCTGATGCAAGATCTATTCAAAAGTTATAGCTAATCGACAACAGAAAATCATAGCGTTATTGGTATCCCTGTGGCAGCATGGCTTTGTTGCAGGTAGGTGGACCACCAACCACATCAGGTGGGTTATTTCAATATTAGATATTGCGGCAGTCGAAAGGAAAGAAGTGGCAGTGGTCCTCCTAGACGCCGAAAAAGCCTTTAACCGAGTATAAGGGCACTAACAGAAAGGGGGTTGGGTCCACAATTGTTGACTGCTATCCGGGCTATGTATTATAAGCCGTATGCACAGGTGATGGTTAATATGTCGGAGAGAATGGAGTCCGCGAGAGGGACAAGGCAGAGCTGCCCTTGCTCATTAACTCTGTTTGCCTTATACTTGGATCCCTTTATTAACAAGATTGCACATAATGCTGCAATAGAACCAGTAATATGTAATGGGTACAGTACAGCTAGTTTAGCATGTGCAGATGACATTGCAATAATTACTGTAGGACCGGATAAGGCAATCAGAGAGGTTGAAAGCATGGCAGAGGAGTTCAGAAACGATCAGGATATCTCCTGAATAAGGGGAAGTCTAAAATCATATGCTCTTCCAACTGCAATACCCAAGTCCCACGTAAAGTTTAATCGGCTAGTATTTGGGGGTCAGTGTAACATTTAACATGGATGAACTATGGATAATTAACCCTGACCCAATGCTTGCTAAAATAGTCCCGGAATTAATACACCTTGACCAACTCCATCTCACAATAGTCGGAAGCTCAAACTTATTAAAAATTAAAATCTTCCCTGAAATATTATATTTGTTCCGCTCGATTTCCCTGGAACTTGATGATGCAACTATCAATAGGATGAATGCTATGTTCTCCAACTTCATATAGAGTTACCAGAAAACACAACGTGCCCTGAAAAGCATGACTCTAAGCTGTGAACAAAGTGGGTGGGTTGTTCTGAACCTATTCTTTTACTACTGGGAAAGAGGCGAATGGTCTCTTTCTTCGACACGTAGAGTGAAGTTACTACAGAAAGACTCGGTTTAAGTGTGTCAAGGTTGCCTGGAAAATCTGGAAAAAGGTCAGCAGAAAATTCCTGGATACAACAGATATACACCCATATGACGTTCCTCGCTATTCTCAGACGCACAATACGATGCAATGGCGGTAAATAGGGAGCGGGCAGGAATTGATAGGATTATAAATCTCTATGACCAAACAGAAACCTTAACATTTACAGATCTTGTGCAAAGATATAGGGTCAACAATAAAGCACAATTCAAAAATTTGCAGATCCCGGAGTGCCTTCGGTGTCTCCCTAGTGGCCCACTCAACTTAGCCAAGGTACCAATTTTGGATACTGCTAGTTGCCGGGATGGTAGGATTAGAGATTAGTACCAAGTTCTGTTAGAGACCCTTCCCGATTATCTGGATGAAACAGAGGCAAAATGGGAGGCCAAGATGGGAGATGCCGATGCTGACCTCGACATGTCAATTAGCTTTGGGACAAATGTTTTTTTGTCAGTTAAAGGCCCAGCACTTTAAAACCATCTTTAATTTGTACTACGCGCCGGACATGCTTTACACATAGGGAAAGAGGGAGAGTGATAAATGCCCTAGAAGTCAGATGGATCCTGCCGATATTATACACAATTTTTTCCTGCACCAAACGTATCTCTTTGAAAAAAGGCATAGAGGATTTCTAGGTATAAGCTATCAACAAGGTTATACTATTACCCCGGCCATGATGCTACTTGGCTACGATTGTCAGACCAATCTAGAAACTTCAGAGAGAGATTTTGTATTCATGACAGTAGCCATAGCTCAATTGTTGATTGCCACTGCTTGGAAAGATACAGACTCGCCTACACCCCAGCAGTGGCTTCACCACTTACTAAACATTTATATGAAGGAAACTGTGCTCTATAAGACTAAAGGTGAATGAGCCAGGGAGAAGGTAAGGAAAATATAGGAACCCCTGATGATTTGGCGTAATACCAAAGAAGCCTTAGGAGAGTAATCCTGAACTAAGAAAAAACTAATGTTTGCTTTAGATAGAAATGGAGCAAGGAAACCTTTTAAGGAATTGATGTGTGTGTACATATATTAGACTCATCTCTCTACTCTTTTAGGAATCGGTACAACAAACTATTACAATATGAAGTTATGTCTGAGCTGCTGAAAGCACTATTTATGTTAATTAACCACTTGGTTTCCTTATTGTACCTTCCTTTCTGGCTTCTGAATAAAAAAAATAATAATAATTAAAAAACAAGCCATGTGCATTCTCTGTAGTATTTCTTTTATTTCTCATTTCCACAAAAATGATGTACATTGACACAACTAACTATTTTCATCCATTAACATATGGACTTCTCCAGGTCATACATTTTGAAGGCAATACAAAGGTCCATTAGTCAAAAAATAAACAGAGTCCTTAGCACTATTGTTCAACACAGAATGGGGCCGCTCTTAGAGTGGTGACCTTGGTGCAGAGGAATTAGTTTGTGGATGTGGGCATCTCACAAAATGTGACAGACTGGTCTCACACACCATCTGGTGTCATGCTTCATCATTGAGCAGTCCTCGCCCTCCAGAAACTCGGTTTAGTGGAAGGCGGGTATACACCTGACAACAGGGATACACCTCAAAACTAAGTGGGGGCCTGTGAAAAGTGAGTGAGATTTAAAAACAATTATAGTTACCAAATTAATGTTAATGTGGCAGGCAGCTATATGGAATTAAAAACAAGTGTACAGTGCATTGGGGAAATGACTGTCCCCTCACTGTTGTAGGTGGGGTCAACATGTTTCTGCCATGTGACCCGAAAGGGTCCGTGGCATTCATCAGGACCTAAGCCAAAAGTAAATGAAGGGCTCCATTCTTACCAACCTCGTGGTGATAAGATGCCACTGGGTGGGGTGACCTGTGTCAGATTCCACAAAGTAAAATGGCTCACTTTGAGACCTAGCAAGCAAATGAAAATACAAAAGTACAATGAAACACCTTTATGGTCACTTTGCCAATTTTTCATTCAACCACATGCCCAATTCATTATTAGTGAGTGGCTATGTGCATAACATGTGATGCTCATCTGTGCATAATTCAGAGCCATATTACTTGAAAGCGTCTTAATCTTACCCTAGGACGTGAATCTAAGTGCCCCATGGCAACCTGCTCCTGGTTACCACTGTGTTGGGTGTATCGTCCTCCCATCGTACACGTGTGTTTTGACGTTTTTGCCTTCCTCTGACTCAGCCTTTGTCCCTGTATAAAAAATGACTGCCACCCTTGTGGGAAGCCACATCCTGGCGGGTAATATGGTTATTTCCAAAATCCAAATTGCAGCATTGCTGGATGTATCGTTGGCTGACAGAAATTCTGCTGTTGTCTGCCATTTGAACCCCAAGTGCTCTGCTCGCTCCTGCTGTTGCTTAAGGTTCTCTCTTCTCCCAAACTAAATGTCCAATTCTGTGGGGTTGGTCTGGAACACTGTTGCTTCTTGCCCTCTGTGGCTGCGGAGGTTTGTCATATTATTCATCAGTGGTATATGGATAAACAGTCTCAAAAACTGAATTTCTGCACATTTTTCTTTAACTTAGTTAGTTTGGACTGAGTCAAGTGCACTCTGTACTCTGAATGGCCCAAGTTAATTTCTTCAAGTTTTCTTTACTAAATATTGTAATGTGCACTGATGTTTTAAGGCAGCTCTCACTCTCCCAGGAGGGCATCTGCCAGATGTCTGGCTGTGTGGATAATCAATACCAACCAGTCTTTGGTACATTTCCATGAGAGGTCTGACCGAAACTCCTTGATATTTAAGAATAATATGGGCTCATTCGTGACAATGAGACCCCTTGGTGCAGTGTTCTTACGCAAGTATTCCGTCATGAAAGCACCATGTAGGGCCGTGCGGATCTGTTCCTTCTTTTTGAATGACAGAGCCTTCCATTCATCCAAGATCTGAACTGTCTGTGCTACAACCTTCTCTGAAAGTAGAGACAGTGCATTAAGTATCTCAGCTAATGCGTCATCACCAAACGAAAGTTTTGATGTTCATGTCTGTTGTTGGTGCAGGTAGATAAGCCAAATCCAAGTATGCTAGACTGTTAAAGACCCCGATTATTTTAGTGTCTATAGTTTAAACAAGACACTTATTATTATCTGATCCACAGTGATCATTCCAAAACCTTCCATAGGTTAGGTATGCCCTTTATCATGTTCCCACAGCCATCACCTGTACAACACATGTAACCACACTATCCCCAGGGGCTCCCGGGGGGGGGGAGGGAACTAGAGGCATGGGGCGCTAGGAGCAGGCCAGCTTCCAACACAAAATGTTCAAGACAGAATGGGGCCGCTCCTGGAGTAGGGACCTTGGTGCAGAGGACTTAGTTTGTGGATGTGGGCATCTCACAAAATGTGACAGACTGGTCTTGCACACCACCTGGTGTCAGGCTTCATCATTGACCAGTCCTCGCCCTCCAGAATATCAGTTTGGTGGAGGGGGGCATACACCTGGTGACAGAGACGCACTTCTAAACTAAGTGGGGACATGTGAAGAGTGAGTGAGATTTAAAAGCCATTATAGTTACCAAATTGATTTTAATGTGGCAGGCATCTATATGGTATTAAAAACAAGTGAACGGTGCAATGGAGAAATTACTGTCCCCTCACCGTTGTAGGTGTGGTCGACATGTTTCTGCCGTTTGGTCCCGAAAGGGTCCACGGCATTCAAAAGGACCTAAGTGAAAAGTAAATGAAGGGCTCCGTTCTTACCAACCTGGTGGTGATAAAATGCCACTGGGTGGGGTGACCTGTGTCACACTCCACTAAGGAAAAAAGCTTACTTTGAGACCTAGAAAGCAAATGAAAATACAAAAGTAAAATGAAACACCTTTATGGTCACTTTGCCAATTTTTCATTCAACCACTTGCACAATTCATTAATAGTGAGTGGCTATGTGTGTTACACGTGACGCTCATCTGTGCATACTTCAGAGTCATATTACTTGAAAGACTATTAATCTTACCCTAGGACATGAACCTAATTGCCCCATGGGAGGGCAAACAAGGGAAAGACACCTGTACACAAACACTAAATGGGGGAAAGGAATAAAAACACAGACAATTGCTAAAGTTAAAACTTCATTTGCACAATTAAAAGAGCCCAAACGTGCTCTTTCTTCAAACAATCGTTACATTCACTCACTCACTACATCAAGGTGTGACTCCCGTAGGTGCACCTATGCGTGTGCCTCTCTCCTCCCCGATGATAAATGACTAAGTGGAGAGCGTAGTTTATAAGGTGCTCCTAATGGGCGGGTCGGTCTAATTGACTTTGCGATTGAATAAGTGCCTGCCTGATAATGGGATTCGGTGTCCCAAAAAGCGCCTATACATGTATGTGTGGAAAAGCCTGACCTGCTCATAGCGGGATGGTAAAGCTGTCGCATACATAGATCGCAAGTTTGGGGTGTCCCTGCAAGCCTGATATTCCGTGAGGTAGAGAGGCGCCTGGTCGTAGGTGAGTCCTCTCACTACAAATCAGGACGCGATCTGTAGCGGGGCGAGTTGTCCCCATGTGGGTTGTACGAGGCGGAGGAACCGTCCTTTCTGTTACGAGAGCTGACAGTCCGTATGTAATACGGGGAACCGGCGTGGTTAAGACCACTTGTGTTTAATGAAAGGATCTGCCTGAATAGTGAGACCGGGCGGCTCTGCCAATAGCCTGTGGCAGTATCCAGTCATGTGAGCACAATTTCTTCCGTGAATTTTGAAATGTTTATACAGAGGGGAGACCACAGTGGCTATCGTTCGTGATGGGAAAGCGACTGTCATTGTCAGCAAAAGACCAAAATTAGTAAGATCTTGAGATGGTTAAAAAATGAAATATTAACACAATTGCACAGATCGGGCACTCAGTGGTATTTAGAAAAGAAGCTCCGAATGGTTCTACACAACAGAAGATTTTTTACTTATGTCAAGGAAACTCATTGTGCCATATGTCAAATGAAGGAAGTTTGTTGGGGTGACGTCCTGTTGTAACATATTTGCACAGATCAGGCCCTCAGTGGTATTTAGAAAAGAAGCTGCTAATAGTTTTACGTACCAGAAGATGGTTTATCTATGTCAAGTAAACTTATTGTGCCATAGGTTAAATGAAGGACGTTTAATTGTAATAATGTATACTGATACAGCTATAAACAGTGTATCAATTAGCCTGGACGGAAAGGTACACTTTACGTCAGGCTATGGATGGTCTGATGTTCCAATGCTATGATAGAAAGGGTTTTACCGTGCCACCTGGAGCCATGGGATCTCATCATTGAGACCTGTTTCCCATGAGCGAATGCGGTAGTAAACCCACCTCTGTTCTCTGGCATGTAAGGGTTTGGTCATGTCGGTGTTTTGTTTCTTCATCAACTCTAGGACCACCCATTTCAACTCAATGTCCATATGGGACTTCTTCGGGGCATACATTTAGAAGGCAATATATAGGTACATAGGAGAGACATTATGCAGTATTATTCACTGCAATATTTCCAAAATGTAATTTTTTTCTACGGCCAAAACTAAAGAACCTTCATGCACACCAAATGGCAGTAATTTCGAGAGGCATTCAAAGTAATACGTTTCGGGAATCAATCAACCACACACATTTCTTAAAGCGGTCATTTTAGCTGTCATTTTCCACCATATATGGGCTGGTGGGGGACGTCCCTGTAGTCACACTCGCTTCAAGGCCACCATGCCACCTGTGAACCTATTTGCTCCACCGATTCTCGCCCATGCTGGATACTGGTGTCCAGCATGAGTGACAACCAGTGGACCGAATACAGAGAATACATGTCTTGTGATGCTTTGGGATATATTTACTTGATATATATCAATAGTCAGAATACTGACCTGCTGTGGGCACTGAACCCAATGCAACTGACCTTAATCGATCTTCTTTGTGAATTAGTTTGTAATTGAGGGCTCCTTCCTCTATTTGGGGCGTTCCATACGGTTGGCCCCGGGAGTGAGCATTCTTTCACTAGGAACTGTGCAGTGTGTGGCAATAGAATACCATAACCGTTTTTCTTCACTGAATGTAAACACATAACACCTGTCTCAGTAAATCTGCATTGTATATTATTGGAATAATGAAGTTGCTAAATTATAAATCAAAAATACTGAATTGCTAAAAATCCATGACGATTTCATTCTAGTTTTGGCAGATTTCTTTTCTGAATATGTTGATAGCAGTTTCCGTACATTGCAAAGGAGAATCGCCCCACTGCATTTCAGCAGTGACAAAAAGAAGAAATAAGATGATAACATGTTGTTATTATCAATTTATATTTTGCTATTGAGGCAGTTTTACGTGGCGGGCTGGGCTGTCTCACAGCCAGCAGGGGGGATAGTGGTTCATGCACTGAAGTGTGCATGACAGTTTGGCCGGCCATCTTGGGATGGCCAAACAGTCATGCGTACTTAGCATGTTCTCCACTGTGCTGTAATACACAGCCTTTGTGGAGCACATTCCCTCGCTCCCACTGCCTGTCTGAGCACCAAACCACAGCACTCATACCAATCACAACGCTGCGGTCAGGGCGACAGCAGCAACATGAATGGCTTAGGGGAGCCTGGGTGCTTCCTGCTTTCTGAGAAGCAACGGTGCCAGATGAGAGACAGAGAGACGGCTGACCTGCCCAGGAGGTAAGTGGGATCATTTCATCTCCCCCAAACACCCTCCCCTCACCATGCACGTTCTGTGCCAGTCGCTGCTGCTACATTGCTCTTAGTTTCATATATTTGATGGCTTAAGCACCTGCAATCTACTGTATATAAGCTTTTTGGCATCCTTACCTCACACTCCCTCCCCCCTTATCGTTGTTGATTTTCTGAATATTCATACCTCGTGGTTGTCCTAATACTCTTTTCGCTTTTTTCATAGGTGCTAATGCTAGGATTTTAACTTAAAAGCTACTGAGATTATTTTGTCTTCTTGACAGCCAATCGTGTTATGTTTATTACTGAGTACCTCCTAAAAAAAATGTATTCTTAAATGGAAAAAATAAATGAAACGTGGTAAACAGAGTTGTGTCGAAGATGCCGGTAGTCTCCTGTATGAGGAAGGGTTGCGCTGCAGTGCATCCTCAGGACACCCGGCCATATAATGCGTGACCCCCATGTGAACAGAACTGTGAGTAGAGGAAACATCTTAATATGAAATATGTCCGCGTCTCCCCAAGACTGACGATGAAAGCAGGCTCTGTTGTGTGGAGCTGTTGGCGTGGCATGCTCTTAAAGTTCTGATAACCTTATTACTGAAAAACAGTCGTTGATGCCCTCATCACAAACAGCAGGGATGTTTTCACAGCTGAAACTGAACATTGCCAAAAAATAAATATGATCATAATTGGTGGCATTCCATGGGGAGCCATTGCCGGGCACACATGTTTCTAATTGTCCATTGATTAAATTCTATTAGCTTTGAAGGACCCAGAAGCAGTGGCTAATGGAGTCAATTGTTCACCATGAGCAGAACGCTTTATTCATTAAGGAGGTTGGATTCTGAATTGACTTTTGATGTCACTTAATTGGTATATCTAAATTACTGCGTGCGATGAATGGAGAATGCAGCTGGGCCTTCTGTAAACATAATTAAGATAACTCTTTTCTTTCACTTGAAAATGATTCGTCATGTTTCCCTTGTTCATTTAATATGTAAACACACTGCTTTTATCGGGAAACACTGACATCTTCTATGTGTTCGACGGTGAATGTTTGTGATGTAATACAATGTGTACATTTGAATTGAATTTTGGAGTTTCTAGCAAGTACATTATTATAAATAGGAGACATGTAAGATCTGAAGTGTCGGTGTGGAACTGTCGAAAGATTTCTTGTCCGGAGCATATTAAGAGTGATTATAATATTGTTTGCTGACACAACAAGAGCTATAAGAAAATAATCTCTCCTGTTTTGCCTTGAATGTCTACTTAGACTACCTCTCTGTGTATCACTCAGAGCAAAAGGTGGACACAAGAAAAAATAATTATTATGGTTATTGGCAACGTTAGTTGTGTATAGTTTTTTATTTTTTGATTTTGTTTTGTTTCACAGGTTCTTATTATATGTTGGTAATTGACTAGGTGACATACGTGTGTCTGTATTATTGAAATCATATATGTTGAAAAAAACTGTGAGGGGTAATTAAGTGTGCTCTACTCAAAAATGAAGAATATGATATAAATTCCTCCCTACCAATTTTGTTTATATAGGAATCAACAGCAGGACTTCTGGACATCTGGCCGTGCTTGAACGGGACAAAGTCAAAGTTTGAAGCTGAGTGTGATGGGGCCCTGCTCGGATACCCCTTGTGGTAGGCCTTGGTCAAAATTTTACCTTCTAACTTAAAAGCATATCTGGAGTTTTTTCCGCTGAGAGCCCTCGCAGCTCTTCAGCAGTTCGGATTTGGCGAGGGTTCGTCAGCTTGAATTTCAGAGAGCTCCCAGTCAAACTCTGGAATCATAGATCCGGAGCTCTTCAGAGGGAAAATCATGGAATCCGGTTCAGGTTGCAGGTAAAGGTGTCCGGCTTGGCTCTCACAGTTGGGTTAGTCACCTCCTGGAGCTTTTCCAAAAATGTACCCAAACTTCTGGAGATGTAATCAGTGATGTCATCAGTGATGTCACTGACCATGTCATAAATGATGTAATATGTGACATCATCAGCACTGCATTGTGGACGTGCAAGTTATAGTTAGCACTACTAACTATAACAGAGGAATTTCTATGGTTTTGTACAAATGAATTGTGCAGCTAACTATAACACTCATGAAATCTATGGTATTATCAGTGAATTTCAAAGGTTTTTTAAATGCTAATTCCTTACTATAACGTCTCTGAAACTTATGGTTTTTTCACTGAATTTCAAAGGTTTTTTAGATGCTAATTTCCAACTATACGTCTCTGAAACCTATGTTTTTTTCAGTGAATTTCAAAGGTTTTTTAACATCTTGGGTGCTTGAGAGATTCCCCTCCTGTGCTGCATTCCCTGAATCCCCATTGTTCATGACGAGCTCAGCTCGTCATGAGCACAGCTCAACCGTGCCTCATGACGAGCTGAGCTCGTCATGAGCAGCGAAGGGGTTAAATGCCAATTTTTAAGTGCAATAGTAGTTATACCTATTTTTTTGTACTGAATTTCTACAGTTTTTTTACTGTTTAGTTATAAATATTTTATTTATAAAACAACATTATATATTTTTCTGAAAATTGCAAAAAAGAATTAAAATACATTTAAAACTGAAATATTTTTAATTATTTAGTTTGTTTCTATTTTAATATATTTATATAATTTTCTTTTTCCGTTTTTTTTCAATTTTTTTGTGGGAGTTGCGCACCCAAAGCGTACCTACCGCAGCAGGTCCGGGTATTCTAGCTGCCATTTTGGAAAAGTCGTGAAGGATCCGCGTATGGTGAGCGACGAGTGCGTGTTTTTTTTCAGTAACGTCATATACGTACAATGTTAGGTGGTGTGCGCGACCAGTATGCGACCTGTCCGCAACTCCTGCTCCTGCGCATTCGCGATACATGTGTATTACGGGACGTGATGCTTGCACTGTGGTGGGCACCACTTGGCGTCATATACATGCTGGGTGCGCGACACCCATGACATTTTTTATGTTCTAAAATGATAAATACGTGTCTTTAATGTACATATTAGGGCAAAAGATTATCTAAGGTATTCATAAAAATAATATATTTCTACTTGTAATAAACTTATATTATTTTTAAATATATTTTTGCGAAGTCTCGCCAGGAGCACGCTTTGTGAACGCATGGTGTGCACATCCCTTGTGAAATGAAAAAAAAAGATTTGATTGGTTCATAACATTTCCGACTGTAACTATTGAAGAACCCCAACCATGTTAATTATTCTGTTTGGGGCAGTTGATGAGAGACATCTCTTCTTCTTCCAGAGCTGGTTTTAGAATTTTTTTATTGTTTTAAAAAATTACATTGGAGAAGTGGCAACTGGTTCAAAAGCTCCTCATCATTCTTCAGATAAAGATATCTTGGAGGAAGATCCGCCCAAGCAGAGGCCTGAATCAGTGATATGGACATTTTTGACCTTTCATGCTGGAGAAAAAAAGGCAAACGCAAGAAAAGTCACTTGATTGCTGTGTGTCAGGGTCCTGTCGCAAGGCAATGCCAAGAAATACTCCTGTGGAACAGCCGGTATGTATAAACATCTGCGGACCATTCACCCGAAGAATCTGGCATGAGAAGAAATGAGCTGAGCAGAAAAAAATCCACCACCAGCCATTGCTCGCACCTACGGAGCGTCCACTTCAGCACCACCGAGAATTTGCTTTTCTGCAGCAGCACTGCACTAAGTGCAAAACCATCATCTGTTATGGTGAACAGTCAGTGGACACTATTTGTGCAGCTCAATGGAACCACAAATTCACATTTTTTAATTTTTTTGTTTTTGGAATGATGTGGAATTTCAAAAGCTAACTGTTTACTTAGTTCCTTTTTTGTTACATTTTTAAAAAACACCAAAAAAAGGACAAAATTGTTAAAAAACTACAAAAAATAGAAAACAAAAAACGGAAGAAAAAAAAGTTCAGAACTACCTTATCTGGCTTAAAAAAGAACTATAATTGCATGGTAATGTCTGAAAGTTTGGTTGAATGTATGTGCAGAGTATGATTGACTAAAAGAATGCATTAGTACTGTATGGTAAATTTATAGGGGCAGATCTATGAGGAAGTGCTGCAGCGTGACACTGCAAGCCCTTTAGCTGCAACACACTTCGGCACTTCTGAAGCACTGGGATGTGACATATTTACATGAATATGTCGCAATTCTGTGCTCCCTTTGCACTAGCACACAAAGTGCAGCCATGCAGTGACGAAGGAACCCTTGCACCATGGTGCAAGGATATCTGTGTCATGGGGAGATTGTTTTTGTTCAGGAAGGGACTACTTCCTGCACAAAAACAATCACTAAAGGCATTTTCCTCCTTCAGTGTGTGCGCACCATTAACACGTATCTACAGATTTACACTTTCTCGTATGTCTTGAGATGTGTTATTCCATGGTTGTGTGGGAACAGACACGGCTACACCCATGGAATGACCATTCAATGCAAAGTTCTGCATTTGAATGGGTCGTATATTCAAGAAGAGGAAAAGCCATGCAGGGTGGCTGTATGTCCTGCTGACACTTACCCACTTGGGAAATAATGTGACATTTATTTGCAACAACTGCATCACCCACTGGGGTAATACTGAAAGGTTTGGACTGCTAAAACCATCATGCAATGCGGGACACACTGGTGCAGGCTGAAGACCTTGCCCAGATTGGAGGGGTCTGTTATTCAATAAAGAGCAGGTGTTCCAAACTTCCCGTTTGCTGTTGCATTGCTTTGTTTGGCTCATGAACAATGATACATTTCCGAAACGCGTAGAGCTTTGAAGATTTTCCTGTGCCAGTTTGGGAATTAAGAACTTGCCGTGACCTCACTAAATAAGGGTACGGAGTTGTGTGGGCTTCCTCATTGTGGGCAACCTTTTGTGATGGATATATATATATATATATTAAAGCTCCACACCGTGTCTCCCCAGTCCTACCAAAAAGACACGCAGCACTCACGGGATCAAGAAAGCTTTGAACGCCAAACTTCATTCAGACAAACGCGTTTCGGGAAAGACTACCTTCGTCAGTGTCATAGGGAATGCATTCGGCGGCACCATTTTTAAAACGCGAGAGTTGTCGGGAAATGAAGTAAACAAGGGAGAAAACCTCGTATTCTCATACGGGCGCCATCTTAGAACATGTTTGTCTAACACAGTTACATAATGCACTGTTTAAAATACAGAGGGTATGTGATGAGCTTTAATATTGGCGCGGTACACTGCCGCACTGCAGCACCCGCCTTTGGAGTGACTCGCTATCGGTGTAACTTTTGGAGCAGGATATATATATATATATATATATATATATATATATATATATATATATATATATATATATATATATATATATATATATATATATATATATATATATATATATATATAAATATATTACCTACTGGCGTCTGGCCAGTAGGTATATATAGTTAGGATTTTTTGTCTATGGGACTTTTGAAAATTCTATGTCTAATAACTTTGGCGTTTGTGGACGGAATCGGCTGAAATTTTCAGGAAAATGGCACATTTTGTTTCTGAGCAGCCCTTGAAAATTTGGGGGGATTTTGTCAAGGGGGGGCCGAGAAAAAAGGGGGGTCCCAAAACGCGTTTTTCCCATGTTAATTTCCATAGGGCGTCTGGCCTCACTTTTAGCTCGAACGGCTGAATGGATTTGCACGAAACTTGGCAAAATTGTAGGGACTGTTAGCCCGATGTGCCTTTGCTAGGTCTCAATATATGTGCTCCAGTAGTTTTTGAGAAATTAACGTTCAAAACAAGATATATATCTGTAACAGCGCTCCGGGCTGCGCTCCGGTCCGCTTACTTTTCGCGAAACGGAACTTTGCGCGCAGAAAGCTGATTGGCTCTCCAGTGTCTGTCAACATTCTAAACAGTCCGGAGCGGCCGCCATCTTATCTCTCGGTAGGATCGAGAGAGAAGAAGAGGTGAAAAACGAAGGGGGAATTTAATGAAAGGGGGCAAGGTATACCTCTCTTGACCCCCTAGGAATGATGTTGGGGTTATTAAAGGGTCTCGTGGGGAAAATAAAAAAATATATATTTTTCACGGTAGAAGCGCTTGCCGAGCCGCGAACTGGGCCGCAAACTGGTAGCGAAACGGGAATTTGCCATTTTGTGTTTCGTTTTAATTAAATTACTAGGTATAAGGGGGTGCGGGAGACGTATCCTGACCCCTTATGTTTTCTGAGGGTGGCTGAGGAGGCTCATATATGTTGATACATGTCTTCCAGCGGCTGTGCGCGAGCTTTTTTTTTTTTTTGCTGCGTGACGTCTGTTAACGTTCGATTCGATGGAAATCAGGAAGTGTTGACCACCATTTTGTCACTGCGAGTAAATATTTTGTTATAAATGAATCCTTATTGATAAACATTGTCTGCGCCATCTTGCCTTTTTGTCCAATGCCACAATTTTGTCGTGGACGGCAGCCATTTTAGATGCCTTGACCAGACCCACTCTCTGCACGCCGTCGATTCTCAGCACGGCTCCCCACCCTCGCAAGCATCTCCCCCACGCACTGGTCACCCCCGCTCTCTCTCTCATGCATGGGCCATATACTTCCCCCCATCTGCGCTGCTCTTCCCTGAGAATCACACTCTGTGCCCGCCCGACACCTCCCTTTCACCCTATTCACTACCGCACCCTCTGACACTCCTCTTCCTCTGTGTCCGATTGTCCAGGCCGGACCCAGTCTATCACCTAGCTCTGCGGATGTAGTTTATGGCCCCAGCTGTAGAGAATCCAGACATACCAATCCTCCCGATTCAGGCGTGAGACTACTGATTTCAGTGCTAGTCTTCCGCCTCCCGATTCCTGCAAGGAAAAACCCGGGGGCATATTACCAACAACTAGCGATAATTTTTGTCTCTAACTTGTTTAGAGACAAAAATTATCGCCGCACATTGGCGAATTTTATCGCAGATAAACCTTGCTATTAGCAAGGTTTATCGCAAATGCGATAAAAAACGGCCGCAATGCATGAATATCGCTGAAAAGTCAGCGATATTCATGCATTATCCAGCAAATGCTCTTAGCCATGTTATCCACCTTCCATTGGATAACATGGCTAAAAACTGCTCTGTGCGTGAGCTTTTTTTTTTTTTTTTTGCTGCGTGACGTCTGTTAACGTTCGATTCGATGGAAATCAGGAAGTGTTGACCACCATTTTGTCACTGCGAGTAAATATTTTGTTATAAATGAATCCTTATTGATAAACATTGTCTGCGCCATCTTGCCTTTTTGTCCAATGCCACAATTTTGTCGTGCACGGCAGCCATTTTAGATGCCTTGACCAGACCCACTCTCTGCACGCCGTCGATTCTCAGCACGGCTCCCCACCCTCGCAAGCATCTCCCCCACGCACTGGTCACCCCCGCTCTCTCTCTCATGCATCGGCCATATACTTCCCCCCATCTGCGCTGCTCTTCCCTGAGAATCACACTCTGTGCCCGCCCGACACCTCCCTTTCACCCTATTCACTACCGCACCCTCTGACACTCCTCTTCCTCTGTGTCTGATTGTCCAGGTCGGACCCAGGCTATCACCTAGCCCTGCAGATGTAGTTTATGGCCCCAGCTGTAGAGAATCCAGACATGCCAACCCTCCCGATTCAGGCGTGAGACTACTGATTTCAGTGCTAGTCTTCCGCCTCCCGATTCCTGCAAGGAAAAATCCGGGGGCATATTACCAACAACTAGCGATAATTTTTGTCTCTAACTTGTTTAGAGACAAAAATTATCGCCGCACATCGGCGAATTTTATCGCAGATAAACCTTGCTATTAGCAAGGTTTATCGCAAATGCGATAAAAAACGGCCGCAATGCATGAATATCGCTGAAAAGTCAGCGATATTCATGCATTATCCAGCAAATGCTCTTAGCCATGTTATCCACCTTCCATTGGATAACATGGCTAAAAACTGCTCAGGGCAGGTGTTAGCTTTTGGAGATATTCGCGCTTAGCGCGAATATCTCCAAAAGTTGGTAATAGGAGATAGCGATGGTTAGGGACTGTTTCCAGTCGCTAACATCTTGGCACGCCCACTTTGCATGTCATTAGTGATAAATATCACTGACATGCAAAGCGGGGCCCAAGATGGTCGCTATCTCCTTTTAGCTGTCACTAACTGGTGTTAGCGACAGCTTGGTAATAGGGAGATAATTTTATCTCCTTTTTTTTGGCTTTTAAAGCCAAAAAAGCGGAAATAAACCCCCTTGATAATATGCCCCACGATTCCTCGGGGGTTTCAGCTGACAGGGTTTGGTATTGTGTTACGTGCTAATTCTTTCAGGAAACGTCAGAGGGTCGATGCAGGGGTTCTAGAAGGGGTGATAAACCATTTAAGCCTCATGAACAAGCGCATGGTCTTTTAAAGATTTGTGAAGTACTCAGGGCGGCGGTGTGTGTGTGCCCTCTTTCAGGAGCGGGCGGGGGGCACTGCCAGCAACTTGCCAGGCCAGGCAGTGTTCAACACTTGCATCACCCTTTCTCTGCCTGCTATTGCGCTCCATGCTTCGGAAAGGTAAGAAAAAGAACGTGCATTTGAGTTTGAAATGTCCGATCCTGTAGCAGTACACTTGCAAAGCCCACACATGACAATAACCCGATTCAAGGCCCCATTCACCCGATTTTTAAAAAAAATATAGTGCTCCAAGAAAGTTGGATTATAAAACTTTATTAACTTTTAAATATAACGAACGCAACAAAAACTGTAAATATATTTAAACATTTTTTGATAAAAAAAAACAACAATGGTCAGAAGATGTCTTTTGTGCGAATAGTCCCAAGGCAGCACAACGTGCTGAGTTGTGGAAGGCACCCAGGTGAAGAACCATCCCTTCTTTAAACCCCATGGTGACCAACTATAGTTTCAATGAGTGCTATGTCCCAGGTTTTACATAAAGTAGTGTTTACCTAGAGTGGTGCTGTGTAGGACACTCTGAATGGAAATTAACTAGAACTATAACGATAACAACAACAACAACAATAATATAACTTTTATGCCTAAATTACGCAAACAGTTAGCTAATCTGCTAAAGGGGGGAGTCGCCATTTCTTTACAATAATCAATAATGAAAAATCAACATCAATAGGGTTGTCCGTATTCCCGATGCAGCACTATAGTGCAACATACACAGCACCTGGGGTGTCAAGAGTGAACAGGTCCTAGCTGCTTAACCAATGACTGACAAATGCTATATTAAACACTTACTATGTATAATACTTGCGTTCACAATGGTTTTACTTTACAAAACAGAACAAAAGATGTCCCCTGTAAGTAAACCCATATTAGCTGTTTCAGTTATTGAACATCCTAAGGTTTTATGACATGGGGAACAGTGGTGATATCCTGGGCGGGTGATGGAACTGGGATTGTTAATGGGAAAACATCTACAAAGAAAACTATTGGTGAATTATACTTCTCCGGAAACTATAACGATAACAACAACAACAACAAAAATATAACTTTTATGCCCAAATTACGCAAAGATTTAGCTAATCTGCTAAAGGGGGGAGTAGCCATTTCTTTTGATAATTTATTTATCCATCCGTAGCCTCTCTAATCTCCATTACAATATGTTTCTTGCTGTCGCTAGCTGATGAAAAAACTAAAGTGATTACTTCCTCATCCTTATTTTGTCTTTCTTTGTTCCTTAAGATGTTATCTGTGTCAACCTCTTCCGAGAATGCTGATGCGTTAGGGATTTCCTTGTGTTTCTTAATAGCATTGGTGTCAGCACACTTCTTTGTCAATTCTGTGAACATGATAACTGCTTCATAAACAGACGATATCTTTGTTTAGTCATTAGTGTTAAGTGTGTCTGAAACTACAGTGCCCTTTTGTTTTTCTTTCTTCAGGCTCTATAGAGTTTTGTGTGTTGTTCTTTTGAGCGACAATTATTCCAGAGGTTTCAGGTTCACTTGTTTTGTCCTGCAGTGAGTTAACAGCTTTAGAGACTTACAGTTTATTTGCTATGTCCTGCTGTGCGTCAACTGCTTCAGAGACGTCAGCCTCATTTGTTATGTTTGACTAGATCCTGGACCTGCCCGGCCGCGCCCAAAATGGCACCGGTGTAAATGGGACTCGTAACTGCTTGTTGTGTACTGATTGCCCAACCTTGATATCACGAGATACGTATGCAGTTTTGAAGCACATGGCGGAGGCTCATCTGCTGTAGTGGGGCGCCCCTTTATCGTTTCAGTCGCCATTCCGCCCGCTTTTGCTACACTGTGCCTTTTCCGCCATTCAGCTGTTTACCGCCCGCTCTTACGGCTACAGCGTCTCGCTCACCATGTAGTTGAGTTGCTCCCACTCTTGCGGTGCAGCGATAGGCGGCTGCTACAGGACTCTTAAAATGGCGGCCGGCTCTTCGGATTTGGGCCTGGTCCAGTAAAATGGCCCTGGGACACCTTGGAACTCGGACGCTTGTCTGCCAGGGCTTGGGTTCCATTCTCGAAAGTGTCCCCTCAGCCTTGAAGATTGTACAAAAGTCTTGGGGGCCCTCGACTCCCGCAGGCTTCCGGTGGGGAGCGGCTGCCATGATTGCTTGCGGAATGGCCACGACGGAGCTACGAGATGGTGGTGCTCTCATGGTGACGCCAGCTTCAGTCTGAAACATCCAGAAACAAGGTGGGGCTTTCATCGTTTGGGAAAAAAAATGTTTTAATCCAATGAAAAGTGTTATTTTTAGGTCACATGACCTAGTCTTACATCATTAGGAAAACAAAAGTAAAATGAACCAATGAAAAGTTTTATTAACAAGTCACATGACCTGTTATGCTTACGTTACGCGCTGCGCGGCGCGCTCTGGATCGTTTCCGGGAAGCTGCGCCTTGCGCACCGGAGCACTTCCGGGTGCGCTAACGCGGCGCGTCATATGACGCATTATGCGAGAACGCAGGTCCAGAATATAGTCAAAATGTCTCCACCAACCAGCGGTCGGAATACAACCGCTTTCAGCAGTCCAAAAAGTTCGGTTAAATTTTAAGAGCGGGAGCAACTCAACTACATGGTGAGCGAGATGCTGTAGTCGCAAGAGCGGGCGGTAAACAGCTGAATGGCGGAAGAGGCACAGAGTACCAAAAGCGGGCGGAATGGCAACTAAAACGGTAAAGGGGCGCCCCACTACAGCGTGTCTTCAGGTCAAACGGATTGTGGGACAAGGTCCAGAATGGAAGAGTCATCAAAAGGGAAAAAATTCCGCCGGACCCCGGGAGCCGGCCGCCTATGTCGGGGGCGATCTCAGGCCACACCAGGGCAACACGACTTGGGGAGGGGGCAGGAGCCAAGCGCCCCCTCTCAGTCCGCGCCATCTCACCACCCCTCGGGGGCCTCCGTCAAGCGGTTTAGGGAGGCACCGTATCACATTGTTTTCCAATGCAGTCAGGTGCACAAACGGACCCCACTTACTTTGAATAGTGAAGCTGCAGCAGGTGCAAATAAGGTTTAAACAGTGTTACAAGCGCTGCTTAGAACTCTGAAGTATGGCACTCAACATCCAGGACTTATGCCATTTGTGTAAGGCAGTGACATCGAAGCAACTCAGGGACAAAAAGCATGAACCAACATTCACGTATGAAAATCTTATTTGGGGAAGGGGCAGGATCCAAACGCCCCCTCCCAGTTCGCGCTACTACACCGTATGTGGAAAATCTGAAGCCATCGTTCTACAAACTCTCAACGCTTGCTATCAGTGCATGAGTTTCATGCTCGATCGATTGAGCTAGCCGGATCGGGCAATAAAAAGTATAAAATAGTTATGTAAATAGTTATTTAATAAAATGTTTTACCCTGTTTCTTTGCTGGTGTGTTGTCTATATTTATAATATTTGCATAGGGTTTGTCGTTATTTTGGGCGGGGTGGGTGGCGGAGTCGAGCTGTCTTGCAGCCCTCATGGTGTGGAGCTCAGTTCATTTCACTATTTTCGTATTTCTCATGAAGGGTTGTTCCTAATGTTTGTATTTTACCGAGGTCAAAAAGAGATCGAATTAGTGGTCTACTGATTTTGCTCGATTACTTTTATTTTTTTACACGATTTTTCACTATCTGCAAAGACTAAACAGAGTATTGCGACTTTGTGCTTGTTTGTAAATAGAGAATGATCCAAAGAGAACCAATTCTAAAACAGTAAATGCTTGGATAACAATCAATCAAATGGAGAGACAAGCAGGTACGACGGATTACAACGGGGGTAAAGGTCTGCGTTAACTACCGTTCACTATCTGCAAAGAGAGAGTACTACTAAGAGAAAAGAAGGGAGGGGGGGGCAGCGTTCAAAGCACATCAGCGTGCATAAACACGAAAACGTTTTTACCTATCACGTACTTCACATTTGACAGCTTTTGATATTTGCTATTAAAAAACCATTGAAATTCACAGAAAAAAACATAGGTTATAGTCCATATATAGTTAGGAATTTGCATTTACAAAACCTTGAAAATTCTATGAAAAAACCATTGGTTATAGAACATATATAGTTAGGAATTTGCATTTACAAATCCTTATTTTACTCGCATAAAACCATTGAAATTCAATATATAGTTAGATGCGCTAACTATATATCGCGCACCCGCAATCCACTGCGATGATGTCACATATTACATCATTCATGACATGGTCAGTGACATCACTGATGATATCACTGATGACATCTCAAATGACATCACTGATGACATCACTGATGACATATCAAATGACATCACTGATGACATCACTGATGACATCTCAAATGACATCACTGGTGACATCACTCATGATATCATTCATGTGATAATACAATGAACCTCTTCAGACTCTAATATAACCTTAGATACAATCAGTGTAAACAGACACTCACAGACTGTCACTCATCCATGGAGTTACTCACACAACTAGTCAGTCATGCAAACAATCAATCACACCTCCATTTCCTCAACTATACAGTTATACAAACTTTACTTATTCAAATATATACTAACACATATTTTCTCTCTTATACAAGTTCACAATGATCCATACAGCCACTCACACATTCACTGGCTCTTATGCACAGTTATTTATATATGTCAACTCTCACATGTACTGTCTTTTACATATGTACTTACTTTGACATGTAGCACTGAGATAACCATTCACTCACCAATACACTCATGCACACAGTCAACCACCCATACAGTTGTTTCCACATGCAGTTTTGAACCCATACATCTAGTGAATCAGCTGTTCACACATCTATGCACAGAGTCACACACCTCCCAGCCACTCACACACATACTCAGTCTCCCATACAAATACTCGGGCAACCAATCAATAACCCATATAGTTACTCATATAGCTACTGATCAACACATGCAGCAGTTTACAGAACAACAGATATAATGATGCACAAATTAATACAGTTTAATCACTAACCCACGCACTCAGTGAGACACATTTAATCACTCCCTCATACAATCAGTCATGCACCTACTAAATCCTTCATCCAGACATTTATACATCCACTCATTCTTCAATATGTGAGACATATTTTAACTTTACAGAAACATACAGTCACTGGGTGTTGTCATCAGTGATGTCATCAGTGATGTCATTTGAGATGTCATCAGTGATGTCATCAGTGATGTCACTGACCATGTCATGAATGATGTAATATGTGACATCATCAGCAGTGGATTGCGGGTGCGCGATATATAGTTAGCGCATCTAACTATATATGGAATTTCAATGGTTTTATGCGAGTAAAATAAGGTTTTGTAAATGCAAATTCCTAACTATATATGGACTATAACCTATGGTTTTTTCTGTGAATTATATATATATATATATATATATATATATATATATATATATATTCACTGAAAAAACCATATGTTTCACACCAGTTATAGTTAGGAATTAGCATTTAAAAAACCTTTGAAATTCACTGTAAAAACTATAGGTTTCACATCAGTTATAGTTAGCTGAACATTTTACTCATACAAAACCCTTGAAAATTCCTACATTATAGTTAGTTGGACTCACTATAACTTGTGCGCCCACAATCCACTGCTGATGATGTCACATATTACATCATTCATGACATGGTCAGTAACATCACTGATGACATCACTGATGACATCTCACATGACATCACTGATGACATCACTGATGACATCACTGATGACATCTCAAATGACATCACTGATGACATCATCCATGTGATAATACGATGCACCTCCTCACACTCTAATCTAACCTTTGATACACCCAGTGTTAAATACAAACTACCATTTATCCAAAAGAACTTGTTATGAATGAAGCAGCATAAAGTGGCAAGATTACATTTCCCTGCTAGTGGCTCCCTCATTCCAGGCAAGCTCTTTTGGATGTTTGTTTAGCGGCTTTTGCCTGAGCCGCGAGGGAAGAGCCCAGCTGCAGTCTGCAGTCCGAGCTGAAGCGTCACATGCCGAGTCAGCGTGAGGAGCAGTGGAGAGCCTGGGATGCAAGTAATCAAGGTGTTAGAACAGTTGCACTGACCTCGCAACCCACTGGAGATTTTCAATTGTTGCACCATTGAATGAAACAGGCAAACTGACCTGAGTAAGACACCAGGACTACGAGGACCATCAGGCCATAGTCATGGCCACGCCCACTGAGGCGGTGATTCCTAATTACAAAAGAGTGCTGGGAAGAAGGTCCTGCTTCTTTCATAACAAGTCCACACCCCTTTGATAAAGTGCTGCTAAGCACGAAACGCGTCAGGACTGGACATTATCTGTGTGAGGAAGGAAGCTGTTCTTTCTCCGTTTGCATCTCAAAATAAAGTGGCAAGACTACATTTCCCTGCTAGTGTCTCCCTCATTCCAGGCAAGCTCTTTTGGATGTTTGTTTAGCGGCTTTTGCCTGAGCCGCGAGGGAAGAGCCCAGCTGCAGTCTGCAGTCCGAGCTGAAGCGTCACATGCCGAGTCAGCGTGAAGAGCAGTGGAGAGCCTGGGATGCAAGTAATCAAGGTGTTAGAACAGTTGCACTGACCTCGCAACCCACTGGGGATTTTCAATTGTTGCACCTTTGAATGAAATAGGCAAACTGACCTGAGTAAGACACCAGGACTACGAGGACCATCGGGCCATAGTCATGGCCACGCCCACTGAGGCGGTGATTCCTAATTACAAAAGAATGCTGGGAAGAAGGTCCTGCTTCTTTCATAACAAGTCCACACCACTTTGATAAAGTGCTGCCAAGCACGAAACGCGTCAGGACTGGACATTATCTGTGTGAGGAAGGAAGCTGTTATTTCTCCGTTTGCATCTCAAAATAAAGTGGCAAGACTACATTTCCCTGCTAGTGGCTCCCTCATTCCAGGCAAGCTCTTTTGGATGTTTGTTTAGCGGCTTTTGCCTGAGCCGCGAGGGAAGAGCCCAGCTGCAGTCTGCAGTCCGAGCTGAAGCGTCACATGCCGAGTCAGCGTGAAGAGCAGTGGAGAGCCTGGGATGCAAGTAATCAAGGTGTTAGAACAGTTGCACTGACCTCGCAACCCACTGGGGATTTTCAATTGTTGCACCTTTGAATGAAACAGGCAAACTCACCTGAGTAAGACACCAGGACTACGAGGACCATCGGGCCATAGTCATGGCCACGCCCACTGAGGCGGTGATTCCTAATTACAAAAGAGTGCTGGGAAGAAGGTCCTGCTTCATTCATAACAGGTCCACACCCCTTTGATAAAGTGCTGCCAAGCACGAAACGCGTCAGGACTGGACATTATCGGTGTGAGGAGGGAAGCTGCTCTTTCTCCGTTTGCATCTCAAAATAAAGTGGCAAGATTACATTTACCTGCTAATGGCTCCCTCATTCCAGGCAATCTCTTTTGGATGTTTGTTTAAAGGCTTTTGCCTGAGCCGCGAGGGAAGAGCCCAGCTGCAGTCTTCAGTCCGAGCGGAAGCGTCACATGCCGAGTCAGCGTGAGGAGCAGTGGAGAGCCTGGGATGCAAGTAATCAAGGTGTTAGAACAGTTGCACTGACCTCGCAACCCACTGGGGATTTTCAATTGTTGCACCTTTGAATTAAACAGGAAAACTCACCTGAGTAAGACACCAGGACTACGAGGACCATCGGGCCATAGTCATGGCCACGCCCACTGAGGCGGTGATTCCTAATTACAAAAGAGTGCTGGGAAGAAGGTCCTGCTTCATTCATAACAAGTCCACACCCCTTTGATAAAGTGCTACCAAGCACGAAACGCGTCAGGACTGGACATTATCTGTGTGAGGAAGGAAGCTGTTCTTTCTCCGTTTGCATCTCAAAATAAAGTGGCAAGATTACATTTCCCTGCTAGTGGCTCCCTCATTCCAGGCAAGCTCTTTTGGATGTTTGTTTAGCGGCTTTTGCCTGAGCCGCGAGGGAAGAGCCCAGCTGCAGTCTGCAGTCCGAGCTGAAGCGTCACATGCCGAGTCAGCATGAGGAGCAGTTTGGAGCCTGGGATGCAAGTAATCAAGGTGTTAGAACAGTTGTACTGACCTCGCAACCCACTGGGGATTTTCAATTGTTTCACCATTGAATGAAACAGGCGAACTCACCTGAGTAAGACACCAGGACTACGAGGACCATCGGGCCATAGTCATGGCCACGCCCACTGAGGCGGTGATTCCTAATTTCAAAAGAGTGCTGGGAAGAAGGTCCTGCTTCATTCTTAACAAGTCCACACCCCTTTGATAAAGTGCTGCCAAGCACGAAACGCGTCAGGACTGGACATTATCTGTGTGAGGAAGGAAGCTGTTCTTTCTCCGTTTGCATCTCAAAATAAAGTGGCAAGATTACATTTCCCTGCTAGTGGCTCCCTCATTCCAGGCAAGCTCTTTTGGATGTTTGTTTAGCGGCTTTTGCCTGAGCCGCGAGGGAAGAGCCCAGCTGCAGTCTGCAGTCCGAGCTGAAGCGTCACATGCCGAGTCAGCGTGAGGAGCAGTAGAGAGCCTGGGATGCAAGTAATCAAGGTGTTAGAACAGTTGTACTGACCTCGCAACCCACTGGGGATTTTTAATTGTTGCACCATTGAATGAAACAGGCAAACTCACCTGAGTAAGACACCAGGACTACGAGGACCATCGGGCCATAGTCATGGCCACGCCCACTGAGGCGGTGATTCCTAATTACAAAAGAGTGCTGGGAAGAAGGTCCTGCTTCATTCATAACAAGTCCACACCCCTTTGATAAAGTGCTGCCAAGCACGAAACGCGTCAGGACTGGACATTATCTGTGTGAGGAAGGAAGCAGTTTTTTCTCCGTTTGCATCTCAAAATAAAGAATAAAGTGGCAAGATTACATTTCCCTGCTTGTGGCTCCCTCATTCCAGGCAAGCTCCTTTGGATGTTTGTTTAGCGGCTTTTGCCTGAGCCGCGAGGGAAGAGCCCAGCTGCAGTCTGCAGTCCGAGCTGAAGCGTCACATGCCGAGTCAGCGTGAGGAGCAGTGGAGAGTCTGGGATGCAAGTAATCCAGTGTTAGAACAGTTGCACTGACCTCGCAACCCACTGGAGATTTTCAATTGTTGCACCATTGAATGAAACAGGCAAACTGACCTGAGTAAGACACCAGGACTACGAGGTCCATCAGGCCATAGTCATGGCCACGCCCACTGAGGCGGTGATTCCTAATTACAAAAGAGTGCTGGGAAGAAGGTCCTGCTTCTTTCATAGCAAATCCACACCCCTTTGATAAAGTGCTGCCAAGCACGAAACGCGTCAGGACTGGACATTATCTGTGTGAGGAAGAAAGCTGTTCTTTCTCCGTTTGCATCTCAAAATAAAGTGGCAAGACTACATTTCCCTGCTAGTGTCTCCCTCATTCCAGGCAAGCTCTTTTGGATGTTTGTTTAGCGGCTTTTGCCTGAGCCGCGAGGGAAGAGCCCAGCTGCAGTCTGCAGTCCGAGCTGAAGCGTCACATGCCGAGTCAGCGTGAAGAGCAGTGGAGAGCCTGGGATGCAAGTAATCAAGGTGTTAGAACAGTTGCACTGACCTCGCAACCCACTGGGGATTTTCAATTGTTGCACCTTTGAATGAAATAGGCAAACTGACCTGAGTAAGACACCAGGACTACGAGGACCATCGGGCCATAGTCATGGCCACGCCCACTGAGGCGGTGATTCCTAATTACAAAAGAATGCTGGGAAGAAGGTCCTGCTTCTTTCATAACAAGTCCACACCCCTTTGATAAAGTGCTGCCAAGCACGAAACGCGTCAGGACTGGACATTATCTGTGTGAGGAAGGAAGCTGTTTTTTCTCCGTTTGCATCTCAAAATAAAGTGGCAAGACTACATTTCCCTGCTAGTGGCTCCCTCATTCCAGGCAAGCTCTTTTGGATGTTTGTTTAGCGGCTTTTGCCTGAGCCGCGAGGGAAGAGCCCAGCTGCAGTCTGCAGTCCGAGCTGAAGCGTCACATGCCGAGTCAGCGTGAAGAGCAGTGGAGAGCCTGGGATGCAAGTAATCAAGGTGTTAGAACAGTTGCACTGACCTCGCAACCCACTGGGGATTTTCAATTGTTGCACCTTTGAATGAAACAGGCAAACTCACCTGAGTAAGACACCAGGACTACGAGGACCATCGGGCCGTAGTCATGGCCACGCCCACTGAGGCGGTGATTCCTAATTACAAAAGAGTGCTGGGAAGAAGGTCCTGCTTCATTCATAACAGGTCCACACCCCTTTGATAAAGTGCTGCCAAGCACGAAACGCGTCAGGACTGGACATTATCGGTGTGAGGAGGGAAGCTGCTCTTTCTCCGTTTGCATCTCAAAATAAAGTGGCAAGATTACATTTACCTGCTAATGGCTCCCTCATTCCAGGCAATCTCTTATGGATGTTTGTTTAAAGGCTTTTGCCTGAGCCGCGAGGGAAGAGCCCAGCTGCAGTCTTCAGTCCGAGCGGAAGCGTCACATGCCGAGTCAGCGTGAGGAGCAGTGGAGAGCCTGGGATGCAAGTAATCAAGGTGTTAGAACAGTTGCACTGACCTCGCAACCCACTGGGGATTTTCAATTGTTGCACCTTTGAATTAAACAGGAAAACTCACCTGAGTAAGACACCAGGACTACGAGGACCATCGGGCCATAGTCATGGCCACGCCCACTGAGGCGGTGATTCCTAATTACAAAAGAGTGCTGGGAAGAAGGTCCTGCTTCATTCATAACAAGTCCACACCCCTTTGATAAAGTGCTGACAAGCACGAAACGCGTCAGGACTGGACATTATCTGTGTGAGGAAGGAAGCTGTTCTTTCTCCGTTTGCATCTCAAAATAAAGTGGCAAGATTAAATTTCCCTGCTAGTGGCTCCCTCATTCCAGGCAAGCTCTTTTGGATGTTTGTTTAGCGGCTTTTGCCTGAGCCGCGAGGGAAGAGCCCAGCTGCAGTCTGCAGTCCGAGCTGAAGCGTCACATGCCGAGTCAGCGTGAAGAGCAGTGGAGAGTCTGGGATGCAAGTAATCAAGGTGTTAGAACAGTTGCACTGACCTCGCAACCCACTGGGGATTTTCAATTGTTTCACCATTGAATGAAACAGGCGAACTCACCTGAGTAAGACACCAGGACTACGAGGACCATCGGGCCATAGTCATGGCCACGCCCACTGAGGCGGTGATTCCTAATTTCAAAAGAGTGCTGGGAAGAAGGTCCTGCTTCATTCTTAACAAGTCCACACCCCTTTGATAAAGTGCTACCAAGCACGAAACGCGTCAGGACTGGACATTATCTGTGTGAGGAAGGAAGCTGTTCTTTCTCCGTTTGCATCTCAAAATAAAGTGGCAAGATTACATTTCCCTGCTAGTGGCTCCCTCATTCCAGGCAAGCTCTTTTGGATGTTTGTTTAGCGGCTTTTGCCTGAGCCGCGAGGGAAGAGCCCAGCTGCAGTCTGCAGTCCGAGCTGAAGCGTCACATGCCCAGTCAGCGTGAGGAGCAGTTTGGAGCCTGGGATGCAAGTAATCAAGGTGTTAGAACAGTTGTACTGACCTCGCAACCCACTGGGGATTTTCAATTGTTTCACCATTGAATGAAACAGGCGAACTCACCTGAGTAAGACACCAGGACTAAGAGGACCATCGGGCCATAGTCATGGCCACGCCCACTGAGGCGGTGATTCCTAATTTCAAAAGAGTGCTGGGAAGAAGGTCCTGCTTCATTCTTAACAAGTCCACACCCCTTTGATAAAGTGCTGCCAAGCACGAAACGCGTCAGGACTGGACATTATCTGTGTGAGGAAGGAAGCAGTTTTTTTTCCGTTTGCATCTCAAAATAAAGAATAAAGTGGCAAGATTACATTTCCCTGCTTGTGGCTCCCTCATTCCAGGCAAGCTCTTTTGGATGTTTGTTTAGCGGCTTTTGCCTGAGCCGCGAGGGAAGAGCCCAGCTGCAGTCTGCAGTCCGAGCTGAAGCGTCACATGCCGAGTCAGCGTGAGGAGCAGTGGAGAGTCTGGGATGCAAGTAATCCAGTGTTAGAACAGTTGCACTGACCTCGCAACCCACTGCGGATTTTCAATTGTTGCACCATTGAATGAAACAGGCAAACTCACCTGAGTAAGACACCAGGACTACGAGGACCATCGGGCCATAGTCATGGCCACGCCCACTGAGGCGGTGATTCCTAATTACAAAAGAGTGCTGGGAAGAAGGTCCTGCTTCATTCATAACAAGTCCACACCCCTTTGATAAAGTGCTGCCAAGCACGAAACGCGTCAGGACTGGACATTATCTGTGTGAGGAAGGAAGCTGTTCTTTCTCCGTTTGCATCTCAAAATAAAGTGGCAAGATTACATTTCCCTGCTAGTGGCTCCCTCATTCCAGGCAAGCTCTTTTGGATGTATATATATATATATATATTACCTACTGGCGGTCGCCAGTAGGTATATATAGTTAGGATTTTTTCTCTATGGGATTTTTGAAAATTCTATGTCTAATAACTTTGGCGTTTGTGGACGGAATTGGCTGAAATTTTCAGGAAAATGGAACATTTTGTTTCTGAGCAGCCCCTGACAATTTGGGGGGGTTTCATCAAGGGGGGGGCCGAGAAAAAAGGGGGGTCCCAAAACGCGTTTTTCCTATGTTAATTTCCATAGGGCGGTTGGCCTCACTTTTAGCTCGAACGGCTGAATGGATTTGCACGAAACTTGGCAAAATTGTAGGGACTGTTAGCCCGATGTGCCTTTGCTCGGTCTCAATATATGTGCTCCAGTGGATTTTGAGTAATTTAGGTTCAAAAAAAGATATATATCTGGGCGGAGCCTAACCACACATCTGATCTGATTGGCTGTCAGCACTTCATCCAAGAAGTGTTGGTAGCCATCTTGGGACCAATATACATGATAGCACCTCATTAAAAAGCATTGTAGTTAATAGAGGGTTTTAGGACTTTAGTTACATTATAAATCATTTGTTGATGATACCATACTCGTTTTAGGAATTGTGGTGGGTTCTAAGGTGATTTTACCATGTGAAAAAACCTTCTGCTGTGATATCATGAATATTGTTTGAAAGAAAACTAATATCTCATGATTTTCCCACAGTGGTTTGGAAGGGGATCTATAAGCTAAACTGAAAGCATATTTTCTGTAAATTCACATTATCTTTCTCAGTCATGTGAAAATGAAGTCTGACATTCTCAGTAAAACATGTACATCCAACAAGGACAGAGACTGTCAGTTGATTCCTTTGTGTTCTACTGCAGCCTCCTAGAGTGTTCTAAAGAACAACTAGAGCGCTAACAGTCCTACTTATTACAAAGGTATGGCACACCTGAAGCCATCTTGATTGAAATAAAGTGGTAACTCTTAAAACATTTCATTTAAAAAGAAACAACATGAGGGGGTATATTTTGCCATAGAAAGTATGATTAGTGCTGCAGAATGAAAAATTAGGGCACATTTTGAGTGACTTCTCAAATCCTTTTCTATTTCATTAAAACATTCTGACATGCAGTCTCCCAAAATGGCCACCAGAGACAAAAGAGCCCAAATGTAGCCCAAATATCACCCAGATGTAGCCCAAGTATAGCCCAATGACAGAATGTCCCAGAGTGTTCTAAAGAACAACTAGAGCGCTAACAGTCCTACTTATTACAAAGGTATGGCACACCTGAAGCCATCTTGATTGAAATAAAGTGGTAACTCTTAAAACATTTAATTTAAAAAGAAACAACATGAGGGGGTATATTTTGCCATAGAAAGTATGATTAGTGCTGCAGAATGAAAAATTAGGGCACATTTTGAGTGACTTCTCAAATCCTTTTCTATTTCATTAAAACATTCTGACATGCAGTCTCCCAAAATGGCCACCAGAGACAAAAGAGCCCAAATGTAGCCCAAATATCACCCAGATGTAGCCCAAGTATAGCCCAATGACAGAATGTCCCAGAGTGTTCTAAAGAACAACTAGAGCGCTAACAGTCCTACTTATTACAAAGGTATAGCACACCTGGAGCCATCGTGATGGGAATAAAGTGGTAACTCTTAAAACATTTAATTTAAAAAGGAACAAAATGAGGGGGTATATTATGCAATAGAAGTTATTATTAGTGCTGCAGAAAGAAAAATTAGGGCACATTTTGAGTGACTTTTCAAATCCTCTTCTATTTCATTAAAAAATTCTGACATGCAGTCTCCCAAAATGGCCACCAGAGACAAAAGAGCCCAAATGTAACCCAAATATCACCCAGATGTAGCCCAAGTATAGCCCAATGACAGAATGTCCCAGAGTGTTCTAAAGAACAACTAGAGCGCTAACAGTTCAACTTATTACAAAGGTATGGCACACCTGAAGCCATCTTGATTGGAATAAAGTGGTAACTCTTAAAACATTTAATTTAAAAAGGAACAAAATGAGGGGGTATATTTTGCCATATGAATTATGATTAGTGCTGCAGAAAGAAAAATTAGGGCACATTTTGAGTGACTTCTCAAACCCTCTTCAATTTCATTAAAAAATTCTGACATACAGTCTCCCAAGATGGCCACCAGAGACAAAAGAGCATAAATGTAGCCCAAATATCACCCAGATGTACCCCAAGTATAGCCCAATGACATAATGTCCCAGAGTGTTCTAAAGAACAACTAGAGCGCTAACAGTCTTACTTATGACAAAAGTATGGCACACCAGAAGCCATCTTGATTGGAATGAAGTGGTAAGTCTGAAAACACTCAATTTAAAAAGGAACAACATGAGGGGGTTAATTTTGCCATAGAAAGTATGATTAGTGCTTCAGAAAGAAAAATTAGGGATCATTTTGAGTGACTTCTCAAATCCTCTTCTATTTCATTAAAAAAATTCTGACATGCAGACTGAAACATGCACTTTGAATACCAGCAGCAGACGTCCCTGGTGAACAGTAGCTTTACTACAGTGATCTAATGTGCAACTAGAGTGCTAACATTCAGAATTTATGGCAAATGTGTGACACATCTGAATGCCTTCTTGATGGAACCAAAGTAAACAAGCATTGAAAATGCAATAGATCTCGCCCTCGTTTAAGTTAAAGCCATTCTTTTTGTAATGAGGTGGCTTTTTAGCTTTGCTTTTATTAGTGTTTTTTCAACTTTCATGTAAATAACATGCATCTGTATGCATATAAGTATATGTATGCATGCATTTATGTTTGTATTTATATAGATATACAGATGATATATGTTTATATATGTATGTATATATATATATTCACTGAAAAAACCATAGGTTATAGACCATATATAGTTAGGAATTAGCATTTACAAAACCTTGAAAATTCACTGAAAAAACCATAGGTTATAGACCATATATAGTTAGGAATTAGCATTTACAAAACCTTGAAAATTCACTGAAAAAACGATAGGTTATAGACCATATATAGTTAGGAATTCTCATTTACAAAACCTTATTTTACTCACACAAAACCATTGAAATTCCATATATAGTTAGTTGCACTAACTATATATCGCGCACCCGCAATCCACTGCTGATGATGTCACATATTACATCATTCATGACATGGTCAGTGACATCACTGATGACATCACTGATGACATCTCAAATGACATCACTGATGACATCACTGATGACAACATCCAGTGACTGTATGTTTCTGTAAAGTTAAAATATGTCTTACATATTGAAGAATGAGTGGATGTATAAGTGTCTGGATGAAGGATTTAGTAGGTGCATGACTGACTGTATGAGTGAGTGATTAAATGTGTCTCACTGAGTGCATGGGTTAGTGACTAAACTGTCTTAATTTGTGTCTTTAATTTGTTCTGTAAACTGTTGCATGTGTTGATAAGTAGCTATATGAGTAACTATATGGGTTATTGATTGGTTGTCCAAGTATTTGTATGGGAGACTGAGTGTGTGTGTATGGGTGGCTGGGAGGTGTGTGACTCTGTACATAGATGTGTGAGTAGTTGATTCACTATATGTATGGGTTCAAAAGTGCATGTGGAAACAGCTGTATGGGCGGTTGACTGTGCATGAGTGTATTGGTGAGTGAATAGATATCTCAGTGCTACATGTCAAAGTAAGTACATATGTAAAACACAGTACATGTGAGAGTTGACATATATAAATATCTGTGCATAAGAGCCAGTGAATGTGTGAGTGGCTGTATGGATCATTGTGAACATGTATCAGGGATTGTATAAGAGAGTAAATATGTGTTAGTATATGTTTGAATAAGTAAGGTGTGTATAACTGTATAGTTGAGAAAATGGAGGTGTGATTGATTCTTTGCATGACTGACTAGGTGTGTGAGTAACTCCATGGATGAGTGACAGTCTGTGACTGTCTGTTTACACTGATTGTATCTAAGGTTATATTAGAGTCTGAAGAGGTTCATGGTATTATCACATGAATGATATCATCAGTGATGTGATCAGTAATGTCAAATGAGATGTTATCAGTGATTTTATCAGTGATGTCATTTGAGATGTCATCAGTGATGTCATCAGTGATGTCATTTGAGATGTCATCAGTGATGTCATCAGTGATGTCACTAACCATGTCATGAATGATGTAATATGTGACATCATCAGCAGTGGATTGCGGGTGCGCGATATATAGTTAGTGCAACTAACTATATATGAAATTTCAATGGTTTTGTGTGAGTAAAATAAGGTTTTGAAAAGGCTAATCCCTAACTATATATGGTCTATAACCAATGGTTTTTTCAGTGAATTTTCAAGGTTTTGTAAATGCAAATTCCTAACTATATATGGCCTAAAACCTATGGTTTTTTCTGTGAATTTCAATGTTTTTTTTATAGCAAATATCAAAAGCTGTCAAATGTCAAGTACGTGATAGGTAAAAACTTTTTCGTGTTTATGCACGCTGATGTGCTTTGAAGGCTGCCCCCCCCTCCCCTCTTTTCTCTTAGTAGTACTCTCTCTTTGCAGATAGTGAAGGGTAGTTAACGCAGGCCTTTACCCCCGTTGTAATCCGTCGTGCCTGCTTGTCTCTCCATTTGATTGATTGTTATCCAAGCATTTACTGTTTTACAATAGATTCTCTTTGGTTCATTCTCTATTTACAAACAAGCACAAAGTCGCAATACTCTGTTTAGTCTTTGCAGATAGTGAAAAATCGTGAAAAATCGTGTAAAAAAATAAAAGTAATCGAGCAAAATCAGTAGGCCACTAATTGGATCTCTTTTTGACCTCGCTAAAATAGAAACATTAGGAACAACCCTTCATGAGAAATACGAAAATAGTGAGATGAACTGAGCTCCACACCATGAGGGCTGCAAGACAGCTCGGCTCCGTCACCCACCCCGCCCAAAATAACAACAAACCCTATGCAAATATTAAAAATATATACAACACACCAGCAAAGTAACAGGGTAAAACATTTTATTAAATAACTATTTACATAACTATTTTATACTTTTTGTTGCCCGATCCGGCTAGCTCAATCGATCGAGCATGAAACTCATGCACTCTGATAGCAAGCGTTGCTGCTGATGCTATGCAGACCAAAACTGGTTTTCAGTTTGTACTTTCTTCTAGATTTTTCCATCCAAGGTTGGTTGAGTTTGTAGAACGATGGCTTCAGATTTTCAACATACGGTGTGGTGCCGCGGACTGGGAGGGGGCGCTTGGCTCCTGCCCCCTCCCCAAGTAAGATTTTCATACTTGAAAGTACGTTCATGGTTTTGGTCCCTGAGTTGCTTCGATGTCACTGCCATTCTCAAATGGCATAAGTTCTGGATGTTGGGTGCCATAGTTCAGAGTTCTGAGCAGCGCTTGTAACACTGTCTGAAGCTTATTTGCACCTACTGCAGCTTCACTATTCTCAAAGTAAGTGAGGGCCGTTTGTGGACCTGACTGCATTTGAAAACAATGTGATATGGTACCTCCCTAAACCGCTTGACGGAGGCCCCCGAGGGGCGGTGTGATGGCACGGACTCGGAGAAGACGCTTGGCTCCGACCCCCTCCCCAAGTCTTATAGCACTGGTGTAGCCTGAGATCGCCCCCGACATAGGCGGCCGGCTCCCGGGGTCCGGCGGAACTTTTTGCCTTTTGATGACTCTTCTATTCTGGACCTTGTCCCACAATCCGTTTGACCTGAAGACACGCTGTAGTGGGGCGCCCCTTTACCGTTTCAGTTGCCATTCCGCCCGCTTTTGCTACACTGTGCCTCTTCCGCCATTCACCTGTTTACCGTCCGCTCTTGCGACTACAGCGTCTCGCTCACCATGTAGTTGAGTTGCTCCCGCTCTTGCGATGCAGCGATAGGCGGATGCCACAGGACTCTCAAAATGGCGGCCGGCTCTTCAGATTTGGGCGTGGTCCACTAAAATGGCCCTGGGACACCTTGGAACTCGGACGCTTGCCTGATAGGGCTTGGGTCCCATTCTCGAAAGCCTCCCCTCAGCCGTGAAGATTCTACAAAAGTCTTGGGGGCCCCCGACTCCCGCAGGCTTCTGGTGGGGAGCGGCTGCCATGATTGCTCGTGGAATGGCCACGACGGAGCTACGAGATGGTGGTGCTCTCATGCTGACGCCAGCTTCAGTCTGAAACATCCACAAACACTGTAGACTACCAATTCGATCAGTTCCGGTAGCGCCCCAACATGACCCGGTAGAGAAGAACTTGCCCTCCCCTCTTTGACTGATGGTTCTTGTTGCCTGTCCCTTCTGTTGTCATTTAACAGAACTTTTTAGACTGCTGAAAGGGGTTGTGTTCCGACCGCTGGTTGGTGGAGACATTTTGACTATATTCTGGACCTGCGTTGTCGCGTAATACGTCATATGACGCGCCGCGTTAGCGCACCCGGAAGTGCTCCGGGGCGCGGCACGCAGCGCGTAACGTAAGCATAACAGGTCATGTGACTTGTTAATAAAACTTTTCATTGGTTCATTTTACTTTTGTTATTTCAATGATGAAAAGCTTGGTCATATGACCTAAAAATTACGCTTTTTATTGGTTTCGAACATTATTTTTTTTTAAACATATATGTTATAATGTTCCAGGCTAATGTACTTTCCCGGAAAATTTACAACTGTCCTGCAAGTAAAATATATTCCTTTTTCGAGAAAAAGGGCGTTTCTTCGTCCCATGACGGAGCCGTTGAGTAAAAGAGGCTCGGCCTGCTGTCTTAGTCGCCGATACGCCTGATTATCAGATTCTTATCGATCACTTTATGTTGCAGGAGTGGAAAACACAACTGCCCTTGACCATTTATCTTTACTGCGTTCCTACGTATTATACATTTTATCCGTCATGTAATTGGACTGCTTTATTTCACTTGCCTTTTACTGATTCGAAAACAGTGACTAAAAGTAAAAACTTTACCAATGTAAATACTACTACCATGTTTTGTTTTAAAAACCTTTATTGTGAAAATGTCAGTATACAAATACGGGCCTATAACCACGTGGGCCGGCCACGGAGCAAACTGAAATCGTATATGATGAGGAGACATTTACACTGTAGAGGAACGTAACGAGCGGGTCATTAGGTTGCAAGAACTAAGGTGTCTAACAGTTGCGGAATCAGTGGACGTACATTTTGTAATTAAAATATGACAGGGCCACTTACAAAAAAATTATCTAGATATACATTTGCGGGAAAGTACCATGGGTGACGTTAATTCGAACTTTCAATAGTACAGTAAACAATAACACATCAGAACTTAATATCAATAGGGATGTCGAAATATTCAATCAATTCTCGTCCCCGCCCGCCATGAGCATCAAAACTGCATTCATATCTCGTGATATCAAGGTTGTTCAACCAGAACACAACAAGGAGTTATGAGTCCCATTTATACCGGCGCCATTTTGGGCGAGGCCGGGCAGGTCCAAGATATAGTCAAAATGTCTCCACCAACCATCGGCCAGACCAGAACCCCTTTCGGCCCTTTATGCTACAAGATGGTGTCTTCCATTCAGAAAATATTGTTGGCAGCATTTTGAAAGGAAAGATAAACAGCCGTTCTCCTAGTGAGTCTCACATTCTTACATTTAGGAAGAATGTTGAAGAGTAGTATGTTGAAAATCTGAAGCCATTGTTCTACAAACTCTCAATCAGCCTTGGATGGAAAAAAAAATCCTGAAGAATGTACAAACTGAAAACCAATTTTTGTCTGTATAGCATCAACAACAACGCTTGACTCAGCTTTGTGTGAAGCCGCCATTTTGATTCAATCAATAGCGTCCCCCTGCACACATTCAGGGACCTGGTCGTGTCTTCAGGTCAAACGGATTGTGGGACAAGATGCAGAAAGGAAAAGGAAAAAAGTTCCGCCGGACCCCGGGAGCCGGCCGCCTATGTCATGGGCGATCTTTGGCCACACCAGGGCAATAGTGAAGCTGCAGCAGGTGCAAATAAGCTTCAGACAGTGTTACAAACACTGCTCAGAACTCTCAACTATGGCACTCAACATCCAGGACTTGCCAACCGGATCTTGGCGCCTTGTGCTGGTTCCAACCTATTCACACATCGGTCCACTACTGACATCACCTCATAAGCCAACGGGGCACCCCACGTCGACTTTCGGCGCAGCATTGTAGGATGGCCACACCAGTGCGGCAACTTGCTGGACACCACCTCGGTGCCATCCGGATCTCGGCTCGTTCGAGTCACTGTACCGCAAGAGTGACCGGAACTCAGCTGGAGACGCCGTCTTTCGGCGCAGCATTGTAGGATGGCCACACCAGTGCGGCAATTTGCTGGACACCACCTCGGTGCCATCCGGATCTCGGCGCGTTCGAGTCACTGTACCGCAAGAGTGACCGGAACTCAGCTGGACTCGCCGTCTTTCGGCGCAGCATTGTAGGATGGCCACAACAGTGCGGCAACTTGCTGGACACCACCTCGGTGCCATCCAGATCTCGGCGTGCTGTTCTGCCTTCGGCCTACTGTAGCCGCAAGTGCGGACGCAACTCAGTTGGACGGCGAGTGAAACGCTAAGGGGCGCCCCACTGCAGCCGAGGAGCCTCCATCTTGGGGGAGACGCACATCCCCCACTGACTGACGCGACCTCACAGGCTAACGGGGCGCCCCACGCCGACTTTCGGCGCAGCATTGTAGGATAGCCACACCAGTGCAGCAACTTGCTGGACACCAACTCGGTGCCATCCGGATCTCGGCGCGTTGTGCTGTCTTCGGCCTATTCGCACATCGGTCCGCTACTGACGCCGCCTCACGTGCCAACTGATTTTCTACGCTTTTTGTAGCCCTATGCCGCATAACAGGTCATGTGACTTGTTTATAAAACTTTTCATTGGTTCATTTTACTTTTGGTTTCCTAATGATGGAAGGCTTGGTCATATGACCTAAAAATAACACTTTTCATTGGTTTAGAACATTTTTTTTCCCAAACGATGAAAGCCCCACCTTGTTTCTGGATGATTCAGACTGAAGCTGGCGTCAGCATGAGAGCACCACCATCTCGTGGATCCGTCGTGGTCATTCCGCGAGCAATCATGGCAGCCGCTCCCCACCGGAAGCCTGCAGGAGTCGAGGGCCCCCAAGACTTTTGTAGAATCTTCACGGCTGAGGGGACGCTTTCGAGAATGGAGCCCAAGCCCTAGCAGGCAAGCGTCCAAGTTCCAAGGTGTCCCAGGGCCATTTTAGTGGACCAGGCCCAAATCCGAAGAGCCGTCCGCCATTTTAAGAGTCCTATGGCAGCCGCCTATCGCTGCACCACAAGAGTGGGTGCAACTCAACTACATGGTGAGCGAGACGCTGTAGCCGCAAGAGCGGGCGATAAACAGCTGAATGGAGGATGAGGCACAGTGTAGCAAAAGCGGGCGGAATGGCAACTGAAACGGTAAAGGGGCGCCCCAGTACAGCAGACGAGCCTCCACCTGGGGAGGCCCGTTCACGCCGCCTCCCCCACGCCCCCCCCGGGGCGCCCCACGCCGTTTTGCGGAGCAGCATTGTAGGATACCAAAACCAGTGCGGCAAGTTACTGGACATCACCTGGGTGCCATCCACATCTCAGCGCGTTCTGCTGCCTTGGGACTATTCGCACAACAGACCGCTACTGACGAGGCCTCCCCGCGCACCACCCGGGGCGCCCCACGCTGTTTTTCTGAGCTGCATTGTAGGATACCAAAAACCAGTGCGGCACCCAGGTGACATCACCTGGGTGCCGTCCAGAACTCAGCACGTTGTGCTGCCTTGGGACTATTCGCACAAAAGACAGCTACTGACCATTGTTGCTTCTTTTTGCCAAAAAATGTTTAAATGTATTTACAGTTTTTATTGCGTTCGATATATTTATAAGTTAATAAAGTTTTATAATCCTACTTTGTTGGAGTGCTATATATTTTTAAAAAATCGGGTGAATGGGGCCTTGAATCGGGTTATTGTCATGTGTGGGCTTTGGAAGTGTGCTGCTACAGGATCGGACATTTCAAACTCAAATGCACGTTCTTTTTCTTACCTTTCCGAAGCATGGAGCGCAATAGCAGGCAGAGAAAGGGTGATGCAAGTGTTGAACACTGCCTGGCCTGGCAAGTTGCTGGCAGTGCCCCCCCCCCGCCCGCTCCTGAAAGAGGGCACACACACACCGCCGCCCCGAGTACTTCACAGATCTTTAAAAGACCATGCGCTTGTTAATGAGGCTTAAATGGTTTATCACCCCTTCTAGAGCCCCTGCATCGGTCCGTCTTACGTTTCCTGGAAGAATTAGCACGTAACACAATACCAAGCCCTGTCAGCTGAAACCCCAGAGGAATCGGGTTTTTGCTTGCAGGAATCGGGAGGTGGGAGACTAGCACTGAAATCGGTAGTCTCACGCCTGAATCGGGAGGGTTGGCATGTCTGGATTCTCTACAGCTGGGGCCATAAACTACATCTGCAGGGCTAGGTGATAGCCTGGGACCGGCCTGGACAATCGGACACAGAGGAAGAGGAGTGTCAGAGGGTGCGGTAGTGAATAGGGTGAAAGGGAAGTGTCGGGCGGGCACAGGGTGTGATTCTCAGGGAAGAGCAGCGCAGATGGGGGGAAGATTATGGCCCATGCATGAGAGAGAGAGCGGGGGTGACCAGTGCGTGGGGGAGATGCTTGCGAGGGTGGGGAGCCGTGCTGAGAATCGACGGCGTGCAGAGAGTGGGCCTGGTCAAGGCATCTAAAATGGCTGCCGTGCACGACAAAATTGTGGCATTGGAAAAAAGGCAAGATGGCGCAGACAATGTTTATCAATAAGGATTCATTTATAACAAAATATTTTATCGCAGTGACAAATTGGCGGTCAACACTTCCTGATTTCCATCGAATCGAACGTTAACAGACGTCACGCAGCAAAAAAAAAAAAAAACGCTCACGCACAGCCGCTGGAAGACATGTATCAACATATATGAGCCTCCTCAGCCACCCTCAGAAAACATAAGGGATCAGGATACGTCTCCCGCACCCCCTTATACCTAGTAATTTAATTAAAACGAAACACAAAATGGCGAATTCTCGTTTCACTACCAGTTTGCGGCCCAGTTCGCGGCCCGGGAAGCGCTTCTACCGTGAAAAATCAATTTTTTTTTATTTTCCCCACGGGACCCTTTAATAACCCCAACATCATTCCTAGGGGGTCAAGAGGGGTCTACCTTGCCCCCTTTCATTAAATTCCCCCTTCGTTTTTCACCTCTTCTTCTCTCTCGATCCTACCGAGAGATAAGATGGCGGCCTCTCCGGACTGTTTAGAATGTTGACAGACACCGGAAAGCCAATCAGCTTTGCATCGCAAAGTTCCGTTTCGCGAAAAGTAAGCGGACCGGAGCGCAGCCCGGAGCGCAGACAATGTTTCTCAATAAGGATTCATTTATAACAAAATATTTTATCGCAGTGACATATTGGCGGTCAACACTTCCTGATTTCCATTGAATCGAACGTTAACAGACGTCACGCAGCAAAAAAAAAAAAAACGCTCACGCACAGCCGCTGGAAGACATGTATCAACATATATGAGCCTCCTCAGCCACCCTCAGAAAACATAAGGGATCAGGATACGTCTCCCGCACCCCCTTATACCTAGTAATTTAATTAAAACGAAACACAAAATGGCGAATTCCCGTTTCGCTACCAGTTTGCGGCCCAGTTCGCGGCCCGGGAAGCGCTTCTACCGTGAAAAATCTATTTTTTTTTATTTTCCCCACGGGACCCTTTAATAACCCCAACATCATTCCTAGGGGGTCAAGAGGGGTCTACCTTGCCCCCTTTCATTAAATTCCCCCTTCGTTTTTTCACCTCTTCTTGTCTCTCGATCCTACCGAGAGACAAGATGGCGGCCGCTCCGGACTGTTTAGAATGTTGAGATGAGCCTATGCGTGGTATTGGGGGGATCCTTCCTTCCTTACTGTTCAGTAAAGCAACCTGAAAAGTATTAATTTAAGCGTTTAAGTTGCTTAAAAGCAATACCACGCATAGGCTCATGAGGCTATGAGTTTAAGAACAATAAGTAAGCCTCAAATCCTGTCATTCTCTCCCTCCTTTTTTCAACTAATGAGGGAGTGTTTTCTACATTGTGACTGTATGTCTGTATGTTGTTGTGTTTGTCCTTTTTAATTTTTAAAAATGTTTTTGAATATCTTGCTTTCACAGGGTTTCTTGTACCTCATTTTGGGTTCTACTAAACACCCTTAAAAGCACTGAGAGAAACAGTGTTTTCCTTAGTTCTTAAACTCTAGACCATTGTGTTTATTGTGTTTTCTTTTCACAGGTTTTCTTCAACGCCAATTGGGCGCAACAAAACTCACCTACACATAAACATTGTTAGGTACATTACACATAGCTGTAAATTTTTAAAAAACACTTTTATATTTACATGTGAGTAAGGTGAGGATATGTGCTTATCCTTGTCCTGAAGAAGGAGCCCCTGAGCTCCGAAACATGTTGACACTCTGAAGTGGTTGTAATACCCTAATACGTACATTTACAACCCCGCCCTGCACATTTTTTAATAATACCAGCCGAGGACTTAATAAAATATATTTTTTCCCTACGTGCCAGTTATTTTTTAAGTAACTCACTTTCACTTCACCTCACTCACACTTTCCTTTAGAAACACACCCCCTCACATAGTTTCACTACTTAGTGCTCCTACGTAGTCGTGAGTCGTAGCACGCCGCATCCCGTAGAGGGGTGCGAAGGCCCCGATGATGAAGCATGACACCAAGGGGCCTGTTGGTGTGTGAGGGGCATTTAAACAACACTGTGTGTTCCCCATCACTTTAGGGACCACCACCATTCTGAGTGGATTCCATTTTGTTTGTTCGCATTACCAAGGGAGACTGAATCCACTGACTCTCTCTCTCCCCCTTGTTGTTTATATCTTGCATCTGAATACCGGACATCAAGATCGTATGCAGAAGATCCAAGATTTCGACAATGTATTCCATATATGTTTCATATTTTGTTTGAAAGCGACTTGTCTGGACTTTCTTATGCAGTCAACCATATATTTAAAAGAGGTGTACATCTGCAAAATGTTTCGGCAAAGGAATTCATGGATAAAGTACACCAGAAAGATAATGTTTTGGAATCTCAGCTGATTAATCTTCACCGCCACGTCGGGGAACTACAATTCCCAGGATCCCCGGGGCGCTACAGGTCACAGTTACACGCCAGGAAGCGCATAAATCATCACACGCCTAGCGCAGCACGGGACTTGCGTAGGCGTGCCAAGGGCGGGCCCATCCGCGCCCGTCAGCGGCAGACAGAGGCTGGGCTGGGCCACCCCCCTTGACCTATCCGGACTCTAAGTAAGCAGACTTGTTGTTTATATAACCGGACAACTGGGACATTGTTAACTTATTCAGTCAGTTATTGAGTCAGTGCTGATGCACGAGATTAAGCTAACAGTAAGGAGGCTTTCTTTGGAACCAACAAACCCACTCCACTTATCGCTGCCCCGATTGGGCCCAACTAAGCGGTAGCCCTTACTCCTAGTTCAACATCACATGGTCTATGTAATTCACAGGAGGGTACTCCCTATTCTATCAACTATAGCTAATTCCTCAAGTTTATACTTAGCTCCCTCTCCGCTACACACCCGCACTAGACAAGTTAAGCCCCCACTAGCTACCATAGCGAAAGATCGGTCACGAAAAAGAAAAGCAGGTAGTGCACCTAAAACGACCTCCCAGATTTCAAAACACGCTAAGAACAGGAGCATTGCTCCTGTGCAGGGAAGTCCCGTGGCGCCATCTCTGACCTCTGATAGTTCAAAGGGGGGCGTGAACAATTCAAATACATCTGCGGCTGTAGAGGGCCATGATTGCTCCCACAGGACATTGAATCTAGTGAAACAGCTAGAAGAAAAGCTTTTAGAGTTGATTAATCCTGTAATGGTCAAACTCTATGTAATTTCCCAAAGGCTAAGCATCTTAGAGAAGCATCTATCTAGGGATCCACAAGCTAGTCAGGGAAATTATCATCCAACTAAGCCAAATGAAAGGGAGCTTATACCACCAGCAATCTCTGAGGACAGTGGGCCACTGTTTTCCCTTAATTCCACTGGCGTCATCACAGAAAGACCTAACACAGCCTGCACACAGGGGCAGTGTAGTACGACAGGGCCCCATAGGTGGTTCTGAGGGACGTGGGAATGAACCGCCATTGGGAACATCTTTACATCTCCCACCCGAGGTGACGCCATATACCATTATCCTGGCCAATGTACCAAATTTCCCACATCAGGAAGAGGAGCACTGGTCCTCATTAAGGAACAAGTCTCTCCACTTCCTGAACCATAAAGCAAGGCAAGGAAACCACCTTTTTCAGCTATTTATGATGGTTAAAAAGGTTCCTTGGGTGGGGCATTCCCAGAAAGGCTTAAATGGGGACTGCATTGTGCTTAGTTTCAGATCACCAAACTTGGTTCGGGATATACTGCAACGAGCAGCAAATTCAAGGCCAAATATTGAAGGTATTAGTATTCTCCCGTTGGGATTCCTTTATTGTCCTGACATATATAATAGACCAGTAAGCAACAGGTCAACAACAAATTTTCTTAGAGATAATAACAGGGCAATCTCAGTGTCTAACAGGTTTAAAGCACTGAGCACATTGGATGCTAATGATTGACTGCCCATTTTAATAGACCAAAAGATCCCGGGACCAGCCTCTCCTCGACGGCATGGTGAAACTGAGACCATAACTCTAACCAACAGTACTGAGGTTAACATCCTATCTACTCAGGGACCATTGGAGTGTAACTGTGGTGCCATCAATGGAAGGGTGGACAATATAGAGGCAAGTACCTTCAATATTACGGGAAGGCCAGCCGTCAACGACCTAGTACCATGCTATGTAACTATAAATGATGTTCCTGGAGCTAGCCTGTCTGTGCTAAGCGATCATATTAGCCCAGGACGGGTAATACGAACCCTGGTTTCATGGAATATTGCAGGGCTTAAGACAAAACTAATATCCCAAGATTGGCTAAAATTCATAGACAATCACAATGTCCTACTGTTCCAGGAGACATGGCAAATGGAACCACAGTACAGAGTTGGCTATCTGAATTTTTATAACCCAGCGACCCCCAGTTTGAGGGGAAGACCGATGGGGGGTCTGACCATTTGGGTCAGACAGGATGGCAGCTATAAAGTTAGCCAGTTGGCTTCCAAGACTAGTAAGTAAAGTAAATACATTTTATTATGTATAGTTAATTAAAACCAGTACAATCGTTGCATGTAAAACAATTTCTTAAAAATATGATAAAAGAATGTAGTCTGTGTGATCGTCCTTATTAAAGACCATGCGGTGAGAGACCGAGAGTAGTTGTCTAGCAGTATTCCCTGAGCCGGGGCGGGCTAGGCATTTGTAGCCCAAAGTTCGTCAGTTAGGTGCCAGAACCAATGGTTGCCGCAAGTTGTAGATTTGGCAGTCTTTGCTCTATCTTAGTCAGAAACTTGATGTATCTACAGTTCAGTTTTGTATTCGCAGGGTTCAAGCATGCAAGCACAGCCTGCCTTCGCGTGCTGGTCCGTATCTGCTTGAACTGGTCCCTTAATAGCTGTCGGCGGACTTGTCGGAGCTCTTCACAGAGACAGGTCATGTGGAGTATGTCCCCCGTTGCTAAGTTGCACAGCGGAGAGACTTCATGGCCACTGCTCCTGAGCCATGGTGGTTGATGCTCTCTGCTGGGCAGGATCCCTAATCTATATTTCAAAAACGTCAGTTTAGTGATTTTTGGGTAGCCCTGGCTGAAGTAAAGTTGTGGTGTCAGGGATTTATACGTGTTTAATGTCATCCACGCATGGTTTCTTTTTGCAAAAGCAGCCTTGTCCTCTATTAGGGAAAGAGTTTTTACATTTTTCCAAACCGCTTTTTTAAACGGATTGTGCCCCAGTTGCATGTCCCAAAGAGCTGTTGCCTTGACAGCCCCCAATGCTGCCTTCAAGTAGGAGCGTGCCTGAGATACATCCCTGCTTTGTATGTCTTGCCACAGCATCGCATTTAAAGTGTCATTGGAGGCAGAGCGGAGTTTGTGGCAGCAAATAATGAAGGCTCCTTGTCTTGCAAGGTCTTGTTTTTTTAGGCCAAACTCCAGCCTTATTTGGGCAGGCGAGGTGTAAGACGGAAGTGAGAACAGAGTTCTATATGCTTTTCCCTGGATATTTTCTAGGTTCCTGGAGTCTCTTCCTCGCAATGCCTCGCTGCCGTAGGAAATTGAGGAGAGCAGTTTAGCCTGAATTACTTTTAAATATGGTGTAAGGGTTGGCCCCGATAGTTGGTTTGCTAGATTTTTCCGTGTGATGGCAATCGAGGCCCCTCTTCTTTTTGTTTCCTCCATCTGCCGGACGAATGAGCCGTCGGTGTCCAAGGTAAGTGCCAAGTATATATATTCGCGTGAAGACTCTATTTTTTGGCCGCCCAGAGTCCAGGACTTCTGGTATTTGGTCCTGGTATTGATCGACATCGTACATGTTTTACTTAGATTGATTTTTAAGTTATTTTCCATTGCGTAGCTGTGCATTTCGATCAGCAAGTTCTGGAGGCCAATATGTGTGTGACTAAGAAGTACCACGTCACCGGCATATAATAGATTACTTAGGGTTTTTCCTCCCAGCCTCGGAGAGTGGGAGTTACATGTGTCGAGTCGGCCTGATAAGTCTGCCATAAACAGGTTGAACAAAGTCGGGGCCAGCACGCACCCTTGTTTTAGCCCTTTGGTCGTGCAAACTTTGGAAGACAAATGGGTCCCGCTTCCAAGCTTCACCTGCACCCAGGTGTCATAGTGAAGTAACTTCAGCATATTTAGAAGCGATTGAGGTGTGCCCCATTGTGCAAGTTTCCGCCACAGCATGCCTCTCTCGATGTTGTCAAAGGCTGCGCTGAAATCGATATAGCACAAGAACAGCTGCAGTTTTTTTGTTTTAGCTCCGTCAATAATCAGCGAGATAGCCAGGATGTTGGTTGTTGTTCCGTTTTTTTTCCGGAAGCCCGTCTGGTTCCGTGGTATAATCTGCTTTGAGTCCGCCCATGTCACAATCTCCTCTAAGATTGTTCCAGCGAAGTATTTGGCCTCATTGTCAAGGAGGGCTATTAGACGGTAGTTATCGGGGACCGTTTTGTCTCCCTTTTTATGTATGGGGACGATCGTCAACCCTCTCCAGGAATCTGGGATTCTGTTTAGGAGTCTGACTTTTGTGAATAAAGGTTGTAGTATGGTGGCCCATTCTGTGTCTTTCTCCTTGAACAGGGCTGGCAGGATGCCATTAGGACCTGGAGCGCCTTCTTTCCTGCCCTTACAAATCTGTTTTTTTATTAGGGCTATTTGCTGGGCCGCTGATGGTGCCGGAGTAACACTGGGTTGGAATTGATCTCCCGAGATTGTCAGCATTGGCATGATCGTTGCGGGTGCTTGCTCTGCGTTGGTGCTTCTTTGTGCCCCTGTCTGTCCCAAGGAATCATTGAAATGACTGCCAAGGTAGTTAGTCCACTGACCTTCCCCAATGTGTGAACCAAGGTCGTTGTGGTCTGGGCGTAAGATCTTGTTTACTGTTTGCCAAAAACAGGCACTAATATTGCTTTTGGAGTCGTATAAGAGTTTTGCCCAACCTTCGTTTTCTGCGTCTTTTTTATTTCCCATTTTGTATGTTTGAGCTCAGCCCTTTGTTTTTTCAATGTGGCTCGTAATTGTTCATTTTGGGGCGCTGCTCTTAGCCTCCTTAAGGATAGATTTACAGCTCTTTTTTGTGAGTGTAGTTGTATTCTTTGTCCTTTCTTTAGGCTGGTTCTACTATGCTCTGTGTTATAGTTACCTTTAGGAGTGGTCTTTCTTGCCAGTTGGTTTACCAGTGAATCTGTGTATTGCTCCCAGTGGGAAATGAGCCCATCTGCATCTGATGTGTGTATATCGTACAGTTGGAGGGAAGTTTCAGCCAAGGTGGTTATGTTGGTTGGCGAGCATTTGATTTTCCTTTGGTTGATTGTATAAATCTCCCCCAGTGTGTTGTCTGGTCTGATTACCATTGGCGTCTTTGCTGTCAGCTGGCTTTCCTGAGGATGGTGGTCACTTTCCCCCTGGTCCCCCATTCTGAATTCCCGAATGTATGGAAATAGTGCCAGACTGGCGAAAGTGTAGTCCAAGATGGAGCTGGCTCTATGAGAGTAGAAAGAAGCTACTGGAGGGGAGTCTGTCGGAAATCTGCCGTTCAGTGCCCGAAGATTTTGGTGTTCTAAGTCTTGGAGAAGAGAGTTATTTTGGCGCTTTCTCCGGTTTGGAGGAGAGCTTTCTGCTGGTATACTGTAGATTTTGTTAAGAGCCAGAGCCTCGTCCTCTAGTGACGAGTCAAGTAAGTTTTGATTGAAGTCCCCCGACAAGAAGAGGAGTGGGTTCTCCAATTGGGTGACGTGCTCCGCCAGTTGATTCAAGATGTTCCTTGAGTCTTTGGCTCTGTTTTTGGGTTGAACATATACGTTGACAAAGCAGACTTCTTCCTCTTTGGTGCCCAACTGTAGCTTAATTTTTACGGATAGGGTTGAGGATGTTGATGGGGCCAGTAGGACCGCCGAGGATATTGATGTGGTAGATACATATGTCGCCAAACCTCCTGACTGATGTCCAACTTTGTTGGTTCTGGCCGCCGCTGTTGAAAAGCAGGTGAAACCCGGGATCTGTTTTGTGCTTGAGAGCCAGGTTTCCTGCAGCATTACAATATCGAATTGGGAGATGTACTTTGTGAAATCCGGGTCATCCATTTTAGAGGTTAGGCCATTTATGTTCCAGGAACAGATGCCAAAGACTGGCACCCTTCCTCTGGTGTCTTTTCCCGTTTGGTGAAGGCGTCATACCTCTTCGGGGCACGTGAAAATCGTTTGGGACAGTATTTCTCTTACTAGTGCGTGGTTTGAATGAGTTGCCTTCCTTGTGCTTACTTCTACCTATTCCCGAGTACTGCGTGAGTACTTGTTTGGCGGACTTTTTCCCTTCGAGTTGGGAGTGGTAAGTGTACGAGGCTGATGATTCCTTTGGGCTGAGTTGCGCATCCCTGTTGTGAACACTGGCTCCAAGCCACTTGTCATTGACAGCCTATCCAGTGGTTGCTGCCAGGTGCTGTTCTCCCTTTTTGTCGGTGATCTACCCAATGCACCCCTGTTGCATCGCTGGTACAGAACTGTTTCTTCTCCGGAGTGGTGAGGGGTAGGCTGGTCTTTGTAGAGGAACAAGCTTGATACCCCAGTTCTTAAACTGGGCTGCTTCTGATGCAATTAGGTCAACAACGTCGCTAGAAGACCACGTTGTCCTAGTCGCCTCCTGGCTGTTTGAGTTCGAAGTGGGCAAGAATTCAACCGAAAGTAAATCATTGGAGTTTATGCCCCCCAAGGTGGGAACACATTTCGTCAGTTTGAGAATGTTGCCTATATTTAGCATGTCCTGCTGCCCTTTCGATTTGTATTCCGGGTGGAAGACAAGGATCTCAGTTAGATGTGTTTTGCTATCGTCTGCCTTCCATTTTGCATTTGCAGCATGGGCGTGAGCTGCTGCGCCAAGATCAGACGGAGCTTTGTGGATTACTGGATTTCTGCCGTCACCTGGCGTGTTAGAGCTGTGGGTTGGTGCTATGGTTGGCGTTGGTTGCTTAAATATTGTTGTTTGCGTCTCTCGTGGCCAGATTGTCTTTGAGTGCTCTGATTGACTGTGAGCAGAGTGAATAGTCACGGTTGTCATAAGTGTGGCCCTAGTTTGGTCGTCTTCTGAATGGCTTGATGTGTGGCCTGTGGGTCTTTCCCTTGCCCCCTCCTTGGTGGTCGGTGGTATGGGTTTTTTGGTTGCTGCTGAGGTTAGATGAGCCTGGTTAGTGCGCTCGGCGGAATTGCCCGTACGATAAGAGGCTTCCCTGATTGACGATGTCAGGGCTGCCGCCTGGCATTCAGTAACCGGCTCCTGCTTTGCGAAGGACTCAATGGACTGTAATTGCTGGCTAGTACTTGTCGCCGTTGTTATATGTGTGTCTAAATGTCCAAATGAGTTGGCAGCCGGTTGGACTTGAGGCCCTTGACCTTCCTGATGCAGCGGGCTGCTGATTGTGCTTTGCGGCTGGCTTGGGCTAGTAACTACTGGAATTTCCCCTTCTAAGGGGTTGGCCGTGTTTGTGGTCTCCATGCGTTTTCCGGTAGTACCAGAGAATATAGGGAAGAGTTTTATTGTAGTTGTCGACAGATTTTGCTTGCGTCCTTTTCTTTTTTGTTGTCGTTGTTGTTTTGCGTTAAGTTTTTTGGGGGACTCCGATCTCTTCTGGGTAGGTTCCTCATTTGTGGGGGATTCCTGACCGATTGAGTTTGTGTCAGATGATTTGCTACTGTTGTTACCTTCTGCAAAGTTAGTGGGGCCTGTTTCTTTGAAAGCTTTACCTCTATGCAGCGACTTTATGTCCCCTATTAGATCAGTTAGCATTAGAGGGAGTGTGCTAGTTTATCTACTGCCTGGTTGCAATTGCAGCTTAAGTAGGTATTTGTTTGTGCTCTTTGTATCAGGTTGTTCAAGTTACCTAGCTTGTCGTCAATCCCCGCAGTGAAGACTGCCAGTGTGTTGAGGAGGTTAAGTTGAAGATCCATTTTGTCCGATTGGTATTGCAGGGCTTCTACGGCTAGCTGAATTGTGTTTAGAAGGGAGGTCCAGGCTCCGGTGTTGTGATGTTTTCCCTGCTCTCTCTCCTTTGCGAATTGGAGATTCGCAATTGGGACAGTGTTGGTGATGCTGTTATCAGCCAAAGGTGAGTTGAGGGAAAACGGGTCTTTGTGGTCTGGGTTGTTGGTTGTTGACCTGTCCTCTCGCCCTTGTGCTTTCGGGTAAGACGGTGCAGCCCTGCATTCAGCTTCCCAACTGGAATTGTGTTGACTGGAATTGTGTTGACTGAATGCCGCGCTAAATGCCGTGCTGCACGAGAAACTTGGTGCTGAGGCATGATTGCCCAGTTCTATGAGTGATGAGTCATGTGTGCCAGCCGAGTGGGCTTTAATGGAAGTACTATGATTGGGGCTCCTGAAATGTCCGCCCTGGTCTATTTGGATATCCTTGGGAGTGGCCGGAGTTAGTATCTTTGTTGTTGGAGGCTGTAGACCAGCCCCTGCTTCCCCCATACTTGAACAAATGTCTAGGGGGGCCGGGTTGTTGAGTTTGTCTACTTCTCTCGCCTCTGAAGTAGGTTTTGGGTTGATTATGATCTCCTCCGAGAGAGGTCTTGGAGTGCAGCTGGCTAAATGGGCAGATGGTAGCTGCTGTTTGTAGGTAGGGTCAGGGGACTTCCTAATACAGGTGAGGACTCTAGCGGCTCGAGTGATGCGCTTGCACTTGTGGGCCTGTGCTTTGGAGTGCCACTTTGATGAGAATCAACCGTGGCCGTGGAGGTTCCCTGGACCAGGGTGCTTATGGTGCTTGTGATAGTGTTGTGCAGTGGTGCACGTTTTCCCAGCAGTGGTAAGGGGGACAGCGGGGATTGCAGCCCCTGGAGGTGCTTGTTGCACGAGAAAATGGCTGAGCCTGCATCCTTTAAGAACTCGAACTTTGTGTAAATTTTGGGATGATGAAGCTTTTTCCTAGTAAGAGACTCAGTAGCCGGTGACATTTGGAGCAGGACCTTTGGGTACCCCTGTTTTGCTATAGTATTGGCCGAACCCGATGATGGCTTAGTTAAGGTGAGAAGATTCTGCTCCAATCCGGAGGATGATGATCCGTCGGTGTCTGTTTTCTTGTTCCCCTTTTTCGTCTTTGCTTTGTTGCTTGGAATTAGCTCTGGCGAGCCCCGGATCTATCCAGACCTCATTCCGCTCTACTCTCTTAGAATCTCACCGCGACTCCCCACACTTACTTGAATGATGGAATGATGGGTGATGTTTGATGATGTTTGGTTGATTGGATGGTGGTGAAGCAGTTCGAGAGCAGAGACCTTGCCCCTGTTTCTGCACCCCTGTTTCTGCACCCCCCTTGAGCTGTTGCTCGTGCTAGGGAGAGGCTTCCACGGGGTCCACGGGGTCAAAGGGGTCAAGGGGGGGTCAAGTGGGTCAGTTGGAGGGTTGTGGGAGTGTCGCTGGGGGGCCTGGTTTGCTTGCGAGCGGAGCACACCGGGAGGGCCCCTGGCCAGTCGGAACTAGTCAGACTACCTGCAGCCCAGCCCCGGGGCTCTTACTTCGTGACTGCCTCTATCGGCTGACGCGCTCGCATCTCTCCCTCCCCTTCAGATTCCTGCAGTGCTGTGTGAGCATGTTCCTCAGTCGATTGCCTTGCCTTGGTCTCGGCCTCGCCTTGCCACCTTTATGCCAGGTGGGTGAACAGAAGGTGTAGGGCGTGCAGAGCGTGTCAGGCAGCGTGTCAGGCAGCAAGGCTGTGAGAGAGTGAGGCAGTGAGGCAGTGAGGCAGCCTATGGCGTCTGTGACTAGGGCTGGGGCCCAGACCCCCTGTCGCCTCCCCCCTTAATCATGCACAATCCCGTGCGGCTCCTGGCTCCAAGCTCCAAGTTCAAAGCTCCTTGGCCTCAAGCCTAGCCTCAAGCCTGACGAGCCTGTGAGACCCGCTCTGCTCTGCACTTCTCCACTTCTCCGATTGTCTGTCCACGCGTGGTGCCTGGTCCCTCCGCAGGCAGTGGGGATGATGAAGTTTTCTTAGCGGTTGACAGGCCGGCGCAGATTGAAAGGGGGTCGACCTCACAGCCCCACTGCAGCTTCAGCGCTCAGCACACTCGGCGCACCTCTCCCACTACTCCAGTGCGGGTCCGGTCCGGTACGGGTGCGGGTCCGTTTCCTGGTCGGGTGTAGGAACGGGTGCAGGCGCGGGTGCAGGCGTAAGCGCTGATGTGGGTTTCCTCTGCAGTGCCTCAGCGGCGCCGATGCGGGTGCGGGTGCAGGTGCGGGTCCGTGCCGCTTCCCGGTCGGGTGAAGGTGCGGTTAAAGGGCAGGCGTGCGATTAGCCTCTGCCGCGCTGGTTTGCCTCCTGCAGCCTCCGCAGTCTCTGCAGTGCCGGGGAAAGATTATTGTGGTGGTCCGTACAATGGCTTGCAGCTCTCTGGTGCTCTCTAGCGGACTTCCCCAGTAGGGAGAGAGGGAAGGCACTCCAGTGTTGAACATCCCCTCGCAAGTGTGTAAGCCTCCAAGACTAGTGATATTCTAATCATTAAAATCCAAAGTCGTAAATGTAGAGATTTGTTTATTTTTAACATCTATGCCAGAGGTAAACCTGGGGGTAAACCCTTGGATATGATCTCCTAGCTGGACTTGTACTTACATTATTATAATGGCAAGGGGAATATGCTTGTAGCAGGAGATTTCAACTGCTGTTTTGAGCCACTTGATACCAATGACATTGAACTTACATTGGAGGAAGACCTTGCTTGGGATATCCCGCAATTAACCATACTCCCAATCAAGAAGTGGTCCCAAGCTGCATTACAGCTTAAAGACCTATGTCTGGAGCAGGGGCTCAGGGCAGCAAATGGCAGAATGAAGTTGGATATGCAGGGCGATCCCACTTTCAAAAATGGAATATATATAGTTGCATAGACTATATTCTTTTTAATAAAGAGTACTGGTCCTCTATTAGGGATATGGTCATATTAAAACGGGTAGAACGTGACCATAACTCGCTGATATTATCTGGGGAATTTTATAGAAGCAAAGTGCCCAAACCTAGTTCCATCACAAGATATTTATATCCCTCAAATGACACCAGGAGGGTAAAATGGGCAGAATGCCTTCTTAAAGAGGACCACATAGCAGAAATGAGTGAAGTCGCAGCAAAGTCCACATTAGAACTTCAGAGTTGTGTCACGGATGCTGACATGACTTCAAAATCTATTCCAATACATAACAGTCTTTTTAATAGGCTTAGGGGCTTTTTAAATGTCGAGGTCTATAAACCCAATCGTAGGCCTAAACTCCGGGTGGAAACATGGTATGGTTAATCTTATAGGGATGCATATAAAACTTTAGACTTAGCAGTAAGATCGAAAGCTAGAGATCGGATTCAAGATGCAAGGGTGATGATTAAGAAAGCCCAACATGATGCAAAGCAATCCTGGGACGAGCAGAACTGGTTGGAACTATACAACGCTAGTAGAGCCAGAAACATGTGTGCCTTCTGGGATCTGGTGAAATGGGGAAAGGGGGGCAGTGGGACCACCCACAAAATCATGTCCCCCCTGATTTATGGGTTTCGCATTTCAGGGCACAGTTTGCTTGCCCGTCCTTTGACTCAATGTTGAGCCCTGACATCCCCAGCATCCCTCTAGATCTTATACCTCTACAATGTAGCCTAAAAGAGGTGGACAGAATTCTCAATTCTGTCCCAAAGGGTAGAGCGCCTGGGCTAGATAATGTTCCTGCAGATCTGTTCATACACAGGAGAGAAGTGTGGGCCCCTTATATCCAGTCCCTTGCTAACGCTATCGCAAAAGGATACCCAATACCAGACACCTGGAAGGGTGCCGAGATAATCCCTATTTATAAGAAGGGGGACCGCTCGGACCCAGCCAACTACAGGCCTATAAGTTTAATAGACTGCATCCAGAAGGTGATAGCCAGGCTCATTTTGTCCAGGATCCAAGCCTGGATTGATGAGGATGATATTCTGTCCCCTCTCCAGGCCGGATTCCGCAACCATACGAGCACGATTGATCAGGTCTTCAGATTTGTTCTAATGTACTGGCGAGTGGTAATCCTTAGGGGTGGCACTCTCGTCGACCTTAAGTAAGCGTTCAACTTGGTACCGCGTTCAAAAATGTGGAGTGTCTTTCTAGAACAAGGTATGCCACTGGATGTACTTGCTTTCTTAATTACACTCCACAAAGCCAATTTTGCTTAAGTCAGGTAGGGGGAGCACAGCAAAGTTACAGACAGGTTTCCGATTCTTAGAGGGGTAAGGCAAGGGTGCGTTCTGGCACCGACACTGTTTTCACTGTACATTAACAGGGTCATCGATTATTTCAAGAACGATCCGACGGATGGCCCCAAGTTGAATGGAAAATCGATCCCCCTGATAATGTTTGCAGAAGACACTCTCTTAATATCTAAAATGCAGCAAGGCCTACAGAAGGCTATCAGGCATTTTGAAGTGTTCTGCAAAGATTACGACCGTACTAATAATGTGACCAAGACAAAATGTATGGTCATGCACAAGCAAAAGCTTGTGAGAGTGAGGGTTACCATGAACGGTGAATAGCTAGAACAGACTCAAACCTTCTCCTACCTTGGCATTACACTGGGTTCCAGATTAGAATGGAAACACCATATAAACCAGTTGGCTATTAAACACGCTCAGCTAGCAGGTGCATTAGTCAGGGAATTGCGCCTCTCTGCTACTAAACCAATTGCCCCAGCGATTAAAATTTACAACACCAAAATAAGCGCTTCCATACTCTATGGGGCTGAATTATGGGGTTTTAGTAATATTGTCCAACTGATGACTTCCCAAAATAAATGTATGAGGGGCTTAGTAGGCCTACCACAATCTACGCCACTCTTGTCCCTTTAATATGATCTGGGCTGTCAATGATTAGAGGACGTGGAGCGTTTTAGACCAGTGGCCTACTGGCGACGGTTTTGGGTTACACCTGAGCTCTCCCAGTATGCCCAGGCCCTCCTTGAAGTCCGAGATGCCGATACAGCCAACAGAATCAAATGGTTGAGAGAGGTTAAGTCTGTGTTTACCGCTATGGGCTTGAATTCATTATGGGAGAACCCTACTCTTCCACTTTTCCATCTCGAACGGCGCTCAGGGAGGCCTATTGGTTAATGGTGTCAATGCGGAATTTTAGAGCTTGCATTGGCCCATCAATTACTAGGTACTTCCTTGAGCCTAAATATGAACCTGCCTATGAGGGCTATTGGGATATCATTACCATTCCCGAAGATCTGAAGCGGTACCACCAATATAGGGGGATTTCCCTTCCTGTCAACACTTTTACCGGCAAATGGCAAAATGCAAATAATACATCATGTCCATTTTGTCCTACACAGCCGGAAAGCATAGCCCATATTCTGTTTTTTTGTCCTGAGTACAAATATCCTAGGCACAATTGCCTGAAGCCCGTAATGTTGTTAAAGGGCATCACAACTGGGGCAGAGGCCCTCAGGATCTTTCAATCCGATTGCTCAGAATGTATTGTAATTGCTGTTGCAAAATTTCTACATTGGATGTGGTCAATTAGGAGGAGTAAGCTTCGCCAGAATTAGAATGGCCTTTTACGGAAATGTACTACCACTTCTGAGATGCTAAGAGTTTAATGGCCTCATGATCTTTTTAAAATAACTTAATTAATTGTACATGTTTTTAAAATGTTGCGGCCTTTTTAATAACATTAATTCATTGTATGAAATAACTTTTGGACTTAGTTCCTTGGCAGGAATGTCATGCCACTGATATTGCTATGGTCTTTTAATTGGTGTAGTTTTACTATTGTACAGTCTTTCATGATATATTTATTAAAATAAAGACTTCTTTGTATGAATGAATGAATGTATGGGAAGAAAGCTTGAAAGATCGTTGTTTCCCTCAGTTTTTTCCAATAGGAAAAGGAGGACGATATGATGAACAACCTGTGCAGATTCCTGCATCTGAATACCGGACATCAAGATCGTATGCAGAAGATCCACGATTTCGAAAATGTATTCCGTATATGTTTCATCTTTTGTTTGAAAGTGACTTTTCTGGACTTTCTTATGCAGTCAACCACATATTTAAAAGAGGTGTACAACTGCAAAATGTTTCGGCAAAGGAATTTATGTATAAAGTACACCAGAAAGATGATGTTTTGGAATCTCAGCTGATTAATCTCATGGTATGTCAGCGTGGTACTAATGAGTACTGGTACCGTCGTCATGGAGAACTTAAATGTATGCTAAGGAACTGCAAACTACAGGCCAATTAGCCTAATCGCATGTATCCAGAAGGTAGTGGCAAGGCTGGTATTGCACAGGATCCAGGATTGGGTCGAAGATTCCGGGGTTATGTCAGCCCTACAGGCTGGCTTTTGCCCCTTCACTAGTACTGTGGACCAAGTTTTTAGATTTTCTAACATTTATTGGAAGTGGGTTATACTTGGGGGGGCACTTTGTACGCAGCATTTGTCGACTTGAAATCGGCCTTCGATTTAGTTCCACGCTCAAGGCTGTGGCAAGTGCTTTACGACCAAGGTATGCCACATGAACTTCTTGCATTCCTAATTAAACTCCACCAAAATAATTATGCACAGGTTAGGTGGGGTAACCAGGCCCAGGTCACTGACAAATTTAATACTGAAAGGGGAGTCAGACAAGGGTGCGTTTTAGCACCAACCTTGTTTACACTATACATAAATAGGATTATTGAATACTTTAAGGATGTCCATACAGATGCACCTAAACAAAATGGCAACCCAATACCCCTGCTTATGTTTGCAGACGACACCCTATTAATCTCAAAAACACAGGAAGGGCTACAAAAAGCTATCAGTTGTTTTGAGGGCTTTTGCAAAGACCATGGCTTAATCATAAATGTGTCTAAAACTACATTTATGGTTATGCATAGACACAAGAAAGTGAGGGGTACCGTTTTCATGAAAGATGAGCTTTTAGAACAGACAGACAGTTTTAGCTACTTGGGCATTACTTTGGGATCCAGGCTGGAATGGAAGCCACAAATGACCCATCTGATAGTGAAACATGCACAGTTAGCAGGTGTCCTTTTGAGAGAATTGAGATCATCAGTTACCCAACCACTAGCCCCAGCATTAAAAATATATGACACGAAAGTCAGGGCTTCGATGTTATATGGGGCAAAATTATGGGGGGTCACTGATGTTTCCGCCCTGTCTAACGCACAAAATAAATTTCTGAGGTGTATAACTAAACTTCCCAAATCAAAACCACTAGTACCTTTGTATATGGATTTGAATGTCAGAAAATCAAGGACATAGCGAGTTTTCGTCCACTGGCTTATTGGAGGAGGCTTTGGGTTACGCCTGAACTATCACACTATGCCTCGGCACTTCTTGAAACCAGAAATATGGACACAGGGGGCCAAATACCATGGTTTAAACAGGTCAAGTCGCAATATAAAGCCCTGGGAATGGAGCAACTTTGGGATAATCCATCAGAAAACACCTTCCCATCACGAAAGGCTCTTAAAGAGATGTATTGGACCAATATTACCCAAAGGGAATTTCAATTTAACACCAATGCATCACTAACCAGGGTTTTTCTGGAACTCAAACATATCCCTGAATATGAGCGATACTGGGACCTATTTACAATCCCCACTGATAGAAAGCTATTTCACCAATACAGGGTAGGAACTCTCCCTATTAATACTTTCACAAGTAAATGGTCAAGTAGTAAAGATCACCATCAGTGTTCGTTCTGCAAAGTCCATTCGGAAACCTTAGCACATGTACTATTCATATGTCCAGCATATAAAGCTCCACGCCACAAATGGATTAAGCCTATATGTATACAAAAAGGCATCCATAGTGGTACTGAGGCACTCAGGATTGTAAGAACTGACTGTTCCGATAGCATGCTTATTGCACTTGCAAAGTTTTTAAAATGGATGTGGACTATACGAAGAGACAAAATGAAGTAAAAATAGACTGTAGCGTTCTATCCCGCCCTTTTTAAACAAAAGTATCAGTTTTTAACTTTAGACCAATTTTAAATGGTTTACCGAACCTTTTAAGATATATTTATTTATTATTTTATAACAATTCTGTCATGACCACCCTGTCTAAAGTCTAAAGCACGATCAAATAGCTAATCCATGTTTATCACAGATTGTTAGGACATTTGGTAAGTATGAAGTGTTTTTATTTTAAATGATTGTTATATTACTGTTATGTCTTTTATGACTTGTGTCGCAATAAAGACTTATTGACTTGACTTGCTAAGGAACTTATGAACTCCTTCATGGTTCTTAACTCTAAGCTGTGCTGAATATGCTTGGGATGATTTATTTCAATTTCTTCAAGAGGCAAATCCAAATATAGTAAATATTGAATACAAGGCACCTAGATAATTGTGCTCTTTGGATCCAGTTATCTTATGCAGATATTTCAATCATAGATTTGAAGCTATGATGTTTTTATCACCAATAAAAGAAATCCTCCTCCTGGAGAGGTTGTGGATTTCTTTTGGAGAAAGGAGTATCAAGCAAGAGGTGTACCTCACATACATATGCTAATATGGATCAAATATGCTCCAAAATTCGGAACAGATTCGGATGATACTGTGTTGTCTTTTATTGAAGAATTTGCTACATGTGCTATACCCAAAAGCACAGAAGAAAACAACTTAAGACAACAAGTCTTACAATTCCAAAGCCATCGTTTTGGGAAATACTGTCGTCGAAAGTACAAGTCAAAGGAAAAGTTTTATACCAAATTCTGTTTTGGTTTTCCACGTCCTGTAAAATCCAAATTAAGCATAAACAGTTTTATGTCAGCTATGCGACATACCTTGACAAGAAAGTCTCCAAAGAATACCTATAAATTGAGAAAAAGTGAAGAGTCAAAATATATAAATGATTATAATCTAGTTATTCTGTCCATGTGGAATGCTAACATGGATATTCAATATGTTGCAGACAATTCCATTGCTGTTGCTCGATATGTAACTTCCTACATAACAAAATCAGAAAAGACAGAATTAAATGAAATGTGGGAAGTGATTTCCCACTAGAAGAGTCTAAGTAAGAAATTATACAGTTACAGTTTGAAGATGTTATCTCATTGAGGAATCGGAGCGAATGAATGATCAGATCGCTTATCTTCTGCAAGTCTATACTCCAAATGTAGAAGAATCATTTGGGTGAGTCTAGGTCTTGCTGCAACATAAAATTGAGTACGTAAATCAGTACAAGAAATTGAATATTTAGTTGAAAAAGAGCCAGAAAGTACAGATAGTGTGAAACAAATATGTTAGATACATATTATCCAAATAGAAGTCATCATCTTGAGAACATTTGTCTCTATGAAGTGCTGCAAAACTATACTTTTAAACAGAATATTACAGAAAACATCAATAATGGAATATATGCTGTGATTGGTTCTGAAGGATGTTTGGTGAAACAAAGAAAAGGACATTTGATTATTCACCGAAAACTGAGTCGCGATACTCCTGACAAAAGGGAATTTTACTATTTAGCACTTGCGCATGAAGATACCAGAATGTCTTTGCGTAGCATTGGAAATGTTAACATTTGGTCATATTTTGAATATAAGGAACTTATTACAAATATGCAACAGGCAAATGATGCTGCTTATGGAACTATTCTTCAAGATATAAGAATTGGAAAAATGTGTGAACAATGCAAACAAGTTTTACAGAGACAATTACTTTCCAATTTGTTTCCAAATGAAAATATAGTTCCTGAGAAAGTATATCTGAGAATTGCAGAAAACAAATCTGTAATCTGCGTAATGCCAACACTGTGTGAATGTTGTATATTCAATGAAGAAATTTTAAAGTTGAAAAATGAAGAAATTATAAAATTGGAAGCTATTGATAAAATAGAGCATGAAGGATTCACTATTATTTTGACAGAAAAGTTGAAGAGAAAATTGTATTCTTTAGAGAAATCGATGTCTAAAACTGCTGGTTTAGAAAAGAATCTATATGCATGTGTAAACTGTCGGGTAATTTTACGACGTAATTTGAATATGGAAAAAGGTTTAGTAAATGGAGCAATGGGTAAAGTTGTTGATTTTGTTAATTTTCTAAATAGAGATGCTATTGAATTTTTGAAATTCAAATTTGATCAAATTGAAGAAGTACAACAATTTAGTCAGTCAGTCAGTCAGTCAAATTACTTTATTCGATAACTTAATATCATAAAATACATGGTACAATCAGGAAAATAAGAAAACAATTGATTACACAATAAAATTCTTAAAATGATAAAATTCATGGTGTACATACTTTTACACATACATAACTATAGTCTTAAAAACATTATAAAAACTACAATGAATTTATACTCTACAATTAGACCACAATGTAAAAATACGTCCTAATCCGGGCCACTTAAGGTCAGTGGTGGCATAGTGCTTGTGTTCCTAATTCGGATAGCAGCAACTAGGAAACTAGCGACATAAAACATTATTCGGGGTGAGTTAAGTTGTTGTAAATACAGAAGGGCTGGCCTAAATTGTGTGACTCCCGCCTCCCTCAAAATTGGGAACAAATACTTCTTTCTACTGTCATGGTAGCGATCGCAAAACATAAAGAAGTGCAGGGTGTCCTGGGTCGAAAAGTTGTCACATTTACAGGGATCGGCCCGCTCGGGAGTACACCAGGTTCGAAAAGAGCCCAAAGAGAAATGAATCTGATTGAGCCGGAATCTAATTAGGAGATGCCGATGGTTTGGGATGTTCACTATATTCAAGTAAGGTTCAGGGCCTGGACAGCTGACTAGGGCATAGTTAGCTCTTGCTAATGGTTTCCTCAGTTCTATCTCCCCTCGCTCTAATGATAACATATTCAACAAGGCATTTTTTGTCAGAGCGATATCCTTTTTTGTTATAGTATCGGGTGATGAAAAAAGGTCCGGGCGCCCTATTTTTTGAAAACCTGTTTTTATATAAGCCAGCCATGGGATTTTGCTAGCATTGTCCAGCGCCATACAATTTTTCAATATAGTCTGATTTAGGGAGATTTCATGATTTAACCAGATCTTCAGCCAATATATCAGTGGTGCTATTTTGATTTGATCAGATACATATCCTACCCCCAGTTCGGTGTGGATGGAAAAGGTGGGGGTAGACTGTGGGACAGTTAGAACTCCTCTCAAGAATTTATTCTCTATTAACTGAATTTTATCATGAGAAGTAAAGCCCCATATCTGGCAGCCGTACATAGCGACCGCCAGACATTTGGCTTTGTATATCTTTGTAAGAGCTTCAACTGGTCTAGCCCCTAACTTTTTTGCAAACCCCATGAGTGCTGAAACGGTTCTCGCAAATGCCGTGCTGCGGCTATTGTTTTGTGGGCCCCAACTACCCTTTTCATCAAAAACGATTCCCAGATAGGGGAATGTAGGTACCTTGCAGACTACTTCCCCACTACAGAGACAGGTTTTGATTTTGGTTTTCCGGTTTACATTCCCTGCAATCAGAACCTTGGACTTTTTTGCATTTATCTTTAGATCCAAGTTCTCCATAAAGCTTCCAAAGGCATCTAGCAGCCTTTGCAGGCCTACCCCGGGGGCCAAGAGGACAGCATAATCCGCGTAAATCAGAACTGGTATAACCAGCTCCCCTATACGTGGTATGTCCAGCGATACCTCCCCCAGTTGTGACTCCAATGAATTAATATATAAAGTAAACAAAAGGGGGGCGAGAATACACCCTGTCTGACCCCCCTTTCTGACCTAAAGTGTCAAGTGCATCGCCCCTCAGTGTTAGCTCTGATCGACGCTGAAAGGCCAAAGTGCAGGTCTGCTAAAAAGTGCACTAGGGGTGGATCAACTCCCATATTTATTAGTGTATGCCACAGCTTTGAACTATTAACAAGGTCAAAAGCAGAGGAGAGGTCCATGAACCCCATATATAGTGTCCACTCCTTAGCTACAGTATACTTGCTGATTAGAAGTTGGAGATTTAAACACTGATCAATGGTACTCCGTTTCGATCTAAAGCCGTATTGAGCATTTGACAATACCCCTCTCTCTTCCAACCACTCACTTAATCTATGCAGAACCACTCGGCCCAATATTTTTATAGATGAATCAATCAGAGAGATAGGCCTATAACAGTAAGGGTCCTGTCTAACCCCCTTTTTAAAAACCGGAATGATGATCGAGGTGGACCATGAGGCTGGAAGACTATTTGGCCCTACCGAATTAAACACATTAGTTTTAATTTTTGACCAAAAGTTTGGGGCGGCTTTAAACAAATCAGCGGGGTACCCATCAGGTCCAGGGGCCTTAATATTTGACATTTCCCCTATTGCCCTTTCCACTTCAGAAACCTCAAAAGTCATTGGGGGGAAAATGTTTTCGGGCAAGTTGGAGTCGAGTCTTTGCCCATTAACAGGGAGTCTACATATATTTTCAAATTGGCTATCCAGACCTCATCCACAATGTTACAGTCCAAAGGAGAATTTTCATCATTTGCAAACAGTGGTTGATTAACTGTTGCCCAGAATTTTCCACTGTCTTTCAAAACTTCAGGTGACAAAAGTTTTCTCCCGGCCTCATCCTTCAGCTCCAGTTTTCTCGCAATTAGTACTTGTTGGTACGCGAGTCTTAGGCTTGCTATAAGCCCCCTATCCCCGGGGGTAACCTTCAAAGCTTTAAGGAGGTCAGCATGTGCATTTGAACAACGTCTATTAAACCATCTTTTGCAAGTCTTGGGTTTCTGTTTTCCATCAATAAATAATCTTTGGTTTATTTGTGTGCAGATGTTATTAAATGCATTAATGATGTCTGGGCCTTGAGACCCATTGTTCAGACAAGTATTAACCTCTACTTCGACTTTAGATAGAACCTCAGGTAAAAGGGTCTCTGGGACCACTTTGGACCATTTCAGTCTTCTCCCCTGATCCTTTAGGGACACATCCTCAACACCCTTTTGGGATGTGGGCATAAAGGATAGGAGATCCCCTGGTGCCAGCTCAATTATCACAGGATTGTGGTCACTGTGAACAGAAACCTCAGTTGAATATCTTAAAACATTAGATAACATAAACGATGTTACAAATATATAGTCTATGATTGTACCATTGTCTTTCCCCTTAAAAGTTGGGATCCTTATTCCAGCCTCCACACAGCCCGACTTATAGAGGTTCCAGCTGGCTTAAAAAAGTTCCAAATCCTCACCCTGCTTAGAATGTTCAAAATGAGACAGGGCAGAAAACGGTGGGCCCTCATAAACCTTGCTCCCACAAGGATTATCTCAAGGGTGAGTATTAAGGTCCCCCATCAATAGAATCTAAAAACACAGTTCCACCACAGTTCCACCACTAGACAATTATGACATCCTGAATCAAGTTGGGTGAGCGAGCCCTTTAGCTCTAAAGAGAACAAACTAATCAAACCCCCCTTGACTCTCTCCGCGTTACTCTGTCTTACTGGAATATAGAAGTGGCAGTAACCATCCAGGGAAAAACAATTTAGGGGGTCCCAGGTCTCTTGGAGGGATATTATATTGAATGTTTTTAAAAACCCCTCCCAGTGTTCACCCCCCATTTTGGCCCCTACGCCAGCTACGTTCCAGCTCACGATTCTACATGATGAGGCATGAATCCTTTCTGGGGGTGCCTGTACCTGGTTATTACTTTGTCAATCGTTCTCGTCCATTCCTGAGAGTGGGGAAATACGGTTGGCCAAAGTAAACCCCAAGTCATTAGGAGTCTCGGTGTTTCTCTTAACAACTCAAGGTGGGTTCCTGACTTCTAGCGTGGGCTGTGAGCGACTGGGAACATTTATATGGGGTACAGATAGTCTGGCCAGTGGAACAGCAGGCTGCCATACCCTAATGCGAGGATGTGGATAGAAGTAGCCCAGGGGGAGGGGCCTAATGCCTGAGTTTAATGAGTCAGAACCATCCCAGAGAAGGCGGTCTGCCTTGTATCGGGTTTTAAAATTTATTACAGCACAATCCCCTTCTATCGACTTCCTCTGTGAGCCAACCCATCCTACTCTTCTAACCATATTTATACTGGCAGCTATATCTGTGTCACCGCTAGAATAGTTATTGCACCAGGTCTTGGTTGTTTCCATTAAGTCCTGAGTGCTTTCACCCCTGTTCTTCATCAACGGGGGAACCCATGTTAACACTGCCACTAAGGGGGCCGCTTGGGGCGGGAGGTGTAATTTAAAGTGACAGGGCAGCTCAATTAAGTCTTTAGCATGGTGCTGTAAACCGGCCAGAGTAGGCCGGTGATACTTTTCTACAGTACTGCCCCTAGGAGGAAGAGACCTAGTGATCCCATCAGGGACCGACACGACTGGGGCGGCATTAACAACAGGTACATTTACTGTTGGATGATATTTACTCGGTGTAACATTTATTCTGCTCTCACTATGCCCCATATTCACTGAGTGGAGGTTCTGTGGGGGTGGTATTCTGGTTAAAAGCCCACGATACTCTTGGACAAAGGCATCTAAAGCATTGTATCTCTTTAATAGTCCAGCTACACAAGTATTTAGTACTTCCACAATGGCCTTAGCGATGCTCGTCAAAGGCGGCTCTAGATGTAGATTAATTAGCCCTTCAATTTTAGTACTAAGTCTATTAACCCGTTCATCCTCCATATCTGGCAGTAAGTTGTTGATATGCTTTGTTTTCCTATTGCACTTCTTCGTTTGCCTACCCCCCTTGCCCGGTTGGGCCGGTGAAGACTGTATATCCTTCTGGGTTGGCAAAAGTGCCTGACTACCTTCACTTGATTCTGCTATTACAGGCGATGCAGGAATTGGACCAGCCTGGGATACAGATTGTATGGGTGCAAAGTCTTGTGTACCCCCCCTCCTGGACAAGATCAGCCTCTTCACTCACTGATGATGTTATTCCCAGCTCTTTTTCCGCATTAGCGATTTCTTTTGCAATCACTCCCAGAGCTGATGTCAAATATGATATTATAGTGTCTGCTTTTCTTGGTATTTTTGCTTTCTTGTTCCCTTGACCACCATTACACAGTTGTTTACACTTACCCATTGGTGTTTCTTAAGGGGGTGGCCCAGCCCTGCCTCCTCCTGCCCCGGACGGCCACAGACGGCCCGCCCTTTGACCGGGCTTCGCCCGTGCGAGTCCGCGCACGTCTGCGATGCGGATGGAGCTGTCCGTGTTTAAGCACCTCCGGGCGCATTGCAGCGGAAGTGGGTGTGCTGTCCGCACAGCTTGCTTGCTGGGAGCTTTAGTTTCCCCCCTCTGTGGCCGTGCAATGTCATGAAAAATGGCAGCGGGGGAAACAAGCAGCATCGGGGCCCCATCAGCATGGATGCCAGCAAGTGTTCCGCTAATCAGGTGGGTCTGCTGCCCTTAGCCCACTTTCTGATGTCCCCCGCTCCACCGAGGGAGCTGTCCGTGTTTAAGCGCCTCCGGGCGTGCTGCGGAGGAAGTGGGCGTGCTGGCCGCACAGCTTGATGGGAGCTGTAGTTTCCCCCCTCTGCGGCCGTGCGATGTCACGAGCAACAGCAGTGGGGGAAACAAGCAGCGTTGGGGCCCCAGGAGCGTGGATGCCAGCAAGTGTTCTGCTAATCAGGTGGGTCTGCGGCCCTTAGCCCGCTTTCTGATGTCCCCCCAATTTAGTCATTGTTCAGCTCAGTTTTTGCTTGTAAAAGATTTGTATTTTCACAAAAAACAGTTTCCTGTTTCTTTGGCGTATGCGGTGACCATTCATAAATCTCAAGGTTTAAGTGTAGATAGTGCTTTGGTGAATATTGGAAGTACCGTGTTTAAAGAGGGTATGGCATATGTTGCTTTGTCTCGAGTCAGAACTTTGTCTGGATTGTACTTTATTTGAGTTGATGAGAGAAAGATTAGTGCAGATGCAAATTGTGTGAAAGAGTATAATAGGTTAAGAAGAGAATATGCTCACAATTTAAGTCAAAATCCTGTACTTGAAAAGCGTGTGGTAGGTCCAAAAAAAATATGAGAATATCTGTAGTGAAGGTGTAGAGAAAGAAAAAAAACAAGATAAAGTTGTGATTGCAAGCAAAAAGAAAAAGGACACTGTTGAAGAGATTGTTGGTTATCAGTTTGAAAATAGTTCTGGTGTCAACTGCTATGCTAATGTAGTTATTAATGTTGTTTTTTTTCTTGAAAGTTTGCAACAGCAAATTCTGAGAATCTGGAAATAAGATTTTGTTAGTTGTTGTACTCTGTAAATGAGAAATGTAGAAGTGATAAAAGGAAAATACAAAGTGTTTCTGATATTCGAAATTTATTGGACACATGTTCTGGCTATACACAATTTATGCAGAATATTCAGCAAGATTTCCAGGAATTTCTAATGTATATTCTTGTTGTATTGGAAAATGAAGGTATAGATATTCAAAATATTTTTGGCTTTTCTTATAAATGGCAAAATGACTGTGAAATGTGTTTGTTTACATGTAGCATTAGCATAGACACTAAGGGCCAGATGTAGGTAGGCGTTTACCGGGTGGTAACGGCCGAAAACCGGTAAAATCAGCCGTTACCGAGGAAATGAGATGTAGGAGGCCATAAATTACCGATTTTAGAAAATCCGAGTCGGAAACATACCGACTCGGTAAGAATGACCCGGTAAAATTACCGTGTCGGAATATACCGTATACATAAATACCGAGTTGGAATTCTCCGACTCGGTAAATCAGAAACGGTAAAAATTAGCCTTGGAGATGTAGGTAAGCACAAAAATACTGATTCTGCCGAAAAACGGTATTTTTTAGTCGGTATTTACCATGCATTGAAAGCAGGTGGTAACCAAGGGAGGGCTATAAAAAAAGTCCCAAAATGCACCTCTGGACCGATGATGGCGGCTTTTTACATCATAGCAAGACGGCAGAGACTACAGGCAGCAGGACAGAGAGCATGGCTAAGGGAGGAACAAGTGTACAGGCAGAGGATAACACTGTTCCAACTGACAGAGCCTGAAATACTGCAGAGGTACAGGCTACACCCAGACACCATCAAGCAATTGATCAGGGACCTACACCCTCTCCTGGACCACCCAACACCCAGGGCCCATGCCATCCCACCTCATGTCCAGGTGCTATGTAGCTTACACCTGCTGGCCTCAGGGAGCTACCAGAGTGTGATAGCTGTAGTGGGTGGCGTGTCCCAGGGCTGCCTGTCCCGCTTCTTCAGGAGGTTTATTGACGCCATGATGCAGAGGATGGGGCATTATATTTCATTCCCTGTTACACCGGCAGAATTAGCCAAAACCAAGACTGACTTTTATCAACTGGCACACTTCTCTCACGTGATCGGCTGCATCGATGGCACCCACGTCCCACTCTGTCCACCTGCAGCCACAGAGCACATATACAGGAATCGCAAATCGACGCACTCCATCAACGTCCAGGTCATATGTAATGCAGGTAACCTCATCACTGGCATCGTAGCCAAGTTTCCCGGAAGTACCCATGATTCATACATCTTTCAGAATAGTGGAATATACACACGCCTACTTGCCGGAGAATTTGGAAATGGATACCTGCTAGGTAAATCACATTGACACACCCTGACACTCACATTAGATCTACGTCTCATGTACTTGCAATTAATGTCTATCTTTCTCCCCCAGGCGACAGTGCATATGCCCTGTGGTCCTTTGTGCTCACTCCCTACCTCAACCCATCCACCAGGAGTGAAAGGCGATACAACGTGGCTCACAGATCCACATGAAACGTAGTTGAGCGCACATTTGGACTCCTAAAGAGCAGGTTTCGCTGCCTCCACAAGAGTGGAGGTGCACGGCAGTACACCCCAATCATCTGCTGCAAAATAATAGCGACCCGTGCAATGTTGCATAATCTCGCCACCAAGCAAGGCACTGAGGTGGAGCTCACATATCATGAGGACATTGATGACGACCCAGAGGTGGCAGAGCCCCAAGCTACAATGGCAGCAGCAGCTACAGATGGGAGACTGAGACGGGCAGAGGTTACACAACAATATTTCTGAGTGAGTAAAGAGACACAGGCATGAATGTAACTTTGTGGAAGTAGTTTAATATTCACTACGCCACAGCATTGTTAGCTCACATTGGGCTCACTAATACAAACACTCCATGAGTGTGATGTCACGGTTAACACCACGGTGACTACAGCCTTGGGTGGAGTGCAAAGTCATTGTTTGTGGGCACGGGCCACAGGGCGGGGCTGCTGTGGCTGTGAATCAATGTCCTCACGCTGGCCTGTCACACTTCCCCCATGCCTGCCACTCCTCCGTAACTCATGCACAGGAGTGCTTGCACCACTCCTGCTGGTGGACCCCTCGCTTTCGGCAGCACAAGTGTCGCCTCCAGTGCCAGTCTGATGCGCGAGCACCAGCTCCATTGCAGAGGTCATCCTGGCCATGCCTTCTCTTAAATTGTTGCACCACTGCACTATGGCAGTTGCAAACATGTTCAGGGCCTTGGTTTGCTGGCGCACATCCACACGGGCCTTGGGTCTCACCAAATGGTCCCTGTCCAATTTGTCACACAGGACAGTCATGCACTGTGTTATATCTGATATTCCTGACGCCATGGATTGCATGCTCTCTGCCATTTCCCCTATGCCCTTGCCTACTGCTTCCAGTTTATTATTTGTTGTGCGTGCGTGCCTCTGAACCCCCATCATTGCTTTTGCCTGCAGGCGCTGCACCTTCACCATGGTGGCCTCCAGTCCGCAGAAGACACCTTGGACTTGCCGCACATCCTCTACCTCCCGTGGCCGTCGCCCTCGGACACTGGCCCGCGTGACTCTGGGACTGGGCTGCTGCTCGGTGTTGCCTCTGTCCTGTGTGTCACCCTCCACCTCCTCCTCCTCCGATGATGTTTGCAGTATTCTGCGAGGGGGCACATCATGGCTCCTGACTCTTCCCAGCACTGGGGATGGTGATGTGGGGGTGGGTGATAGTTCTGCCGCTCCTGTGTCCTGACTACCGAATAGGAGAGGGGATTGTGGATTTTCTGCAGTTGCCTCCTCAGGTATCGGGGCTGCCTGCTCTTGGTCCTGCCCTCCGTGAGATGTGCTAGGTCCGGCTCCTTCCCTCCTCTTCTCTCTGACCTCAGCTGTGCTGCGCTTTGACTCTCCTGTGGACAGACATGGACATTGTGTCAGTAATGTTGTTCACCTGTGTCATGAGATAAAATACACTTCTATAGCACTTTAGCCTGTCTCTCATTTGCCTATGCTACTTGTCTGTTGCTCCCCTTGCTGCAATGCACGCAGACTGCTCTGAGGTATCTACACATGACTACATTTCACAGGATGCATTGCAGGACATTAGTTAAACCTGTTGTGGAGTCTGATTTGTCCTGTGAGGGGAATAGGTAAAAGGGTAAATGATAATGTTCTTGCATCTTACCTGGTTTCTTTGCTCCTCTTGCTGAGCTGTCTGCGTCTCCAATTCCGTGAATACATTCCTTCTCAAGGGTGGATGCGACCATCTCCTCGATGTCGGTGAGTCTGGGGGCTCTGTTTCTTCCTCCGCCTTTAGCATCACTTTCCTTGCGGTGGGCAGCAAGCTTTTTTTTGGTGATTATGCGGATGTCATACCACCGTTTTTTTAGGTCTTCTAGGTCACGGTGGGTGAAACCAATGGCATTTACCTTGCCTTGTATGTCCAACCAGGTGCTGCGTTTGATTGATTCAGCAACATGCAGAGTTTGCTTTCCAAAAATGTTGCCATAATGTCTGACAACCTCCGAAATCAGCACCTGCAGTTCCTCCTGGCTGAACTTCTGCTTCCTTTTGCGCTCTGCAGCATCTCTCTGTGCCTCCTGGCTCTCCATCTTGCTGTGTATTTTGTCTCAGGTAAGGCTGCTCCACACTCTGTCCTCCTGCTCTCCTGACTGTTTGTTTCTGTACCTGCATGGGCGTGGCCTGTCCCAGGTACTGGGGTGTGGTGGTTGGATCTGATTGGTTAGTTCCCCTGTGGCTTGGAATTTGGGTGTGGTTGAAGTACCTGATTGGTTCACAGGCACACATGTTTGTGAGTTTCAAAATCTTCGGCGGATAGTTCCAACACGGTAAATACCGGGTCGGTTTTTACCTACTCGGTATTTTCCGGGTCGGGAGTTGCCATTCATTCCTATGGGCCGTGGCACCGGTGGATCGGTTTGGGTTTTTCCGTCTCGGATTTTACTGTGTAGGTATATTCCGAGACGGTAAATACCGTTTCCGATTACCGACAGGTTCCGAGTCGGTATTTGTTACCGGCATTCTTACCTACATCTCATTTTCCTACTCGGTAATACCGAGTCGGTATGACTCGGTATTTAAGAGGTCTGTAAATATAATTTACCTACATCTGGCCCTTAAAGATTTATATATTTGACTTTACCAGACTGTGAATCAGTGTCTTATAACAACCTAGTTAGTCGAGCAACTCAATACATGGAGAGTAGATTATTTATATGAATATATGGACAGTATGTAATTTTAATGATGCAAAGTTGTAGAGCTGATGGAAGAAAATTGGAAACTTTAATTACAAATTTTGTAGCTACTCAAGTATCAATATCAGGAAGAACTTTTGTAGCTGTAGCAAATTTTTCATGATGGTCCTTCTACAACATCTGGACATTACACTGCTTATTTAAAATGTGGTAAGGGGTAGACACATTGCAATGATGGTCAATTGGATTTTAAACAGCGTTTGCCTAAAGAATTACTAAATTCTTACATAATATTTTTAAAGCCAAAGTTTTAGGAACAAAATTTGTCCTTTCAGGATTACTATTGGTTAACTTCAAAACAGAGGATTTCACAAATACTGTTTGGCCTTGAGGAAAAGTATCTAAAACAATTAAGAACATTTTGTTGTATATTTTGTCAGCATATATTTCTAAACAACATTATTTACAGTGTATGCAAATTAATAATAATGTTTTGGTATTTTATCATTGTTTGAGTTGTTTCATATTTAGGTAAGACATTGCTCTTTGAAAAAAACATTTGATATATGTTTTATTTCTATTTTTTAGATTGTAATTGAGAATGTTGAATTTTTTTTTTAAAGATAATCTTATTGATTGTCTATTTTTTTGCCCGCTGTTATGTGATGAGTAAAATTGAAATCTCTGTTTCTAATAAAATTCAATATATTCTGAGAACAGCAAAAAAGGCAAAATAAATGTTTTACAAATTATTTTGCATTGTAAAATATATATAGTAACTGTATCTTTTCTTGTCTTCCACAGATGCTAATTTTATAATATATCTTTTTTTATTATTTATTACTTTTAAGGTAAGTATAAGTAACTATAAAAAATGGTCAATGGGCTGAGCTTCTACACAGCTGAAGAAACAAGAGATGGACGGAGTACATATGTGTGCAAAGATGGTTTGTATCTTTTAAAGATATATGATAAAGTTAATATGCATACTGAGTGTCGCCGGGGACCCACTATCTCATAAGATATATTCAAAAAGTGCAAGAGAGTTTTATTACAGAGATGTATAAAATGGAACATGGCTTCAGAACAGCTCTCTGCAACACACCTGTATGGTATTGAATAGAAAGACATGGTTGGCTAGTAGAGACTAGGGACTTTCAGGATTAAAAGAGACCAAATTGCTCAACATAAAATATGTCACAGAGTGTGTTTTCAAATACTCTTTCATATTTACGAGGACAGGATAAGTTACTGTGTGTAGCTTTTCTTCTCTATGTAAATATGTCCTCATCATACACAATACTTTGTGTTGAAGGGGCTTTCTATGGGTGTTGTTGTGAGTATTTTGGAGATATATAAGTAATGACTAATTTCTAATTTTGTTAAAAGTTGAGTACTGGATAGGTCTTTAAGGACTGATGTGTATGAAAACACATGAAGTATTCAAAAACTAGGGTCAGAATGGTACCTAAATGCACACAGATTCACAGAGTTATTCTAGACAAGCAACATTATCCCTTGCATTTTACTAAAACACATTTGCTAGTTTGGAAGGGGTAAGTTGAATAGACATATTCTATATTTTTTAGTACTGCATTTTAGTATAATAGCCTGAGTCATTTTCCATAGTCATAGGAGTGACAGGTTTCGAATTCTTCGAAATTTTAAGAACAGGATATCTTTATAAGCAATTATATTTATATAGCTTTATGAACTACTAAAACGCTACTGTTGGAATAATAGTAGACAACTCTATTTACATAATATTTTTTGGGCCAAAATAGTTGGTAAACCTACTTTTGTATTATGTACTAAGAAAACTGTTTAAGTGATGTGTTTATGTTTTTGTGCTAGGACCTAGAACATAACAGATGTGTTATGGATAAAGAGGGGAATATTACAGAAGGGACATTAAAAATTAGCAACAGTCTAATTGAACTAAAAAATCAACCTATAACAGACAGCGAGACTGATTCAGTGGACATCAGTACTGCAGACTGTGAATTTGAAAATGAACGCAATGATGCTGATTTTTTGGAACCACTGGATGACGTAGAGTTACTGGAAGCTATAAACTCTGAAATGGCGAACGAGCAGTATGATCTGGAAGAAGTACCAGCTGAACTCCTTTTAGAAGCTGTGCTAAAATATGAGATGTCTGAAGAATAATTTCACTTTTTAATAATAATACATTCTGGACTATATAAAGAGATGCTGTGTATCTTTTTTATGTGGAATTAAAACGTAGCTTAAGATCATTAGACTTTGCATTTTAATCAATTAATTACTTTTAATTTGAATCTAAATTTAAAATCATGCTGTGGCAACAATATATCACTTTGTGTAACAGAGTTATAGCACAAGATTGTGTTTTATATTTGCAGTGACGGGAAAAGATACTCTGTATACATTTTGTTCTCTATGTAAATAGATCATCATACACACCACTATGCTTTGAAGGGGGGTTCTATATGTATTGTTGTGTGTGTCTGCAAATAACACTTATACAACAAGACACATCAGAAATAATAAATCTGAAGATGTGTGTGACTGCTGCACCATTCTGCAGTTGGTGTTGCAAGGAAGAACAGTGAGCTAGACTTTAGTACATGCACTGCTTCAAACGCCTATGCAGTATGTATGCAGTTCTGCAACCATCTACACAGTCAGTCAGAATATCTTTATTCGGCTTATTTAAAAGCCATACAAAGAGGAGAAAAAGATAAAAACATTTCATACAGGGTTTTTCCTTTTTACACAAGAAACATTAGATGTAAACGACGAGTGTAAAAAATGTTACAAACAATTAAAAAGTGTTACGTTCAAACATAGACATAAGTGATAAAACATTTAGTCTAAGACTGATCTTGACAGATAGCTTTCACCCTTGAAGCAGCTACCAGAAAATTAGCTATGCAAAAAGTAATGTGTGGATTAGGCAGTAATTGTAGAAAGAGCAGAGCCGGTCTCACTTGAGTGAAACCGGCCTCTTTAAGAATAGGCAACAGATATTTTTTCCTTGGCTCTGAGTACAACCCGCAAAACATGACAAAATGCATTGTATCTTGTACAGAAAACTGGTCGCAGCTACAGGGCAGGGCTAGTTCTGGCTTCTGCCAGTTATTAAAAGAACCTAAATAAAAATGTAACAAATTAAATCTAAATTTGGTTAAAAGGAACCTATGGAAGGGAATAGTGACGAAACCAAGATAGGGTGCTAGTGATAACGAGTTAACAAGTAAACATTGATCCCTCACTGCCGGTTTTGCCAGTTCGCGTTCTTCGCGACATGCTTCCTTCCTTCCCATAAAGGACTTTTTCACAGAGTCAATGTCTTGAATCCTGATATTCTCAGGGGAGGTAAAAAGCTCCAGGCGTCCTAGGTCTGAAAATGCCTTGGCCAAATAAGCCAGCCAAGGAATCTTATTGGATTTATCCAGGGACAGAACGTCAGACATGATCTTGTGATTTAATGGGAGTTCTTCATTCATCCACATTTTTAGCCAAAAAATCAAGGGGGCCAAACTCAGCATGTCAGACAAAAAATGTAGGCCCACTTCTTTATGAATGGAATAGGTTGGGGTCGACTGGGGTACAGAAAGCAGGGTTCTGATAAATCTATTCTCTGCTCTCTGAATTGGTTTCACGTTTACATAACCCCACAATGCGGAACCATATAGTGCAATAGCCACAGATTTACTCTTGTAGATTTTTAGCAGGACTTCCATGGGCCTAGCCCCTAGCCTGCCAGCAAAGCCCAAGAGTGCTGATGATGATCTAATAACAGCCAGCCTCTTGGCTCTTACCTGCGGACCCCAGGTCCCTTTCTGGTCAAACAGTACGCCTAAGTAGAGGAATGTAGATACCCTAGAGACCGTGTCCCCCCTGCATGTGAATGTTTTACTTCTCTTCTTTCGACACTCTTGACCCACCACCATTGTGTGTGACTTGGTTACGCTTATCTTAAGATCCAGTTGCTCCATAAACGAATCAAAGGCATTCAGGAGGTGCTGGAGGCCAACACCCGTGCGAGCGATCAGCACGGCGTCATCCGCATATAGAAGCGCCGGGATCTTAACCGCTCCTACACGCGGGACGTCGGCTTCCTGCCCACCTAGATGTGCGCCCAGACCATTGATGTAGATGGTGAAGAGCAAGGGGGCTAAAATGCAGCCCTGCCGCACCCCCCTTAATGATTCAAAGAGGGGGGTACACCTACCCTCATTTGTTACACGTACAGTTGAGAAGAGTTCTTGGTGCAAGGTGGCTATAAAGGTAACCAATGCCTCATCAATGCCCATCTCCAACAAGATGGCCCACAACTTTGTCCTGTTGACCAGGTCAAAAGCCGAGGAGAGATCCATGAATGCAAGATACACTGACCCCTCCTTGGCCACAGTATATTTGGAGATGAGCAAAAGTAAGTTGGCGCACTGTTCGATGGTCCCCTTTCTTTCCCTAAAACCATATTGGATCTCAGACAACCCACCACAGCTCTCAACATTTTCCCTCAGCCTGGATAAAAGAACTCTACCTAAGATTCTGTACAGATGAGTCCAGAAGGGATATAGGCCTATAACAGCCTGGATCATCCCGCTGGCCTTTTTTAAAAATAGGGACAATGGTAGAGGTGTCCCATGAGGCAGGTGCTGAGTTACCATTGACTGCGTTGAACATGTTTGCCAAGACTTCAGCCCACAGTTTTGGTGAATACATAAAAAAGTCGTCAGGAACTCCATCAGGACCAGGTGCTTTATGCTTTGTAGTAGCCAAAATGTCTTTTTCCACTTCATGTTGGTTAAAAAGGATGGGGCGGGCGGCTGAGATTGTCAACGAGACACCTTTAGTCGCTTCGTCAGTATCCCCGTAGACGTTTTTAAAATGAGACAGCCATTTTTCGTCAGGGATAACGCAGTCCATGGATTCGTTATTGTCATCTGAAAAAAAGGGCTGTTTAATGATCTCCCAAAATTTTCTACTATCCTTCAGGACTGCCTCCGAAAGGAGACTATCCCATGCTTCTTGTTTAATGATGTCCTTTCGTTTTTTTACGGCTAACTTATAAATTTTCCTAAGTTTGGTAATCTCATCTTTTACCCTAGGGGTATTTTTTAGGGCTGCCAGCAATAGTCTATGTGCTTTAGAGCATGCTGAATCAAACCAGCGCTTATTTCCTGGGGTTCCTTTTTTTGTCTTTGCTAGAAGTTCCTGTGACACCTGCCCACATATTGCCTCAAATGCCTCTACAATTTCTTGACCCTGGGCACAGGGATTTTTACAAACCTCGACCTCGTCCTTAATCTTTAGGAAATTTTCAGCATAACATTTTTCCGGTACCACCTTTGCCCATTTCATACGCCTACCTTGGTCAGAAGTCCTCAGGGGGTGGGCGGGCCTTACTATCGTTGGGGATGGCCCCATATGACCTCCCCACGCTACTTCAAGTTCTACCGGATTATGGTCACTAAAATGTGATTGTACCGTACGGTAAGCAATAACCCGGTTTAAAATACCTAGGGATACGAAGATGTAATCTATTATTGTACCTTGAAGGATGCCAGTGAAAGTTGGCAATCTGGTGCCACCATCTGGTTCATGCAAATCGAAGTTGGCAAGAAAATCTTCCAGCTCCTCTCCCTCTGTAGTATGTTCGAAATGGGGTCCCTCTAGTCCATCATCCCCCTCATTGCTACTTCCCCTACAGATTAAATTACATGGGTGAATATTAAAATCGCCTAATAAAATATATTCTATGTCATACTTGGTATTCTGGCTGACCAATTTTAAAATGCTATCTAAGTCAGTAATGTTACAACCTCTATAGTCACTATTCCCTGAGTTGTAAAAGTTTATATAAATGGTCCTGCTAGTGTTATTAGTCGCTCTTTCTACCATCAAAATGTTAGGGGAGTCGGTGTTAATCTGCCTACAACTTCCCTTCAGGTCTAAGGAGAACAAGATTAAAATGCCTCCCTTGGCCCTCCCCATACGACTGGGAACAGCTGCTTTAGTGAAACTGGTAAACCCGTCCAACCAAAGATTGGCGGAGGTGTCCCAGGTTTCCTGGAGGGCAATAATATGGTGGCCTAAAACAAAGCTTGACCATGCCTTATCCTGTCGCTTACCATTTAGCCCTGCTATGTTCCAACTTATCAACTTACAGGAGTCTATAGGTGTCTTAGGTTCTGAATACCGCACCAATACCCCTTCAGCCTCTCGTGATAGTTGGGTTCCTTCGTTAGGTCCCACTTTCAGAAGGCTCTGTAGGTTAGCACTGGCGAGATTCTGGGTCGCACAGTGCTCTGACAGGTTTAGCATGGGGAGATGTTCATATCTAGAAGTGGCTTGGTCTACACACTTGTGTTTCACACCTTCAATTTCCAAGTCTGTATCCTCGCACTTCCATGAAACACTCTGTCACTGCCCTTGCACTGTTGTAGTCACCCATTCAGCAGTATGAACTAATCCATTCACTGTAATAAAACTCAAGCACTTATAGATTAACCCAGACACTCTCTTTACAGTATTCTATTCATTCAGTCAGTAGCCAGTACTCATGCACCGAAGTAGGCCTTAGGACATGGACTGATTCAAACCCCTATGCACTATGCATACAGTCTTCTATTCACCTGCACACATGTATTTTAAAGCTTCAATTCCCCAGTCTCTATCCTTACACTTCCACCAAACATTGTATCACTGCCATTGCACTGTTGTAGTGATCCATTCAGCAGTATGTACTAATACATTCACTGCGTTAAAACTCAAGCACTTATAAATTTAGTTAGGCAGTCTACTTGCAGACCTGTAATGATTCAGTCAATACCCAAGTAATCATACAGCGAAGAAGGTCTTAGGACATGGAATGCTTCAAACCCCCATGCACTATGCATGCAGTCTTCTATTCACCTGCACACTTGTCTTTAAAATAATAATAATAATCCACATTTGTAAAGTGCACAATCACCCGTAGGGGTCTCTAGGCGCTGGGGGCATGCGGGAAGATTAAGCAAGCTATTGCCCAGAGTCACATGGTGCTGGGCTAATCTGCCGCCGGTGCCTGGGATTGAACCATGATCCCCAGATTCCGGAGTCAGTCGCCCTAGCCGCGGCGCCACACCTCTTCCTTTCTCACCTTCAATTCCCCTGTCTCTATCCTTACACTTTCACCAAACACTGTATCAGCGCCCTTGCACTGTTGTAGTGATCCATTCAACAGTATGTACAAATCAATTCACTGCGTTAAAACTCAAGCACTTATAAATTCAGTCAAATAGTCTCCATGCAGAACTGCAATGATTCAGTCAGTACCCATGTAGTCATACAGCAAAGTTGGCCTTAGGAGATGGACTGCTTCAAACCCCCTATGCAGTATGCATGCAGTCTTCTATCCACCTGCACACTTGTCTTTCACATCTTCACTTCCCTAGTCTGTATCCTTACACTTCCACTAAAGACTCTGTCACAGCTTTTGCACTGTTGGAGTGACCCCTTCAGCAGTATGTACTAATCCATTTACTGTGCCAGAACTGAAGCTCTTATAAAGTCAATCAAGCACTCTCCTTGCAGAACTGTAATCATTTAGTCAGTACCCAAGTACTGATACAGCAAAGTAGGCCTTAGGACATGGACTGCTTCAACCCTCTATGCATTGTGCATGCAGTCTTCTATCCACCTGCACACTTGTTTTTCACATCTTCAATTCCCCAGTCTGTATCCTTACACTTCCACCAAACACTCTGTCACTGCCCTTGCACTGTTGTACTGACCCATTCAGCAGTTTGTACTAATCCATTCACTATGCTAAAACTGAAGCACTTATAAATTCAGTCATGCACTCTCTTTGCAGAAATGTAATCATTCAGTCAGTACCCAAGTACTCATGCAGCAAAGTAGGCCTTAGGACATGCACTGCTTCAAACACCTATGCACTAGGCATGCAGTCTTGTATCCACCTGCTCACTTGTCGTTCTCACCTTCAATACCTCAGTCTCCATCCTTAGACTTTCACCAAGCACTCTGTCACTGCTGTTGCACTGCTGTAGTGACCCATTCATCAGTATGTCCTAATCCATTCACTGCGTTAAAACACAAACACTTATAAATTCACCCAGGCAGTTTCACCAGCAGTGCAGAGGGAAGCATAGACTTGTAACATATTTATGTGCATATGTTACATTCAGGTGCTTCAGAAGTACTACAGGACACTGCAAGTAAACACCTTATAGAGTTATGCTGTAGCACCTTCTTATAGTTCTGCACTTTCACATTCCCCATACACTATCAATGTATTCTTTCATTCAACTATGCACTACACATTCATTCAAAAAACTTTTACACACTATCATATTAATATAGCTCTTTTTTTGACCAGTGAAGTTAGTTCTTCAAAGAACTTTTTTTGTCTTTTTTTTTGTTTTGGATTTTTGGGGGATTTCCTGAAAACATTTTTGTTGTTGTTTTTTTTAAAAGGAAAAAAAGGGAACAAAATAGTCTGGAACTATAAACAAAAACAAATTACGGGTGGGAGCAACGGTGCTGTTGTTTGTGCCTGCAAATTAAATCTATGGATTGTTCTCCATAACAAAGAGTTACCTTGCAAAATTTGCATTAAAAAAATAAACCAGCAAAATTTGGACGGATGTCCAGATGAGGACTTGATGGTCCTGCAGACATGCTGGGTGCAGCTGGTGGAGGGTATTCTCGAAGCCCGTTGCATGCAGCTCTAGCATAATTGCAGGGATGTTGTGTTTTGACATTCTTCATCATGCTGGCAGTTCCAAAAGAATAGTGCTTATTAGGATTGCCTCTGGACAACACTGTCGAACACACCTTACAGGTCACCTTTGCTGCATTTACTTTTTTTATCTCAGTCAGGAAACAAACAAAAACTACCATGTAAGTGCTTCTTTCCTTTTGGTGACTGGATCTTCTGCAACAAATTCTTCTTCAGAAGAGTGTTCTGAGAAATCTTCATCTTGCTGTGCAGCCATATTGAAGAAACAGCAGCTTCACAAAAAGATGTTTCTTCAGTGAAGGTCAAAGAAGAATGATTAACATGGGTGGGGTTATTCAACAGTTAGAATAGGAAGTATTATGAACCAATCAAATCTCTTGTTTTAAAGTCACATGGAGTACGCGTAGGCTGCTCTCATGATGCACGTACGTATGACGTACCCCGCGATTCGAGTAACTGCTTTTAAAAGTAATATGCGCTTATTAAAACTAAATGAATACTATTTTCATGATTACCTCAGATAATGTCTTGCCTTAACATTTACATTAAATACATAGATATATCTTTTTAAACATTAAAAAATGTTGCAGCTTACGCCTACCATGCTCCGTACAAATGTATATGACGTTACGCGGCAGCGCCAGTTCGATGCGTGACGTCAAAACATATTTGTGACTTATGCGTGGGTACGCGTACAGTACGATTACAGATGCACAGGAGTATGCGAGAACAGTAAGCGTACCCTACGTTTAACCCAAAAAAATGCAAAAAAAATATAGAAATTAATTTTAAAATATTGAAAAAATATATAAAAATAAAAATAAACATTTTAGATTTTTTGTTATTATTTTACATTAAAAATGTAATGTAATTTAAAAAATAAAATAGCTAAAAATAATTATTATGAAAAATATAAATCAGTATAAAAAAAATCACAATTAATACATTTAAAAATTGGCATTTACAAAACCAATGAAATTCATTTAAAAAACCATAGGTTTTAGGCACGTTATAGTTAGCAATTAGCATTTAAAAAACCTTAGAAATTCACTGAAAAAAACATAGGTTTCACACATGTTATAGTTAGCTGGACATTTGACTCATACAAAACCATTGAAATTCCACTTTCATAGTTAGTTCAGCTAACTATAACTCGTGCACCCGCAATCCACTGCTGATAATGTCACATATTACATCACTCATGACATATCCAGTGACATCACTCATGACATCACTGATGAAATCTCAAATGACATCACTGATGACATCATCTTCGCGAAATAGTGGCAGACCTCCTCTCACCCTAATTTGACTTTTGATACACACATTGAAAAATAGAAATACAATTTTCAAAACAATGGAGATACCAATACCAGTTAGAACAAGCTATTCAGTAATTCCAAAATCTTGATAAACATCCACTCATTCACCAACAGTTCTATATAGTCACTCATACATGTACTCACTCATCATATGTACTCATACACCTATACATCCTGTTATACACCTACACTCATCCATAGAGTTACTCACACACATACTCACACATGCAAATCATCTATCAAACATCCATTTACTTGATATACAGCTATACACCCACCACTACACTTACTTCTACAGAAACGTACACATACTTACTCTCTTAAACAATCATTTATAGAAACACATACTTATTTATACAGGAACTCTTCCAATCTCTCACTCTCATATATACTCACTTATATACATCAATACTAAGGTTAATGACATTCCTTGGAAATCAGGCTATATTCTGGTGACAGTAGATGTGGTTTCCCTGTACACGTTTATGAAGCAAGACCTGAGGCTGAAGGCTTGCAGAATTTATTTTAGGGATAGTCCGCTGGCAACATATCATCATTCCATGGCCCTGATTGAAATGTTACAGGTCTGTTTGGAACATAATTATTTCTTGTTTGGCAACTAGTGATATAAACAACTTACTAGGACAGCCATGGGAAATTGCTTTGCCCCCAGTTATGCCTGCATCATGGGATGGTGGGAGTCTGAGTGCATCTAGTCCGAGAAGGTTTAGGATTTTTCACAACATCTGATTTTGTGATCCCGATATGTTGACAACATTTTTCTGATATGGGGTTGTCCAGAGAAGAAGTTTGACAGTTTTTTGGTAAGATGTCAGAAAATGACCTTAATCTGAAATTTACGTGCAAAACTGACACCAACAGGATAGATTTCCTAGACATTCTTGTGGAAGTGAAAGAGGACATGATACTTTCTAGACAGCATAAGAAGGCTACTGCAGAGAACAACATTTTGCATGCTCACAGCCATCATTCGAGCTAAACTCAAATGGAGCATCCCAGAAGGGGAGCTCCTGCTAGCTAAGAAGAATTTTAGTATGGTACAATCTTATCAAACGTAAGAAAAGAAGATGGTGGAAAGATTTTTGAGTAGAGGGTTATACACACAAAGTAATTGAGGCAGCAGTTAGAAAAGCAAGGGGGTGGACTGGAGTAGTCTCCTTAAGCCCAAATACAAGGGAACAGAAAAGCGAACAGTGAGTTTGATTACCACCTACAACTCCAAATCTGCTGATTTTGGCACTATTGTGTGGAAACACTGGCACTTAGTGAAATCTTACAAAATCATTGGTAAGCTAGACAGTCCAAGCCCACAGATCACCTATCCGACATGTAGATCACTTAAGATATGCTGGTGTACTCGTATGAGGATACAGGGCACGCACTTAGAACCACCTGGTTCAGGGAACTCCCAGGTGTTTACAAGTGTAGTAAGTGCAAAGCATGCACACACTGTGCCAATGTGAAAAGGATGGCTTTACCTAACAGTGGAAATTGGAAAATCAGAGATGTTATCAATTGTAATACTGATTTTGGTGTATATGTTGTGGTCTGTGTCTTGTGCTATGTGGGTAGCACCATTTTTCCTGCGAAAAAGAGAATTTTAGAACATCTGAGAGCCATCAGAATAATTATGCATCTTACTCCATGGCATGACACTGCAATATGTTACATGGCCTGTGGTGATGTAAGCCTTTGGATTAGAATGTCTAGATCTCATAATATGTCATGAGGTCACTGTAGCTCTGCATTCCGATTATAAGCAGTTGCTCCAGTGCTCCTTCATGAATAGATGTGCCTTCTTGAATAAACCTGCAAAAGCCGTCATTGACTGCTCGGACTCATCTTTATCAGACTGGCAACGTTCTGGGATCAATTGGATGCTCTTTGCCTCACGCTATTGTCAGTATCTACGACATTACGACGTACCAGCCTGCTGGAAAAGCAGTTAAAGTAGAGAGTTCAAGAGCATTCATACACGTGTGTATATGTGCAATCACGCTTGCAAGTGCGAGTACTGCTTATCTCGCATTTTAAAGTTAATCGACTGTTTTATCACGCATCTGCACTTCAAACCGGCAAAACGTGCAAGCACAAAATCTCTGCCTGAGTCTTGTGAGGAGCGTGTCTTTGTTACATCGTCCTGCCTAAATAGCAAGCACAACCTTCAAACTTCGCATAGTTTCACTTCTCATCGCTAAGTCATTAGTGAGCAAAACAAGGTTCTATAGTGTCACACACATCTACCTCTTTTTACAGAACAAAGTATGAAGGCAAATTCATTCTAAATATAGTATCCTTACCCACTCCCCAATAAAGAAAATAGGAAGAGATAGAGTAGAGAAGATAAAGAAGAAAAGAGAAAGACTTTTTTTGGTGAAAATACAAGAATAAATGTTAAAGTCAAACAAAATCATTCCATCTTCTAGGTCGTACAGGGATGCGAGAACTCTTTCTAATGGTCACATTACTCTTTGGGTATCTTTGACAGGCAGAAAAGAAGGTTGGGGAAAACATTTCTCAGTGTAGTCAGATATGTCATGGTGGGGAACAAGAGCTACACAAGACATGCCCCACCAATTTCCATCAGAAAATGTAACAGAATTTCTTCCTAATTCACAAACTTGAACAGGATTTTTAAACTTGGATAGACCTTTCCCAACAAGAATTGGATTCTTTACAGGTACCCAATTGCCTATTTTCAATCTACATTCTATCTATAAGCTAGAATTGGTTTTAGCAGATCTCTTAAAATTTGCAAGACTAGAATTAAGTTCAGCTGATTTCCAACATTCATTCACACTCCCATCTTTTTGATAATTTTTTGTGGTCTAAAAAGGACAGAGTTCAGTGGTGGATTCTCTAACTCTCATCAGTTCGAAAGGAGATTTCCCAGTACAAGAATGTGGAGTGGAACGATGAGACTAGTTCTTGAACGGACTCGGCAACGCAAGATATGCTTTTGATAGAGGATTGAATACATTCTACAAGTACTTTGTTAAAGCGTTCAACTTTACCATTGCTTTGAGGGTTGTAAAGAGGCATTCTTATATGTTTTATAGGACAATTTTCTAAACATGGGGACAGTTCAGATGACGTAAACTGAACCCCGTTATCAGTAAAAGTCTTGCCAAGAAGACCTCTTGAAAATACTCTTTGAAAGCATTCAATTGTTTTTTTAGTAGTGGGTTCAGAAATGGCTTCAACTTCGACCAAGATTCTCGAGAGATGATCAACCTTTACAATGAAATATCTCATGTAGTTGGGAAGAATTTGATAAGGACCTAAGAAATAAACCCCAATGCGATGCCAAGATTTCTTAGGACAAGGATTGTTTGTTTGAACTTGAGGTTCAGTCATTAAAACCTTGTCACTGAGTTTCCATTTAGCACAGTTAGACACAAATTCTTCGACCTCAGAATCCATGCGAGCGAGGCCACCAACATTTCTCTCTGATATTTTTCTTGGTCAAAGTGGAATCTAGATGGCCCCCATGTGCTAAGCTAATTAAACATTGATGAAAACAGAAAGGGGCTATTAATTTATCTCCACGGACTAAAATATCACCTTCAAGAGACAGTTCACCCAAAACTGTCCAAAATATTTGAAGTTCACTTTGCAACACAGTTTCTTTAGGCCAACCGGACTTTATGAATGTGATAACCTGGTTAAGAATGGAATCGGAATGAATGGCAGAGATCCAGTCTTTTTCACAAAAAGTAGCATCTCCTATGTATGCAATAAAACACTCTTCTATTTCTGTTTCCCATTCTTCATTTTCAGGTTCATCAATAGGGAGTCTAGAAAGACAGTCTGCACGGGAATCTTTCCCACCGGGAATGTATTGAATAGAAAAAGTGAATTCTAGAAGTTTTGCTCCAACCTTGAAATACGAGCTATGGTACGTTTGATGTTCTTGCCAGAGAGTATATTTACCAAACAACAGTCATCAGTTTTGAGTATAAAAGGTGTTCCCCAAGCATAAACTTTGAATTTTTCTGCACTCCAAACACAGGCTACGAGTTCTTTTTCAATCAGTGAATTCCTGCGTTCAGCGGGTCTGAGAGTCCTGGATACAATTCCTATGGTAAATTCACGGCCATTATCCATTTGGGTGAGAACAGCTCCAAGACCTTTCTCACAGGCATCGACGGTTACAATAGTAGTTCTGCCTTCAAGAAAATGCTGTAAGGCAGGAACATTCACAATTCTTTCTTTAATCTCATTAAAAAATTGTTCACAAGAGTTTGACCATATAAATTCTGCATTTTTCTGTAACAAAGGCCAAAAACATTCTATTAGATTAGCAACATTGTTTACAAATCCGACGCCAAATTTACACATGCCTAGGATGAAAGTAACTGTTCTTTGTTTTTGGAAGCTGGTGCATCTGTTATACTCTTGACAAGATAAGGCTTAGGCTTGACCCCTTGAGCGGAAAAAACGTGTCCTAGATACTCAATCTCTTTAGATTTCAAGATACATTTGCCTTTTCTCAATGAAGCTCCCCTGAATTTGAGTAATATTCGGAACTTTTGTTATTAGAAGGTCATGTTCAGACTCACTCTTAGTGAATAGTAAAATATTGTCTTGGAAAACAGCTACTTGAGAAATACCAAAAGAAATTCAGACATTAATCGTTAAAAAACAGCCGCCTCTGAAGCTATGCCAAAAGGCATCCTTTGAAACTGAAAGGTACCATCAGGTGTGACAAAGACAGTGAGATGACAAGAAGCCTTGTCTAATTCCACTTGATGGTAGGCGGATATGAGATCTAGTTTAGTGAACCAATTGGATTGTCAAATCTTTGTCATAAAGTCTTCAATCCTATGCAATGAAAAATTATCTACCCAGATAGCCTCAATGACACTTCTTAAATCAACACACATTCTCAGTTCACCTGTCTTTTTCTTTGCCAAGACTTTGGGAGAAAGCCATAATGTACCCACTACTTTTTCGATGATGCCTTGCATACACATGTCAGACAGCATATCTGATAGTTCTTTCCTGACACTAAAAGGTATATTGCGCAATTTGTGTTTGACAGGTGCTACATCTTGTTTGACTTTAACAGAATATACAACATTTGAATTTTTTCCTAATTTGTTTGGAAAAACCTCTGGAAATGTATTTTTCCAATCAGTGTCAATATTAGTAACAGATCTAACATTATGTTTTCCAATAGTAATATTAGTCATAGTGATGGGACCAAACTTCTCAGCCATTTGCATGCATCGGTTTTCTGGTACATGGTCAATTTCTTCTGTGATGTGCACACGATTTTTCTTTATCTCAAGTGCAGATTTGAACTATTCAACAGTTTACTTCTGTGCAGACCTACATTTCAGTAATTTGCACACTTATTTTTTTGCTTAGTCATTGATTTGTTCACTTACCACAAAAATGATGCAGAGCATTTCAACTCCAGCACCTTTCCTTCAAGAACCAGGTGAATGTATACTAGAATGGAAACTGTGGATTTGTTCATTTAATGCATACTAAATAGCTATTGATGTAAAGAAATTCAAACCAGAAAGATAAAAAGGTTTGATGTACCATCACTTAGGAGTTGAGGGCAAAATATTTTTGACCATTTATCTGATTATCCTGATATAGGTGAAACTGATATTGATGAATATCAACTTGCTACTGCCCAATTGAATAAAAAAATACAAAGTCCACAAACCTTGTTGTTCATAGGTTTACATTGTTTACACGAGTACAGAAACCTACAGAAAGCATTGACTCTTATCTTACTGCCTTAAAAGTACTAGCGGCAACTTATGAGTTTGAAGACTTTACATCACAGTTTGAGAAGGGATCAACTTGTAGTTAGTTGCAACTCCAAGAAAATCCAAGAACGTCTTCTTACGTGTAAGAACCCGTCCATAGATAAAGCTGTTGATATAGCTAAAAGTATTGAGGGTTCATGTCAAGATGTGAAATTCTTGGAAGATTCACTTGGCAAAACTACCATGTTGGGTGCTGTTATCAATAAATCTTCTTCTAATTCTGATAAAAGTGACATCAAAAATAACAAAACTGTTTTTAAACCTACATCTGAAACTGCACATCCATTTTCCCAAACTCGCAAAATCATTTGTTTCAGGTGTGGTTCACCTAACCATATTTCCACCTTCAAATATTGTCCTGCCCTTGGACAACAATGTAAAAAATGTAGAAAGGTGGGTCATTTTTCCAAAGCTTGCAGAGGTGGTAGGTTTAACAATGGAGGTATGTTTAATAATGCTAATCCCCTCCATTGTGTAGTAAATGATGACCATTGCAAAAACAACAAGCGATGGACTAACCCAGGGTGGTGTGGAGTGCAAAAAAACGATGGATTTGGGCCCAGATCTTCGGACTGGGGTGAATGTGTGACATTGATCCACATTCGGTCCATCACCTGTTTTATTTGTAAATGATGACCATGACACTGATGACAGCAATTGCGATACTCAGGTTAAGGAGTTATAACTAGGCATCAGATATATCAAACAAGACATTTCTTCTAATGCTGATCCAGAAATCGAAGTTTAGCTTAATGGTATTTCCATTATTCTCCTATTAGATACTGGAGCTCATACACCATTATAGATCATATCAAATGTACACAGTTTTGGAGTTCACAGCATTTACTGCCTCCGGATTTCATGACTGTGGCCTTTGAGGGCAGTAAAGTGGATTTGATGGGTTATTTTTGGTCATCAATTAAACTACTACATTCTTCTATAAATGGAAAGATTTATGTAGCACGCAAAAGCATTAATGTTTTAGGCCTTATTCATCAAGCTGAGTTTAACTTAACTATTAGACCTGGTTAAAAAAATCCCATTACTATTGAAAAATATAATGTTAAATCTGTTACTACTATTGACACTAATTGGGAAAATACATTTCCAGACGTTTTTCAAAACAAATGAAGAGGCATTTCAAATTTTGTATATTCTGTTAAAGTCAAACAAGATGTAGCACCTGTCAAACACAAATTGCACAATATACCTTTAAGTGTCAGGAAAGAACTATCAGATATGCTGCCTGACATGTGAATGCAAAGCATCATCGAAAAAGTAGAGGGTACATTATGGCATTCTCCCATAGTCCTGACAAAGTAAAAGACAGGTGAACTGAGAATGTGTGTTGATTTCAGAAGTGTCAAGGAGAGTATCTGGGTAGATAATTTTCCTTTGCCCAGGATTGAAGACTTAATGACAAAATTGGACAATCCAATTGGTTCACTAAACTAGATCTCAGATCCGCCTACCATTAAGGGGAATTAGACAAGGCTTCTCGTCATCGCACTGCCTTTGTCACACCTGATGGCACCTTTCAATTTTGTAGGATGCCTTTTGGCATAGCTTCAAGGGGGCTGTTTTTCAACGACTAATGTCTGAAATGTTTTTTGGTATTTCTCAAGTAGCTGTTTTCCAAGACGATAGTTTACTATTCACTAAGAGTGAGTCTGAAAATGACCTTCTAATAACAAAAGTTCTGAATATACTTCAATTCAGAGGAGCTACCTTGAGAAAAGACAAATGCATCTTCAAAGCTAAAGAGAGTGAGTATCTAAGACACGTTTTTTCCGCTCAAGGGGTTAAACCTAAGCCTTGTCTTGTCAAGAGTATAACAGATGCACCATCTCCGAAAAACAAAGAACAGTTACTTTCCTTCCTAGGCATGTGTAAATTTTACGCCACATTTGTGAAAAATGTTGCTAATCTACAAGAATGTTTTAGGCCTTTGTTAATGAAAAATACAGAATTGATATTGTCAGAATCTTGTGAACAATTTTTTAATGAGATTGATGAAAGAATTATGAATGTTCCTGCCTTACAGCCTTTTCTTGAAGGCAGAACTACTATTGTAACCGTCAATGCTTGTAAGTACGGTCTTGGAGCTTTTCTCACCCAAAAGGATAATGAACGTGAATTTACCATAGGATTTGCATCCAGGACTCTCAGACCCGCTGAACACAAGTATTCAGGGAATGCACTAACCTATATCTCACACTACACACCTCTCACTATGTCGTCTACCTCAACTCTCTTACTCATCTCAAACCTGTTTCTACTATTCTTTTCAATACACTAACCTATTTCTCACCCTATACCCCCATCAATATATGCTCTACCTCTGCTCTATCATTTATCTGAAACCCCATACCACTACTATGAACCTCAAAATAACCCTTTTTAGACTCGTCCCTACTCTACCCTTCCTTGCATCATCTCATACCTCTTTTACAATTCAGAACCCCCAAAACAAGCCTCCTCCTACTGCTATGACCTCCAAAAATAATCTAAATCCTTCCCTCTTCTATCCCTCCACTATCCTATTCAGTCAAAATACAGACTAACATGCCCACCTCTCAAATTAATTTCCTTTTTCACCATACAAATTTACCACTAACCCTTTATGGGTTGTAGAGTAGCGTGCTACTCACCAAAAAAGTGCTTCAACACCTCATCATGGGTTGGAAGAGCTATATAAATGCAGTCCTTTTTCCTTCTTCTATCTGGCTGCTATCCTCTCAACCAAATAATTGACTAACATATCTATCATTTAAATTACTTTCAGGTTTTATGATACTAATACACCACAAATCCTTCATGGGTTTCAGAGTAGCGTGCTACTTGCCAAAAAAGTGCTTCTACACCCCTTCAGGGGCAGCAAGTACTATATAAATGTAAATATTTCTTCCTCTTCTATCCCTCCACTATCCTTCTGAATCCAAATAACTTACTAACATATCCACCACTCAAATTACTTTCATATTTCACTATACTAATTTACCATTAATCCTTTATGGGTTCTAGAGTAACATCCTACTCACCAAAAAAACGCTTTATAAATGCAATTACAATACAATACAACTGAGACCACCAGTAGATGAATATCCTGGGATCTTATGCCATTTCAGACCTGATAGAAACTTCTACTTTACTTCATAAGGTACATCATTCAAACAAAAGCTCTAAGTAATTTGCATAACCTCAACAGCCATATTACTACAATCAATGTTTTTTTAAGTGAAAGCAATGCACAACCCTAATAATATTCAAGCCACTGACTCATTGCCTTCGTCTTACTCTTCCAAAACTGGTACTTGGTCACCTTCAACTGAACATAAAGCTTTGGCTTTGGTCAAATTTTAATCAGGGTCTCAATTGGGATCTCATTAAGGATTCCCCCGTTTCCTAATTTCACCAGACAGGAAACCATCCAACAAACTACCAGAATTACTGCTGTAGCACTGCCGGGTACATATTTCTTTCCTTATTATTAGTTTTCTCTCTCTAGTATTTGTACCACCCTCTTGGTCCTCCGGTGGATCTTGTTTTATGCCCAGAGGGGTTTTATAAAAAGGTTCACATCCATCATCCAATAAGGACCAGGTATTGGATAACTTGACTACAAACTAGAAATCAGACTTTTGTAAGTTACTCTCAGAACAATGCTATAAAGATATAGGATTATCTTTGCAAGCCCAAATCTCCTAAAGAAACGTAGGCAAGCCAAAATCTTACACATCTAGAACTCAGTTAAAGCTATAGAGAATAATAGCATTAGTATTTGATGCTCTGAATCTCCCTACTGTGATCTCTCCTGATCATGGGTATACCCACATTAGGAATACACATTCAATTGGAAGGAAATAAATCATGACAACTGAGTCAATAGGGTAATTTTAGTCTGATTTATAAAATTTTAAAAGAAAGGAAATGCACCCATACATTTGCATCCGGTAAAAAGATGATTTGGACGAATTCTAATAATATACCAAAGCTCAAGAGTTCAGGAAAGGACATGAACAATGCCAGTTCAAGAGGTCTTCCAGAAAGGAATAGACCACTAGGCGCATATGGCATATGCGTTAGTTTGGATAGGAAGCCAGGTGAGTCTACATCGTGCAAGTCACAATTGCACAGAAAATTCCTCAAAGTCTTCAACACACGAATTAGCAGGACTCCAAAAGTAAAGAACTAGCCAGAAGCGCATCCATCAGAATCCAGCCAGACAGCGCAACTGTCAGTTAAATCGGGCAATATTTTATTCTTAAAGTTCTGGGGTTGATACTTCCAGGAATCACGGTTTCGGATAGACCACTCAGTTCATTGATCAATTCGTGTGGGATGAGTGTCATGCAACATGAAGAAGACACAGAATGTAGAGAATTAGGTGGGACAATTACGCCGTTTTTAAGTAATCCAATATGTGAAATGGCGAAAACAATACACTTTTAGCAAGTGCATCTGAGCGATTTAAAAAGAACAGCTTTCCAGGCAGATGTTCCGGACTGTAAAAGAAAAATATAGCAAAGTATCTTGTACAGTACATGTTAATTTAGGAAACAAAATACTGTTTCACGGTAATGGTTATTTTGAGGAATTCTCTCAAGAGTAGTTGATTCCACAAGTCAAAAAACATCACTTATGCAGTCAGGCCCATATTAATTTGAGCGAACATAACTTAAAACATAAATAATGATTAAGCATAAATTCATAGGGTATATAAAGGTGTCAGACTTCTAGTAAACCTCTGATGCACTTGAAATCATTTAGTAAGATTACAAACATCATGTGTCAGTATGCTACATCAATACTTTTCAAATCTTCAAACGTAAATATATTTCAAAATATTTTTAAGAATATCCTTTTCAGTGTATAACATTATTACTTATGTGAAATGCAGTCTCTGAAAGTTTCACGGATGCATTATTAATTGGAAATTTCTAACGCCTACTTTTCTTTTTTGTCATTTAGGTGCACACTTTACTCTCACGAAAGATACATTTTAGTAAAAATGTACCATCATAATCAGGTTAAATCAAATATTTGATTATTTCTCAGTAGTTATACACACATATAAATGAAAATAAAGAATGATTAGATGTAAAGTCCATAGTGTGAAGGCTCACCATTTACACATTCCTAGCACATTTTTTATGAAAGATAGTACTTTGACAATTTTTAAATCACAGTCCATATTATTTACATGAATTATATAATCTAGGCTACAACTTTTCGACATGCATTTAGAATGCAGTAACTAAAAATTATCTAGTCTTGCCATATTTTCTTGAATGGGTTGTTGATGCACGTTTATTATTTTTCTCTCAGAAATGCCATAAATGGTTTTTTATGTCCTTAAAAGTTTAAACGTGATTCATTCTCCAACGCAATCAATGCACATTCCTTTTTTATTTCTTGCATATACATTTTAATAAAGACTAAACACAGTATATCATTCCACAGATTATTCATGCAAAGCTATCACTTTCATGCTAAACACACTTTTATCAAAAATGATGACTTCAGTTCTCATTTCAGTATTCATAAATTGCCACAGTTAATTATTTATTGCATAGTAGAATACATTTTGCATTATTAAGTATATTGAGAGAATTTCCATGCACCACAAGTTGGCAAATATGATTATCTAAAATTGGAAGTTATATACATGTGCCCATTCCATGAGGAATACGAACACATTTTTAAATGAAAATTTAAACTTAGAATTAACCGACTTTTACGAGAAAACGAAGAAATGGCCAAACGAAGAAATGTATTTTTTGTACACATTTATTTTACTCATCCACAAATGATGCCATCGATTGTGTAACTAAAAGAACAACCCATATACATAAATCAGCTAAGTAATATTCAGTAAATACCATACCCTCACTGTCTAGACACGCTCAGTCCTGTCCACAAAATATTTGAATTCCATGCGAAAATGGCTGGATTGCAGGCGGCAGTGTACACGAAAAAGCGGAGTTTGCCATCAGAAATCTATTTACCTCTGTTTTATGTTAATTCATGACAGTGTATTATTACTTAGGAGTAAATCACTTGGAAGGGTTATATACTAGGGGCCTTATTTATGAAGGACTTGCGCCGCCGGTGCGTCACTTTTTCCCATGTTAAAAGTGACGCACCGGCGGCGCAAGTCCTTCATAAATAAGGGCCCAGGCATTTAAAGGTTCAAAGTTTGTGAATACCATCAAACACGTCCGTGGGTATTCACAAATTCCCTCTGACTCCCTCCTACTTTGTAAGCGTTCCTGCGTTTACTGTTGTTAAGGGCAGAATTAATGCCTTTCCAGGTTGGGAATTGAAATGGAACAGCACAAAAGGTTGTAGGGATGAGAGGAAAAGGGTTGCTTTAAATGTTTTCCACATGGAAAAAATAGGGAAAATGAGCTAGTGCACAAAGGTGCTGGCTTTCAACATGCGATGTGCATAGACCATGTATAGAATTTAAGTTGGAAATTTCATTGCACAAGCCGTTTTTCCTGGATTATCTCTGGAAATCCTCAACCTGTGAGCTTTACATTCATAATCTGGAAAGGTTTTGTGGATTGCAGTAGGTCATAAATTTGCACCCCTACATGATTTTACATCCCAGGTGCAAATTTATGATCTCCCTTTGTCAATGTTTCCCCCTGCCCTCAATTCACAAAGCCAGTCAGTCAAATTATTCATAAAAAAGCTTTAGCACAGTAAATTGACTTTCAATCATCGAGAAAGTATAAAATCACTTTATACACTAAACAAAAATCATCTTCTAAGTACTGCAGACAATTCTTTGTCAGATTATTAGTTTTAAGTCCTCTAAACTCTCGGTCTGAATTTCCAGGTCCTCCCTCATACAATAACCATTAGCCAAAACTAGATGAAATTTAACACCAACGGATTAACAAATGATGGTGTATAGGTTAAAAAACCAGAGGAAATCAATAAGGGATAGAATAAATTCCTTATTGGTCCCTGTTCACAAACTTGATATAAAAATCTGATAGCTGTGCATATGTAAGTTTGGGCAAGAATCGAAGTTCTAACTGGTAAACATCTGAAGTGATAAAACTCCACCACTTCCACAGTTTTTCAGAGGAAAATGTTAGGACGCCCAGTGCGATTTTCTAAGTGAATTACTATGCCATGCAGTATCTGGGGCGGAAGTCACTGAATTCTACATGTTATACCCCATTTCCGAGTTAAAACTTGGAGTAGGGCGGAGGTCTTAAAAATGTGGGGCACACCCCCATAGGGGTTCATGACTGCATTCCCATGGAGGCGCAAATGCCTCAGCAAAAAAGTGTAAATATAGAGCGCCTGGAAGTGTGGCCTTCTTTATTTGGCCGTTTTCATTTCACAAAGAATTGAAGTGTAAGGTATAGAACCCGTGCTATGGGAGCTGGGGTCATTGAGTGTGGTTACAGGGTCAAACAGGTGGCTAAGAAGACCAAAATATTCTGTAAAGATTTTGTCATTTTATACGCAGTTTCGGAAGGCAAAAAAGTAATCCACAGAAAATGTAATAAAATATAAATGCAAGTTAAAAATCCTGTTTTTCTGGGCAAAGCACTTAATCTGCACTGCCTATTAACAAATGTGACCTTACGTAATGTAATTGGTGCTCATGTAAGGATTTGTGATATCTCGGGTCAAATTTGCACTGAAGAAAACTACCAAAAAAATAAATAATCTTACTGTGCCAAATGTGACATCTCAGTTGGTTAATATGATCACTGTAGATTTCTGTGAGTGTGTGAGACCAGACAGGCACATAATCGTATACTAATTGATGCAGTGTGACATATTGACTTATTTATTTATAGTGTTATGAAGTCCCAGCCTGTGACAGAAAGCCCAGTGAATATGTAAGTCATTATTAATTAGTAATTGCAGAGATAGTGTCAAAAATATGGCACAGAAGTTGAGGACAATGTAGGGGCTCATTTTTTAATTGCAAATGAACAGAGACAACTTATTCAGAGAGATGCCCCCTCGGAAGGGTGTGGTATATAGATGTTTTTTTAAAGGGCCATCTTAATCATTACTGTAACAAGTGCTAATGCAAGGGTGTAAGTGACCACTGTCCCACAATTATGTCTTCATCACTAGGAAAAAGTTGCTGTGGTGGCCCATGGTCCTTGATAACATTAGAACCCAGGTCACCCTTGCTGCTTTTATTAACACTCTAGGACAGAAAGTATAATTGGTACTGTAGGTAGAGTGGCACCTAGGCCCCATGACATGTGCAGCCAAGTAAACCCCATTCATAGCAGCTTTACCACCCTCCTTGGCTTCTTTTAGGGCCTAATGCACACCTGCTATGTCAGTGTTGCTTTCAGCCTCTGAGCAATCGCCCAAGGGAAGGGAAAGTTGATACTGAGCTGTTCTTACCAAATAGCAGAGGAGAAAGCCTGCTTTGCATGGCAGAAGCTATCATTAGTGAAGTAGGTACAGCAGTCCAGGGTTCAGAGGGGCACACAGCATCACAGTTATAACAAGTATGTCTTTCACTTTAAAAAGGGGTCATGGGGACTTATTTTTAAGTGTAGCATTAGGGCACTCTTGCAGAAAAATGGATATCATGTTGGAGCTTCTTTTTTCATGAAAGGGAATATTAACCTGTTGCAAGTTTGTCAAAATAGTCAGGCAAGGTGGGGAAGAGGTGAAAGCGGCAGAAGTGATATCCTTCTACTCAGGGCCTCAGTTATCATTGGTTATCATTGGTCAGCAGTTCCATTGGGGCCCAGGAGTGTGAGGGGCTCACAACACCCCAATTATGGAGAACAGTACTTTTGGGTCACTTACTGGTTTTGTTAGATGTATTTGCTGTTTTATACGTTTTACATTCAGTGTGGACTATGAGCCACAGGATAAGTACCATTGAAATGACCTCATAATGTTTTCTTTCTGTGCTCAGCCCTGTCTCTACCACTCCCCCAATCCTTCTCATAAAGTTTTGGAGGGGGGTCCGACTTCAAAACATCTTGCTTAGGGGGGGCTCAAAGCAAAAATGTTTGAAGACCTCTTGTGTATGAGATACTTACCTATCCTGGAAAATGCCTCTCCTGCAGTGTTAGTATTTGTCAGATCCTGTAACATCTCATTCTAGTCCACCCAACCTGGTGTTGGAGCCTTGTAGAATGTTAAAAAGAATATCAAGCAAACAAAGGTGTAACACTGTTTCTTGGAAGCAGATACACAATGATATTATCACATTTTCCACTCAGGCTATATGCTTGGGAAAGCTTAACAACCCAGTAAGGACACTCAAACCAAATCTGAAAAATAGTTCCTTTCGTAGGTGCTGGAAGGCCAAATTAAGTAGTCGTCCAAGCCAGCATTGATGGATGGTAACTGTCCTCTGCTTAGCCATCTCTTGAACAAATTTATCGACAGATTTATCAAAGTGGTGCAATGCCCATGTATCATCAAGGTAACGCAAGGGAAAAGCAACGCTAATATCAAAGTTACCAAACCGCGAAAGGCCACCATCCCAGTCTAGCCCAAGTGGGCACACGGAGGAAGATCAGGGGTAGAAAAAACAGTGCATTCACCCTGATGTCCTTTACATCAACTTTACAAATAAGTGTAAGTTCAAATATCTAATATCGTAATACCCCAGTGGGTCAAAACAAAATCCAATGTTAGAACCACTGGATACATATGAGGTCACATGCCATATCCCCCCATCCAGGGAGAGAACGACTTTTTAACTATTTATTTTAAATTCTGTTTATTTAGTTTCAAACAATGCAGAGGTTAAAGCTTACAGTTACCATCAATCACAAAAGCGACAATAATACACGTCACAAAATATTGAAGGAGATATTGTCTGCAGCAGTCCACTGCATAAGAAAAAGAACATGGGAAGGGAAAACGGGACAGAAACAAGGAGTCAGTCACTCAGCAAATCATATATCAGCATTCTCGACCGAGGTGACAATTTCAGTAAGATCGATATCATGCAGTGAATCACAAAGATGCAGTAATGATCGTCTGTTTTGAGACAGGATATATTCATGAATCATTTAATTGGCCCGGTGGCTCAGCCTCTATGGCAGGCCTCTCAATCTCTGCTTTGTCCACATGGGCATGCAGGAACACTTCTAGGGGAAGAAGATGTCTTTAGGTCAGGAGCCTATGGGCATGAGTTCCCTTAAGGCAGCAAGATGTTCCAGGCAACAGGCGTCTTTAAGCCAGTCAGTAACAAGCTGCAGTGGGCCCTGCCCCATCTCATCGCAACCCTGCGCTTAGCCAGCAGAAGGAGGAGTGCCACCAGTTTACTCATCTCAGGCTGCATATCCTCAACATGTCCCAACAGCGCAACATGGGGAGAGAGTGCTCAAGGGGGTGCCTTTAATATCATCAACCGGTAATCATTTAGAGGGGCAATTACTAGGAGAAGACCATTCACTCAGGGAGGGAAAAGAAGGCAGACCACAAAAACTTTCACTAGGAACTAAATTCTTTGATGTAAGTAGGTATTTTGGGATTACAATACAGTTTATGCGAAAATAATCAGAACACACAATTGTGCACTGAATGTGTTAGTGATAGTGAACAGCGCAGTGACACAAAGGGGTGAAAAACAGTGTGAATGGTGCAGAGATTCTATACAGAGATAGTGGTCAACGAAACAATAAAGATTGTATACAATGAGGGCAGTGGTGTAGCTAGGCCCTAGGCCACCCGTGGCAGCCCCTGCATCTGCCGCTCACAGCCTAATCGAAGAGCGGGGAGATGCTGGCGTTTCATGTGGCCTCAATGGCTGCATGTAAGAGCCGGGGTTCGGGGGGCTTAATGCCAATTCTTACAGTGGCAACTAAGAGAGGGGAAAAAGGGCCGCTGCCCCCAAACTTGTGCCACCTGGGGCGGTCTGCCCCCACTGTCCCCCTAGCTATGCCACTGAATGAGGGTTTCTGCACTATAGCTGTACAAGCAGACCACAATGATGTCAAGTATACGCTGGATAGTCGACGGCATCTCGACCTGTTCAATTCCAGGTCATCATCTGGACAGGGTTACTTTATTCAAAGTAGTTCTGTACAACAGAAGTACAGGGCTATCTACGGATGAAGAGGAAATTAATTTGCAAGCTGCATGGTTCTCCGAGATCGGACCGTCACTTCTAGTGGCAAGGCTAGTGGTCCACAGGGAGTTCAAGTTATGCATGCAGCAGAATCAGGAGTGGAATTGGAGTTACCATGGTCCTGTGCAATCTTTGTGGCCAGTGGTCCACAGGGAGTTCAATTTGTGCATGCAGCAGAATCAGGAGGGAAATTGGAGTTACTGTGGTCCTGTGCAATCGAACCATAATGTAAGGAACAAATCCGGGGGTGCAGCCAGCTCGGTTAATATGAGGTTAGGGCAACAGATGGGTGAATGAAGCACCAAGTACAACACCCAGGAGTGCTGGAATTATTCCAACACTCCTGGCAGTTGTACATGGCACTGCGTTTGCAAGTCTGCTGTGCTAACCTCATACTTACGTTACAATTGCAAAGGACCATGGTAACTCCAATTGCACTCCTGATTCTGGCGCATGCACAAATTGAACTCCCCGTTGACCACTGGCCATGCCGATTGCACAGGCCCTTGGTAACTCCAATTCCACTCCTCATTCTGCTGCATGCACAACTTGAACTCCCTGTGGACCACTAGCCAAGCCACTAGAAGTGATGGTCTGATCTCAGAGAACCCATGCACCCTGCAAATTAATTTCCTCTTCATCCGTGGATAGCCCTGTACCTACTTTGTACAGCACTACTTTGAATAAAGTAACCCTGTCCTGTTGATTACCTGAAGTTGAACAAGTCAAATCGCTGTCGACTATCAGCATATACTTGGCATCATTGTGGTCTACTTAAACAGCTTTCATGAAGAAACCCTCATTGTATATAGTCCTTACCGTTTCGTGGACCACTATCTCTGTATATAATCCCTACACCGTTCATGCTGTTTTTCACCCCTTTGTGTCACTGCTCCATTCACTATCACTAGTACATTCAGTACACAATTGCGTGTTCTGGTTACTTTCACATAAACTGTATTGTTGTGCAGATATAACTACTTACAACCAAGAATTTATTTCCTAATGAATCTTTATGTCGTCTAGCTTCTTTCTCTTCCCTGAGTGATTTTTACTCTCCTAGTACTTGTCCCCCTAAATGATTACCAGTTGAGACGTTGTCTATAGTTACAAACTGCACCCGGTTCTCAGCTGGGTTAACAGGTTTACTCGTGTTCTTCGACTACACCATAATATCATCAAAGCATGGCAATGATTACATCCCAGTAGTAAGAGATTCCTGGGCAGTCCCAGACAAGGTGCATCAAATCAACAGTAGGGGAGGAACAACGTGTACATCGTGGGTCTGTACTTAGGCCAATCTTAAACAGTTTATCAGTTGTGTGTTACAGTTGGTGGATGAATTTTTTTGGGGGAGTTTTCAAAAACCTTTATTGAAAATCGCGCACATCAGGTTACAGGGCAATTGGATGGTACTGGGATACATGACTGGAAAGATAGAAACATTGCATCAGTCAAACAGCATGAAGGTAGTGATACAATAGAAGCACATCGTGAAACAAAAGGTAAAGTGGCAGGATGTGGAGTAAGAGAGGGCAGCACTGGGCATCAAACGGGGTGGAATATGGGCAGGAGGGGCGCAAGAGGACAGCAGTGAGCAGGGAGAGGAAGGAGGATTCTTATGGATCAGCGCCGGCGGCCGCCACGGGCGAAGTACCGGCAGGGAACACAGGAGTGGTCGCAGAGGGGGAGGCATTCCGGGAGAGGAGATACGAAACAAGAGGGCCCCAGATATCGCGCTGCCGACCAGTCACCAGGGTTAATTCCCAAAATTCTGATAGAAACGTCTGCCACCGCGCAGCATCTTTGAGCCAGGCACTAGCCTTGGGTGCGGGCCTCCGACCCTAATGTACAGCAACTCTACAGCGCGCAAGAACGAGCAGCATAGCTGTGAGTCGGCGAGAGGTGTCAGGGCAGTGCCTCACCAAACTGAGTAGGCAGGTCAGTGGATCTGGCAAGACAGGCTAGGAGGTTATCTCTGTAATATTAGTGCACACTTCGTGCCAGTCTGTAGAGACCAAGGGGTCCAGCCAAGAAAGATGAGAGAAGTCTGCCGCAAGAGACGAGCACCGGAGACTGTCGCTAGAGACGAGACCCATCCTAAATAACTGAGCAGGGGAACGGTACACCTGATGTAAATATTTAAAATGTATGTGGCACAGGCGGTATTGGGAGATAAGCATTTGGTCTGCTTACAACAGTACAGCCAGTCCTCCTGAGAGAGATGGATGCCTAAGTCCTCACCCTAAGCCATGCGGGCGTGATCTGCAGATATAGAGAATGCAGCTAGCGGGGTGGCATAAAGCCTAGAGACAAGTCTGCGAGGAGAGGAAGAAGTATATGTCAGGTCAAGAGCAGTCATCGAAGGGGGGGCTGCAGGAACTTAGAATGCAAATCCAGACAAGACGTTCTAAGTTGGTAATATAGCAGTGTGTCCATTGGGCCAGACTAGACTGGTAGTGAAAAGAAATTACAGTGGCGGTAGAGGTCAGACAAGGTGACTAGACCCATGCAAACTGCACGTTTTGCCATTCCTGCCGTGTGCAGTGTAGAGAAAGCCGGGTGGTATGAGACAGGCATGGTGCCGACAGAGCACAAGCTTGAGCCCGAATATTTCCTTAGACCATCCCAAGCCCAGAGCAGAGTCTCCACTTTGTCGATTTCCCCACATGGTGGCTTGGCAGGAGCAAAGATTGCAGTCCGTAGAGGCAAGGGGGCCGCTAGGTCAGCCACAATCACCACATGAGGCTGGAAAGGCATTGGACGCAACCAGAAGGAAGGAAGCTGACCTGAGCACCGAGGGCATATATTTAAAATCCGGAGCACCCATCTCGCCGCATGCGAGGGGAAGAAAGAGGATGTCCTACGCAATTCTGGGCTGGCCCCCTGCCCAGATAAGGGAAATGATAAAGGAATGGAGAATGTGGAAGAAGTGAGCTGTGAGAGGCACATTCAGAAACAAATATAAACATTTTGGGAGCACTACCATCTTAGCGATCGCGATACACCCTGCCAGGGATAGAGATAGGCGCCACAAAGGGGGTATCTTGGTCTCCAACCAATCAACCACTCGACCAAAATTGGCGTTCCAAAGTTCATCCACATCCCTACTGAGCCAGAAGCAAAGATATCTGGTGGGCCCTGATGCCCACATGAAAGGATAATGTGGGGTGAAGGGGATAGTGGCGCCCGTCAAAGGAAAAAGAATAGACTTGCTCCAGTTGACCTGGATGCCAGATAAACCTCCGAATTGCACTACTTTGCAGACCATGGGGCCAAGGTTCTCTTGAGGGTGTCGGACATAGAACGTGACATCGTCCGCGTACATAGAGACAACCAAGGCCCAGGCCGCAAAGACCAGGCCCCTCGGAGTGTGATGCTGCCTAAGCCTGGCTGCAAGGGGTTCCATGGCCACAGGGAAAATCATAGGCAAGAGTGGGCACCCCTGCCTAGTACCCTTTGAGACGCAAATTGGTTCCAATATCTGACCATTGATCTGGAGGCGAGTCACAGGGAGGGCGTAAAGGAGGTGGACTTTGAGCAGGAAAACCAGGCTAAAGCAGAGACGGGGAGGAGATAAAACAGGAAGGGCCATTCAAAAGTATCAAAGGCCTTGGTGGTGTCTAAAAGAGTTGCCACACCGGTAGAGCGGGGTTGATCTGATGAAGTACAGCAAAAACAGTGTGGGGGCTATGTGACGTTGCACGCCTGGGGATGAAACCTGACTGATCTGGGCGCGCAATCATGGGTAAGAGGGGCAAGAGGCGGGAGGCCAAAAGTTTGGCAAAGATCTTATTGTCGGTATTGATGAGTGATAGAGGGCGATATGAGTCCAGGAGCTCAGTGGAAATGTCAGGTTTCCAGAGTAGTGTCAACAGGACCTCGCGAAGTGAAGGGGGAAAGTGGCCTATAGTTAGTAGGCCTAACTTTACTATCGCTAAACTGAGAAAATCCTAACTTTAAGACTTTCGGTATTAACAGAAGGCATTTAGGAATCCTACATTTAGGAATCCTAACATCTGTGAATACCGAAATGAGTAAGTGCTTTTTGTGAATACTAAAATGAGTAAGTGCCTTCTGTGAATACCAAAATGGTAGTAAGTTTAGGATTGTGTTTTAAGATAGTTCTGTGAATCCGGCCCAGTATGTCTAATCTTGGTTTCTGAACAAATGTAATAAAATCTCATATTATTGCATGTGGGCCACATTGCATTCAATTGTCTTCTATGCATGTAGGAAATAACTCCTTAACAAGTTTTAATAGCTTCTGTTATTTAGGAGTTATGTTTTCTTCTTCAGGAGCTTGTCACCTAATATTGCACTCTGTAGAATGTTATTTTCAAAGGCTATTGGACCATTGCTCTCCCTTCCTCAACCCCAAGGCAGGGGGGCAGTACAAATATATAAGTCCCAATTTTTCCCAATCGCTTCCTATGGTTCCGCCATTTGGGGGTGCAAATTGCGTAACCATACAATCAGAGGAAAACAGATTCTGCCGGTGACTGTTGGGTGTACCACTCTCTTCCCCCATGTCATCAGCCATTTAGAGTAAAATTTGTTATACATATCTGATTTTATTAGAGTAAGACCACTGTTACTTTAGTTATCCATTTGGAGTAATGATCAGGCATTGCTCACAAGAGATATAATTAATGACTGCATCTCCAGTAATAACAGCCTTCGAATTCTGTGGCTGGTATATTAAATTGGAATTTGGGAAAATCGGTATGGAGTGAGTCTTTACAATGGGAGATGTATGCCCTACCTTTAACAAAAATGAAGTAGCCTTGAACTTTTTATAACCTAACAAGTGAAAATCGTCCTAATAGTGTAGTAGGAAAACCATTGATAACTATATATTTGCTCCCGAGTATCTCCGTGCTGCTACTCGTTTATTTAGAACAGTCTTGTGGGAGATGGGAGCATTCCCTGTTAATTTGGTTTTGTGCTGATACAGTTATATATTCATTGTGTTTTCCTTCTGGGTACCAACCGAATATTGCTGCTATTCCTTGCCCATTTTTCACAGTTTTGTCGATTTTATGAATTGTATACAAGGTTATTCTTGCTTCCACTTTTTAAAAGGAGGTAACGCGATATAAGACTGAATAAAGCAATGTTCTCATAAATTTTCCAACTGTCTGATACTGAAACATGTTTACATGTAGGCTTATTTTTAAGATATGCTGTAAGGGCATGTGGCACTTTACTCTTATATTAACCTGCTGCTATTTTGTGCTTTTAATCTTTGTTTTTAACTTATAGTGCCATCTAAAGACATATTTTAACTGATTTGGAATAATATGTTAATGTACTTATGTTGATGCAATGGTGATTGTTTTATATGCAGGTACTTTTATGGAAGGGTATACTTTCTGAATAAAGAAATTGAACTGAACTGAACTTATCGTTCATGTATACTTTGATGGTTTGTATAAGACAGGATAAAGTTATTATGATAATAAATCACAGCAGCAGGGATCCTTACCAGGTTTGAGTATTGTGAAAATGAGGGCTTCGCTCAGGGAGGAAGGCAGGAAACTGTAAGAGAGAGATTGTGCATACTTGGCTAGGAGATGTGGGGCAAGCACGGCAGCATATTCTTTATAGAAAAGAGCTGTGAGACCATCAAGGATAGACACCCTGCCTGAAGGCATAGCACAGATTACTACAATGACTGCTTTGGTTGTGAAAGGCTCGTCCAGATATCACCTATGTCCGTCTTCAAGTCATAAAAGTTGGATCGGTTTTAGGTAGGCCGAAAGGTCTGAGGAAGCAGGGACCTGGTGAGTAGTGTACAGGGATAGAAGAAAATCCACCATGATTTTTTGGACAGGCTCCATAACAGTGTGGACATGAGAGCCATCATCATGTATCTTAGTAATATAATCGCTCGCCCAAAGGCTTACAAAGTAGCTGCACAAGAGATTTGCCCAATGTATCTCCCCTCCTCGAATTGAGGACCAGGAGATGGTACATCCCATGGTGGCGTGTTAGGAAACAGTCACCCTACTCGGCTACAAGAAGCTGGGTGGCCGGAGAGATTAACAGGGCGTCATCACATACCCCCTGGCATAAAGCCTCCCACTAGGTATTATCCACGGCTGAAAGCATAAGTCCAGATGATGTCCTAGTGCAGTGTCCATAGGTCAGCCTGCTGTGGACTCCACCAACGCAGCCCCAAGGGGAAGGCACCTGAGAGGCCCCTGCATTCAACACCAGGTATGGGGGTCCATTGTGTTTGCAGCACCAGGGCTCCGCGCATCTCCCTAGCCGGTGAGGCAATCAGCCCTTCGTCAATTTCATTAAGGTGTACTTCATCCTGCTCACAGTTTCTCATGGGAGAGATATCTACCCTCAGCTGGATAGTTATCGTGAACTTGGCAGCATTCTTGGGGTCCGTGAAAATAAGAGTTTTGCTGGCATGGGATATTCAGTTCTTAGCTGGGTACAAACGTGAGAATCAAGACTGAATTGCAGGGTCCATTTGATTGGTAGGAAGTCTCACCTGCACTGACACTGTGAAACCTGGGGAGATAGATACCTCTGGTCTCTTGTAATTGAAGGGTTTCTGCTCTCTCACAAGATGCAGTGCTATGTCTCTGTAACGATAATTTAATACTCAGGCATTAACAGTCAGGAGGCGGTTTCTGGCTGAGAGATAAGTAGGCCCTTTCGACTATAAGCATGGGGAGAAGGTCAGTGCCAAAGAGTGTGCACTGCTTCTCCTCCACAGAATACTCCATTCTACCCATCACAATTGATTCTGGCACATCAATGATCTGCAGATTGTTCCAACTGGAATGGCCTTCTAGATCTTCATTCTTATTTTGTATCACATTGAGGACCTTTTCCTGTTGGTCAAGGTGATCATCTTGTTCATCGCCCTTCTCCTTGTCTATCGAACCTGTCAGCAAGGAGAGCTATATTGGCGTCAATTGCTGTCAAACTCTGTTTCATGTCTAAGAGCATGGTGCAAATGTCCAGGTCCACTGATAGGCCTTTCGCCCCCAGCGGTGTCCCCATTGCCTCTCCAGGAGGCAGTTCCATGGCACGCATATGACAGCAGTTATCAAAGGAAAGTTTAGGCTGTTTAATATCGCCCCATCTTCTTAGGTGGGACACACCAGGAATGGAGAAGTGTGGCCAGTCACTCTAGTGCCAGTCCACCGGTGAAACTTCTTCATCATTGGGGGCCAGTAGATGCAGCAGAGCAGGTGCAGTTGATGCGGGACAAACTGGCAGCCACACGCTTGTGCCTGGGGGTATGGGACAATCACTCACTGACAGTTCAATCACAACAGCAGAGCCGGTAAATTCCCAGTGATGTTAGGACCAGGTCACACCATGAGCTGGCACATGGAGCACGAGCAGGTCAGGGGATAGTCCAGTTGAGGGATTACAGATCCCAGCAGTTGTAAGAGTGCAAAGCAAGTGGGTCACATGTGCATTGACATTTATTTTAAGACACTCCTGGTCGTCCCAGACCCCGCCATACCCTTTCTCTTGGGGTGCATGAACAGGTCTGCAGTGACCATCTGTAGAGTGTAAACCAGGGCAGTAGATACAGTGCTCATTCAATGTAGGGAAGACACATCAAAATTGAGAAAGGCATAAGCATTAGGCTGATGTGTGCATTCCTAACTCCAAGGGAGGAAGCAGGCGGGGGCAGGCACCGCTGCTCGCTCATGCCGATGTGCGCAGCATCCACCACTCAATGCGAGGGTTGGATGACTGATGGCCACTCTAGTTATTAAAGGCCCTATCCCAGGATCAGGCTGCTCTGGATAGCACTTCACCACTCTCTGCTGCCAGGAGCCACTCCGCAGCAAAACCTCTTCCGCAAAAGCGTCTGAGCCACAAGGGCTCCTCATCTTGCAGTAGTCTCTCACTGGCACCTTGAAGTGAGCAAGTTCTTGCTGCAGGGCCCTGAGGGACCTTATGGAAAAGTACCACCAGATACTTACCTGCTCCCCCCGATAAGTGTGCCTGCAGAGCCCTGACACGCTGTGACAGGCAAGGTGTCTCCACCGGGCACGCATGCCAAGCGCCAGCAGGCATCACCTCAAATAGCGGCTCTGAGCAGCCAACACATCGTGCCCATGATCCTCCAGTCCACAGCAAAGTGATCAGCTCCAGTCACATTCACTAAGGGTCCTCGGAGGGGGAGCAGCTATCCAAAGCTATGCCAACATCTTCACTACCGCTAACCCAGGCCCATGGGCCCCCAGGCGGCCACAGCAGCAGAGAGGGCCATGCCCAGGTTGCGCCTAACAGTGATCCTCACAGTCCTCCTAGCAGACTAATTCCACAGCTGTGGCAATTATCTTTTGCAGCTCACACCAAGGGGCTGCAATATAGGTCTGGGAAAGTCTGATGCCCCCAGTTTGGCAGCATAATTCATGGATTTTCATCTCCGGCCGGCAGAGCCTCAGGTGAGTACATCCATCTTGCAGCTGGGCTTTCTAGCTCCCCCCTCGTGGTGCATGGTTATTTCCAAACATCCACCCATGAATTTTGACATATTCTCAAATTTACCATAATTTAGTAGACCTTCCATGGGGAAGCGTAACAAGGAGAAATATCTCTTTCTCCTCGTTTTCCTCTTTCTACGTATACTTCATTCAGCAGCAAATGCAAAAAGAGGAAAAGGCCTCAGGCGATTGTTCTTGTGCAAGAAAGCATTCCTTCCTGCACAAAAGCAATCCTGCCTGCAACTCAGGCACCCTTGCACCAGGAAGCAAGGTTATCAGCATTGACGTTAGGCAGCCACTAGTGCATCAGCACAAGGAAAGGACAGGAAGGCGCCATATAATGTTAAATGTGGTGCATACCTGACCTCTCCCTTTCATGCAGGGCAGTGCAGCAAGGTTTTTTGCTGTGCTACATTGCGTGAAATATTGATGATTCAACCCCACAGTACTTTTACCCACCATAATAACTAAACAGTTTAGTTTGTGTGTTGGTCACTGAAGTATTTATTTATTTATTTATTATAAGTTTTGTATAGCGCTAGCTGGACCCAAGGGTATCAGAGCACTTCACAACAGGTACAACAATGTGCCTTAGCGGCGAAGGAAGACTCCACAACTGGACAACTTAAGGGCATTGCAAATAACATAATCATACAGATCATATGGTTTACAGGGGGGGAGGGTTCTATGATCTTCCCCATTCAGTTCAGGTGTACTCAAGTAAGAGGGCTTTGAGTAAAGTCTTGAATTTCGGGAAATGGGAGGTCATTCTGATGTGGGGGGGATGGCGTTGCAGAACTTGGGTGCATTACCCACAAAGGATTTATTTATAGATTTGCGTTTCCGCGATTTCAATGGAATGAGAAGAAGTGTGTTGGAGGTTCTGAGATTCCTGGACTGGCCAGCCCTTTTGAGTTTCGTGGCCAGGTATTCTGGTTTGCCTGTGTGAAGGGCTTTGTGTGTAAGACATGCTGTTCGAAAGTTGGCGCATTGTTCAATAGGGAGCCATTTCAGATCCTTGAGCGCGGGAGAAATGTGGTTGAATTTCTTGGTTCCTGTGACCATTCTAGCCGCGGCATTGAGGGTGTTTTTTTTTCAAGGGGCCTAGGTGTGATTTAGCTGATCCGGTCAGGGCTGCGATTCGATAGTCAATTCTGGAGAGCACCAGTGCTTGAGTGGCCTGTTGAAGGTCCTTTGGAGGCAGGAAGGGTTTTATTTTGTAGAGAAGTTTCAGATTGAGGAAAGCGCTTTCGGCGGAGCTCGAGATGTGTTTTTTCATGTCTAGTTTGGGGTCTAGGGTGATACCTAGGGACTTGACCGAATCTTTCGGCTTGAGGGTGCAATTGAGGGCGTCGATGGCTTTGAGCCATTTTTCACTTTGTGGGTTTTCGTCTCTATTGGAGATGAGTAGAACTTCAGTTTTCGCTTGATTGAGTTTCAGGTGGTTCTGTGAGAGCCATTGTTGAACGACTTTGAGTGTGTCATTAAGTTTGAGAATGTCGTCCATAGAGGTGATTTCCAGATGGAGCTGCGTGTCATCAGCGTAGAGGTGGAAGGGGATGTTGGAATTCCTGAGTATTGTGGTGAGGGTTTCCATGTAGATATTGAAGAGTTGGGGAGAAAGTACTGACCGTTGTGGGACTCCTCTAATGATGGGTAGGGGGTCGGATTCAAAGTTTTTGATTTTTACTCTTTGTGAGTGATTGTGAAGAAAGGAGGAGAACCAGTTTAGTACCGTAATTTCCAAGCCTGCTCTTTCTTGAAAGACTCTTAGGAGCAATGTGTGATCAACAGTATCAAACGCGGCCGATAAGTCAAGGAGAATGAGAAGGCAGTATTGGTCTGAGTCAAGTGATTTGTGTAGATCGTCTATGATGTTTAGGATGGCAGTTTCAGTGCTGCATCCCTTTCTGAATCCCGATTGGCGTGGGCCAAGGAGCTTGATGTTCTCTAAGTGTTGGGTTACCTGTGGCAGAACACATTTTTCCAGTGTTTTGGATAAGAGAGGTAGGTTTGCCACAGGTCTAAAGCTGTTCATATCTTACGTGTCCAACCCTGTTTTTTTAAGTAACGGCGTGATTTGGCCGACCTTGAGGAAATCCGGGATATTTCCCAAGCTCAGCGAGCTGTTGATGATTTTGCACCAAATTGGGGCTAGGGTGTGTTTCAGGACTTTGGCCAGATTTATAGCAAGCTGATCCAGGGAGTGGGATGACGGTTTGGCGTTGGCAATCAGGGTGACGATCTCTGATTCCTGAATCGGCGTGAAGACGGACCATTGAGTCGGTGGGATCAATAGGGTGCTGTCAGTCAGTGCTGGGGTCTTGGTCGCCCTGGGAAAGGAGGGGTTTGTGCTGAGAGAGAGGTCGATCTTGATGATTTTTTCGTTAAAAAAGCTTGCAAAATTGTTGCATTGTTCTTTGGAGGAGACTAAATCGGATGTGTTAGATTTGGATGTTTGGCTTCTGATGATGCTGAAGAGCTCTTTGGGACGGTTTTTAGCATTGTCTAGTGCGGAGCAGAAGAAAGAAGATTTTTTGTCCTTGATGAGTTTGTTGTAGTTTCTGCGTGCTGTTTTGAGTTGTTTGTGGTGATGGATGGAGGGATTGCTCCTCCAGATTCTTTCTAGGGATCTAAGAAGTCTTCTTTCATCATTGATGTCAGAGGTGAACCAAGATCTCGATGGAATGTTTCTGTTTTTTTTAGTTTCAAGGACGCCAGGCGATCAAGCGTGGACGTCATGTTGGAATGGTAGAGAGAGGTGAGATCTGTGGTTGAGAGGTGCTCCGTCGTGTTCGGTAGAAGAGTGCTTAATTCTTCTTCAAGTATGTTCTGTGGGACTTGGGCACTATTCCTCATCCATTTGGAAGGAGCTTGTTTAATGTATTGAGTTGGCGCTGATTGGTTGATATGGAAAAGAATTAAGTGGCGGTCTGACCAGTCTACTGGAATTATATAGTCAATGGTGATTGTGTAATTGTCCGCAATGATTGCGTCGAGTATCGCTCCTCTGTGGTCTGTTTCTTCTGAGCAGTGTTGTGTTAGATTGTTTTCTAGCAGAAGGCTGTTGAGGGATTGGATGAGCGGGTTATTTGTTTCATTCCTTCTAATGTTGAGATCGCCCAGTGTCGTGTTCTTATCTAGGACCCTAATTCGATTTTCCCGATTTATGCCCTTGTGAGGTTATAATCAATAATGTCCTGACAACAGCATAAGAATCAGATTCATATTCAGTAATAGCCCATGCAATCCTAAAGCACAGCACGGCTACTCCTATCGACTCCTAGAAAGCACAACGCGTTATTTAAACAAACCAAGCCTTCAGCAGCCCGTGAAAACCCCCCCTGCTTTTGTTTTGATTTGAACAAGAACTCCTGAAGTCCTACAAGAACTGTTAGTTCTTGGTGACGTCTTATGTCCAACCATACGTCAAACCCAGCACCTTTCAGGTATAAAATACCAACAGTTGCCTTAAGCAAACACATGGTGGTTTGGAGCAGAGCGGCCATCTACTTGCCCGAAAGCCCAGCTGATGCGAGTGCCCGCGGAAGCCGCCCCTCCTGTTTGACGCACTGAGAGAGATGCTGTCTTTTTCTCCAGCCGAGAAAATCCAGCTCCGGTGTTTCCAGCCTACCCTTGCGGGTTGCTGGAATATCGAGTCCAGAGGAAAGAGATACCAGACCTCCCACATTCTAATACCAAGGTACGGAGTTGACTAAACCCTTAGGAGAATTCTTGACGCAGATTCTTGGCAAAACTATCTTAACCAACTTAACTTAATATCGCTACTTACTTGTCCCTTCCCGAGTATTAGGCTTAGGTCAGGTACACCGGGGTAGGCTTAGTTAGAAGCACCAGTTGAGTATTTTAGTCAATGCATTTGTGTAAGTATATATTTTATCCATTTTAAGTATCATATGGCTAAGAAACCGTATCAATGTTTTTACAGTATTATTTCATAACTAGCAACCCGTCCCAACCTTGTCCGGGAGCAACAGGCTTCCCCGACCCCCGCCTGCCCCGACATGGGTCCCCTTACCTCAGCCGCCGCTCCTCCCGCCTGTCCGCTGCTGATATACTGCTTTAAATATGTCTGTTCTTCTTTGCAGAGGTGTACAGCTGACCAATCCGTTCTACAGAGCGTACATTGGCTGGGAAAGCTTACATCATAGCTAATCTTTTTGGCCTAGAGGTGTGTTAATGATTGCTGTTTCACCATAAAAACACAGGATCATTCTCTTTTCTCCTGCAGCCCGGGCCCCGGCCCAGCCCGTCCCCCGCCCAGTCTGTCCCCCACCTGCCCCTACATGGGTCCCCTTACCTCAGCCGCTGCTCCTCTCGCCTGTCCGCTGCACGCACCACTACTGGCCTGTCCGCTGCTCCTCAAGTCACCGCTCCTCCCCCGCGCCATGTCCGCCGCTCCCTTACCTCAGCCGCCGCTTCTCCAGCCTGTCCGCTGCTCGCACCGCCGCTGGCCTGTCCGCTGCTCCTCACGTCACCGCTCCTCCCCCGTGCCATGTCTGCCGCTCCTCGTCGTGCTCCTGGACGCCGCTCCTCCCCGCGCTCCTGATGTGAGCACGCACGTTGCGGCCGGCGCTACTTCGGAGGGACTGCTTTTTTTTTACGGTAGATTTTTTAAATAACGTTTTTTTTTAAATTTATATAGCCTATAACCATCTACACACCCTGACGATTCTAACAGTGTATCGGGTGTGTGGATTGGTGCTGTTGTTCCCGAGTTTACCCGCCTCAAAGGCTGAAAGTTCTTCCTTTATTATAGTAGTATAGATACTACTTTTACTGTACACACTTTACTTTACTCTAAGTATTGCAATTGTGGCAATTCACTTCTCTTGTATGAGAAAGAAGACTGCTCAATAAATAACACCTTTTTATTGAAAACGCCCGTCTCTCTATTTCTCTGCACTCTGGTGAAACTAAGTATGCACTGATGACTGAGTGAAATATCTGTCTATTGTTTTCACACGACTCTAGAGATATACTCTTATTCTGAGGGAGCAAATTTGTCATGTTTATGCGGTTGTCGGAAACTGAATCCCTTCTTGTCTGAGCCAGGGAAGGTTATCCATCCCTCTTCATTAGAGAAAGTTTCCAGTGACCTCTGAGCTAGCTGGCGCAAACCTAAATTAAGCTTAGCATAGTCAGTAGAGACCTAGATGACCTCAGTCCTACGTCTACACTGCTGTTTATGTTATTCCAATGCACAGAGCCTATTGGGAAAATAGGAACTACATTACATGGCGCCCAACGTTTGGTAAGGCGATAATCTAACGCAAGACAATAGAGTAACTCAGTCGTGCTTTTTCACACAGAAACCTTTCCCCGTAAAAACTCCAATAGACGTCTGGAGTGGGTGAAAGGTTAATATCCGCCGGAACTTAGTAGGATGAGAATCCTATGTATTAGTTTCTGGGTTTGATCAACGTTGAAGGATACAGTGTTCCCAAAATATTGTACACCTAATCTTTGTTTCCTTGAAACTCGATCTGCAACAGAAAACTTTCAGTCAGTAAAATGACAGAAAGTGACGAAGAAAGGGAGCGAGTAAGACTAGCAGCTCGACTCTTAGAGGAAGACACAAGTCTTCATGAAACCGAACCAGATGCAATACTCAATCCGGTCAATCTAAGAAGAACTATAACTCTAAAACTTATAGAAAATGGCCTGACACCACAAGGTGGTACGGTCATATTCGTGATAGAGGCACACGAATATCAGCAGACAGAGGTATTCTATTCATGGATACACTTTCCAGCAGCACACGCTACGACAAAAGACTTCCACTATTACAAAATAGAGGAACCTCTGGATGAATACACTCCTTTCGAGGAGATTGAAATCCCACTAAAATACCAAGAGCACCTGCTCTGGTTTAAAGGCGCCCTAAAATATAATAATCACATCACCAGGCTCGGTCCACTAGGTAACCAGGAGCAACGTGGCCGGTTCTAGCCAGCTCTACACCACATCCAGACATTGACAAAATGTCAGTTCCTGAACTTTTAGCTCAGCTAAAACTCTTAATTAAAATACATAGACAATTAGTCCAATATGTCATGCGGACCTTAATAGTCCAACCGACAATGAACATTCCACAGCGGACCCCTCACTAGGGGACCATAAACAAAATCACACCACAGAACATACAATCATGTCTTGGTAAAGTACCCATAAAACGGGAACAGATTCCATTTTGGTTAGCACAGAAAATTACTCAAATAGAGGCAGTATTTCCTGATACTACGCCTACTGATAAACACAGAATTCTGACTATCTGTCTCTCAATGGGGATCGCACCACATGTGGAGGACTGTGACACTTGGGGCACAGTCTTTGCTTCCATCTACACAAAAACACACAGTGTCCCGTCTATGGCGGTCATACCAGATGTATTAAGGCAGATTCAAAACGAATACGGTCCAGAACCAGCTTTAACTCTAGGTATGAAATTGCTAAAAGACTTCAAGCTTGTCTCAGCTATATTACTAGCCAACATAAAAGGTGATGCAGCATCTGTAGCGATCCGCCAGAAACTGAAGGAAACAGATATAGCTGCCCAACCATTGGAACTTGAGAAAAATCCTATGAAGAACTAGGAAGAGATAGTTTGGGTGGGAAACCGATAAAACCCCAACTAACCGAAAATCCTGAAAAATCATTTATTAAAAATAACTTAAAAACTCCAAAAAAGAGCTGGGATGGTAATAAACAATCCAATCCCAGGGAAAAATGTTTCCAGTCCAGGGGATAGTCTCCTCAGCGTAGAGAGAGATCTCCAGGCCGAGAAGACAAGTCTCCCCAAAGGGAACCCTCTGAAAAAAGATACAACCTTAGAGATAGGGATAAAATAAGAAAACCAGACAGATATCAAGATGTTGATGCATGTCCATCTAGATCATTCTCACTGAATCCTTCTCGATCTTCCTCACAGAAATCGGAAAGAAGAGGACGGTCAGAACACAGAGAAGAGCACGCCAAGTCCAAAGACAAGGAACCTGCTCATCAAAGTAAAAAATTACAATTTCCCAGAAAGAAGGTAGCAAGTATTAGGATTAAACATGCCGAGATTTCTGAGGACACAGCTGAAAAACGGAGAGTAGGCACAGACAATGCTAGACAGCGGAGCAGAAGTGACCATAGCTCACAAGGCCCTGATGAATCTTCTGGAGACAGTGGACACGAATGAATACATTCAAGTGGAAACTGCAGACACACGAGTTAGTGTGCCCCATAAGCTATATGAACTAACATTACGTATAGAGGGAGATAAAACCAGGAAAATAAAAAGTCTCTTTTGGAAAAACTTTCAAAAGTCTATGACATTCTGTTAACTGAGAAAGACTGGCCACCAGAGTTTGTCAGGGAGTACCCTCATGGCGAACAAATAATTATGCTTGCCTTCTCGAATCATATCCCGATTCATAAAAAATGTGCTTTTGCAGGAAATGGGCAGTAGCCCAAGCTCCTGCTTTATATAAAAATCATGTAGGATGGGATGAGGACTCACCTCACCACAAGATCCAGCCCACTGCACAAAGGCAGTACCCAGTTAAACAAGAAGCTAAAAAACAAGTCAGGGAGATCTTAGATCAACTTGAATACCAAGGGGTGATCGAAACATTCACCTCTCAAATGAACAATCCTTTGTTTCCTGTCTCCAAGCCAGACGATTCATATCGTCTAGTTTTGGACTACAGACACCTAAACTCTTGTTGTAAAACATTTGCAGTGCAAAACTCACATAGTGCAGCACTAATGAATAACATTGTGGGCAAAAAATATAAAACAACACTAGACATCTCTAATGGATTCTTCTGTCAAAATATTGCACCAGAAAGCAGGTATTTGACCGCTTTCTCAATATTTGGATCGCAAAAACAATTTTGCAGACTCCCACAGGGATTCAAGAATAGCCCAGGATTATTCTCAGCAAGAGTAACAGAGTTACTACAAATATATGATGATGAAGCATTATCATTTGTCGATGACATCTATCTCACAGATGATGACTTGGAGACTCACTTAAAAAGGGTGAACACCATAATACTTGGACTCGCCTCAGAGGGTTACAAATTCAACTTTAAAAAGTCACGAATTGCCCATTTAACTGTCCTATTTTTAGGTTATTAATTATCTAGTGAAGGCAAAAGCCTGGCAGACAATTTATTGAAGAAATGTGCTATACTCCAAGCACCGAAAACGCTGAAGAATTTGCAATCACTACTAGGTTTCCTGAATTTCGGAAGAAGATACATTCTAAATTATGCTGAGAGGGTTAAACCTCTCTATGAATTAATAAAACCCGATTTTAAACAAACCAATTGGACTCAGAAAGACACAGAAATTGTGAGATCACTACAAACTGACATGTTACCTAAAACAAAATTGCAAACACGTGAGAACACATGCAATCTTTGTAATCCGAGTCATCCCAGGAAGATGCAGATTCACATACCTGACCTCTAATGAGGGAGAAACGGTACCTATAGCTTACAAATCACATTTGTACACTCAAGCTGAAATGAAATTCAGCTCCACAGAAAGAATTCTAACTGCGGTTAAAACTGCTGGAGCAAAAGAAAGAGCCCTAGCCCAAGGCAGAAGAATATCTGTTTTTTTCAGCAGAATCAGCCCTTGAGGCGTTAACAAGTCCTCGTAACTTGGTTAAAGGAGTGTTAGATCCAGAATGGATAAAATGGGAAACTTCTTTTGCTACGGAGGACGTTAAATTAAATTTTGACCCAAATCTGAAAAAACTAGCTGATCTGGTATATGAGCGCGAATATCCTCTGCCAGCTGAAATAGTGCCTCTAGAAAAATATACCTGCGTAACCTACATGGACAGATTCGCACAACAATATGATGTAGAAAATAAATCTTATGATGCAGCGTGCACGATTGTTAAAGGTCGCTGGCGCTCTGGTAAATTCAAACCAATGATTACCAAAACAGAATCACTCAGGAAATGTTAAGCTCAGCGAGCTGAAATAAGAACATTAAAGATGGCGCTTGAAAATGCCGATCGCGAATTCCCCACACTAATAGTGTGCGATTCGTATTTCTGCGTCAAATCCTATAACAGTGACATGCAGACATGGAGCAAAAATAGTTACAAAGATGACACAGGTGCCACAATAAAGCATAAAAAGCTTTGGGAACAGGTAGTTCTTTTACAGAAAGAACTACGAAAGACTCACATGATACACGCATTGAGTCATCGACGTGATGGCGTTCACGTTGCAGGGAATTCATTGGCTAATAGACCACAGCGGAAGCAGTTTACCCGGCTTCCGCAGCCACTAAAAAGCGTCCAGAAAAACAAATAGATGGGGAAACCATGCTAGCGGTAAAAGCCTCATTAAAAGGTGAATATTCAGCACTACCTCTTAACTATCCACTCAGTAATACATACATAATTGATGCAAACTCCGTTCCGTTTGCTCGAATCCCTGGAGTGGGGGATAGGGTAATTCCAAACACGAACAGGAGAATCTTCTTATTACAAGGAGCACATATGGGGTTGGGTCTGAGGCACCAAGAGATCCTGAAATCTCTGATGGAATTACAATCGGAGTACTGGTGGCCGGGAAGGACCGTAGATATCTACTATTTTGCAAAGTTTTGCAAGGACTGCAACAGAGATCGCAGTTTTGAACCGGTCCAGCCTGTAGCCCAGATACCACTATTAGAGAGCATTAGGCTCTCTATATCGCAGAAATCCAATCGGAGAAATGCGTCTCCATAATAATTAAGACCAAATTCACTTAAAATATAGACCCCAGCACTCGGCTGACGCCAGAACTGTTATAAAAGATTTGCGAGTCTTTATTGGCACATACGCAATTGGCATGCTACATTCTGATCAGGGTCCTGCGTTTAGCTCTCGAGCTTACATAGAGGCCATGAACAGTATGGGCATCGCATTGCGGTATTCTTGTCCCTTCCATCCTGAGGGAAATGCGGTTGTGTAAAGAAAAAACCGGGACATAAAGCAATCTATAACGGCGAGGTTATTAGGTTCAGGTGATGGGTGGGTCAAACATTTAACAAGTGTCCAAAGTAGTCTTAATAATCTGCCAAGAAACTCCCTAAAAGGTCTCACTCCATACGAACTATTGTTCGGGACTAGAATGATTATTCAGGACTTAGATAGTCATACTTCAGTGGTAGAAGAAAAAAGATTTGATATCAAAGATCGTTTGGCTGTTTTACAGGATTTAAATGAAACAAGAAAAAACCTGAGTAACATAAAGTTGAAACAACAGTCAAAATCCACTGAAGAAAAACCACCTGTCCCAGCAAGACCTGTCTGGATTCCAAAGAATGGGGATCTGGTCAGAGAAAAGATCGCGGTAAAGAAGGAATTTGGGCCTTCATACAGAAAATCAGTACCTGTCTTAGCAGTCAACGGAACAAGATCAGTAGTACTACCGGCCCTTGCTGGTTAAAAGGAGAACCGAGTTGTATCCATCGACCTGGTAAAACCACAATCATGTGGCCAATAATAAGTAGTAGGCCAATTGGACTCCCAAGAAATAGCAGAATACCAAAGTTTGCTACAATCCAAGAGGCTCATGCTGAGAGACTAATCAAAATTGAAAAATCTGCAATGAATAAAAAAGGACTATGCAATAATGCCATGAAACTTGTGCCTCTTGAAACCCAAATAATAACAGTTCGTCAAGAAACACCAATCTACAATGATGTAGCTTCAGACTATTCTAATGAAACAAAGAAAAATGCAAAAGCAAATGAAAATCCGGAAGCAATTCCAACAATTGACAGAACTGCATCAGGCTACTTCATCAACTTCGACAATTTCTCTGAAGACCCAAGCGAACATGAAGAAACGCCTCCAACACAAAGTTTTAAAAACAAAGTAATTGAACTTTTTCACCAACTGAAAGAGACATATCTAATTTTACCATGGATTGAATTTTGGATTGTGTTAGGTGTACTTTTTCTCCTGCTTTGGCTCATCATGGTTATATGTTTGAGAAAATTCATTGAAGGAAAATATAGTACAATGGACACAGCAGTCAGAACATCAACTTGGTCCTAAAGCCACACACATCTTCTCACATCCAGAAAAGAGAACTGTCATCAGTGAACATCACATCCATTGCAATACCCGGTGGGGTAGCATGGGACAGAACTGATTATGACATTTTGGGCCCGGCCGAGCTTTTAAAGTATCCCCACCAGCTCAAGATTTCATTAAGTGACTTTGTAACACCTAGTACCTTCTCTGATGACTGGGACTTTGAAAACATTAATAATATGATGTCAGATTTAGTAATGTCAGCAAAATTTACAGAACAAGATTACTTGCAGGGTTCGTCCAATTATGAGGAGCTTTACTGCTACAACCATTATGGTGATCACTATTTGCATAAAAGTGCTCAACCTAGAATTTTTTTTTCTTTTAACCAGTGGGAACACTGTCCGACACCACCAAAAGGCAGTTCAAAAAAGTTTTCTGATAAATTCCAATACTTCTCAGGACTTAATACCAGTGACCCAAGAACGTTTTATTTTAAAATTTCAAATAGAACAGGAATGAAAACAATGTTGACAAATACTAAATTGATATATTCAGAAACATCTTATGACAAAATATCTACATTAGGTGTCGAAATTTGGAAAAACACCATTGAAACAAAAACAATCTGGGGTTCCAAAGATTGGCTAGTACAAGGCCTAGAATCACTGTTTAGGGCCTGCATGATCCCAGAACAAATTATTTTCTTGAATGACACAGTTCAACAAACTACTTGTCTTGGCCTTGCTAAGATAAAAGACATGAACACACCGCCTTTTCCAAAACCCATGCCTGATAGTGATAGCACTACTAATATGGAGTTAGACATTTCTAATATTTTAAACCAAAACAGAACACATACTGATTGGAAAAAGTGGTTGATCTGGCCAACAGACACAAATAACTGTCAAGATAGATTCCTGAACAAAAGACAGGGGTTCAAAATGACCAGACCAGACCCTAGATATTCCCAGAGACAACATCCAGGGATAGTTACAACATACAGTGTAGGGAAACTATGCCTTGAGTGGCTACAGAAATCCACACTGGCTGAAACTAAGCAACACTTGACTTTACTTAAAGATGTTGCTGACTTGCGTGATTTCATAATGGGACCACGCAAACAGCGTCAAAAACTTTTCATAGCGGCCGGTATATATACGCTGCATACAACGAAGCATGGAAAGTAATGCAAATTGAAACTGCAGAGAAAATACGGGAAATTGATCGTAATAATTTGGAAAAATCACTTTCTGTTGTGGACAATGGGTTAATGACTCTGTCTTCCAGAATATATTCACTGGACAGTATTGTATTGTCTGCCTTTGATATAATAGAGCAGGACTTACTAATGCTACTACATGGTCAGTCTCAATTACGTTCTATTGTACAGCTTGGATGGACGTTGCAAAATCTGCGTTCAGGCTACGTACCATGGTGTCTAATCAACACAACGTCATTATTCGGTCTCTTTAACCTTACTGATAAACAAATCAGTTTGGCACAAAAAGGAGCAGATTATACAATCCTGAGGATTGAAAAACTCGAGAGATTACCATTGACAATGTCAGAAATACCTGTCATTGAATGGATAATACATGGAAAAATTTCAATTCCGATAACAACTTTCCAGTTTAATTACTGTCAAGAGAATATACCAGCAGGCCAGTATGAAAGGTTGGGTAAGGAATACATCAAATCAACCTGGGATTTACCGTATACACACAGATGTTACAGTGAAGGAAACAGAGAGGTATTTCTTAGATGTAAAAATTGTAAAAAACCATTAATCGGAACACTTCTGTGTCAAGGAATTAATTTGCATGGAGCCTGCGAAGGGTCTTCAAATAACCTTTCCTGTCTCCTGCATGGCATGCCTGCAAAACAGATAGAGCCATTCTTCAGACCAGTTTCAAACTGTAGTTACATTTTAATAAGTGACCACAGCTGTTGTGGCATGCTGCCAGGAAAAGCGTATCTGACAACTGTAACTTCCAGGGCCATTTGCTGTATGCAAGTATTGTATCCACACAGCAATACAGATATGGGGGCTGCGTTATGGCCTCGGTTGAATATCTCTACTATTCGAATTGATACTTTAAGCAGAATGAAGTCCATTCTTTTGCAAACAACTGTGCCTCTAACGTCATCAAAAGAAACATATGATCTGCAAGTTGCAAGGACAACAGCAGAGATACATACCCTTTTATCAACAAATTGCCCCGTACATTTCGTAGAAGTGTTAAGCCAAATCTTAAAGATGTCTGATACCAGTGGCATTGCACATGTATTTAAGACAATTTTTACGGGACTGTTAACACCATTTGAAACAGTTCTGGGCATCTTCCCAAATTTGATCCACTCTGTCTTTGGCGGCCTACCCTTAATCTTGGGACTCGTAGCAGGAATTTTATTTTTGCTTCTTCTGCACTGATATGGCAAGGCAATCCACAGGCAAGACTCTAGCAACATTGGAAGAAACGATCCTAGCAATACGATACCGAGACCGTATCACTAAGGTCCTCGGATTGGCCCGGCTAAGAGATCTAAGTACAACTTGGTTTCTTTCATTCAGACCGATCTGGAAAGATTGCGTCATACCTGTGCTTTGATGTCTGCTATGCGGAGAAGAATGCGTGTTGGACATCTGTCTTACACTACAATCAGCAGTACCAATGGATATCGATGCTTTGCTAGATCCGGTAACGACTCATGCATGGTGTTGTCCCCAGCGGCTACCGATTCCGATGACGGCATTCTTTGAGACTTCCCCACTACGAATAGGTGGCAGAGAAGTACGAGAGGAAAGAAGCACCGAACAGGTACAGCCTTCTGTGAGCATTGCTGATCCTAACATCGATGATAGCACTCACGCAGAAAACTGCACAGTTGCAGCATTTTCATACTTGGTCAAACTTTCACCTGATGTGGTAGACCCATTCTTTGCGAACATGTCTGAAACAATGTTCTCTCCATCCAACGAGAATAACTCTTAAGAAAAACAATGAGCACACAGCATTCCCTGAACTCTGAATTTGGCCATCAGTTTTTGATAAACAAAGCTTCAGAAAATATTTGGAACTTTTCCCCTGAAAGCGAAATCATTTTTGCCCATATTTCCAAAATATTTACTTTTTTTGGCACATAGTACTCTGCTTAAAGTAGAACTATTCTTAGAGAACAGAGCTTCTATTTTAGGTCACTAGAGACAATATTTTACCTCAGCCTCTAGCACATGTAACAGAAATTTGTATAAATATGTGATGAAATGGTCTCAACCTTCTTTTCTGTATTTAGAACCATTTCATGTGTAATTTTTGCAATTCGTTCAGCTGATATATATATGAATTTGTCTGAATGATAACACTGCTTGAAAAGCGTACAGTACAAATACTCATTTCCGTGTATTTACCGTATACCATTTCAAATGCAAAATGTATTTTGGGGTGGGTCGGAAAAAAACACATGCACCTTTGAATGTTTAATATTGCTTAGTTTTAGTAATGATGGACATCAATTCGTGGAGTGGGTGTCGTGTTCTTATCTAGGACCCTAATTCGATATTCCCGATTTATGCCCTTGTGAGGTTATAATCAATAATGTCCTGACAACGGCATAAGAATCAGATTCATATTCAGTAATAGCCCATGCAATCCTAAAGCACAGCACGGCTACTCCCATCGACTCCTAGAAAGCACAACGCGTTCTTTAAACAAACCAAGCCTTCAGCAGCCCAGGAAACCCCCACTGCTTTTGTTGTGATTTGAACAAGAACTCCTGAAGTCCTGCAAGAACTGTTAGTTCTTGGTGACGTCTTATGTCCAACCTTACGTCAAACCCGGCACCTTTCAGGTATAAAATACCAACAGTTGCCTTAAGCAAACACACAGTGGTTTGGAGCAGAGCGGCCATCGGATGTATGACGGTACCACGCGTACTTTTACAACGCGTACCGTTACAACGCTACTTTTACCACGCAAGTCGTTACAACGACTTGCGTGGAGGGGCGCTGGATAGTAAATTTTTTAATTTACTATTCCAACTCCAGTCCCGTGGACTCTAGGGAAGGAGTTGGATAGTAAATTAAACTATTTACTATCCTGGAGCGCCCCCCAGCGCAAGTCGTTCTGACGACTTGCGTGGTAAAAGTAGCGTGGTAACAGCACCGTGTTGTAAAAAATGTGTGCTAACCGTTGTATACCGCAGCCATCTACTTGCCTGAGAGCCCAGCCGATGCGAGTGCCCGCGGAAGCCGCCCCTCCTGTTTGACGCACTGAGAGAGATGCTGTCTTTTTCTCCAGCCGAGAAAATCCAGCTCTAGTGTTTCCAGCCTACCCTTGCGGGTTGCTGGAATATCAATTCCTGAGGAAAGAGATACCAGACCTCCCACATTCTAATACCAAGGTACGGAGTTGACTAAACCCTTAGGAGAATTCTTGATGCAGATTCTTGGCAAAACTTATCCAACTTAACTTAACATCGCTACTTACTTGTCCCTTCCCGAGTATTAGGCTTAGGTCAGGTACACCGGGGTAGGCTTAGTTAGAAGCACAAGTTGAGAATTTTAGTCAATGTATTTGTGTATGTATATACTTTATCCATTTTAAGTATCATATGGCTAAGAAACCGTATTAATGCTTTTACAGTATTATTTCATAATACTACTTTTACTGTACGTACTACTTTACTTTACTCTAAGTATGGCAATTGTGGCAATTCACTTCTCTTGTATGAGAAAGAAGACTGTTCAATAAATAACACGTTTTATTGAAAACGCCCGTCTCTCTATTTCTCTGCACTCTGGTGAAACTAAGTATGCACTGATGACTGAGTAAAATATCTGTCTATTGTTTTCCCACGACTCTAGAGATATACTCTTTTTCTGAGGGAGCAAAGTTGTCATGTTTATGCGGTTGTCGGAAATTGAATCCCTTCTTGTCTGAGCCAGGGAAGGTTATCCATCCCTCTTCATTCGAGAAAGTTTCCAGTGACCTCTGAGCTAGCTGGCGCAAACCTAAATTAAGTTTAGCATAGTCAGTAGAGACCTAGATGACCTCAGTCCTACGTCTACACTGCTGTTTATGTTATTCCAATGCTCAGAGCCTATTGGGAAAATAGGAACTACACTACACCAGGATTATGTTGTTGTCGTTGTTGAACGCGCATTGGGTGATTAGGTCAGAGAGTTGCATACCGAATTCCTTTGAATTGCCTGGTGGGTGGTAGAGGAGATGGCAAAGTATTGACCTCTTTGCGCAGGATTTGATGTTGATAGAGAGGCATTCGAAGGAGCTGTACAGGGAAGATGAGCTTTCTGTGATAGCGAGGTTACTCTTATGAATGATAGCAACACCTCCACCTCTCTGCTTATGGCGGTCTTTGTGTGTGATTGAAAATCCGGGCGGTACCAGCATGTCCATGATGGGGACTGACAGGTTGTTGAGCCAGGTTTCCGTGATAAAGGCTACATCAATATCATGTGAGAGGATAGCTTCTGCTTATTCTGTTGCATGTTTGGAGGCAGATCTACTGTTGATGAGCATGCATCTGATGCGGGGTTCTTCATCGGGCAACGACTTGCTGGGTTGGGCTCTGGTAAGAGAGGTTAGGTGTGTCGGGGGTCTGGGGAATCTAGAGGGGGGATGTTTCCTGCCCACTCCTGTAATCACTTCAATAGAGGACTTGAGTGAGGAGATCAAACTGGGGTCCTGTGTAAGGGCAGGTGGAGTCCCTCTCTGTGAATGCTGTGAGGTGCTCTGGTCGGGGGTCGTGGGGTGGTCATAGGATGAGGCCAGAGTGGTCACTTCCTCGGGGGAGAGGGAGGGTTTCATTCTTCTCGGTCTGTCTGATCGCTTCTCTGCCTCTGGTATGGTGATATGTGGGAGCGATCTGGGGGGGGCGAGGGTCGGGATGGGAGGAGGCGATTTGAGCAGTCTGGGAAGGGCGGGGGTTGGGGGTGAGCGGGCTGTTGGGCAGACACTTCAATTTTGGCTAGGGAAGAAAGGGTATCGTTCATGCCTCGGACTAGCATTTCGAGCTGAGCTTCCAGAAGGGTAAGGCGTGTGATATATTATTAGTTTGAGTGGGAGGAGGAAGGAGGATGGTGCTCTGTGTTGGGGGTGAGTGTGCGCTTGTAGCGATGTTACTGGTATGGAACGGAGGGCGTGGGTGAATTGACTCTGTGGTTTTGGTATGAGCTACCAGAGAGCTGTCTCGATGTGTCTGGTCATTGGAGTGGGTGGGAGGGGGAGGGAGGATGTAGTTAATCGTAGGGGTGGAGTGTGTCGACTCGTTATGAGGGATGTGTGTGGGCGAACAACAGGTGAAGATATTTCTGGGGGGATCGGGGGGAGAGGTGGAGCTCTTTCTAGTTGGGTGGTAGGCTGCGCTGTGGGGGGTTGGGTGTGAGGGTCAGGGAGCCATTGGGGATGGGGATGTGAGTGGGGCTCTTCTCTAGTGCTCTGACTATCATTGTTGGGGGTGTGTAGTGAAGCGGCTGTGGGAAGACTCTCTAGATGGGAATGTGAATAGGGCTCTGCTCTGGAGTGATGATTATGATTGGTGGTGGGGTGGAATTGGGCGGCGGTAGGAGCTATCTCTAGTAGGGTGGTGGGTTGCGTTGTCGGAGTATATGGGGGTGGGTTCTGGGGCCGTTGTGAGTGGGGAAGGGAGCGGGGCTCTACTGTTGTGTGTTGAGTCTGAGTGGAGGGTAGGTAGAGTTGGGCGGCGTTGGCATCTTCATAGTGGTGGACGGTTGGTGCACGTTGGCATTAGGAGGCAGGGGGTGGCATAGGGAGTGTGTTCGAGTGGGGTCCTGTGACTTGCTAGGGGTTGGCGTTTGGCTGGAAGAGCGTTCCATGCCTGTGGAGAGGTAAGAGAGGAGGTAATCTTTAACGTTTGGAAAAGGGAATCAAAGAACTCGAGGTTCTCATTTTTTGCCTGTATCAGGATGGTGCCATTATCAAAAATGGTTTTGGAAATGGAGCCGGTGAGGGACTGGTGTTTTTGTAGGGAGATGGTAAGTTTGCGGCTGAGTGCTGTGATGGTGGTTTTGGTGACTAGGGGGTGAGCAATAAGGCTGTTGATCCAGTGGTCAGGTCTGACGGTGTAAAAGATGAAGTCCATTTTTAGCTGCCCTCTAGATGGGCAGTGGTACACGTCTACGATAAGTGTTTCTGGGAATTCTCTGATAATTCTCAGTTTAACGAGTTTTTTAGCTTTGATAGAGAGTCTTTGGGGCAAGAAATAGCGAAAGCGGTTTGACCGTGGGGAGTTCGGTAGTTTGTGGTTAGGCATGGGTATTCGTCCGAGTGTATGGCTGGAGGCATCTTGGTTAGGTTGAGGAAGGAAGAGGGACTATCGAATGTGAAGTTATAAGCGAGGGCTCTCCGGAGGAGAGTGCAATACTGTGGGATTCAATTTAGAGTGAGGTCTGCTAGTTCGGACTATCAAGGGTATAGACCACCTGTCAGGGGGGTGTATAGACCTATTGGGGGGGGGACGGGCGTAGGTGCTGTGTTCTCCAACTAGGAGTAAGAGCTGTATGTGGTCTGGGGAACAAGATGCCAGGAGCCAGCAAGACTGTGAATATCAGGAAAGAGGTCAGGCTGCCCCTGAGGAATAATGTGGGTTAAGGGCTCTGTAGCAGGAGTGATTGTGCTGCAGTTGTTTACTTTGCTAATGACCAGCTTGGTGTTCGGAGGCACTTCACTTCTGCCTGGGGCTGAGTTAGTTTGGTTGGCACATGCAGGGGGTGGTGATCTAGTCCTCTCCTGCTGCTTAGGAGATCCAGAGTGAGGGCGTCTTTAGTTACTGCTAATCAGTCAGAGTTGGTGGCCACTTTGGGGTCAGGTGGCCCTTGACAAAGAATGGAGTTGGGGTTTAACCTCCAACAAGGCTTTCTTGGTCCTCCCACCTTTTTTAGCCCACCACGGGGGTTGTATTTTAAGTCGGTGCGCTATTTGTGCTAAATGGTCGTTTTAAGCACTTTAGAGAGCTGAGTTTGCTGGGACTGTTTTGGGGTGGCGGCCATCTTGAGGACAGGCGTCCCGAGTGTAGTGAAGCATGACGGCGGTCAGATTCTTCTCTCAACGAAACTACTATGAATCAGGGGAAATTGATCATTCAGGGTCGGACTCCTCCTCGTGGCAAGTCGTCGTTCTACTGGTTGCATCGGGACACCTTCTTTCGCAACTCTAAAGATCCCACAATACTCCCAGGACCCCTCCGGAGCTTCTCTCGGATCGGTGAGTGAGGCTGGTAGCGCCTATCTTACTCATGGGCTACGTGGAGGGAGGGATGTGCGCTCCGGTGACAGTGGCGACTTTTACACCGTTCAGATAACCTGTGCAGTTGTGAGTTTCCCCATGGTTGTGGGGACTCCCATGTCAGCTTCCTCTGGTTGTTGCCGGTGCGGACCACCGCTTGTTGAGCCGGTCCGAGGAGGGGGCTCGGTGGGTTACTCCAGGTCGGGAATTAATCTCCTACTTTTCTCGGGGCTGCGGGGAGGGAGGGAGGAGCGCTCAGGTTTCATCAGAGCCCACCGGTCAGCTCTCCTGGGCAGCCCGTATTTTTGTCGAGGATTCTCGCGATTCCTGTGTCAGCTTCCTCCCGCTGTCACCTGTGCGGACCACCGATTGTAGTGCTGGTCTGAGGAGGAGGTCCGGGGGGGTCGCTCTAAGTCGGGATTTACACTCTTGTGATCCCTCGACCCCGGAGCTCATCCCAACAGCTCTCTCCTAACGTCCATCTTGCAAATTTGTCTGTATTTGAATGTTTATGTGGCTCCTTTTAACATCATGATAACTTTGAGAGCATTGTTCATTGTTTCCTTCTTGTTTGCATAGTGACCCTATAAGATCTGTACACTGGTTTGTAATATTTTGAGGTTCTGAGATGCCTGCGTGTGTGTGATTTACTTGTAAAAAAATTACCAATTGATCCTACTGGATATCTCCCTAAGACTACAACATTGGGATGAAGCAGCAGCTCCAACAGCCTAAACCTTTTCATGGTAAAAGTGTTTTAAAGGAATCCCCATGTTGAATATTTAATACTGTAAGCGGGATTAGTCAGAAAGTAAGTTGTGTTTGTTTGTATGTATACATGTTCGGACCCATATAGAACATACCTAGCTACAAAACACTAGCATGCTGTGTTATAAGGGAAGGGGACACCCATAGTAAAAAAGAGAATCATAGGATAGGTAGGGAATGCGAATCGAAGTTATTTGAAGGGTAGTGACTTGGGTGGTTGGGATATGGGAGAGGAGGACGGGAGGAGGTCTGGTAAGGGGGTGGGCCAGTGGTTTGAGCCTTAATCAGATTATTACAGTAATCTAATATAACACTAACTGAGAAGTTACCTATTGAAGTAGAAATTGCTGGTGAGCTGATCCTAATCAGATTCAAACCAGTAACCTGTAGGTGTGAGAAAGATCCCAGCCACAAACAGGAACACTGCCATTTTCCAATCTCAGGTTAGGGGTTTGGTGCACAATTTCCCTATTGTCTTCAGAATCAATTTGGACTTCGTCTAATTATTTAACTTAAACGATATTACAAGGTCAGTTTACATGAACAATTATAAACATTTCTATTCGAATATTTGGTATTAACAAACAATAGCAACATCAGATTCAAAATATGGCTCTTCCACTGAATGTCTGTGGTTATAAAATAACATGTTTGGAAAAGCTGAGTGCATAAATACTTTCTCTTTCGTAGTTTTGGAGATGCTAAGAACTCCACAGGAGCAGTTGGTAAAAGTGAGAAGGCTTTGGTTATAAAGAGATAATCTAACTTCTAAACTTTGCTGTGTTTACTCAATTGCCCTTAAAGAGATCTCAGTGGGATGCAAAAGGTGCTTGAAATAATATTTTAATGAATGATGAGCCTAAAGGCCTGATTCAGAGTTAGAGTGTGGTGAACGTGCTTCACCATCACAAACGTGATGGATATACCACCGACCATAGTGTTCTAGGATATAATGCACATATAATGAGGCGGACAGGATATTTCTAACGTGTGTGACGCAGTCATTTATCTGCCAAATGCGAAATCAGATCCTAAGCCAGGACCTCCTGGCTGTATAATGCCAGATGTATGGCTTATCAAGGTGGTAAAAACAACTGCCAAAACAAAGAGATGGATTGCATAAAATACCAGGCTGGTACTTATTTGTTAATATTAAATTTAGTCAGTAAAATGTTTTATTATTTGATTAATTCAAATCAACAACAAAAAACTTCATGATCGTAAAATCAAATAAAACGTATTTCATAACTCTTCTGCGATATAAAACATGCACTGAGGGCAGGCGGCCCTCGTTAGATCACATCATCCATAGATCAGTCAGCTAATCTATAATAACCTAATACAAAATGACTAAACACCATATAACATTTAGGATCATATAGCCTCTTGTAAGTGGGGTGTAGGCTATTTTCTGACAAAAAATATCCATATGACATGCTTTCTTAAAAGGGATCATACAACCGTTGGTTCCAGTCTTCGCTATTTGCGAACTTAGAAGTGCACATACTACAATAATCCAGTGCAAAGTTCCACTCTTTATATTCATTGAATCAAGATGTTGGGTTTGCAAATTAAGTTTTTCAAATGCAAAAATGCCAGACTGTTACTGGATCCACTAAATTAGATCACTTCGCTCCGGAATTAGTTGCAATTTAGCTTCTCTCCACAAAACCTCTTCACCATCGCAGGTAACAAACATCTCAGTTAGACTTGACCTCCAAAAAAAAAAAAATGTTTTGGGACCGAGGTTTTTATGTAGGGATGAAGCACTTGCCTTAGAAGCTCCAGCTTTCAAAAAAGGAATCTACAAAAAGCAAATGATGCTCTGGTAGTGGAACTAGAATTTAGAGCTCTCTCCCCAGCTATGGGCGATATCAGCTCTCTAATTACCTTCAAGAATGAGTTTAAACTTCTTCTCTTCCAACGATATTTCCCTTCTGTTCCCAAATAACTGCATTTCCTATTATGTCTGTATTTTGTCATGTCTTTGATGTGTCTCCCCTATTCCTACACCCATTCTAAACTCTTCTCTTACCTAATCCCTCCATCTATCTTTTCACTTTAGTGACTGCACTTTGTTTTACGTCAATACTTGGTACGTTATCCTTTTCCTCGTTCAACTCTAGATATCTCAAGTTTAGATGATAAGTCTCAGCCGTGCATACAGAATATAATGTGGTTTTTTTCTATCGTATCTATTACTAGTACTTTCTATTTACAGTGCTAGTCCATTTGTATTTTAACTAACCTTTGCATATATAATGTTACCTTGCACCCGCAGGTTACTCATTGTCACCTTATTGTCATTTCACTCATTGTGCATCATTGTCCTTTTCATGGTATATCACTCTAACGCCCTCGGGCCAGTTTTGGGCTGAATAAAATTGCAAAAACAGCTAAATAAATAAATAAAATGGAAATGGAAAGCTTGAACATTCTGACTCACCTATGGAATATGGGCTCAGAAGAAAAGCTTCAAAATATTGTTTAGTGTGTGGTTTAATATTAAGTCGTCGTTCTGGTGCTAAAGTTCACATTCACACTTAGATTATTATAGTGGGTGCGGAAATGTATGGTGTTCCGCCCCATATTACTATGCAATTCAGGGTGGAGCAGTATATGCTTGAAATGCCTGCAATACGACTTCACACTGTAAGATCGTGTAAAATGAACATAGTACTCACTCCTCTGCATTATCGTTAATACTAGCATAAGTTTTTTTATCCTACCATTTTGAAGAAGGTGGGAAAACTCAGACCTACAAACATCTCTTTCTTGTTCTATAATACACCTGAACTAAAACTGCAACAGTATTGACTACCATGGATTTAGCAGTTTTGTAATATTTGTTCATTTATTTCAAACACTAACTATTGAAGAATAGCGCTGAAATAATACAAAGCCTTTTTTAATGGAATTATACGGACATGCGTTAGCATTCTACGTGATATAGACACAAATATGTGCTGTACTTAATTGGGGCTTTTCTCATGCACAAGTTTGCGAATTGCTTTGCTTCTCTCTATGTTTGTTTACAGATATTTTGAAACTATCTATGACCCAATTGGTCATTAATCACTTAACAGGGCACGTTTTCGAGTATGGACATGTTTATTTATTTATTTTAAAACTGGGCACCTGACACATGAACACATATGCCTGCAGGGGAATGAGGACTGGATCAAAGCAGATGGTAGTTAAGCTAACGTGAGGGAAAAAAGGCCTCCTAATTAATGAGGAATGCGTTTTCTCTACATTCATTAGGAGCACCCGGCAGGAACAGAAGGGAAGCTGCTGCACCAAACACCTGGCAGGGACAGCAGGAACGTCACTAGGCACAAGCCGGAGGAGAGCCGCTGGGCACTCTAATTTCTTCACATGAGCTCCTCATGGCATCTGTAGGGGAGATTTCACATGTGTTAGACCTGGCATCCTTGGCGTGGGTTTCTCCCTGACTTTTTGCCTTCAGACCTCCTGTTTTCCTGACTTCGTTTTGGCTGACCTTAGGACTTCTCACACTTTACCACTGCTAACCAGTGATAAAGTGCTTGTGCTCTATCCTTGTTTACAGATATTTTGAAACTATCTATGACCCAATTGGTCATTAATCACTTAACAGGGCACGTTTTCGAGTATGGACATGTTTATTTATTTATTTTAAAACTGGGCACCTGACACATGAACACATATGCCTGCAGGGGAATGAGGACTGGATCAAAGCAGATGGTAGTTAAGCTAACGTGAGGGAAAAAAGGCCTCCTAATTAATGAGGAATGCGTTTTCTCTACATTCATTAGGAGCACCCGGCAGGAACAGAAGGGAAGCTGCTGCACCAAACACCTGGCAGGGACAGCAGGAACGTCACTAGGCACAAGCCGGAGGAGAGCCGCTGGGCACTCTAATTTCTTCACATGAGCTCCTCATGGCATCTGTAGGGGAGATTTCACATGTGTTAGACCTGGCATCCTTGGCGTGGGTTTCTCCCTGACTTTTTGCCTTCAGACCTCCTGTTTTCCTGACTTCGTTTTGGCTGACCTTAGGACTTCTCACACTTTACCACTGCTAACCAGTGATAAAGTGCTTGTGCTCTATCCTTGAAATGTGGTAAGACTGGCTTAAACCCAATTGTCACAATTAATTTGTTTGTAAGTCCCTAGTAAGGTGGCACTACCTGTGCCCAAGGCCTGCTTTTCAGATACATATGTTAATTCCATGTATATATCCATGTGCATCATTGAACGCAGTGTCAAGTATTTGGTTTTATTGTGTCAAGTGTTTTAACCAAGAAGCTTCTGTTTCTCTCAACACTTATTTTCTATTTCCTCTGGTGTTTGTTGTGTGTGCACTCAACACTCACTGAATGAGAGGTGAGACGCATTGAGGCTGACAAGTTAAATAGTACGGCGTTTGTGGGGTACCTTTAAGTTCTCAGTGCTAAATAAAGGATGTTCACCATCCAGTCTGTATATCCAGAATGGAGGCAGTGGGGGTATTGAGGCTGTGCCAGCATTCCGCTTTAATGTGAACTTGAGTATTGTCGGAATATTGCAGAATACTTTATGAACACATCTTCTAGTGGCGCCACTTAAAGGTAGAACAGAAGTGGGGTGAGAATGGAGCCCCAAGGTACTCACAGAGAACTTTGGCAGGGGTGGAGAAAGAGTTCGGCTTGCATTCTGTCAGGGACATGGGATCTGAACCCGTCCAGTACTGTTATTTCAATAGCTAATTCTGTTATTACAATTTGATGGAGGGTTTCATGATCGACGCTCTCAAGGGCTGCAGTTTCACTGCAGTGACAAATATAGAGCCCAGATGACTGTTACTGGTATATTCCACCTGGCTGGCTACACATCTTTCAATATTTTTTTTTACAGTAAAGGGAAGATAATGATGCATGTTAGAATTGATTCTCTAGTCGGCAGAGGTTTACACCCTGTCCAAGTAGGGACCACAATCTTAGTTAGGGTAAGTCAGATACACAGCATACATTAACCTGTGCTCACCCTCTGGCAGTTTGGCAAAGAGAAGTCAGGCTTAATTTAAGAGGCAATGTGTAAAGTATTTGTGCAGCACTTAAATTACAGTTACAGTGAATACAGCACAGAAAGACTCCACACCAGTTTAGAAAAATAGAGAATATTTCTAAGAGTAAAACAAGACCAAAATTGAAAAAATAATTAAATAAGTAGAAGTTGAGATGTGAATTTTCTTGAGGTAAAATCCCAAAACAGTATTTAGAACTCAATAGCACTTAAAGGTTACTTCAAGTCGCGCTATGCAGGGGTAAATCCAAAGTTCAGGCAGACCGCGATGGAAGGCGGCCATCTACAGAACTCATGCAGGGCAAAAAAGTACCTTTTGATGGAGCAAGCGTCTGTGTTGAAGACTCGAGGCATCGATTTACGCCATTGGATGCATCGATTCAAGCCTTACAGCAGTATCTTTGTATCAGCAATGTGTCATCGTTGGGCCTTGCAGTCGGGTCCCACTTCATTGTCAAGCCGTGCAGGGATGTCCTTGGATCGCACTGCATTGGTGTTGAAGGGCACTGCGTCGTTACTGATCGCCGCAGTGGTGAAGATACATAGATTTTAGAGCAAAACAGCTGCAGAACACAGTCCTGAGGGCCAGGAATAGAGGGGCACCTCAGGCAATGGAGGACTCACAGATGGAAGATTCCAGCCGCTGAAGCAGAGTTTGAAGAAGCCTTGTTGGTTCTGAGACTTCAAGAACAATGGGCAAGCCAGGAAGCCCATAGAGAAACTTGGGTTCAAGCATGTAGGGATCAGGTCCAGTCCTTCTCACTCCCAGGTAAGAAGCAGCAGGCAGAAGGCCAACACAGCAAAGCAGGTAGTAAAATGGCAGTCCCTTCTACAGCCCAGCAATCAGCAGGCCCACACAGCAAAGCAGCCAGCAAAGTGGCAGCCCCTCTGCAGCACAACAGCTCTTCCTCCTGGCAGAATGTTGTTGATTCCAGCAAAGTTATGATTTGGTATTGTCAGAGGTCCTGTACTTATACCCCAATTTGCCTTTGAAGTGGGGCAGACTTCAAAAAGGCCTTTGAAGGTCACAATCCGGCACTGGCTCCAGACTCACTACGGGGGGTATTCAGCTCTTTGTGTGGGGAAAGCTACAGCTCTATTTAGGTGCAGGTGTCAACTCCTCCCTCCCAATCTACCTCAGGAAAGTCCATCAGCTTGGTGATGGGCCATCAGGATGCATATGTCACACCCCAGTTCTCGTTTTGTGACTGTCTTGAGGTAATGCACAAACCCCAGCTGTCAATCAACCCACACATGTATTCAGAGACAGGCAGAGGCACAAAATGGGTAAAGTAAGAAAATGGCACCTTCTAAAAGTGGCATTTTCAGACTTACAATTTAAAATCTTACTTCACCATGAATTGTAATGTTAAATTCTGAGTCCAGAGACACCAAACTCTAAATCCCTATCTTTTCTCAACTGGAAGTTACACTTACAAATGTGTTCCATTAATCTCAATGTTATCCTTTGGGAGAGACAGGCCTTGCAGTAGTGAAAAACACATTTAGCAGTTCATAAACTCATAGGTACATATCACACATTTTAAATGCACTGCATCCTGTCAATAAAGGCCTACGCCCTGCTTGAGGGGTGATTTAATTGAAATCAAAGGGAAAATTTGGGTCTGGTGGGTAGGTTAACTTGCAAGGTCGAAATTTCAGTTTAAACTACACACACAGGCTCATCACTGGCTGGCCTGTAAAGGTTACTGAAGTGTTTGGCGCAATCAATGCTGCACGCCCACTAGCAGCATTTCATTTCACAGGCCCCGGGCTCATAACATGCACTTTACTAGGGATTACAATTAAATATAATATGCAAACTGTGGATCAGTCAATGTTACCTTGGTTTGAGTACTCATCATATGCACTTTAGCTCTGATTAGCACTGGCAATGAACCCAGAAACCTAAAGCCAGGAAAAATGAAGTCATAAAAACAAGAAGTCGGAAGGCAAAAAGACAAGGGAAACGACACAAGGGATGCTAGGTCTAACAAAGGGTCTGTAATTTTGTTTACACATCCAGGTCTGTAATTGACTTCTTACCTAAATAACAAATATGCACTATTTTAAGACATTCAAGGAAAGAGCCCTGGTTTAGAGAGGAGTTAATCATTTGGAGTCAGAGAGGGGAAAGGCCTAATAATATTAAGAAAGATAGGAGAGACAAATGCAAAGACAGAGACCTCTACGCATAGGTTTATGAATTGCATTTAGCAGTATGTGAGTAGTACTATTGTAGTGCTGCTAAACATCCTACAAAATGCCATTTGAGAATAGGTTCCTTAGCTTTTGGCTGAGGAATTGTGGGTTGTGTCTTTTGTATTGAGCTTGGGGCCCTGGAGATAGTGCACAGGATGTTAATGCTGAAAAGGGGCCTTGCTGGGAGAGCAAGGGGCTATCACAGCAGAGGATGGGAGGAGGGGAAGGAGTTAGTCTAGGTGATATGCTGGTGGTGGGCTCTCTATTGGGGTATTAGGGACATGTCTCAAATGTAATGAAGGATATAAAAAGTTTGTCATCTCTTTAAAAAAGACTTTGTAGACATCACACTTCACTAAGCTATGAGGTTCTAAAATATTATTTAATAAGCGTGAGGCCGCTTGACTTTCTAAATTTGCACAACCTTTGTATTTACTTCAACATGTGGTATGGACTCTACATTGTGATTCAGCCTATATATTTTTCAAGTTGTTGGCTCCAATGAGGCTTTTTCATTTAAATATGCCACCAACGCCTGCAAGAGAGCTTAAGCAATTGCTCCTAAGTTGATTGTTTAGTTACTAAACTCTTTTAAGAGAGCATTTCCTCTGTGCAGTATCTGAACATTGAATTAAGACAGCAGTCTCCCACACAATGTGGTAGGCTTATAGCATTAGGCTGCTTCTCTGAAGGTAAACAAGAGTCTGCTAAAAGTGACTCGTTTACATACCATGTGATCACCTAAGCATTGTAACTGTGTTCGTCACCCCATCTGCATTCTCAGAATGTCTTACATGACAATCTGACAGTGACAAAAGGGCTGTACTGATGGAACCTTGTATGGGATTCTTTGGAGCTGTTTTTTGCCTGTTTTAAGACCTTGTGGACTTTTTTCACTGTTGATTTCCCTGGTATTACCAAAAACAATGTCTGCACAAGCAAAAATGCATAGTTTCCCATACATTGCAAAACACCTCTACTGCGTGTCTCTTCATCTTCAAAAGTGGCCCATTTTGAATATGTGGGTTGCTTTTTTTGTTTCTTTATGCACTAATGGTGGATATTTTTATTTTGGTGCCCAGGCCTAATTCTGTGTCCCAGACTGACCCAGACACAGACCAGTATGTTTCAAAATATTTAAGGCAGCTATGCCGGGTTGTATTTGTATACTGCAGGTTTACATTTTCTACATTTAAGACTTTGACAGTTAAAGTTATTAATAAAAGAAACTAAAAAGGATGCATAAGGTGTTGTTGATAAACCTGATGAATATAACCATAATTAGCTAAGAGAAACAAAATTCACAATGTACTTGGAGATTGATTAATTTGCTGAAAGTGGATAACTTCACTGCAGTTATTGGAAAATAATTGATAGTTTATTAATCTTACATTCTAGCTTTGAGGTTGTGAAAGCACACAAAACGATTGAGGCTCAGATCAAGGCAAAGTAAGTCACACCTTTTGAAGGTTCTTAGGCACCGCAAGATTTTCAGGGCAATAATTTAGATTTTGACACTCTTGATTCAATGAGTAGTATTTATGCCCCAGACTTTCACCAGAAAAAACTCTCCAAGTGTTAGAAACGGTATGCATTGGAGGTACAGATTTTGTGAACTCAGCAACAAATGCTTGGTCAGTAAAATGTAAAAACATTCAGGAGACACACAAATGGTGTGTCAAAAACCTTCACAAAAACCTTCACAACACATATATTAGTCCCCATCACATTTGCAGTCACTGGACTGTCCCTATAACTGATATAATTGTATTCAGTGCCATATTTACATTTTTAAAAGTATTCCAATTTTGCAATGGTTTAACATTAAAATTGTCATTAAGATGCATATTGTGCCTCCAATGGCACGTCAAGAGTTTGTGGGTTCAACTACAAATGTACATTGTAATTTGTTATGAGGAGTGGAATTTTTGACACGCCCGCACATGCAAGGTGAATTGATGTTAAATAGAAAATGTTAACTGATAAAATTAAGATGCCTGTAATATTCGCTCCATGCTCTTCTGCTGAAGTTTGAGTTTTATTTTAGTATTTTAGGAAATGGACAGCAACCTCTGGGCCGCCTCAGTGGTTCTAGTCATCAAAACGTTGAGACCCAGAATGTGAGGGCTACTGTTTCTTTTACATGGCAGTAGTACACAGGTATACCTTTCACATCAAGCATAAAGTTACAGTTGTCCTACCCCGGAAGTGATTCACTTCCAGTACCTGGACTTCAGGGCCCCTAGGGGCCCTCCCCAGCAGTGACATCACTTCCAGGGGGTCACTAGACCGGGTTGGGTCACAAAAGTTGTGACATCACCTTGGTCACATGCTAGTCACGTGCTCATGGTCCTGAAACCTGGTTAGGATGCTGTCATAACAGGTACGAGCCCCATTGCCCTGTGTCTAGGGCTTTGTCACAGGACACATTTCAAAACTCTTGGGGTGCAAAGGATGTGAGTCTCCAACAAAGCAAGCCAGAGCGTGTTCAGATAGCCACAGTTGTGAATCCTAAATGAGAAAGATAGAGGGCTCCTCAACAAGAGGCGTGGGACATACAGACAGAACCCCCAGCTCCTCTGTCTACCTAAGCCAACTTTTTTCTCTTGGACTGTGCATATTTGACTTAAAAAGGTATTTTGTTAGAAATGTCTAGACAAATTTGTAATTGAATCAAGACTGCTATGAAATTGAAACCAAACACAGATGTATGCTAGCGACCCTCCCCAACTTTGGCCCACTGCAGAATTAGCACGCTGTACTAAGTATAAAATGCTGTCCCAACACCACACACACACCAAGAAGCAGCCCTCAGCTATGAAATGGAACCCTAACGCAGATGGCTGCTCTCCCTCCCCAAAGTGGGCCTATGCAGAATTAGCTCTACTAAGTATTAAAATGCCAACTGGAGCCTGTACACACACAATCAGAAGCAGAAGCGATATGCGTATTTGAAGTCTCTAGACAGAGGGGCCCACGCACATGGAAAAAATCTTTTAGCTAAATTGCGGGGAGCAACTGGGCAATACAGAACTACTTCTACTGCAGATAAAAACAATGATAACTTACATATTTTAAGTTAATTTTTTTCATTCAATCAGTTGTGTGGCAAAGCCTAATTTCTGCTTTATATGGTCTGAAAATGTCTGATTTTCTTTCTGGTTTATAAAACAAACGTGTGTCAAGTTGTAGTTGGTAGTTATCAAAAAGCAAAAGTGTTACAGTGTCCCCCCAAAGCTGGTCTACACAACATTCAGAATAAAAGCTAATGTTTGCAATCCTGAGCTGCTTACAGGGGGTTATTTCCAATATGCAGAGATGGTCTGTACCAGTCTTATGTAAAACCGTACATGTTGACAAGGCAGCCCGTGGCAATATCGTGTAAATATTAAAATGCGTGTGTAAAACCCGGGTTGTCAGTTTTCCCAGTTCGGTCTTTTTTAATTGAGATTTCTCAGGGCTCCCGGTGTGGCTTGTTGTACATTACCTTCGTGCACAGGCGCTGAAGCATGTTGTTTGTTTTATTGTGTAAAAAACTAAGCAGACTCCCACACGACCTGCATTCCTTCTCTATAGGCAAGCTAGAGCTCTAAGGGCTGTCCATCACTGAATTTATTAAATCATAAACCATGGCATACAGATATATGTAATTTTATTTTGTTTTTAAACTGTCTTTAAACTTATTCATATTATTGCAATAAGATAATCTGATTAAACATAGTTAAAACATGTTTGTGATGCCACACATTGTTCATAAATGCAATTGTACAACTCTCCACAATGTGATACATCAAATATTTATCCTAACATGCTAAAACACATTTGGAAACTATACATACATGATAAAACATTTATCAATAGTGAGATATGGTATGCCGCATATAATCAACCACACACAACCATTCTGATCTCATACACAGCAACACACTCTCACACTCACATCTCAAACATACCTTATCCAAACACTTAAACATACACCAATGAAAATAATAGAGGGACCACTTCAGGGAATATCAGTTATTGTGTTGTGGGTTGGGAATTCAAAACAACCAGGTCAGCGCTCGTTTCGATGGGATGTGCAATTTGCATCCACCTTCATCGCATCCACCCATTTATCTTTTTTTGGGTGAGTGATAGGGGGCACCGTCAAAGTCTGTGCTGGTTACTTAGGGGTGCCGCCAAAGGGTCTAGCAAGAAATGCAAAGATGAAGAATGAATCCAATGCATACTACCTGGGACGAGGATTTGATTTGTTTCATTGTGTTGCATTTGCGTAGGAGGCTGCAGGATACGTGGAAATCTGGATTTACAAAAATGTACAAATAAAATCTGTTTTTTAAACCACGGTTTACCAGGGGTTAGAGGTCAGCAGCAGGCTATAAATCGGGCTGCAGTGCAGGCTGTTACAGGCCACGGCCTGAGGCTTAGGATGTGACAAAGGCCTCAGCGTGGTAGTGAACAGGGTAGGAACGGAGGGGCTGAATCATAGGGGTTAAGGGGGAGCTGACTCTATAGGCATAGCTATAAGGGTTCCAAGGGTTGGGGCGAATGTGTTTGAGAACCAGCAACCTGCATGTACCAGTCCCAACAGTGGCAACGACCACGATTTTAAAAAAAATGAAAAGGTTGTGCTGTTTTATTTTATGCAGAAGACTCCAGCTCTTGAATATTTACTTGTAAATGTTTAATGGTCTGTGTAATAGAACAAATTGTCTCAGGTAAAATGTGTATATTCACACTTTTCTAAACCATGATGTGGTTATTTTGTATAGGCTTTGGTGCAATTCTGTAAGCGATCTAACCCAGCCCCCAGAACTTAGATGCCAGAACTGTTGAGCAATGTTTCCAAGCCCCTGCTTTAATTAGCCATGCTGGCCACACAGAGTGAGTGTTAAGAATGCCTGCCCCAACAACTGAAAAATATTTTATTGTATCATATTACGAGCTACACTTAATTTTTTTTTAAAAGACTCAATGAACTATGACGTTTGCTGTTTGTGAGAGTTGTTTTTTGAGCAAATTTGTCTGCTGCATACACAGGATCTCCCACAAATAACATGGAACCATAAGGAAATGGTTGCCTTTCAGCAAGGTACAGATATTTAGAGCGCAATAGTTCTGAGACTGTTGCTAACTTATTGTCTCAACAGTGCATACATTTTTTAAAACATATTTTTTACATTTATTCTTGTGTGTGTTTTTATCAAATAGGCAGAAGTACAGATTGTTGATGAGCTAAAACAATTCTTAGAGTCTAAAGACGCATCGAACAATGTACATCATATGCCTGCTATTACAGGTGAATAAAAGGGTGGCCTTGTATAGAGGATGTGTAATGATTATCCCATACAGTCAAAAACCCGCCAAGTTTCCATTGGGCCCTCAGAGACTGTGATAAAGCAGTATAATATATTGGAAATATGACAGTGATTCCTTTTCTCACAGTTCCCATTGGAAGCGCAATATTACGCTGTACCTCAGCAAATGGTAGACCCTCAAGCAAAAGTGGTGGGCAGAGCCGCTATGAGTACTGTAACGGCCGTGACCTCAATAAAAAAAGGAAGCCTACAGGGCCTATAGACGGACTGGCTACCAAGAAAGGGGTTCCACAGGAGGCAAAGCAGGTGTGTTTTACAAAATGTTGAGCAAAAATAACTCTAGTGTATTGTTGTCTCAAGAATTGTCTTCCTCCAGCATCTAATAAGGGCTGTTAAAAATGTAAAGCAATAGTTAGCCAGGGCGTTACAATCACAAGTTTGTAAAGAGTTGTTCAGGCTTTTTATTATTTTTCTGTGTATTTTTTGTGTTTGTTTCCGTCATAGGGCTAACACAAAAGACAGGCGCCGGAGTACCATGAAAGTTTAGGCGCATGTCAAACCCACTAAAGGACATCACACAGATCTGTCAAAACAGACCCAACATCACCAGTCGGTAAGAGATGCCTTGTGCGGCATAATAATCCATGCTCTGACTCCGCTAATGTAGGCCTTAGAGACAATCATTACTCTAACCCCTGCAATGTATTGCCAGTAAAGTTAACAACCAGTACAGCAAAAATACATACAGGAAGACCATTTCTGGCTAAGGGTGCAGACTTCAAAGGGCGCACATTCCAGGTTGCAGACACACAACAGCCAGTGTCATGTAAAAACCAGGAAGTCGAACTCATGCTAAAAAAACAGCGAAACAAAGTATAGCAGCAAGGTGTCCTCAGGAGCAGTCATGTGATACACCACTGGCTGTTCAGATTGAAAACCACTTTTTTTAATCCGCCCAATTACAGACATTCAGAACGGTCTTAGTGGGGATAGTCAGAGATCGGTGCTCGGGGAGGTTCTTTGTAATTTACGCCCTGCCCCTACGGCCACAGATATTGCCCCGGAGTATGGATTTTTAGCCCAAAAAGGTGTCCTAGGGTCATATATGAAAGACGTGCACCTGGTTGTCAAAAAATAAAACCCTATCTGAACACCAAGGCCATAAACGTGTGGAATACAGAAACCGAAAACTGACCCTTGAGGGATGTGCATGGGGAGATAGTTCAGTGGGTACAAATTTGTAAAAGAGAGGTGTTAAATCCCTGTGAATAAGCCATTGCAGATGTAGAGGTTATTTCATCTTGACTTGGTCTGCGGCGCTTCTAAAGAGTGGGATTTCCAGGTTTATTAATATCTCAGTCCGAAGTTCCAAATATAAAAAGTAGGTACAAGATATCCTTACTAAAGCGAGATGGTTCTTATGAATCCACATGGCCAAAAAGAAGTTAGAACCCAACAGACAGGGCCTAAACGTTCCAAATACCATGACAGTGCATCCTAAAACGGCACGGAATAAGACCCCAAACACAAATTTAGGAGAGAGCCGCAGGTGCTCCAGGCGTTTCAAGCATTCTTGGGGCAAAGCTGAGAGACACAGATACAACAAACACAAACGCGGTCTCAAAATAAAGGCTGTTGCCGGGGAATAGGGGAGGCAAGCTTCAGCAAAGACTCCTAAGACAATTCAAACTGGCTCTGGGGAATTGCCTAAAATTGGAAGGGCGGGTAAGGAATGTAAGTGGGCTAATAGCACCAATCAGCATTGGCTTTTAATCAGTAAATTAAAGAATGTCAGAATTTGTGCTGCAAGGCGGCTTAAAAATACACTGCTTCAGAATCAGAGTCATCCCCCATAATGATTCACCGGAGAGCTCAACATCAAACACATATCCCTATCTTAGATTTCAGTGATGGTGTTTTTAGAGAGTGTCAGAAGGTCAAGATGAAATATAAAAAGATTTAATGCTACAGAGTATTACAAATAATTCAGGTTAGTTAACTTTGAAAGCATAAGCTCATGTGATCATGGCCTTTTAGCTATTCACCAGGCTGTACAAATACTCAAGCCTTTTGTCTTCCAGGTTGTAAAGGGTTTTCTCTCCACTTTTTTAGCACCTGGGTGAATCAGAATTATAGGTTTCCCATGCCTATGCCTGACAGCTACGGTGTTGAGTATATGATTCCAGAGGAGAAAAAGAGGGGCATATTTGCAAGGATTTAACGCTGCTGCAGGGATATTTTTTTTACGCTCCGCAGTTTTTATTCCGTCATGTTTATGAAGTGATGCTAGAGCCCTTTAGTGCAAACACTCCACTGCTAGCGCCTATTTTTGTTAATGCCAGTTTAGCTAGTGGTATTTCCCGAAAATGATATGCAAGTTAGGCATTCCCTTCAAAAAACACTTGCAAAACTGTTGCTGCCATATGTACAAGTATTTTCCAAAACTCTGCTACGTTCCATTAGCAGCAGTTTTTTACCACTCGGAAAACGTGGTGATAAAAATTATGCTAGCACACTTGTATGAAAGCAGAAAAGACCCAAATTACTTTGGCAAGCTCAACTATGCCATGGATCTACTGCGATTGCAGATAGGAGAACCAAGGAGACCACCACCACCACTACCACAGAGGCAGCGCAGGATGATGGGGCAGGCATACTGACAATGGATTACTCTCCTTGACCTAAGGGCTGAAAAGCTCATTGCCCACTACAGGCTCAGGAGGGAGGCCATTGTCCGCCTTCTATACCAGATTCAACCAAGGTGGCAGACAACATCGCAGCACTGCACCAACATCCCTCCACTGAACCAACGACTTGCTGTCCTGCACTTGCTGGCTCTGGAACTTTCCAACCTACCACTGCCAGAGAGGCAGGAGTATCCCAGGCATACTTCTCCCGGTTTCTCCCACTGCCCTGGATGGCATCATAAGCCTAACCCCGCAGTACCTCTACTTCCTCAACACAGCACAGCAACAACTGGAGAACAAGCAAGGCTTTCATGCCATTGCTGGATTCTCACGTGTTGGAGGCAATGGACTGCATACATGTGCATCCAGTGCCTCCTGGGGCTACATCTTGTATCTACTGCAACAGGAAGCACACCTATTCCATGAACGTGCAGGCAATCGTGGACCATATCAGACTTTCCGTCAACATCCTTGCCAAGTACCCGGGTAGTGCACATTACTCATGCATCTTTCGGCATTCTGCCATTAATGAGTGTTAAAGTGGGTCGTTAAACTTACCCTTGGGCCCTCATATTAATTGTTTTTGTTTACATGAATGAGAGTTGCCATAATGCGACCTGTGGGAATGGCCTACTGGTTGGTAAGTACATGTCAAGCACACAATAGACCACAAGGCATTCAATCATGTAGTAATACATTGACATATTAGTGTTGGATTGAATTGGACATGCATACGTTGTTGGTGTGGCCCCATTTACTTGTCCCATACTACATGGTGACTGCACATCACATGACCTACAAGTCACACATGACAACAATGCCTAAGCCACTGTTGCCCACAAGTACAAGTCAAACGGGCTGACGGAGTATCATCAATCATTATGCTCTGGTGGAGCACATACCAAAATCATGTCAATGTGGCAATGCTAGGTATGTTTGCATGACATTGTAAGTCTGCATATGTATGCAATATTGCAAGCCATAACAATGGGCCTCTTCTATTCACCCTAAATTAAGGATGTATACCATGGACATTGTGTTGCCCTTTCCCATCCAAAGCCATGAAGAGCACACACTTCTAACATACATGCTATGAACAGGGACACTGCAACAATGTGCAAGTAGTGTGCATTCCAAGGGGGACTGAAAAAAGTATACATAACTGCATGTCTAATGATCATGTCTAATTATTATATATCCAGCATTCTGCATTACACATTGAAGGAGGGATTTGCACAGATTCTATGAACTTAAAGCTGGAATCTGTCCCTTAAAACATAATGTCATTTCAAAACTCTAAGCTGACACACTTGCACCATGGTGAAATGGGGGTGGTGTTTCCATTAGACACCATTATGTGAATTGGTGAACATAGACAAGTTGTGGATGTCTTATATGTAAAATCAAATGCACATTCCAACAATTCACATTGGAAGCATATTAGCTCAGCCTTTCCACATTCATTGATGTCTAGTGGTACAAATGGTACATAAAGACCTATGTGTGCATGCTATTGTGGCCCTCACATATGTAAAAAATAAGTACAACGAGGCAGCAAATATCATTGTTGAAAGAAGACAATCTCTGCGTGAAGTATGTGTCACAAATAAATTGCATGTGCAAGAGGCATGAAGATATATCACACCTCTGTGAAACTGAGAAAAATGACCAAATATATACAGAACATTGGTTACCCTCAACAACGCTGCATCACATCACAAATCATATACACACATCACAACCAATGTGCACAATATGTATACATTTTTGTTGCAATTACCACTACAGCAGTCACCAAGGGGCCAGACGTTACAGAAAGGTGCCCCTCATGCACAAACTACATCCCCCATGACAGCCAACAATACAGTTTTTAGGTAAATATTTTGACTGTCATGGAGATATGCTGCACTGCGTCTGCCTCCGCAGACACACATCCTATGGGCACTGAATCATGTGGAAGATATGGCATACACTGTCCCCACCACATGTGGCACTGTAGTGTACCAGGTTACCTGTTGCACTGAAGAGTGCAACATTACCACACATCTACTAACCCTTGTGTACTGTCACCATAGTGGACTCTGCACTGCCATGTGTATACTAGCATGTCACATATTCACATACCCCCACTATTCTTCCCATGACTGACACATAGAAAAATGATGAGGTATCATTGCAAAAAATGTGTACCTGAAGGGAGACACATCACCAGCTACTGTAACATGTTATTCAATCAGAAAGGTATCGGTTCAGGATTTGACATAGTACCCACAAATTGGCACAGTAGTTTGATGTGAGACATTTGCCTACTCAATGGCAAATAAACTAACCTAATTGGTGACAAATCATCACCTACATGGTATTGCCACTCAGCTGAATGACAAATACTTAGTGTATCACAGAGGCAGTGGACCTACAACCATGCCACAGGCTTAGACAGGTCTATTGCTGAGCGGCCATTCGAAGTCCTCAAATCATGCTTCAGCTGCCTTGATGTATCTGGGAGCAGATTGCTCTACTCCCCACCTATGGTTTCTAAGATCATCTTGGGCTGTTGTATCTTGCATAATATATGTGTCAGGGCCAAAGTGTTGTGGCCAGATGGCGATGGGGATGAGGAAATGCCGGGTGATGGTGAGGAAGGAGATGAGGAGCCTCAGAAACTTGACCATAAGTTGCAGTAATAAGGCAGAGGGATAATATCACAAATCATTTTTTTACAGATAAGTGATTTTCCAATGTCAAAGGAAACATTTGAAAAATTTAACATTTTACATATGTCTATAAATAAACTTTCAGAGCACTAACACTGTGCAAGCATTTGTATACCATACTGACACTAAACTACTGAAATACAACATTTGTACCACTGATATATGTCATGCAGAGTAGTTATCTAGCAATGGGTTTGAAACACCTTTGAACATCACCCGCTACAAGTTAAATAGTGGGCATGCCAACTACCTGTAGCAGATAGTTCTCCATTGCCAGCAATAATGACCATGATGGTAACATAGATGGTGGCCAGCAACTGTATATGTGTCTTTCCTGAGGGTGGCCATGTGTTAGGCCTCATTGATGTGGCTGTCCGTAGAGGCTACACGTTTCATGATGATTTTGCAGTGTTCCACATAGGATGTGCATGTGAACACACTACCAAAATTACAGTTTATATATGCTGTAAAAAACAATTTGACCCACATGTACCATCCAGACAGTTGCCTCAATTTACACATAAAAAATGTTCATATCACAGTTAGCCAGTGTCACAGTGTTGCTTATTGTTGAACAGTGTAGATATGGAGTCATTTACGTGACCTACTGTCAGCTATTTGTTGGAGGACACACCAAGGCATACATGGAGACCTACAATACCACAATCACCATGAATAAGGGTCACGGTGGCCACAAATAATGACACTGTCCTGTGGGATCTGGCCCTTTGATGTCAATGGCACCAATGCTAACAATGGAATAGTGTCATCCATACTACCCCTCGCATGTGTGTGTAGGCAATAGCTTTATAGCTGCCAAGGTTTAAGATTGCTACTTGTGGCATTTTATTAATTTCAGTGTAATTATGAGGGACATTTCAACGACTATGAGTGACACTTTCTTGCGAGTAAAATCAAGCAATGAAGATGAGGGAAACATATAAATATCAGAAATTACACCCATTTGAGCAACAAGAAATTCTAAGAAGATCTTAAAACTGCACAAAACACCAAAAATGGAAAGGCACTAACCTAGTGCCCGTGTAAGCTGACCGTACTGTAAACAAATGATAGTAAGCATAAAACAAGTTTTTCAGAGGCAATACTATATTCAAATTCTGTGCACAATTGAATACACAAGTGCAGTTAAATATAAAAATACTTACTGGATGAAACAGATTGTCATTTGCAGTGAACAATAAACAATAGATTTTTAAAGTCCATATGTACATAACGTCCAGACCAAGAAAAACACCTGCCCAACTTCACATAACTTCAAATTTGAAAACACATTAAGACCAGTGCTAACAGCTCACTTGGTTCATTTACAGTGTTGAGTTAAAAGTATCAGAGGCTGATGGTGACATGCTCCTTACACTAACCTGATTCAGGGTATGGGCACTTCTATGTGAAACCAAATTAACACACAGGCTAAGATTTAATTATGTGCTCCCATGCAACTTGTTTTACTACCATTTCAGAGCTCTTGCCTTCTTTTTTACGTTTTCAGATGGAAACAATGATAACATGTTTCACCTTGAGGTTTGTTCATTTGAAACATTAATATAGAAGATATTGTTCTAACAAGTGATACTCTGGGGCGGAATTTGATTTCCTTTTATGTTATTCCTGAGAACACCCTTTGTTCATCAGCATTGCTGGGGGGCAGGGTAAAGATAAGTTTGGCTACTTTTGATAGAAGGAAAAATCTTCCTTCTCTGAGTGCCAACAACAGTAAATTCTGTGACAAGGGAACACCAAGTGACATACATCCCGTAAGTGACAACCTCACCAGTAGCAGAGTTTATTTTAGTAGCAGCCGTTTCTCTTGCATTTCTTGATTTGTCCTCAAAGTCAGTGACTTGCTATTTTTCACATTCTTGCTTTAAACAAACTAGGTCCTCCTCTGCAAACTTGAGTTAGGTAGGTCACAAACAGTTCCACCAAGAACAGCACACTATCAAAACCATGTTATTCTTTCCCAAGAAAGATAAAGACCCATGCATGCTTGAGCACATTGTCAATAACTGAAAGGACTTTCAAAGCATACTTTACTCCTTTCTTGTGTAAGTGGCATACAGCTTCATAGAAAGCTTTCTGGGTTCCTGGATCAATGTTCCCACTGGTACAGTCACATCTCGGCTCACCTTTCCTGGCAAACAGAAATTGAGAGAATCTCCTGGGATCACTGAAAAAATATCTACTACCAAAATATCGAGTTCCCATAATATCGATGACAAAATATCGAGGGACATAATATCAACTTTTTATCTTCACTAAGGTAAGTACAAAAATATCGACTTCAAAATATCGAGTGTTAAAAATATAGACTGTCAAAATATCGATTTTTTTATGTCTTTAAAATAAGTGAAAACTATTATAATATTACATATATTTAATATAAACATTGTTAAAATTATTAAATAAGTGTAACATTATTACATAATTAATGTAAATTTTAAAATTAATAATAATAATACATATATATATATATATATATATATATATATATATATATATATAATACATGTTATTAATAAAACATATAGAATATATTTACCGTAGCATAGCAAAAGGTTTAAATTTAATGTAACCACTCCAGTGGGTGCTACATTACAGAGATCGTTGGATAGCGTAGGGGTAAAAATTACTATTCCCACTTCAGTGGGTACAAGAGTAGGAAAAGCGTTGGATAGCGTAGGGGTAAAATTTACTATTCCCACTCCAGTGGGTGCAACAGTAGGGAAAGTGTTGGATAGCGTAGGAGTAAAAATTACTATTCCCACTCCAGGGGGTGCAACAGTAGGGAAAGCGTTGGATAGCGTAGGGGTAAAAATTACTATTCATACTCCAGTGGGTGCAACAGTAGGGAAAGCTTTGGATAGCGTAGAGGTAAAAATAACTATTCCCACTCCAAAGAGTGCAACAGTAGGGAGAGCGCTGGATAGCGTAGGGGTAAAAATTACTATTCCCACTCCAGTGGGTGCAACAGTAGGGAAAGCGTTGGATAGCGTAGGGGTAAAAATTACTATTTCCACTCCAGTGGGTGCTACAGTATGGAAAGCGTTGGATAGCGTAGGAGTAAAAATTACTATTCCCACTCCAGTGGGTGCAACAGTAGGGAAAGCGTTGGATAGCGTAGGGGTAAAAATTACTATTCCCACTCCAGTGGGTGCAACAGTAGGGAAAGCTTTGGATAGCGTAGAGGTAAAAATAACTATTCCCACTCCAAAGAGTGCAACAGTAGGGAAAGCGCTGGATAGCGTAGGGGTAAAAATTACTATTCCCACTCCAGTGGGTGCAACAGTAGGGAAAGCGTTGGATAGCGTAGGGGTAAAAATTACTATTTCCACTCCAGTGGGTGCTACAGTATGGAAAGCGTTGGATAGCGTAGAAGTAAAAATTACTATTCCCACTCCAGTGGGTGCAACAGTAGGGAAAGCGTTGGATAGCGTAGGGGTAAAAATTACTATTCCCACTCCAGTGGGTGCTACAGTAGGGAAAGCGTTGGATAGCGTAGGGGTAAGAATTAATATTCCCACTCCAGTGGGTGCAACAGTAGGGAAAGCGTTGGATAGCGTAGGGGTAAAAATTATTATTCCCACTCCAGTGGGTGCAACAGTAGGGAAAGCGTTGGATAGCGTAGGGGTAAAAATTACTATTCCCACTCCAGTGGGTCCTACAGTAGGGAAAGCGTTGGATAGCGTAGGGGTAAAAATTACTATTCCCACTCCAGTGGGTGCAACAGTAGGGAAAGCGTTGGATAGCGTAGGGGTAAAAATTGCTATTCCCACTCCAGTGGGTGCTACAGTAGGGAAAGCGTTGGATAGCATAGGGGTGAAAATTACTATTCCCAATTAATTATTTTAAATTAATTACCAATTATATTTTATTTATTTACCAATTACTAATTAATTTATAAATATAATTAGTTTACATAATTATTTAATTAAAATTAAATTACTTCCCACCCTATTCCCCTATAAACACACAACCCGCTACAGAAAATAAATTACTAAAAAATAATTATTTATCAATTATTTATTTTAAATTAATTGCCAATTATATTTTAATTATTTACCAATTATTATTTAATTAACAATTAGATTAAATTTACATAATTAATTAATTATAATTAAATTACTTCCCAGCCTATTCCCCTATAAACACACAACCCGCTACAGAAAATAAATTACTAAAAATTAATTATTTATCAATTATTTATTTTAAATTAATTACCAATTATATTTTAATTATTTACCAATTATTATTTAATTAACAATTAGATTAAATTTACATAATTAATTAATTATAATTAAATTACTTCCCACCCTATTGCCCTATAAACCCACAACCCGCTACAGATTTATATTACTCAAATATTATTAAATATTAATAACTTACCTTATTTTCGATATTTTTGTTGTCTATATTTTTTCTAGTCTATATTATGTCTAGTCTATATTTTTGATCCGATATTTTTGCTATTATAGTCGATATTACTCGATATTTTTGTTGTCTATATTTTGTCTAGTCTATATTTTGTCCAGTCTATATTTTTTACTCGATATTTTGTCCAATCGATATTTTGGACTCGATATTATGTCTGTTTACCAATCTTCTGCTATGGTGTCACAAAAATGTGATTTATTATATCTAAAGAAGAAATCATCTATTAGATTCTCGTTAGCTTCAATTGGCCAGAATAGTGTTTTCCCTTACTTATCACAGTTACCAGATCCAGGTTTGAGAAAAGAAATCCTAAGGGTTCGTGTGGGATGTAATCCAATCCATTCATCCCACCCATATAAGACAGAGGTGCAAAATAATAGTGGTCTTTGTCCCTGCCCTCTGAAAGCCAAATGCACTATTACGCATATTCTTATGGACTGCGCTTTTTATCTTGCAAATGGGATCAGGTTTTTAAGACCTCTGTTTTTGAAATATGATACTCTTCATAGGAACAAGGCGGTGGAGTTACTGTCTGAGATACAATATTTAGATGTGGCAGTTGGGATTGCACGGTTCCTACGATCTGTTAAACAGAATTTAAAAACATGAAATGTAATGGGGATGGGGTAGTGAAGAGGGGGGTTCATTTAAAGGTTTTAATTAATATGTACTTTTTAGAATGTTTTATGGACAATTGTCTGAATAAACTTGTTGTTTTGAACCTGAATGTTCCCACTTTAAAGTATGTTTCTTAACTTTCCAGGCAAAATGTTGCAAACATACAGACTTGAATCTGGGATCTGGATTTTTTCCCGATGTAAAGTCAAGTAAATCGGCATCTGGGCTCACCTTGAATGACTGTATGACATCTACATGAAATACTGTACTCAATAGCACAACAATTAGTTCAATCTTGGCATCATACAGGAGGTGAATGACTTTCCTTTGAAGCAAAGGGTTACAATTAACAAAAGCAGGTAACACACCCTGAAGAAATAGACAATAGATCTCAGTCCTAGGGTTCTAAAAACCCTGAACAAGTCTCCTTAACCTGGCCTTGGTAGTTCTGTCACTGTCTGGTGGTGATAGGAAGGATGAACGCAGAGCAACAAACTTAAGAATCTTTCTTTCCAAACATGTGGACATTCCTAACTACCTCATAGAAGTGCATTTCAGCATGCAGCAGTAATCAGAATCAATAAATTGGCAGAATTCGGCATACACATTCTTACATTTTGAAGAATTTTCAAACCAGAAGTCGACATCTACAAGCAATTTTTCTATGCCAAAATCTTTCAAGCCAGTAGAGAAAGCAGAAGATGCATGGGATGCTGCTTTGTGAGCAGGAAAAGCCATGAAAGGCACATTAGGATTCAGAGACAATGCTCTAGTTTTAACAGAGTTATGTCTTCCCACATTCACTGAGGCCCTAATTACACCAAAGTCAATACAATTTCCTCAAGGATTGTAAAGCTTTGCCATAACATTAGATACTGCAGTAAATATACCTTCAGCTGTACTTTCCTTGCTTAAACACGTGCCAAGGATTTTGCACCATACCAAATACTTCTTCATATAAAAAATACATACTGTTAGTGGGATCATGTTTTTCAATGCCTAGACCATTGCTAAGATCAATACAGAGACTAAAAGCGAGGATGTCATATCACCCACTAGTCAGTCAACAACTCTGTTGCAATGGCATAATTTAATACTCATGTTGTTTTTGTTCTAGCACAAGCATATCTCTGTGTGATTTTAGAGTCTTGGAAATCAGCAGCAGAGAACACATTGTGCTCTGCCAAAAGTTCTGTGAAGTTTATTTCCTCCTCTCTGGCAAGGGAGCCTTCACTGGAACTCTTATTTGACATGTAGCCTGAGATGGGCTTAATTTTAACATTTGTGCCCTGAAGGGATGTATGAACTTTACCACTAATATGAGGTTTCAGATCAAACTCTCCTTGATGCCCCCAGAGAACTTATTCTGACAAATCAAGCACGTAAAGCATATGGATCGGTCTTAACAGGAACAAGTATCCCTGCAGCTAAAAAGAATTTCCAAAATATGAGTTTTAGCCACTGAGGATTTTAAATTAAAGTGCTAGTACATACAGTGGCAGGGCTGCTCACAAGCACCTACTGACCACGCCTAATACAGGCTACCTTAGAACAACACAAAAAGTTTATCCTATGCATTATAACATATGTTTGGGGATGACTAGACACTGTGTAGGAAAGAACACCAAGCTTTGAATTGAGAATATTGGAACCTCCTTTCCACTGACGTAAAATAGAAAGTCCAATTCATCATAGTGTAGCACTCCCACATGATTAACTAAAAAGTAAACAATACATAGAGAGAAACTGAACTGCAGAGGAACACATAATGTGTGGGAGCATTTAATAACATTTTAGTCTCTGGATGGACATAGTAGAAAGTAACCATTCCTTCTTATAATGAAAGGGAAACAAGCATGCAAAAACAGTTAGTATTGTGCATTGACTCTTAAAACATATCAGTCAACTCAAAACTGATAAAACAAAACAGAGGTGCCAGCATAGGGGTAGCAAAAAGAACATACAGGAAAATGTTATGCTATTGTCAACACACTTCAAAGTATATAACCCTATTTACCTACCTTGGTATTGCTCTGCTTGCATCCAGGATAGGTCTTCAAAAGTCATTGAATTGGTGTGCAACGGCTTGCATATTAAGCAGAAGTTTCATGCAGTGAACCACCCCCAGGCAGCAGGCCTAGATGAGAAGTACAATGGTACTCTCAAGCTGAAACTAGTGAAGATTGAAGAAATCACAGAATTGTGATGGCCAGGTGCATCACCCTTGCCTTGTTATCTACCAGAGCGACCGCTCACTCTAGAACAGGGTTTTTCCCATACAAAGTAGTCTTCGGATGCCCTGCTAATGTTTGGGGTGTCCCAAGAACCAAGCGCTTTTTCGAGATCCTCCTGCTTGTAGAGTATTTATACGAATTGTCTAAAGACCTCCGTTCTCTTCACCAAAAGGTACATGCTGTGTTGCAGCCAGAACCAGAGGGGCCCAGGCACTGGATCCAGCCCAGAGATTATGTTCTAATTAAAAACTTTCAAAGAAAAAGCTGTTTGGAGCCAAGGTGGAAAGGACCTCTCATCATTCTACTCCTCACTTGCACCGCAGTTAAGGTAGATGCAGAAAGCATGGAATTCATGCCTCTCACGTGAAGCAGGAGCCCCTCCAGCTCCCGTATGACCACTGGGTCAACGGCAGCATCGCTGATCAGGATTGCGAAAAGGTGCCACTCTTTGTTCCCTTCTCTGACCCCCGATTGAGGTGGGCGCCGACGGATGAAGAAAGTGATGCAGCCCTGTTTGAGGCAACCATAGATAAGGGCTGCCTCAGATCACTCTGTATCCAATACACACAACTCTGAGTTGTGATGCCCACCAGATTCTGAGTTTCTGCCCCTTTTTGTTGATTTTGGAGGAGGAGCTTCGCGCCAACGCTGCTGCCGCTGGTGACCGGTGTTACTGGGAGCTGTTGTTGGAGCCGTTAGAGTCATTGCTGGAGCCGTTTTAGGAGCTGCTGCGAGAAACCGCTAAGGGGGCGCTGAGGGGACGCTCAGAACCCTCGGAACGCTCGGATCGCCCTGAGCACCTTGAATGACACTAAGCGCCCTAACGCCTCCGCACGATCTGTAGGCTGCGAGCGCTGGAGCCCGCAGCAAGGTTCAGCTGTGAGCCATTGAGAGCCACCGGGGGCCGGGAGCCGGGAACCACTGAGGGCGCAGCTGTGAGAGCCCTGCATGCTCCTGAGTTCTCTGACTTCTGATACCTGAACTCATGAGCGCTTGAAGTTTGCAACCCGGGCTGGGTTGAGTTGAGCGCAAAAGAGACAAAAACAGCACAAAACAGACAAAACAGTCAAAGCAGGGCACAAACCAAGGCACGCAAAATATCTTTTACTGAGCACCAAGCACTGGACACCAGGCACCAGGCACCAGGCATTCAGCAACACTGGGCTGAGCCTGTTGTGCCACCTCACCTTAACACCCCATCTTTACGCTTACTGGACACTTGTGAAGTGCTGGCCGCTGGCAGCTGGCTGCTGGCTGAGGGTCAACTGCTCACGGGTGACGAATGACGGCTGGCTCTGTCCGAGAAACCAGGTGGGAGGCCGGAGGTGGCCCTTCTGCGACTCCTATGCGACTTCTATGTGGCTGCCGACAGTCTGGAGGTAAGCCGCAGCGCTCTTGCGGAGGGGGCTGCGAAGCGTGGACCCGGCAGGGGGGAAGGAGCACCAAGGAGTCCTAAAGATCCCCCCAGCTACGCATGTCCCTGAGTACTTGCCTGTATCACTAGCCTGCCTGTTACCAACCTCAGACAAACGAAACTGAGCAAGGAGTCCAGGCGGTAACTCGGAAGTGCAGCTGGAAGCTCCACCGACTGGACCATCAAGGCCGCCTACTGCCCCTCTACTGCCCTACTGCCCCTCTACTGCCCTACTGCCCCTCTACTGACCTTCTGTCACTGTTTGTTGTATACTGGACGCTATTGGTCGCCGCTATATTGTCGGCCAGGTCGTCCGAGCAGCATGAGATCAGGGTGCGTTCGCGGATGCTCTGTGAGCAAAGAAGGCACAAAAAACGCAAACGAACGTCAACAGCGTTCGATGGGACTAGAGAGGAACCACCGACCAAAACCAGGCAGACAACACAGAGCAAATGCTCATTAATCGATATAACAATTGATAAATCTGACTCTAACAGCCCAAGAAGCGAGCAAACAACAAAAGCAGAAAAGAGCAGCAAATCAAAAACCAGCCACGCTATTTTCCAGCCAAAAATCTATACAAAGTTGTGTTTCTTAAAAAACGCGGGGGACACCTTACTGTCAAATATCAACGAATCTTCAGGCCTACAGCAACCTATCGAACCATCCCAGCTCCCTCAGTCTGCACAGTATATTGGCACACTGACAGACAACAACAGTAAGGGAAGCCCTAGCCCTACAGCCAGAAGTTCACCACAAGTGACACCAACCCCTCAGTGCGATAAAAGCTGTATTACTCAGGACTTTACAACCAATGGGATAAAGCCTGGAATGAAAATTGTCTTAGAAACAAATCTTATTCAAGTGCAAAATCTGTCTGCAGACAAACCTTACAAGAGCTTCACAGATCTCGGCAATACTGCTAATGATATACCTTGTGAGGAAAATATTATCAGCACGTGCAGCAAAACTAACGCACCAACGAACTGCGAACCAAAAAGCCAAGAAGCAACAAAGTACCTCAGCAACCACAATGAGGCAAACGTAAGCACCGAAAAGGAGCACTGGAAAGAAAATGACTCAACCCTGGGAGCCTAAGCTTCAACTCAAATTGCACAAGAGATTGACTACAACAGAACATCGAGGCCTGGGAGGGATATAGCCAACACAGACAGGCCCCTAACTTCCCGTCAGAGGTGATAGAAATATCCTCATAACTGGGAAAGGAAGAGTGGGAAGATCTACTAGCTGCATACTCCCAAGATAAGAGCAGAAGTGAGACAAGCGCTAATACACCGATTACGATAAACGATGGCTCACACGAACAACCGGCGGTGTGTGTAGGGGCGTCACAGAGGGGTCAAAAAAGATCCACAACTTCAGAAAATCATGCAGAAACTCCAAAATAACCAAAGCACGAAAGCGCTTGGCCTATTCTGCTTAAAACAATACAGCTCCTGGTAGAAGCCCTCAACTATCAATCGGACAAAATGGACACCCAATTAACGCTACTGGACACACTGGCTGTATTTGTGGTCACCATTGACGGGAAGCTGGGCACGCTAAACACACTTCTTCAAAACAAGCTGGATCTGCCGCAACATGCAACCAGGAACAACAGAGGTGGATATGGATGCGGCCCAATCATCGACAAACTGTTGACACTTCCAACAATATTGAGCTACCTGTGCACACAGCTCAAAAGGTCTGCCCAGTGCCAACAAACCAACCCCTGCAACGGTAACTTCGAAAAAGAGATAGATAACTCAAGGAACAAGGGGGCATATTTCCAACAACTAGCGATCATTTTTGTCTCTAACTTGTTTAGAGACAAAAATTATAGCCGCACATCGGCGATTTTTATCGCAGATAAACCTTGCTATTAGCAAGGTTTATCGCAAATGCGATAAAAAACGGCCGCAATGCATGAATATCGCTGAAAAGTCAGCGATATTCATGCATTATCGAGCAAATGCTCTTAGCCATGTTATCCACCTCCTATTGGATAACATGGCTAAGAACTGCTCAGGGTAGGTGTTAGCTTTTGGAGATATTCGCGCTTAGCGCGAATATCTCCAAAAGTTGGTAATAGGAGATAGCGATGTTAGGGACTGTTTCCAGTCGCTAACATCTTGGCACGGCCACTTTGCATGTCATTAGTGATAAATATCACTGACATGCAAAGCGGGGCCCAAGATGGTCGCTATCTCCTATTAGCTGTCACTAACTGGTGTTAGCGACAGCTTGGTAATAGGGAGATAATTTTATCTCCTCTTTCTTGGCTTTTAAAGCCAAAAAAGCGGAGATAAACCCCCTTGATAATATGCCCCAAGGAACTGCCGGGAATTAACGAACAAGGTAACTCCAAAACAAGAGCCCCTTCACCCAACATACCCAAAAGCATAGTGGCCAGCGAAATTGGAACATCATACCCTCCACTCTCTGAAAACTTGGAGCAAAAAAATGTAAAGGTGGGAAACATAAAATGCACTCGAATCGCGAAGGCTTTATGCACCTCTTTGGGAATATTCCAGCCACAGAACAAAGCATAGTTCAATCTGAGGGTGGCACTTGCATATCAGAGACTGAGGGAGGCACTAGTATATCTGAGACTCCTGCCAATGTAACAGCCCCAACTCAACTAACCAACGGGAAGGGGCAAAAAATTAAGAACTTGGAAATACTTGGATATATCATACATGAAGACTCCGCAGCTGGATTACAAGACTCATGCCTCCAACTCTGTGGGGCCAGCAAAGCAACTCTCGAATCCAATTTGAAAAGGCCGCCAAAAAGTAGCAGGATGTCTGGTACTAATTTTTCTCAACTCACAGAGCAATAACATAGCAAAAACAGAAACATAGCAAAAACAGAGCAAAAGGCCTGGGAACAATCCGGGACCAAAATATATAAGGAAGGGCAAAGAGTCCTCAGATAGTCAACTATCCATAATTACTCAAGCGATCCCGTCCGTACAGATAGAAGAAGAACCAGCAACCACAGTGACTGCGGACCTCACGCGACACCCCCCTTGGCCCGGTGAGAACTACCAACCGGCCAAGGCGCCTGTACCAAATCAGCATATATCTGGCCGAGAGATAAGAGTCACTGCAGTTAATATTAACCAGGCTAAACCAACCGCAACACGATTAGTAGAGCATATGCCATCAAGCCAACTTAAAATAGAGAGTGGATTCACATATGAACAAAGAAACGTAACAGGCGCCACATGGTTCAACCCGGACTACTTCTCGCAAGGAAGACACAACACACTCAACAGAGGCAACATCCTACGGTTGCTATCCCATATTCCCTCTTTGGCAGAAGTAAAAAGCTGTGACCAGGTATCCATCGAATTTAAAGACGATGATGGTACAGGCAGAGAAAAAATGAAAGCAACTTGGACAACTATGGCAATTTCTCAGAAAATACAAGCCGAAGCAGAGACCTTTAAAAACTGGGGGATTACAATAAAACCATACACAACGCCAAGATATCAAGAAATGTTAATCCCGGTGGAAAAGGTGGCAGAACAAGCGGCAGGGATAGGTGTTACAAACAACGCCCAACATACCGGCACCACCCGACGGATTGAAGAGGAAAAAATACAATCAGCTGGATTGCCGACTTAAGATGGATTGCCAGAACTATAAACAACAACAAATGACAAACCGGCCCTAAGTCAAGTGAGGGCATCCATGACCTATTAAGAATATGCTTGTGGAACATCAACGGCTTAGCCTCTAAAATAACTGACTCAGAGTTAATGAACTATATTAGAACCTTCGACGTCGTGGCATTACAAGAGACATGACTTGCAGATCCCCCGCACCTTCAGGGATACCTGCGCTTCTACACCGGCGCAAAAAGGACAGCTAAATACAGGCACCTTCAAAGTGGCCTAGTAACTTATGTATCAGCTACAAGCATCCTGACGGTAAAAGAAGTTGGACCATCTTCGACAGCCTCGCTGGCAGTAAACTTTCCCTTGGCGCAATTAAAAACAGGTATCGCTGATACCGACTTCACTTTAATCAATGTCTATGTTCATCCGAAAAAGAAAACAAAAGCAGTTAAAGACCTATGCAATTAAATGGAGGAATGCATAAGGGAAAGACCTACAACTAACGTTATGCTCACTGGGGACTTTAATCTCAACCTCATGGCACCACGCAAGAAGATGAGATCCTAACCCAAAACGCAATTTGGGACATCCCACCTCAAGGGAAGTCGCAAATATCCAAACAAACAAAATTAGGCAACAAGACTCTAGAAGAACTGGAACATTTCAACATCAGGGCCCTAAATGGAAGGATTTCCGGAGACAACCCTCCGGCCTCAACATTTCACTCAACAAGAAAAAGCAGCATATTAGATTATGCTTTCATCTCATTACCATTATTCCAACACATAAGCTCTTATCGGATAGGCAGAAGCGGAGATAGCGATCATTGCCCCAAGAAACCACTCTTGAAACTGTGAAGCCCAAATTCGAGCTATCCAAAGAATCAAAAGAGTCGGTCCACACCGTTACCTTCAAAAAAATCAAATACCCAGCAGCAACAGATGCTGGGTTCCTGCGAGAAACTGCTGGATGAACGGAAATACTTGTTGAAACACCACTTTAATCAATGAGAGATACGTACACGAAGGAATGCAGTTCTCGCCTGCTTTTCATCCCATGACCCTCAGCTGAACTGCAGTTTTGTAAAATTTATGAAGGCAGTGGAAAAGAAGATGCCAAAAAAAAAATTTGTGAGAACATGAGGATACCAGGAAAGCAAAAATATTTTATGATACAAAATTGAATTAACATTTAAAAAAATTAATCGCACAGGAAGATATCCTGTGCATATTTGAACCCAGGAACTGTGACTGCGTTATACCGATTTTACCAAACTAGTAGTTTTAATTTTTTTTTCTTTTAATCTGTTTTGTACTGCAATGGTTTTAAGTAACTGTGCTAAATAAAATTACTTACTTACTTACTTACCTTTTTGTTGATGAAACAGTGCCTGGAGTGACTAAATATAATTTAAGGCCCCAAAAGAAGGACGGTGCACTAGCTGAGCAGTCTAAGAGTTAGGGAAGGACTTGAGCTTAGGGTGCAGGTGCTGTACCTAAGGTGCCTGTATTAGATTAGAGTGAACTACACTGGTACACTGCCCTGGATACTGAACAGGATAGTTGAGGGTACTTGCCCAGGAGGGAGGGTGCCCTATCCTGAAAAAAGAGGGTTTGTTTTTTCAGCAAAGGCTGCAATCGCCTTATAGCACAGTCGTTGATGAACAATAGGAGCCCACCGGCGAGGCTCTAAACAGACGCTCGGCGGCATTTGCCCTTCTGGTGCTGTTGTTGCAATATTGGCCCTAGCTTGTGCATCTTCCTTTTCCCCTGTGACTCATAAAAGTTGCCCTCAAAGTTTTCTAAATGTATCCCTTTGGTCGTCCTATCCCGGAAGAGGAGCTTCCCTTTGCGGCTCCGCAACTCACTTCAAATGGGCCTGTTTGATCCTCTTGGTCTACTAAGATCAAGATTGTGTTTGTTGTAATAATTTTGCTTTCCCTGCTGGTTGTATTTGGAGTGCTGTTCTTCTTAGAAGGGAAATGTCCTGTTTATGTTTGGGTAAGTACTACACCAACACCTCCTGAACATATTTTTGGTACCTTTGTGCCTCACAAAGAGGAACACCGGAAGTCCTACAAGGATAATGTTTTTATTCAAACGTTGCACCAAACGCATGCTGTTTATAATACAATGAAATGTTGGGTGTGTGGGTTGTTACCTTCTGTCACACACCAAAGTGAGAACTTGCTGCCTATGCCCTTATCCTATGTTCATAGTTGTGAGGGATGGTTCACTTTACTTAATTTGATCTGCCCCTTCTCGCAAGTTGACTCCTTGGACAAAAGAAGTACCCATTCCCGTTTTTTTACAATTAATGTGTATTCCCATTCCCATCATAGGTCCCCACCTGGTTTTCCCCTGGAGATGGGCGGTTTGAGCTAGTGTGTTTGAACTCTTGCCTCGGGGCAACAGATCAGGGTAGGAAGGCAAACACAACAGAGATGGGTAGAGACAGGTTTTTGCAGTTCAATGTATCAAAATATTACCAATTCTTCCAAGCCCGCAATGTCACTGAAGGTAAGCCAATCCCCCTGGCAGTGGTAGATGTACCCGCTCCTTTTTGTGTTTAAGAGATGGGAGACATAGAGGTGGGGGACAGTAGATGCAACACTACTTGAATATTGAAAAAGCCCAAAAGTACGCCCTTGATCCCAACACCTAATGTTTATTTTGTTTGTGGTGATTGTGGTTATGTGTGACTCCCTGAAGGATGGTCAGGGAGGTAATACCTTTCCTACCTCCATCCCCCACTCTATATAGCCCTCCCAACTACCACAAGACTTACCGCTTACAGCGTAGGAGTGCCCTGGCTCCCCGAGGTAAGAGGGTAGTCAATACAGACGATATTGATCTGACAGATACCTCTTTACAGCAATTCACTGACATAATGAAAGGAATTCTGCAATTCTGAGGTCCCAAGTTCAATAGCTGTAATATTCAGCGCTTGGCCAGAGTAGTTGAGGGAGTCATTAACACTACTGTAGGTATACTGACCAATATTACAGTCGAGCTTCAGGCTACGAGGCTCGTTGCTCTTCAAAACTGGATGGATTTAGATGTCATCCTGGCTGATAGGAGTGGAGCCTGCCACGTCATTTGCAATAGTTGTTGTGTATACATTCCTGATAACGCCCCTACTGTATACTCTGCAATACAAAAATTACACAGATTTGACTCAGAAATCCACCAGGAGAATGGTTCATGGTCCCTCTCAGGGTGGCTCTAGGGTCAATTGACATCATGGGGTTGGAAGGTACTAATGGTTCTAATAGCCATTGCAGGTGTCACCATTACATGTTGTCTCTGTATTAATTGCCTTCCAGCATGTTGCACTTATTGTGTGAGCTACCTCACCCCTACCCCTAGGTTGTCAGGAAGTGATAATAAAGTCTCCATTATGATGATGCAGGGTATCCAGGATCTATTGCTCGTCAATGAGGGAATATTTGAGTATTAGTTGTATTTTCATATTAAATGTGTTGCTTTCCTTGCAGTGTTACCTGATAGTCGCATGAGTACCCATGCATTTGCCCTCCCCCTTAGAATTGTAAAGACCCTACTCGATAGCCAAATAAAGCATTTAGCCACTTCTGCTAAAAGGAGGATCTGTTAGGTATGAAACCCCATTCCTGCAATGCACTTGTTTCATGCTAGATTGAGTTAGCAGTGCATAGCTAAATAGATGACATTTGTGTTCACGTTATGCAACCCACTGAGTTATCCCTATAATGTGCAAGCTTCAGTTAGCAAGTGTGACTCCATTTTGCATTTTGTCATCCCTATTAGGTTGCTTAGACTGTGTTAGAGTTAGGCCTCATTGCTCATGTAGCTTGCCTCAGCCTGCATTTCGTTATTATTTTCTCTGTTGCTCAAGGCTGTTTTCTGACTTGCTAATGAACAGGCTATTCTGTCCTCACATACTTATCTGAATGTGTAGTTTCTGCACCCACGTTAGGAGATTCTGAGACCCAGCACTGTGGCCTTGAGGCCTTGATAATGTGAACCCATCTGGCAGGTGTTAGCTCATCCTACTGTGCCTCTTTGTTCATGTTCAGCTCACGCTGGTAGTTTTCCATGGAGGGCGGGGTTGGGGGCTTCACAAGAGGAATAATTATCCACTGTAGGCTGTTGGGGGGGCAGTCTCTCGGCAGACATCTTAGGGTGCAGGTCATGATGGACTACTCTGCAGAGTATTGCCAATATACTAACCATTTGTATTCTCTACTGTCTGACCGACTCTTCATTCTTGGGAAGGCATAATAGGTGGTTGTAAGTAACCCATGTGGCCCCTAAGGGCCACGTCCTTCCGACGTTTTGATGGTTTTGTGATAATTAGCGTTATAAACATCTGTTAATGCCTGTAGAACATCCACATACAGGTAGGTGTTGTAGGCAGTGAACTATCTACACATCTTACATTTTAAAAAGTTATCTTAAAACACTCTATAACAGCAGCTTTCTCCTTCATGTGCATTATAAAATGCCGTTTTATTAATTTCTGAAACAAATTGTTTTAAAATTATTTTCTTTCATCTGTTTGCAGTTTTATGGGGTTCACCCTTTCCTGAAGATGGCTTTAAAGGCAGTGGTGAACCTAGTATCACTTTTATCGCTTAGTGCCTCTGCAAAGGTATACTTGGAAAATGCATTTATTAATATGTCGAACTCCGTTATTGTGTTTGGCTAGATCTTGAAGACTGATTATGTATGTCTGCCAATGATAATCTTGCTGCGTATTCACGATGGTCGGTCTCCTCTTAAAATGCCCCCTGCCTAGGTGTGGAGTGAATACCACAGATAACGCGGTTTTCACCTGCGCTCTGTCTAAACAGAGCTTCAGCGATTCCAAAGCTTCTGACACCGCTTGCTTTGTAAAAAAGCTTTCTTAACCAGTCCCCCAACATTTAACCAGCCCCTGTATTCCATGAAATGAAACACAATGGTTTTGTGTAAGGACATTTTATTAAAAATAAAGAATGTTTACAACACATAAACAGGGCATACTTTAAATGTTCATGGTACATGTCTTGCCTTTGGAAAGTATGCTGACTTTTCACTACGTATACATATTACAACACATGCTAAATGCATTACTAGGGACCCGGCAAAAAATTCCTTCAGTGTCACAAGTTTTGATATTTTTGCAACTATAAAATTAACGGCTCTAGATAGGACTTCCCACTCATCCCTCCCATAAGTTTGTCCACTTAGAATACTGATAGCATTCAAAAGATTGCATAATTCTCTGTCGTACAATACAAAACATTTATTTCTGAAATAATCTTTGGTCAGAAGCTCCAAGGCTATATGTAAGCTGGTCATTAGTGATAGTATTAGCTCCCTCCTATGGCATTTTTACATGCTTCCAGTATTCAACCATTGTAGGTAGCCACTCATTGATGCAACAGCTGCCTATGCACATAAAACTGTCACACTAAATCACTGTGGGTGGTTCACCAAGGTTTAGATGGCGCAGAGTTACAGGTTTTATTTAAGCAATTATTTTTTTAACCCCTCCCCTGCTGGTTACGGAACCGTTCCGTCACCAGCCACAGACGCGCTGTGCTGATGACAGAGCGGCTCCGTCACGGCCCGCTCGGCGTGCCTGCGCGGCGCAGATTCCGCACCTGCGCTGGACATTCTGTTTAGCGGGCGGACCGTGATGGAACGGCTCTGTCATCAGCACAGCTCACCCACCGCTCCGTCACGAGCACGGGAGCGCCGCGTGGCCCCCCCACCCCCTTAGCACTGCAGCGGAATTGCCGCAGCAGCGAAGGGGTTAAGCAACCCATATACCACTATGGCAATACATATGCATCATGGACATAACTCAGGAGAATCTTGTGCACTGACATGATGCTTGTGCTAAAAGTGAGTAAGTATGTAATGCTGTATAATCAAATAATGACACACTACCAGGGACTCATCATATTTTTGTAAATAGTTGTTGTAGCGCTGAAGAGCTTACTCATATCTTTCTATAGCCCTTTCTGCCCTCTTTCTAAAAAAAATACATACACAAACCTTGCATACAAAAGAGATTGAGCTTGGCTCACTCTTGCATCGAATATATTTAAGCTTGCTCGACCAGGTTTTAAACATATGAAGGTGGAAATTTATCTTTTCCTCAGGAAAACCACTCACCAACCTTAACACTTTATAGCAAGCTCCATATAAGATGGATTGTTTTGAATTGTATGAGTCATATAGACACTTGTGAGCCTCCTGCTGTGGATCATTAATTTTATGGCTGTTGCAGAAGTTATAACTGTCATGTTGACACACACACTAACAACAATCGCAGCAAAATATTTAACAGGCCATTTGACGTCGTAGGGTATGCCTGAAGCTTCCTTTTCAAAATCTGCAATATTCTAGGTGCAAACACATTTCTTATGCAACTCTTTGTTCTGGATTGTGGAACTCTCAGCCTGTTTTGAACAGCATAAGCAGTAAAAACTTAGGGGCATATTACCAAGCAATAGCGATAATTATCGCTATTACTTGGTTAGAGACAAAAATGTACCGCTGAGCTGCGGAGATTTTTATCGCAGATAAACCTTGGTATTACCAAGGTTTATCGCAAATGCGATAAAAATCGGCCGCAATGCATGAATATCGCTGAAAAGTCAGCGATATTCATGCATTACCGAGTTAATGCTCTTAGCCATGTTATCCACCTCCCATTGGATAACATGGCTAAGAACTGCTCAGGGCAGGTGTTAGCTTTTGGAGATATTCACGCTTAGCGCGAATATCTCCAAAAGTTAGTAATAGGTGATAGCGATGTTAGCGACTGTTTCCAGTCGCTAACATCTTGGCATGCCAACTTTGCATGTCATTAGTGATAAATATCACTGACATGCAAAGTGGGGCCCAAGATGGTCGCTATCTCCTACTAGCTGTCGCTAACTGGTGTTAGCGACAGCTAGGTACTAGGGAGATAATTTTATCTCTGCTTTCTTGGCCTTTAAAGCCAAAAAAGCGGAGATAAACCCCCTTGATAATATGCCCCTTACAATTTTAACCTTTGGCGATGTCCCCTCTACCACAGTTCTTTTTGCTTATGCTTTCTATGGTTTAAAAAAGGAAGAAAGAAAGAAAGAAAGAAAGAAAGAAAGACTGCCTTTTAGTTAAAAATAAAATATAGCTGTATATCTGGTATAAGTAGGTGTTTATAGACATTTTTACTAACCTCGTCATTTTCATTTGACTCGGCAGCGACTCTGACACCTTCACTGAGTCACTGATGTCCATTGAGGCATAACCAACATTGGAGTTTGTGCGTGGCTGTTGTACGACAATAGCCTTGGGAACTGATTCCTTCAGAATCCCTATATTTTCATAGGCCAGTGAGTTAGGAGCCCTGTATAGATTTTTAACCACCTTCCATGTCTATGAAATTGTTTCCAGCATTTGCTTTATTACTCGAGGCTTGGCTGTCACTGCTGGAGCTCTTCATAGGAGATATAAGTTGCAGTAAATCCTTCAGGCTGGACATTTCAAACCACCTGCAGAGCTGCTTGTCAAAACCGGTGACTTTGTGACCACCCTCTTTAAGGTTGCTCTGCTGCATGTTCTACTCCATTGCCACTGGTGTCAGGCTATGATAACATCTATAGATAGTGTTCAAACCATCATCATAGGGTGAATTTCTGATGATGTGGCTGTATCTCTTCATAATGACCGATCAATCTCTTTCTGGAGGAAGGCTTCTGGGTTTGGCATAGGCTCCTGCGGAGCTCCTTATATGTACACTATGTATCAAAAAAGGGGCGTACTCCTCTACATCACATCATGGTCACCTGATCTCCAGGGGCTCTGGTTTGTTGAGGGCTGCTGCATAGCCCTAACTGCATGGTAGAACTATGAGCACCTGACTAGCATATGACCAGGGTAATGTCACAACTCATCTCACAAGACACCACCGGAAGTGATGTCACTCTCGGGGAGGGTCTACCAGGGGTCCGGAAGTCCCAGTAATGGAAGTGATATTACTTCCATGGTAGGACAATTGTCACTTTTTGCTCGATGTGAAAGGTAGCCCTGTGTACTCCTCATCTCTTATGTGTTCAGCTATGGATTGTTTCTACTAACAGCCCACAATGGGTCAGTAAGGGGGAAGGACTCATACCTATGGCAAGTCACAGTGCTTTTTAGCGTATACATTGAGAATGAGCCTTTACCATAAATATATTGGTTGATCTGTGTGATTTAAGGTTGACAACAAGGTTTGCAAGGTTTCTTTTGCACCAATCAAAGTGGAGGAAAATATTGGACAACTGCCAACACTGAAAATATTGGAAATTATGCTTCACCAAGAAACACATAAGGGCCTAGTTGATATTAAGAAAATTCAAGGATGTTTGCTGGACATGAAGTAAACCTCTGTGACCATGGGAAGGCTTACTTGAGTGGCTATTTTAATGAATAGCTGACGGTGTTCAGCCCGGTGTGGCCTCAACCCTGTGAACACTTATCCTTGTTAAATTTTCATACAACGGAAATGAGCTGGCATATATCATATGCTGAACAAGCATGGGAACAATGGCTAATGTCAATAAAGAATAAAAACATAATGAACCAAATGCAATGAATATGCAAAAATGCATTAGTGTAAACATAACTTGCTCCTCGCATATTTTCTTGCTCACACAAACACTGCCTACAGAAAGTCCTCATCTCTGATGATGAGCTGTCCCCACCTCTTAGCTTCTGAGGCGAGGAAACTAAGAATAACTTGCTCAGCCAAAATATGTCATATTGTTATTACTGATAGAGCTCGCAGGTCGCCCGACTCCTTAATTTACCAATTTACACGCATTGGGCCCATGACGTGCTTATGACTGTATTTTATGAGTCGGACGAGTTTACACTACACCATCAGTAATTCTATGTGTTTTTCTTACCACTATTACCAGAGTACCTGGCTTACCACCTTGTCACAGGTACCTATGCTTCCGATAGATCAGGAGCTATCAGTGGATAGGAGATAAGGCTAACAAATATACCTTATACATTTAATAACACTTTATACCTCTGGTAATAACCACAGACACCTCAAGGGTTTTTAAAGACTTTATATAGTAAGTTTTAAAGTCCAAATGTCATGAGAATAAAATTGATACAGATTAGAATATCAATAATCAGGATTATAACTATAATGTAACTATGAATGAGAGCAAGTACCATTGAGTGCAAGTGAAAACTACAGGGTAAGGGTACCAGGGAACATGCTATTCAGTTTTCAGGCTTATACTAAGGCAGGTGAGTTTAAAACATATTAGTCAGTGGATTGCTGAATTCCTACAAGTGATTCAAACTGATCTTAGTCTAACTACTAATTTAAGCATAGATTCCAGACACAAGTAAAATTAGATCACACTAATGGAAAGGGGCGACCACTCGGTCCCCCCGAACGTATGGTGGAGTACCCCGATCCCCCCGGGAAGCCATTTTGCGCGGGAGGCGAGTCTCGGCTGGTATGCCCGAAGCGGCGTAGCCGGGGCGCGCCTTTTCCCGCCCAAGAGGGGGTTGTCCTAGACACCAACACCGCTAGCCACGCCCTGGAGGCGGATTGGAGGTGGGTTCACGCCCGCCCGAAGAAGGATAAAAGGAGCGACAAGCCAAGGAAGCATCCTCTTGTTCCTGTGCTCTGAAGCTGCACCTCCCCGTTGCACGTGAGCTCGAGACGGAACGAAGAGCCAATTTTGAGAATTTAATTTTGTGTTTCTTCTTTCAGTGAGTTCGGAGCTTCCTGGCCTAGGACCTTGAGGAGTATACGTGGACGATGCCTAGCAAGAAGGTCGGAAAGAGGGTCGGGACCGACCAGATGCTTCGTATGCTGATGAAGGACATGGCGGACATGAAAAAGCAGATGGCGGCAATGAACGGTGCGGGGGGACCAAAGAGAGTCATCGGACCAGCATTGCCGCGAGTGGTCCCTAACGGGAGAGGTAGAAGGGCCAAGAGGGGAGCGTCGGGTGGGGAGGCCCCGGTTCCCGAAGCCCCTCCGACGCACCCGGTCACCCCAATCGAGGCCCCGATTCCGGTGCCGAACGCGGGGCAACCAATCCCTGTGGTGATCACTCCTGTGAACGGGGAGGATATGCCTCCTGAGCTGGCTGTCCAGTTGGCGGCATGGTTGGGCAAAGAGAACGAAGGGGCCACGGCTGAAGAAGCCAGGGCGATAATGAAGCAGTTGCGGCAATCGAAAGATGCTGCAAAGGCACCGTGTCCTTTTGTTTCCCTGCAGGCTCCCGTGGAACAACCAGTATCGGGCGTCGGTTCGGCAGGGACTACGGTCACAGTTACCGGTTCAGGTAAGCAGCCTTTGCCGATGGCGGGGGAGGGATCGGTACCTTAGAGGAGGGAAAAAGTTGTTCAGCATATCCCGATTGAGGTAAAAGAAAGGATATGGGCGGATAAATATGTAAACATGTTTTCCTTGTTGACCGATCACTATGAGATTGAGCATGTAAAAAATCAAAAAGAGTTTTTGCATCCAAGTGTATGGCGCGCCAAGATGGCCGGTTTCAGAGTCGATGAATCGATAGGTAATTGGGGCAGAGCGTTTGGAATGTTCACTGCAATCATGGGGGAACGTAGGCCCGAATTATTGGTGGAATTAGCCGTGTATCAGACACGTATCATGGAATTTTATGAAACATATGGGGGAAGTCAATGGTTTTGTTATGATAGCATTTTTCGAATGTCCAAGGAGCACGATTCATCCCTGACGTGGGATTGTTTCGATTCCATTTCCTGGCAGAAAATGGAGAAGTCAGGCACGGCGAAGTCGCCATCTTTGGGGGGAAACGGGGTCGAGTCTTCCCGCCATTCGTCAGGGGCGCCCTTTCGGGCGGGATCAAGCAATGATCAGAACACAAGGAATAATGGCAACTCAGGTAAAAAAGGGGTCTGCTGGAGCTTTAACAGAGGCAAATGTACTAGGCCACAGAGGTCTTGCAGGTTCAGGCATGAATGTGCAGGGTGCGGGCATTCCTCGCACCCCGAGACTATGTGCAGAGCCAAGACTGGTGATACGGGAGGTAGAGGAGGTGCCAAACAGGTCTGAAATAGTCCGAGGGGCGCCTCTACCTACCCCGGTTGATATCATGGCACTGACTCCTTGGCTGAACGAATACCCGGATCATATCTCCGCTGGGGTGTTGCGAGATGGTTTTTCGTATGGTTTCCGCATCCCGGCGGGGGATTTTCAGGGTAAAGCACAATGTAGGAACCAACTATCGGTTCAGCAGAATACGGCAGTGGTACAGGCAAAGATTGGGAAAGAGCTGGCCAGAGGTCGGGTTGCTGGACCATATGACATGCCGCCAGTTGCTAATTTTGTTTGTTCGCCTCTGGGAGTGGTCCCCAAAAAGGATCCAGGGGAATTCCGGTTGATACATAATTTGTCAGCTCCAAGGGGTCTTTCGGTGAACGATGCGATTGACCCGGGAGTTTGTTCGGTGCGGTACGCATCTTTTGATGAGGCCGTCGCCATTTTGAATCGCCTGGGGCCCGGAGCGCTGATGGCCAAATCAGACATTGAGTCAGCGTTCCGGTTGCTCCCGGTACACCCAGATGATCAGCGTCTCCTTGGTTTCATGTTTCAGGGACGCTATTACATGGATAAATGTATGCCAATGGGTTGCTCCATATCTTGTGCGTATTTTGAGAAATTCAGTAGTTTTTTGCAATGGGCGTTCACAAGAACAACGGGGTTTACACATGTTATGCATTATCTTGACGATTTTCTATTCCTGGGGGCAGCCGGGGACATAGAATGTGCACAGGCTTTGAATGCATTTTGTGATCTCATGAGACACTTTGGCGTGCCATTGGCACCAGGTAAGACAGTGGGCCCGGCTACTTCGCTCGAGTTTCTTGGAATAGAGCTCGATTCCGAAGAGGGGTGCTTCCGTTTACCTAAGGAAAAGGTAACGAAATTTAAAGCATCGCTTGAAACATGTATTAGCAAGACGAAAGTAAATTTGCATCAGTTGCAGCAGGTTGTGGGTCAGCTGAACTTTGCCCTTAGAGTGATACCGATGGCTCGCCCCTTTTCCCGCTCTATTGCTCAAGCCATGGTTGGCCTTAAGGAAGGGCAGCACCGCACAAGGCTCTCGGCAGAGGTTCGCCAGGACATGCGCATATGGTTGGCATTCCTGGCGGATTTCAACAGTCGTGTCATGTGGAACAAACCAGCGGTTTCCTCTGAGGAGCTGGGGTTGTGTACTGACTCGGCAGGGAGTGTGGGCTTTGGCGCCATCTTTGGTGATCATTGGTCAGCACGAACCTGGCCGGCATGGTGGCACGAGAGTGGGCTGACAGGTAACATTGGGTTTCTCGAACTGTTCCCTATTCTGGTGGCCTTAAAAACATGGCCTGAGGAGTTTCGTGATCGCTCTGTGGTATTCTGGGCTGATAATATGACCGTGGTTGAGTGTATCAATAGTCAGGCAGCCCGCTGCAAATGGATCTTGAGATTGTTGAAGGAAATTGTCCTGCTGTGTATGAGACTAAACGTCCACTTTAGGGCAAGACATGTGCCAGGGGTGTTAAATCATGCAGCTGATGCGCTTTCTCGTTCCCGTATGCAGGCCTTCTGGGGTTTTCTGCCCTCAGCGGACCCAGTGGCGGCACCATTTCCCGAAGCTCTCTGGTCTCTCGGTGCCCCGGACTACAAGACCTCGTGGGAGAGAGTCTAGCACCCAGGACAAGGAAGGCATATGAAGGGGCGTTCCGCTCTTATTGGTCCTTTTTGGGTTCAGCTAGGGGGGAGCTTTGGGGCCAAGAGGAGTATGTCCTGAAATTCTTGTTATCATTACATCAGGCAGGCAAATCAGTGGCTACGGCCAATAGGCACCGGGCCGCCATTTCTTTCATGGCGCGGGCCCATGGCATCCAGGACCCCACAGCGTCTTTTTTGGTACAGAAGGCGCTGCGTGGGTGGCAACGCCTTGAGGGTCGCAGAGTGGATGAGAGGCACCCGATAGGTCTGGAAAGGTTGGCCCTGTTACTGTCCGTACTCCCTGCGACATGTTCATCTCAATCAGAGACAGTGCTATTCCGGGCCGCTTTTGCATTAGCATTCCATGGGGCTATGCGGGTAAGCGAGCTGGTAGCAAGGAACAAGCGGGATACGGGGGGAGGTCTGTGCCGAGAGCACATTCAAATTAAGGGGAAGACAATGGTAGTCTCATTTGCCGGGTCCAAGACCGATCAGAGAGCGATCGGGGACAGCGTAGTAGTCCAGCGGATTCCGGGATCTCCCATGTGCCCGGTAGCATGCGTTGAGGAGTATTTGGCGCAAAGGGCGGCATCATGAGGGGGAAGCTTGCTGAGGCACGCCGACGCCACTCCACTGACTAGGTTTCAGTTCCAGCGGGTGCTAACAATGGCAATCGCTGCTGCGGGCTTGAACCCGTGCGAGTTTGGGACCCATTCCTTCCGAATAGGGGCTGCTACAGAGGCTACAGCCAGGGGTCTGAGTGTGGAAAAAGTGAAACAGTTGGGGCGTTGGTCCTCGAATTGTTATAAAAGGTATATGCGTTTGCACATGTTGTGAAGCCAATGTCATGCACTCACGCTTCTTGTTTTTGTTTGGTTTACAGTTTCGCGAGCTTACGAGGCGGGGCGGACTGTGCAGTCGACCCAACACCTGGGAACCAGCGGTCAAAGATCACCGGCTGAGGAAAGAGTGGTGTGGGTCGTGGGCCACTCATACGTGAGGCGTGCCGCAGACGTATTCAAAGCAGGTGACATGATTCACATGGCTGGGGAATACGGGTACAGGGTGACCTTCTACGGAAGGGGCGGGCTCTGTATTGACCAGTTCCAAAGTTTTATGGAGGGTTTGTTAGGGTGGACAAGGTCACCGCCTTCTGTAATCATAGTGCATCTTGGGGGCAATGATTTGGTGACCACTGGTCGACGAGTACTTCTCGAATTGATACTATCCACAGTGAGTTGGTTGGTGAGAAGGGTTCCGGGGTGCACGATTGCATGGTCCCATATGTTTCCACGGATGGTGTGGCGGGGGGCGAATTCAGTGTCTACTGTAAATCATTCGGTGAAGAAAGTGAATAACAAACTTGGTAGATTGTTCCGTACAAGTACATTGCATTCTATTCCGCATGGATGTATCAGGGGGGACAATATGTATCTAGAGGATGGGGTCCATTTGTCCCGGGAGGGGAATACTTTACTCATAGGAGACCTCGTAGCTTGGTTAAAGAGTTTGCAGCCATGACCTTTAAGTAGGAGTTTTTGTGGGGGGTCCGGATAGCCGGTCAACTATCCGGCCTGTGGCGGTAAGGTCATGATCGGTGAGCAGGAATTAGAAGATCCCTAGAGGTGGGGCGTCACCCATTATGGATGGGAGCGCCCGGGGGGAGGCGGCCATTGGCCCCTCAAACGGGGAGGCGGTCCCCTCTAAGGATGGGGACGCCGAAAGGGAAGGCGGCCATAGGCCCCTCCCTGGGGAGGAGGGGCTAGGGCCCCTCCTGGGAATTTCCCGGGGCCAGGACATCTGCGACAGCAGATGTGGTAAGTTGTGTGGGGTGGGAGGGGGGTCTACGCTACCTTCTAGACACCTCACACGAGTCCTCGGACGACCACTAAGATGGCGTCGAGTTAACAGGGGGCCCCCGCTAAGACAAGGGAAAATGGAAGTAGGCACAGAGGTACAGTCCTCTGTGCGACCGCCCCTCACAAGTGAGGGGGGAGTTCTGGTATTAGGGATCTGACACCGGTTACGACCTTGCCGTTGGCCCGTAATGTTAGGATGTACAATTTCAATTTTGAGTAATGCATTTGCAGGATGTTTAGTTTCGGCTAGGAGAACCTTTGTATTAGAGATGTGTTAAGGTCAGCCAAGAACATCGGAATATGTAAATGAAATTGTACATGTTATGAAACTGTTATTTTAACGTTTTTAATTTTGTTTCATATTTTAATAAATACAGCCGGGAGGGTAACTCCCTCCCGCCTTCCAAAAGTTCAGAACCGTTTCCGTCTTCCCATCCTTGGGGATTGTGTTGAGAGGGGGTGACGGGTATCTCAGCCATATGGAAAGGGGCGACCACTCGGTCCCCCCGAACGTATGGTGGAGTACCCCGATCCCCCCGGGAAGCCATTTTGGGCGGGAGGCGAGTCTCGACTGGTATGCCCGAAGCGGCGTAGCCGGGGCGCGCCTTTTCCCGCCCAAGAGGGGGTTGTCCTAGACACCAACACCGCTAGCCACGCCCTGGAGGCGGATTGGAGGTGGGTTCACGCCCGCCAGAAGAAGGATAAAAGGAGCGACAAGCCAAGGAAGCATCCTCTTGTTCCTGTGCTCTGAAGCTGCACCTCCCCGTTGCACGTGAGCTCGAGACGGAACGAAGAGCCAATTTTGACCCACCCACCAGCCCCTGATGACAGCGATTTGTTGGAATAAAGTCGAGTATCGTGATATTGTTTCTCTTACAGGTTGTTTTGAATAAAAGTTGGTAATTTGGGATGTAATAAAGTTGATAATTTTTCCTTTTCAGCATGTTTGATTCAGCAAGTAGTTGCACCAGATGCTCAGTGAGATTATACTTTGAATTGCTTAAGTATAAATTGTTTTTTCTCCACTTTAGCTTAGATTGTCGTATTTATTTTGGTCGGGCGGTAAGGTCATGATCGGTGAGCAGGAATTAGAAGATCCCTAGAGGTGGGGCGTCACCCATTATGGATGGGAGCGCCCGGGGGGAGGCGGCCATTGGCCCCTCAAACGGGGAGGCGGTCCCCTCTAAGGATGGGGACGCCGAAAGGGAAGGCGGCCATAGGCCCGTCCCTAGGGAGGAGGGGCTAGGGCCCCTCCTGAGAATTTCCCGGGGCCAGGACATCTGCGACGGCAGATGTGGTAAGTTGTGTGGGGTGGGAGGGGGGTCTACGCTACCTTCTAGACACCTCACACGAGTCCTCGGACGACCACTAAGATGGCGTCGAGTTAACAGGGGGCCCCCGCTAAGACAAGGGAAATTGGAAGTAGGCACAGAGGTACAGTCCTCTGTGCGACCGCCCCTCACAAGTGAGGGGGGAGTTCTGGTATTAGGGATCTGACACCGGTTACGACCTTGCCGTTGGCCCGTAATGTTAGGATGTACAATTTCAATTTTGAGTAATGCATTTGCAGGATGTTTAGTTTCGGCTAGGAGAACCTTTGTATTAGAGATGTGTTAAGGTCAGCCAAGAACATCAGAATGTGTAAATGAAATTGTACATGTTATGAAACTGTTATTTTAACGTTTTTAATTTTGTTTCATATTTTAATAAATACGGCCGGGAGGGTAACTCCCTCCCGCCTTCCAAAAGTTCAGAACCGTTTCCGTCTTCCCATCCTTGGGGATTGTGTTGAGAGGGGGTGGCGGGTATCTCAGCCATATTAAGTAAACAGTTTCATTAATATACTACAAATAAGGGGAAAAATGGAACATAGCTAATAAACAGTTTGCATGTAAGTCTTTTGGAGATGACAGGGAAGAATGCTTTATTAAAACGAAAAGAAGGAAAGAGAATAGATAGACGGGCACCCACATTTATATTTACCTAGGATGGGAATGAGGACTAACCCAGGCCACGGGTCAGTTTGGGAAAAGGCGAGGACAAGGACCCTCAAGGACTTAGGATGCCAGTAGGCGAGCAGGTACAGCTCATGGACAGTCAGGACAGGATACCCCTCAGGATTTGGATCAGGACTGGGCTCACCAAAGGGCACGACCAACACCTGCAGCTTCGGATGCAATGCCTGCGCTACTCCCTCTCTGCACGGAATCCGCCAGTAACCCCGATTGGGTTCTCGAATCTCCCAGCAAAGTGCTTCTCCAGCTCTTAAGACTATTCCACCCCTTGGAGTTTGTGGAAATTACGGACAGAGTGCTCCGTAGCTCTCTGTATCAATCACCTATAGAGTTCGTAGGGTCGGTGACAGGTCAGCTACTCGGACAAGTTGGACAATTTCTCTATCTAGAACTAGGCTAGTTATACTGTTTTCGGGTCCATGGACCACCCATAAATGTTGCAAAGACAGGATCCCCAACTTTGGATTGTACAAGAGAGGTGGTTAGGTCACTGTCACCACCTAGAATTTAGTGTTCCCACAATGAATATTTATTTTTTCGTACCCACCCCTTACATTCCAGCTCCCATGGCATACGTGTAAAGAGAACAATGGAGCACACAAACATTATCACACAATTTGTTACAATTCAGGTACAAGTCAAAGTCTTCTCCCAGGCCAAAGAGCAGGTTCCCAGGAGCATCTCAGCTTCGGCAGCCAGCTGGCTGAGTTCCACTGTTGCAAAACTTCGTTTCTCATGTCACGTGGTGAGTCCCTGTCAGACTTCTAAGATGGAGAGGCTCCCCACTCCCAGGCCCACAGATACGCGGTACATGAAAAGTAAGCGAAAACAAATGAGAAACACAGAAAAAATGAATACACTGTATACCATGATTAGCTACACTGCACCCCTTATTTTATAATATCTATAGCATTAGGGTTTTAGGCAGAAATAGACAGTTGAGCAAAAGCGGCAGTAGCAAGCGGAGAGCATGTTAAAGACAAAGCGGCCATATTAGCAGTAATGCGCATGTGTGAAAAATCCCTCCAGACCTACGAGTGCGTCACATCACATGGGTATGACCGACGCATGCGCAGACTAGATTTCTGCAAAGCAGCGATTCTGTAGTATGCAAGCTTCGTTAAGATTAATAGACACATAGGCAAGCATCTCTGGGACACCCACGTGTTGTGTGAAAGTGCATTATTAATGACAAAACAGGTTGATTAATGACATTATAGATTAAACGAGGTTCTTGAATGTGAGCACGTCGCTTTACGTGCGAATCCTTGCTCCTTCAGTTATTACTATTTGAAGAGTGCTTCACTTGCACTGAGGAGATCAGACTAAGCATCGGCTTTTTTTTTTAAATAATCACGTGCTCATGTTTAAAATGTACAATTATTAGTGTATAAATGTGTGCTTTGCTTTCGCACAAGGACCTATCTTCATTCACACATGCGAACAGAAACTCTGGACAATTGATCCTCAGATTCACAGACTATTATTCTTTTTTTGTTAATAAACCTTTCAGACTTCAATAGGTACGGGATTAGATTACATTTTTCATGGTGCTAGATGTGGCCAGTTTTAACAGGGGTCTATCCTACCATTGTACAGTCATGTATGGTTTGCCAGTAGAAATTCCTGTGTACTAATCCGTTGATTGCTGATCTGATAGTCCTCTAGCAGAAGGATCTTATAAACATGCTATTTGCATTTGATTATTCTGCCTGTTTTCTCTACGAAATTCTTTAACTATCTATGTTGCCTAAACAGAAACTGCGAATATATATAAGAGTTACAAGTTCTACTTCAAAAAAATCATAAATAATAGTAGAAGGAGTGATTGAAATCTAGCGACGCTCATTCGTCACTGCAGTTTGGTCCTCCTTGTGTAAATAAGATGATCTAGACAGGTGCAACAGTTGATCGATCTTGCTAACTGTGGATTTTGTCCTATAACCTCAAGTTCCTGGTGTGTGTTTCAGAGGTTTGCATCACAAGGGCACAGCTAGCTTATGAACTTTTCAATCATGATTCTTCCACCCAACATTAGTGTGTGTCTGTCTACGTCTGTGTGGGTGAAAAGGTTGGTTACGGGTATGGGAGCCAAATACACCCATGCACATATTTGTGTGCAGGGATGTTTTTGTCCCAGTTGTAGCAATCCCTTAATCTGCACCTTTGAAATTAGGGGTGTATCTGAAATAAGGTGACAATATTATATGAATGTCCACAAAGTTTTGATGTTGGTATTGTGTAACTTACCTATACCACTACCCCTGCACCCCTCCGCTTATGACACCCATATTGTCCTACCTATCAAAAGGCACAATTGTGCAAAATCTGCCATACTTTCAACAGTTTTCCATCAGTGTGTGTAAATGTCTGCAGCACCTACATCTTTGGATTATGACCTTGAAATGATGCAATGTATTTTGAGAAGTTATTAATAGTCTATCATTCAAACTACATGTTTCGTTCCATATCAAAAGAATGAAGCAAAGTGTACTCGATACTGTGGCCCTTAAAATGAAATGAAAATAGCTTCTGTTTTTCTTAAAATTTGGGTCAATCGGGTGGTGGCCATGCAGTGTCCAAGATGGCCCCTTGAGATTAAAACTACATTTACTGGCAGACCGAACGAGCTGGCTTCCACTTTCAGACCCACTCGAGGGCTCTGCTGAACCGGCACCTGATGTCTACCAGATCTCTGCACTAGTTGGAGGTCCGCAGGTGACAATGGGGACCGCCATCTCAATGAGGAGTAGCGCCTGTCTTGCGACCTGGCATGGGCCTCGGAGGACATGTGCTGACGGGGGCCATGGGTGAGCCTGACACAGAGGTTCCTGAGCCTCACAGGACAGTGCTGCTGGTTCCCATGACTTCTCCACGTGCATAGGGTGGCATGTCCTGTTGCAGCGATATGCCATTATCTGTACTGTCCTGCTGGTGGATGCATGTGCAGAATGGTAGTCCTGCTTTAAATTTTTAAATGAAGGTACACAGTGCGACTCCCTCATCTCTCTGGGACACCATTGCAGTGGGAAGATGTATGAAGCTTGCACCAGAGGCCCTCATTTCGTGTCTCCTGAGGCGGAAGCCGGGAGCTAGGCCAGCAACTTTTTAAAATTTGAGAGTCACTTTAAAATTGTATCTTATTGCTATTTGTTTCTCACTCGCCTACCTCCATCCACGTTTAGGAAGCACCCGCGCAGCGGATATTATCGCTGACTCGGACTTCCAAAGCAGAGAAAGGCTTCCCCTGCCGTCACCGGCGCGAAGCACGGACACGCCCCCTTGACAAGGCCACGCCCACAACAAACGCGCTATAAAGGCGCCGCTGATTACAAGCGACCCCAGAACCATTTCGTGTCTCCTGAGGCGGAAGCCGGGAGCTAGGCCAGCAACTTTTTAAAATTTTAGAGAGTCACTTTAAAATTGTATCTTATTGCTATTTGTTTCTCACTCGCCTACCTCCATCCACGTTTAGGAAGCACCCGCGCAGCCGAAATTATCGCTGACTTGGACTTCCAAAGCACAGAAAGGCTTCCCCCGCCGTCACCGGCGCAAAGCACGGACACGCCCCTTGACGAGGCCACGCCCACAACAAACGCGCTATAAAGGCGCCGCTGATTACAAGCGACCCCAGAACCATTTCGTGTCTCCTGAGGCGGAAGCCGGGAGCTAGGCCAGCAACTTTTTAAAATTTGAGAGTCACTTTAAAATTGTATCTTATTGCTATTTGTTTCTCACTCGCCTACCTCCATCCACGTTTAGGAAGCACCCGCGCAGCGGATATTATCGCTGACTCGGACTTCCAAAGCACAGAAAGGCTTCCCCCGCCGTCACCGGCGAGAAGCACGGACACGCCCCCTTGACGAGGCCACGCCCCCCGTTTCTCGCCTTCCTGTCCCTACAAAAATGTGTCTTTTCCGGACGCGCAGCGGATGAGCGCAGCGGGCGCGCCGTTTGCGCGCCGAAGGCGCGCCTAAGGCAAGCCCGTCTGTGCCCGTCCGTGCCTCGGCCGGGCCCAGGGCCTATCATGCTGTCCAATCTACGGTATGTACAAATCAAATACTTACCTACACCAGAGATAAGATACTCGCCCTAAATCATGACAAAAATCACTGTCACAACATGATCGATGCTGAGAAGTGGATAGGACCTGCATGCTGCTACATCTGCAGAACACTCCTCACCCCGGAAAAACAGTCATCCACTATGGAAAGCGCTACCTCTCTCCGAGGAGCTTTGATCAATGCTAGGTCAATATGTAAGAATGGGGAGCACATTCATGACCTTATCACAGAGAATGATATTGACTTGCTATTTATAACGGAAACTTGGCTTAAATCATGGTGCAACCCGATCATAACCCAAACTGTCCCCCAAGGCTACCTCATTCAGAGGACCGATAGACAGGAACTGAGAGGAGGTGGCTTAGCCATTATCCACCGAGACTCTCTGAAATGCTCGACGTTCGAACTCTCGGACCTAAAAGGGGCAGAAAGCATGGGATTCTGCTTTCAGATAAATGAGGAGAACACCTTCGCGGGGGCCCTAATCTATCGCCCCCCAGGACCTCAGAACGGCTTCTTCGAAAGCTTCGAAGATGCACTCAGCACTCTAACCCTGAAATACGCTAATTTTACAGTTTTAGGCGACCTAAATTTCCATCTAGATAAACCCAACGACCCCAATGCAATATGGCTTAACGACTTAACTGATATCCTGGGGCTGGAAATACTGACCAAAATGCCCACACACAAAGCAGGCCATATATTAGACTGCATCTGTACCAACATCAAAACCCTAACCGTCGAAACTCCCCTGATCCAAACATGGACCGACCACTGGTTAATCCCCTTCAAACTAACCACCAAAAAGAAAAGACCTAATACTGCCAACTTAAAAATCGATGTTTCGATACAGAAAGACTGGAAAAAAATTGCCAACTCACCCAATCTGCACCTCATCGCAGAGGAATCTAAACCGTCCCTGACCGGGTGTACTGAAACCGACTATAACAAATTCTGTAAATGGGTCACAGACTTCTGCGGTCCTGCCAACTCAGGAAAAGTACGGAAAAAACAGAAGAAAAAGTCAGCAACCTGGTTCTCCCCCGCTCTAAAAAACAAACGTACAGAGGTCAGAACCCTTGAAAAGAAATGGCGCCATAACTATGATATAACGGAAGTTCTTGCCTATAAAACCGCTAGGAAACAATATCATTCAATGATAAAAAACGCCAAAAAAGACCATTTCCTAGAAGTCATCAATCTGTCCAACAACAAACAGAAAGAAATCTTCAAAATAGTTGATGAGTTCATGAACCCCAGAATCCTCAGGCAAGAGATACCACTTTCACTGGCACTCTGTAACTCAATAGCAAACTACTTTGAACAGAAAATACTAAATCTCACCAAAGACTTCCCAGACTCTCCAGAACCCCCCCTTATGATAATTTACGACTAACCAACAGTAAACCTCAGCTAAAAAACTTTACCCCCATGAGCCTCGACGAAACTCGACAAGCCATTCTCTCCAGCAAATCAGGCTCCCCTTTCGACCCGTGCCCCCCACTGCTGCTCCACACTTTGGTGGACACGGTAAATCCAACTATAAATTCTATCATAAACTCCTCTCTGGCCACTGCCGCCATTCCATCTGAATGGAAGCTTGCTGCTGTAAAACCGCTGCAGAAAAAGCCCCTAGCTGATCCCACCACGCTCTCTAACCTTCGCCCAATCTCGCTGCTTCCACTGCTGTTCAAACTTACTGAAGCAGCAGTAAATAAACAGCTGACTAAACATCTGTAGGAAAACCACCTCCTACACCCCAACCAGGCAGGTTTCAGGGCAAAACACTCCACAGAGTCGACCCTTCTACATACAGTAGAGACACTTAAGATGGCACTGGATCAAGGAAAAAAGGCCGTCCTTATCCTGCTCGATCTATCAGCGGCCTTTGATACGGTCTCACACCCCGTATTAATTGGCCGCCTGGCAGAATCGGGACTAGCAGGAACCGCCTTCAAATGGCTGAAAAACTTCCTAAGCCATAGGAAACAAGTCACCATATTAGGAAGCTACTGCTCAGATGAAAAAACTCTAAAAACAGGGGTACCACAAGGCTCAAGCCTGAGCCCGGTTCTCTTTAACCTTTACATGCCCCCTTTGATTGAAGGGTCTCTCCTCATCAGTGTGCACTCAAGGGGCTTCTGGCCCATTGAGGGTCACTTGAAGTCTCAATCTCAGCATCAGTGGCAATGAAACCCATACATTTGCTTGCTCCAAAGTGCTGATTTATTGCACCCTGGTGTTCTGAGTCCAGCACTGGCGCCCTGATACTGGGCTCCGGTACACTGGCTAAGGTCTTCTTTCTTGCTGTCCTCATCTTGTTGACCTAACCACCTTGGCCCATTTCTGTGCTGCAATAATAACTGCTAGATACAGCATTTACTCCTACATATAACATCACTGTGACTCCAAATATACCTGCTAGCCTCATCAATATTGTTAGAAGCGACCCCAAACAGAGTAAAATAGTCTTTGAGTAGAGCAAACCTGCACAAAAGATGCACTCCACAACTGACTCAGAGGAGGACTCCACTGAGGGGGTGGCAGACGGTGCTACAGATGGCACTAGTGCCATTATGGCTGAACTTCGAGCTGTCCATTGACGCTCGCTTTGATTTGCTTGCCCAAACATTGGATTGTCTGGGTGAAGGTATAGATCACCAGAGCATCTGACTAGGCAGAGCTGAAAAGCATGTCTCTGAGCTAGAAGAGGACTCCTCTTTGTCTACTAAACGACTGGAGAAGGTGAGATTCTCCTAAAAACTAACATCAATCTTCCTCAAGGCCAGATCTTGTCACAACAGCATCTGTATTATAGCGGTGTCAGAGTCCACGCCATGGGTCGTCCTAACACATTCATTAAAAATCTGCCTATGGACCTCTTCAATAAAAACAGTTTCACAAGCACCTTTGTAGTACAGTGGGCCCACTGCTTGCTGTACCCGTGCTTCTCCCCACCTTGGTAACCCCTGTGTCCTTTGATACCACTTCTCAACCCCTGGGATACTCCTTTACATCCGGCTTGAGAGCATGGTCTACTAACTTTTCAAGGCTCTACTATTGCTATTTACCCTGATTTTATGCTAGTGGTGCATGAACCGTGACATAAGTTTACTGATGTGAAGAACACACTCTACAAACAGGGGCTCAAAAATAATATTTTGTACCTGGCAAAACTGCGGATTGAAATGGACCGCAAGGAGTGAATCTTCTCCATCCAAAACTCAAACTATTAACTTCTCTAGAGAGCACAGCAGGGAGCATGGATCTCCAAGGAGAACCTCACATACGCACTCCGCGACCACTGAGTCACTGATGTCTACCGCCCTGCAGCTGAGTGACATTCTAGACATCTTTATTTGACCCTTGCTTTTGTGCTGATATGTGCCATGGCACCACAGCTCAACACTAAGGTGTGCTGAGTTTCAGCAGTATGCTCTCTGTAACCTACTTTTCTGCGTAGACATATATTCTTTCACAGTGATATGTTGACAGGCACCAGCTGCCTGGACGTTGCCACAGCCAATGATGTATACTGGCTTGTTAATTGTGGTGACAGCTATTGTTTTGTATGGGGATTCACTGAATGTTCTCCAGTTCATTGTGCAAGGGTTGTTCGGGTTTAGATGGATATTCAGTCATCCTTATATCATTCCCTTTTCAGGTTGCATCAGTGATTTGTATGTACACATGTCAATTGTTTTCATCATGACCTTGTGTAATTGAGGATTCCGCTAGAATAGTGCAATCCTTGGTGCAAGTATTTATTACTTGCAAGATAAGAAACCTCAATAAACCCTGCAAGGGAAGCAAGCATTTTCCTATTTGACATGCCATGACGTGAATATAGCGTACCTCCAGGAGATTAATCTCCCACTACATGACACCCACACATTTGCATCGGCGTGGGGAGAAAATCATTATTATTACTCCTATAGCACTTTTTTCCGGGGAGTGTGCACTCTGATGCATAAAAGCGGCCCTTTCAAAATACAGTCCAATTTTATAGATGCAGCAGGTAGATGTGTGATCCTCTCCGGCATACTAGCAGAGAAGTGTGTCCTCATGTTTGATATGTACACCCCCAACATCAATCTCCCCTATTACGTTCATGATATTTCTGCACTGATGGGCCATATAGATACTGAATTAGTGATTTGGTGTAGTGATCTAAATATGGCAAATAGCCTCTCCCTAGACACCACTGGCTGCAATTGGGGAAGCAAACCGTAAATTCTTTGTGCTTTCAAATAATTCATCAACAAATACAAGCTGGTAGATGTATGGTGCTTGCAACACACTAATACACTAGAATACACATTCTGCTCTGTCCCTCACAGCACAATGTCATGTACTGACTACTGGTTCCTTTCGACTGCCCTGTGGGAGTCAATGGTGGCCCACTATCACATACACTATCTGATCATGTCCAGTTTAAAATGGTATTGGAGATACCCAGCGATAGCAACCCAAGGCCACATTGGAGGTTCCCCACTGAGGCTTTACATGACTCAGTGGGGCATATTACCAAGGCAGGCGATATGAAATCGCAAAGCGGCGATAATTTCATCGCCTTATTAGCAAGCTGTCGCTAACATCAGTTAGCGACAGCTTTTAGGTGATAGCGAGCGGTTTGGGGTCCGCTTTGCATGTCAGTGATATTTATCGCTAATAACATGCAAATTGGTCGTACCCAACAACGCTATCACCTATTATCAACGCAGGCGTAGCGATGAAAAAATTTGCGCTAAGCGCAAATATCGCCGAAAACTAAAGCCAGCTCAGACCACTTCTTAACCTGTATATCCAATGGGAGTTGGATATTCAGGTTAAGACCCTATTGGCGTTAATGCCTGAATATCGCTGGATTCCCAGTGATATTCACACATTTCGCTGCTATCGCCGGATATTTTATCGCATTGGAGATAAACTTTGCTAATAGCACGTTATCTCTGTGATAAAATCCGGCGATGCGAGGTGATATAAAAAATTTAGCGATAAATATCTCTAGTTGTTGATAATATGCCCTCATGTTCCTTGTCAAGCTGCGCAATGCAATTTTAGAATTTTAGAATACTTCAAAATCAATACTGGTACTGTTTCTACTCATACAACACTCTGGGAGGCATTCAAGGACTACATAGGTTGCATCAGTATTGCCAAACACACGTGAGTATTGCAGGCCATTTGCTCCCAACTGAGTCACCTTGAGGATGAACTGACTGAGCTGGACCAATCCATGACAGGGTTGGGGTGCAATGGTCACTTGCATCACCATATGGTTTCTAGTTAGTCTTCATCATACCGGCCCCTCTCCCTTCTTAATCACGGCAATAAAATTCTAGCTAAGTTATTGCTACGCACCTGTCTCTTCTCATGGAACAGATAATATCCCCAGCTTCCTCGAGCTTCATTAAGCACAGGTACACTGCTATTAATTTACAAACCATTTTCACCATACCAGTTCAAAAATCTCCTGAACTCCCTGTGGCAGACACGCTTCTTGATGCTGAGAAAGGGTTTAACTCACTGGAGTGGGCCTTTCTGAAAACAACCCTGAGGAAACTCAGGATCCTATGTGGGTTCCTTAAACCTCACAATGCTGGTATGTGCAAAGCCGGCAATGCGTATTCGCACCAATGCTATCACTACAGATGCATTCCCTGTGACCAGTGGCACCCACCAGGACTGCCTGATTTCACCGTTGCTCTTCATTATTACTATCAATTCACTGGTCCGGTATCGACAGGAGAGACATCTTCACCGTGGGTTGGTGTTCCGATTTGAACTAATATTGATATTGCTGTATGCCGATGACATAATGCTCTTTGTGTGTCGACCCAATGAGAATTTACCCACGCTCATGCCGTAAATGTCTCACTTTGGCAGCTTCTCTGGCCTGCTAATAAATTGGACAACCTCTGAACTCCTCCCCATCACAGACGTGATGAGCCCTTGCATGCTGGAATATCCTCTTGCATGGAGCGCTGACTCCACCAAATACCTAGTTATTGTACTCTATGCACAGAAAGATACTGCAGTCCAATTGAACTACAACTCAGCTATTAATAAAGTTACAACTCAAGTAATGAATTGGGTTAAGCTATCTTTGGCTGGCCACATTGCTATAATTAGGATGATAGTGCTGCCTAAATATCTCTATTTGTTTACCAATATCCCCAGTCCATTGACCAATTGTTTTTGTGCTATGCTTACACACCTTTTGATCCAGCTGATATGGGCTGCACATAGAACTCACATCAAATGGGAGCTATTGACTGTATCATACCATAACCCATACTTCATGGGTTGTGAGAGACTAGCCTGTCTGAAAAGAGGGCAGGTCTTACTAATTGGTATACCTGCTTGGAAAAGAAAATTCTTTTCTTTAGTCCCCTCACTCACCAGAGGTGTCCGTTAAGTGACATGCTTCATCATTGGGGCTTCCCAAGCATCTACTGCTTTGGGCGTGCTGCGACTTGCGAAGGATACGTAGGAGCACTTTTTGTGAAACTATGTGTGGTGCGGTGTATGGTGGAGTGGTGTTAAATGTGAATTAAAAATACCTAACTAGTAAGCCTACACATTTATTCTTGCTTCTAGTTGGTATAGTAAAAAGGGGTTGGATGTAGGAATTAGATCCTGTAATGTGGTCAAAAACCTAACTATCTCGTCGATATGTTTCAAGGTGTCTCCTACACCTTTTCTTCAGGACTGCATGAGGGCCCGCTTCATGTTTGCCACTCAGATAGTGAACCTATGCTATGGTTTACAAACAAATGTAAAGACACACCTATTGTGTGTATCTTACATATATACGGTTAACTATGAATCTGTAGTATTTCGTTTTTAGCAGCAATATACCCCATGGTCCGCCTGGGTGGCGGGCCTGTATACCTTTGGCTCAGCTCCCCTCCGTCTTATTCAAACTACTCATACCTCAGGCAGCCGTATCTTTATTTACTGTGCCAGTTTGCAAGACATTGGTATCGCACAGATGCTCCCATTCTGTGCCTCCAGCCAGAGAGGGCTGAGGCTTGGGACACTCCTTTGCCGACCTCCTTCCCACTGGGATGCCTCGTAGTCCCGCTGATGACACTCTCCACTGCATGTTGGGCTTGTTGTGTCGAAAAAGGCTTATTCTCCATCCATACTCCTGATGCGTAACCCATGGTTCCTACTCACGATGGAGAGATTGGTGCTGTGCACCATGCTTCATCTTAATCTGCATGATATGGGTGATATTTTCTCAGAAGGACACTTTATAATGCAGGCAGACAATGCCTACCTCCGAGACACAATACCCTCGGACCATTTGGTACCCTCTCGGCTGCATTACACTTACTGGAAAAACTCCAATCCTTCACAGTGGAGCCAGCTGATTTTCCTCTGTCAACCCTTACCATCACCTCCCTTGACAGCACGAGATTCGTGTGCAAACTGTACTACACCTGCACTACCCTGAGGCCAAACCCTGCGGGCAGGGTTAGGGCTGCCTGGGATGGAGACTTGGGAGACCCGATACTTGAGAAAACGTGGAAATACTACTGTACTCAACATAACCCATTTTGCCTAATCATCACCACGCACTGCTACACTACATGTTTCTGCACTGCACATAAGCCACTCCAAAGAGATTAGCCAGAATTTACCCTGCCAGGCCACACTGCTGTCCATAATGACAAGCTGAGCACGCTGACTGTATACCTCACCTGGACAGGCCAAATGATCCAAGCATACTGTACGAAGGATTCACCCTTATAGCTGGCGGCCATGATGAAGAGTCCTCTCCTCCTTGTCCCTCTCGTGGCTCTACTGGGCACCCGAGAGTTCACAGCCATACCGCTGTTGCTCGCTAATTGACGAATTGCGATGGTCTTGGGCGGTAAACTCCCTACAAAGGAAGCAGACTGGCTGCGAGATATTATCTGCTGTGACACTACAAGTGAGCCCTAGGCTGTACCTTAGCCCACTGCATCCCAGCCTAAGGATATTTGTGGCCCTCTGTGAAGCTTTCTGCTATGGATGGACAACGATGCTGGTTCTTAGTCATGCTAATTGATTATTGATGTGTTAACTTGACATGCTTGTTAGTTGCATATGGGCTTTTGTATTACCAGCTGAGCTGACATTTGACCAAGCATACTTTTGTATACCACTGATTGCATCACCTATGTTTCCATGACTTTTACTCTACTATTGCACTAGCTCGCTCCTTAATCTATCTTTTGTGAACCCAACAATACCCCTGACAAGTTGTTGTTCTGTTTTTTATGTCTGATAACCTGTTACTGTGTACATGTTGCATTTGAAAATAATAAACAGATTTTCAACAAAATAAAAATTGGGCTGATCGGCCTGCACGGACAGGGGTCAAGCTGTGACAGTGAAAGATGTCTCTTGGCTTTCAAAATAATCCTTGTTTGTGGAATATCTCACTTGAAGGTAAAATAGAGGCAAAAGTATACCAACCTCCTTTACACTCTGTTTTTCCTCTCAGAGAAAATTCAGCCTACTCTAGCTGTGCTTGGACCATTCGCTTAGTTTAGACAAGGGGAGGGAGAAACAGGCTATTTTTTTATCAAGGTCCAGCATACATGTCTGTTACTCATACTCTACAAAAATGGTATGCAGTTCCTAACATTAGAAGCAGGGTTTTGTGTGTTTTATAAGGGCTCCATATCTTGGTATGGTGTCACAGAAGTGGGGAGAAGGATCCTCTCCTTTCAGAAAAAGACCCTCACACACTCAGCCAGCTAGGTGTCTTGCTTCATCATCGGGTCTGCTCCTTATGGGGTCAGCGCTGCAATACCCGATCGGCACCCGTGATGGGACCTTCTTGGTGGAGATCGTTTTTCCATATGCCGGTGGGTGAGGTGTGTTTGAGGGCCCTAGATCAGTGTAGGTGAAAGTGGTGTGTAGGGAAGTGGATTAAAATAAGGGAGGTGGTGAACTCACAACAAATTTTAATGAACGTGGCCCCTGCCCCAATTAAAAGTAAAACAAAGTGCGTATCTTCACTCTAAGGATGTGAAGTTTATGCGCTTTAGTAAAAAGGTCAACATGTTTCTTGCCCATTAACTTATTAGATGGCAATCAATCAGTACCAGAACAGATCTAATACACTTTTTGATGGTGGTCAACAAAGGAGTAAAGTGCATATGTGACCACCATTACAGCACCCTAAAAAGTGGTACCTTGTAGATCATAAAAACGCAACTTGCAAGGAAAAACAAAATAACAACATTAACGTAACATCTGACAGTGTTCTGATTAGAGCTGGAGGCCAGTGCATCACACAGTGTTCAAGATGCAGCTCAATCATGCTAAAATGCAAGTGACTTGTGGCATGCGTGACGTGAGCACACCGTGTCACTTAGGATGGTAGGAGATGTTAAAAACAAGGTAGCTAAGGAGAGCATTCATCACAATAAACTCTCCCCATTAGGTTCAAGGTTGCACTGCATCAGTACTGGCTTGTGTAGACACTAATGTGTATTGTCCTGCTAAGTGGGGAGAGACATAAACACACTGGCAACATGTCAAAAACAACAAGTCCCAGGTACAATAGCAGAGAGATGAGGTAAGTCATACCGTGGGCACGGGCACCCAGCAGGGCTGCCCTGAGTGAGTCTATCAGCAGCTAAGGTAGTGTTCCAATGAGGGACACACCAATCATAATACCTGTCCAGAGGTCTATGTGAGGTGCGGGGAACCAGTTCAGAGCTCCGGGCAACACACCGACCCCCACCGGGGTGAAGGAAAGTCTGTGCCCAGCGCACTCAACGGGACCTAGCAACCCACTCACACACCAGAGTCCGAACAAGGCAACAACTGACCCCTGTAGTGAGCTATGAAACACAGTATCAGAAGCGGGAGAAAGAGTGTGCCAATGCATAACAAATACGTGTACCCCACAGATCATGAGCAGGTAGAAGTGCAGAGTCCAGGCGGTTATCACCGCAACCATAATGCACCATCCCACAGGGACGGGAGGGTGCCAGTCGTGTAAGGAGCCAGAGCACACAAATTAATGTTGTGCTCACAGATGCTGTAAATACAAGGGTAAGGCGCACAGCGTAGATGGTTGCTTGCAAAGTTAATTTGTGGTAGTTGAAGTGATTTTGATGATTTTTAGGGTGCTCCGACAAGTGGCGTAACCGTCCCAGTACGCCGAAGAATTGTGGCTGGTTGAGTGCCTTACAGGGTATGTAAACGCATCCTTGTAATAGGGCACACCGTTAGGTTCGTCATAAATACGACAGACTCCTGGATTTCAGAAATGAATTACTTTTTTAATTCACGTTTTTCAAAAGTTCATTTGGTTACATTTTATGACTTCATCTTATCCATATTGATGCATATGGTGAAATGGTTCAACACTGTTAGGCTTCACATAAAGCAAATGCTCCAATGCATTTCGGGCAGGTAAGGCCCTTTCTCAAGGAGCGTTGAAAACATAAACGTAAACACTTATTTAGAATTGGACTAACCCAAAAAGGAAAACATTCATGTATGCTTAAACATTGCAAAGAAATACATTAGATCAACAACCCATGGTTACACATGCTTATATGGTGGGGTAACGGAGGGTGAACAGGGTGACCTTATGGCCCAGGAGGTGGGACGTGGTGGGATGAGGCGGAAAGGGGGTGCGGTGCAAAGGCAATCGCAGGCAAGTATCGGAGACACTTACGTGCGGGTGATCGTTCAGTTCGGTGAAGACCTGTGAAAGAGACGTGGGAGAAGACTGTTAGCGCTGTTTGTTGCAAGCCGGTTTGGCGAAACATAGGGCTAATATTCGTCAGGGCCCCGACTTACTTGTGAGTTGGAAGGATGCTTGCAGAGCATCGGGTTTGAAGCTGCGAAGCGACTGGTTTCTGGAGCGGAGTTTCCGCAGAGTTTAGGAGGGAAACTCCGCGGGCGAAGTTAAACAGGGTAGGGTGGAGGGTCACGTGGTTCGGGACTGAACACAGTGAGGGGACTGGGGTTGAAAAGGGTATGGCAGCAGCCATGTTGGAATGGGGTTGATGTGTACCAAATGTAAACATTGAAAGGTTGACATCATGCGTATACAAATGGAATATTAAAACAGTAAATCATAACACTCAAGTAAATGCTACCAAGGGTCAATGTGAGGAAGAAGTACCAGACATGGTACTATAGGAAAGCGCTTAGTTCAATTCGGTCATTGAGACCGTACGGCTTCATCGCCTGAAGTCTGTAAATCCAAGCAGTTTCCCGTTGAAGGAGAACTTTGTTATTGTCTTTGCCTTCATTCTTGCAAACAATCTCAAGTACCATGTACTTAAGTTGGGCCACTTTGTGGTTTGAATCGTTGAAGTGAAGTGCTACATTGGATTTCTGTTTTTTAGTGCGGATGTTTGACTTATGTTCGTTGAGACGAACTTCGATTTTTCGAGTTGTTTTGCCCACATAGATCATTCCACAGGGGCATTTCAAGAGGTAAATGAGGTTGGAGGAGTCACAGGTGGCGTCTACGTTAAGTTTAATCTTGAAGCCTCTCATGGGGTGGTTTATGCTGTTTCCAGGAATGACGCTGTTACAACTGTTGCAGTTGTGGCATGGACGTGTTCCAGTATGTGACATCTGTTTGGGTGGTGGTTTGGATAACAGTTCTTTTAGGTTTTCCGTCCTTGTGTATGCGAACAGTGGGCGTTCTTTAAAAAGATCTCCAAAGTCTGGTTCAGACGAGAGGATGCACCAGTGTTTCAAAATGATACTTTTGAAGGTTTTGCTAGCTGTGGAGTATCTGGATACTAGTACTGTTCTGTTGTTATCTTTTTTAGTGATGGATCCTTTGAAGGCTTCCTCGCGAGTAATGTTTGAAACTTTATTGATGGTTTTGTTAAGGCTATCTTGTGGGTACCCTCTGCTTTGAAATCTTTTGCCCATTTCATTCATTCTGTTGATGCACATGTCTGGATTTGATACAATTCTTTTAACTCTCAGCAGTTGGCTGTAGGGGAGGTGCCTTTTCAACGAGTCCTGGTGAAAGCTAGTGTGATGAAGGGTATTGTTTCGATCGGTTGTTTTGCGAAACAGGTCAGTATCTAAACCCTTTTCTGGTGTGTTGCGTATTCTTCCAAATAAAAAAGAGGTCGTCAATGTAGCGTCCACGAGAGGGTCCCTTCACGAACTGATCGGAAAATTCCTTGACCGTTACCTACAACCTTCGGTCATCAAACTCCAAAGCTACATCAAAGATACCACCGAATTCCTAACAAAACTTTCTGAAATCACCATCACCAATCATGAACATTTGATCCTTTGCACGGCAGATGTCAAGAGCCTATACACCTCCATCCCCCATGGCGGTGGTATAGAGGCCATTGAAAACACCTTATTGAACAGCAACATCATCGAATCTTTACAAACGTTCCTCATGGAACTCATGGTTTACACACTCTACCATAGCTATTTCGTATACAATAACCAATGGTACCTACAGATGTCCGGAATGTCAATGGGCAATTGCGTAGCACCGACGTATGCGAACCTCTACATGGGCGAATTTGAATCAAAATATATTCACACTGACAAGAACTGGACTGACAATATCTTATTGTACGTCCGCAACATTGACGACCTCTTTTTTATTTGGAAGAATATGCAACACACCCTTGAAAACGCTCTGAATCTTCTCAACACTAAAGACAACCGAATTGTACTATCATGGAACACAAGTGACAAAGAAATCACATTTCTTGACGTTAAGATTACAATCTCAGAAAAGGGTTTAGATACTGACCTGTTTCGCAAAACAACCGATCGAAACAATACCCTTCATCTCACTAGCTTTCACCAGGACTCGTTGAAAAGGCACCTCCCCTACAGCCAACTGCTGAGAGTTAAAAGAATTGTATCAAATCCAGATATGTGCATCAACAGAATGAATGAAATGGGCAAAAGATTTCAAAGCAGAGGGTACCCACAAGATAGCCTTAACAAAACCATCAATAAAGTTTCAAACATTACTCGCGAGGAAGCCCTCAAAGGATCCATCACTAAAAAAGATAACAACAGAACAGTACTAGTATCCAGATACTCCACAGCTAGCAAAACCTTCAAAAGTATCATTTTGAAACACTGGCGCATCCTCTCGTCTGAACCAGACTTTGGAGATCTTTTTAAAGAACCCCCACTGTTCGCATACACAAGGACGGAAAACCTAAAAGAACTGTTATCCAAACCACCACCCAAACAGATGTCACATACTGGAACACGTCCATGCCACAACTGCAACAGTTGTAACAACGTCATTCCTGGAAATAGCATAAACCACCCCATGAGAGGCTTCAAGATTAAACTTAACGTAGACGCCACCTGTGACTCCTCCAACCTCATTTACCTCTTGAAATCCCCCTGTGAAATGATCTATGTGGGCAAAACAACTCGAAAAATCAAAGTTCGTCTCAACGAACATAAGTCAAACATCCGCACTAAAAACCAGAAATCTAATGTAGCACTTCACTTCAACGATTCAAACCACGACGTTGCCCAACTTAAGTACATGGTACTTGAGATTGTTCGCAAGAATGAAGGCAAGGACAATAACAAAGTTCGCCTTCAACGGGAAACTGCTTGGATTTACAGACTTCAGGCGATGAAGCCGTACGGTCTCAATGACCGAATTGAACTAAGCGCTTTCCTATAGTACCATGTCTGGTACTTCTTCCTCACATTGACCCTTGGTAGCATTTACTTGAGTGTTATGATTTACTGTTTTAATATTCCATTTGTATACGCATGATGTCAACCTTTCAATGTTTACATTTGGTACACATCAACCCCATTCCAACATGGCTGCTGCCATACCCTTTTCAACCCCAGTCCCCTCACTGTGTTCAGTCCCGAACCACGAGACCCTCCACCCTACCCTGTTTAACTTCGCCCGCGGAGTTTCCCTCCTAAACTCAGCGGAAACTCCGCTCCAGAAACCAGTCGCTTCGCAGCTTCAAACCCGATGCTCTGCAAGCATCCTTCCAACTCATAAGTAAGTCGGGGCCCCGACAAATATTAGCCCTATGTTTCTCCAAACCGGCTTGAAACAAACAGCGCTAACAGTCTTCTCCCACGTCTCTTTCACAGGTCTTCACCGAACTGAACGATCACCCGCACGTAAGTGTCTCCGATACTTGCCTGCGATTGCCTTTGCACCGCACCCCCTTTCCGCCTCATCCCACCACGTCCCACCTCCTGGGCCATAAGGTCACCCTGTTCACCCTCCGTTACCCCACCATATAAGCATGTGTAACCATGGGTTGTTGATCTAATGTATTTCTTTGCAATGTTTAAGCATACATGCATGTTTTCCTTTTTGGGTTAGTCCAATTCTAAATAAGTGTTTACGTTTACGTTTTCAGCGCTCCTTGAGAAAGGGACTTACCTGCCCGAAATGCATTGGAGCATTTGCTTTATGTGAAGCCTAACAGTGTTGAACCATTTCACCATATGCATCAATATGGATAAGATGAAGTCATAAAATGTAACCAAATGAACTTTTGAAAAACGTGAATTAAAAAAGTAATTCTTTTCTGAAATCCAGGAGTCTGTCGTATTTATGACGAACCTAACGGGGTGCTCACAGATGCGCCAATACGCTACTTACGGTTCGGATTGGAACAGGTGGTGGCAGTCCCACCCTGACAAAGCCGGTCCGGGTAGAGACACCAGGCACCGAGTGCTGCGTCTAAGTATCTGCATCCAGCCAGCAGTAGAAGGTGGGACTTCCAATTAGTCTGTTCCTTGTGTGAAAGAACGATTAGAGGGCGGGCATCATAGGGGGCGCCATGTTGGGAAGCCCGAAAGCACCGCAGGTTTGCTACACCACCGTTGATGTCACCAGTGGGCTGCCGTATTCCGCCTGGCTGCATAGACAATGCGTGTATCGCGCAGGAGTGTGGTGTAAAGAGCTAAGTAATCAGTCTCATCACCGAGCCCACTGGCAGGTTTAGTATGGTGTAAAATTTTGATATGTTGGGAATGGATCACATAGAACTGCAAACAACCTCACAATCACTGTATGCGGTATGTTAACTGTGCCCATGTCATGGCGGTAAACCTACACCTGCTGTTATTGAATGAAAGGAGCAACTGTGCCATATGTGCGTGCCATATTGATATATGAATAGATGTGGCCTCATTACTGTGTTAAGTTAGCATGAGCTTTTTATATGTTTAAACACCATTTTTCCTTTCTGCTGCTTTTTGCACACGACACACATCTGCTGCTTTACCTTTGAGCCTAGTAAAAACTTTTCGGTTCATACGAGAATAATATGTTGTTACACTAATATCAGCTTTGCTTGGCAAGCTGTGTCTGTACAGTGAGTGAGTGAATTTTGCAAATGATTGCGCACCACAATGCGACTATGCTGCGGAATTTCCACCGCAACCATAGTGACACAGAAAGAAAAAGGTACAAAGATAACCCTGTAGCACAACTGGGTAGCAATTCAAGGAAACCGTTTAGACAGATTCAAGCTTGAAAAGACCTATACTAGTATAGGTAGTTTTGCCCGACACCACCGTTAACCGGAAACAATAGTGAAGGTGTTAAAGACTGAATGATGTACTACTCAAGTATCACGCTATAAGACCACCAACTATTTGGCGCCATGTCGCAGGGATTCTGTGCTCAGAGAGAACTGTGCATAGAGGCTTGGAACCTCAGTGAATTAGGATGTCCCAAAACTCACCTTAGTACCCAAAAATCCCTTACCAGCCTAGCAATCAGCTTCTCATTGGTCATCATAAACTCCAAATGCTTAGACAAACCAGAACATGAACTTAGTACACCTCAGGTTACGTGGAACACATGAGCACTCTTTCGTTATACAATCATTTCAATCCCGAACAAGGAGTAAAAGAAGACACGTGAATATTTGAAATGTTTATTCACTAATGCAGTGCTCTCAAGCGCAGTATCTTAGCTAATACAAGCAAAGATATTATAAGAAACAAAGTAATCAGCATAGTCACTAGTCCATAGAACACAAATGGTGCAAGCATTGTTTTATGCTAAATAAATAGGGTTTAACAAAACCTAATTATCACCCTCCCTAGCTAGTATATTATATTATATCTAAGAAGGTATCTTGTGGGTTTTAGCAGAGCGGCCCCTATACCTCAAGATCCTAGTGGTTAGGGATCATATCATCACCAACCAGCTCTCTGCATGCGAAGCACCATCAAGTGTGTTTGTATGCTCTTGTGCAAGGCAATATAAAACGCGCCTAAAGACAGAACTTGGCTGCAGCTGCCTGTATGTAATGTCTAGGGACATGCGAAGATCAGTGCTCATAACAACTACTGTGTTGAGATATCCTTGAAGGTTTCAGCACTCACTGTGCAGACACAGCTCACCAAGCAAGGCTGATATCAGTGTAACAACATATTATTCTAGTATGAACTGAAAACATTTTACTAGGCTCAAAAGTAAAGCAGCAAATGTGTGTCGTGTACAAAAAGCAGCAGAAAGGAAAAATGGCGTTTAAACACATAAAAAGCTCATAATAACTTAACACAGCAATCAGGCCACATCTATCCATATATCAATGTCATGTGCCATGTGTCATATGCCATAAGTTACTTGTCTGTGTAACTAGAGGTGCAGCTCATGGATGAATCCCTGTTTATGAAGTATTTCGCATGGTATAGTGTGGCCAACAGTGGTTATACGTACATACCTAGGGTGGTTCACTGTAGGTGTAGCTGAGGTGTGACCATGGTAATAGTCAGGTCAGGAGAATCCAGCGGATATTTTCGTTGAGTCCCGAACGGTCAGTTCAGTCGTAGGACCCACGGTTGTTCAATGCGGAACAGTGAGTTTTTGGATAACCCAGGGTGTGCTTCTAGTATGCCCGATTCAAACGCGTCTGGTGAATGTTGCACCTCTTTGAAATGCGTTGTAAATTTGTTGTTGTTCTTCTGGCACCTAAAATTGCTCCTGTGTTCCATTGTGCAGATTTTGACCGGCCTAGTGGTCATGCCGATGTACAACAACCCACACTTGCACCTCATTATATAAACGCAGTTTGAGGTGTTGCAGTTAGTGTGAGTAGCCATTTTCCAACTCATCCCATTCTGAAATCTCAGTTCTTTGGTGACTTTCGTGAGGTGCCATGCAGAGCACGAACGACAAGGGTAGTGCCCTGTGACCGGGGAAAGATCCCACAGTGTTCTTTGCCCTTTGCTCTGTTGTTTCTTTGGTCTTGTGTGGATCAGCATATCCTTGATATTGTTTGTTCTTTTAAACGCAAACCTCGGTATGGGCAAGTTGAGTGATCCAGTGTTGACGATATACCAGTATTTGTGGATTATTTTCCTTATTCAGTTAGAGTCAGGGGTGTATGTGGTGACGCACGTGATAGATGGATTAGGATCTTTAATCCTGTCTTCCAAAAGGCTCACACGGTTATTGTTCTGAGCTCTTTTGCACGCGGTATCCACAACCTGTCTAGTGCATTCCCTCTGAAGAAGGTCTTGCTTCAGTGTGTGTGATTCCCTTTTGTAGTTCGTTAAAGAGCTGCAGTTCCTTCTGAGGCGAAGGAACTGACCAAAGGGTAAATTCTGTTTCAGGGCCCTATAATGGTGGCTGCTAAAAAGTCGGAGACTGTTCCTGTTGGTTGGTTTCCGATAGAGGGTGGTAGAAATGTTCTCATCCTCTAATCTGACCAATTAATCATAAAAACTGAATTTCTGTCTCTGAGATGGTACTGGTAGATCTTAGAAAAGGGTTCAAGATGTTTATCCATGTGTAAAATTCATTGCATTTGGTTCGTTCACCTTTCCACAAGATCAAAATATATCAATAAATCTTTTCCACATATGCACATTTTCCATATATGGATTTCTGGTGTTAAAAATCTCTCTTTCCTCGAACGCTGACATGTACATACATGCCAGGCTCGGCGCAAACGTGCTGCCCCTGTGTCTGGTGATAAAGTTGGGTGTCATATTCAAAGAAATTTTCAGTTAGCACTATGGTAGCACACTCCACTGGAGTCGGTGACTGGACCATGCGCCACAGAAAGAAAAGGAAGTGACACATCACATGTGCTACCTAATTAAAAGGCACCAAAGAAGAGTGATAATGATGTCAACAATTGATAAGTAATGAGCGGGCTAAAAGCTGCTTTTTGGAGGTTTTTTAAAAAATACAGTAAGTCCCCAGGCGACAGCACATGCGTGCTGCCTGCAGGTTCAACCTAAAAACCGAAGACGCAAGAGTCGAATAATGTTAACTTAGGGAAAGAAATATTACGCAGATTTATGCGGACTTTATATTATATGGCACATTATGGAGTTACGAACTTACTGCAACATTGTGCTTAGTTGACATAGTTAGCAAAACACTCGTAGAAATCAAGTTATTGCGTCTGCCTTAATTTTGTATTAGTCTAATTCTTTTAGGAATCTGTTCAATAAGTTAATAATGTTTTGCAGTGTAGATAGAGCACATTTATTGTGAGGTGCTGCCTCGGCAACATTTAGTAGAGGGCGTTTTAGGTCAGTGTTTGTAGGAAAAGATCATTGGGATGCAATCCCGGAGACTTTGCTCAGAAAGATTCATAGAACAAGCCTTATGATGATGAATGGAGGTGTAATTGGTGCCAGAAAATCATAATTAGAATGCAAATGACTGCCACAGTGCATGACTCTCAATTTGCTATCCTTCTACTTTGTCTGGCGAATTATTTTTGAAGTACTGTCATTAACAGAAATTGAAAAATTGCACTGTTTTCAAGAGCCACTACCAAGTGTATGGGCAGCTAAGCAGTTAGCACGAAAAGCAGTTTTTTTCCCAACACAAATGTTCTTTCGCGCAATGATGTACACATTTTGCTGAGCTTTCACCTGTCAAAAGCTCCTAAGGTGCAGTTTGCAAGCTGTTATGATATGGTATTCAGGCAAGGTCGCAAATTTTCCAAGATGTGCTGCTCGATTTGACTAGCTTTGTTCTTTTGTCTGCTTTTATGGTTAATTCAATTATACGTTTTTTTCCCCACTAGGTCTCTTTCTCTTGTCCTTTCTGGGCTGTTTTCGCTTGTCCTCGGCTGTTCCCATCAAGCCCTTTCTTTCACTCTCTTTCTGTCTGTCTGTCTCAATCTCGCTCTGATACTTGATGGATATCAGTTTTGTAGAGTCTACAAATAGAAGATACATTCGTGCACATTCTATCGCTCCTCGGCCCTGAGCTTATCAATTGTAAACAGTTGAGCCATCACTGTTACATGTGTCTCCAAATGACGGTCAAATCTGCAAAGCAGAATGCATCACTGGATACCACCTTGGAGCTAGAATCATGAAGGCTTTGCATCTCTGCTTCATGGAAAGTAACAAAAGAGGAACAAATTATTGAAAAACGATTTATTTTCCAGCATACAATTACTTTTTTTTCAGGAAAGTAGCCCCAAAGTAATCAAATGGTGCTTTGTACTGCTTTGTTTTCCTTTGGATCTTGGATGGTCCCGTGAGTGATAGATGAGCATTTACACTCGTGGGTCCAGATTTATTAAGGACTTGCGTTGTCCTTGTGTGGCACAAGTAACTCAAGTCCTTAATTGGAATTTACATGCAATGGGCTATTTGCAGAGCCTGGTGTGGCTTTGTAAAGAAATGTAACGCAAAGCAGAGGCTTCCGCTGGGTTATCTTACATTTTATTGTGGTAGGCATTCCATGGGTTTCCATGCATCAACCCATGGAATTTGACACAATCCCAGGTTACTACCAGTGGTAAAACTGCGATTGAGCCAAAATGGTGCACCCACCTCAGAGAGGTGTATCAAGGAAAAATAAGCTTGTTTCTCTCTGTTACTTCCTCTTTCTATGTGTGGTCCATACTGCATCACACATACAAAAGGAAATGATCCCCCCTTCCTGCACAAAAGCCATCCTGCAGGTAATGTAGGCATCCTGGCAGCATGGTGCAAGCATTCCTATGTTGGCACCGGGCAGCCTCAAGTGCACCCGCATTGGTTTTAGTAAACATGCCTCCATGTGTTTTGATGCAAAGTCTTATCTACTAAAATTTGTGGAAAAGACTTAGCTCAAAAAAATAATGAAAGGTGGTAAGATGGATACATCTATTAATTTCTTTTTAATGTCTCCTAACTTTTCAAACATTGAATGTGAGATGCAAAGTATAGCACACATCCACAGTGTGAAACGTTTTACATTTTGTAGGTAAAATATTATTTGCAGGAAGGATGCACTTGCAGTAGAGAACCTATGTTAGATATCATACGCACACTTTTCTACCACGTATGTATCATATAGACATCCTGTTTGCCCTCCATCACAAGAGGAGAGAGTGGTCGCGCTACATCTTAGTACTATGGCTCTGCAATGCTCTCTTCGATAGTGCAGCACAGCAACTTTAGTTGCTGCACTGTGTTACAGCATTTCAATAAATGTGCCCCCTGCATTTGAAACTTCGAGCACAATTCTTTTTATAGAATGAAGACATCAGGATTGTAATCAAGTCACACTAATTTAACATTACTCATTCATGTAGAATTACTGAAAACACAATTATGCCTGCTCACATAATTAAGAGTAATATAGGAAAACAATTTTCTGTGAGAGCACATTTAGTTAAAGCGAATGGCTGCTCACACAACTGTTTATGTTCTGTTGTGTTAAGCTCTATTTTCTTGGTTCAAAAAACATCCTTTTGTCCATTTTGGATCCAAGGTGCCTTTTATGCTAAGAAAAGGCACCAAATGCAGGGATTAAATTGTAGGAAAATAATACCACAAAGGCACATTTAACGAGCGCAAGCGGCTGCTCATGCTGCTACTCATGTTCTCAGAGCAAAATGCATCCTCAAACCCATTTTGAATGCCAGAGGGCAGTTTTGTGTTAAGAAAATAGCACTAGATGCAGAATTATCCTTCTTGCGTACATTTTTGTAATCATGGGACTTTTTGGGTTATTCCAAGTTTTTATGCTACAAAAACCTATGCAATTATTGCCCACCCCTATTTATATGATCGTTAATCAACTTATATACTTGTGAAAATAAATGTATTATTCATTGTCTCTGTTCAGGTTCAGGCCGGGCCGCTCCCCCACCGCGATAGCACACCCTCCTGGCGCTGTGTCCCCGAGCCTCGCTGCTGCTATGAGTTAGAGGCCCTCCTTCACCCGCAGGCTCCTGCCTGCGCCTCATCCCTGGTGGCCCAGTGGTGGGCCTATAAGTATTTTGTTTGTCTTCACTGTCGTTTATCTTTTTTGTTCGTTTTTATCTGGTACTGTTACTGTCTGTACTTGTCCTTCTTCGTAGTCTCTGCCCTTTAGTTTGCCCCTGTCTCTGTTATCTGCTGCCTGTGTTTGACACTGTTTTTGTCTGCCTTCTGTCCCCCTCCGTAGTTGGCACTGTGTTTTTGTTTGCCTTTTGTGCCCATTTCTTGTTTTTCACCACCGTTGTTCTGTACAGCTCACCCATCCCGCCACGCCGCGTTTCCTGCTGCTGCGTCCCCTACAGCCCGCCCCCGTGACCCGATTCGTCCCTGTTCCCCCCTCCCAGCTGCTCCTCCCTCCCTTGTCCCCTCATAATGCAGGCCGCTGCGGAGTGATAAAGCGACCAAAGTCCCTGGTTCAGGCCGGGCCACTACCCCACCGTGTTAGCACACCCTGCTGGCGCTGTGTCCCCGAACCTCGCTGCTGCTGCGAGTTCGAGGCCCTCCTCCACCTGCAGGCTCCTGCCTGCGCCTCATCCCTGGTGGCCAAGTGGTGGGCCTGTAAGCATTTCGTGTGTCTTCACTGTTGTTTATTTTTTTGTTCGTTTTCATCGGTTACTGTTACTGTCTGTACTTGTCCTTCTTCGTTGTCTCTGCCCTTTAGCTTGCCCCTGTCTCCGTTATCTGCTGCCAGTGTTTGCCACTGTTTTTGTCTGCTTTCTGTGCCCCTCCGTAGTTGCCACTGTGTCTTTGTTTGCCTTCTGTGCCTATTTCTTGTTTTCGCCACCATTGTTCTGTACCACTCCCCCCTCCTGCCGCCCCGCGTTTCCTGCCACTGCGTACCCTATGGCCCGCCCCGTGACCCGATTCATCTCCGCTCCCCCTCCCCTCCCAGCTACTCCACCATCCCTTGTCCCCTCAGAATGCAGGCCGCTGCGCGGCCGCCCCGCTAGCGCGCCAAAGGCACCTGGACCGCACCCAGCACCAGAACCCCTGGCCCCCGCTGGAGCCAAGAAACCCGACTGAAATACGACACCGCCACCCTCCACGCCCTCAACACCTGCGGATAATCCACCTGCTACCGAGCCACCCGGAAGCGCACCCACGGACCATTCTCCTGCCGAGAATGCAACCTCAACTGCCTCCGGACCTTCACCCCACCCTCAGCACCAGGCAACAAAAACCACCTCAAGTGCATCCTGCTCAACACCCACTCCATCCACAAGCATGCCATCGAACTCTGGGACCTCCTCGACACTGCAGCTCCCGACATTGCCTTCCTCACGGAGACTTGGATGAACGCCTCCTCAGCCCCCGAGATCCCCATAGCCATCCCGGACGGCTACAAGATCACCCGAAAAGACCGCACCAACAAAACCGGAGGAGAAATCGCCATCATCCACAGGAACACCATCAGTGTCTCAACCAACACTGAGGAAACCCTCACCACCGCCGAACACCTACACTTCCAGATCCACATCGACCCAAAGACCACCCTCAGAGGAACCCTCATCTACAGACTCCCGGGCCCACGTACACAATTCAGCTAAGCCATCACTGACTTCAGCCCGCACACCCTCGCCTCCGCAGACTACATCCTCCTAGGGAACCTGAACTTCCACCTGGAGAACTTCAACGATAACAGCACCACCACCCTGCTCGACAAACTAGCCAACCTTGGACTCAAACAACTGGTGACCACCTCCACCTAAAACGTCAGACACACGCTCGACCTCTTCTTCTCCGCCAGCAACCACGTCACCTACAGCCACACCACTGGCCTCCACTGGATCGACCACAGCTGCATCCACTTCACCTTCAAGAAGACTACATCCCACCACCACCCGCAGCAGATCCCCCGCAGAAGCTGCAGAAAAATCACCACCGACCAGCTCACAACGTCACTAAGCCAGAGCCCGCCATCCAACACCACTGACCCAAATGCTGCTGCACGCAACCTCACACAGTGGATCAGCAACTGCGACAACACCCTCGCACCACTGGCGAACCCTCCTGGCAAGCCCGGCAACAGAATAGCCACCTGGTTCACCGACAAACTCAAGGACTCCAAGAAATCCTGCCGAACCGTCAAGAAGACCTGGCACCGCAAACAGACGGCAGAAGACCATGCAGCTCTCAAGAACGCCACCCGCATACACCACTACCTGATCCGCACCACCAAGAGGACTTCTTTCAAGGAGCCCCTAAACAACAACGTACACAACAGCAAGGAGCTCTTGGGCATTGTGAAAGAACTCTACAACCCCAGCGCCAACTCCAATGACATCCCACCATCACAAGACCTTTCCGACACCCTCGCCACCTTCTTTCAGCACAAGATCTCTGACATACACAACAGGTTCGAGTCCAGACTCTGCCATCAGCCACAGAACCATCACCCCCCACCACCACCCTCAACACCTGGAACCCCATCAACATTGAAGACACCACCCACATCATGAACACCATCCACTCCAGCTCACAGTCCGATCCATGCCCCCACCACGTCTTCAACAAAGCATACACTGTCATCGCACCCTGCCTCCAGAACATCATCAACAACTCCTTCTTGACCGCCACCTTCCCAGAGAGCTGGAAACACGCAGAGATCAAAGCTCTACTGAAGAAACCCACAGCGGACCCTAAGGACCTCAAGAACTTCCGGCCCATCTCCCTTCTTCCCTTCCCGGCGAAAGTCATCGAGAAGACCGTCAACAAACAGCTGACCACCTTGCTTGAGGTAAATGGCTCCCTCGACCCATCCCAGTCCGGATTCCGCGCCAACCACAGCACTGAGACCGCCCTCATCACAGCCACCGACGACATCAGGACTCTACTCAACAACGGGGAAACAGCAGCCCTCATCCTCCTTGACCTCTCAGCCACCTTCAACACCGTCTGCCACTGCACCCTAAGATCTCACCCCCATAACACAGCGATAAAAGGGAGAGCCCTGTACTGCATCACATCATTCCTCTCCGGCAGAACCCAGAGAGTCCGCCTCCCTCCCTTCCACTCTGCGCCCACCGATTTCATCTGAGGCGTACCTCAAAGCTCCTCGCTCAGCCCGACTCCTTTCAATTACTACATGAGCCCCCTCATGCCACAACCTCAACATCATCTCCTACGCCGACGACACCCAGCTGATCCTCTCCCTCACCAAAGACCCAGCCACAGCCAAGACCACCCTCCATGAAGGAATGAGGGACGTCGCAAACTGGATAAAGCTCAGCCGCCTGAAACTGAGCTCGGACAAGATGGAAGTCCTCATCCTGGGACCATCCCCATCCACCTGAAATGACTCCTGGTGGCCCACCGCGCTGGGCACCACACCGACACCCACAGACCATGCACGCAACCTGGGATTCATCTTGGATTCCACACTCACACTGTCCAAACAAGTCAACGCCATCTCATCCTCATGCTCCAACACCCTGCGCATTCTCCGAAAGCGATTCAGATGGAACCCCACCGAAAGAAGAAGAACCGTCACCCAAGCCCTCGTCACCAGCCGGTTGGACTACGGGAACGCCCTCTACGCAGGAACCACAGCAAAACTTCAGAGAAGACTCAAGCGCATACAGAACGCCTCCGCTCACCTCTTCCTCGACATCCCTCGCCACAGCCACATACCTGCCCACCTGAGAGACCTGCACTGGCTTCCAGTCAGCAAGAGAATCACGTTCAGGCTCCTCATCCACGCACACAAGGCTCTCCACGAAATAGGCCCAACTACCTCAACAGACCCCTCACGTTCTACACTCCATCCAGCCAGCTCCGCTCCACCAGGCTTGCCCTCCTCACCATTCCACGGATTTGCGGAACCACCATCAGAGGAAGATTGTTCTCCTACCTGGCCGCCAAGACCTGGAACTCCCTCCTCATCCAACTTCGACTGACCAAGGACCACCTCACCTTCAGGAGACACCTCAAGACCTGGCTGTTCGAGCAGTAGCAGCACCTCCCTCTCCCCCAGCGCCTTGAGACCGTCACGGGTGAGTAGCGCGCTTTACAAATGCTATGATTGATTGATTGATTGGATTTGTGTGTAATGTAAAGTGCTCTGACACCCTACACTGGTGTGTAGGTACTAGAAAAATAAATGAAATACATGTGAGAGAGGGACAATGGAGAAATGAGAGTAAATGTTGGAGGGTGATAGTGGGGGAATCATTGAAGAGCCCCACCAAAGTTTGCTGAATCCTGGTGTAATCTAAGGTCAGCATTTACCATGGTTTAAAAGCTAATACTATTGAAAATATAATGAAAAATGTGTTGTTGAATGCGCCATTTTTCCAAATTTTCTTGGAGGAGATCCCCCCCAAACCCTCCATGTAGGGGTCAGGCTCACTCACTGCATGCGCTATGTACCATAGTGGGACTGGTCTGACAACATTTGCCAGGACTGCTTTGGTTTTACAGTCCGACCCTGATTGTGTTGTCTAATTATCACCCGAATGCATCTCTATTGTATTTTATTTTTATTTTGTCCCTAACCACATCTAAAGAAATTAACTGGTGATAAATCATGGAGGTTTTTTGTTGACAAAAATTTTTGATTACGATTTTGATACTATTTTGTTCAGAAACATGTGATGGGTTGCTTTCATATTACCTCTGAGACAAAGCAGGTAGAATATAACTTTCTAATAACAGAAAATAGACGGATGTTTCAATTTTCAAATAACTGATAATCCCACTCAACACTTCATGCCTTCCAATTGGGCAAAAATTTGCATTTCTGTTAATTCTTAACGAGTTATTGGACAATGATGGTGAACTAATTATTTACTACTATATAGAATTACTGAGAAGTCGACAAGCAGTAATTATAATAAGGCTTCGTAATGACCCGGGCTCATGGAATATAAACAATACCTCCTTGAAGGAGAATGGTAAAATGATGGAATTCTTCAGTTCTAACCCAGAGTGGAAGAATCTGATTATCATTGATCCAAAGGCTTTTGGGATGAAAGGAAAAAGGTGAATGAGGTTTATAAAAATCAGGATATTTCACGTGCAACTCCCTTTGAGATATGAGCTGCCATTTGGGTCGGACTCTCTGCTTGTCCTTTAATTCAGCGACATTATATATATCAATGAAGCAGAAAAATTTGACCATGGTCAGTGATGCTCTTTTTTGAAGCCAGTCAAATAATCATGGTATTTTCCTAATGGAATAGAATTAGATAGATATTTATAAGTGGATAGCATCTACCTAAACTCATCTCAAGAAACCCGACTGTTCACATTTTTAAAGCCCCACCGTAGGAACCTAATGCCTATAAGAAGAGCCTGCCTAAGGTTGAAGTACTTCTTTCATTGAGCATTTAACCCTACTCTCATTAATTCAGCAAAGACAACATTGCTGTCATGCTTTTTTTTTTAGAAGGAGACAATTATCCACTTTTATGTTGTGCTGAATCTCTGAAAAGAAGGAAGAGATGAAATATCCCCTTGGTGAATGATTGGTGGGTTGTTCTAGGAACTCATCCGCTCATGGGGCATGATCTACTCAGCACTTATGTCCATTTGATTTTTTTTTTTTGTTTAGGAAATTTTTATTACGTTTTCAGATACATGGAACAAGGATATAAGCCAAATATGATTATGAGAAAGAAAGAAGAGAGGAAAGAAAAGAAAAGAAAAGCTGGAAAGAGAAAGAAGGAGGAAAGAAAGAGAGAGGAAGGAAACAAAGAAGGGAGAACAGAAGTTGTGTTGTATGATAAGAAAAAGAGGAAGAAAGAGAGAGTTAATGGATAGGAGAGTGAGTAGAAAGATAAGTAGTAAAAGGAAACCAGAGAAGATCTGATCTAATTTTTTGAGAAAGAGAGGGAGATGAAACAGATGCAATTCTATGTTCATCACAAATAAAATTCCACCAAGTTAGTAAAGACATTTTCGAGTTATCCTTCCAGGATGACAAAATAACTTTAAAGGATAATGCAATAAAAAGATTAAATAATCTAGGAGAGGACGATGAAACATCTACATCAGGAGATAAGGATCCAAGAAAAACATTTTGTAATGATAAAGTAGTATTAAAACTAAACACTAACATGCAAATATTCCAAACAGAATTCCAAAAGGATAAAACAATGGAACCTTCATAAAGAAGATGTATCAACATGCCCGTTTCAGTGGAACATGATCAATATATCGGAGAGGATAAAGGTGAAAGTCTACAAATTTAACAGGAGCAATAATTGCTCTTTGATAAATAAAATATAGAGATTGAGTTATGCGAGCAGCAGCAGAAACCTTAAACAATTTGGACCATAGTTTATCCCAGGTAATAACAGATAAAGAAATGGACAAGTCGGTTTCCCATGCATTCTTAATTGAAGACTTAGGTATTTCAATAGCATTTACCATCAGTAACTTATATACAAGAGCAGGTTTAGGTCTATGAATTGAGAATAAGGAGTATAAAGTAGTAGAAGGTGATAGAGGAGACGGTGTATGAGTTTGAAGGTTAAAAGTAGTTAAGTGAGATTGTATGGCATTAACAATAATATTGTATTCATTAGGAAAACAATTTGGTGAGTAGTAAGTAATTTAAAGGGTAGGAAAGAAAACAATGGAAAAGTTGTGCAGTAATTGGTGAACAAAAAGAATACCCTTTTCCTTCCAGTATTTGTAATAGAATGATTTGCCTTTATATTTGAGAAATGTATTATACCATACACAAGAGGACAAAAAGCATTGAAGAGGAGTAAAATCCTTAGATAAAAAAAGTCTTAAAGCAAAAATTGGGAGTGTTTTAAAATAGGACTATTAGACAGAAAGGTACAGTTTGACATAAAAAGTATCTGTTGAAAAGAGAAATCTTTCAAGAGGGAACGTTCAAAATGGACCCACTAGGGAACAGGATTATCTATAAAATCATAAGCTAATGTGAAAGACTGTTTGATCAAAAAAGCAGAACGATATACTTTAAAATTCGGAATGCGCACGCCACCTTCATCTTTAGGGTGTATGAGTTTGTGTAAAGCAATTCGTGGGTGCTTATTGTTTCATGAAATTTTGTACATATAGAATTAATTTTAGAAAAATAAGTATTGGAAATGTTGACAGGAAGCATAGATAGGGTATATAAAACATGAGGAAAAATCATCATTTTAATAGTATCTAACTAGCCCCACCAGGAAAGGTATAAGGGTGTCCAAACAAGGAAGAGTGACTGAATTTTGGTGTGTAATGCAGCAAATGTAAATTTAATTGTGTTAGGAATAGAGGACGAAAACCAAATGCCAAGGTGTTTAATTTTAGAGGGACACCAAGCAAAACTAGTATCATTAAACAAAAATTTATAACATGTAGAGTTCAGGGGCAAAACTTCTGTCTTGGAAAGGTTGAGTTTATATCCAGAAATACTGGAATATAATTGAACTACATTTAAAAAATGAGGAAGAGAATCAGCAGGATAAGACATAAATTAGTATATCATCTGCATATGCAGATATCTCGGATTCCACAGAGCCATGCTTGAAGCCAGCAATCGGGGAGTTAACACGAATGCTCTCTAGAAATGGTTCAAGGCATAAAATAAAAAGTAAAGGGGAAAGGGGACATCCCTGCCTTGTGCCTCTGGACAAAGAAAATGACCTAGAAAATTGGTTATGGACAAAAATGCTGCTCGGGGGCAAGAGTACAAAAGTTTAATATAAGAAATGAAAGAGGCCCCAAAACCAAACCATTGCAGAGTCTGAAACATAAATTGCCAATTAATACAGTTGAATGCCTTTTCAGCATCCTAAGACAAAGCGGCAAGGGGAGATTTATATTTTTTACCATAGGAAATGATGTTAGCAAACATTCGAGCATTATCAGATGCTAATCTGCCCTTCACGAATGATGTCAAGTCTGGATGCGAGAATGTTGGCAAAAATGTTACAGTCATAATTAATTAACGATATGGGACGGTAATGTTTGCAATGAGAATGATCTTTATCAGGCTTAGGCATGATAACAATTAAAGCATCCATAAAAGAGCCCAAAGCTCTTGCGTCAGCAATAAAAGAGTTAAAAAGCTGAAGGAGTTTAGGGACAAAAATGGAAGTAAAGGTGTTATAAAATTCAATAGGTAAGCCATCAGGCCCAGGGGCTTTTGATTTTTTTAGGACCTTAGCAGCATTAATTACTTCCTGTGAAGAAAAGTCATTTTCTAATGTGGTAAATTCTTCAGGTAGAGAGGGGGGAGAGGGCAGTCCTGAGAAGAAGGTTTCTAAATTTTGAGTAGAGGAAAAAGTATCATCGGAATAAAGAGATTTATAGTAGTCATGGAAAACTTCAGCAATATCTTCGTCCGATGAAACTAATTTTTTAGTGGATTCATTAAAAATAGGGCCAATAGTCTCACGCTCAGATTTAATTTTTAAATAGTTAGCCAACATTTTCCCAGTCTTATTTTGTTCACCATGATATTTAGATTTAACCCTAAGCAAAACATTACAAACTTCAATTGTCGCCAATTTTTTAAGTTCCGTCTTTGCTTTAATTAAATCATGAAGGGTGTCAGAGGAACGAGAAGTAAAATATATATGTTCTAAGTCTTTAAGGTGTTGCAGTTGGTATTCATATTTCTTTCTTGTGGATTTCTTTTTTTTGGATACAAAAGAAATGGTAAAGGCTCGGAAAGCATCTTTAAAAGCATCCCAATTATTAGGGACAGAAGTATCTAATGGGTCATTAAGACGAAAAAATTCATCAATAAAGGAAGAAGCTTCTTTGATAAAAATCTTATCAGTTAATAAAAAAGTATTAAGCTTCCATCTGCAAAATTGGGAAGAAGTTTGTGTAAAATCCAAAACAGCATAAACAGGTGCATGGTCAGAAATAAAAATGGAGCAAATTCCAGACTTTTGGAGAGAGGGAAGTAAAGACTTACTGGTCAAAATATAATCAATTCTGGAACGGGTGTGATGTACATTGAAAAAAGGGTAAATTCAATTAAATCAGGATTACAAGTTCTCCAAACATCATATAATGGACGAGAGGCAATGCCGACTGAAAGGCTGTATGAAATTTGTCAGGTTGAAATTTACATTTAGATAATCTATCAGAGAAGGCGTCTACCCACTGGTTGAAGTCACCAGCAACAATAATATTAAGGCAGTCAATCGAAGAAAGGAGGACTTTGATATCATTCCAGAATTAAGGGTCAGGCTTGACAGGACCATAAATATTCAGTAATACTAATGTTTTATTTCGAACCACAATCTTTGCCATTACCCATCGTCCATCCGCATCACCCTGTGAGGACAAAATTTGCACCGCTAAAGCTTTGTGTAAAAGTTTAGCAACACCCCCTTTCTTGCGAGAAGCAGGTGAGAAAACAACTTGGCCCACCCACTGTCTTTTCAGTTTAAGAGATTCAACATCATGACGTTTAACTGGACTCCCCAGACCACAAACATTCCACGTAACAAAGTTACACATGATGGAGGGGAGGGAGGATAAAACACACTTGGAGATGACACACCTCAAGGGAAGAACTGTGAGGCAAAACACACCACAGAAGAAAATTACATATGAAACACAAACCCAGAAGACCTACAGTATCAGGGTACATGAACAACACAAGAATGGAAGAAGATGATAGGAAGTAGCAAGAAAAAAATAGAAAATGGAAGAGTACAGATAGATCAAGAAGAGGGAGAATGAAGAGAAGGAGGAAAGAAAGATAAGCACACAGATCAAAGCAAATCAGCCAGATCTGTAAGAAAAAAAAAATCAATGATAAGGGAGCATAGTGACGCGAGGCAACGCGGATCACATGAAAACAACTAAAATACAAGAAGAATAAAGCCATAAAAAAAAGCACAGCAAAGAAAAAAAACACAAGCAAATAAAGTCAAAGGATAGAAACAATAGCAATAGTATAAATAAGTCAGAAAGAACCAAGAAAATTTGAAAAATAAAGAGTCATTTAGAAATGGAAAGAAATAAAAGCAACAAAAAAATCAAGCTGTAGTGTCCATTCCGGTAGAAGAAAAGGACTGAAGAAAAAGTTTACGTTTTCCAGGATCATCAAAGGATCTTGAACGCCCATCATGAGAAATTGTGCAGAGGCATGGATGCAGGATGCCATATTGGATGTTTAAATGTCTCATTTGAGGACAAAGAACAAGGAATTATTTTCGGCGAGCATTAGTCACATTAGAGATGACCTGAGAAATAAAGATGTTATGACCAGACCAGATGAGACGACGTTTGAGTTTAACTGCCTTTAAAACAGTCATAAGTTCAGTCAACTCCTAAAAAAGCATAATGATTCCACGAGGTTTAGCAGGATTGGAAGTAAGACGAGCCAGACGATGAGCTCTTTGTATGTTGAGGGGTGATCCGGAAGTTGGAAGATTGAGGAGATCTGGGAGAAATTTTTAGAGGAACAGGACCATAAAAGGGCCCTCAACATTTTCCATAAGGCAGTATAAGCGTAAGTTGTTACGACGATTACGATTTTCCAAATCCTCAGTGTGGAGTTTCAATTCATGAAGTTCCTGTTCAAGTATCAGGATCTTAGTAGGCAAATCCTGTAGGTCACTGACACGATACTCCAGGTCAAATACTTTCCATAATAATCCATCTGTCTTCTATTTGTTTTGATTTTTCATTTGTGGCAATCATAAATGGCTGAAGTCCCAGCACCTCATCTAAAATAGAGTCTAACACAGGGTTCTGAGAGGAGAGAATAGGTGACGGGGGATCATTTTTCTGCGGTTTTGGTTTTGTGCCAGTAACAGAGTACTTAGCAGAATGAGAATCACTCGCCATTGTAGCAAACACTAAGATAACTGCAGATTATTTACTGATTGTGTGCCAAATATGTGCTTCAGGAAAAATACTGATGAAGAGAAAAAATAACTTTTGACTTCCATTGATGATATCCGACTGACAGCCTGTTACAAAAATATGTATGTGGAAGTATGAGCTCAGCGGCCAAGATGGCAGCCGCCCACCTCCCCCGAAACATAGCAAGAAGCAAGGCTATAAGGAGAAAAAACTGTACAAACCAAATCGTTGTACCAAGAACAGGAAGTCCAAAATTGTAAATACTGAAAAACGTACTCCACCAGGACACCAGCGTAAACTTAGAAAAAAAGCGTGACCTGAAATAACTCACAACAAGGAGTAAGTCTCAGGAAGAGTAAGCGCACATGCATAGTAAAGTCTCACTGCAGGAAATGGTAGTAAAATGCAAGTAAATTAAGTGGCAAGGAAGAAAAAACCACTATGAGCCACATAACTGAGGTATTTGCTAGAGATATATAAACGAAGAGTATGGCAGCAATGCAAACAAAGAGATGGCAAGCTGTTTGAGGTCAAAATCCATTTCCACGGTGAAAGTTAAAAAGTAACAGCCATTAAAAAAGAAAGACGTCCAAGAATGCATTTATATACGAGTAGCTGCCGGCAGATGGGGCCTCATTACAACATTAGGAGACGGAAAATTACCGGCTGAAAATATGCGAGTGAGACAGCCCAAAATGGAGGCCACTCGCGTTGTGAAGAGAATTCCACGAAGCTGATTATTCGATGTCCAGGGCAGCAAAGCGAGTGTAGGCGAGTCCCAGTGCTCCCGCCTTGTTCCGGAATGGATGCCCGCTGTTTTTAGAAAGATAGGATGCAGAAAGACCACTTTACAGGTAAACGAGTCCCGCCAGCGAGCGGAGCTCAAACAGGAACCGCTATCTTGCGTCGGCGCCGAAGCCACGCCCCGTCCCTTTGATTTTTGTAGGACGACTGGACTCCCACTGTTGGCCACATAATATGTATAGCATCCATGAAGCTTGCTATAGCCTACACTTGATCCAACAGCCTGCTCGCTTACACACCCTTGAATGAGCCTCCATAGAGCCCCTGAGAATGGGGGGTCTGCTTGCCACTAACAGCAGCATCTTTGGGCATAGTATGCTCAGACATTGTTTCGCTCACTGTTGCACAGACAATAAATAAGCAACACTTGTCAGTGTGATCACAAGAGGTTGCAAACAAATGGCCTCATGCACCACGAAACAGGCCCTCCAGCTGAACATATAAGAATGATCTGAGATATACTTGCAAACTATTTTGAAGTTCTCACACCAACCAAACCTGTAGTGCAGGACATTAAGGGCCCAATTCACAAAGGTAAACTTAGACCTGAAGTCTAACTTCAGACCTGGTAAGTCTGGATTTAGACCTGAACTCTACATTTAGGTTTAAAGCATTTTATTAAGGCATAAAACATAGGAGGTAAGGGAACATGAGGGGTAGGGTTACATACAAATAGGTGAAAATAGCTGAGTATGAATCTAGGAGCGCGATGGTGGACAAGGCTGCTGCAAAGAGAAACATCAAATAGCAAAATGATAAAGGCTAAATACAGTCGACACCATCAAGCAGATAAGAAAATGAAAGGCAATGATGCAAGAAACCAACCCCGCCAACCCCCAGAACCCCTCCCTCCAAACTCCCCAACTCACCCCAACACCCTCCCACCTCCCCCCGTCCAGTACTCGGCCATAACGCGTCCTGCCCTCCCGCCACTCCCCCCACCCCGTGTGCCCAGATCTTGTGTCCCCTTAGTCAGTTGAGATCACTGGTGGCGTGAGTCTCAGGAGTCTGAGGTACCTCAGACAGGTGAGTTCCCTAAATTCTGTGGTTAAAAGCGCATGAAAGGGTTGCCATAACTCATCAAATTGTTCCACGTCCCCCGCCACCACAAGCGATAGTTTCTCCATGCCTAGCACATGCCAGAGCCTGTGTAGCCAGCCTGTGATGGAGGGGAGCGTGGTGGTACGCCAGTGAATCAAGATGTTCTGAATCGCTGAACCCAGCGCTATCGCAATTTGCCTGCCCCTGCGGGACTTCAGCGGGTACATCAGGCCATTCGGGAGGCCCAGCAATACATACGCCGGGAAGCGTGGCAATTCAGTCTCAAAATGAACATCTATCTCGTCAAGAACCTCCTTCCAGTATTCCTCCAACAAGGGACAGTCCCAAAGTATATGTGTAAGGGTCCCCACCCGACCACATCCCCTCCAGCACTCCTTCTCAATATGCCTATTCATTTCGTGTAGTCTCTCCGGGGTATAGTACCAATACGTGGATACCTTGGTGAGTGTTTCTGTGAGACCTGTATGACATGCGATTTACAAAAAGGGGGGGGTGGTGATGAACAGAGTGTCTGAGTTAAACAGACCACTCTTACCCAGTCCAAAGATCAGGGCTTGATCCATCACCGTTATTTATCTCACTGCCCCATCCCAGCTCAGAACCTGGCTATATGCAAATCAGTCTGTCCCTGGCCCAGTGCATCATGGGAACAGGGCAGACTAAACTACCAAGCCAATTCTTCACCAGAAAGGAGACAAGCTACCGGGGACCGGTTTCTGGCATTTCAGCCTTCTTCGGCCCGGCTTGCTTGAATCCTGATGGAGCAGTGAGAAAGGGACTCATGTCTGAGTATACCCTGCCACACCTATAGTGGCCAAAAACGATTTACAAAAAGGGGGGCGGTGATGAACAGAGTGTCTGAGTTAAACAGACCACTCTTACCCAGTCCAAAGATCAGGGCTTGATCCATCACCGTTATTTATCTCACTGCCCCATCCCAGCTCAGAACCTGGCTATATGCAAATCAGTCTGTCCCTGGCCCAGTGCATCATGGGAACAGGGCAGACTAAACTACCAAGCCAATTCTTCACCAGAAAGGAGACAAGCTACCGGGGACCGGTTTCTGGCATTTCAGCCTTCTTCGGCCCGGCTTGCTTGAATCCTGATGGAGCAGTGAGAAAGGGACTCATGTCTGAGTATACCCTGCCACACCTATAGTGGCCAAAAACGATTTACAAAAAGGGGGGTGGTGATGAACAGAGTGTCTGAGTTAAACAGACCACTCTTACCCAGTCCAAAGATCAGGGCTTCATCCATCACCGTTATTTATCTCACTGCCCCATCCCAGCTCAGATCCTGGCTATATGCAAATCAGTCTGTCCCTGGCCCAGTGCATCATGGGAACAGGGCAGACTAAACTACCAAGCCAATTCTTCACCAGAAAGGAGACAAGCTACCGGGGACCGGTTTCTGGCATTTCAGCCTTCTTCGGCCCGGCTTGCTTGAATCCTGATGGAGCAGTGAGAAAGGGACTCATGTCTGAGTATACCCTGCCACACCTATAGTGGCCAAAAACGATTTACAAAAAGGGGGGTGGTGATGAACAGAGTGTCTGAGTTAAACAGACCACTCTTACCCAGTCCAAAGATCAGGGCTTGATCCATCACCGTTATTTATCTCACTGCCCCATCCCAGCTCAGAACCTGGCTATATGCAAATCAGTCTGTCCCTGGCCCAGTGCATCATGGGAACAGGGCAGACTAAACTACCAAGCCAATTCTTCACCAGAAAGGAGACAAGCTACCGGGGACCGGTTTCTGGCATTTCAGCCTTCTTCGGCCCGGCTTGCTTGAATCCTGATGGAGCAGTGAGAAAGGGACTCATGTCTGAGTATACCCTGCCACACCTATAGTGGCCAAAAACGATTTACAAAAAGGGGGGTGGTGATGAACAGAGTGTCTGAGTTAAACAGACCACTCTTACCCAGTCCAAAGATCAGGGCTTGATCCATCACCGTTATTTATCTCACTGCCCCATCCCAGCTCAGAACCTGGCTATATGCAAATCAGTTTGTCCCTGGCCCAGTGCATCATGGGAACAGGGCAGACTAAACTACCAAGCCAATTCTTCACCAGAAAGGAGACAAGCTACCGGGGACCGGTTTCTGGCATTTCAGCCTTCTTCGGCCCGGCTTGCTTGAATCCTGATGGAGCAGTGAGAAAGGGACTCATGTCTGAGTATACCCTGCCACACCTATAGTGGCCAAAAACGATTTACAAAAAGGGGGGTGGTGATGAACAGAGTGTCTGAGTTAAACAGACCACTCTTACCCAGTCCAAAGATCAGGGCTTGATCCATCACCGTTATTTATCTCACTGCCCCATCCCAGCTCAGAACCTGGCTATATGCAAATCAGTCTGTCCCTGGCCCAGTGCATCATGGGAACAGGGCAGACTAAACTACCAAGCCAATTCTTCACCAGAAAGGAGACAAGCTACCGGGGACCGGTTTCTGGCATTTCAGCCTTCTTCGGCCCGGCTTGCTTGAATCCTGATGGAGCAGTGAGAAAGGGACTCATGTCTGAGTATACCCTGCCACACCTATAGTGGCCAAAAACGATTTACAAAAAGGGGGGTGGTGATGAACAGAGTGTCTGAGTTAAACAGACCACTCTTACCCAGTCCAAAGATCAGGGCTTGATCCATCACCGTTATTTATCTCACTGCCCCATCCCAGCTCAGAACCTGGCTATATGCAAATCAGTCTGTCCCTGGCCCAGTGCATCATGGGAACAGGGCAGACTAAACTACCAAGCCAATTCTTCACCAGAAAGGAGACAAGCTGCCGGGGACCGGTTTCTGGAATTTCAGCCTTCTTTGGCAGGGCTTGCTTGAATCCTGATGGAGCAGTGAGAAAGGGACTCATGTCTGAGTATACCCTGCCACACCTATAGTGGCCAAAAACGATTTACAAAAAGGGGGGTGGTGATGAACAGAGTGTCTGAGTTAAACAGACCACTCTTACCCAGTCCAAAGATCAGGGCTTGATCCATCACCGTTATTTATCTCACTGCCCCATCCCAGCTCAGAACCTGGCTATATGCAAATCAGTCTGTCCCTGGCCCAGTGCATCATGGGAACAGGGCAGACTAAACTACCAAGCCAATTCTTCACCAGAAAGGAGACAAGCTACCGGGGACCGGTTTCTGGCATTTCAGCCTTCTTCGGCCCGGCTTGCTTGAATCCTGATGGAGCAGTGAGAAAGGGACTCATGTCTGAGTATACCCTGCCACACCTATAGTGGCCAAAAACGATTTACAAAAAGGGGGGCGGTGATGAACAGAGTGTCTGAGTTAAACAGACCACTCTTACCCAGTCCAAAGATCAGGGCTTGATCCATCACCGTTATTTATCTCACTGCCCCATCCCAGCTCAGAACCTGGCTATATGCAAATCAGTCTGTCCCTGGTCCAGTGCATCATGGGAACAGGGCAGACTAAACTACCAAGCCAATTCTTCACCAGAAAGGAGACAAGCTACCGGGGACCGGTTTCTGGCATTTCAGCCTTCTTCGGCCCGGCTTGCTTGAATCCTGATGGAGCAGTGAGAAAGGGACTCATGTCTGAGTATACCCTGCCACACCTATAGTGGCCAAAAACGATTTACAAAAAGGGGGGTGGTGATGAACAGAGTGTCTGAGTTAAACAGACCACTCTTACCCAGTCCAAAGATCAGGGCTTTATCCATCACCGTTATTTATCTCACTGCCCCATCCCAGCTCAGATCCTGGCTATATGCAAATCAGTCTGTCCCTGGCCCAGTGCATCATGGGAACAGGGCAGACTAAACTACCAAGCCAATTCTTCACCAGAAAGGAGACAAGCTACCGGGGACCGGTTTCTGGCATTTCAGCCTTCTTCGGCCCGGCTTGCTTGAATCCTGATGGAGCAGTGAGAAAGGGACTCATGTCTGAGTATACCCTGCCACACCTATAGTGGCCAAAAACGATTTACAAAAAGGGGGGTGGTGATGAACAGAGTGTCTGAGTTAAACAGACCACTCTTACCCAGTCCAAAGATCAGGGCTTGATCCATCACCGTTATTTATCTCACTGCCCCATCCCAGCTCAGAACCTGGCTATATGCAAATCAGTCTGTCCCTGGCCCAGTGCATCATGGGAACAGGGCAGACTAAACTACCAAGCCAATTCTTCACCAGAAAGGAGACAAGCTACCGGGGACCGGTTTCTGGCATTTCAGCCTTCTTCGGCCCGGCTTGCTTGAATCCTGATGGAGCAGTGAGAAAGGGACTCATGTCTGAGTATACCCTGCCACACCTATAGTGGCCAAAAACGATTTACAAAAAGGGGGGTGGTGATGAACAGAGTGTCTGAGTTAAACAGACCACTCTTACCCAGTCCAAAGATCAGGGCTTGATCCATCACCGTTATTTATCTCACTGCCCCATCCCAGCTCAGAACCTGGCTATATGCAAATCAGTTTGTCCCTGGCCCAGTGCATCATGGGAACAGGGCAGACTAAACTACCAAGCCAATTCTTCACCAGAAAGGAGACAAGCTACCGGGGACCGGTTTCTGGCATTTCAGCCTTCTTCGGCCCGGCTTGCTTGAATCCTGATGGAGCAGTGAGAAAGGGACTCATGTCTGAGTATACCCTGCCACACCTATAGTGGCCAAAAACGATTTACAAAAAGGGGGGTGGTGATGAACAGAGTGTCTGAGTTAAACAGACCACTCTTACCCAGTCCAAAGATCAGGGCTTGATCCATCACCGTTATTTATCTCACTGCCCCATCCCAGCTCAGAACCTGGCTATATGCAAATCAGTCTGTCCCTGGCCCAGTGCATCATGGGAACAGGGCAGACTAAACTACCAAGCCAATTCTTCACCAGAAAGGAGACAAGCTACCGGGGACCGGTTTCTGGCATTTCAGCCTTCTTCGGCCCGGCTTGCTTGAATCCTGATGGAGCAGTGAGAAAGGGACTCATGTCTGAGTATACCCTGCCACACCTATAGTGGCCAAAAACGATTTACAAAAAGGGGGGTGGTGATGAACAGAGTGTCTGAGTTAAACAGACCACTCTTACCCAGTCCAAAGATCAGGGCTTGATCCATCACCGTTATTTATCTCACTGCCCCATCCCAGCTCAGAACCTGGCTATATGCAAATCAGTCTGTCCCTGGCCCAGTGCATCATGGGAACAGGGCAGACTAAACTACCAAGCCAATTCTTCACCAGAAAGGAGACAAGCTGCCGGGGACCGGTTTCTGGAATTTCAGCCTTCTTCGGCCCGGCTTGCTTGAATCCTGATGGAGCAGTGAGAAAGGGACTCATGTCTGAGTATACCCTGCCACACCTATAGTGGCCAAAAACGATTTACAAAAAGGGGGGTGGTGATGAACAGAGTGTCTGAGTTAAACAGACCACTCTTACCCAGTCCAAAGATCAGGGCTTGATCCATCACCGTTATTTATCTCACTGCCCCATCCCAGCTCAGAACCTGGCTATATGCAAATCAGTCTGTCCCTGGCCCAGTGCATCATGGGAACAGGGCAGACTAAACTACCAAGCCAATTCTTCACCAGAAAGGAGACAAGCTACCGGGGACCGGTTTCTGGCATTTCAGCCTTCTTCGGCCCGGCTTGCTTGAATCCTGATGGAGCAGTGAGAAAGGGACTCATGTCTGAGTATACCCTGCCACACCTATAGTGGCCAAAAACGATTTACAAAAAGGGGGGTGGTGATGAACAGAGTGTCTGAGTTAAACAGACCACTCTTACCCAGTCCAAAGATCAGGGCTTGATCCATCACCGTTATTTATCTCACTGCCCCATCCCAGCTCAGAACCTGGCTATATGCAAATCAGTTTGTCCCTGGCCCAGTGCATCATGGGAACAGGGCAGACTAAACTACCAAGCCAATTCTTCACCAGAAAGGAGACAAGCTACCGGGGACCGGTTTCTGGCATTTCAGCCTTCTTCGGCCCGGCTTGCTTGAATCCTGATGGAGCAGTGAGAAAGGGACTCATGTCTGAGTATACCCTGCCACACCTATAGTGGCCAAAAACGATTTACAAAAAGGGGGGTGGTGATGAACAGAGTGTCTGAGTTAAACAGACCACTCTTACCCAGTCCAAAGATCAGGGCTTGATCCATCACCGTTATTTATCTCACTGCCCCATCCCAGCTCAGAACCTGGCTATATGCAAATCAGTCTGTCCCTGGCCCAGTGCATCATGGGAACAGGGCAGACTAAACTACCAAGCCAATTCTTCACCAGAAAGGAGACAAGCTACCGGGGACCGGTTTCTGGCATTTCAGCCTTCTTCGGCCCGGCTTGCTTGAATCCTGATGGAGCAGTGAGAAAGGGACTCATGTCTGAGTATACCCTGCCACACCTATAGTGGCCAAAAACGATTTACAAAAAGGGGGGTGGTGATGAACAGAGTGTCTGAGTTAAACAGACCACTCTTACCCAGTCCAAAGATCAGGGCTTGATCCATCACCGTTATTTATCTCACTGCCCCATCCCAGCTCAGAACCTGGCTATATGCAAATCAGTCTGTCCCTGGCCCAGTGCATCATGGGAACAGGGCAGACTAAACTACCAAGCCAATTCTTCACCAGAAAGGAGACAAGCTGCCGGGGACCGGTTTCTGGAATTTCAGCCTTCTTTGGCAGGGCTTGCTTGAATCCTGATGGAGCAGTGAGAAAGGGACTCATGTCTGAGTATACCCTGCCACACCTATAGTGGCCAAAAACGATTTACAAAAAGGGGGGTGGTGATGAACAGAGTGTCTGAGTTAAACAGACCACTCTTACCCAGTCCAAAGATCAGGGCTTGATCCATCACCGTTATTTATCTCACTGCCCCATCCCAGCTCAGAACCTGGCTATATGCAAATCAGTCTGTCCCTGGCCCAGTGCATCATGGGAACAGGGCAGACTAAACTACCAAGCCAATTCTTCACCAGAAAGGAGACAAGCTACCGGGGACCGGTTTCTGGCATTTCAGCCTTCTTCGGCCCGGCTTGCTTGAATCCTGATGGAGCAGTGAGAAAGGGACTCATGTCTGAGTATACCCTGCCACACCTATAGTGGCCAAAAACGATTTACAAAAAGGGGGGCGGTGATGAACAGAGTGTCTGAGTTAAACAGACCACTCTTACCCAGTCCAAAGATCAGGGCTTGATCCATCACCGTTATTTATCTCACTGCCCCATCCCAGCTCAGAACCTGGCTATATGCAAATCAGTCTGTCCCTGGTCCAGTGCATCATGGGAACAGGGCAGACTAAACTACCAAGCCAATTCTTCACCAGAAAGGAGACAAGCTACCGGGGACCGGTTTCTGGCATTTCAGCCTTCTTCGGCCCGGCTTGCTTGAATCCTGATGGAGCAGTGAGAAAGGGACTCATGTCTGAGTATACCCTGCCACACCTATAGTGGCCAAAAACGATTTACAAAAAGGGGGGTGGTGATGAACAGAGTGTCTGAGTTAAACAGACCACTCTTACCCAGTCCAAAGATCAGGGCTTTATCCATCACCGTTATTTATCTCACTGCCCCATCCCAGCTCAGATCCTGGCTATATGCAAATCAGTCTGTCCCTGGCCCAGTGCATCATGGGAACAGGGCAGACTAAACTACCAAGCCAATTCTTCACCAGAAAGGAGACAAGCTACCGGGGACCGGTTTCTGGCATTTCAGCCTTCTTCGGCCCGGCTTGCTTGAATCCTGATGGAGCAGTGAGAAAGGGACTCATGTCTGAGTATACCCTGCCACACCTATAGTGGCCAAAAACGATTTACAAAAAGGGGGGTGGTGATGAACAGAGTGTCTGAGTTAAACAGACCACTCTTACCCAGTCCAAAGATCAGGGCTTGATCCATCACCGTTATTTATCTCACTGCCCCATCCCAGCTCAGAACCTGGCTATATGCAAATCAGTCTGTCCCTGGCCCAGTGCATCATGGGAACAGGGCAGACTAAACTACCAAGCCAATTCTTCACCAGAAAGGAGACAAGCTACCGGGGACCGGTTTCTGGCATTTCAGCCTTCTTCGGCCCGGCTTGCTTGAATCCTGATGGAGCAGTGAGAAAGGGACTCATGTCTGAGTATACCCTGCCACACCTATAGTGGCCAAAAACGATTTACAAAAAGGGGGGTGGTGATGAACAGAGTGTCTGAGTTAAACAGACCACTCTTACCCAGTCCAAAGATCAGGGCTTGATCCATCACCGTTATTTATCTCACTGCCCCATCCCAGCTCAGAACCTGGCTATATGCAAATCAGTTTGTCCCTGGCCCAGTGCATCATGGGAACAGGGCAGACTAAACTACCAAGCCAATTCTTCACCAGAAAGGAGACAAGCTACCGGGGACCGGTTTCTGGCATTTCAGCCTTCTTCGGCCCGGCTTGCTTGAATCCTGATGGAGCAGTGAGAAAGGGACTCATGTCTGAGTATACCCTGCCACACCTATAGTGGCCAAAAACGATTTACAAAAAGGGGGGTGGTGATGAACAGAGTGTCTGAGTTAAACAGACCACTCTTACCCAGTCCAAAGATCAGGGCTTGATCCATCACCGTTATTTATCTCACTGCCCCATCCCAGCTCAGAACCTGGCTATATGCAAATCAGTCTGTCCCTGGCCCAGTGCATCATGGGAACAGGGCAGACTAAACTACCAAGCCAATTCTTCACCAGAAAGGAGACAAGCTACCGGGGACCGGTTTCTGGCATTTCAGCCTTCTTCGGCCCGGCTTGCTTGAATCCTGATGGAGCAGTGAGAAAGGGACTCATGTCTGAGTATACCCTGCCACACCTATAGTGGCCAAAAACGATTTACAAAAAGGGGGGTGGTGATGAACAGAGTGTCTGAGTTAAACAGACCACTCTTACCCAGTCCAAAGATCAGGGCTTGATCCATCACCGTTATTTATCTCACTGCCCCATCCCAGCTCAGAACCTGGCTATATGCAAATCAGTCTGTCCCTGGCCCAGTGCATCATGGGAACAGGGCAGACTAAACTACCAAGCCAATTCTTCACCAGAAAGGAGACAAGCTGCCGGGGACCGGTTTCTGGAATTTCAGCCTTCTTCGGCAGGGCTTGCTTGAATCCTGATGGAGCAGTGAGAAAGGGACTCATGTCTGAGTATACCCTGCCACACCTATAGTGGCCAAAAAAGATTTACAAAAAGGGGGGTGGTGATGAACAGAGTGTCTGAGTTAAACAGACCACTCTTACCCAGTCCAAAGATCAGGGCTTGATCCATCACCGTTATTTATCTCACTGCCCCATCCCAGCTCAGAACCTGGCTATATGCAAATCAGTCTGTCCCTGGCCCAGTGCATCATGGGAACAGGGCAGACTAAACTACCAAGCCAATTCTTCACCAGAAAGGAGACAAGCTACCGGGGACCGGTTTCTGGCATTTCAGCCTTCTTCGGCCCGGCTTGCTTGAATCCTGATGGAGCAGTGAGAAAGGGACTCATGTCTGAGTATACCCTGCCACACCTATAGTGGCCAAAAACGATTTACAAAAAGGGGGGTGGTGATGAACAGAGTGTCTGAGTTAAACAGACCACTCTTACCCAGTCCAAAGATCAGGGCTTGATCCATCACCGTTATTTATCTCACTGCCCCATCCCAGCTCAGAACCTGGCTATATGCAAATCAGTCTGTCCCTGGCTCAGTGCATCATGGGAACAGGGCAGACTAAACTACCAAGCCAATTCTTCACCAGAAAGGAGACAAGCTACCGGGGACCGGTTTCTGGCATTTCAGCCTTCTTCGGCCCGGCTTGCTTGAATCCTGATGGAGCAGTGAGAAAGGGACTCATGTCTGAGTATACCCTGCCACTCCTATAGTGGCCAAAAACGATTTACAAAAAGGGGGGTGGTGATGAACAGAGTGTCTGAGTTAAACAGACCACTCTTACCCAGTCCAAAGATCAGGGCTTCATCCATCACCGTTATTTATCTCACTGCCCCATCCCAGCTCAGATCCTGGCTATATGCAAATCAGTCTGTCCCTGGCCCAGTGCATCATGGGAACAGGGCAGACTAAACTACCAAGCCAATTCTTCACCAGAAAGGAGACAAGCTACCGGGGACCGGTTTCTGGCATTTCAGCCTTCTTCGGCCCGGCTTGCTTGAATCCTGATGGAGCAGTGAGAAAGGGACTCATGTCTGAGTATACCCTGCCACACCTATAGTGGCCAAAAACGATTTACAAAAAGGGGGGTGGTGATGAACAGAGTGTCTGAGTTAAACAGACCACTCTTACCCAGTCCAAAGATCAGGGCTTGATCCATCACCGTTATTTATCTCACTGCCCCATCCCAGCTCAGAACCTGGCTATATGCAAATCAGTCTGTCCCTGGCCCAGTGCATCATGGGAACAGGGCAGACTAAACTACCAAGCCAATTCTTCACCAGAAAGGAGACAAGCTACCGGGGACCGGTTTCTGGCATTTCAGCCTTCTTCGGCCCGGCTTGCTTGAATCCTGATGGAGCAGTGAGAAAGGGACTCATGTCTGAGTATACCCTGCCACACCTATAGTGGCCAAAAACGATTTACAAAAAGGGGGGTGGTGATGAACAGAGTGTCTGAGTTAAACAGACCACTCTTACCCAGTCCAAAGATCAGGGCTTGATCCATCACCGTTATTTATCTCACTGCTCCATCCCAGCTCAGAACCTGGCTATATGCAAATCAGTTTGTCCCTGGCCCAGTGCATCATGGGAACAGGGCAGACTAAACTACCAAGCCAATTCTTCACCAGAAAGGAGACAAGCTACCGGGGACCGGTTTCTGGCATTTCAGCCTTCTTCGGCCCGGCTTGCTTGAATCCTGATGGAGCAGTGAGAAAGGGACTCATGTCTGAGTATACCCTGCCACACCTATAGTGGCCAAAAACGATTTACAAAAAGGGGGGTGGTGATGAACAGAGTGTCTGAGTTAAACAGACCACTCTTACCCAGTCCAAAGATCAGGGCTTGATCCATCACCGTTATTTATCTCACTGCCCCATCCCAGCTCAGAACCTGGCTATATGCAAATCAGTCTGTCCCTGGCCCAGTGCATCATGGGAACAGGGCAGACTAAACTACCAAGCCAATTCTTCACCAGAAAGGAGACAAGCTACCGGGGACCGGTTTCTGGCATTTCAGCCTTCTTCGGCCCGGCTTGCTTGAATCCTGATGGAGCAGTGAGAAAGGGACTCATGTCTGAGTATACCCTGCCACACCTATAGTGGCCAAAAACGATTTACAAAAAGGGGGGTGGTGATGAACAGAGTGTCTGAGTTAAACAGACCACTCTTACCCAGTCCAAAGATCAGGGCTTGATCCATCACCGTTATTTATCTCACTGCCCCATCCCAGCTCAGAACCTGGCTATATGCAAATCAGTCTGTCCCTGGCCCAGTGCATCATGGGAACAGGGCAGACTAAACTACCAAGCCAATTCTTCACCAGAAAGGAGACAAGCTGCCGGGGACCGGTTTCTGGAATTTCAGCCTTCTTCGGCAGGGCTTGCTTGAATCCTGATGGAGCAGTGAGAAAGGGACTCATGTCCGAGTATACCCTGCCACACCTATAGTGGCCAAAAACGATTTACAAAAAGGGGGGTGGTGATGAACAGAGTGTCTGAGTTAAACAGACCACTCTTACCCAGTCCAAAGATCAGGGCTTGATCCATCACCGTTATTTATCTCACTGCCCCATCCCAGCTCAGAACCTGGCTATATGCAAATCAGTCTGTCCCTGGCCCAGTGCATCATGGGAACAGGGCAGACTAAACTACCAAGCCAATTCTTCACCAGAAAGGAGACAAGCTACCGGGGACCGGTTTCTGGCATTTCAGCCTTCTTCGGCCCGGCTTGCTTGAATCCTGATGGAGCAGTGAGAAAGGGACTCATGTCTGAGTATACCCTGCCACACCTATAGTGGCCAAAAACGATTTACAAAAAGGGGGGTGGTGATGAACAGAGTGTCTGAGTTAAACAGACCACTCTTACCCAGTCCAAAGATCAGGGCTTGATCCATCACCGTTATTTATCTCACTGCCCCATCCCAGCTCAGAACCTGGCTATATGCAAATCAGTCTGTCCCTGGCCCAGTGCATCATGGGAACAGGGCAGACTAAACTACCAAGCCAATTCTTCACCAGAAAGGAGACAAGCTACCGGGGACCGGTTTCTGGCATTTCAGCGTGTCTCGCCCGATGCGCAATTTGATCCAATTCCTTATGACTAAGCGTCCTTCCCAATTCCCTATTCCAGCGTTCCCTACCCGGGTTATAGAAATGAAACGGAGGGGGTTGCAGGAATTTGTAAAGGTCGGTAATTAGCTTAGCATCAGAGGCGCGGGTCACTAACCACCGCTCGTAAGGTGTTATCTGGCGATCAGCAGTGCCCCGCACCTGAGATTGAAGCGCCCAGTGCCTAACCTGCATGTATCGTAATCTATCCGACTCAGGCAGTTGGAACTCCTGTTTCAACTGCTGAAAAGGGACCACTCCCTCGGATCCATATATCTGGAAGAGCGCTCGGCAGCCCACTGCCCTCCAATGGGAGAAAGCGCCTGGTTCCATACCGGGGGAGAAATCAGGGTTATCCACTATCGGCGTGAAAGGCGAAGGGAACGTGGTGAGTTCACAAACTTCATTGACTGTATCCCATACCCTCAAGGGGACTCGCGTGACGAAGGAAGCATAGAGGTTGGGGGGGCGATGAATCCGACGCAAGAATGGAACCTCTTGGAGGGGGCGCCCCGCCACCGCCTGGTCCTGAAAGAGCCAGTGCTTGTCGGATTCCCACCTGCTCCACTCCACTAGGTAGCGCAGCTGCGCCACCTGAAAGTATTTCCGGAGGTCCGGGATACCAAGGCCCCCCGCCTCCGGAGCCAGCGTGGAAAGAACCCTCTTCATCCTTGGTTTGCGGCCCTGCCAGACGAAGCGTGCAATGTCGGCTTGTGTCTGTCTAATCCAGCCCGTAGGTGGCTGAAGCGGCAAAGCTCGAAAGAGGTACAAGATCTGGGGCAGGACCGTCATCTTGACCGCTGAAATGCTGCCGAGCCAGGACAGCAGGCCTTTACTCCAGCGGCCCAGCTCTTCCTTGATTTTCCTGCTAAGGGAGGCATAATTGGCCGTTACCATCGCTGGTAACGTTGGCGCTAGCAGAATCCCCAGAAACGGCACCAGGGATGATGACCACTGCATGGGGAAGAGCCGCTGCAGATCTTGTCTAGTATCCGCGGCCAGGGACACGTCCAGAGCCACCGACTTGCCCATGTTCATCTTAAAACCCGCCACCTTAGAAAAGGCGTCTAATTCCTGAATACACGCAGGGAGGGCCCGTCTAGGATCGTCTAAGGTCAACAGGACATCATCCGCATAAAGACTGATCGTGTGGACATACTGCCCCATCTTGATCCCAAGCGCGTCCGGGTTTTGGCGAATTCTCTGGGCAAACGGCTCCATATAGAGAGCAAAGAGGAGTGGGGAAAGCGGGCATCCCTGCCTGGTAACCCTTTCGGTCGCAAAGCTACGGGAGCTGCACCCGTTAACTCTCACTGTCGCCGAAGTGGATTTGTAGCAATTGAAGACCATCGAACAGAATTTGTCTCCAATACCCAGTTTCCGGAGCACCTGCTCGAGATAAGGCCAGTGAACGCGATCGAATGCCTTCTCGGCATCTACCGCTAGCAGCATCCTTTCACCCGGGATCCGCGAGGCTTTCTCCAAAATGTGTGCTACTCTCTTAGTGTTATCGACGGTTTGTCTGCCGGGTACAAAACCAGCTTGATCAGCCTCAACCAGGCCCGGCAGATGCAGGGCCAATCTAGATGCCAGAGTCCCTGTGTATAATTTAAGGTCGACATTCAGGAGTGAGATAGGCCTATATGAGCCGCAGAGTGCCCGGTCTTTCCCAGGTTTCGGGATCACTGAGACCGTTGCTCTTAACAGGTCCGGTGGAATGGCTCCTGGCTCGGAAAAGGAGTTAAACAGGCGGGTGAGAATAGGAGCTACAACCGTGTTTTATAAAACAGGGATGTGTAACCGTCCGGGCCCGGAGCTTTCCCGTGTTTGAGCCTGGCTATCGCGGATATCACCTCCTCCACATGAATGCTGCGCTCGAAGTATTCCGCCTGCGCTGAGTCCAGCGCCGGAAGGGCTACTGACTCCAAATAATCCGTTGCATCCTGCGACGAGGGGGGTTCCCCTGTGTAAAGCGCCTCGTAAAAACTACAGAATGTTTCTGCCACCGCCGCGTCATCATAGACCGCCACCCCATCAGCACCGAGCAGTTCCTTCACCACGTTACGCTGGTGCGCGATTCGGAGCCTATTCGCCAAGAGTTTGCCACACCTATCCCCACCCGTGTAAAACGCGTGTTTTAGACGCAGCGCCGCGTATTCCGCCCTGTCCATGTCCAACGCTGAGAGAAGCTTCCTGGCAGCTTTCAACTGCCTCCACATCCTAGGAGCTCCGGTACGGCGATGGACCTGTTCCAGTTCCCGGACCTGGGAAGTCAGCTCCTCCCTCTTACGCTGTCTCTCCCTGTTTTCCGCTGAGGAGATGGAGATGAACTCCCCCCTTAGAACCGCCTTCAGCGCCGCCCACTGCGTCGCTGGCGAGGTGTCCGAGTTATCATTGTGTGCCTGGTATTCCCGGATCGCTTCCTCAATGTGCTTCACATCCGTTTTTTTATGCAGGAGGGTGTCTCTAAGACGCCACACCCCCCGACAGGGGAAGGCCGTCGGAAGTGCAAATGTGCCCACGACTGGCGCATGATCAGACAACGACAGGACTCCAATGTCCGCCGCCGTAGCAGCGGCACACATCGGTCCGCTAACCAATAAGTGGTCCAGCCGTGCGTATGTCCGGTGCGCATGTGAATAATAAGAATAGTCCCTATCCGTGGGGTGGAGGGTGCGCCAAAGATCATGCAGGTCCATATCAGTGATTCGAGCCTTCCCAGCCCGTGAGAGTTCCCCAGTCTGCGGGTATCGCTGCGCTGACCTATCGAGCGTGGAGTCAAAAACTATATTCAAATCTCCCCCTAGAATGATGTGTCTATCAGTGGAGGCAGTCACGTCTACCAGCACCGAGTCTAGAAAGCGCTCTTGGTGGTCATTTGGGCTATATAAAGAGCCAATAGTGAACGTTGTGTCTCCCAGCCGGAGGCGGTATGCCAATAGCCTCCCCTTCTGTTCTGCAAATTTGTACAGCACCTCCCCCCTGAAGGAACTCGCTATCAAAATGGCCACTCCTGTGGTCTTAGATGCAGCAGAGGAGAAAAACTGAGTTGGAAACTTGTTAGAGCGCATCCTATGACAGTCCCGTGGTAGTAAATGGGTCTCCTGCAGGAGGCATATATCTGCCTCTGTCCCCTCCAGCAGAGACAAGATTGCCCTTCGCTTCACTGGGTTGTTCAGACCCTTAACATTAAGGGTCACTACTTTCAGTGTCGACATATCCCCAAGTGACCGTAAGTGCCAAGCCGCGGGCAGTCAATGAGCGAGGGGGGGCACGGGACAGCAGCGCAGGACAAGCAAAATAAAACAAAGCAATAACATTTGAGATATTGGACAGTACCCCTTCTACCCCTAAACAACTCCCAACCCCCTCCAAAACAGGCCTGTGGCCACTAGCCAACTCCCCACCCATGCCCAAACAACCCATTGTCCCAGTCATGTCCCAAAACGGACAAGTCTGTGGAAAGTACAAAAAGTGGACGTCCGGCCACTCGTTCTTCCCGCCTCTCCCCCGACCCTCCCTCCAGCCCCCAAACCTGGCATTGCAGAAGCTATGTCCATCTCCCCCCGGAGTGAATCTACGCCGTCATGGCGACTCCGTTCGTGGCGGCCGAGTCCCTGGCCGCTTCTCTCAGGGCGTTGGCCATTTCTGCCCTGATGGTGGGTGAATCCGGCCGTCCAGCACTAGCCGCCGACCTCCTCCTTGCTGATCGCCGTCGCCCTCCTCGATCAGAACGCCTCCAGCTCGGTGTCGCTTCACCCTCTTCCGTGGCCGTGAGGCTCAGGACACCACAGACATCCTGCAAGGAATGCAGCTAGTGCAACACGCCATTCCAGCGGAATATCAGGCGAAAGGGATGCCCCCAAGAGTACGGCGTCTCATTCTCTCTCAGGAAATCCGTCGCGATTTTGAAGGACCTGCGCTTCTGTAGCGTGATGGCAGATAGGTCCTGAAACAACGCCACAGGCCGTTCACGGAAGGTCAACGGTTGTTTCTTGCGAGCCTCAGCCAATATGCGTTCCTTCACTAGGAAATGCGGGAGGTAGGCCAAAATGTCCGGTGGAGGTGCCGTCGACTGTCGCTGTCGGCCGACCCTATGGGCCCTGTCGATTCGAATCGGGAAGTCCGCGGGCTCTCCCAGAATCTCCCTGAACAAGTCCTTCAGGTAGCCCGTCAAGTCAGTCCCTTCTTCTGCGGACGGTACACCTCGGACTCGAATGTTGTTTCTTCTCGACCTGTTCTCCAGGTCTTCATTATGTGCCTGAAGTTCGACATGCTGCTCCCTGAGACGGAGAACGTCTTGCTGTAAATGGACAATCTCCTCGTCTCTCCGTTGAGCCGCTGCCTCCACCGTCTCTATCCGCTCACCTAGGCCTTCCACCTCTCTACGGACCTGGCGCACTTCGCTGGCCACCTCCTGCTTCAGTGTCTGAAAGTCAGCCTTAAGCGAGCTGAACAGATCTTCCATGAAGGACCTTGTGACGGGGGGCTCACCCCCAGCCGAGTCCGCTGCGGTTCTGGAAGAGCTTGGGGACGGTTGCGCCCTGTCGCGGTGTTGTTGGGCTCTGCTGAGCATGTCCGGCAGTGTGAGGTCTCCCTTCCTTAATCCTCGGTTCCCCGACATTCTCACACTATAGACTGCCGCACTCCACTCAATCAGATATGCGACCTTGAGCTGCTGGCAGCAGGTCCCAGCGTCGATGAGTCCCCAACGACCGGCAGAGCACCACCGGGGGGAACGCCCGTTGTAGTAGGAACACCACGGGTCCTGCGCCACCGAGGACAAAATGGCGGGCCAGCTCTGTCGCAGAGGTCGACTCGCACTCCAACGAAAGTTCAAGCGTTGGCCACTACAAGGGGGACCCAGACCGCAGCATCACCTAGAACGAAAGGGCCATGCAGGGCCAGGGGTGTAGGAGCTGTCCCCAGACGACACTGTAGGAGGTCCTCGTCACTGTTGCCGTGAAGCTAAGATGACGGCTGGGCGTAGCCCGGCAGACCCTCCGAGCCTGATGGCGCCGCCAAGGCTATGCAAAGAGTCAGTGCCCCTGACATAAGCCCCCTCCAGGCTCGCCGAGTCGAAAAAGAGTCAAATGACCTGGCCCCCGCTCCTGAGCGCTGTCCCAAACTGGCGACGGGGCCGGGGCTCACGTAGTATATCAAGCTACCGCTGCAGATCCAAGTGCCTCCACGATCAGACAATAGGCATCCCCCTTCTCAGCACCTTGTGGTAGCTGCCCATCTGGCGCACCAGACAGGACACAGTCCGATGCGAGTATGCAAGCGAACTCCGTGCCAGGCCACCAGACACCGGCACCAGGGTCTACTCAGGCTTCCCAGCCGGCGCTCCGCTCCACTCCGCCTCCGTGGCGCTCCGCAGCCAGCTTATCGGCCCCTGAGCGTGCCTCCGCCGGAGCGTTCGGGGCCAAAGATGCCCACCAATGTGCGCCCCAGGGTCTCCGCCACCCTTCCCACGGCCGCTGAGCTCCAGCGGGGGGAGAGAAGCTGTTGAAAAAGTGCTCGGGCCTAGTCGGGCCGGAGGAGCTGCGGGAAGAAGCGCCCGCTCACCCCGCCATCTTGGCCACGCCTCCTGAACTCTACATTTAAACCTGAAGTCTATATTTAGACCTGAAGACTAAGTTTTGACCTGAGTCTAAACTTAGGCTTCAGGTCTAAAGTTAGACTTCTAGCCTAAACTTAGTCTTTAGGTCCAAGCTTACCTTTTTGAATCAGGCCCTCAGAAATGTAGGCTTTATGCTAAAGCGTTAACAATCAAAAACACGCTGCTATCTGCTAAAGACATTTAGACTAACTGCAATTTGGGTTGGAGTCTGACTTGAAGTGACCAGATTGTTCCTAATTTATTGAAACTTTTTTACTGAATGCAAGTTTTTTCAGTGATAATAGGCAATACATGGCATAAAGTTTTTCCACTACCAGTGTGCCCAGCAGACCTTGAAAAACTGACCTTACACACACCAAAGCAGTCACTCTTTAGGGCATATGGAATCTTTAAAACAAGTTTGAAGTAATAACAGCTCGTGTCACCATAGAGTAATAAACAGCAACTTTGTAGAAAGGTGAAACTACATTTATCACAAGGTCTCTCTTCTTTAACCATAAGAAATGTGACAAAATATGCAGAGGCGCTCATGTTAAGGCATTGTATTGATTTCCAGGTTCTAAGCGTCCTAGTTAAATTAAATAAACCATCTGCAGCGGTAAATAATTAGCTGCTGGGAAAGGAAAGTCTCTGTAATATGTTCCTGATGAAGATAAGGAGAAACATATAGGCAAGGTAGGCTGGTAAATTAATTTGGGTCATAGAGGTGCCATATTAAGTCATTGTCTGTGCAATAAAACTGTAATTACATTGAAAGTGTGTGAAAGGGCTAACAATTCGTGTAAACATATGAAAGTCGTACACAAGGCTGTGTAAACGGAAAAGTAACTCAGTTATCTACAATCAGCAACTTATGAAGATGTAAAGGAAATAGAAGCTTACTGATTAAAGCTACACGAGTCGCCGATTAAAGATTTAATGTAATTGGAGAGAAAATTCATGGCTCGCAGGCACTGAAAAAACATAACCTCACACAACATCGGAAATATTTTATTATAGGAACACTGTAAGCACGTGTTCGGAGCTGCAATAAACCAGGACAATAAATTAGAGAAATACTGAATCCACTGCTGAGCTATGACCAGTTTTATTTTTCAACAGCCAAGATACATCATGTACGCCATCTACATAGCTTGGCAGACGAATATAAAAATTAATGCGAGGCGAATAAAAAATCCTTGCTTGGGAGCCTTTGCCTACATCCTATCTCAAGCTCCAATTCTATATTTAAAAGTTCTTTGGAGGAAACGCTGGAATTGTATCCAATGGTCGTGGGTCCAGCAGCTGATATTTTCTAAGTTCATAAACATGTAAAAAAATAAGTAGGATATAAACAAAGAATAAGAAAACACACCTGTTCAAGCGTAGAAATTAGTAAGAACAGACAGTAAGAGGAGCAGCGCCCATTTTTATCGAATCCTCGGTGTATGCTGTACAAGGAGACACAGCCTGTTGTATAGTTTTGGTAGTTAAAAAATGTGCCCCAATAGTACATTGTTTAGAGCCACTTCACTGATAAAATTATACTCATACATTACTACGGTGTAAAGGTCACATTCAACATTCCATGGCTAAATTACAGAGAAATTAACGTGAAAAAACTGTTTTCTACCTTACAGATTGCTTTTTAAAATGACTATACAGAAAAAACTATTCTGCTACCAGTAAGGAGGCTTCTTCAATGTTAATTTACATCACTGAAGGAATCACAGTCATTGCATCCGGATTTTGGCTATATACCGTTTTATAATTAAATAATCACTGGAAATACCAGTGGATGTGGCTTATAACTGAAAGTGTTGCTTCAGGTACTGGAGTTTAAATACTCAGGGGCCCCCACTGCAGCATAGGAATCCCAAAATGCCTTATGAAAAGCACACTGGTTGGCTGGGTGCCTGCGAGATGAGATACACGGCGTGGACAGCGTGTGAACATATAGAAATAAAATAAAACAGAAGTACTTTAGTGCTTCGAGGAAGAGTTTTTCGCAGCAGCCTGCCGTTTTCTTCCACAATGGTCAGTGAAGTGCCCTCATTTACTTCTTTATTACACATTAAGTGATTTGCCAAGGATCACAGAATGATGAGCCCAGGCCAAGGCTCGAACCCGGTTCCCCAGTTCCAAGGTGCCAGCTCTGCCTCTGACATGCATTACTTGTGTAAACCATGCAATTGTTTTTAATCCCCCCAACCCTTTTAAAACACCACCTCCTCCTCCTCCAGCAGCGTCATCTCGATATCGAGGGCTGGCACGTCTTTAACAGGACAGATACTGGATATCGCAGCTCGACCTTAGCAGGTTTGCTTTTCTCCTAATAAAATAGAATACATTAGATTCAATACAGTGGAATAAGGCTGCATAAACATATATTCAAAAAATGGGCCAGCAAGAGTTTTGTTTGAGATTCTCAGTGTCAGCAAGTAAGGGACTCAGGTTGATTGGGTACCCACACTACTACCAGTTAGTGGCTGAATATGATTTCTCTGATACAGATCAATAATGTTACCACACTAACACAATGAAATGAAAAAATACAATAACCAGGTTTTTAAGTCAAAAGATTGTTATTTTCTTTGCGACAGAGAAATTAAATCAGTGATAAAAATAGGGTACAGAGAAATGCATTTGGGACATAAAAGAAGTGTCTTATATACTCCTATAGTACATCACAAAGTAAGTCTACACTGCTAACAAATAATAGCACAATGATTTCAGATAAATAAATAAAAATGAATTGTGATTGTTGAATAATGAGCAGAGTTAGACTTGGTAGTCGACGTTTCGGTCTTTAGGAGATTGTTTCATAAGACCATCATCAGGACATAGGCTTTATGCATTATAATTGATGACCCTAAGAAAAAATTGAGGTAATGAAACATACACTTCCCATGAGGGTCAGTGATGCTCGCTGAGATAAATCGAAAAACAACTTATAAGGTCAGAAACTTCGAGGCTACAGCAATGCTTGTGCCTAAATTTCAAACACGCAGCAGAAGAAGTTCAGGTATCAAATGAATATGACTTCAATGGCAGCTGGTGGAAAGTCATGATTTGTGAAGAAGAAGATACGAAGCAACAATGTTGACGACGTCGGCAGCGACAGCGCATTTGTTTAAACACTGATAAACATATGTCAGCGTCATAATAAAGTGACGGGATGAGAGGACAAGATGACGTCACTTTGCTAAACAACACAGTGCCGTTTGAAAATAAATATCACACCAATTATGATTTGTCATGGTTTTTTACCATGCTGGGTCAACATTTTACATATAAATCCACAAAAAGATTTATGTAATTATTATCCGCACCCAAGTCTCGATTATGAGCAGGGTCACTGGAATTATGCGGGAGGGGGACATCAAATTATGTCAGTGCTGACTAAATTATGTGGCAAGAAAAAGCAAATTACGCCGCATAATGTGTTAACTTTTTTGAATAAATATAGAAATAAGCAAATGAAAGATGATCAGTAACCTTTGCGAAGTGCCTTCCACTGTGAAAAAACGCATGTCGTCTCTTGTTATTTTTTTTTATTTAAGTAACTATTTATCCGTTTGAGCTAATAACACATTTTGTTTTGTTAAACCTGGAGGATTATGATGCGGATAATAGATAATATGGCAAATGTGACAAATCCATAATTTATGCCAAAAGGCAGCTACTACAGAATTATATAATACATCTCCCTGCTGGGATTATTCTTCCCCTTGCCTCTCCACAGCCACTCCCGGCACACCTTTGCCACCTGACTTAAAAAGGTTGTAAATTGTGTGTTAAACCCCTTGGAATAGAGAACACCATGTGAAATTCTGAATGGTAATTCAGTGTCTGCGCAGTTGTTGCCTATTTCAAGGGTGAAATTCCATGAGGGGATAAAACTCGGAAACGGTCATTCCAACCACCAACTACCTCTTGGAATTGTGCCTAACTCGTAATAGAACTTTCAATGATTCTAACTTAATCAACTTCGCAGGTATGACGGTTAATACCACTTTATTATGGGATCTCACATACATAATGGGAAATCACTGTGAAACTAGATGTTTATAAAAGGATTTTTCCTCAGATATAGTCTGTCAAATAGTCCTTGACGAAATGTGTCAAGTTGAAATCCCAAAGGTATGGTTTTACTGCATTTCTCACATTCCCGATTTGGGGGGGGGGGAGAATCCTGTTCAGACTGAACCTCGATTACCGAGAAACCAGTAATGAGGGGAAAACTACCTGATTTGCCTGTAAGTGAATGGGGTAGCTAAGGTCCAAGGATTTCAAGGCTTGACACACTCGAAGCTCTGGACCTCTTGGGCTTCAAGTAAAGAAACAGTTTTGAAAAGTGGTAAGTGTGTTCTCCACAGAAATTCACATCAGTTTTTCAAGATTAATATCCATTCTTTCCAGATCGTGGTATGAAGGACAGAGACATTTTAATTGCAGTGAAGTTTCTTTATTTTTATTCATAGGACAAGGACAGCCGACACGTGTTTCGCCCCCTCTTGGGGATTTGCGCCGGGGCTTTCTCAAGGCTGGGATTCAACCCAAGAACCACCATGTCGGAAGGATATTAGGAGCAGGGGCATCAGCCTGAAAAATAAATGTTTTATTTCTGAAGAATTATATTTTCGCATTTGGGACACTGTAACTATATGGAAACCACAACCATTTACGTCAATAAGCTAAACTAGCCTTGAGAAAGCCCCGGCGCAAATCGCCAAGAGGGGGCGAAACACGTGTCGGCTGTCCTTGTCCTATGAATAAAAATAAAGAAACTTCACTGCAATTAAAATGTCTCTGTCCTTCATAACACGATCTGGAAAGAATGGATATTAATCTTGAAAAACTGATGTGAATTTCTGTGGAGAACACACTTACCACTTTTCAAAACTGATTTGCCTGTAAGCCAGTCTGGCTAAAGTCACCAAAGTCAGATGTTCAGACATTTCAGAGGTTCGTTTCTTTGTTCCATCAGAGGCAAACAGCAGGAGTTGTGGCCAGCTTGTCATCCTTGCACACTCAAGCGTTCCAGTTATGATAGCCCTTATTCAGCACTTTTTCTCAAAGCGCTTTAGCAAGCGGCCTCCCAACGAGAGACAATAACAATGTCATGATAAGTAACGCTGAACGTTAATGTTTTTCCTAGAGAGAGATCAGAGTTTTGTGTTTTGTCTAATGAAAGTTTTAACTCATGGAAAGGTAGCGCAGAAGGTTAATGTGCATGCTGCAAATAACATGTACCTGATGCAGATCACAAAACGCGCATGATGTAAAAAAATGCACTTTCACAATTGCTCTGCTCTCCCAAATTTGTTTGAAAATGCACAATTTTTCCACTCTTTTTTCAAAATTTTCTCTAGGCCACCCTTAGGTTGATTGGGTTCGCTCGCTAAGCATTCTCGCTACGGTGCAATATGACAATCATTTTACGCCCCACCACTTTCAAATGTCACCATCAGCCCCTGCTCAGGGGCAGATTTACAAGCCCCTTGCGCCACTTTTGCGTCTTTTTTAACAAGGAAAAAGTGATGCAAAGGGCTTGTAAATCTGCCCTTCAATATCTAACTCTTCAAGAACTCTTTCACTCACCTATACACAGTAAACCACACAACAAACTCAACCAGCATTTCAAGATAACCTAACAGAGTAAAGGTAGAAAAAAGAAAAGAATTTCTGCATAAACGTGGTGTACTTTTACTATGCAATTAAAAATAAACAAAAACTACACGTAGCATTGATCGGTTAACTTGAATAGAATTCTGTGCAATGGGTAATTATGATAACAATCCAAGAAGACTCGTGTGTTGCTTCTAAATGAGGCGGTCAGCTTAGAAGCAGTGGCCATGTGTGATGCAGTACACTGCAAATAAAATCAGAAACATTAAACAAGCAGTTTTGTATCATTGCTGAAGGAACTGCTGGGTGCTTGAAAGGAGAGTTTTTTTCCCTGTGTAAATTAATTCCCAGTTACTCAGCAACAATGGAAATGCATTATTCCATTGGCTGTCTATCTATCTGTCTATCTGTCTGTCTGGCCCTGTGTTACGTCATAGACGTATGGTGTCGCGCCAGCGGGAACGCCATTCCCTCATTTTATTTTATGTCTCAAAACTATATATAAATAACTTTATTGTGAATATGAGAGCAAGCGATAATCTAAAATATTTTAAACATTTATATATTTCTAACTGTAATAAACTTATATTATGATATAGTATATATCATATATATATATTTATATATATATATATATATATATATATATATATATATATATATATATATATATATATATATATATATATATATATATATATATATATTCACTGAAAAAACAATAGGTTTCAGCCTCGTAATAGTAAGGAATTAGCAATTAAAAAACCTTAGAAATTCACGGAAAACACCATAAGTTTCACACATTTTATAGTTAGGAATTAGCATTTAAAAAACCTTAGAAATTCACTGAAAAGACCATAAATTTCACACATGGTATAGTTAGGGATTAGCATTTAAAAAACCTTTGAAATTCACTGAAACAACCATAGGTTTCAGGCATGTTATAGTTAGGAATTAGCATTAAAAAAACTTAGAAATTCACTGAAAAAAACCATAGGTTTCACACATGTTATAGTTAGCTGGGCATTTCACTCATACAAAACCTTTGAAATTCCCCGCGTAAGGTGCATGTACCCCGCAATTGTTTTATTTTTTATTTTTTTTTGCCCTTGGGCGTCCTTTTGAGACCCCCTGAGAAGGGCTAGAGCGGTGTGGGGTCTCTACCCTGCCCCCTTTTCGTGTTTTCCACTCTTGTTTTGGGCTCTCTTGTGCCTCAGTTCTCCTGAAAAACAAGATGGTGGCCAACACTTCCTGATTTGGACTGTTTGGATTGTTGACAGTCGACTGCCAGCCAATCAAAAACTCGCTCGCGCATGTAAGGGTACGCGCACGTACGTGTACGGTACGCGCACGGCAGGCTTACGGTGCGCGTACGGTGAGCGCATATAGATATATAATTTGCTCAAATTCAATTTTCTCAACAACTACTGGAGGGATTTTCACCAAATATAGAAAAGGCACTACTGCATACCGGTCCCTACCATTTTGCCAAGTTTGGTGTAATTCCGTTCAGCCGTTCGGGCTGTAGCCGTGTCTAAAGGTCCCATAGAAAATGGCATTTGAAAAATCTCAAATTCAATTTTCTCAAGAACTACTGGAGGGATTTTCACCAAACATAGAAAAAGGCACATCTGCATACCAGGCCCTACCATTTTGCCAAGTTTGGTGTAATTCCATTCAGCCGGTCGGGCTGTCGCCGTGTCTAAAGGTCCCTAAGGAAATTAACATGGGGAAAACACGTTTTGGGACCCCCCTTTTTTCTCGGCCCCTGCTTGACGAATCCCCTCAAAACTTTCAGGGAAGGAGCGGAGCGGAGCGAACCAATTTTAAGGAAAATTACACGCAGATACCTCAATCGGCGCCAAAGTTATTCCCAATAGAATGTTGGGGATTTCCTATGGTAACTAGGTCCTAACTATATATACCTACTGGCGACCGCCAGTAGGTAATTAAAAAAAAATATATATATATATATATAATTATGTCAGTGATTGCAACTGAAGTACACCACTTACAAATGGTGGTTGTTAATCTATATACATGTCCTTTCTTTATTTTGCTGATTGGCTGTATTTAAATTCTGCCTGAAGGTGGCGCCGGCCTCTAATTGAGAAAGGCGGTCGCCGAAACGCGTCTTGTGAGAGTGTTTGTCCAATAAACAGTTATTGAATTGTCCCCGTGAGTGCTGCATGCTTTTTGCATCAGAGCTTTTGTCTGACTGTGACCAGCGGGTACCGTCACCCGCTATCAAGAGCACCCGGTCGTGAGTGAAAGAGAGCAGACAGACCAGTGAGCTTCAAAGATTATTTCTCCTTCACCGCCCTGTACCTAAATTCAATGTTGCACGGACTGCTGTCAGTATTGCTGTAAGGATTCCAAGGCTAACCGGCTATCTGGCCCTGTAGATAACGTCTGCACGCCTGAAACAGCAAACCGGCTTGTGAAAGAGAACACAGAAAAGCCGAGACGCGTTGAAACATTGTTGCAACATTGTTGCAATTCTGGGATGGAGCGGCTCTTTGAAGTGGAGCGGCTTCAGTAAAACTCGGCGGCAGTGAAACGCGGTAAAGATTTTCTGACTTTTCCGGCTTTAAGATCGGCTTGTATAACTAATGTGCACATGGATTAAGGACCTGGCAGGCCGAGGGGGCAACACTCGACTTTAATTAATAACGAAGGAACAATAATATATCATGGACAATGTTTAATGAGGAGGCACGGCTGGAGGCAGCCACAGAAATATTTAAAGGTGCAGGAGCACAGTCTCGAAAGGAAAAATATGTTGCAGACAAACAAAAGGCAAGCAGTGATTCATTGAAAGATCTCTTCTCCAAACTTGAGAGATTGTGCGAACGGGAGACCCGCAAGTGGTGGGAGGCAACCTCACTCCAGAAGTATGTTGAGTGTAGCCGAGTCCCACGGGGTTAAGAATATATACTGTCCCCGCTTACGAAAATCCTAATCCACAACTACTGAAGGAATGGGCGGAATTATCTGCTCACTCATCAAAAGGAATGCTGATGCTACTAAGAAAATTTGCGTGGAGTGATAGAGATGCAACTCTGCGCGAGATATCGGATTTGGAGGATGAAATCGCACAAAATGAAGACAAAGAGAGACAAAATGAACTACGAGAGGCAATGAAAAAACGCCTCCAGGCGTATGAACAGAAGATAAAACGGCAAAAACAAGAAAAGTTTGAGAGGGACGAAAGGGATTATCTGCAAGGACGGATTCTAACATTCGCAAAGAAATACGACCAGCCCAGAAAAAGGATTTTGAGCCATAAAGCCACGGAGCCAGCAATGACTTCAGAGTCCGAGGCCACAGAAACTGAACAAAGTGAAGAAGAGGGCGGCCCGTCCAATGCATCCAGGAATGTGGCACCAGTATCCATGGAGGCTTCCACATCGGTCCCTTTTTTAGACGAGTTTCAGGTCATAAGGGAAACACGGACTACAGGAGGAAGGGGGAAGCCAGTGGAACCAAAGCCACAAAGGAAAAAGAAAGCAAACGCAGGACAAGGCGTGGCGGGTGGAGCAAACGCCGGCGACGCATCGCCAAGGGTGACCAGGAGCAAAAAATACTGGAACAGACGATAGACACCCAGAACTTAACGGTCGTCAACCTCACGTCCAGAAGACTATCAGAGGACGAGGAACAGGTTTTACGACTTGGATTAAATTTCTGCCCTGATCAAAATTCGGAATACACTCAACTAAGGATTGACCTCTTCAAATTTTGTAGGAAAATAAAATTGCTAAAGTACTTTAGAGGTAAGACACGCATTGATAAACCTACATCATCTGCTGAAGAAATACCAGCTTTAACCGCGGGCGCATTGAAGCACTTGCGGTTATGAATGACTTAGCTGAAGAAGGAGACCCTATGGCAATAATATTGCCACAGAGCAGGATGTGGGCTGGGGTGGCTCAAATTAAACCAGACAGTCCTTTCAAACCTAAATCAAGATTTTGTCCGATGATGCCGGCTGATGCGATTGATACTTTCTCAGAGGTGATGATTAAAGACCTTTGGAGCCATTGTAATGTTACAAGAAAGAAGAAATCTGGAAATGGTAATTTAACTCAACAGCAAAGGAAAGCAATATTGGATCTGAGAAAAGATGACAAAATCGTATGTAAACCGTCCGACAAAGGCGGAAACTTAGTCTTGATGACTAGGGATTTCTATGTCAAGGAAGCCCTATCCCAATTGGAAGACCAGAAAAACTACATCAAGGTAATGAAGAAGACATTTGATGAGAGTGTCTATGCTTATCGTTCCCTACTCAACAAGTGGTATCATAAAGGAATGCTGAGTAAAGAGGAATTTGCTTTCCTGGAATGCAAGCAGCCGAAGGTACCGACCTTCTATCATCTGCCCAAGCTGCATAAACATGCAACAAGTCCACCAGGTCGTCCGATTGTTTTGTCTGTTGGGAGCCTGACGGAGCATATGTCGAGGTTCGTGGACTATTTTCTTTACGATTTTGTGACAATGTTGAAATCATATTTGAAGGATACAACTGACTTTCTCCGTGTTATTGACAATTTGAACTGGACTAATGATTTGGCGATGATGACACTGGATATTTCGAGCCTATACACTAGTATAGATCATTCCCAATGGGCAAAAGCTGTGAAATGGTACTTGGAGACACGGCCCATAAATTTGATGGCACACAATGAAATGTTACTTGAGTTTATATCATTTTGTCTAAGTAACAATATTTTTCTGTTCCAGGATCAATTCTACAAACAGATCTGTGGCACCGCGATGGGCACCTGCTTCGCCCCCAGCTACGCAAATCTTTTCGTCGGCTGGTGGGAGGAGCAGGTGGCCTGAGCGGTTCATAACGCCACATGGACCGAGAGGGTAGTATCTTGGAACAGATACATAGACGACTGTTTATTGTCTTTAAAGGTACGATTGAAGGTGCCAAGGAATACGTCGAGGTACTAAATAGGAATGATCTTAATCTCAGATTCAGTGGGGAAATTAGCACAGAAACCGTCAATTTTTTGGACCTTAAAGTGTTCATAGCTGAGGGCAAATTCTGTACAGCGCTACATAGGAAACAGACAGCCGGTAATTCTGTGCTCCATGCGAAGAGTTGCCATTCGGAGAAAACTATATCTAGCATACCCTATGGCGAACTACTGAGAATTAAGAGAAATTGTACACAACAAGATGATTTTGAAGAGGCGGCCAATGAAAGTTTGTTGAGGTTCGAAATGAGAGGATACAGTAAGGAGGTACTGCAGGAGGCTAAATTGAAAGCTGACAAAAAATTGAGATCAGACTTAATCTCAAAGAAAAGTACAAAGAGACCCAGGGCACAAGAGAGTAACCAGAATAGCATGAGGATGATTATTAACTACTCCGCTGATGCCCCGGATATCAGAAAAAAGTGTGTGAAGAATTGGCACATACTTAAATATGATCCGGTCATCGGTAAGGAGTTACCCAATTCCCCATTGATAACGTTTAGGAGAGCTAGGTTAGTGGGTTCGAATATTGTACAAAGCCACTGTAAGAAAGAGGAGAAACCTCCACCATTTGGGAAACTGACAGGATTTTATCCTTGCCTTAAATGTAAGGCCTGTAAGAACAGCAAAAAGGTGACTAGTTACCAAATACCGGGGATGAAGGAGCCCAAAAAGATCACTAGTTTAATGAATTGCAACACAAGTCATACGGTGTACCGCCTTGTATGTCCGTGTGGCTTGCGTTACATTGGGAGCACTACTCACCCAACAAAAATAAGGATCTTAGAACACCTGAGGGCTATACAAAACAAGGATCCCACATACCCAGTGGCGAGGCACTTTGAAGTGTCTCACCAAAGCAACCGAGAACTCCTTAGCTTTTACTGTATGGATCAGGTGCCAGCAGATAGAAGGGGAGGAAATAGGTTGCTCCAGCTACGCAGGCTAGAGTCTCGTCATATTATTGAGAACTAGACCAAGAAACCGGGTGGCCTGAATGCTGGGGAGGAGTTAGCAGTCCATTTATGATGTTCACATTGATCCCTCTGCACTGACGATGATTTTTCTTATATTCAATAACTGTAAGGAGTTCGTTACTATATATTTATTTCTGTGGATAATTGAGAAAATATATATTTTGTGTGTTTAATAATTCACTATGCCCACCCAGGTCACAATTATGCCAGTGATTGCAACTGAAGTACACCACTTACAAATGGTGATTGTTAATCTATATACATGTCCTTTCTTTATTTTGCTGATTGGCTGTATTTAAATTCTGCCTGAAGGTGGCACCGGCCTCTAATTGAGAAAGACGGTGGCCGAAACGCGTCTTGCGAGAGTGTTGGTCCAATAAACAGTTATTGGAATTGTCCCCGTGAGTGCTGCGTGCTCTTTGCATCAGAGCTTTTGTCTGACTGTGACCAGCGGGTACCGTCACCCGCTATCAAGAGCACCCGGTCGTGAGTGAAAGAGAGCAGATGGACCAGTGAGCTTAAAAAAAAAAAATATATATATATATATATAAATATATATATATATGCATATATATATATTACCTACTGGCGGTCGCCAGTAGGTATATATAGTTAGGATTTTTTCTCTATGTAACTTTTGAAAATTCTATGTCTAATAACTTTGGCGTTTGTGAACGGAATCGGCTGAAATTTTCAGGAAAATGGCACATTTTGTTTCTGATCAGCCCCTGACAATTTGGAGGGGTTTCGTCAAGGGGGGGCCGAGAAGAAAGGGGGGTCCCAAAACGCGTTTTTCCCATTCATTTTTCCATAGGGTGTTTGGCCTCACTTTTAGCTCGAACGGCTGAATGGATTTACACGAAACTTGGCAAAATTGTAGGGACTGTTAGCCCGATGTGCCTTTGCTGGGTCTCAATATATGTGCTCCAGTGGATTTTGAGAAATTAACGTTTAAAAAAACAGATATATCTGTGACAGCGTCCCGGATAGCGCTCCAGTCCGCGTACTTTTCGCGTAACGGAGCTTTGCGAAGCGAAGCTGATTGGCTCTCTGGTGTCTGTCAACATTCTAAACAGTCCGTAGCGGCCGCCATCTTGTCTCTCGGTAGGATCGAGAGACAAGAGGAGGCCAAAGCGAAGGGGCAAATGATCATAAGGGGGCATAGTAGATCCTCCCTGACCCCCTAGGTTTGATGTGGAGGCTTTAAAAGGGCCCCGCGGGGCAAAAAAAAACAAAAAAACGTTTTTTTTTCGTGGGGTGCGCACGGTACGCGTACCGGAAAGCGGTCTGGGGAGCGTACTATAAGGAAACAAGAATGATTGACTTTTAACTTGTTGTATGTTTATTGATTGTTCGTTTTGTTGTTTTTTTTTTGTTAATTTTTATTTACGTAGCGACATGTAGGTACCAATTCAGAGTCTAAAAATCAATAAACGCCGTTTCCTTTGTAGATATCTTGCATGTTGTTACAGAAGTTATTGTGGTATATGGAATTCATACCATAGTCTGTCAGGAAAGCCGAAACAACATGGAGGCAGGAGATGATAAAGAGATGTTAAATACACATTGGAGATAATATAGTGGAAGAAAGGAAGTAACTATGAGCAAACTTAGTATGTAACACAAAAAAGTTGCACAGTATATTTAAAGTCTGATTTCACGTTATAATCAATTTGCTACTAGTTTACAATATACATATAAAAATGAGTAATGTGTCAAACAATTTTTGAATTATGAAATAAAAATTTATTATTCTGATTCTTTCTCAAAATTTAAAAGAAATTCTAAAAAATCATTATCATTTTTTTTTTCATTTTCCAGTAGAAAATCTACTGCTTCCACACATTGCAGAAGTTCATTGTTCAGTGAATCGTCATGGAATTGATGGTCAATTTCCGACTCATTTTTTGTTCCTGCTTCAATTTCCAAGTTATTTTCCTGTTGTCCTTCCATTTTGTATGCTGAAAAAAGAATTTTTTAAAAATATATCAGTACAGATAGGGCACTGTTGGGTTTCAGTACAGACAGGCAGTTTGGTTATTTAAACAGTGATTTTTTCCTTGGGCAGTGTATGGTATCAAACTGGAAGTAGAAATATGAAGAAAATTATCAAATAAACTCTTAGTCAATTCTGAATTATACAAGACAAGTCTAACTCCATCCATAACTAAAACAGAGAAGTCTATTTTATTCTATAAGTATTACAGAGTGATAGAATATAACTATCAGAAAATGTTTTCCTAATTAGCTTACAGTACAGAACATACTTCAGTTTTTTAAATAATATGTTACCTTTTAAATACAACTTGAAGTTATCAGTTGAAATTTAGTGGATATGCACTTCAAGAAGTAGTAGTCAAAATGGCTGTGTTTCTCTCTCTTTCTTTATATATATTCAGGTACATAACCAATCAAATGTCATGATATAATAGTAGAAATTGAAAGTAATATTTTAATTGGTGGTCAATTCCAACACTTCCGATATGTTTTGGCTTTTTAATCTTTCTGTTTAAATGGGTTTCTTTTTCTTTGGAATCTGTTTTTCTTGTTATGTTGTTCTACACTTGAGCTGCCTGTGGAAAGTGCCGGGACACTCTTTTAGAGTAGCCGAGCGCTATACAAACGCATTTTAACATAACATAACATAACATTTTGTGAAGTAATTTACCTCAGGGATTTTAGAGAGTTCTACATGCTAAATGGCTAAATGGTATTCCAACGAAATTTGTGAAAATGGTAGGGATTGGTATGTAGTATGAGCTAATGTTTAATTGGTGAAAGTGTCTCCAGTGGTCTTTCTGTAAATTACTTTCCCACCTTTTTTGAGCGAGTGCTTGTCAGTGCGTGTCCCGGTACGCGAACCTGCAGCGTTACGGGAGTCCTCCATTTTGTGTTTCGGTAGAATTGAGATACAAGATGGAGGGTAAATAATGTTCAGAATGGGTAGAAGGGGGTACTTTAGACATATCCTGACCCCTAAGTTTTCTGAGGGTGGCTGAGGAGGCTCATATATGTCGAGAAAATAAATTTAATTTTTCGCGTGGTTAGCTGCCGGTACGCGAACTGGGTAGCGAACCGGAAAGCGAACATAAGTGAAAATTAGTGAAAAAAGGTACATTCGAAATTTCAAAAGAGTAAATAAAGTTAAGGTAGCTCTGAAAAGAGCTTTTGGGTTCTGTGTAAATTCTAAATACTTATAAGTAGGAACCAATACACATTCTTAAATTTAGTATGAAAACTCTGTTCCCCTCATCTGAGAAATGCACGCCATCTCTTCTGTAGATATCTTGCATATAGTAACGCAAGTTATTGTTGTAGATGCAGCCCATTCCATGGTCTCTCATGTAAGCTGAACCAGACTTATTTACATGCTTCCTCGATTTCTCAATTTGTGGACAAAATTGATTGGACCACCTCCATTTTTGTCTTTGTCATATATTGGAATATACCAAGGCAGTTTGAGGAAAAAGTGTCATCAATTGCTCAATGGTGTCTTTTAAGAGCATTTCCAGACCTGCCCCAGTCAAAGTGCCCAAATCGTTTCCTCCACAGTGCACTATTATGAGGTCAGGGTTGGGCAAATGTAAAAAGGTTTTCACCAATGGTAACAATTGGTGACATTTCAATCCTCTTCGGCCAATCCATTTGATTTCCACATTTTGTAAATTGAGGTTGTGTAAATTTCTGTTATCAGCATACCTGTGAGCCCAGTGGATGTAGCTATGTCCAAGGATCCAGACTGAAAACATGGCTAGAGGAGTTTTTGCTGCAGTCAGATGAAGTGTGGGAATGAAATGGCAGTTGAAATAGTGAAGTTTGTAATGAAAAAAAACTGTGGAGTTTAAGTGCAAATGATTCATTAGCAGTGATTGGTGTATTTCCATTGCTGAAAACAGAAAGTTAGGGGGCATGGATGTGTTCTTTGAAAGATGTAATTTGAATGGTTATTTTAAAATGTTGTTATGAAACATTGCAGTGGATTAGCAGGTGTACTGAGAGTTCAGAGTTCATTTGAAACATTGTTGTGTGAACTTGTAAACATGAGAGGTCTGGCAGGTGGTAGTTGCTATGGAAAAAAGGTAGAAAGGGCAGAGGGGGGAAGGGTGTTGATTTGAAAATAGTGAGGGAAGAGTTTTGATTGGCTGACATGAGAGATATGTGTGATGAATATCAGCGTTTCAGTGCCTTTGTTGGTTCCAGCCTCTGGAGTGCATACCTTTAATTCTGCTAAATAATAAATGGTGTGTTTCTGAAACTGTTTTGAAATTCAAAAAGAATTTGTAAAGGTGAGTTATCGTTTCTATATTTTAGATAAAGACTAGTATGCTTTTTTGAGTAAATAAGAAAGTCAGCTGTGAATTTAAAATGATGTTTTGCGTCAAGTGTTTGCATTATGCTTTCAAAGGCGATTTTGCATTCTTTTCCCAATTGTAATTGTAGTTAATGTAAAGTATTAGTACTGATAAGGTGTGTATGTACATAGGAGCTGTGCTGTGTTTTTTGAAATTATGATCAGAAAATAGTTTTTAAGGAAAAGGCATGCTTTAAAAAAATATGATAATTTATTTACTTGTGATGTGATTCCTGCAATGCGTCGCTTTTGCAGAACAGATGCATGATGCATCTGTGTTGTTATTGCCACATGCTGTTCTACAGTGTATATGTAAAAAATGATGCATAAGTGTTGCACGGGCATTGTAAATACTCTCCTATGTGTCCTTAGCCATTTCAAGTCACTCCCGCTGGTTCAAGGGCCTTGTAAATACGTCCCCATGTGTGTCTGGTCATTTGTAGTCACTTTCCCCGTGGTGCAAGGCCCTTGTAAATACGCCCCGATGTGTGCTTGAAAAATTTTGTTTTTGATTGTTTGAGTTACATAGCCATGTAAAAATTTATTGAAAAAAAGGTGCAAGTACCTTAAAAAAACGTTTTCATGTGTATTAGGGCATTTTAAGTCAGTTCCCCATGAATGTAGGTGTATAATTGTTTTACATAAAAGGTTTAAAAACTTTTTTTGAAATCAAATGCATGCACACTTTGGGCCCGATGTAGGTGGCCGTTTCAGGCCATTTACCGACCGGTTATGGCCGATTTTGGCCGTTTCCGACCGGTAAATGGCCAATCGGTATGTAGGGGCCTAAATCCAAGGCCACATGTAGGTAAATCTACATTTACAGAATCGGTAAAATTACTGATTCGGTAAAATACCGAATCGGTAATTTTACTGATTCTGTAAATTCCATATGTAGGTGGGACTCTTCTGAGTCCCAAAGGCCTTAACGAATCGGTATTTTACCATGAAATCCAACTTCATGGTAAAATACCGATTCCGGTGTGCATGCACATGTGTGCATGCACACGTATGTCATGTGATAGGCAGGTATGCCTGCCACATGGCACCTGTGCCTGTTTTGGGGGAGCCAGAGGGTGTCAAAGTGACACCCCCTGCACCCTTGTGAATTCTTTAATTACCGATTCGGTAAATACCGAATCGGTAATGCCTAATCATTCCTATGGGCTTCAAAGAAGTAAAGAAGCTTTACATGCACGATTACTGTCAAATTTATATCCAGAAGAAGACGTTTTGCCAGAGGATATTTTTCAGAAAATTACTGTGAAGAAATCTGGAATATGTTTGATGTCAACTCTTGCAGAATGTTCCATCTTCAACAACAAAATGTTGAATTTAGAAAAACAGGAGATTGTGAAACTGGAAGCAATTGACAAAATAGAGCATATGGGAGCAACAATTATTTTGTCTGAGAATTTGAAATCTAAATTGGATTCATTAGAGAAGACTATATCTAAAACTGCGGGTTTTGAAAAGACTTTGAATGTGTGCTTAAATTGCCGTATCATTTTGAGAAGGAATTTACATGTTGAAAGAGGTCTGGTAAATGGATCAATGGGTAATGTTGTTGATTTTGAGAAATACAGAAGTAGAGATGGAATTGAATTTTTAAAAATTAAATTTGATGGCATTGAGGAAGTACAGCTAATTGGTCGTTGCACAGCAAGGTTTTTGCTTGTAAAATACTTATATGTTGGCCGTAAGCAGTTTCCTGTTTGCTTGGCATATGCAGTGACAATTCATAAATCTCAAGGTTTAAGTGTAGACACTGCTTTAGTGAATATTGGCAGTTCTGTATTCAAAGAGGGTATGGCTTATGTAGCATTGTCACGAGTCAGAACTTTATCGGGATTGTACTTGATTGACTGTGATGTCACAAACATTTGTGCGGATCTAGATTGTGTTAAGGAATACAATAGGTTAAGAAGAGAGTATGCGCCACATTTGCCTCAATATCCTTTGTTTGAGAAACGCGTGGTAGGCCGGAAACGAAGTAATATCAGTAATAGAAGGGAAGTTGAAGCAAAAACAGCAAAAGTCGATGATCCAAAAATTGTAAGCAGGAATAAAATGAATTCTGTTGAAAATGTTGTTGGTTTTAAATTTGAAAATAGTTCTGGTGTCAACTGCTATGCTAATGTAGTTGTTAATGTTCTCTTTTCACTAGAGACTTTAAAAGAACAGATTGTGAACAATTCGGAACTGTTTGTTGAATTCTGTGTTAGAGAAATGTAGTGCTGATAGAACGAGAGTAGAAAGTGTGTCTGAAATTCGTTTTCTGTTAGACGAATGTTCAGGTCAAACAGAATTCTCTGAAAATATTCAGCAGGATTGTCAGGAGTTTTTAATGTATATGCTTGATGTATTGCAAGATGAGGGTGTAGATGTAGATTATCTATTTGGCCTTTCTTATCTATGGCAGCATGACTGCGAGAACTGTAGGCTATCAAGTACTACTAGTGTAGACTCAGAAAGATTTCTATATTTAACTTTGCCTGACAGTAAATCAGTATCCTTCAATAAGCTAGTAAAGGCAGCCGATCAAAACATGGAGTGTAGCCAATGTAAGTCTGCAATGCTGTCCACGTTAATTTTACGAAGTTATGGCCAGTATGTCATTTTAATGTTCCAACGATGTAGGCCTGATGGAACTAAATTGACAACTTTAATTAATAATTTTGTGGCTTCGCAGTTGTCAATATCAGGAAGGACTTTTATAACTACTGCAATTATATATCATAACGGTCCTTCAACTAATTCAGGACATTATATAGCTTATTTAAAATCTGGAAACAGCTGGTCATTCTGCAATGATTCTGTTTTAACTTTCAAAAAAAGATTGCCTTTCCACCTTCAAAATTCTTACCTGGTGTTCTTACAACCAAAATTTTAGGAAAGGAAGCTTGGGATTTGTTTAGAGGAATTTCCAGAGTTTCCAATGGCTCCTACTCTATATGGCCTTGTGGATAATTGTAGTACAGAGTGAAAACTGTTTGTTTTTATAAGCTAAGTCAAGCAGCAGATCAAAATAAGGAGTAGAGGAAATGTAAGTCTGCAATGCTGTCCATATTTTTTATGGAAACTTATGGGTGAAATGTCATTTTACAATTTGAACTACATAAACTGGATGAAAAAAAGTTGTTAAGTCTAATTAAAAATTTTTGGGCTACACAGTCATCGATTTCAGGAAGAACATTTGCAACTGCAGCTATTCTATATTATGATGGTCCTTTGACAACATCTGGATATTACACAGCTTATTTGAAATATAAAAAAGGCTAGTCTTTCAGCAAACATTACTAATTGAGTACGAAGCAATGTTGCCTTTTGACTTGATTACTGAAGTGAGAATTTAGGGTAGGTAATTGGACTATAATGATTCTAGGTGTTGCTGTAATTTAGTGTGCTGTTTTAAATTGCTTTGTATGTCTCAGTTTTCTTAAAACAATGGAGTTTATCTTTCAGAAAGTGGCGGGCAGAAAATACAGAGTATAAGCTGTTCATAGGACATCCTTTGACGTCATAGAAAGTAAGTTACTTTGGAGGAGTTCTTATTTCTGCTTAGTTATATTATTTGGGTTTTTTAAACACAATCATTTTTATTGTGTTTTTTTCCCCGCTGTTATATGATGAATACCTTCAACTCACTGTTTTCAGTGAAATTTGATATTTTCTGATAACAGCAAAAATAAACCATTAAATATGTTTAATTTATTTTCTACTTTGAATTGTGATTTATAATATGTATTCATTTTGTCTCATGCTCACTCTTTTTTTACTACCATGTATTAATTAAATTTTTTTTGTTCTTTCTTACACAGATTAAAAGTATAAAAATGATAATTGACTACGTTAATGACAATTATAAGGTAAGTGTTTAGTACTCTTTACGTTACATGTCTATCAGATTTAACTTTTATTAGTTCCACTGCTTCATTTCTTTAACCGTTAGTTTCCTGCCTTTGCTACTTCCTTCATTTCTTTTTCTATTACTTATTTATACTACTCTTTTCACTCCTTTTATCAGTCCCTCTTTCAACAGTAACTGTGTGTTACTCCCTCTATTTGTCTTTCTTTTCACATTACTCTCTGTTTATTTACTTGTCTTTTTAAAAAAAAAAAATTTTTTAGTTCGCTTCCGGTTCACGTACCGGAACGCTAACCGGAAAGCGAATCAAAAGAAATAGAGGATGCTAGAGTGCTAAACATTCTAGCATTTTTTTTTAAAAGGGAAGGTAGTTCTGAAAAGAACTTTTTTTTAATTATTTTTGTTGTTTTATATTTTTTTGTGTTTTTTTGGAGGAAGGGGAAACAAAAATGATTCACTTCAAAGGGCTCAACAGGAGCAACCAAAAAAAATTACTTTCTTGGACGTTTTGGATATTGATGATGTTCATATGCTCTATTTATTAGAGTAACACTCCTCTCTCCACATGAAATTAATTTGCCCCAAGCTATACATGTCAATTTCATCTGCCCAAAGTTATTTTGGAGATTTGGGACCGTTTCCCTTGCCTCTGATTCAGTTATTGCTAGTTCATTGGTGGATGTACTGGCAGGTCGGGGGTTATCCACCAAATCTCTAATTTGTGCAGCACTATAATTAGTCGGGTGCCACCTCTCCATGTGTCGATGCATGGTATGATTACCATAACTATATTTTTTTTCGGTCCCTTTGGAGAGTTTATCGTGGCAGATGAGGCAGGTAACGTACCTGGCATTTACTTTCTTTTCATGTGAAGGAAAAGAAAAAAATTGCCAAATAAAATTGACTTTAACATGGGACGTCCTTGGCATTTCTTTCAAAAAAACCCTTGTCCCTTGCTCCTGTTCCTTGTCTTCCTCTTCTTCCTCCTCTTGTTGGAAGATGACCTGGCCAGTTGGTCCTCTCTTCTTTGGTGGTGGTGGAGGTGGTGGGGATCCACCAGCTGCAGCTACTACAATCGCGCCTCGAATCGTTTCCGGGGCTCCCGGTTTCGCGCCTTGGTTCGCGTTCCAGAACGGTTCTGGGTGCGCTAACACGGCGCGTCATAAGGCGCATTACGCAGTAACGCGATACGTTGCGATTACGCGACGCGTCACGATGTGGCTTTATAACGCGGTACTTGCACTAACGGAACATTTACCGGTTCGCGGACCGGCAGCGAAACAAGAAAAAATAATTTAAACTATAATATAAATTGAATTAAAAAAATATAATACAAAAATATATAAAATATATTTGTGAATTAGAATAAGAATATATTTTACAGCTATAGATATTAGCTTTTAAAAAACCAATGAAATTCACTGAAAAAACAATAGGATATAGACCATATATAGTTAGGGATTAGCATTTACAAAACCTTGAAAATTCACTGAAAAAAACATTGGTTATAGACCATATATAGTTAGGGATTAGCATTTACAAAACCTTAATTTACTCGCACAAAACCATAGAAATTCGCATATATAGTTAGTTGCACTAACTATATATCGCGCACCCGCAATCCACTGCTGATGATGTCACATATTATATCATTCATGACATGGTCAGTGATATCACTGATGACATCACTGATGACATCTCAAATGACATCACTGATGACATCTCAAATGGCATCACTGATAACATCTCAAATGACATCACTGATGACATCACTGATGACATCTCAAATGACATCACTGATGACATCACTGATGACATCTCATTTGACATCAATGGTCACATCACTGATGATATCATTCATGTGACAATACAATGCATCTCCTCACACTTTAATATAACCTCTGTTACATCCAGTGTAAAATGCAGAATATAATTTTTTAAACCATTGACACACCAATACTAGTTACTACACTGACCATGTCATGAGTTATGCAATATGTGACATCATCAGCAGTGCATTGCAGGCGCGCAAGTTATAGTGAGTCCAACTCTGACTCCAATGCCTGTAAAATTTCCAGCTAACTATAACTGGTGTGAAACCTATGGTTGTTTCTGTGAATTTAATAGGTTTTTTAAATGCTAATTCCTAACTATAACTGGTGTGAAACCTATGTTTTTTTCAGTGAATTTCATAGGTTTTTTAAATGCTAATTCCTAATTATAACTGGTGTGAAACCTATGGTTTTTTCAGTGAATTTCAAAGGTTTTTTAAATGCTAATTCCTAACTAGAACTGGAGTGAAACCTTTGGTTTTTTCAGTGAATTTCATAGGTTTTTTAACTGCTAATTCCTAACTATAACTGGTGTGAAACCTTTGTTTTTTTTATTGTATTTCTAAGGTTATTTATTACCAAATGTCCATATCTAAGAAATGTATTTTTTTCTAAAAATGAATCCTATATTGTATATTAATATAATATATATTTTTTAAATTATATTCCTTTTTTTTATCTTTCAACTTGGAGCGCTTCCGGTGCGCTCAACGGTACGCGCACCGGTAAGCACAGTATTTCGTCGCGCCCCGGTGCGCGTCCCATTAGCGGACCAAAAAAAAAAGAAAAAAAAACAATGTGAGAGCATGAGAAAAGGGGTCAGAAACAGTGGTGTAAAGAGAAAGAGAGCTAGAGGGAGGAACACAGGGACTGTAATATATAGTAAAACAGAGAAAAGGTATAAAACGAAGTAACTGAGAAAAGGAAAATGAATAAGAGAGCAAAAGAAGAGAAGAAAGAGGAAGAAGACTAAAGTTGAAGTTCTGGGAGAATGTGAATGGGTGATGAAAGTAAAAGGAAGGAGAGTAAAGGATGGGGAATGACAGGTAGTGACAGAACCAGAGAAAAGGAACAGCGGTGACAGAGGGAAACAAAATATCAGTGAGTGTAAGTAAAGAGGAGTGAAAGACGGTGGATAAAAGTGAATAAGGGTAAGACATGGGGAGTGATAGAGTAAAGAACAGAGAGAGTAAAGGAAAGAGTGTCATAAAGGGACTAAGTGAATCAGAATAAAAAGGTAAGTGAGGGAGCAGGGGCACTGAAAGAAGTTGAATGTGGTAGGAAAGTAAGGAAAAGAGAAGTAAACATGGAGGATAAGAATAAGTGAGGGAAGCACAGTAAAGAATTAGGGGTGTGGTAGGGTGAGAGAAAAGTAGTGAGGTTAAAGAAAAGGGTGATGATAAACTACTTTTATTAATCACACTTACCATATAATTATTGAAAACTTTACTCCATGTTAAAAGTACACTTTGTATCTGTGAAAGACAAAAGAATAAAAGTTATAATAAGTAAAATATATATTTTAAAATAGAAGAAGCAGGTCAAGAGGAAAGGAAAAAGTATACTAAGAAATAAAGCAAGAGTGAAGGATACAGAAACAGGAATAAAGTAATGTAGAAAGACAAAAAAGAGGGAAAAATAAATATAAGGAGAACAAATTACTGAAGATAAGTAAAATACTAAAAGAATGTGAGATACCAAAACGAAATCAGGAAAGAGAAGTAATTAAAAGGAGAATGAGCAAAGGGAAAGGAGTCTAAATGATGATCCATTAATAAGAAACAGGAATGGAAGGTGACTGAGAGTGAGTGAAGGGGAGTCACAGAGTGAAGGGATGAAAGGAATGAGGTTAATATAGAACGATAGAGGAAAAAGGAGTGAGGAAGTAAGTACACAGAAAGACAAAGAGAAGGACTGAGTGAACTGCAGTACAATGAGTAAAGATTGCAAAAAGAGTAAAGGAGCAAAAGAAGGAAATAGAGGGGAAGAGACCTAAAGCAGTGGTACTGAGAGAATGTGAGAAAGATGAAAAGTGGTGGAAGGGAGAGAGGAAATGCAGACAGTTGAAATTGAATTGAGGAGTTGTGAATGAAGTGGAGTAAAGGAACAGTGATGAAACAAAGTGAAAGAAAGGCAGTGTAAGTGAGTAAAGAGAGCTAAATAAGGGTGGAAAAAGGAAAATGAGTGTGAGACAATGGGAATACAATATAAATTACACAATGCAAACTATAGAATAACTTATACAACATGTTACATAGTTTTTTTTGCTGTTCTCAGAATATATTGAATTTCACTTAAATTAGTGAGTTCAAACTCTACATCATATAACAGCGGGAAAAAAAACACAATCTAAGAGATTGTGTTTAAAAAAAACATAAACACTTACAACTCATATAAGTACACTAATCTTTAATTCACTTACTTTTCCGTGAGGCCAAATAGAAGATAGTGAAGGTCCTTTTAGTGGAAAAAAAGTCTGCTGTTCTCTATAACTTCCATTTCATCGACTTCCAATGAAAAAAGATCTAAGAACATCATACCTTACACTTTCCTTACGGCCAAATCGTGTCAGATATATGAGTATTTTTTAGTATGAGATCCACTTACAGTACCTATATGAGATAAATAATTTCAAACATTAGATTAACTAACTAACTAACTAACTTTTATTATCTTTTCCCGTCTTCAAAGGCCAGTTCCCTTTACAAAAACTTTGGTTTTAAAAACACTAGGTAAGAATTTTTAGAGTCATAAGGCAAACGTTGTTTATAAGTCAAATGAGAATCATTGCAGTAACTCCAACATTTTTCACATTTTAAGTAGCATGTATAATGTCCTGAAGTTGTCGAAGGGCCGTCATGATAAATAATAGCTTCAGTTGTAAATGTTCTTCCTGAAATTGATAACTGGGAAGCCACAAAATTTTTGATACAAGTTGACAATTTAGTTCCAGCAGGTCTACATCGTTGAAACATTAAAATGACATACTGTCCATACGTTTGTATAAATAATGTGGATTCTGAATTTCACTTTTGAAACATCACTGTTTCCCAAAATACAAATCCTCTACCTTGCAAATGTTGATATCAAGCATTATCAAAAAGCAGAACACAAACCAAGAACAAAGAAACTCAGGGCCTTATTTATGAAAGCCTTGCGCCACCAGTGCATCACTTTCTTCCCATGTTAAAAGTGACATACTGGCGCCACAAGACAATCATAAATAACAGCCAAATATAATTTCCATTGATTTGCACCCAAAATCGTTTTTTGATTAACATTTAAAAAACACAGGTCAGAACCTATTTACAAGCACTGAATTTCCCTTTTGAAACATCACTGTTTCCCAAAATACAAATCCTCTATCTTGCAAAGGTTGATTTCAAGCATTATCAAAAAGCAGAACACAAACCGAGAGCAAAGAAACTCAGGGCCTTCTTTATGAAGGCCTTGCGCCACCAGTGCGTCACTTTCTTCCCATGTTAAAAGTGACATACCTCCGCCACAAGACAATCATAAATAACAGCCAAATATAAAATTCCATTGATTTGCCCCAAAAATCGTTTTTTGATTAACATTTAAAAAACACAGGTCAGAACCTATTTACAAGCACTGAATTTCACTTTTGAAACATCACTGTTTCCCAAAATACAAATCCTCTACCTTGCATATGTTGATATCAAGCATTATCAAAAAGCAGAACACAAACCAAGAATAAAGAAACTCAGGGCCTTATTTATGAAAGCCTTGCGCCACCAGTGTGTCACTTTCTTCCCATGTTAAAAGTGACATACTGACGCCACCAGACAATCATAAATAACAGCCAAATATAAATTCAATTGATTTGCCCCCAAAATCGTTTTTTGATTAACATTTAAAAAACACAGGTCAGAACCTATGTACAAGCACAGAATTTCACTTTTGAAACATCATTGTTTCCCAAAATACAAATCCTCTATCTTGCAAAGGCTAATATCAAGCATTATCAAAAAGCAGAACACAAACCGAGAGCAAAGAAACTCAGGGCCTTCTTTATGAAGGCCTTGTGCCACCAGTGCGTCACTTTCTTCCCATGTTAAAAGTGACATACCGGCGCCACAAGACAATCATAAATAACAGCCAAATATAAATTCCATTGATTTGCCCCCAAAATCGTTTTTTGATTAACATTTAAAAAACACAGGGCAGAACCTATGTACAAGCACAGAATTTCACTTTTGAAACATCACTGTTTCCCAAAATACAAATCCTCTACCTTGCAAATGTTGATATCAAGCATTATCAAAAAGCAGAACACAAACCAAGAACAAAAAAACTCAGGGCCTTATTTATGAAAGCCAATCACAAATAACAGCCAAATAAAAATTCCATTGATTTGCCCCAAAAATCGTTTTTTGATTAACATTTAAAAAACAAAAACACAGGTCAGAACCTATGTACAAGCCCAGAATTTCACATTTGAAACATCACTGTTTCCCAAAATACAAATCCTCTACCTTGCAAATGTTGATATCAAGCATTATCAAAAAGCAGAACATAAACCAAGAACAAAGAAACTCAGGGCCTTATTTATGAAAGCCTTGCGCCACTAGTGCGTCACTTTCTTCCCATGTTAAAAGTGACATACTGGCGCCACAAAACAATCATAAATAACAGCCAAATATAATTTCCATTGGTTTGCACCCAAAATCGTTTTTTGATTAACATTTAAAAAACACAGGTCAGAACCTATTTACAAGCACTGAATTTCACTACTCAAACCCATTCATATGCCCTAAAATCGTTTTTTAATTAACATTTTAGGAACAGAGCACAGGACCTATGTACTAGCATTCAATTTCACTGCTGAAACTTAACTATCTACTTCCAAATATTCTCCATAGAGCAAACAAGTCTCTATCTAAATTAAATAAATCATTACTTACCTTTACAAATGCTGTGGGAGATTGAAAACAGTGTCAGACACACACACCAATTTTTCTTTAGCAGAGCAAAAGGTGTGCACTCAATACACTGAAACCAAGACTGGCATAGAAAATCTCTAACTTTACACACATATGCCTTATTTCAACAAATCAAAAGTCTTCCCTCACTATTTTCAAACCAACACCCTTCCCCCTCTCTAACCTTTCTATCTGTTACCATAGCAACTCCCTCCTAACTGAACTCTCAGGTTCAAAAGTTTATTCTACAATGTTGCAAATTAAGTCAGCAAGGATGTTTGACCTCTCAATACACCAGCTTATCCAGGACATTATTGCTTTTAGTGACTTTTTCTTAACCATTCAAATTGCTTCTTACACACAACACAACCATGCACCCTAACTTTCTGTTTTCAACTAACTGAATCCACCAATCATTGCTTGTGATTCAACAGCAGGGAAACTCCACAATTATTTTTTTGTAAACTCCTACTGTTCCAACTGCCATTCCATTCCCACATTTCATCTGACTACACCAGAACCTTCTCTCACCATGTATTCTGTATGGATTATTGGACATAGCTACATCCACTGGGCTCAAAGGTATGCAGCAAGCAGAAATTATCACAACCTTGATTTATCAAATGTGGAAATCAAGTGGATTGGCCAGAGAGGACTGAGATGTCATCAATTGATACCATTAGTGAAAACCTTTTTGCATCTGCCAAACCCTGACCTCTTAATAGTGCACTGTGGTGGAAATGATTTTGGCACTATGACTGGGGTTGGTCTGGAAATGCTTTTAAAGGACACCTTTGATCAATTGATGACACTTTTTCCACAAACTGCCTTGGTATATTCCAATATATGCCAAAGACAGAAATGGAACTGGTCCAACCAATTTTGTCCACAATTTGACAAAGCAAGGAAACATGTGAATAAATCTGTTTCTGCTTACATGAGAGACTTTGGAATGGGTTCAATATACAACAACAACTTGCGTTACAACATGCAAGACATCTACAGAGGAGATGGTGTGCACTTCTCAGATGAGGGGAATAGAATATTCCTCCTGAATTTAAGACTGTGCATAGGAACCTACTTGTAGGTACCTAAAACAGCCACAGAACCCAAAAGCTCTTTTCAGAGCTACCCTACCTCTGATCATTCAAAACGTTTATCTCTTTCTAACTTTTTTCACTATTTTTCACCAAAGTACGCTCCCCGGTACGCTTCCCGGTGCGCGTACCGAGCGCTCCCCCGCGAAATTTTTCAAATTTTTTTTTTTGCCTATATGAGCGTCCCAAGCCCCCCTCAGAAAACCTAGAGGGTCAGCAAGTGACTATAGTGCCCCCTTCTACCCATTCCCAACGTTGTTTGTCCTCCATCTTGTGTTTCGATTGTACCGAAACACAAAATGGAGGACTCCCGTAACACTGCCGGTACGCGTACCGGAGCGCGCACCGGAGCGCGCACCATAAAAAAAGGTGGGAAAGTAATTTACAGAAAAACCACTGGAGACACTTTCATCAAATATCGAATAGGCCCTACTACATAGCAGTCCCAAATTTGGTGGAATTCCATTGAGACATTTAGGCTACAGGCCTGTCTAAACATCCTGAGGTAAATTACATGACCAAAACACATATGAAGTGTTAGAATTTACAACCAATTAAAAAGTTTCTTTCATTTTCTACGATTATTTCCTGACATTTGATTGGTTAAGTACATGAATATATAAAAAAAAGAGAAGGAGACACAGCCATTTTGACTACTACTTCCTGAAGTACATTTGAAAAGAAATTACACTGACAACTTCAACTGCTTTCTCAAAGGTAAGTTGTTATTTTGGAAAGTGAAGTATGTTGTGCATTTTAAGTTAATTTGAGAAAAAATATTCTGTTAGTTATATACTATCCCACTGTAATAGTTAGAGATTAAGATAGGCGTCTCTGTTATAGTTATAGATTGAGTTACACTTCTCTTATATAATTATAAATTTACTTAGGCTTTATCACATACACTTTTTTATATTTCTAATTCCAGCCTGATACCATACACTGCCCAAAGATAACTTCACTGTAAAAAAAAAAAACTACATGTCTGAACTTAAACCCAACAGTGCCCTATCTCTACTGATATATTTATTTTTTTATTCAATTTACAGCAACAAAATGGAAGGAGAAAATAATATTTCTTTTGAAACTGTTTTGGACAACAACCATGATGAAAAAAATGCTGAAAATGATAACATTGACTTTATGGATGAGTCTCTGGACCTTGAATTACTTGAGTGTGTGGAATCAATGGAAACACAGAATGTGAATGAGGACATTCCAGACAATATATTATTAGAAGTTATATTAAATTATGAAAAAGAATCAGAAGAATAAATTTATATTTAATAATCAAAAATTGTTCGAGCCATTATTCATTTTTATATGTAATTCATCAAGTAGATTAAAAATGTTTAAAATATAAAGTGAGACTTATAGTATACTGTGCAACTTTTTTGTGTTACATAGTAAGTTTACTCATAGTTACTTCCTTTCTCCCACTATATTATCTCCAATGTGTATTTAACATCTCTTTATCATCTCCTGGCTCCATGTTGTTTCTGCTTTCCTGACAGACTACGCTATGAATTCCATATACCACAATAACTTCTGTAACAACATGCAAGAAATCTACAAAGGAGACGGTGTATATTAAATTATAGACTCTGCATTGGTACCTACATGTTGGTACTTAATAAAAAAAAAAACAACAAAAAGAACAATTAATAAACATACAGTTTTTAAAAAGTTTGTCATTCTTTTTTCTCCATAGTACGCTCCCCGGTCCGCTCCCGGTGTGCGTACCGGGCGCTCCCCCCGCAAAAATCGAAAAAAAAATATTTTTTTTTTGCCCCCCGGAGCCCTTTTAAAGCCCCCACATCAAACCTACGGGGTCAGGGCGGGTCTACTCTGCCCCCTTATGGTCATTTCCCCCTTTGTTTTGGCCACCTCTCATGTCTCGATCCTACCGAGACACAAGATGGTGGCCGCTCCAGACTGTTTGGAATGTTTATAGACACCGAGAGCCAATCAGCTTTCCGCGCGCAAGTCGCGTAGCGCGCCCGGTGCGCTTCCCGGTGCGCGTACCGGGGCGCGCTTACAGATATATATATTTTTTTGAACATAAATTACTCAAATTCCACTGGAGCACATATCTTGAGACATAGTAAAGGCACATCGGGCTACCAGTCCCTACAATTTTGCCAAGTTTGGTGGAAATCCATTCAGCCGTTCGGGCTAAAAGTGAAATCGACCGCCCTATGGAAATTAACATGGGGTAAACGCATTTTAGGACCCCCTTTTATCTCGGCCCCCGCTTGACACATCCCCCCCAAACTTTCAGGGAAGGGCCGGAACGCAGAGAGGCCATTTTAAGGAAATTTTCTGGCAGATTCGTCAACCGGCGCTAAAGTTATTCCAAATAGAATTTTGAGATTTAACATTGAAAAAAATCCTAACTATAACTACCTAATGGCGACCGCCAGTAGGTAATATATATATATTTGCAAAAGGCGAAACGCCTAATGGCGGCGGCAGGCTTGCTGGAAAATAAACACTTCAATTGAGCACTCAATCTGGGTCTGTTCCTTCGTCATTTGGAATTTGTGTGCTGGGGCTGCTGCTTCAGCCAGTGTGACGAATTTACGTTCATATATATATATAGGCCGATAGTATCGGCAAATGGTAGCCTGCTTGAGAATACTTCGATTTTTCTGGACACTTTTCTTTTTCCTTATGTTTTGAATCTTCCCTCATATAGTAGAGACAGCACTGATTTTATCTCCAAGATTGAGGGTATCAGATGGGAGGACAGCTACTGTATGGTTACCATTGACGTGGTCTCATTGTATATGTGCATCAAACACAGTGATGGTCTGAATGCTTGTAGACATTACATGAGGGACCGGTCGATTTTCTACCTTAACCAAACGAAAATGCTTTTGGAGATGCTGGAATTTTGCCTTACTAACAACTTCTTCCTGTTTGATAATATCTGGTACAAACAACAAGTTGGAACTGCTATGGGGAGTTGTTTTGCTCCTAGTTTTGCCTGTATGTTAATGGGATGGTGGGAGGAACAGATTCTATGGTCTGAAGACAATGCTGATACAACTCGTCATATTGTGTTTTACACCAGATACATAGACGACATCTTTCTGATCTGGGATGGTTCAAGATCTGACCTAAACAAATTCCTCCTTGACAACAATAAAAATGATGTGAATCTTAGATTCACCAGTAAGATAGATCCCCTGGAGATGGACTTCTTAGATGTCACAGTCAGGGTAGTTGAAGGAGAAATTGTAACAGACCTTTATAGGAAACCCACTTCGGGAAATAGCATTTTACATGCTAGAAGCCATCACCCCAACAGTTTAAAAGAAAGCATCCCATATGGTGAAATCTTGAGGGCAAAAAGAAATTGCAGCTCCAATGATAACTTTGAAAAGGCACAAGTCAACATGATTCAAAGGTTCAGAGCCAGGGGTTACTCAGACCAGACACTTATGACAGCGAAAGACAAAGTGAAAACAAGGAACAGGGCATCACTTCTAACCAAGAAGGTTAGCAAACATCCCGATAATTCTGGGTCTAGCAATGTTAGGATGATAACATCGTACAATGTTGAGGCAGGCAGTGTACGAGGTATTCTCAAGAAACATTGGCACATTGTGAAAAGTGATCCGACCATTGGCAAATTGATCAATAGTTCACCACAGGTTAGCTACAGAAAGGCACGTTCTCTACAAGACATGCTTGTTAGGAGTTACTTTGAGGGCCCTATGAAAAAGAAACATTGGCTCAAAGAACAAAAAGGGTTCTATAAATGTGGCAAATGCAAAGCCTGTGCTACCAGTAGAAATGTGAAGTCCTATCTACTCCCTACGGGAAAAACTGAGAGTATAGGCAAATTCATGAACTGTAACACTGATCACTGTGTCTATGTAATTATGTGTCCATGTTCAAAGCTCTATGTAGGTAGTACCATCTTCCCTATAAAAAAGAGGATCCTCGAGCACATGCGAGCTATCAGAAATGTTGATATGTCCTATGCTACTGCAAGACACTGGTTTCGCGTTCACAACAGTGATGTTAACCAATTTTCCTTTTTTGGCATCGACAGGGTCCCAGCAAACCCCAGAGGGGGTAACCGTCTTAAACAACTACGTGTCCTGGAATCCCGCTATATCATCCGCCTGGATTCGATGAACCCCTTTGGCCTGAACGAAGATGAAGAACTGTATGTGCACATTGGCTAAGACCCTATGTTGAGCCGAAAGATCTGCCTTTACTCTGCACCAGTTCAAACTGTGTCCTTACTCCCTCTGTTACCCAGCTCCCTCATCGGTGGTGTCTGTGTTTGTCCCCTCCTTCCCTCACTAACCTGCTCAGAGAGGGCTCTCTCTGACACAGGTGGGTTAATTACACCAGTACCCCTATACTCCAAATAGGATCTGAGTTACCATACTTGACCCAATCCATCTCAAATGTCTGTTTTTGTACTATGATACAATTTATCATGTATAATGAAATGTTCCCTGTCCGAATGAGGGTATCTATGCAAATACCATTGATTTTATTTTCTCACAATCACACCACTGTGCTTGTCCTTAACATGCCTGGCCAGGCAAGTTTTTCAGGCAACACAGGGTTCACTTTTTTAGCTCACAGGGCTGAAAGAAGTATTTCAGTACCTCACCCTTTAATTTTCTTTACTTTTTTAGTTTGTTTGAAATAACTCCTATATTACGTTGGAAACTCCCGTTATATATAAGGGGGTATTTCCCCATCCTACTTTAGAGGTAGAGAAGGTTTGACTGCTCTAACCCTTATTAGCTACTAAGACTACCATTCTGGATTATTTTGTACATTATGATTTTGCCACTTGGCCGTGATGTGTTAACCTTCAACGCTGTTGTGAATTCGGCCACTGGGCCGTGATGATAGAAATTTAACAATATTGTGCATTTAACAGACAACTGTGATACTTTTAAGCGTTCTAAAAAATGTTAAGCAAATAATTTGAAAGGACATGTTTATAAAATGCAGTGAAAATGAACTGTTTTTTTGTATATAAGGAGCTCATATTTTTAAGTATACAATATGTTGTAATGCTACCATTAATAGTATAGTGATTTATTATATACTATTCAATCTGTACCCTTCATACACGTTTAACAAATTGTCATCATTAATTTGAATTTCATTTGAGACCGTTTTGGCACAGTCTGTCTTCTACCTTTCTGGTAGTTCATTTAAAATGTAGTTTGAAGTAACGTAGCAGTCCTACCTCAATTTCCTTTATTGTGTGGAACACTTTTTGCATAAAATGGTGATTTTGTTTATTTTTGGTTGGCTTTGGAAGAAGACCGTTTGGTCGAAACGCGTCGCCATTAAAAACATTTGAAAACACAGACCCTGGAGTGCGAGTCTCTTTGTGTGGTTCCTGCTTGGACGTTAGCTGGGAGCCCTTTCTGACATATATATATTCACTGAAAAAACCATAGGTTATAGACCATATATAGTTAGGAATTAGCATTTACAAAACCTTGAAAATTCACTGAAAAAACCATAGGTTATAGACCATATATAGTTAGGAATAAGCATTTACAAAACCTTATTTTACTCGCATAAAACCATTGAAATTCCATATATAGTTAGTTGCACTAACTATATATCGCGCACCCGCAATCCACTGCTGATGATGTCACACATTACATCATTCATGACATGGTCAGTGACATCACTGATGACATCTCAAATGACATCACTGATGCCATCACTGATGACATCTCATTTGACATTACTGATCACATCACTGATGATATCATTCATGTGATAATACGATGAACCTCTTCAGACTCTAATATAACCTTAGATACAATCAGTGTAAACAGACACTCACAGACTGTCACTCATCCATGGAGTTACTCACACACCTAGTCAGTCATGCAAAGAATCAATCACACCTCCATTTCCTCAACTATACAGTTATACAAACTTTACTTATTCAAACATATACTAACACATATTTACTCTCTTATACAATCCCTGATACAAGTTCACAATGATCCATACAGCCACTCACACATTCACTGGCTCTTATGCACAGTTATTTATATATGTCAACTCTCACATGTACTGTGTTTTACATATGTACTTACTTTGACATGTAGCACTGAGATATCCATTCACTCACCAATACACTCATGCACACAGTCAACCGCCCATACAGCTGTTTCCACATGCACTTTTGAAACCATACATCTAGTGAATCAACTGCTCACACATCTATGCACAGAGTCATACACCTCCCAGCCACCCACACACACACTCAGTCTCCCATACAAATACTTGGGCAACCAATCAATAACCCATATAGTTACTCATAGAGCTACTTATCAACACATGCAACAGTTTACAGAACAACAGACATAATGATGCACAGATTAAGACAGTTTAGTCACTAACCCATGCACTCAGTGAGACACATTTAATCACTCACTCATACAGTCAGTCATGCACCTACTAAATCCTTCATCCAGACACTTATACATCCACTCATTCTTCAATATGTAAGACATATTTTAACTTTACAGAAACATACAGTCACTGGATGTTGTCATCAGTGATGTCATCAGTGATGTCATTTGAGATGTCATCAGTGATGTCATCAGTGATGTCACTGACCATGTCATGAATGATGTAATGTGTGACATCATCAGCAGTGGATTGCGGGTGCGCGATATATAGTTAGTGCAACTAACTATATATGGAATTTCAATGGTTTTATGCGAGTAAAATAAGGTTTTGTAAATGCTTATTCCTAACTATATATGGTCTATAACCTATGGTTTTTTCAGTGAATTTTCAAGGTTTTGTAAATGCTAATTCCTAACTATATATGGTCTAGAACCTATGGTTTTTTCAGTGAATTTCATTGGTTTTTTAAAAGCTAACATCTGTAGCTGTAAAATGTATTCTTCTTTAAATCCCAAAATATATTTTAGATGTTTATTAATAATTTTTTTTAAAATATTTTTTTCTTCGCTTCCGGTTCGCGAACCGGGAAGCTTTCCGTTAGCTCATCTTGATGCCCGACCTAGTCCGCGAACCGGTAAACGTTTCGTTTGCGCAACTGTGACGCGTCGCGGAAGCGCGACGTATCACTTTGTCGCGTAATGCATCTTATGACGCGCCGCGTTAGCGCTCCCGGAAGTGCTCCAGACCGCGAACCGGAAGCGATCCGGGACGCGGCGCGCACTGCGTAACGTGAGCGGAACAAGTCATGTGACTTGTTTATAAAACTTTTCATTGGTTCATTTCACTTTTGGTTTCCAAATGATGTAAGACTAGGTCATATGACCTAAAAATAACACTTTTCATTGGTTTAGAACTTTTGCTTTTCCCAAATGATGAAAACCCCTCCTTCTTTCCTCACTCTGACTTTCATCTTGGTGAGAGAAAGACCATTTTCCTATAGTTGAGCAATGGCTTCTGTACTTGCTTCAGCTGGTGCACCCCCACCACCACCTACACCTCCTCATGGGAAGAGAGGACCACCATCTCAGTTCATCACCAACACAGAGGAGGAAGAGGATGAACTAGATGAAGAGGAGACAGAAGAACCACAGTTCTTACAGGAGTTGCCCCGTGTTTCCCGTCGGAAAACAAGTTTCATCTGGCAGTTTTTTTCAATCCCTCGAGGGGAGAAGAAAGTGAATGCAAAGTATGCCACCTGCCTCATTTGCAAACACAGATTATCAAGAGGCACTGAAAAAAAGTATAGCATGGGAAACTATACCATGCATGGCCATATGACCAGGTGGCATCCACTCAACTACAGCCGTGCAGAGTTGCGTGACCTGCAGGATAATCCCCCAACAACTCCTGTGGCCAGGTCAACCTCGCATATCTCTTTGACAGGAGGAGAGGCACAGGAAACCGTGCCAAACATTCAGAAGAACTTTAAACACATGAAACTAACCTGTTTGTATTGTGGTGCATTGCTTTCATGTGGGAACATGAGCATAAAGTTAATGAACATTGCTTACGAAAATCACAATTGCCCTAACCAACCCAGACAGTAATTTTTTTTTTGCTCCTGTTGAGCCCTTTTCAATGCCTGTTTTTTGTTGTTTCCCCTCCATCAAAAACAAAAAAAAAACATAAAACTGTTCAAAAAATACAAAAAAACCAAAAAATGTTTAGAAAAAAAAACAAAAAAAAACCAACAAAAACATTTAAAAAAAGTTCTTTTCAGAACTACCTCCCCTTTCAAATAAAATTGCTAGAATGTTTAGCACTCTGGCAAGCTCTATTTCTTTTGGTTCGCTTTCCCGTTCGCTGCCTGGTTCGCGAACTAGAAGCGAACCAAAACATTTTTTTTTTTAAAAAAGAAGAGTTAGTATAAGGGAAGTAAACAGAGAGTAATGTTAAAAGAAAGACAGCTATAGGGAGTAAACCAGAGATACTGTTTAATAGATCTATTTACCGAAGAAAAGATGGAAGAGGGTATAATTGCGAAAAACAAAATGGATAAGGAAGTGAAAGAAAAAAAAGAGAGTAGAACAATAACAAAGAAGAGTTTCTTGGAGAATGTGAGTGAATGTTCAAAATAAGATTAAAACACGTGGAATAACAGAGAGAAAAAATAGAAAACAGAAAAGAAAAAATAACAGAAAAAGATTAATTGAAACAGCAAAGAAATGTAAATAACATAGAGCCAAATCATCAACATAGGCAATAAAAGTTTTGCATTTTTTATCAGCAGAAATATGTCGCCAAAGCATTCTAATTAGCTTGATACATATGACCCCAAGTGAGGTCTGTCTTGCAACATGGTGCATCTTTTTCATCACTGCTGCATCGGTTTCATGTGGCACGGTTTTAAAACAGCATGACACATTTGCCTAGATGCATCAATTTGTAATTTTGACGCCTCATAACATATCTTTTGCACCGCCACTGCGTCACAAAACTGACGCACAGTGGCGCAAAAGAGGCATACATATATCATAAATCTGTCCCTAACATTTTAAATAATTAATTCAGGATGACGATAAGGTGTGGTCTCTCCTGAGGTTTGTTTAAGGTGAGACCTACTCAGGGTTACAGATCAATTTTACGCTTGTTGAAGAATACAGAGGAGATAATACATGTGAAGGCCTACCAATGAAGTAAGTCATGTCCTCTTATTACATCATTCATGACATGGTCAGTGACATCATCAGCAGTGCATTGCGGGTAAAAAGAGTAGAAAACATTTACCTTATAATTCTTGTTAACTTTTAAAAATATTTTTTCATACTTTCAATCTGTAAAAGAGAGAACAAACATTTCCAAAAATATTAAAACATGTATTTAAAAATTAGAAAAGAGAAGGGAAAAGGTTCAAAAACAAACAGTTTTTCAACAACTTTGACATTTACAGAAGCCTCTGCTTCTCTACGTCCCCTACACAATCCTAAAGATATATATTTTAAACAAACAGTATCTTCATGCTGATGAAGTGAGGCCTATTTTGGAACATGGTGCTTCTTTTGCACTGCTGATGTCTCACAATAGTGATGCAATAGCAGCGCAAAAGAGATGTAAAGCCATCATAAAATTGTGTCTAACATTGTAAATGATTGTTTCAGGATGCAAATAAGATGTGTCCTTTCAAGAGGTTTCTTTGAGGTGAGGCCTATTCAGTTTTTTTTAAAAAAACAGTACCCAGAAGTACTGCACTGTAAGCATTAACTTTGACACTTACAGAAGACTCAGTTTCTCCATATCTACCTCACATTTCTAAATGTATATCATAAGTACAAAAAGCAGAACATTAATTATACATGTTAAATGGTTTATTTTTGCTGTTCTCAGAATGTATCAAATTTCACTTAAATCAGTGACTTGAAGGTATTCATCATGTAACAGCGGGGAAAAAAAAACACAATCAAAATGATTGTTTAAAAAACCCATACAACCTAAGAAATCTGAATTCAAAACTCCTTAAAATTAACTTACTTTCCATAACGTCGAAGGATGTCCTATGAACAGCGTACACTCTGTTGTGCTATAAATATTTTCTGCCCGCCACTTTCTGAAAGAAAACCTCCATCGTTTTGAAAAATATGTTACATACAATAAAACACTTCTCACATTCTACCACATGTTTCCACTTGGCCAAATCATGTTGCAGCGATTCACAACTCTTGTAATTCTTCCAATCAAATCCCTTCATTTTCTATTTTCGCAAGTTTCAAAAAGAAAACATTTAAGATTATTTTCACAATCCTGGACTACTAATATCTTACCCTTCTTTCTCACTCATGTTCTCCTTTTCCTATGACACTGATACTGCTTACTATGAAGCAGACTTACTTGCATCAGGTTTATAAAGTTGGATTTTTAAATTGACATTATAATTAAAAGTTTTGGACCAATAATCTAGACAGCATTGCAGACTTACATTCCCTCTACTTCATGAACGTTTTGCAATTCCTCAGAGGAAATCCCAAGATTCTTTCCTTAAAATTTTGGTTTTAAAAACACCAGGTAAGAATTTTTACGGTCAAACGGCAATTTTTTTTTAAAAGTTACAACAGAATCGTTGCAGAATGACCAGCCGTTTCAAGACTTTAAATAAGCTGTGTAATGTCCTGATGTTGTTGAAGGACCATCGTGATAGATAATTGCTACAGTTACAAAAGTCCTTCCTGATATTGACAGCTGAGAAGCAACAATTTTTTTTATTAAAGTTGACAATTTTGATCCATCAGGCCTACATCGTTGGATCATTAAAATGACATACTGGCCATATCTTCGTATAAATAATGTTGACATCATTTCAGATTTACATTGGCTACACTCCATGTTGTGATCCGCTGCATTTACTAGCTTATTAAAGGAGACTGATTTACTGTCTGGCAAAGTTAAATATATAAATCTTTCTGAGTCTACACTAGTAGTACTTGATACCATACAGTTCTCGCAGTCATGCTGCCATTGATAAGAAAGCCCAAACAGGTGATCTACATCTACACCCTCATCTTGCAATACATCAAGCATATACATTAAAAACTCCTGACAATCCTGCTGAATATTTTCAGAGAAGTCTGTTTGACCTGAACATTCATCTAACAGATAACGAACTTCAGACACACTTTCTACTTTTGTTCGATCAGTGCTACATTTCTCTAACACAGAATTCAACAAGCAGCATAAACTTTGTTCCGAATTGAACACAATCTGTTCTTTTAAAGTCTCTAGTGAAAAGAGAACTTTAACCACTACATTTGCATAGCAGTTGACACCAGAACTGTTTTCAAATTGAAAACCGACAACATCTTCAACAGAATCCACTTTCTTTCTGCATACAATTTTCGGTTCATCGACTTTTGGGCTTTTTGCTACAACCTCCCTACTATTACTGATATTTCTTCGTTTCCGGCCTACCACACGTTTCTCAATCAAAGGATATTGAGGCAAATGTGGCGCATACTCTTTTCTTAACCTATTGTATTCCTTAACACAATCTAGATCCGCACAAATGTTTGTGACATCACAGTCAATCAGGTACAATCCCGATAAAGTTCTAACTCGTGACAATGCCACATATGCCATACCCTCCTTGAACACAGAACTGCCAATATTCACCAATGCAGTATCTACACTTAAACCTTGCGATTTATGGATTGTCACCGCATATGCCAAGCAAACAGGAAACTGTTTACGGCGAACATATAAATCTTTAACAAGCAAAAACCTAGCAGAACAACGACCAATTAGCTGTACTTCCTCAATGCCATCAAATTTAATTTTTAAAAATTCAATTCCATCTCTACTTCTGTATTTCTCAAAATCAACAACATTACCCATTGATCCATTTACCAGACCTCTTTCAACATGTAAATTCCTTCTCAAAATGATTCGGCAATTTAAACACACATTCAAAGTCTTTTCAAAACCCGCTGTTTTAGATATAGTCTTCTCTAATGAATCCAATTTTGATTTCAAATTCTCAGACAAAATAATTGTTGATCCCATATGCTCTATTTTGTCAATAGCTTCAAGTTTCACAATCTCTTGCTTTTCTAAATTCAACATTTTGTTGTTGAAGATGGCACATTCTGCAAGAGTTGGCATCAAACATATTCCGGATTTCTTCTCAGTAATTTTCTGAAAAATATTCTCAGGCACAATGTCTTGTTCGGGATATAAATTTGACAGTAATCGTGCATTTAAAGCTTCTTTCCCATGCTCGGTCACTTTTCCAATTCTAATATCTTGTAGAATATTCTTGTAATCTTCATCCTTCGCCTGACGCATATTTTCATGCAGTTCAGCATAATTGAAATTTAACCATATATTAACGTTGCCAATGCTCCCTAGGCACTTCCTGGTATCTTCATGCGTGAGTATTTTGAACACAGGTTGTCCTTTCACTGGTGTCAGCTGCAGAAGATCTCCAAAAACAATGATGTGTTTGCCACCAAATAACACATCATATTCAGTTTTAAGAACTTCTTGCATTCTCAAATGCACAAAGGCAAGCATGACATTGGAAACCATGCTTACTTCGTCAATGATAAGAAGTTTCATTTTCCTCAAGACTCTTGAAACTTCACAACAAGCATCTCCAGATAACTTGTGGTATTGTAATTTGTTGTCATGCTCCACCGGCAGCATCAGTAGACGATGCAAAGTAATCCCTTTAATGTTATGTGCTGCCAATCCAGTAGAAGCAGTAACAACACAAGACAACGATGTCTCAGTCCTTTCCTGCAAATAACAAGAAATTGCTTTAATGAGGAAACTTTTTCCAGTTCCCGCTTCTCCACTCACGTACAGTCGGACAGGCTTCAACGATGTACATGAGCACTCTTTCTTCTCATGACTTAATCCATGCTCAATTTGCTTGGTAACTTCATCATATATTTTCCTCTGCTCAACGTTGAGTTGTTTTTCCAAGTCTTCTAAGTTAACTGCATCCTCCTGAGCATGTGCCATGGCTCTTTCCACTTCATTCATAGCAGTGGCAGCTTCATTTTCGATAATAGGTCCTCCTAGTGGATCCTGACTCAATGAAACAGAACTCTGACTGTCCTGAGAACTGTCTCTAGCAATCTCAGCTGCAATCGTTGCTTCCTGCTCAATTTCCAAAGTCAACATTTCTTGATATTTGGGAAAAGCAGGACATTCTATGGTCTCCTTAGCAGCAGTGAAAGAGTCTTCGTAACAGAGGAAATCTCCAAGCAGTTCCTCTTCTGCACGCCAAGGCTTGAAAATTTGCAAAAGTGCTAAATAGAAAAACTCCTTTTTTTCTGGAGATTCGCCACTCAATTTTCGATGGTTTACTAATTGGCATTTTCTTTGCTTGACCAGACATCCCTCACTTCCAATTACAGCATACACTCCTTTCTCAATATCTTCTTTGATGTTCCTCTTGAATATATAATTTTGTAGAACCTCATATAGACAAACATTCTCAAGGTGACTGCTTCGATTTGGATAATATGTATCCAACATGTTGGTCTTCAAAATGTTGGTACTGTTTGGTTCCTTTTCTGCCAAATACTCAATTTCCCGGACAGGTTTTAGAACTCGATTTCGCGTTGCAGCAAGACCAAGACTCGCCCAAACGATACTCCTGGATTTGGCATAGAGACTTGCTGAAGACAACCGGTCACAACATTCGTAAGCTCCGATTTCTCGATGCAACAACATCTTCAGACTGAAACTGTACAACTTCTTGCTGAGGCTCTTTTCATGGGAAATGTCCTCCCACATATCCTTCAATTCTGTCTTTTCTTTTTTGGTGATGTAAGATGTCACATACCGAGCCACAGCCATACAGTTGTCAGCCACAAACTGTATATCCATGTTAGCATTCCACATGGACAAAATCACTGGGTTGTAGTCGTTGATGTACTTGGACTCTTCGTTCCTTTTCAAATTGTATGTATTTTTGGGTGATTTCCTCGTCACATTATGTCGCAGCGAAGACATCAAACTGTTCACTCTTTCTTTAGAAATCACTGGTCGTGGAAAGTTGAAACGACATTTGGTGTAGAACTTGTCCTTGTTTCTGAATTTACGACGACAGTACTTTCCACAACGATGGCTTTGGAAACGTAGAACTTGTTCTCTTAGGCTTTTCTTCTCCGTTGCGTTTGGAACAGCACACGTAGAATACTGTTCTATGAAATTTATCACTAAGTCATCCGGATCTGTTCCAAATTTAGGTGCATCCTTGATCCACAACAACATATGTATATGAGGAGCACCTCTTGCTTGGTACTCCTTTCTCCAGAAGAAATCCAACACCTCTCCAAGAGGTGGATTCTTCTTATTTGTAATGAAAGACATCATAGCTTCAAATCTATGATTGAAGTACCTGCATACATTCACTGGATCCAAAGAACACAGTTCTCCAGGTGTCTTGAATTCAATATTATCAATATTTCCATTTGCCTCTCGTAGAAATTCAAGTAAGTCTTCCCAGCCATACTCGGCACAGCTCAAAGTAAGGAACCATGTTGGAGTTCCTAAGTTCCTCAGCATACATTTTAAATCACCATGACGACGGTACCAGTACTCATTAGTACCACGCTGACACGCCATGAGATTAATTAGGTGAGAATCCAAAATACTGTCTTGGACATTGACTTTATGCATAAAATCACTTGCCGAGATGTTTCGCATCTGTATACCACTTTTTAAGATGTGGTTCACTGCATATGACAGTCCAGACAGATCGCTTTCAAACAGGAGATGAAACAAATAGGGAATGCATTGACGAAACCTAGGATATTCTGCATACAATCGTAAAGTCCGGTATTCAGACGCAGGAATTTGATGAGGTCGCACATCATATCTTCCTCCTCGACCTGTGGGAAATAGCTGTGGGAAACACCGAGCTTCCAAACTTTCCTCCCAAACACTAATGGGACTCCCTTTGGCTTGTTTCATTTGAAACAACTCAATTGCATTCCCCATGACTTCCTTGGAATGCAAAGGATGAACACTATAATGTTCATATATTTCTTCACTTTTAGAGGCCTCTACTTTCTCAATTTGGCCAGCACACAAATCGCTATCCTCTTCATCACTTACTTCCTCTTCTGCAACATATACATTTATATAGTACTTATTATTTTTCTTCAAATACAATGTTGCCTTTTTGACTTTCCTAACATCCACTAAATCTTGCCATATTTTCTTATTCTTTGTCGGAACACCATTAACCAAGATAACCAAAGGTTCCTCTTCAACTTTTTCTACTCCAATTGTGTTAATGTTTTTGTTCAAATCTAGAGGCAAATAAACAACTCTTCCCTTTAATCCTCTCTGTAAATCTGCTGGAGGCAACTTCCCTGTCTTTGGCTCCATTCTTACAATAGCCTGAAAGGGATGAATACTTTGAATCAAAATAGATTCATAAGTATTTAAATCCTTCAATTCAGAAGGAATCTCAACTAATTCAAGATTATTATGAACCGCCCTAGCAGGCATCTGGTTTTTGTTTAATTTGTTACAACAATAAGTACACACACGTTGATCCGATCCCAAATTAAAAGAATTTTCTACCATCAAGTATGTGGCAAAATCCTTCCATTCACTATTATTTTCCCTTTCACTTTTTGCATATAAATCCACTAACTTAGTCTGATTCTTATAATAAGTGCGTCGACAACACACACAAGTGAAATTAGGCCTCTCACTTGATTTCATCTGAAACGTGGCAATTTCCTTCTGAAAATTATCTGTACTGGAAACCTGTACATTATCTTCAACATTATCCTCTACTTCTGGGTCAATTTGAACATTCTCATCTTTACTACCAAAGTAACAAAACTCAATTTCTTCACAAATATTCTTCACATCTATTTCAGAACCATGCAAAAGAGCAGCACATAATTGTTTAAGCATAATTGCTGGACTCTTAGCATAATACAACATTCTCACTAATTTTCTCACTTTATTATGATGCACTGCTAGCATCCTGAAATGATGAAAAACACTCTGGCATACTCTCCTGGAAAGACAAGCCAGGGAATGACCATGCAAACCTGTCATTTGTCTCACTCTGCAAGGATCTAAATCTTGCAACAACTTCATTTTCTGCTTCAAACTTTTCTTATTAAATGTCCGTATAAAATCACAAAGCAGATTGATGGAAACCTGTCGCACACTGCAAATAGAACTACACTTCCAAATGTACACAGGACCCTTAGGACGTCTTCCTAAAACCTCATTACCTAACACCTCATCTGTCTCTGTTGTCACAAGTTTTTCTTTTTCAACTGGACAACCATCCTTCACTTCATAAGCTCGACCACTGGTGTCAACTGCAAACACCAAATCATTATCCTGAAAATAACTCTCCTCATTAAAAAATGCCTCACAACTTGAACTATGCATCCATTCTCCGGAAAAAACTTCACAAAAGTTACTACGATTTACTACTCTCTTCCATCTACTTTTTGTTTTGAAATCAGAAATTACCTTGCTTAGTTTCCTAATTCTATTGATTACCAAAATAAACAACTTTCGCTTAATTTCAAAAGCATGATCAATAATTTTCTCTACATTTTTCTTCTTCTTATAAAATGCCACTTTCTGTTGGCCTTTCTTAATATTTTTTAATAAATTAACTATTATCCTATTGAGGAACATTCGTTTTCGAATGTCCCTAAACTGTTGTTTCCTTCTACTATCATGCACAGAGTTATCTCTTGCTCTACCAGTAACATTTTAGATTGGTCTTTCCTTTCCATTTAAATTGCTTTTCTTTTTCTGAACTGAAACATTTTTTGGATAAATACTTTTTTTACTACAAATATTTCTTAAGAATGATTTTGTGCTCTTACCCGGAGCTTTCTTGGTGATTTCAAAAGTATTTTGGGGAGAGGACTGCTGCAATAAAAGATCATCCTGCTGTCTTTGACGTTTTCTAGCCTTTCTAATTCGATTCTTAGTTGGCATTTTTCAAATTTAGAAAAGATCTGCAGTTGAATCTGTGGAAAAATATAATAAAAAATGTTATTAACCACTATTACCAAACAGTAAATGAATAACAGTCATCAAAAACTTAACGCCCTACTTATTATTTAACATAGCAAATCTTTTGCACCAGCACTGCGTCACAAAAATGACACACAGTGGTACAAAACAGGCATACAACAATCATAAATCTCTCCCTAACATTTTAAATGATTATTCAGGATGACGATAAGGTGTGGCCTATCTAAAGGTTTGTTTAGGCCCAGATCTTTGGACTGGGGTGAATGTGTGTCATTGATCCACATTCGGTCCATCACCTGTTTTGTTTGTTTGAGGTGAGGCCAACACATGGTTGCAGATAAGATTTTCACTGAAGAAAACAAAGGAGATAATACATGTGAAGGCCTACCAATGAAGTAAGTCATGTCCTCTTCACTCTTGAACAAAGGGCAGACCTCTTTTGAATCTGTGGTCACACCTAAACTTCATCTGCACAATGTCATTCATAAACTTAGGAAACACTAGTGATGTAATTGAAAAATGTGGAGTTTCTTTTCCTCATTTCAGAATTACATCACCTGTGTTTCCTCATTGACTTAAAATATCCTTAATACACATGAAAACGTTTTTTGGAATGCCCTAGCACCATTTTTGGGACATTATTAACATGGCTATTTAACTCCCATAATCAAAATCTAAATTTGCCAACCACAGATGGGAGCGTATTTACAAGAAACTTGCCCCATGAGGAACGCTTTCCATTTAAAAAGGGTAAAATAACATAATAGACACTCAAATGCCTTATAAATATGACCCAAAACAACCTATGAAGCTCTAGCAGTACATATCCAGAAATGTAATTGATTTCAAAAAATTGTTTTTAAACACAGCATATAAATCAATTGTATACCTGCATTCAAGAGGAAATTACTGAAAATGTCCTTGAGACACATGAAAGCGTTTTTTGGAATGCCCTAGCACCATTTTTGGGACATTATTAACATGGCTATGTAACTCCCATAATCAAAATCTAAATTTGCCAAGCACAGGTGGGAGCATATTTACAAGAAACTTGCACCATGAGGAACGCTTTCCATTTAAAAAGGGAAAAATAACATCATAGACACTCAAATGCCTTATAAATATGACCCAAAACAACCTATGAAGCTCTAGCAGTACATATCCAGAAATGTAATTGATTTCAAAAAATCGTTTTTAAACACAGCATATAAATCAATTGTATACCTGCATTCAAGAGGAAATGACTGAAAATGTCCTTGAGCCACATGAAAGAGTTTTTTAGAATGCCCTTACACCATTTTTGGGACATTATTAACATGGCTATGTAACTCCCATAATCAAAATCTAAATTTGCCAAGCACAGGTGGGAGCGTATTTACAAGAAACTTGCACCATGAGGAACGCTTTCCATTTAAAAAGGGAAAAATAACATCATAGACACTCAAATGCCTTATAAATATGACCCAAAACAACCTATGAAGCTCTAGCAGTACATATCCAAAAATGTAATTGATTTCAAAAAATCGTTTTTAAAAACAACATATAAATCAATTGTATACCTGCATTCAAGAGGAAATGACTGAAAATGTCCTTGAGACACATGAAAGAGTTTTTTAGAATGCCCTTACACCATTTTTGGGACATTATTAACATGCCTATGTAACTCCCATAATCAAAATCTAAATTTGCCAACCGCAAGTGGGAGCGTATTTACAAGAAACTTGCACCATGAGGAACGCTTTCCATTTAAAAAGGAAAAATAACATCATAGACACTCATATGCCTTATAAATATGACCCAAAACAACCTATGAAGCTCTAGCAGTACATATCAAGAAATGTAATTGATTTCAAAAAATCGTTTTTAAACACAGCATATAAATCAATTGTATACCTGCATTCAAGAGGAAATGACAGAAAATGTCCTTGAGACACATGAAAGCGTTTTTTGGAATGCCCTAGCACCATTTTTGGGACATTATTAACATGGCTATGTAACTCCCATAATCAAAATCTAAATTTGCCAAGCACAGGTGGGAGCGTATTTACAAGAAACTTGCCCCATGAGGAACGCTTTCCATTTAAAAAGGGAAAAATAATATCATAGACACTCAAATGCCTTATAAATATGACCCAAACAACCTATGAAGCTCTAGCAGTACATATCCCGAAATGTAATTGTTTTCAAAAATCGTTTTTAAAAACAACATATCTGTTTCAGCTTACATGAGAGACCATGGAATGGGCTCCATGTACAACAATAACTTGTGTTACTGCATGCCAGAATGCTACACCGAATATGCAATTAAAATTTTAAACCAAAATCTATTTGTATATCACTTGAGACAAAGCCACATTTTAAAAACACAGCTTTCTTCATCATTTTAAATAAATCTTTTCTCACCTTAGCAAATACTTTTTGAGTTTCAAAACAGTCTCAGAAATACACCAAATTGTCTTCAGCAGAAGAAAGAGGATGCACTCCAGAGGCTGCAGCTATTGAAAGCACAGAAATACAGATATTCATTACACATATGTCTCATATTAGCCAATCATAACTCTTCCCTCACTTTTTTCAAATCAAAACCCTTCCCCCCTCTGCCCTCTCTGCCTTTTTTCCATAGCAACCACCTCCTGGAAGACCTCTCATGTTTGCAAATTCACACAACAATGTTTCAATTGAACTCTGAACTCTCAGTGCACCTGCGTATCCAGTGCAATCTTTCATTAAATGTGTCTTCCTTGACCATTCAAATTACATCTTTCAAAGAACACATCCATGCACCCTAACTTTCTGTTTTCAGAAATGGAAATGCACCAATCACTGCTAATGAATCATTAGCACTGGAAATCCACAGTTTTTTTTCTTTACAAACTCCTACTGTTTCATCTGCCCTTTCATTACCACACTTCATCTGACTGCAGCACAACCTTCTCCCACCATGTTTAATGTCTGGATTGTTGGACATAGTTACATCCACTGGGCTCAAAGGTATGCTGAGAACAGAAATTTACCTAACCTCAATTTACAAGATGTGGAAATTAAGTGGTTGGGCCAAAGAGGATTAAAATGTCACCAATTGATACCATTGGTGAAAACCTTTATGCATTTGCCAAAACCTGACCTGTTAATTGTGCACTGTGGAGGTAATGATGTGGGCACTTTGACTGGGGTAGGTCTGGAAATGCTTTTAAAGGACACCTTTGAGCAATTAATGGCACTTTTTCCTCAAACTGCCTTGGTATATTCCAATATATGCCAAAGACAGAAATGGAGGTGGTCCAACCAATTTTGTCCACAAATTGAGAAAGCGAGGAAGCATGTAAACAAATCTGTTTCAGCTTACATGAGAGACCATGGAATGGGCTCCTTGTACAACAATAACTTGCGTTACTACATGCAAGATATCTACAGAGGAGATGGAGTTCACTTCTCAGATGAGGGCAACAGAATTTTCATTCTGAATTTAAGACTGTCCATTGGTACCTACTTATAAGTACCTAAATGTACCATGAACCCAAAAGCTCTTCTCAGAGCTACCCTTCATCTGATCACTCACAATTATTATTTTTTTCTAACTTTTTTCACTAATTTTCCACAAAATACGCTCCCCGGGGCGCTACCCGGTTCGCGAACCGAAAGCTAACCTCGCGGAATTTTAAAAAAAAATGTTTTTTTCCACACATATAAGCCTCCTCAGCCACCCTCAGAAAACCTAGGGGGTCAAGATAAATCTACCATGCCCCCTTCTACCCATTCTGAACATTATTTGCCCTCCATCTTGTATCTTAATGCGACCAAAACACAAAATGGAGGACTCCCGTGACTTAAAGTTCGCGAACCGAGCCGCTTCCCGGGAAGCGGTACAAAAAAAAGGTGGGAAAGTAATTTACAGAAAAATGACTAGAGACACTCTCACCAAATATAGATTAGCTCATACTACATAACAATCCCTTTCATTTTCACAAATTTGATTTAAATTCCATTTAGCCATTAAGCCTGTAGACCTCTCTAAATACCGTGAGGTAAATTACTTCACAAAACACATCTGAAGTTTTGGAATTGACAACCAATGAAAATGTTACTTTCATTTTCTACTTTTATTACCTGACATTTGATTGGTTATATACCTGAATATATATAATGGAAGAGAAGGAAACACCTCCATTTTGACTACTACTTCTTGTTGTATATATCATTTGGAATATCACTAATCACTTCAACTTGTTTCTAAAGGTAAGTTGTTATTTTTAAAACTGAAGTATATTGTGCACTATAAGTAAATATGGTAAACTTTTTCAGATAGTTATATACTATCCCTCTGTAGTAGTTATAGATTTAGATAGACTTCTCTGTTATAGTTATGGATGGACTTAGACTTCTCGTATAATTATAAATTTACTTACATTAAATCACATACACTTTTTTATATTCCTACTTCCACTCTGATACTATACACTGCCCAAAGATAAATTCACTGATAAAAAATGCCTATCTAAAATTATTCCCAACAGTGCTCTATCTCTACTAATATATATTTTTTTAATCCAAATTTCATGCAAAATGGAAGGCGAAAACAAAGTTTCTTTTGAAATGGACCTGCAAGAGAGCAGCCAAGAATTGATTGATACAATTGATCAAATTGACATTGAATTTATGGACGAAACTTTGGACAAAGAACTACTGCAATGTGTCCAAGCAGTAGATGACCTCCTTGAAAATGAGGACATTTTACAACCTCACAGATTGCAAACAATATTCCAAGAAAATAATGACATTTCAGACACTGAAATGTTAGAAAGTTTAATAAATTATGAAACACAAACAAAATTAAAAAAAAGGTTTAAAAATAAAGAAAACAAAAAAAATCAACAAAAACAACAAACAATTAACATACAGTATTTGAAAAGTCTATCATTCTTTTTTCCTTATAGTACGCTGCCCAGAACGTTTCCCGGTTCGCGAACTTGGCGCTCACCACGCAAAAAAAAAAAAAACATTTTTTTTTTTTGACCCTGCTGGGCCCTTTTAAAACCTCCACATAAAACCTAGGGGGTCAACGAGGATCTACTATGCCCCCTTATGGTAATTTCCCCCTTTGTTTTGGCCTCCTCTTGTCAATCGATCCTACCGAGAGACAAGATGGCGGCCGCGCCGGACTGTTTAGAATGTTGACAGACACCGGAGAGCCAATCAGCTTCGCATCGCAAAGTTCCGATACGCGAAAAGTTCGCGAACCGGAGCGCTACCCGGAGTGCTGTTACAGATATATATCTTGTTTTAAACGTTAATTTCTCAAAATCCACTGAAGCACATATATTGAGACCTAGGAAAGGCACATCGGGCTAACAGTCCCTACAATTTTGCCAAGTTTCGTGGAAATCCATTCAGCCGTTCGAGCTAAAAGTGAGGCCAACCGCCCTATGGAAATTAACATGGGAAAAACGCGTTTTGGGACCCCCCTTTTTTCTCGGCCCCCCCTTGACGAACCCCCCCCAAATTTCCAGGAGCTGCTCAGAAACAAAATGTGCCATTTTCCTGAAAATTTCAGCCGATTCCGTACACAAACGCCAAAGTTATTAGACATAGAATTTTCAAAAATCCCATAGGGAAAAAATCCTAACTATATATACCTACTGGCGACCGCCAGTAGGTAATATATATATATATATATATATATATATATATATATATATATATATATATATATATATATATATATATATATTACCTACTGGCGGTCGCCAGTAGGTAGTTATAGTTAGGATTTTTTTCAATGTTAAATCTCAAAATTCTATTTGGAATAACTTTGGCACCGGTTGACGAATCTGCCTGAAAATTTCCTGAAAATGGCCTCGCGGAGCTCCGGTCCTTCCCTAAAAGTTTGGGGGGGATACGTCATGCGGGGGCCGAGATAAAAGGGGGGTCCCAAAACGCATTTTCCCCATGTTAATTTCCATAGGGCGGTCAATTTCACTTTTAGCCCGAACGGCTGAATGGATTTACACCAAACTTGGCAAAATTGTAGGGACTGGTAGCCCGATGTGCCTTTGCTATGTCTCAAGATATGTGCTCCAGTGGATTTTGAGTAATTAAGGTTCAAAAAAATATATATATCTATAGGCGCTCTCAGGTGCGCGCACTTGAGTGCGCTCCCGGCGCGACACGCGACTTGCGCGCAGAAAGCTGATTGGCTCTTGGGTGTCTGTAAACATTCTAAACAGTCTGGAGCGGCCGCCATCTTGTGTCTCGGTAAAATCGAGACACAAGGGGTTTGAAAAAAAAAGGGGCAAATGACCATAAGGGGGAAGAGTAGACCCCCTCTGACCCCCTAGGTTTGATGTAGGGACTAAAATAGGGTCCTGCAGGGCATTAAAAAAAATTTTTCGTTTTGCGCGGGGGAAGCGCATGGTACGCGCACCGGCGAAGCACGGGGAAAATCCAGGACCATATTTATGAAGGCCTTGCGCTGTTAGTTTTGCGCCTCCTCTGCGTCAATTTTTGTGACGCACCAGCGGTGTAAAAAAATGCGCATTGTTATGCAATATTTAAAAAGTGACGCATCTATCTAGATGCGTCACTTTTTAAATATAGTGCAACGAGGTACATTTTATTACACTGCTGGTGTTATGCGTCACTTTTCTGTGCGCACTCCTTATGACATTCTAGATGTGTCATATTTAATGTATGACGAATCATGTTGCAAGGAGTTACAGATACGTCAGTATTTCTGACATATCTGTAAACATAAAAGTGATGCGAGGCAGGTGCAAGATTTTGACGCAACAGCATCCTAAAAGTGACGCAGAGAAATCTTATAGATTTCAGTACGTCGTTATTACCAAGCTTTTTGCGGGGGAATGCCCCCTTTGCATACATTATACCTGACGCAGAAATAATGTGGCGCAGAGTTTTAAAAAGTGACCCATGTACCTAGATGCGTCACTTTTTAAAAATAGCGTCAGGTATAATGCATGCAGAGGGGGTGTTCTCCCGCAAAAAGCTTTGTAATAGCGACGCAGTGAAATCTTTGAGATTTCACTGCGTCAGTTTTAGGATGCTGTTGCGTCAAAATCTTGTGCCTGCTTTACAGCAGGTGTTAGACTGAGGCAAGACCTTTCACATGCTGCTTTCCCCATTTGAAAGGACACATTACTGGAGTTGCGTCACTTTTGTGACGCACTCCAGCAATGCGTTACTTGGAATGTCATAAGGAGTGCGCACAGAAAAGTGACGCATCGCACCAGTGGTGTAAAAAAATGTGCCTCGTTGCGTTATATTTAAAAAGTGATGTATCTAGGTAGATGGGTCACTTTTTAAAATCAAGCGCCACATTATATCTGCGTGAGGTATAATGCATGCAGAGGGGGTGTTCCCCCACTAAAAGCTTTGTAATAGCGACGCAGTGAAATGTTTGAGATTTCACTGCGTCACTTTTAGGATGCTGTTGCATCCTTTAAATATAGTGCAACGAGGCACATTTTATTACACTGCTGGTGTGATGCGTCACTTTTCTGTCCACAGTCCTTATGACATTCCAGATGTGTCATATTTAATGTATGACGAATCATGTTGCAAGGAGTTACAGATACGTCAGTATTTCTGACATATCTGTAAACATAAAAGTGATGCGAGGCCGGCGCAAGATTTTGACGCAACAGCATCCTAAAAGTGACGCAGAGAAATCTCATAGATTTCAGTACGTCGTTATTACCAAGCTTTTTGCGAGGGATTGCCCCCTCTGCATACATTATACCTGATGCAGATACAATATGGCGCAGAGTTTTAAAAAGTGACCCATGTACCTAGATGCGTCACTTTTTAAAAAATAGTGTCAGGTATAATGCATGCAGAGGGGGTGTTCCTTGCAAAAAGCTTGGTAATAATGACGCAGTGCGTCACTTTTAGGATGCTGTTGCGCCAAAATCTTGCGCCTGCTTCACAGCAAACCTTTCACATGGTGCTTTTTCCATGTGAAAGGACACATTACTGGAGTTGCGTCACTTTTGTGACGCACTCCTGCAATGCGTTACTTTTGTGTTTACAGATATGTCAGAAATACTGACATATCTGTAACTCCTTGCGAATTGATTAGTCATATATTAAATATGACATATCTGGAATGTCATAAGGAGTGCGTCCAGAAAAGTGACGCATCGCTGTTTTCACGTAGCGATGCGTCACTTTTCAGAAATGAGGCCTCCAGTTTATTCACTGTGTCATAACTTTCTTTTCTAACACTCACCTTCTTTCATTCCTCCTACTTCACTTCCTTTCACCTCTCATACCTTTCTGTTCTTTCTTACTCATTCTCCTTTCAATTATCAATGCACTATATTTCACTTACTCTTCATTTTTTAAGATTATAGCTCTTTGATGAGAATTGGAGGTAGTTCTGAAAAGAACTTTTGGTTTTCTTCTTTTAACTGAACAGGAACAAAAACAGGGAATAGAAACTGCTCAACAGGAGCAAAAAGAAAAGAAAAAAATTAGGGGTGGGAAGGGCAGTGATGGTTCTCCAATGCCCGAACCATGAGCAGGACACTTTGCTCCCCATAGGTGAGGAGTTGATTGCAGTATCTGCATCTGACGACCCCATGGTTAAATGCAGGTTGAATGTTTGCTACCTGCCCCTGTGATTGTTCTCTTCCAGAAGAAGTTGCTCCTCCTGTTGATGTAGAGGCCCCATCTCTGGGAACCTCTTGTGCCAGAGCCCTGACACTTTCCCGGGCAAAATTCTGGGGGTGCCTCCTCTCCACATGGCGAATCATGGTGAAGTTGCCAAAAGAGTATTTTTTTGGGGGGTTACCCCGTGACAGGACCTGTTTGCAGATCCTGCACTCTACTTTTGGTGCATTCACCTTCTTCTGGTCTGCTGGAAACTTAAAAAATTTCCAGATGAAATGTTCTTTGACCTTCGGCTGAGGAGGCTCTTCATCAATGAAATCATTGGAGTCATCTTCACTGCTGGATGGTCTGGCAGCCATGATGAATCCAGGAATATGGAGCAGCAAAAAAGGCAGGTCTTTCAGTCACAAAAGTGAAAGAAGAAGTGAAGGAAATGGGTGGGGATTTCATTCATTGTAAAAAAAAACTGTTAGCAACCAATGAAAAGTGTTATTTTAGGGTCACATGACCCGACGCGTTTACGCTGCGCGCTCCGGAGCACTTCCGGTGCGTTTACGCAGCGCGATCGTAGGCGCTTCCGGGGCGCAAACGTGGCGCGATCGTAGGCGCTTTTGCGTGCGTTTATGCGCCGCGCACGTAGGCGCTTCCGAGGGCACTTACGTTGCGCGCCGAAGTGACGTCATCAATCTTTTATAGAAATGCATAATCATTTTCCTTAATAAAAAAAACTAATTTTATTTGTATGGTACGAAATGTTTTGCATTATTATTAACTTTTGATTCATATTTTTTTTCACGAACGACAGTTGCGCTCTGGGTGCGCTTTCAGATGAGCTCTCGGAAAAGCTTACCGGAGAGCTTAGCTGAAAGCTTCCCGGAGCGCGCACCCAGAGCGCAAAAGAAAAAAATTATATAAAAAAAATGAATACTTAAAAAAAACAGCAAATTGTAAAAAAAAAAAAAGGTTAGAAACTCGATATACAAAGGAATTAGCATTTAAAAAAACTATGAAATTCACTGAAAAAACCATAGGTTTCACACCAGTTATAGTTAGGAATTAGCATTTAAAAAACCTATGAAATTCACTGAAAAAACCATAGGTTTCACATCAGTTATAGTTAGCTGGAAATTTTACTGATATAAAACCATTGAAATTCCCACGTTATAGTTAGATGGACTCACTATAACTTGCGCGTGCAATGCACTGCTGATGATGTCTTATTAAGCCAGTTAACCAATCAATTTTTAAAAACCATCCATTTAGACACTTAAGTAAACATTTATTCTTCCATCAACTTTTACATATACATATATAAAATATATTTATTTTTCAGAAAGACACACATTCACTGGATGGTGTCATCAGTGATGTCATGAGTGATGTCACTGACCATGTCATGAGTGATGTAATATGTGACGTCATCAGCAGTGCATTGCACGCGCAAGTTATAGTGAGTCCATCTAACTATAACGTGGGAATTTCAATGGTTTTATATCAGTAAAATTTCCAGCTAACTATAACTGATGTGAAACCTATGGTTTTTTCAGTGAATATATATATATATATATATATATATATATATATATATATATATATATATATATATATATCCCCTCACATAACCCACTAGTTTAATATCTGCATTAATATCAGAATGCTTATTTACTTCAGCTTGCTCCTGAGGAACATTCAACAGCTCCTTTTTGAGGACCCACCCATTTAGGAATGCTTCGCTTTTTTCTTCAATGCAAAATGTCAGCACTACAGTTGTTCATTCTAACTCTGCGTTGATGCTGCAATAAATCACTAGGGAGTTAACTTACAGACTGCTGCTGGTGTTGTAAAGGCATATTTTATGTTATGTTATGTTAATTTCAATTTATATAGCGCCAAATCACCGACAGGTCTCTTAGCGCTTGCTTTGGGAACCCTTCCTGGCTTTCCCTGCAAGATAACCTCTACTGGGCATCCCCAAGGTGAAGACCAGGCATCCCATTGCGGTGGGGCCGTAGTGGAGATTAAGCAAGCTAATGCCCAGAGTTGCAGAGTGGGACTCCATGATTGGAGTAGGCACCGAGGCAAGAATTATCGAGTTTGTGGACATTTTTGAGCTCAAGACCCTGCTGCGTCGGGAATTGAACCCTGGTCCCGGGTCTGACCTCTGCATCAGGGTCTGCCTCCTCTAACCAGTGAGCCACACTCTAAATATCAAAATGTTTTCCTGAAATTGATGCGGAAGATAGTTTATTATGATATTATTTTTGAAGTATTAAGCATATTTTTATGACTAACATCAACCCCTCTTTTTTCCATTTTCTGCAGTGTCCTCTTCATGGAAATTCTTTCAGTTTTACAGCTTTGAATTCATCCATAAGGCATTATGGTGTGCTTCACTTATGACTTAAATACAGAATATTAGTGTTCCAGTTGTTCATTAGGACTCTTTGGCCAAGCTTCAGTTGATCACTGTGGTGTTAAATGACAGATAGCTACTGGTGTTTGAAGTACATGTTTCCCTCTGTATTTTTAGAGGGTGTAACTTCTACCTCATTGACTCTGATATGACAGAGAACGAGATTCCCCATGATATGCTACAAAATGGTGAGCAAGATGGAACCGTGGAGTCAGCCCAGCTCTCATCAGATAGAACATCATGAAAACAGGAGGTATGCAAGTTACAACAGTAAGAAGAGATTTCTGTCTTGTTTAGTTTGACAGCTGGTCTTGTTCTATAATTGCAAAAGAAAGGGAAAAATGCCTCGCATAGTCAGTGTATATTCTACTGAAAGAGAAACACAATTCAGTAATCTGAATTGTATTAAGATAACCCTCACAGAATGCTGTATAGCCCATAGGTATTTTCCTAAATAAGAAATCTACATCAACATATTTCTAGTGTCAGTTATGTTAGTCATTACAACCTGCAGCTCAACACAAAATTCATGCATCTAAGTGGCTAGAATATAAATCTTAATGATTTAAAAACAATGAATAAATAAAAAACTCCTAATTTCTTAATTAAAAAATGCAGTTGAATACTTATATCCAAAACAGGTAAATGAACCCTATCTTTTATTGATGAGCTCCTGAAGTACTTTATATCTAAAACCGTTAAATGGGTCCCATCTACTTCGAATGAGCTCCTGAATATCAGGAAACATCCATTACAACATATTCTTTACCACGCAATGACATTAACATGTATCTGTTACCACGTAGATATGTTTCATGCAGGTAAAATATTCTGACCTTTATCATGCATGCCTTTACAACGTATGTTGATGAGATTATGAATCCAAAACCGGTCCCAGGATGCTTGTTTCCGGTCCAGGGAAGACATGGCTTGGCAGTTCGGGCTGGACTGTTCCCATGAGGCAAAGGGTCAGACTGTTTTGCATATGGACATGTCTGAACTGGGGTGGCTGAGTGAGCTAAAGAATGGTGATGGAGTAAACTCAGATCAGTTGACTGGGGTGAGTGTTTGATTTGCTCAAACGCTCTGTCCATCATCCCCTTTTGTATCGCTTTGTTCGCCCTAAGTTGGCAGGGTATGCTTAGACGTGAGTCCCTTGCTCACTTGGCCACTGGATTCAAGATAGCATGGCTGATGAGGATTATGAATCCGAAACCGGTCCCAGGATGCTTGTTTCCGGTCCAGGGAAGACATGGCTTGTCAGTTCGGGCTGGACTGTTCCCATGAGGCACAGGGTCAGACTGATTTGCATATGGCCATGTCTGAACTGGGGTGGCTGAGTGAGCTAAAGATTGGTAATGGATTAAACCCAGATCAGTTGACTGGTGGTGAGTGTTTGATTTGCTCAAACCCTTCGTCCATCATACCCTTTTGTATCGCTTTGTTTGCCCAAAGTTGGTAGGGTATGCTCAGACGTGAGTCCCTTGCTCACTTGGCCACTGGATTCAAGATAGCCTGGCTGATGAGGATTATGAATCCGAAACCGGTCCCAGGATGCTTGTTTCCGGTCCAGGGAAGACATGGCTTGGCAGTTCGGGCTGGACTGTTCCCATGAGGCACAGGGTCAGACTGATTTGCATATGGCCATGTCTGAACTGGGGTGGCTGAGTGAGCTAAAGAATGGTGATGGATTACACCCAGATCAGTTGACTGGGGGTGAGTGTTTTATTTGCTCATGTCCATCATCCCCTTTTGTATCGCTTTACAACGTAGGTAAGTCTTTTTTTGTCAATAACATATTTATTAGAAAAAGGGAAGTAAGGGTAATTTTAGGGTTTAGGGTTGGTAGTTTTAAAGGTAGGTAAGGGTCATTTTAGGATTTGAGTGGGTATTGGTAAAGAAAGGTAAGGGCAATTTTTGTATTCATGTGTGGGTAGTGGAAAATGGAGGTAAGGGTAATTTTAGAGTTTTAGGGTAGATAGTGGTAAAGGGAGGTAAGGGAAATATTGGGGTTTAGGGATGAGTAGAGGTAAATGGAGGTAAGGGTAATTTTAAGGTTAAGGGGTGAGCAGTGGTAAAGGTAGATTTGGGTAATTTTAGGATTGAGTCTGGTAGTGGTGAAGTGAAGTAGGTGTCATTTTAGGGTTCTGGTGTGGGTACTGGTAAAGTGGGGTTCAGAGTGAAATCAGAAAACATAAATTAAGTTATTCAAAAAATAAAAAGTATATATGTGTACCTTGTATTTACTTATCATCCATGGTAAAGGTGTGTGTGGTTAAGGTTGTGTTGCAAAGGCATGTGTGGTAATCACATGCTTTGTAAATACTTGCATTTCTGAATATCATTGAAGAATTCATTGAAGGATGAACTGGGTGAACACTGGCAAGAAACACAATCACTAGAGCTTTTAGGTTCAATACTGATACTGAGCACATTTCACATTTTTATGAACAGTATTCAACAATTAAAATTTCAATGGACAATGTCGACCTTTCATTATGTCCAGTAGTTGATGCCTGCCATAAAACAAATGAAGCAATCAACGCTGTTGGAAATGAGCCTTTCAGAAGGGTCACACACAAACCTTTTGACTTCCTCATCCTCTTTTTGCTGAATTAATTTTTTGTTGGCTTTAGGATTATGGGCACTTCACCACTGCTAACCAGTGATGAAGTGCAGGTGCCCAAAAAATGCTAACATTGGTGTATTCACCACTGGCATATTTAATGTACTTATAAGTCCGTACCGAGAGGGGGTAAATTAAATGCTATTAGTGGGCCTGCTGCACTGATTGTGCCACACAATTAAGCAGCCCTTTAAATATATCTCAAGCCTGCCATTGCAGAGCCTGTGTGTGCAGTTTTTAAAGTGCCCTGTAAACCTGGTAAGTTAAGCCTCTTGCCAGGCCAAAACCTTCTGTTTCAGTATGTATATGTCACATTTAAGTTAGGCCCTGAACAGGCCAACGGGAGGGTGCAGTGTATTTAAAAGGTAGGACAAGTACTTTTAAGTTTTACATGTCCTGGTAGTGAAAAACTCTTAGATTTGTTTTTCACTTCTGCAAAGCCTATCTCTCCTACATGGTAACATGGTTACATGAGAAAATATTATAAGTGTAGTTCGCAATTGGGAAGAGATAAGACACCCAAGTTTGATGTTGCTGGTATCACAATTTAAAATAACTTATGGTGAAGTCAGATTTTTAAATGCAATTGTGGAAATGCCACTTTTAGAAGGTTGGAAAGTTCTTGTTTTAGCCATTTGGTGTCTGCTGCCTGTCTCTGTTCACTTGTTTGTGGTGGGTGTCAGCTGGACTTTGTTTATTCCCCATAGACAGCTGCATACAAATGAAGCTTATATATGACTTTGCAGGATTTGAGGGAGTACCTGGACCCAGCCTCACTTACTCCTGTGTAGGCTGTGTCTGGTCCCCACACAAAGGGGCGCATGCCCCCTTGTGGTGAGACTGAATCCAGGGTAGGAAGAAAGCGGCATCTGTACACTTCAAAGGCATCTATTTGAAGTATCCCCACTTCAAAGGCACCACTGGCTACAAGTGCTGGACCTCAATCACCACCACCAGTACACTTCTGGGCTAGTGGCTACTCCATCAGGAAGAAGGACTGCTGGGCTTTGTGGTGTTGACCTGTTGCCCTCTTGCCTGGATGATAAGTACTCGACCTGCATCACCTGAACCTAGAACACAGAGTGACTCCAATTGGCTGGCATCCTGATCTGAAGTCTTCCACCCATCCTGCTTCTGTGCCTGGATGCTGCCATACCAAGCGGTGCCATCCCACACCTAGACTCATGTAAGTGAGCTTAGGGTGCTTGCTTCAGCAGAACCAATACATCATCTGTTGAACCGGCGCATCACCCCGTTGCATGGATCAAAACTGGCCCATCACCTCTGCTGCATGGATTGACACAACGCATTGCCACTACTGTATAGATAGGACCTAATGCATCGCCTTTAGATCCACCACTAAGTGACTCTCTCCCCAGCACAGGGCGCTCACATCTCCATTGATGGTAGTCTTGATGACAAATCTCTACATTCCAGTACCCAAACTCATCAGAGCTGATGCATCTCTGCTGCTGCATGGATCAGGAGCAGCATATCCCAGCTCTGTGTGGATTGGCACCTGTGATTGACCTTGCCTGCATCATGCATCCTTGAAATCGATGCAACCAGGATCCACCCTGTGCTCCACTGTGGTCAGCCAGAACTATTAACTTTCTCCCGGTCCAACAGAACCAGATACCCCAAATAAGCGCTTATTTCATCCAAGAGCTAGTTCTTAGTTTATTCTTTAAAAATCAATATCTCAAATTCTTATTGAAATTTTGACATTTTTGTTTTGTTTTATTTAATAAAATATTATCTAATTTTCTAAACTGATGTGGGGTCTTATTGTGTGGTACTTTCACAATTATTACTGTATGAAGTGTTGCACAAACCCTTTATACGTTGCCTTCAATTTAAGCCTGACTGCTCTGTGCCAAACTATCAGATGGGGAACACAAGTTAACTTGAAAATTATTGGTGCCTTACACAGACTAGGTTGCAGTCACTGCTTGTTCAGGGTTCACACCACAGTCAACCAGAAACCCAATTTCTAACACACACCTTATTAAAGAGGTAAGACATGCCAGGCTTGGCAAATATGTGGTAACAAAAACCTTAATTTAATCCTCAAATAAATTTGAATAGGCTGCTTGGAATGTTAGAGCTAAGTCAAATGCAGCAAAATGGCCAATCACAACACACAAATGTGAAGGGACAATAAATCCAGCACCCAAGTAGTGCTAAAGTGACTTCTGAGGGGGATCCAAATATGAATGAGGGGAGCAGATGCGCTTATCTGCTAAAGCATTCTGATACCTCTTAAGGTACGGTGGAGAATAAGAGGACTTGTCTTAAAAACTTTCAATGATAGCAGCTAAATATATTTACAACATCAGACTTTATTGCTGAGCATTACCAGACTCAACCTATGTTACAATGTGGTACAATCACAACACAGTCTCAGGAAACACACAGAGTGTTAAGTGAAATACATATCTGATGCGAGTGAAGGCACATAGGTTCATGAAGATGAAGTCCTTAGGATACATGAGATAGTTTTAAATGACCAATATCAGAACCTGTGAGGAGTTCAATATGCTTCTGCTGAAGATGAGGATGACAGACCTCCATGAAGTACAGAGGCCACTTTTTGGTCACAAACAACCATACCAGCAGAATATTGTACAGATAAGTTAGTGACTGCTTCTATTCTGAGCACTGCTGTCTTGACTACTGGGTACATGCAGAGCACCTTGACCTCTCATTCCAAGGGGAAGATATTGTTCTTCATTCCCGAGAGCCTAAATAAGTTTGCACGTATGCATTTTGGTTTAAAGAATATATGTGCCATGTTCCAGATGTTTGAGAATCATGGAGAGTAGCTTGGTTGCATTTTGTGTCACCATTCTTGCAGGCACACCATGTTAAGTGACAGAAGAGCAAATTATATTGTTCCCCAAGTGAAGGTTTTGCTAGCAGTAAACAAATCATGCAGTCAATGAAATGCCAAACTAGGCAGCAGTGCGTAATCTCCCATGGCCACCAAATGGGTGTATTTATTATCAAAATCAGGGTAATTCCTCCTCTGCCAGGTGGACACAAACAGTAGAACCAGGTGGTTAAGGTGTTAGTCGAAAGTAGTTACTAGAATGGTGTGGTCAACATGTTTTGTTCCATGAGAGCCAAATCTTCGGGCTGTCAGCGATTCCTCCTCCATCCGACCTCATAATCCAGGTCCGATGGAGGAGGGTAGGTGAGTTGGGAATGTCCAGATGAACCATAAAATGTCCCTCATTATGGTCGGGACCCTCCATTTTGCCTAAAGCGCACTACCAAGCATCTTTTGAGGTGGAATCACTGACCGGCACCGGTATAGGGGATACTGGGAAACACTAAAAGGTCTCTCTCTATTCTTGAGGAGACCGTCAGCCCCAGATAAGGGATTAACCCCTTCCACGCTGATGACGAGCTGGGCTCGTCATGGCGTAGCCTCCTCGCACGCTGATGACAAGCCCAGCTCGTCACGTAACATGCGTTTTCGCAAATCACAGCATGAGAGCGGAATTCCGCTAGTGGGCATGAGGTTAACTGACTTTTGGTCCTGACGAAGTGCAGCACGAAGATTGGGCTCTCATGGCATGAAACATGTTGACCACACCATACTAGTGACCACTTTAGACTAGTAGCTATCCTACTACCTGAAGACCACAAGACAGCACCACTGTTTTACTTAGTTCAGGTACCTTGTTACTATTAAATACAATTAAGTTACCAGAACCTATTTTAGTCACTTCTCACTCCCTAACCTCACTCCCCTTGGCCTTCAATTTCAGGCAGGGGTATTTGTACCCCATGCCTATTGTATCCTGTGCCGATATGCCCCCCAGCGCCTTGAGACCCTCACGGGTGTGTAGTGTGCTTTTCAAGTGTCTTGATTGATTGATTGATTGATTGATATTGGCTGCAAGGGGTTGGTGGTCAAAACATCTGTACTTCACCCCCCTCTCCACCTGCCCTTTAGGCAGAAACAGCGTTTGATTGCTACACTCTGGTATAATTTCTTCTGTCCTGATGATGATCCCCCCCCTCCCCCCTCTTCTTGACTCCAATTGCTTTCGTTTTGAATTTGTTGCGCACAAGATTTCCTTTAAATTGTGACTACTGTAAATATGTAAATTGTTGTTAAATCACTATACTTGTACATGCCTGATGTCAGGAAATCTGGTGATTTGAACCCCGTTTTTACCCACTGCACTTTGTTGATAAATTTGACTTTTTTCTTTTTTGATTATTCGTTTAAATAAATATTTCTCCATTTGGACAATAACTGCGCAGATAATAATGTTGTTCTGTGTAACATTACCTATACTTACTTGATAGGGACCACTGTCTCTTACAATATATTGTATACCCTTGGTCCCTTCAGGCTCACAGGGTTCACTTGTTTATTTGTTCTTCACTACAGGTTTTATGGCTAAGCTCTGGAATTCACTATCCACCCACATTCGCTCAGCTGAGACAGGACAGGGATTCAGAAAATATTTAAAAAACATGGCTCGTCAGTAAAGTGTAGTTTAAGCTGGCCAGTCTTTTCTTTAGTCTTGCTTTGAGCACCGGGACACCTCAGCTGAGGTAGCTGTGCACTGTACAAACAGCTTTGATTGATTGATTGATATTCGGCTTTGGAAATAGTATGTGGGGCCTCAGCTCCTAATGACCTCCCCAAATGGAAGTCTGGGGCTCATCACAACTATTCCTAGTTGCACAGAGGAAAGCGGTACACCTTTAGGTACATCACTCCTGGCATCTTTTGATGGCTTTTACGGGTGTCAGACATACCAGAGTGGAAAAACATGACAGATCTAGGTGCTGAATGTGAAGACAAGCTTCTTGCCTTTGCTGAGAAATGCAAAGTCCCCTTCAATCGCGTCTCTCTGTACTATTCGTGGAACTCCTGTCTCAACACAATGTGTAAACTTACTTTTACCTTATAACGCAATCTAGAGTACATTGGGTATAAATAACTCTACCCGCCTATCCCTGCTTTGAGCCAAAATGATTTTATGTCGCAAAGCAGAAGCCGATATTTTTATGTTTCTGTGCTATCCAGTGACTTTTATTGATTGAATGAATGTAATAGAACCAGCACACTACAAGTACAATTGGACATGAACACAGGTGGCATTGTATGTCACAGTGTCTCACGTCTCAGAACTCAGAAACATTTGTAAAAAAGGCATCTTAACTTTTATCTTGTCCATCTTCTCCTTCAACGAGCTCCTGCCGCTCATTAAAATTATTCTTAGTCTTTCAAAATGTCAGAGGGGAAAAGGTCCCTTTCAGTGAGTCCCAAGACAGTGATTTCATATTAATTAGTCACTTTCTCCGGCCTCAGGTACCACCGTGCCAACAGAACAGACTGATCAGCTGGGAGTTGACGCCTGGCTCTCCTTTGACGCCTGAACCGAAGAGAGTACAAAAGAAATAAAGGTTAGAAAGGGGCTGGGGAGAATCAGCGAGAGTGAAAAGCCATCACACAAAGGAGACTGTCTGCCGAGAAGACCTATTGACACAATCCGGACGCCCTCACCCTGGCAGCCGGATGACCTTGCTGATACTTTGTTTGCTCGGGGCTTCCAAAGTGAGAAGAAATGTCATCTTTAAAAAAGATCCCGCTGCCTATATAGCAATGTACCTTTCCAGTGACGCAGTTAAAAAAGATCTGCCTTAAGAATAAAAATAAATGCTTTTATTTTGTACCCCAGTGTTTCCCAATGCCAGGGTTTTTTTGCCATGCAAATTCTACAAATAGTTACCCAGTCTTTTGCCTGCCGAAAAGAAGTAGTATTCTTTTTTTTTTTTTTTTTTTTTTTAATTTCTGTAATTTTTTATTGTGTAAAAAAATATATATTTACATGGAGCATGGGATATACATGAGTGGAAGACAAGAGAAGGAAGAAAGAAGAAAGAAAAGAAACAGGATTACCACACAGTGCATTTTTAAAATATATTTGGCTCTTGTACACCTCACATTTCTTCAGGGATCATGTACATGTAATGGTTTCTTGCAGAGGTTCAATTAAATGGTGCCTCTGTGCACCTCTACCGTTGAGATACAAATTCTTAATCAGCCCTATATAACCACAGCCAAATTATTTGAAGTATTATCTCTCTGTGACTAAGACGTTGGTAGGTGTGCTCACATAGTGGATACTCTAAGTTTTAAATCCTTTATTTAGTAATGTGAGGTAATACATTTACATGTCTTCTGTACAGGGTCCCCAGAATATGTTTTGGCCAGGGCCCGCAAAAGCAATAACATTGTACTGCTTTTTACTTCAGGGGCATAACAAAACATTAGGAGGGATCCCAGCAAAGTGAATGTAAAACGCCCCCCACCCTCCAGACCCTGTCAGGAGCTCTCTTGCCAGGGCCTGCCGTCCATGCACTGTGCCAGAGCTTTTGTTATGCCGCTGTTTAACTTCTCTAAAGTCACGCTATCGGTATTACAAAGGAGGCACTGCAGCTCGCAACGGGGAGTTCGTGGTGCAAGAGTGACTGCAGGATACAAGAAAGTAGTACAGATCTCAAGGGAATGCAGCAGAGCTCTCAAGTTTTCCAATTTTGTTATGGGCGAGACTTATTTTGCATATTGATCATATCACAAGGAGTGAAGTAACACATGCAAAAATGTAAATTAGAATACACACATATATATATATATATAACGATATTCGTGAGTGCCGGATGATTTTTCATGTGAACGGAACTGGAGTTGGAAATCTTATTTTCAATCAATATATATATATATATATATATATATATATATATTCACAGAAAAAACCATAGGTTATAGTCCATATATAGTTAGGAATTTGCATTTACAAAACCTTGAAAATTCAATGAAAAAACCATTGGTTATAGAACATATATAGTTAGGAATTTTCATTTACAAAACCTTATTTTACTCGCATAAAACCATTGAAATTCCATATATAGTTAGATGCGCTAACTATATATCGCGCACCCGCAATCCACTGCTGATGATGTCACATATTACATCATTCATGACATGGTCAGTGACATCACTGATGACATCACTGATGACATCTCAAATGACATCACTGATGACATGGGTTTACTTACAGGGGACATCTTTTGTTCTGTTTTGTAAAGTAAAACTATTGTGAACGCAAGTATTATACATAGTAAGTGTTTAATATAGCATTTGTCAGTCATTGGTTAAGCAGCTAGGACCTGTTCACTCTTGACACCCCAGGTGCTGTGTATGTTGCACTATAGTGCTGCATCGGGAATACGGACAACCCTATTGATGTTGATTTTTCATTATTGATTATTGTAAACAAATTAGCTAAATGTTTGCGTAATTTAGGCATAAAAGTTATATTATTGTTGTTGTTGTTGTTGCTATCGTTATAGTTCTAGTTAATTTCCATTCAGAGTGTCCTACACAGCACCACTCTAGGTAAACACTACTTTATGTAAAACCTGGGACATAGCACTCATTGAAACTATAGTTGGTCACCATGGGGTTTAAAGAAGGGATGGTTCTTCACCTGGGTGCCTTCCACAACTCAGCACGTTGTGCTGCCTTGGGACTATTCGCACAAAAGACAGCTTCTGACTATTGTTGTTTTTTTTTATCAAAAAATGTTTAAATATATTTACAGTTTTTGTTGCGTTCCTTATATTTAAAAGTTAATAAAGTTTTATAATCCAACTGTCTTGGAGTACTATATTTTTTTAAAAAATCGGGTGAATGGGGCCTTGAATCGGGTTATTGTCATGTGTGGGCTTTGCAAGTGTACTGCTACAGGATCGGACATTTCAAACTCAAATGCACGTTCTTTTTCTTACCTTTCCGAAGCATGGAGCGCAATAGCAGGCAGAGAAAGGGTGATGCACGTGTTGAACACTGCCTGGCCTGGCAAGTTGCTGGCAGTGCCCCCCCGCCCGCTCTTGAAAGAGGGCACACACACACCGCCGCCCCGAGTACTTCAAAAATCTTTAAAAGACCATGCGCTTGTTCATGAGGCTTAAATGGTTTATCACCCCTTCTAGAACCCCTGCATCGACCCTCTGACGTTTCCTGGAAGAATTAGCACGTAACACAATACCAAACCCTGTCAGCTGAAACCCCCGAGGAATCGTGGGGCATATTATCAAGGGGGTTTATTTCCGCTTTTTTGGCTTTAAAAGCCAAAAAAAGGAGATAAAATTATCTCCCTATTACCAAGCTGTCGCTAACACCAGTTAGTGACAGCTAAAAGGAGATAGTGACCATCTTGGGCCCCGCTTTGCATGTCAGTGATATTTATCACTAATGACATGCAAAGTGGGCGTGCCAAGATGTTAGCGACTGGAAACAGTCCCTAACCATCGCTATCTCCTATCACCAACTTTTGGAGATATTTGCGCGAATATCTCCAAAAGCTAACACCTGCCCTGAGCAGTTTTCAGCCATGTTATCCAATGGGAGGTGGATAACATGGCTAAGAGCATTTGCTGGATAATGCATGAATATCGCTGACTTTTCAGCGATATTCATGCATTGCGGCCGTTTTTTATCGCATTTGCGATAAACCTTGCTAATAGCAAGGTTTATCTGCGATAAAAATCGCCGATGTGCGGCGATAATTTTTGTCTCTAAACAAGTTAGAGACAAAAATTATCGCTAGTTGTTGGTAATATGCCCCCGGGTTTTTGCTTGCAGGAATCGGGAGGCGGGAGACTAGCACTGAAATCAGTAGTCTCACGCCTGAATCGGGAGGGTTGGCATGTCTGGATTCTCTACAGCTGGGGCCATAAACTACATCCGCAGGGCTAGGTGATAGCCTGGGTCCGGCCTGGACAATCGGACACAGAGGAAGAGGAGTGTCAGAGGGTGCGGTAGTGAATAGGGTGAAAGGGAGGTGTCGGGCGGGCACAGGGTGTGATTCTCAGGGAAGAGCAGCGCAGATGGGGGGAAGTATATGGCCCATGCATGAGAGAGAGAGCGGGGGTGACCAGTGCGTGGGGGAGATGCTTGCGAGGGTGGGGAGCCGTGCTGAGAATCAACGGCGTGCAGAGAGTGGGTCTGGTCAAGGCATCTAAAATGGCTGCCGTGCACGACAAAATTGTGGCATTGGACAAAAAGGCAAGATGGCGCAGACAATGTTTATCAATAAGGATTCATTTATAACAAAATATTTACTCGCAGTGACAAAATGGTGGTCAACACTTCCTGATTTCCATCGAATCGAACGTTAACAGACGTCACGCAGCAAAAAAAAAAAAAAAAGCTCACGCACAGCCGCTGGAAGACATGTATCAACATATTCAGAAAACATAAGGGGTCAGGATACGTCTCCCGCACCCCCTTATACCTAGTAATTTAATTAAAACGAAACACAAAATGGCGAATTCCCGTTTCGCTACCAGTTTGCGGCCCAGTTCGCGGCTCGGGAAGCGCTTCTACCGTGAAAAATATATATTTTTTTATTTTCCCCACGAGACCCTTTAATAACCCCAACATCATTCCTAGGGGGTCAAGAGAGGTATACCTTGCCCCCTTTCATTAAATTCCCCCTTCGTTTTTCACCTCTTCTTCTCTCTCGATCCTACCGAGAGATAAGATGGCGGCCGCTCCGGACTGTTTAGAATGTTGACAGACACCGGAGGGCCAATCAGCTTCGCATCGCAAATTTCCGATACGCGAAAAGTTCGCTAACCGGATCGCTGCCCGGAGCGCTGTTACAGATATATATCTTGATTTAAACGTTAATTTCTCAAAATCCACTGAAGCACATATATTGAGACCTAGCAAAGGCACATCGGGCTAACAGTCCCTACAATTTTGCCAAGTTTCGTGGAAATCCATTCAGCCGTTCGAGCTAAAAGTGAGGCCAACCGCCCTATGGAAATTAACATGGGAAAAACGCGTTTTGGGACCCCCCTTTTTTCTCGGCCCCCCCTTGCCGAACCCCCCCCAAATTTTCAAGGGCTGCTCAGAAACAAAATGTGCCATTTTCCTGAAAATTTCAGCCGATTCCGTCCACAAACGCCAAAGTTATTAGACATAGAATTTTCAAAAGTTCCATAGAGAATTAATCCTAACTATATATACCTACTGGCGAGACGCCAGTAGGTAATATATATATATATATTTACTGAAATAACCATAAGTTTCAGACATGTTATAGTTAGTTGGACATTTCACTCGTACAAAACCATAGAAATTCCCCTATTATAGTTAGTTCAGCTAATTATAACTCGCGCCCCCGCAATGCACTGCTGATGACGTCAGATATTACATCATTCATGACATGGTCAGTGGCATCACTGATGGCATTAATGATGACCTCTCAAATGACAACAATGATGACAACAACCACGTGACAATCTGATGTACCACCTCACACCCTAATGTAACCTTTGATACACCTCCTGTAAAATACAGAGTTCCATTTTCCAAACCATCGAGACACCAAAACCAGTTACTACAAATGCACTCACTAATTCCTAGGTGTACAGACATATGCACTCATTCACTCATACAACCATTCATGCATGTTTTTTTCGTGAATTTCTAAGGTTTTTTTAAATGCTAATTTCTAACTATACCAATCCTCAAACCTATAGTTTTTCAGTGAATTTCCAAGGTTTTTTAAAGGCTAATTTCTAACTATAATGTGCCTGAAAGCTATGTTTTTCAGTGAATTTCCATTTTTTTTAATGCTAACTTCTAATTATAATGTTCATTTAACCTATAGTTTTTTCCAACATCCAAGAAGGACACAATACCCACTGCTACAACCCTCAGGACCTCCCCCGTACCACCCCTCTCCCAACTACCACCAAGGCAGTGCAGAACAGGACAGCAAACCCTCCAAAAAGGGCATGGTCCCTCACCCATATAATAGCTCAATTTTGGGAAATGTGGCAATACTTTTATCTGTAAATTTAACGTTTTTTTTTTAAATACTAATTTCTAACTTTAATGCTCCCGAGACCTATTTTTTGTGAATTTCAAAGGTTATTTAAATACTAATTTCTAATTATAAAGTTAAAACAACCTATGTTTTTCTCAGTAATTTTGAAAAAAATAGTATATTTTATAGTTTTAATATCCTAAAAATAGTTTTTGCAATTTTTTTATTATTTTAACTATATATTATCTTCTTGTTTTTAAAATATTAAAAAACTACATACAGTATGAAAGGGAGCCCAGCCCAATGCCACATCTGGAGACCTACTGATCAAGAAGCTTCAACACCCAAGAACTCCACAACACCCACCACCACCCCCAGAACCCCCTCCCTCATCTACCATCGAGGCAGCGCAGAACAAAACAGCATACATTACGAAAAAAACATGGCCTCTCAGCCACACAAAAGCTGAATATTGGGACAGATGTGAACAAACTATATGTGAAGGAAGCAATTCACCCATGAATAACATTGCACACAATGCAAAGTGTAGCGGTTATGTGCTGGACACATCCACTAAGAGTGGGTGTAGTTCGTGAAGTAGCGCTACGGGTAGCTACGCAAAGTGCGTAGTAGCATGTTCGCACTGTGCAAGATGTCGTTTTCAATGATTGCACAGTGCGGACAAGCATCCGGCACTTTGCAATCATTAAAAAGGGCATCTTGCACAGTGCAAGCTGTACTTTTCTTCCACTCAATTAGATTTTTACTCGAGCTGCAGCTTTGTCAAAGCGGACTGGTAGTTTCTCATCGCGAGGGGTCACGAGCATGTGCGACCACTCACAATGGAAAAACATGACCGCATTGAGAATCTCGCAGGGAGGTTTATTTTCCATGCTCGCGATCGGCAACTTGATACGTTTTTTTCTCAGCCCCTCCTACATCATTCCCCCCAAACTTTTAAAATAGGAACTAATCAGAAACAGAGAAACTTTTTGGATAATTTCATAAAGATTTGTCAAACTACGCCAAAGTTACAAGCACATAGAAGACTCAAGGAGGGGGGAACCGCAATCCCCCTCCCATAATGAGTTAAGCCCTGGGGCTGAGCGGACCCCCGCAACCCCTGCGAGCCACTGCCATTTTTTTAAAGAAATATCCCCGGAACCTAGCCCACCCAAGGGCCTCATTAAAATAAAACGCGAGAACACGCGACCCCAGCTCGAATCTTTGCCAATTATATATATATATATATATATTTTAATGATATGTTTGGCCCAGGTGGTCCTTCTGGGACACCCTGAGCAGACCTACTGGGTTAGGATTTTTCTACCATGCCCCCTGCTCTTGTTTTATAACTTTGTTTTTCCGTTTTCAGGTGACTAGCATCTACCGAGCCACAAGATGGCTGTCAACACTTCCTTGGTTGAAGTGCTAGCAGCCAATCACAGTGAAGCTCGTGCATGCGACTTAGGGTCCGCCCAGATATCGAAACGTTTAGTTTTCTAATTTCTCAGCAACTACTGAATGGATTTACACCATTTTTAAAAAGGTCGCTTTCTGACCCACGCACTACCTTTCTGCCAAGATTGGAGTAATTCCTTTCAGTAGTTTCGGCTGTAGACTAAAATAGGAACTAATCAGAAACAGAGAAACTTTTTGGATAATTTCATAAAGATTTGTCAAACTACGCCAAAGTTACAAGCACATAGAAGACTCAAGGAGGGGGGCACCGCAATCCCCCTCCCATAATGAGTTAAGCCCTGGGGCTGAGCGGACCCCCGCAACCCCTGCGAGCCACTGCAATTTTTTTAAAGAAATATCCCCGGAACCTAGCCCACCCAAGGGCCTCATTAAAATAAAACGCGAGAACACGCGACCCCAGCTCGAATCTTTGCCAATTATATATATATATATATATATTTTAATGATATGTTTGGCCCAGGTGGTCCTTCTGGGACACCCTGAGCAGACCTACTGGGTTAGGATTTTTCTACCATGCCCCCTGCTCTTGTTTTATAACTTTGTTTTTCCGTTTTCAGGTGACTAGCATCTACCGAGCCACAAGATGGCTGTCAACACTTCCTTGGTTGAAGTGCTAGCAGCCAATCACAGTGAAGCTCGTGCATGCGACTTAGGGTCCGCCCAGATATCGAAACGTTTAGTTTTCTAATTTCTCAGCAACTACTGAATGGATTTACACCATTTTTAAAAAGGTCGCTTTCTGACCCACGCACTACCTTTCTGCCAAGATTGGAGTAATTCCTTTCAGTAGTTTCGGCTGTAGACTTGCACAAAGTTTCCTATGGGCAAATAATTTTTTCACTCTTATTTTTTTAATTTCTCAAAAACTACTGAACAGGTTTACACCATTAAAAAAAGGTCGCGTTCTGAACTAAGCTCTACCTTTTCTGCCAAATTTGGGGTAATTCCGTTCGCAAGGTCGGGCTGTAGCTCATCGCAAAACTTCCTATGGAAATTAACATGGAGAAAAAGAGTTTTGGGACCCCCCTTTTTTCTTAGCCCCCACTTGACGAATCACCCTCAAACTTTCAGGATAGGAGCTGACCTAGATAGACTTTTTTTTAGAGAATTCCAGAAAGATTCATCAAACGCCAAAGTTATTAGCAAATCAAAAAATTATTTTCCTATGGAAACATAGGGCTAGATGTAGGTAATTTGGATTTACCGATTCATAAATACCGAATTTTACTGATTCGGTATTTATGAATCGGTAAATCCAATGTAGGTAAAAATTCGGTGAAAAATACCGAATCGGTAGGATTCGGTATTTGCCGAATCGGTATTTACTGATTCTGTATTTGCCATTGATTCCTATGGGCCTGTAGGCCCATAGGATTGAATGTCAATTACCGAATTGCTAGTTACCGATTCGGTAAATACCGAAAAATTCAAGGGTTGGAGGGTGTCACTTCGACACCCTGTTGCACCCCTGATTAGGGCTTGTATGCCATGTGGCACACATACATGCCCTAAGGGCATGTATGTGTGTCACATGGCACAGGTGTACATGCACAGATTTGCATGTACACAGGTATTCGTTATTTACCACCAACTAATAGTTGGTGGTAAATAACGAATTCTTAAAGCCCTGTGGCACTGTTTACACTGCCACCTACATCTTAAAATGCAGATTCGGTAATTTTACCGAATTGGTAATTTACCGAATCGGTACATGTACCTATCCGGTAAATTTACTGATTCGGTAAATTACCGATACGGTAAAATTACTGAATCTGCATTTTATTATGCCCCTACATCTCAGTATCCAAATACCGGTCGGTAACGGCCGAAAATCAGTATTTTCGGCCGTTACCGACCGGTATTTGGATACCTACATCTGGCCCTAAGTTCTAACTATAACTACCTACTGGCAACCGCCAGTAGGTGATATATGTGTGATGAATAAACACAGCAGATTATGCCATCTCTCTGCATACAAAAATTTGCGAACTGAGTTGGAGGACAGGACTGCAGTAGGCAGATTAGCGCACCTAATCATCATATGTGGAAGTAGGAAATACTAGTCTCTTCCCCTGACTCTACCCAAGCCTCTCATTATCCACTCTTAGGACTCCTCATCCCATTCATTACTCAGTAGGGGGGTTCCACCTCTAGATAGGCATATCAACATGCTTGTCTTTCTTTTATCTTCTTTAGTTTAAATGCTCCTCCCTCCCTCCTCCATGCCTGCTGTTTTCTTGTCTGCAACAGGTAAGAGATGTGTTCGTCTTTGTAATAATTATTATTTGAAAATTATTTTGTGTTTGAGGGAACTCACCGTTTTGCTTGGCAATGGTAAGAGTTATCCCTCTTGCAGCAGAGTGACCGATTTATGTTCTGGGTTTGGAGCGCTGTGTGTTGTCTGCGGATGGGCCAGATGCTGAGTGGGAGAGCAGCATTCTGACCTCGCAGCAGTGTCTGTTGTATGTGAGTCTGCGGGAGGCGGTATGTTATTTTTAGACATTCAAATCTCAAGGATTCTGAAATGTGATTGCTGGAAATGCATATAATAGGAAGTGGGTGCCTTTAGCCCTGCTTACCTTCTTTTTCTTTTTTATACTAGTGCACAATAGAGGGTGATGATGTCTCATCCTCTGTGCCTATAGGGAAAGTGACACAAAGGAGGAAAGATGTGCAATATTTGGATAAAGATGACTGCTTCCAGATCTGATCTCAATGAGTTCATTAATCAAGCAGTGGACGCTGCCATGAGTGCCCCCACGCTAAGAAGCAGAAGGGTGAGTCTGAGGATGATCAAGAAAATTCACCAAAAGGGAAATATGTCTAAGGGAAGGTGTTCTCCTCTAATACGTATTGGCATGTATCTGAGAAGCCCTTGGCTTTGATCCAAAAACCTGGACAAGGAAGGGTTTAGTTTGCAGAGCATTCATTCTTTTGTTGATGATCTTCCTCTTCCTGATGTCATCAAGGATATAATTACAAATTAATGAAATTACATTTATAAGCTACATATTGCACATTTTTGACTAAGAGGCATCTTTTTGTGCAGTTTGAGGATCAATATACACAGATCTAAAAAATTAATTCAATTTTCGCATCCAGGACTTCCTCCTCTTCCCTCTCTTCTGAGTGATCTACTTTGTCTGATCCTGTTGAGGAAAAAGTGGAATGAGACCTAAAGAAGACATGTGCTGCTTCTTATTTTGGATTACAGGCTAGTACATACTCTGTGCATGTATTCAAAGTCTTAATAAATGACTTTGAGAAACTATTTGACTGCCTCCAGGATAAAGGGTATCCCACTCCAAATGAAAATATTTTCTCAGTTTCATTTGGAAATAACTTTTGATAACTTATAGGCTTTTGCATCTGCGTTAAGGGTAGCAGTTGCATGGTGCCAATCTCTGTGGATGAAGCCTTGGAAACCGGAAGTCTTTCAAAAAAAAGATGGTGAATGAACTTCCATTTGTGAGTTCCAAACTTTCTGGTGAAGAATCGAGTATCATGATTCAAAGATCTGGTATAATGAAAAGAAAATCGGTTTGTGGCTTCACAGTCCCAATTTGGAGAAGGGTGTACTATCTCAGGTGCCTGCTCCAATGCTATTAACAATAGATGCCAGTTTATTGGGTTGGGGATCAACTCTGGGTGATTTGGAAGGGAAGAAGCAGTGATATGTTGTGGACAAGAAATATTCTTCCAAAATGAGGGAGTTAGCTGCAGTGTGGGAAGCAACACAATTCTTCCAGTCAGAGTTTCAGAGAACGAATATGGTGAAACCGCCAGACAATCAGGGAGCAATATGCTACCTATATCTCCAAGGAGGTAAGAAAGTTACCCTTCTAAACATGCTGGCTCATTAGATTTGTTCCTGGGTAGAGAAAGCTAAAACTGCCATGAGGGCAGTGCACATTAAGGGGGAGCTCAATTTTCGTGCACACAGCTTAAAGCACAATCTACATCCATCAGTGCTCTGCCATCTATTCCCTCTTCTTTCCCTTCAAATTTCTCATCTATTTGGAGAAGTGTCTATAGAGCTGTTTGTCTCTCCCCACAATACATTACTTTCAATTGTTTACTCAGAAGTGATTTGTCAACAGACTTGGGCAATGGAAACCCTCTGAATTCCCCAAATCCAGGCCTCCAGCATACCTTTCAAGTGATTCCTCTCATCCCCAGGGTGATGCAGAAGATTCAACAGGAGATGGTGTCAGTGATTCATATAGCCCAATTTTGGATACAAGACCTTTGGTTTCCTCTATTACTCTACCCAAGGGCATGCTTGTCAGAATTCTATTCCTTCCAACAACTCTTCAGTTCCCAGTGTTTCCACTGGGTCATCTCCAGCAAATGAAGCTGATGCCATGGTTCTTGAAAGGTTAGCATTAGAAGAAATTGGTTGTTCTTGCCAGTTAGCAGCTGAGATTCAGTCATGGAGTAAAAATCCACTTTTTCCTCCTATAGTTAAAAGAGGATATCTATGTTAAAATGGAGCGCTGCTAAAGGTTTAGATCCAGTCTTGGTAGATTTATTTTGATTTTGTAATTTTTAAAGGAAGGTTTTTTTTAATAATCTGGTTCCAGACAGGTTAGCTGGTACATGGGTGGTGATTAAAGCCTTTCATGGTGCAAGAATGAAACTGTAGTATACTGTACAGTAGGTGGTCCGCTTACTCAAAAGTTTTTGTCTCTGAAAACCAGTCCCTCCAGTTATTCTTCCTTCTTGGGATTTACCTATGGATCCTCAGGGTTTGCAACAGTCTCCATTTGAACTTCTCGATGAGGTACATATGATGTGGGTGTCAGCTGAAACAGCTTTTCTTCCAGCTATTACAACAGCTAGAAGGTTGAGTGAGTTGGGAGCCTTGACAGTGTCATTTACTTACTTTCAGATTAGTGTTACAGATGGATCCCAAATTTATTCCAACAATATCTTCTAAATATCATGTGCAACAACAATACGTAGTGCTTTTAGTGTTTCAAGAAGGGGATGGTTTCAAGGTTCCTTCCTCTATGGATTTTAAAGAACCTGGATGGTTTACTTGAAATGCACAAAAGAAATTCGGCTTGTGAATTACTTACCAGTAAATGTAATTACCCCGATTAAGGCCCTTCTCTTCCCAATCACCGTATGGCCATTCTATTTATCATTCGCACTTACAATTTTTGAGCTACCATGTTTTCTTCCACCATGGAGCATATTATCAAGAACGGTGTTAAAATTATTGCAGCTTTAGGTTCACACCAGAACATGGGCTTCTATGGGAATTTCTCAAGGGCATATTATCAAGCCCATTATCGCTGCTTTACCTGCAGTTTCCTGCCGCTAAAGCGGCGATAATTTTAAAGCCGTTTTTGATAATATGCCCCCAAGTTGCCATCGTTACCTTCTCCCAAGCCCTCCCCGTTTATTTTATCCACCTTCACCCAAGCCACCCTTTCTGTCATGCCCATCTCTTTTCTGAGATTTATTCAGAATGTTCATGCTTCTTCTATCTCGAGACAAGTTTTTACTTTAGTTGCAGTAGAGCTAGAAAACTACAATGCAATGGATTACATTTAAAAAGGGTTTGTTCAGCATATGAAAACATTGTTTCTCATATTGTTTTATTATTGTTTGAAAGTGCATTTTTTATTACCATAAATCAGTTATAAGATTTCATGAAAAAATGGCTTTGTTATTTTAGCAGTCTTCCAAAATGGCGATGAGGTTGTTAGACTGGTGTTATTCGTTTTCTTCAAAACAAGGTATTATGTACAATACATGTGTTATCTTTCTGCATATGTGCCTGTATGTTTGTTTTTTATTATGCATGCATACCTATATGAATGATGTCTGACTGCAAGGGTGCCTGTACGTGTGTTAGTCTCTATGTGTGCCTAGAAGCCTGGGAGACTAGCCAGCTGCCTAATAGAACCCCTAATCCTCTAATTCCTAAGGATGAAAATGCACCTGTTCTGCCTTGCCAATGGATTTCATCCTCATGATATGCTTGCACATGTCAGGCTACAACATGCAGCTATAAGATTTTCTGCAAAGGATCCCCACACTCCAGCTGAAGAGAATGCTGGGATACAGAGATGGTAAACTCTCTTGGGGTCATGCATTCCATGACAAAAGAGATATACAGTGTTTTAAGTATCTGGAGGGCTGCTCTGCTCCCTGCACCCCTCTACAAATTTTGTATTAATCATTTTTGGTACCCCTGTCCCTTCTTGGGCACCACACCAATTACGGTGTTGTAAAGAAATCCAATGCAGGACATTATTAAGGGCACCCAGGAAGGAGCAGTGAATGTTTAATGGGTGGCCTCACTGCTTCATTACTGAAGCAGCAAGGCAGCAACTATTTTTTTTAATTCTGGGTGCCTAAATCCCAACCAAGGCATCCGTAGGAAAGCTTTTTTCAGGCAGGTTAAGAGGACCATTCCGATCTTGCCGCATCTATCTTACTATTTTTTTGCCCTGGTCCCGTCTGGAGCACCAAGAGCCTTTTTTTAACCAAATTTCAGTGCGGGTGGCCCACTCGGTTTATTCCAAGTTGGTTACCCGCCTTCCAGCACAGTCAGTGCTGGCATGGGAGCCCGCACCTTCCTGCTTCTGCCCACTCCATGTGGGCAGGGTGCTGCAGTGGGCTTCCCACTACCTTGATCAAGGGTAGAGAGATTTCACACCACTGTGTGGGCAGTGAACAACTGTGCCTCCCTTATTGTTCATTTGGGGTCCCAATGATGGATTCTCAGGACTCTTGTGACCAGCAGAGCCCAGGGAAAATGGGGGCCCGGCCTTCATCTAACTTGAGGCGGGGGCCGTACACATGCCCCTTTCCTCGCAAATGTAAAAAATTAACAAAAATGCAGCAAACCTCTGGATTCTAGCCCAAACCAGGCTGAATATAATCGAGAAGGATGGGTGCACCCCTTTTGCCAAAACTTTTTACTGCTGTAACATGGCACTACTGCTGTATCCTGTTACTGCACTTTTTCGGGGGAAGGGACCTATGATACCTTTTCTCTTCCTATGACACAGTGGCTGAGTTCCAGAGTCCTAAAATGACTGCCAAACATCTTTGTTTATATTGTGTCAGCCAATCAGATTGTTATCTTCTCATCTTCTGGTTCCACAAGAATCAAGAAGCAACAAATATACATACATTTGGAACCTTAATTTCTCAAAAACTACTGAAGAGATTTACACCAAGTCACACATGCACAGTTTCTGGGGAAAGATCTAGCGTTCTGTCAAATCTGGTATAATATATTATTATTTAAGATACTAAAGGTAAAGGGGTTGTTATATTTAGGTGTTGAGATAAGATACAAACTAACATTTAACAACCAAATATCTTCTGTTGTTCATCAATGATAGTTTACTGAGCTTCCATTTACCTTGGGCCTTCACCATGCACTGATTATAACCTTCAAATTACATCACTCAAGACATTTAAGGTGAAACATGTTTTTTAAATGTAAGTTTTTACCTTGTTTCAACAACTAACTATAATGTTACATTGAGTTTTCTCAGAGACTTTCAGAAGTTTTAGTGATGTTCAGTAGTCTAGTTTTGGTATTGTTCAGTTCATGAAGAGAGAGGGAGAGTCTGACGCTTTCTGTGGATCCTTGCCATGACCAGAGCCTCCACGGACCCTCACTTTGATTAAATAAAAAGAGCATTTGGTACCGAGGCAAGAAACTGAGTGCAAAAACTCTAGAGTGAGGGGGCAGCCCTTTACCTGTGCCAGACACTTACACCAGACCATGTTGTACTCAAACCTGGAAATCGGGGACAAAGTAGGAAAAAGGAGGCATTATGGATACTGAGGCACAGTGGCCAAACATCAGTGAGATATCAGTACTTGCATATTGTGACAGGTAGCATTACATTTACGTAGTATATTAAAGTACTTTCTTAATGAAGAACAAGCACTGGGTTGAACTATTAATCCCTGCACTGCTGGGTAATTGTTGACTTCTAAGCTTGACACACCTCCACACTGCTTCCCTGAAATGCCTCTGGCATTGCCACCATTGGCAGTCAATTGCTGAATGAGTTGTTCTTGGCACAGTTTGCCAACCCACAGTAGATAAAACCACTAAACACCTCACCCTTTGGAAATTAAAGGCAAATTACCCCACCTGACATGGCTGAGGCCATGTGCGCCTGCTTGCCCACACAAACAGGGTCTCACACCTTTTCTTATGTTGTAACGTCCTATGAGGACTTCCCCTATTACATGTGTTGTTACACTGTATGTTTTTTACTTAAAATCGCTGCGCACTACTTTCTTAAACTGGACTTGGACTTTAACAATGACGGTCGCAAACATTTTTTTTTGTTTTGCACGGTTCGCCCAACTCTAATTTTGAAATGTAGGTTTTTTTTACCACAGCAAGGAACGATGCAAATGGCTGTTGCGCATGTTCTTTTTAAAAAGTTCTGCTTAACCGACTTGCACCTCTCATGAAATTTGTTCATTTACCCCCTCCAAAATATATTTTTTGCAGCATGGCATGCTTTAAGAATACTTTTGTTCGGCATGAGCAGAGGAAGGGGACCGGCCCCTCCCTACAGCTTGAGGAGGAGTCCTCAAAACACACACTAAGGTGCTGCTGCCGCTCTCCTCCAGGGCAGCTGACGCTGCCTCACAGCCCCACTGGCGCAACAACTGCTTGTTTCTTTACCCAGCACAGCACACTGCTATTGGTCACCGCGTGTGTTTTTTTTAAATGTACCGCTGTCCCAATGTGCAGCTCTCATGAAACCTGCTATCGTCCCAGTCCCCATTCTCCTTTAGGGCAGCCAACGCTTCCTCACCACACCACTAGTGACACAGCTGCTTCGCACTGCTTCATCATAGAGACCCCACTTGCCATACCACCAGCTCCAACTGAATTTGCGTCTTGCCCAAAGCCTGCATCTTGGCAGGGCCTGTCTGTTTAATTAAAAGGTAGGCCTACCTATCCTCTTGCTCCCTCTTGTCATTAAATAACTTTTTCAAACAGAGCAGTGCATGTGCAGCAACTCTCTTTAAGTTACTAGGTCACACCGCCTTCTTTGATTCCCTAAATGCCCTGCAATTTTTTGTGCATGTTGTTTACATAGAAGCTGTTTAAAGTGGAAAAGTAATATGGCAGACAAACAGCTTTCTTTTCCTATTTATTCAATTTTGCAACAATGGCAGCACAGCAGGCGTCAAGCCGCCATTCCTGACAAAAGTCAATAAATAAAAAAAGAATTTTTCTTCCCGCTGTATTACTTTTCCATTTGCAAAGCCAATAGCTCCGCATTGAACTAATGTGAGACCTATTGCATTGCAAATGCTTGTTCTTAATTCTTCTCTGTAAAGAGACACACTGTCGCCCTCTAGAGACTTTAGAACTCCACCTTTTCTGCTCCATGCTACAAGGAACCAAAGCAATACTGTTTGGGCTGGGAGAGATACTTGAGGGGAATGTACCAAAATTCTCACAGTACGATACCTGGGAGGCAGCTTGTTAGAAATAAGGGTCTCTAGTTGGCAATGGTATACACCTTTGTCCAAATAGGGACCCTTGCTTCTAGTCAGGGAAAGGGGGATACATTCCTGAATAACCCCTGCTCAGCCCCTGGGTAGCTTGGCATGAGCATACAGGCTTATCTCAGAGGCAGTGTGTAAAGCATTTGTGAACACATACAGTAATACAATGAAAACACTACAAATGGACATCACACCAGTTTAGAAAAATAAGTCATCTTTACTAGACTTAACACAAGACAAATCAACAAAAATCCACAATACAGTAATAAAACAACGATTTTAAAATGGTAGCAATAGCATAGTTCAATGTAGATGGTAAATGCAACACTTTACTCTCAAAGTACCTTGAATGCATCACGCAAAACAAACAAAAGGATCGCAGGGAAGGGGATGTGTCAGTTCCTTGCTTCAGGGGGGATGATGCCTCGGTTCCTTACTGCAACGCAGGGGAGGTGATGCGTTGGTTCCTTACCGGAGAGGAAGTGATGCATTGGTTCCTTACTGCGTTCAGGCTACGATGCGATAAGATGGTGCCTCAATGCGATGCGACAAACTGGTGCAATGCAACAAAATGGAGTCTTGGTTGTGATGCAACAACATTGGATGCGATGTGTGCACGCCCGACGACTGTGCAGTGAAACGGATGAACTTTGGATCTGCTACAGGCCCTGCTACATGCTTCTCCGGTGATGCAACGTGACCTCTGCGGCAGCGGTAAAGAGATGTGGCAGCAGCGGCACGCTTCTTTGGCGATGCGACGGCAATTGCTGTGGCGGCAAGACGCTTCTCGCTGCGTCACGTTTCCAGCTCCCAGCGACACGTAGTCTCTCATAACAACAGCACGCACCTCACTGCAGGTAGAATTACCCGCAAGGGAATTCAGGGGGAGTTGGTGGTAAAGTCTTTGTGGCCCTGAGACTTCAGAACTGGAGGCAAGCTCAACTTCAAGCCCTCTGAGATCTTCCTCAAGATGGTGAAAGTACACACAAAGTTCCTTTTCCCCTTTCTTTGGCAATAAGTAACAACTGAAGGCCAACCCCAAACAGTCACCAGCACGGGACAGTCTCCTCATTCAGCTTCCTTGGTTTCATTTCTCAACAAAGGTTCATCTTAATTCCCAGAAGTGATCTAAAGTTCTTGGGTCTGGGCCTCAATATTTATACTGCAAAATCCTTTGCTCTCTGAAGGCAGAGAGTGTCTGTACCTAGTCAAAACCAGTTCTGTCCTCCTGGGTGCAACTTCCTGGTAGGAGGTGGAGACAGCATCGTTTGAGAGCAGGCCTGGCCCAGGTAGCTGAAAGGAAATCTCCTCCCCCTACTCTCTATTCTATTAGGGCTCAGGTTAGTGAAAGAAATCTCCGCCCCTACTCTCTATTCTATGAGGGCTCAGGTCAGTGAAAGGAAATCTTCTCCCCCTACTCTCTATTCAATGCAGGTCCTATTCAGCCCAGCCCTGACCCATCAGACTGCCAGAGCCAAGGCCCTGTCCAGCCCCCTGTCACTCACAAACCAGACATGTAATACGAAAACCAAGCAGAGACATACTGGATGGTTAGGCCAGAAAATACCTACTTTCTAAAAGTTGTATTTTCAAACACAGAATGTAAAAATCACCTTCAACTAAAAGATGTATCTTAACTCTCTGAGTTCAGGAATACTAAGCTCGGATTTCTACCTTGTTCCCTGGGTCAGTTAGGATTATAAGATGTTATAATCAAACTGCCCATTCCGGCCTATGGGAATAGGTAGCCTTGCGACAGTGAAGAACAAAATTGGCTGTAATTCACTATCAGGACATGCCACACACATCTAGGCCTGTCCTATCTTTTACATACAATGCACCCTGTCCATGGGGGTACCTTGGACCTAACTTAGGGGTAACTAACATGTAGAAAAGGGAAGGTTTAGGGACTGGCAGGTGGGTGAGCTTTCCAAGTAGACATGACAGTCCCAGACTGCACACAGCCCTAAGGCATATTGTGTAAGCTGGTTCTGTGGGTGGCACAACCAGTGCTGCAAGATCAAAAGCAGCATTTGATGTACAGGCCCTGGGCACACATGGTGCACTGTACTAGGGTCTGACAAGTAAATCAAATGGAAAGGGGCGACCATTCGGTCCCCCCGAACGTATGGTCGGGTGCCTCGATCCTCCCGGGAAACCATTTTGGGCGGGGGGCGTATCTCGGCTGGTATGCCCGAAGCGGCGTAGCCGGGGCGCGCCTTTTTCCCGCCCAAGAGGGGTTGTCCTAGACACCTACACCGAAGACCACGCCCAGGAGGCGTACCGGAGGAGGGTACACGCCCTCCCGCAGAAGAATAAATAGAGCCGGAATCCGAAGAAGCTTCCTCTTGTTCCTGTGCTCTGAAGGCTGCACCCACTCGTTGCTCGTGAGCCCTCGACGGAACAAGCAGCAATTTTGAGAACTTGTAATCTTGTTGTTTCTCTTTCAGTTACTTGGAGTTCGAAGAGTCCGGAACCTCGTCGATCAGCTAGGAGCGGAATACTCGACATCATGGCTGGCAAGAAAGCGGGAAAGAGTTCCAAGACGGACAAGGTGTTACGCCTATTGTCGAACCGGATGGCTTGCATGGACCGAAAACTCGGACAAGTCCAATCGATCGGTAGAGGTTTGACGGAGGTCAAAAAACAGCTGGCTGCACTGAGCAACCCGGGTCACCCTAAGAAGGTAATAGGCCCGGCCTTGCCGGGAGTCGTCCCTGAGGGTAGAGGGAAACGGGTCAAGAGGAGGGCAGTTTCGGGGGAGGTCCTGGTCCCAGAGGTACCCCCAGTCGCCCCCCTCATGCCGGTAGACAACCCGGTACCAAATCCTGATATGGGGCAGCCGATCCCGGTTGTAATTACTCCTGATAACGATGAGGATATGCCTCCAGAGTTGGCCATCCAGTTGGCAGCATGGCTCAAGAAGAAAGCAGGGGGGTCAGTGGCCCCTGGAGATCCGGCCGAGGAGGCCAAACTACTAATCGAGCAATTGCGGCAGTCGAGAGATGTCGCAAGGGCGAATGTTCCTCTTGTTTCCCCCCAGGTAGGACCTGCAGTTGGTCACGAGAAAACGGCGGGAACAACGGCCGAACCGGGTAAGCTCGCATTGCCAATAGCGGGGGAGGGTTCATTACCCTCGAGGCGGGAGAAGGTGGCACAGCACATCCCTTTGGCCACGAAAGAGTTAATATGGGGGGACAAATATGTTAACATGTTTTCCTTATTAACTGACCATCGCAAGATGGAATATGCTAAAACCCAGAAGGATTTGTGGCACCTGAGCGTCTGGCGCGCCAAGATGGCGGAATTCAGGGTGGATGAGACAGTAACGAATTGGGTTAAGGCCTTTTCTATATTTACTGCAGTTATGGGGGAACGTAAACCTGAGGTGATGACTGAGTTGACATGCTATCAAAATCGTATTATGGATTTTTATTCTATGTATGAGGGGGAGGAATGGAAAGGTTATGACATGAAATTCCGGAAAGCCAAGGAATATGATGCTTCTTTGACTTGGGATTGCCTGGACTCAGTGTATCCGCTGGGGTGTTGAGGAACGGATTCTTACATGGCTTCCACATCCCGGCGGGGGATTTTCGGGGGGACTCCTTCTGTAAAAACCAGTTATCGGTGCAGCACAACCCAAGCGTGGCAGAGAAGAAAATAGCAAAAGAAGTCAGCTTAGGGCGAGTGGCAGGGCCTTTCCATCGCCCGCCGGTGGCAGAATTCATCTGTTCCCCGTTAGGGGTTGTCCCGAAGAAAGACCCGGGGGAGTTTAGACTTATTCATAACCTGTCTGCTCCAAGGGGTTCCTCGGTGAACGAGGCCATTGACCCAGAAGTCTGTTCAGTACGGTACGCATCGTTCGATGAGGCCATGGCCATGTTAAATCGCCTGGGCCCCGGGGCGCTGATGGCGAAATCAGATATCGAATCGGCGTTCCGGTTGCTCCCGGTACACCCACAGGATCAGCGCTTGCTAGGTTTGGCATTTCAAGGAAGTTATTACATGGATAAATGCATGCCTATGGGTTGCTCCATTTCTTGTGCCTATTTTGAAATGTTCAGTTGTTTTTTAGAGTGGGCATTCACCGAGGCCACAGGGCATAGGCATGTTATGCACTATCTCGATGACTTCCTGTTCTTGGGAGCAGCCGGCGATACGAGATGTGCGCAGGCGCTGCACGACTTCTGCATCCTCATGAGGGAGTTTGGAGTCCCACTGGCACCAGGTAAGACAGTTGGACCATCGACTTCACTGGAGTTTCTGGTAATTACTGCTCGATTCTGTGGAGGGATGTTTCCGTTTACCGATGGAAAAGGTGGCCAAGTTTAGGGCTTCCTTGATGCAATGCCTGGGTAAAGAGAAAGTGACCCTGCTCCAGTTACAGCAAACAGTGGGTCAGCTTAACTTTGCTTTGAGGGTAATACCTATGGCTCGCCCCCTCTCACGCTCTATTGCACAAGCTATGGTCGGTCTCAAAGAGGGGCACCACCGTACGAGACTGTCAGCAGAGGTTCGCCAGGATATGCGCATTTGGTTGGCATTTCTGGCGGACTTCAACGGTCGAGTCGTGTGGAACAAGCCGCCAGTGTCTTCAGATGAACTAGGTCTGTGGACTGACTCGGCGGGGAGCGTGGGATTTGGCGCCATCTTAGGTAATCGATGGTCGGCGCAAACATGGCCGGCCTGGTGGCACTCCAGCGGTCTCACAGGTAACATTGGGTTCTTGGAGTTATTCCCCATTTGGGTTGCTCTGATGGCATGGCCTGACGACTTCAGGGACCGCTCAGTGGTGTTTTGGTCTGATAATATGACTGTGGTCGAATGCATTAACCAACAGGCAGCACGCTGCAAATGGATCTTGAGATTGTTGAAGGAAGTTGTGCTGCTTTGCATGAGACTGAATGTACAGTTCAGGGCGAAACATGTGCCAGGCGTACTGAATCATGCAGCTGATGCACTCTCTCGTTCACATATGCAGGCGTTCAGGGGTTATCTGCCTACAGCGGACCTAGTGGCGGCACCATTCCCCGAAGCACTATGGCTAATCGGTGCCCCGGACTACAAGACCTCGTGGCAGCAAGCTTAGCCCCCAGGACAAGGAAGGCATACGAAGGAGCGTTTCGTTCCTATTGCACATTTTTGGGTCCAACAGGGAGTCAGAGCTGGGGTCAGGAGGAATCCTTCCTGGGGTTCCTGGTAGCGCTGCACAGAGAAGGCCGATCAGCGGCGACGGGCAATAGGCATAGGGCGGCCATTTCCTTCATGGCGCAGGTGCATGGCATAAAAGACCCAACGGGTTCCTTTTTGGTTAAGAAGGCCCTTCGTGGCTGGCAGCGCCTCGAGGGACGCAAGCAAGATGCGAGGCGCCCGATTGGCTTGGACAGGTTGTCTCTACATGTAGCGAAGCTAGACGAGACATGCGCCTCCCATTTCGAAGCAGTTCTGTTCCGGGCAGCTTTCGCATTAGCATTCCATGGGGCTATGCGGGTGGGCAAACTGGTCGCAAGGAATAAGAAAGACCTGGAGGGAGGCTTGTGCAGGGATAACATCCAAATTAGGGGTGATTCGATGGTGATCTCGATAGCCAGGTCCAAGACTGACCAGGGGGCTATGGAAACTAGTGTTGTCGTGCGGCGCACGCGAGGGTCCCCCACGTGCCCGATAAAGTGTATAGAGGAATACTTGGCACTAAGGGCGGCTACATGGGGGGGGTATACTAAGGCACAAGGATGGCACCCCACTGACAAAGTTTCAGTTCCAGAGGGTGCCAGCACTGACAATCGCTGCTGCGGGCATGGACCCGTGCGATTTTGGGACCCACTCCTTTAGGATAGGGGCTGCTACTGAGGCTACAGCCAGGGGTCACAGTGCGGAGGAAGTGAAACAGTTGGGACGATGGTCCTCGAATTGCTTCAAAAGGTATGTGCGATTGCACATGTTGTAATGATCAATTGACATGCACTCACGCTTCTTGTCTTTTGTTTGAATTACAGTTTCGCGAGCCTGTCACGCGGGGCGGAATTTGCAGTCGACCCAGCAACAGGAGACCAGCGGTCAAGGATCACCGTCTGGAGAGAGAGTGGTATGGGTCGTGGGCCACTCATATGTGAGGCGCGCCGGGGACGTATTCAATGCAGGTGACGAGACTCACGCAGCTGGGGAATACGGGTACAGAGTGGCCTTCCATGGGAAGGGCGGGCTCTGTTTTGACCAATTCACATCATTTTTTGAGGGTCTCCTAGGGCGGAAAAGGTCACCGCCATCTGTAGTCATAGTACACCTGGGGGGCAATGACTTGGTGACTCTGGGTAGACGAGTGTTGTTTGAACAAATTTTGTCTGCTGTTAGCTGGTTGGCTAAAAGAATCCCGGGGTGCACGATTGCCTGGTCCCACATGATTCCCAGGAAGGTATGGCGGGGGGGCCTTTCGGTGTCAGCCCTGAACCATTCGGTGAAAAGGGTTAACAATAAAATTGGTAAATTGTTTCGCTCTTCGCAGTTGCATAGCATTCCTCATGGGTGTATTCGGGGTGATCTCATGTATCTGAATGATGGGGTTCACCTGTCCAGGGAGGGGAATGATTTACTCATAGGAGACTTCGTAGCATGGCTAAGGGGTTTGAGGAAGCATGACCTTTAGGAGGAGTTGGGGGGGCTGGATAGTCGGTCGACTATCTGGCCTGTGGCGGTAAGGTCATGATCGGTGAGCAGTAATTTCAAGGTCCCTAGAGGGGGGCGCCTCCCACAACGGATGGGAGCGCCCGAGGGGAGGCGGCCATTGGCCCCTCCCACGGGGAGGCGGCACCCACTAAGGATGGGTCACCTAGGGGGAGACGGCCATAGGCCCCTCCCAGGGGGGGAGGTGGCTAGATGCCCCTCCTACTAATTTCCCGGGGGCCGGATATCCGCGACGGCGGATAGAGAGTGTGGGGATGGGGGGGAGTCCACGCTGTCCTTCCTACAGATACCTCACACGGGAACTCGGACGACCTTTAAGATGGCGTCGAGTGAAAGGGGGCCCCCACCACGACAAGGGAAGTTACAGTTGGCAACGAGGGTAGAGTCCTCTGCGCATGCGCCACTCACACGGTGAGGGCGAGAGTTTTTGGTAGTAGGGATCTGACACCGGTTAAGACCTTGGCGTTGGCCCGTAATGCTAGGATGTACAATTTTAATTTAGAATGTTTGCATTTGCAGGATGTTAGACTCGGCTAGGAAACCTTTGTATTAGAGATCTGTTAAGGTTAGCCAAAGATCATGTCTGCATCAAAATGTAATAAATGTAAAATTGTACATAATTATGAAACTTTTATTTAATGTTTTAAATTTTGGTTCATATTTTAATAAATACGGCCGGGAGGGTGACTCCCTCCCACCTTCCAAAAGTTCAAACTCGTGTCCGACTTCTCCCATCCTTGGGGATTGTGTTGAGAGGGGGTGGCGGGCATCCCGGCCATATGGAAAGGGGCAACCATTCGGTCCCCCCGAACGTATGGTCGGGTTCCTCGATCCTCCCGGGAAACCATTTTGGGCGGGGGGCGTATCTCGGCTGGTATGCCCGAAGCGGCGTAGCCGGGGCGCGCCTTTTTCCCGCCCAAGAGGGGTTGTCCTAGACACCTACACCAAAGACCACGCCCAGGAGGCGTACCGGAGGAGGGTACACGCCCTCCCGCAGAAGAATAAATAGAGCGGGAATCCGAAGAAGCGTCCTCTTGTTCCTGTGCTCTGAAGGCTGCACCCACTTGTTGCTCGTGAGCCCTCGACGGAAGAAGCAGAAATTTTGACCCACCCACCAGCCCCTTATGGCAATGTTTGCTTTAAATAAAGTTTTGCTGAGTAGGCCTTTTTTCCTTTGTAGAAACAGTAAAGGAATGTTTTGATAAGGATGTGACTTCTGCCTGTAAGATAATGTTTTCTTGGTAGGAGTGAGCAGTCGATAAAGCATCAAGGAAATGTCAGAATTTTTTCCTTTAGTAGGTAAACAACTGTCGTATTTATTTTGGTCGTGCGGTAAGGTCATGATCGGTGAGCAGTAATTTCAAGGTCCCTAGAGGGGGGCGCCACCCACAACGGATGGGAGCGCCCGAGGGGAGGCGGTCATTGGCCCCTCCCACGGGGAGGCGGCACCCACTAAGGATGGGTCGCCTAGGGGGAGACGGCCATAGGCCCCTCCCAGGGGGAGAGGTGGCTAGATGCCCCTCCTACTAATTTCCCGGGGGCCGGATATCCGCGACGGCGGATAGAGAGTGTGGGGATGGGGGGGAGTCCACGCTGTCCTTCCTACAGATACCTCACACGGGAACTCGGACGACCTTTAAGATGGCGTCGAGTGAAAGGGGGCCCCCACCACGGCAAGGGAAGTTACAGTTGGCAACGAGGGTAGAGTCCTCTGCGCATGCGCCACTCACACGGTGAGGGCGAGAGTTTTTGGTAGTAGGGATCTGACACCGGTTAAGACCTTGGCGTTGGCCCGTAATGCTAGGATGTACAATTTTAATTTAGAATGTTTGCATTTGCAGGATGTTAGACTCGGCTAGGAAACCTTTGTATTAGAGATCTGTTAAGGTTAGCCAAAGATCATGTCTGCATCGAAATGTAATAAATGTAAAATTGTACATAATTATGAAACTTTTATTTAATGTTTTAAATTTTGTTTCATATTTTAATAAATACGGCCGGGAGGGTGACTCCCTCCCGCCTTCCAAAAGTTCAAACTCGTGTCCGACTTCTCCCATCCTAGGGGATTGTGTTGAGAGGGGGTGGCGGGCATCCCGGCCATATAAGCCCACGCCATTGGTGCCAGGTCTAAAAGGGCTCAATCGCCTTTTCTTCTTTAAAGACTCTATCCCTTGTGGAAGTGCTTACAACTAGATTGGAAATCTGCTGGAGGATGGAAGTGGCGCCTGTATCCTCTAACTTCCTGTGCTTTTCCAGGTCAATTCCTTACACGAATGTGCATAAAAATCTGTGCACAGATGGGAATACCATGTAGTAACACAATTCGAAACACAGTTACCACACGTTATTCCTCATTACATATCAGAGTTATAGAGATCTGTGTGGAAACTGACCTAAGAACATGCGCTAACGGCATTTCTATGTGCTGTTTTTGCATGTGAAGTTTCCATGTACTTAGATGGCTGTTAAGAAAATAATCTTACACTTAGACTTGATGGGGATCTTGCTGGGGCTTCTGTGGGTTGCACTTTTAGTTCTTTGTCCACTTCCATAACCTACATAACTGATTAGCTATTAACATATAAATTAACACCAGTAGGAGCCCCAGAGAAACTGTCAGTAGGATCCCCTTTGGTTTTGCTAAGTTTGCCCTAAGTTGGCAGGGTATGGCCAGACGTGGGTCCCTTGCTCACTTTGCCACTGGATTCAAGATAGCCTGGCTGATGAGGGCTATGAACACGAAACCGGTCCCAAGATGCTTTTTTCCACTCCAGGGAAGACATGGCTTTGTAATTCGGGCTGGACTGTTCCCATGAGGCACAGGGACAGAATGATTTGCATATGGCCATGTCTGAACCGGGGTGGTGGAGTGAGCTAAAGAATGATGATGGATTAAACCCAGATCAGTTGACTGGCAATGAGTGCTTGCAATGTTCAACACTCTGTCCATCATCCCCTTTGGTTTTGCTAAGTTTGCCCCAAGTTGCCTAGACATGGGTTCCTTGCTCACTTTGCCACTGGATTCAAGATAGCCTGGCTGATGAGGGTTAGAAACCCAAAACTGGTCCCAGGATGCTTGTTTCCGGGCCAGGGAAGACATGGGTTGGCAGTGCGGGCTGGACTGTTCCCATGAGGCACAGGGTCAGACTGATTTGCATAGGGCCATGTCTGAACTGGGGTGGCGGAGTGAGCTAAAGAATGATGATGGATTAAACCCAGATCAGTTGACTGGGGGTGAGTGCTTGCAATGTTCAACACTCCGTCCATCATTCCCTTTGGTTTTGCTGAATGTAAAATGTTGACATTTTAAAATTAACTACAGAAGGCTGCAAAATAGTGTAACTAAATTCCAACACTACAAAAACATAAAGCATCATAGCAAAAGAGTCAAATAGAACACATCATAAAAATTACAGTACAACATAACAATAACCCTGATGGAATGCAGTACAAAAACACAACAGCACAATTGAAACATATCACCACCCCAACAAAGCACAGCACAACAAGCATGAACACTTGTCACACACTACCAAATTCACAAATCAATGTTCATGATGTGTTAGCAGTGCCGGTCTTTGCTATGATGGCACCCTGGGCTTGGGGGAGAGACATTTGGTGCCTTGTTGATGGTAGTGAATTAAATGAGGCAGCTGGGGGTCCCTTTTGTGTTCACTAGTCAGTACCTGGATGAGCAGGGACTGGCCCATGAACACAAACATCCCCGACCTCCACCAGCTCACTTAAATCACTGATAGCTATGCTGCCTCACGCAGATGATGTTTTAAAAAAATGTTTTATTTGTCCTCACATGTTTGATCAGTATAGATATGGAGAAGAAAGAGATTACCGACCTAGTTTCTGACTGTCCAGACAAGTTGATACCCGCTCTCTCCACTCTGGAGGAGATGGTAACCATCACAGCATCCTTCTCTGCAAGATCGGCTTACTCTTTTCTCCTATATCACAGGTTCCTACTTAGATTCTCTTACTAGTATCACCAATCAGTCCTGATGAATCGCCTAGATTATTGAGAATATCCTAAGTCTACTGATGCTTAATCATTGGATTGATAGTGATCGTTTTTTCCAAATAAGAGGTTAACAAAAAATATACAATACAAATTTCAAACTACAGGGTACCAATACTGCACCAGTAAAATTAGAAAAGAATAATATTGGTGAATAAATAAAGTCCAACAGCAAGAAAAAAAGAGTGTAACTTGGAAAGGAGGTTTAAACTACTGGGAAGGGCATGCATTTTCGACCCAGCTATCCCAAATCCTCCAATGCTTCGTTCTTTTATTAGAGCACGTTCCTCTATCCATTTTAGCTATCCTGTGGATCGAATTTATCTATTCAGATTCTACTGGCGAAATAGGTAAGATCCACTTGATACACAATTCTCTAGGGGCTAACAAGATCAAAACAGATATAAGAGCCTTGAGATGTTTAGATATACTACCCGCATATTCTTCTTCCGTAATCACCCCAAATATAACCAGCGCCAGACTCATCTTCATTTCTTGGTCTATCAACTCTGACACGGTTTTACCCACTTTCTGCCAAAACTCTTGGATGGAGGTGTGTTTCATCTGGGTTGGGATCACTGCATTTTTGGCACTTCCTCACCGTTTGCAGGCCCAATTTTGCCAACTTTCGGGACGACAGTAAGCCTTATGTATGGTAAAAAGGTGTTTTTTCTTTAATGCCGCTGATGTCACACATTACCACAAAAGAAATGTAGATACTTGCCATAGTGCTTCCAAATCGAGCTCCGGTAATTCCCTCCCCCACGTCTCCATGTGCCATGTATTGGGGTCTTTTGACCAGTACCAGGCCGAAATCTCTTTCCGTATTTCTGGCTGTAGCGCTATTTTAGCCTCCTGAAGTTCGTTTTGTCTCGCCCCCATCTCAAAGTCTTAACCCAGCTTAATAACTGGCAGTATTTGAAGTGGGAGGCTGCACCTTCTGTAATCTCTTGAAAGTCTTGCCAATATATTACCTGTTTGCCCTCCATTTACTGACCCCATCTACATATTCCCTTTTCCCTTATCAGGGTAGCTAAAATGTCTTGCAAACATGAGGGAGTTCCTGGGGAGCACCATATTGGCGCATAGTAGCTATAATATGGACTCTGTAGCAACCTCATAATTTGGTACCACAGTTTACAAGGCCAATGAAGTGTAGAGGATATGGTTAGCAAGATCTGGTGGACCGAAACTCAGGGCGCGAAACATAGGGGTAAAATCATTGACATCCTTTAATAGCTGTCTATACATTTTCAAATGGAAAGCTCTCTGATATTGTAGTAAATCTGGGCTTGCTATGCCCCCTGTTTCCTTTTTCTTCCTACATTTCCTCCATGCGATTCTGGGCCTTTTTTTTACCCAGAAAAAGCTGGAAAAGTCTCCTTGTACGTTTTTGATCCATACAGTCTTGAATTCTAGCAGAACTGCATGAAAGATAAATGTATATTTAGGTAATATAGATATTTTAAGTAGGTTTGATTTGCCAAGAAAGAATAAAGGTAATGAGTCCCACTGCTGCAGTTGTTCCCTGACTTTTGCAGTAACTTGATCAAACTTGACCTTTGCTAAGGTTTCCAGATTTTGAACCACCTCGATCTCTAGATACCCGATCTTTTTTCAATGAACTCACTTTAGGAAGTAGTGTTCCACTGCATAATTTCTATTTTTAGAGGATTTACTGCGTATCCCGATATTCTACCAAAATTATCCAGAGTTTCACAAATGACAGATATTACTGGGTCAAGTTGCTTTCTGAAGATCATAAGATCATCAGCATAAAGCCTTATCTTTTTTTCCCAATCATTACATGAAAAATAATGAATGTTTTTACATGCTCTTCAATTAATGGCCAATGGCTTGATATAAATGTGAAAGAGAATGGGGGAAAGTTGACAGACCTGTCTAGATCCTCTTCTTGTGTGTACATTTTCAGAAAGGGAGCCGTTTACTAATACCCGGGCCATACGATTCCTATACAAGGCCTATATTGCTGACGCGAATACTTCCCCCAGATTAAAAAGCTGGATTACTGCATAAAGAAAGGGACATCTGACCCTGTCAAAAGCTTTTGCAGCATCACAGGTTATTATAGACAATGGTTTTTTATGTTCTATAGCAAGGTCTACTGCACCAATCAGCTCACGAGTCAAATCCTCCAAATGCTTCCCCTTCATAAATCCCTTCTGATCATTATGGATAATTGAGCCAACCATTCACTCTAACCTTTTACTCAAAATCTGTGTATAGATTTTGTAATCACTGTTGAGCAGTGATATAGGCCTCTATGATTCACATACTCTGGGGTTTTTGTTGGGTTTAAGAAGGATAATTATGGTTGCCAAGTCCCAGGAAGGAGGAATATCTTGTTTTAGAATATATACGGAGTTAAAAAGGTCGAGCAGAATTGGAGCTAGGACTTCCCTAAGCAAGACAAAGAGTTAATTAGGGATAGCATCAGGGCCAGCGGCCTTTCCCTTTTTCAAATTCTTGATTGAGCTGTGAACTACATCCAGTGATATGGACGTCGATAATTCCTCTCTATTTTCACTACTCAGCAATGGAAGATCTATATCATTAAAAAAATGCTGTCTGTTCTTTATTTTGATTAAGTCTTCTGTGTAGAGACCCTGAAAAAAAAAAAATGCCCGCTCAATGGCTTCGATGATAATATCACCCGTAACTTGATTTCTCAGGTCCTTAATGTTATTCCCGGTTTGATCTGTTTTAGCCTTCCACGCCAAAAGCTTGTTGCTACCCTCTCCATATTCGTATTTAGCTAATCTACTTGCTTCCTATCTCTTTTTCACCCTAAGGTCTAAGTAGTCAACTAATTTTATCTTGGCCGTGGCAAGATCTGCTTTTATTAGAGGTTTTATATTAATATCTAAGGTTTGGTCCAAGGCTTCTTGAATTTCTTTTATCTGATTTTCTAAAGGGCTAAGTTCTTTTTTTTCCTTTTCTTGTTTTTCCTGGCGTTTTGAGTGATTAGGATACCTCAAATATATGCTTTATATGTGTCCCAGACCTTATTTATGGGTGCTGTGTCAAGGTTAAAAAGAAGAAACTCTTTTGTCTGTTTTAACAGGGTCTCTACTATTAAAGGTTCAAGTAGGAGTGATCGATTTAATGTCCAGTACAACTCTGGAGGTTTACCAGTAAGGTTAAACTGTAAAAATATTGCTGAGTGATCAGATAAATGCTCAGGGACATGAGTTATTTTCTTGACTGACTTACTGGTACTGTTGGATGACAAGAAATAAATCAATCATAGATCGATGCCCATACTTTTTATTATGAAATGTGAAATCCCTAATAGGGTTGCTCTGCACACCCCCCATTCTTGTATTTTTTTGGCTCCATATATCTTTCAAGCCAAGATCATGAATTATTGATTTCAGTGCGGTTCTCATTTTCAAAGTTGCTGTGTTAAGTCTTTTTGAGGTTGTATCTTTATCTGAGTTAAGAGTGACATTAAAATTCCCTCCCATAATAATGATATCATTAACTTCTAGTAGATGAAGCATTAGTGAATGAAGGGGTAAAGGATCATCCGAATTAGGGCCATAATATGAAACCAAAATTAACCAAGTACCCTGAGCTCTTGCCCTAACTGTAAGCCATCTACCTTGGGGATCAACCTTAACTTCAGCTATGGCACACTGAGCTGATTTTTAAAACATTATAGCTACCCCTTTAACTGTCACTCTTTGCGGTGTACAAATGCACTGCTCTATCAGGGATTGAGATGTAAGAATATCAAGCCATTCCTCTTTTAATAGATGCAATTATTGAATAAAGATAATATCCGCCTCCCTCATCTTCAAGTATTGCAAAATTGTATTCCTCTGTGGAGTCACTCTCAGGCCATTCATGTTCCATGGGATATTGGGCCAGATGTAGGTGAAATAGATTTACCGATTTTAAATTACCGAATTTTACCGATTCGGTAATTCAAAATCGGTAAATCTATGGGGTCGACATGTAGGTAGTCCAGATGTGCTGGAATACCGAATCGGATGATTTCGGTATTCGAATCGGGAAATACCGAATCGGTAATGCCCATTCATTCCTATGGGCTTCGAAGACCATAGGAATGAATGGGCATTACCGATTCGGCATTTACCGAATCGGTAAAGACCGATTTTCACAAGGGTGCAGGGGGTGTCACTTTGACACCCTCTGGCACCCCCAAAACAGGCTCGGGTGCCATGTGGCAGGCATACCTGCCCTAAGGGCAGGTCTGCCTGGCACATGGCATAGGTGTGCATGCACACATGTGCATGCACACCGGAATCGGTATTTTACCATCAAATTGGATTTGATGGTAAAATACCGATTTGGTAAGGCTCCTGGGACTCTGAAGAGTCCCACCTACATATGGGTGGCTCAGAATCGGTAAATTTACCGATTTTTTATTTTACCGAATCGGTAAAATTACCGAATCGGTAATTTTACCGATTCGGTAAAATAATGTCCCCTACATACCAATCAGCTATTTACCGATCGGTAACGGCCGAAAATACCGATTTTCGGCCGTTACCGACCGACCTACATCGGGCCCTTAGTGTTATCTAGAACTACCATAGATTATTTAAAGGAGTCTTTTTGCTATATTTTAATATTAACATGTAGAATTCAACTCTCCTTAAGAAAGGGCAAATAAAAACCTGAACTTCTGCATCAAACATTGTCGGAGAAAAGATTTTTTTTTAGTTTCTCTGATATGCTCCCCCACCCAATTCGACTTAAATTTTTATTTACATTTTTACATGTGATCCGGCCCTCCCTCCCTGGGGAAGTCTCCCTAGTAACACGAGGTATGTTAACACATTCTATGAGCTGTCTTACCCCATGATGGGCTGACTAATTCCCACTATTATGGTTGAGCCCTAATCTGCTCAACAACATTTTCTACGTCTTCTGGGTCTCTGAAGTTATACATTTTATTATTCCTCATAACCCTCAAAGTGGCAGGAAAGTGCATATTTGCAGTGGCGCCTGGGTGTCTTAGATCATAAATGTGTTTTCCTAGTTTCCATTGCCTTTCCAAAGTCTCTTGTGAAACATCCAATCGAATACGAAAGGACCAATCGTACTTCCTATACGTTCCGGCTTTTAGAGCAGCCACCAGAATGGTTTCTTTTAGGGAGTATGTCTTAAAATTGACCAAAATCCTCCTTGCGATTTTTTTCCCAGGGCGTGCGACAAAAGGATCCCGATGAACTCTCTGGAGATCTTGCTCCAAGGTATCAGACTCTATGCTTGGATTGTTCTCTTTTAGAAGAGTAATCATGAAGGTCTTAATATCACCTCCTTCCTTTCCCTCAGGAACATTTAAAATTCTGATGTTATTTCTTCTGGCGTTGTTTTCCAAAGTCTCCAGCTTTTCTCTAAGGTCTCTTTCACTTTTCTTCAGTTTCAAAATCTCTTCTTGATTTATAGTCACTTTATTTGAGATCTCCTTTTGTTTCGCCTCAATTTCCCCTACCCTATCTACAAGACTCTTGATTTTTTCCTCCATAGTCTCACAATACCCTTGTATTTTCTGTTAGTTTAGCTCGGATGTTGCAAACCTCTCTCTTAACTTTGTTAGCATTACTGCCATTGTATTTTCAAGCTCTGCAGAGTTTGACACCGTACTAACTGGTGAGAAGGTGGTTGTAGCTGTTAATTGCTTGGAAATATTTGTTAAATTCTGGCTTTCAACATTGTCTATTGGAGAGGGAGTGTTGTTTTCCTCAATGCTGAGTAGGGGGTCGTATCTGTTCTTTAACAAAAGCTGTTTTGTAATGGGTTCCTTAGAGCTGGAACCAGAAGCCATCCTACCTTTTAAGTTTAACTGAGTAGGTGGTAAAGTGGACTCTTTCACTTAAAAATGAGCAGAGTGAGGGGGTGACTTTTAGTTTCCCTGGTTCCTTCGTTAACAATTTCTTAGCATTAGACTGCGTTTTAGTAGCTTCTGCTGCCTTTCTGCTCACTTTCACAGCTTTTGTTTGCTTGATACAGGGCGCTGCCTCTTTCAATTGAACAGATTTAACAGATTGATATATAGGGGTTGTTGATTGAAGCCTGGATTGTGTCTTTTCAGATACCAAACTCTCCAGTACCTCCTTCCCCCAAACCCCTCTATTCTGTAAAGTATACCTGTGTTTCTCTTGCTCTGGGTTCAAAAGACGATTCGGCTTTCCTTTTTTTCTATATCTAAGCAGGAAAAAGCTTCCAGATCTCTCTGGTTAGACTCCCCCTTCAAATCACCACACAGCTCCTGTGGTTCTCTCCCCCTTTTCCTTACCAGACTCATATGTGAAGAGCGCCCAGTGTCACCTTGCAATCGCGGAGAATATTCCCTGCTGCTCCTGAGGCTTGCTGGACTGGGAAAATAAACAAACAGCTCCCGCTGCTTCCCAGTGGGAAGCCGATTCTTGCTGCGGCGTGACGGCTCCAGCTCATCCACGCTGCTGCCTCCTCCCAGACTTCTCCCAGTGCTCCACAGCCGACACAGGTAGCCTCAGAGAAACTTGACTGTAATGACAAAAAACTGTAATCCAGAGACCCAAAAGATCCTTAAATCCTTCGCTATAAAACGCAGTATAAAAAAACGCTTTTACGGGCAAAACTACCACAGCATACGGCATCCTCCCATCAGGAGTTTCGAGAGCTCGCGACTGCAACTAGCTCACGGCCGCCATGTTCCCCTGTTGACCATTCATCATACTCTGATCAATGATGATGGTTTTGTTGATGTATGCCATTAAGGGTCACGGGACAGCAAGGAAAGGAGCAAAAGAGTTGTTAAAAACATCACCTGCCTTATGATAATGAAGGATTAAAACCACTTTTATTTTTTTATTGTTTAAGACATTTTTATTGACATTTTGAAAATACATATCAAAGCCATAAAATAGCATATATGACATAGGGAAAATAAATAAAACAGGCAAATAGCAAATGAGCAAAATAGTGATATTAGAATTAAAAGAAGGGGAGAGAAAGAGAGAGCAGAAAAGGGAAAAGGAGGGAGAAAGAAAAAAGAGAGGTAGCAACACAAAAAATCAGGGGGTAAAGAACAATAAGTCATGGTGGATGATAGCAGGAAAGAAAAGATAGAAAGTTAACGAGCAGGACGGTGTGTAGAAAGATAAGTAGTAAAAGGAAGCCAAAGAAGATCTGATTTGAATTTATGGGTAACAGAAGAGGAGGAGACAGAAGAAATTCGATATTTATCACAAATAATGTTCAACCAGGTGAGAAAAGAAATCCTTGAATTATCTTTCCAGGATGATAGAATACCTTTAAAAGCTAATGCAATAAAAAGATCCAATAATCTAGGAGAAGAAAATGCAACATCTATATCAGGAGATAAGGAGCCAAGGAAAACATTCTGCGAAGTTAGAACATTATTAAATGCAAATACTAACAAGCAAACATTCCAAAGAGAATTCTGAAAAGATAAAACATTGGAACATTCATAAAGTAAATGAGTTAACAAGCCCGTTTCAGTGGAACATGACCAACATAATGGGGTTGCTGTGGATTAAAATTTACAAATGGTACTGGGAGTAATAAGTGCTCTTTGATAAATAAAATACAAAGATTGTGTTATACAAGCAGCAGCAGAAACTTTAGATAATTTAGACCACAGTTTGTCCCAAGTAATAACAGGTAAAGAAACAGATAAATCTGTTTCCCATGCAATCTCAATTGGAGATTTAGGGCGTTCATCAACAGTAGACATTAATAACTTATATACAGTAGAGGCTTTTTGGTCTATGAGTGGATAACAAAGAATATAAAGGTGTTTTCGGGGATATAGACAGTAATTGAGGAGGGAGGGAGTAGCGAGATGTGATTGTATGGCATTAATAATAATATTATACTCCTTAAGAAAGGAGTCAGGTAATTGATAATGAGCTTGTAAGGTAGGAAAGGGGATAATAGAAAAATCATGCAATAATTGATGAACAAAAATAATACCCTTTTCTTTCCAGTATTTGTAGTAAAATGATTTACCATTATGTTTGAGAAATGTATTATACCAGACACTGAAGACAAAAAGCATTGAAGAGGAGTAAAGTCCTTAGAAGAAGTAGTATAGAGCAAAGCTCGGGAGCATTTTAAAATGGGGTTTGTAGACAAAAAGGTACAATTTGACATAAAAACTATCTGTTGAAGAGAGAAATCTTTCAAGGGGGAGGGTTTAAAATGAACCCATTTGGGAACAGGGCAGTCCACAATATCATACGCCAATGCAAAAATTGCTTAATCAAAAAAGCAGTGATAAATGGTAAAATGTGGAAAGCGTACACCACCTTCATCCTTAGGACGAATGAGTTTGCGCAAAGCGATTTGTGGGTGTTTATTATTCCACAAAAATGTTCTGCATATAGAATTTATTTTAGAAAAATATGTATTAGGAATTTTAATAGGGAGAATAGATAATGTATATAAAACGTGAGGCACAATCATCATTTTAATGGAATCTAACCTGCCCCACTAGGAAAGATACAAGGGTGACCAACTGAGGAAAAGTGATTGAATTTTATTTAGCAATGCATCAAGAGTGAACTTAAGTGTGTCATGAAGAGAGGATGAAAACCATATGCCAAGGTATTTAATTTTAGAAGGACACCAGGCAAAGTCAGTATTATTGAACATAAATTCATAACATGAGGAATTAAGGGGTAATACTTCAGTTTTGGAGAGATTAAGTTTATATCCAGAAATACTAGAATACAATTGGACCTCATTTAAGAAATGAGGAAGGGAGTCAATGGGGTTGGACATGTAAATGAGTATATCGTCTGCATAAGCAGATAATTTAGTTTCAACAGAGTTAAGTTTGAAACCAGCAATTTGAGAGTTAGTACGAATACGTTCTAGGAAGGGTTCAAGGCATAGGATAAAAAGTAATGGGTAAAGGGAACAACCTTGCCTCGTACCTCTAGTTAGAGAGAATGAACAAGAGAAGTGATTATTAACAAAAATGCTGGCTCGGGTACAGGAGTACAAAAGCTTAATGTAGGCAATGAAGGAGGGTCCTAAACCAAACCATTTGAGGGTATGAAACATAAAGTACCAATTGATACGATCAAAGGCCTTTTCAGCATCTAAGGACATAGCAGCGAGGGGGATTTGCATTTTTTACCATAGGAAATAATATTAGCAAACATCCGAGCATTATCAGAAGCTAATCTGCCTTTCACAAATCCAATTTGATCAGTCTTAATCAAGAGAGGGATAATATTGTCAAGTCGGGATGCGAGAATTTTGGCAAAGATTTTACAGTCATAATTAATTAATGATATGGGACGATAACTTTTACAATAGGAATGGTCCTTGTCAGGTTATTATTATTTTAAGAATTTGTAGAGCGCAAACTGTCGCCATTGCAGGCATCCTGGCGCTGACAGAGTCTGAGGGGGAGTTGAGGGGAGGAACAGAGGTGGGCGTGGGCTAGCCCGGGAAGAGCCAAGTTTTAACCTTTTTTCTGAAAGGTAGGAGTTCCTCGGTGTGTCTGATCTCAGTGGGGAGGGTGTTCCAGAGTCTGGCGGCGGTGACCTCAAAAGATCTGCCTCCAGATCTGACCTTCTTGAATCTGGGGGTAACTACCAATTTGGCATCAGAGGAGCGGAGATGTCTAGTGGGGACATACCACACAAACTTGGATTGTAAGGGGGCTGGGCCGGAGCCATGGAGGGCCCTAAAAACAATACAGAGGGTCTTAAATTGCACTCTCTGTCTAAGAGGGAGCCAGTGCAATTGTGCCAAGGCAGATGGTCCATGGGATCACCTCGGGAGCCCCAAGGCCAGTTTTGCTGCTGCAGATTGGACTCTTTGGAGTCTGTCTAGTAGATACTCCGGGGCCCCGAGCAGGAGGGCATTGCAATAGTCCAACCTGATCAGGATAGTGCATCTAACAACTTGAGCACGAGCCTGGGTGGGTAGGAGGGGCAGAACCTTCCTTAAAGAGCGCAGAATGGCAGAGGTTTTCTGAACATGGGTTTCTATGCTGAGCTTGTGGTCGACCATGACCCCTAGGTTGCGGACAGAGACTGCGGGCTGAACATTAGAAACTGTTTCCGGGGGCCAGAAATTGCCAGGGAACAGACGGGGGATCCTCAAGCCACTGTTGAAAAGCACCTCGGTTTTCCCGGCATTAAACTGAAGTGAATTATTCTTCAGCCACCTTGATGTCTCCCGCAGGCAATTGTGTAGGATCTCTATGGAGATAGAGTCCTCTCCTTCCAGGGAGAGGATCATCTGCGTGTCATCAGCATAGTTAATGGTTTTGATGCCGAAACTTTTGATCAGAAGAATAAGTGGCCTAAGGTAAATATTAAAAAGTATTGGGCTAATGGAAGAGCCCTGTGGGACTCTGTGCGCTACAGGGGAGAAGACAGATTGGAAAGGAGGTAGAGATACTGCTTGTTGCCTGTCCAACAAGAAAGAGTGGAACCAGTGCAGTGCCGTATCCCTCACTCCTGCCTCCCATAGGCGTCTCAGTAAGATCTTGTGATTCACCGTGTCAAAGGCGGCAGACATATCGAGCAATATTAAAAATGATGCTTGACTTCTGTCTGCTCGCCTTTGAAGTTCGTTCATGGCGATAATAAGGGCCGTTTCGGTTCCGTGAGCAGGCCGGAAACCAAATTGGTCCCCATCCAGTAGTAGGTGACGTTCCAGGTGGTCAGAGAGGGTGTTACTGACCACCCGTTCCACTATTTTGGCAGGGAACGGTAACAGTGAGATGGGCCTGTAACTTTTAGAGCGATCCGGGTCCAGGGAGGGTTTCTTCAGCAAAGGGGAGACTAGCGCACGCTTCCAGTAGGCAGGGACAGTGCCGGTCAGTAGGGATTGCTGACAGATTAGATGAAGTGGGGGGAAGAGTACTGCTTCCCAGATTTTAGGGGGTACTGGGTCCAATGGAGACCCAGACATGATCCCTCTGGCTACCTTAGTAAAGAGTTCGAAAGTTAGCGGTGGCCACCTGCAAAGGAGTTCTTCTGGAGGCACAACTGAACTAGGCGCTTGATTTTCCAGAATAACAGTATTCAGAGAGAGGGGATTGCCGGCAATCAAAGGCGTATCCAGATCTTTAAGGATAAGTTCAATTTTCTCCTTGAAGAATGAGGCCAAGTTGTCACATAGGTCTTGGGAGGGGACGATCATATTTTTACAAGACTCCGGGTTAGTGATGCTGTTTAGGATGCTAAAAATGCTCCTGGAGTTGTTGTTGGTGTTACAAATCAAGGAAGAGTAGTGATCAGCTTTAGATTTTTTGATGAGATTTTTATACGCGTGGATCTTAGTTTTCCACGTGTCTTTACAAGTTTTAGGTATGATAACAACCAAAGCATCCATAAAAGATCCAGATGCTTTTGCGTCAGCAATAAGCAAGTTGGCAAGTAGGAGAAGTTTAGGGACACAGATGGAATTAAAAGCAGTATAAAATTCAACAGATAATCCATCGGGTCCCGAGGATTTTGATTTCTTTAGGGCTTTAATGGCATTGGTTATCTCTTGAGAAGTTATGTCTTTTTCTAATGCATTAAATTCATCAGGTAAAGATACTGGGGCGGGGAGACCTGAAAAAAAGGTTATTAAGTTTGAAACAGTGGGAAATGTGTCATTGGTATAAAGAGATTTATAATAGTCATGAAAAACTTCAGCATTGTCTTTGTCCGATGATACTAGTGTATTAGTAGATTTATTAAGAATAGGGCCAATAGTCTAATGTTCATATTTAATCTTTAAATAGTTAGCTAAGAGTTTCCCCGCTTTGTTTTGCCCACCATGGTATTTAGATTTAATCTTAAGTAAAACATGACATGCATCAGTTGTTGCTAATTTGTTAAGTTCAGATTTAGCCTTAATTAAATCGTGAAGGGCAGAAGAGGAGCGAGAAGTAAAATACATATGCTCTAAGTGTTTAATTTGTTGAAATTGATCTTCATATTTTTTCCTGGTAGATTTCTTTTTCTTTGATACAAAAGAAATGGTAAAGGCATGGAAAGCAGATTTTAAAGCATCCCAGTTGTTAGAAACAGAAGTATCTGATGGGTCATTAAGACTAAAGAATTCCTTAAAAAAAGAGGTAGCTTCTTTAAGAAAAATCGTATCATTCAACAAAAACATATTAAGTTTCCATCAGCTAAATTGAGGGGGGACATGTGTAAGGTCCAAAACAGCATAAACGGGGGCATGATCTGATATGAAAATGGAGCTAATTTCAGATTTTTGGATGGAGGGGAGCAAAGATTTACTAGTTAAAATATAATCAATTTGGGAATGGGTGTGATGTACATTAGAAAAAAAGGTAAATTTAGTTATGTCAGGATTACAAGTTTTCCAAACATCATATAATGGATGAGAGGCAATGGCCGACTGAAAAGCTTTGTGAGATCTATCAGGTTGAAATTTACAATTGGATAATCTATCAGAAAAGGGGTCTAACCATTGGTTAAAAATAGCTGGCAACAATATTATTGGGGCAATCAATTGAAGAGATGAGTACTTTAATATTGTTCCAAAAGTGGGATCAAGCTTGACAGGACCATAAATATTTATTTTGTATTACAATCTTTGCCATTACCCATCGTCCATCAGCATCACATTGTGAGGATAACATTTGAACTGCTAAAGCTTTATGGAACAATAAAGCAACACCCCCTTTTTTGTGGCTTGCAAAAACAACTTGGCCCACCCATTGTCGTTTTAGCTTAAGAGATTCAACATCATTACAATGAGTTTCTTGAATAAAGGAAATTTGTGACTTAAGTTTTGATAAATGAGACAATACCTTTTGTCACTTGATTGGAGACCCAAGCCCACGTACATTCCACGTTACAAAATTGCACATAACAGAGGTAAAGGAGGATAGAACACAGGTGGAGGTGACACATCTCAGGGGCACAACTGTAAGGGAAGGCACACCACAGAAAAAAATTACATATGAAACATACTACAAAAAGATCAACATTACCATGTAATAGAGATTGAAGAAAAGTGATGAAGAAAGAAAGAAAAATAGAAAAAGGGGAAAAAAGAAAAAGGAAAACAAAAGGTAGGAAAAAGAAAGATGCGAACAAGCAACGGGACAGAAGGAAAGGAGGAAGTGCAAACAGGTCAAGGAAAAAGAACCCGACCTGTCTAGAGAGAAAAAGTTGAGAGATGACGAGCATGGTGACGCCAAGAAGCACGGATCTCAGAAGAAGTCTAAGTTTTCCTGGATCATCAAAAGATCGGGAGCGCCCATCGTGGGTAATCTTGCAGAAATATGGATGGAGAATTCCATATTGGATGTTGAGCTGTCTTAGTTGAGGACGTAACGCAAGAAATTCTTTACGACGTGCATTGGTGGCATTGGAAAGATCTTGAAATATGAAGATGTTATGACCTGACCAACTGAGACGGCGCTTGAGTTCACTGCTTTCAGAACCCGCATCAAATCAGTGAATTCCAGGAAGAGCATGATGATGCCCCGTGGTTTAGAAGCAGTAGGATTGAGGCGACCCTAACGATGTGCCCTTTGTATATTAAGAGGATTCATGGAGGCTTGAAGGCCAAGAAGTTCTGGAAGGAATTTTTGAAGAAAAGATATCATATCAGGACCTTCAATATTTTCCGGAAGACCGTACAGGCGTAGATTATTGCGCCGATTACGATTTTCAAGGTCCTCAGCATAAAGTTTTAATTCATGAATTTCTTGCTCTAAAAGTGGATTCTTAATGGAGACATCATGAAGGTCGCTGACTCGTTGTTCAAGATCTGCTACTTTATTTTCCATAACAATCTATTTTTCCTCAATTTGTTTAAGTTTTTTATTGATCGATGTCATAAAAGGTTGAAGACCACGGACCTCATCCAGTATCGAATCCAAAACTGGGTTTTGAGAGGAATGAATGGGAGAAGGCGGGTCATTTTTCTTCCTTTTGTATTTCGTCCCAGTGAGAGAAGAGCAAGCGGAATGGGAATCACTCGCCATAATCGTACTGCAAGCAAAATACCAAAGAAAATGAATTATAGTCACTGGTGGAAGGAGCCAGCAGTATACGAATATAATTATATTGAGACAAGCAAGGCAGGAGTCGAGCAGAGCACCAATCCCAGTATATTAGGCGCAAAAAGACAATCCAAAAGGTCAAATCCAATGACAAAAAGGAGAAGTTTACTGATGAGTTACCTTAAAAAACATTCCTCATTTAGATAACTCAAGTGTGCTGTCATAAAGGCTCAGCAATGAATAGCGTCAAAATCACGCACATTCAAAAATAGAAAACAATGCAGGTATAGATAATGGGTACTACCCATATAAAAACTTTGAGATGCTGTTGATAATTATCATGGTAAGAGCAACAGCACATACACCTGAACAGGGGAAGAATAATTGCAAAAGAACAGCTCACAATTTGCGGAAATAAGAAAAAAGAGGTATAACCACCATAGTGAAGTAGCAATTGCTGCAGGAAATAGGTAAAAATTAGAAGGACTGGTTAGGAGGTAAATTGCAAGGCAATGCAGAAGTCACTTGAGGAAATTAAAGTTGTGAATAGTCAAAATGGAGGCACTGCATAACACCAAAGATGCCAGCATCCGGTATGGAAACATAAAAAATGCAGCTAGAAACCACCAGTATTAATTTCAGAGGGCAGAAGGTGATAAATCACAGGAGAATTAAAAGAAAGTCATACTGTGAGCGAATTTGTGACAGAGATGCGAGACGCGGGCTCAGCAGCACAAAATGGCCTGCCGCCCGTGTCTCAGTCACATCAAAAGCACCGGCAGCGTAGATGGTGAAGGAAATGCGCGTAGCGCTCCAGAAAACTCGTCCTCAGGGGCACAGCATCTTCAGATGACAGGGAATGCCGATTTGTAAAAGGTAGGGCCGATGCCGACCAAGAACCTTTAAGAATTGCCCAGCGTAAGGCGCCTCTCATACCACTCTAAATTATCAAACAAAGAGGCAGGCGCTGGAGACTGGAAGGCAGGAAACAGGAGTTTATTCCGACGGAGCAGAACACATCAAATCAGACAACAGGGTATCTTCTCGAGGTGCTCTAACCGCATCTCTGAGGCCTTGACTCTTATACACAAGTTTATGATCTTTATTACAGTGACACATTCCTGTAAACACTGAAGTACGGAAAGACATCCTCGGAATCCCCGCTCCAAACCCGTTCCCACACACATTTACAGTAGAAGTCCCCACCCCAATCTCATTAGGTGATGACTGTCGCACTGCTGGACATTCCGCCGGTTCCCGGAATGTGTGCGGTTGATTGGATCTCATGGGGTGGGTGCTTTGATCAGTAGTAGATCCTTTGAAGAGGGAAGCTTCCTACTGTATGGGGGCAATACACTGTATCCGCAGGGCCAGGTGGTGGCCTGGGAACGAGCAAGATAATCGGGCATAGAGGGAAGGGGGTTTATCAAAGGATGTATGATCATGAAAGGGATGGAGGGAGGTGTTGGCTGGGTACGGGATGTGGATCCGAGGCAGGGTCGCACTGAAAGGGAGGTTTATGGCCGAAGCATGTGAGAGCTGGGGCTCTCAGCGTGCGGGGGATGCTTGCGAGGTTAGGGGGAGAGAGAGAAAGACGCGCTGGCTATCGGCAGTGGGCAGAGAGGCCATGGCATTCAAAATGGCTGCTACTTACGCGCACATATGAGCCTAAAAAGGGACAAGATGGCGCCGATAATGTTGATGTCGCAAACTAGATTTCAACAGTCCTCCCTTTTCACCATATTTAGGCAGCTTGTCAATCTATGTCTATCCCCATTATATTGCGCACTTCGACCTCGTACATAGCTCTCATGCGTTCGGCTTCAAAGTCCAGAGTCTTAGGGCAGATACAGTTTGCACAAAGTGAGCACAGGGGCGGCAAGCTTTGAATACCCAGGCAGAATCCACATATTATGACAACCGGTATCAATACGATCGTAAACAACCTCCACCCCCAGTTCTTTACAGTACTCCAGAACCAATCCCCAAGCGACCATTCTTCTTGTTCTTGGTGAACTTCTGAGGAAAGTCTGTGGAGGTGTTCAATGGCTTTGTAATGAGGGGGAATTGTCCGGTATGTAGGTCCAACAGCTGGACCCAATGATACGGCATGCTCCTCCACGATCCGCTAGAACCACACCTAGAACAAGGCAGTTCTGAAGAACCACCAGGCAGACCGCCTGAAGCTCGGCTGTATTGTTTGTGAGGATGCCAGCTGTAATGTTCATTGTCGTTTCAACTGCCTGGGTCAAATGTCGGATGGCACGGCTGTTCGCCATCGGACCCCAGAATGGAACAAGTCCCTTCATTACGCCCAGGAACTGTGCTCCGGTGGAGTCGGCTTGCTCAATGTCTTTTGCTCGCCTTTGTCGGTGATGGTTTGCTGGAGCCACATAGGTCGGCGAAAGAATGAAGGCAATGTAACAGGTACCCCCCCAGCCTTTGGGGAGCCAGGTGTAAGCTTTTGCACCACAAACAAAGTACATATTCGGAGAAGTGACAAAAGGGGGTGGATCAGTTGAGTCCAAAGTTCTGGTGATGCGGCAAGCGCTGTGGCCTACCAGCTGTGTCCCAAGTCCTTCGATGCACACAAGGCCTGAGAGATTGACGACAGATAGGGCCACAGTCAGGGTGGCAGCTGTTCGTTTCTGGAGGTAGGAGAAGGTGGGTCTGGTTGAGTTGTTGAACACCTGCATTTCAATCCGTTCTTTGACAGGGATGTCCATATGAATAGAGTCATTGGATGTCAGAGGGCAAAAGTGTGCAGCAGTTCTCCCTGTTTTGTTCTGCCAGACCCCATGAAAGAAATGTGCCATAGTTCTGCTGGAAGTGGCATTATCCCTGTAGCTTTCTTGCAAGAGGATCAGCCAAGCAAGGCAGGAACCGTGAACAGAGAAAGGTGAAGGGATGAAGGGGATAGAATGTCCAGTGGCATGGGGTAACAACCCACAGATCCAGCAGTTGGTGGCATTGGTGGCAAGATTGTGCTGGTGCAGCAATTGCACGAAGGAGTTGTTCCAAAACTCCTTACGTCTTTCTCTGAGTTGAGGTGAAAGAGAGACCAGGTAGTGCTCTTTCATTGTGGTAGGCTGTGCGGTGGTTAGAAATGTCTGATGAGCTGGTGTGCTCTCTTCCATAATCCAGAGGGTGGTCATGAGGAGGAGGCAAAAGAGAAGGGCGATAAAGTGGGCAATAGTCTTTGAGCTGTGTATTTTGTCAGTCTTTGGGTTTCTCTAGGGGGTCTTCGGATGTCCGGGGGCTTCCATCATCTTCTTATCGGGCGCTTCCATCATCTTCTTATCGGGCGCTTCCATCATCTTCAAGGGGTTCGGTAGCGGGCAGAACCACAAACTTCGTTTAGCTTCTCTTCTGGCAGCCTTAGTAGTGTTAGGCCACCGCTCTGAGAATTGTAACTTAGTCAGTATTCTGCTTAGCCGAAGCTCCCTCCTTTCGTCGCAGGTTATACCCTTCTCTGGATGGCACAGTGGGATCGGGGAATTCTGCCAGTTCAAGTGTCTCTGTATCAGGTTAACACCTCAGGGATGGTTGATCTTTGTTCAGGAGCTCTTCTTGGGTGGCCCGTCTTCAGTCGCCGTCAGGGTTGAGGAGATCTTTTTGCAGTGGTGCGCATGCAGCCAATTCCGCTTTCCTTCCACTCGAAGAGCTGTACGGGTGGTGATCAAGACTTGCCAGGGGCCCGTTCACCGGGGTTCCAGACTCTTTGCGTGCTGGAAGTTCCTGACTAACACAAAGTCACCGGGTTGGATGTCATGCCCGGGGCCCCTGGAAGCATCAGGAATGGCATGCAGCACCTGTTGATGGATAACAGACAGTGTCTTATTCAGATTGTACAAATAATCAGACATTAGGACGTCCGGGACGTCGTGAATAGAAGTTGGTTTTGGTGCAGGCCAGACGCTCATGGGCCGGCCGAAAATGACCTCGTAAGGTGTCAAATGGTGTTTGGTGGGGGTGAAACGCATCGATAGCAATGCCAGTGGGAGAGCGTCTGGCCATTTCAGTCCGGTGGTAGCCACTATCTTAGCTAGTTTGAGCTTTAGTGTGGCATTATGTCACTCAACTAGCCCAGCAGATTGGGGGTGGAAGACTGCATGAAATTTTTGTTTTACACCCAACCCCTTCAAGATGAGTTGGATAACTTCGGCTACGAAGTGGGGGCCATTTTCGCTCCACAAAATTCGACAAAGGCTGTGGCGAGGGAAGAATTCTTTCAGTAGTACCTTAGCAGTGGCAATGGCAGTGTTGTCGCGAGTTGGATAGGCTTCCACCCTCTTGCTAAATGCGCACACAACAACAAGTACGTAGTTCAGACCTTGGCCTCTTTCTAGTTGGATTTAGTCCATCTGCAGGACTTCAAATGGGTGGTTGGGAACCCCAAACCCTCCCCGGGGTACTACAGTTCCTTTCCCAGGGTTGTGTTGCAGGCATATCAGACATTGCTGGACCAGACGTTTAGCAGAGTCTGTAATCTTGTCATTGTGCCTAACTTTGGAGACATGTTCGACCATAGGGGCAGATCCTATGTGTGCATGAGAGTGTGCCATGGTCAGTATGGGGATCAGGAATGCATTGGGTAGCAACCATTTGTTTGTGTCTTTTGTCCGCCAGCAGCCTTCATTGTCTTTCAGTCCCACCCGTGCCCATTCAGTCAATTCGTGTGGTGAGCTTGCCATCTGGATGTCTCTGATAGTTTCCCTAGCGTCCGTCCATTTTCCTGCTTGTGACCTGGTCACATACATGCGCGTCGTTGTCCTATTCTCAGCTGTGGTTCGGGCAGTGATGTCGGCCAGTGCATTCCCCTGCCCAATGATGTCTGTCAACTTTTTGTGTGCCTGGCATTTCATTACTGCAAGTTGCTTGGGAAGGAGGACCGCTTCAGTCAGGGCGGAGACTAGATCTCCGTGCAAGATGGGTGTGCCGTGTGAGATCAGGAATCCCCTCTCCTTCCATAGGAGCCCAAAATGATGAATCACCCCGAAGGCATACTGGCTGTCGGTGTAAATGTTTGCTGTCGTCCCGGCTGCTAGGATACATGCTCGTGTGAGGGCAACCAGTTCTGCTGCCTGTGCAGATCGTTGTGTGATGCGGGCTGTCTCTAAAGCAGTTCGGGCTGTGGTAACTGCATAAGCAGCTGAGGTGGTGCCGTCGGGGAGTTTGATGCAAGAGCCGTCCACCCATAGTTCTCCGTCAGGGTCATGGAAGGCAGTGTCTCGGAGTACAACCCTACTCCTAGTCTGTTCGTCCATGAGGGTCACACAGTCTTGTATAGGGGACACATTGGGGTCATTTTCAGGTAGGGGCAACAAAGTGGCCGGATTCAGCGTGGTGCATCTTTTTAGTGTGATGTGGGGTGCAAGCAGAGTCAGTTCGTACCCAGTCAGTCGTGCACTAGTCCGGTGTTGCATCTTAGTCTGGTTCAGGAGGGTGTCGACCGCATGGGGTACTAACACCGTGAGGGAGTTCGAGAGTACAATCCCCTCACTCTGTCGGATAGAGATAGCAGCAGCAGCTACAGCTCGAAGGCAGGCAGGCAAAGCTCTGGCTACGGGGTTAAGAGTGGCAGATAAGTAGGGACACGGGCGTTGTTTTGGGCCAATGGACTGGATCAAGACAGACAAAGCGCATCCCTCCCTTTCGTGAGTGTAGAGGGAGAATGGCTTTGTGTAATCTGGGTTCCTAGGACGGGGGCTGAGCAGAGGGCATCTCGTAGTTCTATGAAGGAGGATTGGCACTCAGGGGTCCAAGGGAGCGGGAAGGGGACATCTTTAGCCAGCAGGGAAAGCAGTGGTTTCACAATGAGGCTGAAATGTGGCAACCACTGTTGGCAGAAGGAGGTGAGGCCTAGCAGGGAGCGGACTTGTTTCTGGGTTTTAGGGACAGGAGTTTCTAGAATGGTCTGAATTCGATCGGGTGTAAGCTTTCTCCCATCTTTGGACAAGAGTTGGCCTAGATAGGTAACCTGGGGCTGGCAGAATTGCAACTTCTTCTTGGAGACCTTGTGGCCATTTTCCGCAAGGAAGTGCAGGAGTTGGATGGTGGCTGTGACTGCAAGTGGAGTGGTGTCGGCCACCAAAAGGATATCATCGACGTACTGTATCAACATCACTCCATAGGGTAACTGGACTGCATCCAGTTGTCTCCTAAAGGCCTGGCTATAGATGCTGGGACTTTCGGTGTAGCCTTCGGGTGCTCGACAGAATGTATACGAGCGGGCTTTTAGGGTGAAGTCGAAGAGGTATCGGCTGTCCGGGTGGATGGGGATAGAGAAGAAAGCATTTTTCAGATCAATGACAGTGAAGGTGGTGGCAGTGGAAGGAATCAGAGTCAGGATAGTGGTGATGTCTGAGACTACAGGGTACTGAGGTACAACTACTTTGTTGACCTCTCGTAGGTCGATGATGAAGCGGTACGCTTTCTCATCTCCCTCACCTTGCTTCTTTATGATGGGTAGGATAGGGCTGTTGCAAACATTGCTAACTACTTCCACTACCACTCCTGCATCTATTAGGGACTGGATAATCTTTACCAATGCCTTCTCGCCCTCGGGCGATATCCGATATTGCGGAAGTTTCGGGAGTATTGCGTCTTGTCGAACAGTTATGTGCACTGGGTCGATCATCATTCGCCCTACGTCAGAGTCAGTCTTGGCCCACAGATATGGAGGTAGAGAGTCAAGTAGGGACGAGTCAGCTTCAGAGATGGAAAACATGCGTCGGGTGGGACAAAGTCTGAGCAGAGTCGGGTTATCGTACAAAAAGACTCGAACTCCATCTTGCGAACACCTAATAGTAGCTGGGAAATGCTTCAGTAAGTCAAGTCCCATAATGGCATCAGGGGTGTTGGATGAGAGCAAAAACGTCGTGTCAGTGGTGTTATTTTCCAGGTCAAAGGAGATCGGTGTGGACAAGGGATTAGTGGAGGGCGTTCCATCGAAACCTATCGATGTTACAAGTGAGCCAGACAAGGGTGCCCTTGGAATCATTCGTTTAGATAATGCACTACGTGTTGCGCCAGTGTCTACCAAAAATGGAGACTTTGTACCCCAGACCTTAGCGGTGACATAAGGACCTTGCTGGTCAACATAGAGCTCGACTGGATCCCTCCCTTGCCCTTGGCAGTCATATGCAAAGTCGTGAGCGTTGTCGCAGTCAGACTGTTGGTACTGGTTCTGTCTGGGGCGGTCAAATGTGTTCGGTCTACCTGGTCTGTCATTGTGAGTGTCGTTCGTGGACCCTCGTCCCTGTCCTCTATTTCTAGGCCCACCCGCTACATTTCTTGCGTCCCTATTCTTATTAATTTCTAACAGGACCGGACACTGGGATTTCCAATGGCCAAATCCCTTGCAAAATGCACACTGGTTCTCGTCAATGTCCTTACGTCCAACATAGGGTGCGGGTGCACGGTCTTTAGGGGGTGAGTTTCTAGGAGCATTCGATTGGTAATTTCCCTTGTACTGCTCTCTTCCTATAGTCACCCCTTGCAACTGCGCGATCATCACCCTTTCTTTCAGGTCCGTTTTCTTTTTCTCAGTCGCCCTATTATTCTCGTTCTTCTGATGCTCGTAATACTGGGCCATCTGGAGGATAGCCGCAGGTTTGGAGGCCGCCCAACTACTCTCGCTAGCCTGTAGTTTCCGAGAGACTTCCTGCGACAGACCTTTAACATAGTTCTTAACAAACAGATGATGTCCGGTTGCAGTGGTCATGTCCTGGCCGCTGTAATCGGAAAACGCGTTTCAAACCGGGAGAAGTATTCTGATACGTCTTCCTGGGGTTTCTGGCGGCAGGCCGTTACTATCGACCAGTCCACCTTCTTTTCTGGGATCAGGGTTTTCAGTTTCTGTACGATCTTGTCTGGGAGTTCTAAAATGGATTTCAGAGGTTTCTGTCCAGGCTCTCGTTGTCTGTCTATGCCATCAACTTGTGACCAGGTATGTCCGAACAGCTCAAGGTGGTCGACGTTCCGGATTTGCTTCCACACATCAGCTGGCAGACATAACCCGAAAAACAAATCGATGTCAGCTAGTATCATAATCGTTGAACCTAAGGCTGTACCTAATTCAGTGTAAAAGGCAGTGGGTTTTTTCCGTAAATCGGGTAGGGATTTTCAGAACGTCAGGATATCTTGTCGATCCCATGGTTGATAGACCCAGTTATAAACTACCCTCCCTCTCGCATCTTGATGGTTAACATCATCGAGCGTTCCCAGACCTCGTGGAGGAACCCATTAGGGAGCGGCCTCCCTTATAGGCATCATTGTATTAGCTTGTTCTATTCGAGGTTCGGTAGCTACAGGAGTCGTAGTTTTAGCTTCCAACCCCTGTTCAGTGAGGTGGCAGAAAACTTCAAGCGTTCGCGTGAGGAGGTCCGTCACGTCACACTCGTCCTCATCCCCGATGTCAACCTTTCTATAAAGGGTCGTTAGGCTCCCGGGACCTTTGTCTCGGTATCGGTCCTCATAAGCATTGAGGGTGTGGTAACAAAATCGCACGCCAAAGTGTCGTCTGTGGCTATCGGCATATGAATTGTACATATCCATTACGTACTCCTCACTCTCTTTCGTTTCCACCAGTTTCTTTACTATTTTATCGGTCCCTGCTGGCTCATCTTTGCTCAACCTGTTCATTTTAGTGGAATCTTTCTTCCGGGTCTCAGGGTTGTCCAATGCTGCTGCTTGCGCTGCGCTGAGTACAAGGGGTTCGGCCGGCGCAGAGGCCATGAGGCCCGAGGCCCTGGTACTGTTCTCACCTGTGCTTGGGGGCTGCAGGTGCTGTACTAAGGGTTGGGAAGGGGCATATGGAGGGGGCATGTAGATGATTGGAGGACCTAGTAATAGATCATTGTTCGCTCGCTGTTTCGAGGGTAACTCGGGGTAGAGCGTAGAGGGTGTTATAACGGGGCACTGGTTCGATGTTTCGGACTCTTGCTTCTGCTTGGCTTCTTCTCTCTCCTTTATCTCTTCCTCTAACTTTCTGGCAGCTAGGTGAGCTGCTTTTCATAGCTCTTTTTCTAATCTGACTTCGTTTCTCTGTTTTCGTTGTTCTGTTTCTTTGCGCCACATGCCGAGACTATCAATCATAGTGGGCGTTGTTTTATTGTTGCGAAGGGCTGTTTCCAGCGCATTCATTTTATCATCATCGAAGGATTCTATCAGTGGCCACTGACTTTCCTGATCCTTTCTTGTATATTTGTGCCATAGCTTGCTATAGGCTATAGCGACTAGTCCATACTTCATGAACATGTCCTTATTAGGGATGCCTTCCAGTGGAGCTGGATGGTTCACCTCTAATAAGCGGTCCGGGCTGAACCAACTACCAATCAGTGGGGAGAAGATAGGCATGACAGATTACAACGGGGGACAAAGGTCCGCACTACCTATCCTTCACTACTTGCAAAGACTAGACGGAATATTTCTATTCTACGTTATTTACAAACAGAGAATATCTCAAAATAACCAACTTCGAACAATCAATGTTCGGACAATCAATCAATCAGTGGGGAGAAAAATAGGCACAACAGATTACAACGGGGGACAAAAGTCCGCGTTACCTACCCTTCACTATCTGCAAAGGAAGAGAGAATATTTCTATTCTTCCCTGTTTGCAGGCAGAGAATATCTCAAAAGAACAAACAATCGAAGAGTAATACTAGTATTTTCCAAACAATCGTTTCGCAATTTGTTGTGTTACCAGACCTTACCCGGACCGCATGGTTAGTTTCTCGTCTTCCGCTTCCAGCGCCCGATTGTCCTCTATTCTCCATAACTGTCGCGGCACTCCTGATGGTTCCCAGTCAGGACCGTAGATCACTCGAGAGAGGTCTGCTCGGAACCAGTGAAGTTCGATGATCGGCTGCCAGATGAGGGTCGATTGGGCAGGTGCATTTCCCGATCGTTGCAGTCGTTCACTCTGTCGTCAGGACCTCTCCCACTGGATCCACGTGTCGCTGATGGGCCCCACGTTTGGGACGCCAATTTGTAAAAGGTAGGGCCGATGTCGACCAAGAACCTGTAAGAATTGCCCGGCGTAAGCCGCCTCTCATACCACTCGAAATTATCAAACAAAGAGGCAGGCGCTGGAGACTGGAAGGCAGGAGACAGGAGTTTATTCCGACGGAGCAGAACACATCAAATCAGACAACAGGGTATCTTCTCGAGGTGTTCTAACCGCATCTCTGAGGCCTGGCCTCTTATACACAAGTTTATGATCTTTATTACAGTGTCACATTCCTGTAAACACTTTGAAGTACGGAAAGACATCCTCGGAATCCCCGCTCCAAACCCGTTCCCACACACATTTACAGTAGAAGTCCCCACCCCGATCTCATTAGGTGATGACTGTTGCACTGCTGGACATTCCGCCGGTTCCCAGAATGTGTGCGGTTAATAGGATCTCATGGGGTGGGGGCTTTGATCAGTTGTAGATCCTTTGAAGAGGGAAGCTTCCTACTGTATGGGGGCAATAAACTGTATCCGCAGGGCCAGGTGGTGGCCTGGGAACGAGCAGGATAATCGGGCACAGAGGAAAGGGGGTTTATCAAAGGATGTATGATCATGAAAGGGATGGAGGGAGGTGTTGGCTGGGTACTAGATGTGGATCCGAGGCAGGGTCGCACTGAAAGGGAGGTTTATGGCCCAAGCATGTGAGAGCGGGGGCTGTCAGCGTGCGGGGGATGCTTGCGAGGTTAGGGGGAGAGAGAGAAAGACGCGCTGGCTATCGGCAGTGGGCAGAGAGGCCATGACAATCAAAATGGCTGCTACTTACGCGCACATATGAGCCTAAAAAGGGACAAGATGGCACCGATAATGTTGATGTCGCAAACTAGATTTCAACAGTTCGGTGCTCCGAGGACGACAGAAGAGGCTTTCCATCGTCGATAGAGGTCCACGGTATTGCGGAGCTCACTCTAGATCCGTCATTGCTTCACGGCGTGCAAGCCACGCCCCGACTAAAACCACTTTAAACTGGCAAATCAGACAGAAATGGACATGCAGGGAGAGGGGCAAGTCTGAGTCAAGATGAGAAGGACGCTGCTTTTGGCATAACCTTCATGCGCACAGCTCCATCTGCCACTCAGAAAATTGATGCCTTGGGCCTGAGCCCAGCTCGCTCATGCTAAAAGTCGGCCCTGTGTGTTGGTATAATGTGTTTGCATCAAGGTTTGTGGTACCTAAACCAAGGTCATGTAATAAAGCACCAGGTACAGATGTTTTGTGATCTCACCCATATTTATTTTATTTATGTAGTTTGTAAAGCGCACAGCTACCCCCGAAGGGGTGTCCCGGCGCTAGAACCTGAACCTCCGGGTGAGAAGAAAGGAGCAGAGAGGGAGTCAGCAGGATAAAAATCAGAGTCCAGAAAAGAGCCAAGTTTTGAGTCTGGCCCGGAAGATGGATTCAGAAGGGCAGAATCTAAGATCGATTGGTAGAGCGTTCCACAATTTTGCCGCGATAACACTGAACCCTCTGCCGCCCATTCTAGTGAGTCTAAAACGGGGAGAGATCAGAAGGCGGAGGTCGTTGGATCTCAGGGATCTGATGGAATGGGATATTGAGACTCGTTTTTTCAAGTAATTGGGTCCGAGGTCATTGATGGCTCGGTAGGCGAGGGTAAGGATCTTGAACTGGATACGGCTGGCCACCGGTAGCCAGTGAAGTTCCTTACGATAGGCGGAGACTGACTGACGGTAGGGGATATTACCAATTAATCTGGCCGCCACGTTCTGGACAATCTGAAGCCGGTCTATCAGAAATTGAGGGGCACCAGCATAAAGGCTATTGGCATAGTCCAGGTGAGACGTAATGAGGGCATGGGTAACTGTACGACGGGAGTCCAGAGGGAGATAGGGGAGTATCTTTTTGATCATGCGCAACTTCAGGAAGCAGGCAGAGGTCACTTTATTAACCTGAGTTTTGCATGAGAGGGAGTCGTCAAACTGAAATCCCAGGTTACGAGCAGAGTGAACGGGAGAGGGAGCAGGATCAAGTGCCGTGGGCCACCACCAAGAGGAAAGGATGGAATTTTTCTGGTTAAAAAACAGCACCTCTGTCTTGTCAGCATTGAGTCTAAGGTGGTTATCAGTCATCCAGACACTGATGTTTTTGAGGCACTGGCGGAAGTTGGTGAACGCGGAGTCTGAGTGGTCTCTGAAGGAAAACATCAGCTGAGTATCGTCAGCATAAGAGACCACCCTGACTCCGTAGGACTCCACAACGTCGGCCAGTGGGGCAAGATAGATGTTAAAAAATAGAGGGCTGAGGGCAAAGCCCTGTGGCACACCGCATGACAATGGTTTATCCTCAGAATTGAACGGCCGCAGCAACACCCTCTGACTTCTTCCTGAAAGGAAGGACTCGATCCAGCTAAAGGCAGTGCCGCCAATGCCTATCTGTTTGAGTCGGTCAAGAAGGATGGGGTGGGAGACCGTATCAAATGCAGCGGACAGGTCGAGGACGACCAGCATAGCCTCCTCGCCCCTGTCCACGCATTCCCGGATCGTTTCCGATACTTCCAGCAGAGCCGTCTCTGTGCTGAATCCCGCCCGGAATCCGGATTGCGAGTCGTGCAGCAAAGAGTTGCTTTCCAAATACTCTGTGAGTTGCAGCTGCACGGCTTTTTCCAGGACCTTTGCGGGTTTGGGGAGAAGGGAAATGGGGCGGTAGTTGGCGAAGATAGTGGGATCAGCATCAGCCTTTTTTAGGATGGGAATCACCAAAACCTCCTTCCAAGTAGTAGGGAAGAAGCCATGGTGGAGGGAGGCGTTCCAGATGGAAAGGAAAGAGCTGGCTAATGAAGGAGCCAGCTCTCCCATAAGTTTAGCAGGGACAGGGTCCGAGGGGGCGCCAGATTTGCAGTGGGTGAGTAACCTAATAGCATCGTCCAGGGTGAGTTTATTGAAGGAAAGGAAGGACGGAGAAGCTGGGGGGCTTGTGGGGGGAGGCAGGGAGGCTAGCCCTTTAGGGAAGTAGATACAGAGTTTGTTTATTTTTTCAAGAAAGTAGTCAGAGAGTCCGTCGCATAGGGCCTGACTCGCAGAGTTCTGAGTGGCCCTAGCAGGAGGATTAATGAAGTCTTTGACAATGGTGAAAAGGGTTTTTGATGAGTTTTTGGCATTAGCAATTTGAAGAGAGAAATGGTCTTTCATAGTAATTTTTTTATGTTTGAGGAATTTTTTCAAAGCAGATTTGTAAGTAAGTTTAGCTTCAGGGTCATAGTTTTGTCTCCACTTACGTTCGAGTGCCTTGCATCTGCTTTTTTCCTCACGTAGGGAGGTGGAGAACCAAGGGGCAGAGGGACGAGATCTAGTGGAGGCAATGATTTTCTGGGGAGCAATGGCATCAATAGCTTTGATTAGGGCGGTATTCAGCCTAGATACATTTCCGTCAATATCAGTGGAGAGGTGTTCCGCCTGGAAGTGGAATACTGGGTCCAAAGTGGCACATGTGACCTTATGCCACTTTCTACCCAACTCTTTCCTGGGGGCCAGGGGGGCAGGTTTCCGGCCTAGGGCGAGAGAGAAGGGGATAAGATAGTGGTCAGACCAAGTAAGGGGGAGGGGGGGGACAGTGATAGTCGAGAAGTTGGCGAAGATAAGGTCCAAGGTGTGCCCAGCCACATGAGTGGGACCAGTGACTAATTGTGTGAGGTTCAGACTATCCATGGTTTCCAACAGGTTGTTAGCCCTCATGCAGAGAGGGTTGTCTACGTGGAGGTTAAAGTCACCTAAGACTAGAAAATATTGGTGTTTAAGGGATAGGTCAGCCAGCTGGTGGGTAAGTGCAGTAAGAGAAGGGGAGGCGGCAGTTGGGGGGTTGTAGACTAAGGTGCCAGCCAGTATAGCTGCCGCGGAGTCGGATACAAAGAAGTACATGGCTTCAATTATACCGATGTTGGTAAGTTTGGTAGTAGTCAGCTGAAGATGGGATTTAAGGATGACGGCTAGTCCGCCTCCAGATTTTCCTCCAGCCCGATTGATGCACTTTATATCGTAGCCTGGGGGGATGGCAAGATAGATATCCGGAGAGGAGGAATCAGTGATCCAGGACTCAGTGAGAAATAAAATATCGCACTTGTCAGAGGAAATTGACATCCAGATATCATTGGCATGACGGGGTAGTGACTGGCAGTTAACCAGGCCTGCTTTCAGCGTTCGGTGGTGAGACGAAGAGGGCTGCGATATAGGATAAGAAGGCAAACGAGGTAGGTAGGACGGGAGAGTGAAGTTACATTGAGGGCAACGGAAGGAAACATTTTCCAAATGGTCAGGGTTGCAGAGGATAGTGGCCGAGCAGGGGGAGGGATTTAAGAGATGTAGTTGGGTATTCGTCCAGCACGTGCGGGTAGAATCAACGGAACTGGCAGGGGGTCTGGCCCTGGGCACGGTCCAGGCGCGGACGGGCGCAGACGGGATTGCCTTAGGCGCGCCTTCGGCGCGCAAACGGCGCGCCCGCTGCGCCCGTCCGCTGCGCGTACGGAAATGACACATGATTTATGTAGGAGTGGGGTGGGGCGTGGCCACCAAGGGGGCGTGGTTAAGTCGCACGCCGGCAATGGCGCCGAGTTACCTTCCCTGGAATCGGCTGTCAGCGCTGAGGCGGCGCTGAGCCCACAGAGCGATCGGGATGGCAGTCACAGCGTAATAACAAAGATAAAAGTGCTCATAAAATCGGCATTTTAGCAATTATGTGACACAAAAAGATTAAAACAGAATAGCAAGCGGCTCCCGGCTTTTCGCCTCAGGAGTATCAAGGGTTCTGACAGGTAAAGCTAGGAGATCAGCTTTAAATACATCGTGGGGGGGGCGTGGCCACCAAGGGGGCGTCGTTAAGTCGCACGCCGGCAATGGCGCCGAGTTACCTTCCCTGGAATCGGCTGTCAGCGCTGAGGCGGCGCTGAGCCCACAGAGCGGTCGGGATGGCAGTCACAGCGTAATAACACAGATAAAAGTGCTCATAAAATCGGCATTTTAGCAATTATGTGACACAAAAAGATTAAAACAGAATAGCAAGCGGCTCCCGGCTTTTCGCCTCAGGAGTATCAAGGGTTCTGACAGGTAAAGCTAGGAGATCAGCTTTAAATACACCGTGGGGGGGCGTGGCCACCAAGGGGGCGTGGTTAAGTCGCACGCCGGCAATGGCGCCGAGTTACCTTCCCTGGAATCGGCTGTCAGCGCTGAGGCGGCGCTGAGCCCACAGAGCGGTCGGGATGGCAGTCACAGCGTAATAACACAGATAAAAGTGCTCATAAAATCGGCATTTTAGCAATTATGTGACACAAAAAGATTAAAACAGAATAGCAAGCGGCTCCCGGCTTTTCGCCTCAGGAGTATCAAGGGTTCTGACCCATAGGTTTGGTCACTGTTTTAGGATGATTGATGGTTTATTGATGAAACATCTGGAATACCGGTATATTGCTCACTTTAGCAGTGGTAACTGTCACTAGAACTTCAATTAAATAAGTCGATTTTAGAAGGAAATGTAGCAGCATTAGTTATAGCATGCATGGAAATAAGAACACAAAATACCAACATAACATAAAACAGCAAAGCATAATGACAACAACAACAAAACAGGCCACAACACAGCTAAGCATTACAACAATACAACAAAATCTCGCACAACACAGTTGCATAATGTGCTCTTGTGTTGTTTTGTGCTGATATATTAATGCTTAATTATACACTGTTTTTGCTTCTGTGATAATGTGTTGATATGTGTTGCAGTAATGTGTTTGGATATTGTTCCATTGTTCTTGTATTGTCATTTTGTTATGTTAATGCATTGCTTTTAGTGTGTGTTTGTAGTTTTGTGGACTTGTTGCATTTCTGTGCTGTAATATGTTCCTGTTGTGTTACTGTGGTATGTTATAAAGAGGGGTATTACTGCAATATGGTATGGTGTGATGTGCTATTGAGGTGCGATATTGTAATGTAGTGGTGTGCTGTCATGGTGCTGCTGCACCTCACCTACAGTGGTCTACTCAAAATGTGCGCAATCATTCTTATCAAATATCGCCACTTCCAATCTGCTTTCATGATGCACTGGAAATGTGTTCGCATTAACCACTGGTTTGCAGACCACTAAGGACAAATAGAAGCATCAAATACAAAATATTCTGTTATCCAGCCCATTAAAATTTTAATTATGTATGGTTATCTTCAAAGCTATGCTCAGTCGTACTAGAAATATACGCAAGTATTAATAAATCAACTGCAAATATTTTTTTTCCTTTCCTTAAACAGTGGAATAGACACCTTAAGTAGCACTAATTGATTGCAACTTCTTTTGAAAATGTGGTAAATTAAAAATAAATATCAAGTGTAAGAACTTCATTAACTTAATCAAGTATGTCAGGATATCAGCTATTCTTTTGTCATTTGCTTTTCTTGCACTGATTGAACGGGACAGCGTAAGTAAGCGACTGTAATGTGGCTCATTTATTGAGACATGCTTCAAGTTCGCTTTCAGATCACTAACATACCACAGTTGAATTGTGTATGTGAGAATTCTTAAACAATTTACATCAAATGATATGTACATTAGCCTTTGGCACCCTTTACATGTGGTGTGCCTGGATTAGTTAAAACTGCAAGACCAAAGGTGCAAAAACAGTATTTGAAGATGGTAGATGCTAGCTTCCCAATCATTTATCTTAATGGATTTTAACAGTAGCATTGAGATGTCCCAATATTTTTATAAATCTGATGTTCGGTGAAAGATCGTCCCTAATGGCCGAGATTATCATATTATTGCTGGCCTGCAGACATAACTGATGTAGGAAATTGTAGACATTATTACAGACTGAGCAAGGCAACGTTTGCAAACAGGTAGCCATGTATCTCATTGCCATAACTAGCATGTTTATAAATGTTTTGCACATAAGAATCATTCTGAATACTGAATAAGAGGCAAAATATAGAAATGTTCCATTCTAGAAACAGATGTTCTACTGCTTCATCAGTAGACACAATGAAGTCAATTACATTCTAAAACAAAATATAAGCATGAAGGGAATATACATAGAAATAGACACATGCCTATGCCTTTTAATAAGGTGCTGTATGTTGACCTATATTGTAACCCCCACCCCCAGCCACAAAAAAGGAGACATCAGAATGTCCAAGATGTGAGTCGCCCATGACATGTAAGTGGTAACCCTGTCATCACTAAAAATAAATAGTGGCACAGACAATTTTCTGCACTTCTCAGAAACTGGGGCAGGATATACGGTCAAAGCCCTATAGCAGTAGAGCTGGACTACCCTGTTCTAGGCTTTAGTATAGTTGGTAATCTGGGTATCTTTACCTGCTGATGGAGACACTCATTCTGAGCCTCTGGCAGGTGCCATGCATGATTTCTGTTTAAGACGATCACCATCAGAGTACTCAGACCTGCTCTAGGTAGGTTTCACTTAATTAGTGGAGGACATTTTAAAAGGAGTCACTACCCTACCCATGTCCAGGGTGTGACACAACTAATGCTTAGTGAAAGCATGGAGAAATCTTTTTTTACGTGCTCCAGAAGTTTCAGAATCTTACCTAGTTGTCCTTCTTGGCAAATCTGTGTAGTCTATCAAGTTGGGCCCTTCACACCAATCACAGTGTGAGATGGGTGTGTGGATGACCTGCCTGCTGCATGTTCTGATGCAACTGAGGCGTTGGAGTATTAAAGACTGATTGGTCGACAAGTGCCATAATAAGGGGACTATAGTAACTATCTCTAGATTGATCTATGGAGATCAATCTCGTGGTAAATTATTTACTTTTGGTAGTTTTACCGATTCTGTAAATTCCATATGTTGGTGGGACTCTTCTGAGTCCCAAAGGCCTTAACGAATCGGTATTTTACCATGAAATCCAACTTCATGGTAAAATACCGATTCCGGTGTGCATGCACATGTGTGCATGCACACCTATGCCATGTGGCAGGTAGACCTGCCCCTAGGGCTTGTATGCCTGCCACATGGCACCCAATCCTGTTTAGGGGGTGCCAGGGGGTGTCAAAGTGACACCCCCTGCACCCTTGTGAAATTCGGTATTTACTGATTCGGTAAATACCGAATCGGTAAAGCCTACTGATTCCCATGGGCTTTGAAGCCCATAGGAATCAATAGGCTTTACCGATTCGGTATTTACCGAATCGGTAAATACCGACTTTTACTGATTCGGTAAAAGGGAACATCTGGATTCCCTACATACCCACCCCTCACATTTACCGATTCTTAATTACCGAATCGGTAAAATTCGGTAATTTTCGGTAATTAAGAATCGGTAAATGTTACTTACCTACATCTGGCCCTTAGACTTTTGGTTGTTACTGGTGAAAGTGTGGGATATCTGTGATCACCATTCATCAAAAACTGTGAAATTAGTATAGGGTCATGCTTACTAAGAAAACAAACAGAGCTTTTAGTAAGTTACATTTCAATCCAATTGCATTACCTGAAATTTAAGTGCAGCACCAAGGTTAAGTAGCTGCTTGGAACTGTCAATCAGTACAACTTTCATAAAACTCACTCCACATTTTACCCACAAGATGAACACCTACTAGCACAGCATCGCTATAAACCAGGCCAATTCAAGCTTTAGAGCAGTGCACATCTTCTTACTCAGCTATATTTAGGAAAATAGATAAAAATACAGGAGCTTTCAATTATGTAATTTGATGTCTATGGAAGGAGGCAGGTTCAGGACTTCAGACTTTGTTAGTATTCAGTCCTGAGATCAATATGAGACATATTGTATTTGAGCTTGTCTCAACTCATTCAATCATAATTGGATTAAAGAGAATCAAGCTAAGCAGACAACAGTTAAACTAGCTACTGCAGTTGAGATCATAGAATTACTTTAAGGCATGAGAGGTGTTCAGTCAGTTGCTATAATCTTTTTGTTTGATTTATTTTGTAGGAGGTAATTTAATAATTTAATAATGACCTGCCAACATTGACTACTGATTGATTTAGACTACTTATTGACTGGGCTCGTGTTTTTAGTGCAGTCAGGATTCCCAAACTTGAAAGCAGTACATGTAGAGGTTTCATAGCCATCAAACCATAAACTGTACATTGCCATTCCTTTCAGTGAAAAGGAAGTGATTTGGCCAACATACAGAGTTAAAGTGTCATCTAAGACAGGGAATCATTCAGCCTAGGATCAGATCATAAGCCAGGAAAGCCTTAGAAGTCCTTAGAAACAAATTGTGATTGATTAACACCTTAAGGGATGTTTAAAAAAACCTATGTGGTGGGTGGTCAAGATGTTGGCTGAGTAGGATGCATTGCTCGGCTCACCAGCAGCCTTCCAATTAATTTTACCTATCAAAGCTGCAAATTGGTATCCCAGCGACACAGACCTGTGGAGTGGTGGTCCCCTGGGGGCTGACTGACACTGCTGAGCTTACCCCGAATTCTGGGTGCCTGTTCTGGAGCTCTGTGGCCTGAGACCACTCACCAGCGACCACATGTCACAAGATGGTGCAGGCGGAACAGTAGCTTCCAGTCATCCACAGGGCAACGGTGGCTTGCATCATCCCCTGAAGTTGAGACACTGAGTCAGGAGCTATGGAGGCAATCGAAGTATGGCAGCTGAGCTGGGAGAATGAGAGCAGAGAGTGTATCACAAAAGGTACTCCCCGTGTGAGCTAGTTTGCCATAGAGGAATTAATTGGCTAACTTAAACAGACTATTTTTAGGTAGGTGATATGCCCTGTATGAAGTGTTAACACCACCACTGCGTGGGCGTAAGGAAACAATTCCTTTTGTTATTTTATTCCCTCACACACCCTAGTGGTGTCATGCTTCCAGCCTGACGCCTAGAAGTCAGGGTGGGCTCGACCATATTTCAGGGAGCGCTTAGTAAAATAGTTTGTGGCCAGGGGGATAAAGATTAAAAATCAATGTCAGACACCAGTGTCCTTTTATTCTTGGGTCTGGCAACAATGTTAAAAGAATGAATTATAAGGGTCTCTCACGAGATTATGGTCCTAGGACCCTATAGCCAACATGTTTCTGTCTCTTGCTGCCCCATAAAGGGTGCTTAGAATTTCATCAGGGCGTGACCCCCTGGGATTTCAAGACAGGTAAGAGAATTTCCCTACTCTGTACACGATAAGGGCAGATAGCTGCTCCTTATATAAACGTGACCTTATGCCGTAATGTTTCAATCCATCTGTAAGGAAAAGCAAAAGGAACAAACAAGACAAACACATATTTATGTTCGAATACGGTAATTAAATGTAACCTATGTAATTGTGCTCATATCACCATGTTGTAATGTCTCTGCTATTAGTGAGAACCCAAGATGGGCGTGCTATGGCAATTAACCTGTCCACACAGTCACAAACCACAACTTTTGTAGCGTGTGTAGTCCTATGGTGGTTGTCTTGTGCCGCAATCTAATGTCATGTACTCAGAGGTGCTTGAGTTCGATTTTAACATATAGTCATCACTTTCACACTCAAACACACACCAGCACGAAAACACACAAATATATCACTCCCACACACTGTCCTTCCCGATATTTAAAAACATTTTACTCTCATGGAGATTTTTCGTTAATAGTGCTAGAGCTTACCCCAATTTGGGAGAGGATCCACTTCTCGTAGGACCTCTTGTAAATGGAGTAGCCCTGTAGTCAAACCCTGATGGTGGGATAGATGGTGCATATCAGAAGGGCCATCGATAAACTCAGCGGTATGATAAGTTGTGTTGGTGAAATACCAGATACAGTGGCCTAGAGGAGAAAGTAAAAAGAAAGAGCCCGTCCGGTCGACAGTACACACATTAGTATACGAGAGATCGACTTTTAACATACCTTCTCTCTCTGTACCTCGGTTGGAAGCTACTTACGCCATCAAGGGTCCTGCCCCACGAATAAACCTGGAAGCTGGAGGAACTCACTGCTTGGAGTGGTTCTTCGCCCGCCAGCACATCTTTTAAATACGATAAACAAAGACGGCATCGCTTGTCTGTCCGCTTCTGGGAGTGCACGGCCACGCCCCCACGGGGGGGTGTAGGACTGCCTTTCAAGGCTACGTAGCTGCAACTCAGGAAATGTAGTTCCGGGAGTGTCGGAACTACCAAAGTTAATAAGAATTTATAAAAATCATATTGTACTACCTCTGTGTTCTTTGGCCAATACTGTTTCGGTATTTACTTTATAACAGTCAGAACTATGTAGATATCTATTTAGTGGTAGTAATGAATAGCAAAGAAGTGTGAGAGTGCACTCCAAGGCTGCCTGACTACTGTTAAGGAAAAGTAGTTCCGGTAGTGTCGGAACTACTGAAATGAAAAACTTTATTGTACTGATTTGTGTTTGGCAGACACTGTTTGGATGTTCTCTTTGTGACAATCAGAAATGTATGGATATCTGCTTGAGGCTAGAGATGAATAGTGCAAAAACCCTGGGTGTGGCGATTAACACGTATAGCTCTTATAATATATTGTATTGTAAAGAGCTAAATTTAGATGTAATGCAATGCACTAATGCCCAAAGGATGTCCGATTTACAATCTCTAATATAGTGGACCTTGGCTTAAAGATGTTAAAAGGCAGACAATATGTATGAAGGTGAGGGTAATGCACTCTGCTTTTGTAAGTCTCTTTTACATTTATTCGGTATGTGTGCAGCACCAGATTAGTGCCTGCTGAACTCTTAATGAACTATAAATGTGGCCTGGGATCGCTAGATCTCCAGGACTCCGGTGCGCACTACTGTTATTAGTTTTGACAAATGAAACCAATAGTCCATGTTAGTCTTTGTTTTTAAATCAAACAAGTTTAGTCAATGAGAATCCATTCATATCATTTTTAACATTGCATCAAAAAATCCAAAATTCATATACAATTGTAAAGCACAAATCAATACAACACAATTACACTTGTAACCCAATGCATTTCGGGGTCTACACCCCTTCGTCAGGGGTCCTGGTAACTGGTTGTCTTTGGTGTATAAGTGTTGTGGATTGAAAAAATAAATAAAATCTGTGTTTCCGGATAGAACCAGATTATCTGTTCGGTTTTAGTCACGTAGCCAAAATGATGGGTTCTGCGAGTTCAGGGTTTTGTGTTTAGTAACTCGCTGACGTTTTTTTCTAATTCTTCTCACGCGGGCGGCGCTGCGATTAGCTCCGTGTTCACGCTGTAACCGATGTGTTGTGGTGGCAGACAATGACATGTAGTGCGAACATGTATCTAGTTATTCTGGAGGTCTGGGGGGGGGGGCCCTGTACAGTTACTTTCGGTTAAGTTGGTTCCATGGAATGCCATCATTAAGACCGGTGATATGGGTCTTCAATCTGTATACCCATCGCTGTTCGCGTTCTAACAAGATCTTTGTGATGTCACCAACACCCTGGACCCTCTCGATTACTAACCACCATAGGTCATTATCTGTGTGACCTTGTTCTACAAAGTGTGCAGTCAGCTTGGTGGTGGTTATGGACCTCCTGATCGTGCTTCTGTGTTTGGTTATGCACACTTTAACTTTTCTCCCGGTCATGCCGATATACATGAGCTGGCATGGGCATTTAATCACGTAAATCACTCTATCTGAATTCAAATTTGTATTTGATCTTTGTTCCCACGGATGGTGCATGCCTAAATCAAGTGTTTTTGTGTGCTCTGTGAAGGCACAGACCACACAGGACCCACAGGGGTAGTGGCCCATAACTTGTGGTTGATTCCATAGTGTCATTTGATTCATTTTTTCGTCTTCTGTGAGCCCTAGTGCATCTCTCAGACTCCTATTCCTTTTAAAGGAAAACAGGTTTTTCAAATTTTAGTTTGTTAGATGTTAACAGCAGCCACTTTTGTGTTATGATTTTTTTGATGTCATTCGAAGATGTACCTAAGGTCGTGACACATATGAGCGTGTTGGAATCTTCCTTCTGTTGTGTCTCAAGTAAGGCTTCCCTAGGTGTGTTTCAGGATCGTTTTTTGCCTTCTCTATGACCCTTTTTGGGTAGAACTGATCTTCTAATTTTTTAGACAGTACTTCAGCCTCTGTTTTATATTTGTTGAGGTCAGAACAATTTCTGCGAATACGCAAAAATTGCCCTACAGGTAGATTCTCCTTCAATGCGCTGGGATGTACGCTGTTGAGGTGCACTAGACTGTTTTTATCCGTTTGTTTAGTGTACAATGAACTCTCTTAACCAAGAATGAGAGCAGAGCCCAGGGATGAGCCGGAGCTGCTTGCGGGCAGTGCACGATGAGTGCTGACAATTGTGTCTTAGCACTTCTGACCAAGCCTGGAACCCAGGGAGACTAAAGACTTGAGCCAGGGGCTTGGAGTCCATCAGGTGGCCCCAGCCTCAGCATGAAGAAGACCAGAGTCTGAAGAGGTGCGTCCAGTGAGGGTCCCGAGTGAGATTCCTGCAAAACACAGAGGATAGGCTCAAAGGAATGAGAGTCCATGGAGCTGAAGGCCACAGATGAGCACTGGCTGGCTCCCTAGATAGAGACAGCGGCAAAAGATGATAGGAATCAGTCCTGCACTTAGCCTGGCTCACAGGGGTACTTTGTGGCCTTAGGCTTGATCCACACAGAGAGAATGGCCAACGTCCCTGGACTTTCATGAATGGAACAGTGGGACGCCAGCGGAAATAGACAGGGAACATACAATTGTATTGGCGATGCCCTGCACCTTGCATACCCTGCTCTCTTCTCCTCGACTGTCCACCCCATGGTTCTGTGCACTGACGTGTGATGTATCATAGGCAGATAGCACTATCCGACCCAGGCCCATATTTCTACTGCAGCTAGCTAGACTCCAATGGGCTGAATGGTCCTGCTCAGCATGGTATTGCCATGGAGGATGAAAGACCATAATCCAAAGCATATGCACACGCTCCCATAGGGTGACAATGAGGTCAGCCAACAGACCCTGCCATCAGTGCAAGTGGTAAAGGGGAGGACCCACTGACAATGTCCTTTATGGGAGACCCTCCTTGGTTCTCCACATGAGGACCTTCAACCAGTCAAGCACCAGCTCCCTCAGGACCTCAAGGAAGTCAATCAGGGCCTGATGAGAAGGTCTCCCTTGCTGGAGGACAATGAAACAGCAAGAAAAGAGAAGTTAGAGCACCCGAGACAGGAGGTGCTCTGCCTACAGGAGCAGCAACTAACACTGCAGGTAAATGCAAAGTTCCTTGTAAAGGCAACCTGTGGGAACAACAGCCAGAGCCACAGGGCGCCCCCGGAGTGGAAGGTTCAGCCATTTCAGGCTATGTTGTGACCCTCTTCCGACTGATCTTGGATGCAACTGCAGAGACCCCTATCCAATTTGAGAAAGTTCATTGGGTGAATCTGACTGTCCCCATGGGAGCTCGTTCACCTGGTAGCCTGACCTGTGTTAATGATTGTCAGCTCAAAGAACAGATTCTAAACAAGGTAAGAGATACCCATCCTCTATAATTAAGTGCACAAAAGCTTGCACTGTACCAAGATCTCTCCACACTCACCCTTCAGAAATATAGAAACTTCCGTCCTGTGAAGTGAAGTCAGTCCCAGAGGCACGGCACCTACTTAAATCTCCTGGAGGAACGGACCACAGGACTCCTTGTGCGTTACCTATGCTCATTGGCCAACGAATATACCCTGGGCAGTTTATCAGAAGTCGCCCTTTGGTCATCAATCAGACCCTTAGAAAATACTGCTCACATTTCAACCCATCACTTAACCTGGGCCCTTCCTGCCTCCATGCTCCCAGCTTCTATGGCTCTTGCTGGTAGCCCTGGATCCCTAACTGGTGGACGGAGACCTTGCTGTCATCTCACACACTCCCTTCCCTTCTGAGCTAAAGATCATTAGCATTAATATCAGAGGCCCAAGTAACCATGAGAAGGTTGATGCTGTCCATCCTGGAGCCTAGCAAGAGATACCTATACCTCCTCCAGGAGTGTCATCTGATATTCCAAATTGCCATTGAATTAAGTCCTGATACTACCTGCAACAATTCTTCTCTTCTTATTCAATTAAGATGGGGGGTGGCAATATTATTTGAGTGTTCTTTTCAAGGGTTAGTTGGTAGTAGAGTAATGGAGATAAAAAGGAGGCTCTTAGTCATTCAAGTGTAGGCAGGAGGGTTCTCATTCACAATCATATCAATTTACACTCAAACAAAAATCAGAAGCTTGACTTGCGGACAGCGGTGTGGGCCACTATGGACACACCGGAACAGTATGTGTTGCTGGAAGGGTATCTCAACTTGGTAATGTGCAATGACCTTGAGAGATCAGGCCAACAGTATGACCAGGAGGTGGCCCTTTCGAAGACTAGTGACGTGGCTGAGGGAGGTGGTTTTGGGAGACTTATGGAGCTTTTCCTGACCACTACACTTTCCAACCCACAACTTGTACGCTTGCCTGGTTTATGTCCAAGGCACACAGTCCATCCAAATAACATTACAGAATATAACTATTGATCCCCCGGCATTGTCAGATCATACCCTTGAGCCTCATGATGCAAATCAACATCCCCCAGAAGGGCAGAGGCTTGTGGAGGCTTTGAGATAGTTTAATGCAGCATCTGGATAAGTCTGACAAGATCAGTCTTGTAATCTCAGACTTCCTCCAGATCAACAATACGGGAAAAGTCATCATTTTGACCATGTGGGAAACACTCAAGACTGTTGTCAGGGGGGAAATTCATTGCCATCTTTACATGTAACGGTTCAGCAATTTCAAGGGTGCCTTATTTTTGCTACTTGGGAGTTGTATTTGATGAAAGGGGGAACTGGGGTCCTCAATTGAAGATCAAGAGCAATATGGTTGCTAGATCTACCACAGCTCTCTTGAACTTCTCAAAGAGATTGGGAGCAAGACCCATGGAGGCTATGATTAGGATCTATAAGTCAAAGTGTATCGCAATTGCCTCATATGGGTCTGATATCTGAAGCTATGTGCCATCACCCGGGATCCAAATCATAGAAAATAAGTTTATCAGATCACTCTTGTCACTCCCGCAATCATCCCCCACATTTTCGATTTACTGTGAAGTGGGCTTGGGGTATGTTTCTGACCACCTGAATATGGCTCCTTTGCTACGATGGGTTAAAACCTGGCTGAATGAGGAGATCATGTTAAACCATTTAATACTCAAGGACTGTATGGCCCTAGACAGAGTGGATAGAATACCCTGGCTCTCGTATGTTAGAGCGGCATGCGATAGGCTAGGGCATCCGGAAATGTATCTATCACCACAGGGCCTAAGGAATGAGGATGTAGGGTGGATTAAGCATAACTTCCGCAACATGTTGGAGTTAGAGAGGGAGGAGGTTGAACTTAGGAAACCCACAGTGAGATCAATTTATGGTCTGGCAATCTCCCCAGCTATGTAACCGTACCTGAAGTATGTGACTAAGCCCTACCATCGCTTCCTTCTGGTGAGATTTAGGTTTAATATCATTCACCTTATGTTGGGCATTTATCCAAAGTGGGGAACCCCAGAAGATACCCCACCATGTACCTGTGATAGTTTTTCCACACAGGACACGCTCCATCTAGTGATGTTCTGTGAGCATTATTCGGCGGCCCGCAAAAATTTTTTATACCCAATCCTGAAGGAATTAAAATTTGTCCAGGTGAGGCCTGCCCTTCTACACTTACAAATGCTTGATTCTGTCCAGGTCACCTACAGCGTAGCAAGCTTTCTGGTAGCGGCAGCGCACCTGAACAAAATGAGACTCCCCAAGCTGAATTCATTGTAGGGTGAAATTGCTCAAAAACCAAACTTATTTATCTAATAATGTACTGTGGACTGTTTGAAATTGTGGTGGGTCTATGGTTTTATGATACTGATTTTACTTCGTCCTTGTATCAAAGATTTTTATTGTTTTATTTCGTAAACATTGAATTGTAATCATGTGCATAATTTTATCATTTTAACACGTGTAATAATGAATTTTGCATTGCTTTTATGGTTTTTATTAACCAAATAAAGACATTTGACTGACTGACTGACATTGCCATCTCTGCCACCGAAAAAAAGCATGCACAGAAGAGAGACAGAAGTTAGGGACCCAGGTGCAGGAGCTTGAAACCATATGTACGCTCAATGCCGTCCCAAGAGTCTGGAAGCAGCTCCAATCCACTCGCACCCAGATATGGAGACTAGATGCAGCCAGAGCTGAATATGAGCTGCTGTAGCTGTGGCACATGTTCTATTTTGGAGGTGACAAATGGGCAAAGTTGCTGACTCAAACTTCAGTGAAAATGGTAGGTAAAAAGGGTGACAATGCTAGCTACCTCTAATAGGGAGGAGGTTATGGATGATAAACATATAGCAGGAGTCTTTTGGATCTTCTATGATACCCTGTATGAGGCACAAGAACTATCTGAGACAGAGATCCGTGATTACTTCCGGACAGCCCAAATCACTTGCCCATCTCCAAAGCAGACAGATGAAGATTTTGGACAAGCCTATTCAGATTACAGAGGTTTTCTCAGCAATTGCACAACTGATTTTCCACGAATTCCCCGGGCCGGAGGGTTCACTTGCCTATTTTTCAAGACTTTCTGCCACACAGTTGCCCAATGCTCAAAAGACTCTTTACCTCCTTCATAGACACAAGTACTTTGCCCCCTCTATGCCGGAAGCCTGGACCTCAGTCATCCCACTAGCTTGGGAAAGATGCACACTGCTGCAGCTCCTATCAGCCAATAATGCTTTTAAACGTGGATGCCAAGCCATTCACTGGCATATTGGTTGCACATCTAAACCCTCTTATGAGGGGATTGGTGAACTCAGACCAAGCAGGATTTATCCCCCATAGACAAAGTGGAGGCAATACTAGAAGGATCCTCCCATCATCGACGAATCCAAGAGGACCCACAAGGAAGTGATGCTTCTGGCTATCAATGCCAAAAAGGCTGTTGATATTGTACATTGGCACTATCTAGACACCTCTCTTAATCACTTTGGTGTTGGCTGTGGATTTTGTCAGATTTTGAGCAGCTACAGCCACTCCAAAGTGGCAGTTTGAGAAAATTGTAGAGATGTGGCAGGAGTACCTGCTGGCCCCCGTGCTGTTTGCCCTCTACAAGGAGCCAATGGCACAAAGAGTGCATGACAACCCATGGGTTACTGGGGAATGATTTAGGGGTGAAATGCTTACCCTAAGTGTTGTACTTTGTATAAGAAGACACTTTTAGTCAGGTTGTAGGTTTCTTGAAGTCTTCTTTAATAATCCACGTCTAGCAACATCAAACAGGGATCATGTATGTACAACTGTAATCCAGCTCTAGTAACTCCTATGCCAGCCCCTGCCAGCCCCACCAGGAGCAGCCTGCCTAGCTGCTCAGCCAATCTCCAACTGTCACACACTCATCCACACAGGCACCCAGGCATTCCATTCATCCCAGGCACACCAACATTCCTTCACCATCTCTTGCTCTGGCTGAGCAGCTAGGAAGACCTAGGCTGATTCACATAGTAATGTAAATCTTAGAATACAACATTATCCCTTTTCTTTAAAAATGAAAACAACACTTGAAATCTTCAAAGAAAGGAACTATAGACAAAAAGCGAAGATGTCCAAGTCTAAGGGATGAAAAGAACATTTAAAACATCACCAAAGAGAGAACAAAGCTAATAAGAAAAGATGGGCTAGGTATTAACATATTAAAAAAACATGCATTAAAAACACCATCTTCACTAATGAAAGTTGTTAAGATTCATTATAAATAAAGCATCACACAATTGCGATAGGGAAGGAAAAGCAATGTAAAGCAAAATCACATTACAAATAGGAATAACCCCGTCCTTTCCCAAAAGCACAAAAGAAAATTTAAGAAGAGAAGGGTGCACACACCCCACGACAAACACCCGAGGCCAGAAACTAACATCAAGGGTGTACAAACACACATGTACCACAATATGGACCACACAGAAAGTACACACACAGTGAGGGGCAGGGCGACTTACACACAACAACATTTGAAGCGCGGGGCGACTTACCCAGAACAACATGTGACACGCAGGACGACTTACAGACAACAACATGTGAGGCGCAGGGTGACTTACACACAGGACAACATGTGAGGCGTGGGGCGACTTACACACATACAACATGTGAGACGTGCAGCGCAATGCGACTTACAAACACACCACAAGAACATGGGAAGCACCCACCAAAACCAGAACCACCCTTAACTAAGGGAGAAACTGTGATGTCCACCCACCAGAAGACTAAGAAGTCCAAAACTGTAAATAGCGTAAAACTGTAGCATAACAACATAAGAGCCTGTAACATAGCATTATTAGTAACTCAAATCCTACAAAAGTAATAATGCTAAAACGGATCCAGCATCACTAGAACTAGATAACTATGCCCCACTCCGGTGAGCAAATTCTCACCCAAGTTGTACTTGACAGGGACATCCCTTGCATAAAAAATGCAGATAAACCAATGACCTATTACTACGTGCAAAGGAAGTGACAACAACTGTAGAAATGTGTACAGACACTGACTTATTTAATGACCCCATGCCTCACTAAAAATGAAAAGCAGACAAAATTACGCTGGCCCAACTATTAAATGGATGTCAATATGAGCAGTGTAAAACAATAATTGCTGAGCCCCCTTACAATATGCATTTTTAAACACTGTGTAAACATTTTTCCACTTCGTCATTTTTTGAATAATGAGCTTACCGGAGTTCAGAGAGACTGAAAGATCTCCTCACGTGAGCAGCTGCACAACAAACTTTGCGTTGTCCCCAAATTTCAATACATTTTGTGCAACTTTATTGCACCAAATACTCACAACGTAGTTGGCAGCAAATGTAGAACACCAAGAAATACAATCTGCCAAGACGCTCCCTAAGATGGCGGCACGTATATTACGCAGTGCAGTGTGGTTCACGGTGCATACATGCACCACAGGATCCTGCAGTTGAAGAAGCAGTGCCTGATCAGGAACAGGAAAGCAGAACGGACAGACAGGACAACAGAGGGCTCATAGCAGGCCAATAGAATAGAGGTAAGGCTGCGCGCGGCTTCAAATAAACATTGGGAGAGAGCGCGCTGTTAAAAGCTCGAGCCAGCATTTTAAACCCAAACTCTGCGCACGAAGCGCCAATAGTCCAGGGTAAATCAGCAATTAATAAAATAAAGAATGTAAAGAGGATTCACCCCCCCCAAAAGACCTCACCAAATTTTGCAGAGCGCAAAGCCAAAAGCCCCCTTAAAACCCCTCCTGCTGCCTACAGCTGCCATGGGTTAAGTCTCACAGACTGCGTGCTGATTGAAATCAACATAGCACACACGACTCGCGTCTCAGACGGCTCGAACTACAGGGCACATAGTCATTTCAGTAGAAGAGAAACAAACACAGTGGCTATAATGAATGCAGAGATGCTCCAGTAGATGCTATTACAGTCAAACGTGGCGTTAGCTATATTTCCTTAGGCATTTTGCAGAGAAGCCTCAAACAGCACGCTGAACACAACAAAGTGAGAGGAATGTTCCACGCTGTATATTTCAAAGAGTAAGCCGCAAGTTCCAAACCAATTTGTGGAAAAAAATTGGATCAAATAAAAATCCACTTTTTTGGATGTGCTTAGTAGAGCGCTCATTGAAACAAAGCACTAGATTTATCAAGATTCCAGTCAAAGCATACTGGAAATACAAAATAGTATAAAAGCAACAGCAGGAGCTAAAGTATCAGGCATGGACGGGTTCCCGATTGAATTTTATAAGGTATTTTTAAAGGAACTGGTGGTTCCCTTGAAAAATGTATTTAACTATATCAGAATAGGCGGCAAGGTTCCCTCTGAGTTTAAAGAATCTACTATTATCAGCTTTGCTAAGAAAGACAAGAATCCGGAGGAGGTAAATTCTTATAGACCAATTAGTCTACTGAATTCGGACTATAAGGTTTTTATGAAAATTTGGGCCCTAAGGTTTGTGTCTGCAGCACAGGAAGTAATCCATCAAGATCAGACAGGGTTTATAGCTGGTAGATCTATGGCAGCGAACACAGAATATTTGATACAGGCCTTAGATTTTTTTAATATTAATTCAACTTTTGCATGTATCTTAATGATTCATGCAGAAAAGGCTTTGATTTAGTTAACTGGTTAGCGTTATTTTTTTCTTTAGGTTGTTTTGGATTCCCCGCCCCGATTATTAGTATGCTAAAGAACATTTATGAAGGGGCATCAGCTCAGGTTATAGTCAACACCAGGCAAGCAGGGAAGATTAAAATAAAACGAGGGACTAGGCAAGGTTGCCCTCTATCTCCCCTGCTTTTTACCTTTTTTATTGAACCGTTGGTTATAAAAATAAGGAATAATGATGCAATAATAAGCCCTATTGGCGGAATGTCAGAGTTAAAACTGTTTGCCGACGATATTGTTCTGTATTTAGCTTCTGAAAAAGAAAATATTTTACATTTTATGAAAGATCTTAAGGAATACGAGAAGATTGGGAGTTATAAGATCAATGAGAAAAAAATGGAAGTTCTTATCTTAAACTCTAATTTAGATTTTCTTCCACCACATCTTCAGTCTCAAGCAGAAAAACAGGATCCAATAGGATATTTAGGAATTTATGTGACTAGAGACTATCAAGATCTTTTTAGGTTGAATTATATTAGGATGAAAAATAAAATAAAGAACATGCTGGAACAATGGGATGCGTTGCCCCTGACTTTGATTTGTAGAGTTGCACTGATAAAGATGAATATACTCCCTTTGGTTTTATTTCTTTTTAGTAATATTCCAATAAAAGTTAATATGGCCTTTTTTAATGAACTTGAATCTATAATGAGAAAATGTATCTGGAATAAAAAGGCCTTAAGAGTTAAGCTCTCGGTGGTACAACTTTCTTTAAATCAAGGTGGGCTGGCTCTCCCCCATTTTAAAACATACTATGAAGCAGCCCTTTTCGATATTGTGGCAGGACTTTTAAGAACCAGGCTGACAAGAGACAATTTCGTTTTAGATAAAATGCTAGAGGAAGCAGGCTCTCAAATTATTTTCTTTTTAAAAACTGTGAAGTTGCCTAAAAAACAAGATATAAGACACTACTAGTCTACTCCTCAAGACTGCAGCTTTTATATAAAAAATGTGGTTCAGATGGATCTAGTTATTTGAAATTGCTAGAATGTGGTAAAACGGACTCAAGATTTCTCAGAACCATCTGCTACAATGGGAATCAGCCGGATTTTGTGAAATAAGACACTTATTTTCTCAACATAAGATAATTAGCTGGCAAACAGTGGTAGATAGAGCATATCCTAGGCGGCTTATGTTTTTTGACTATTTACAACTGGTTTATCTGATAAGAAAAGAGATAGGGGGCTCTGACACTTTACCCAATGCCTTGTTAACAGCCTTATACGGGGAAAAACATAAGGGTATAGGATTCTGGTACAAAAGGCTACTCCTTTCAGGACCTCCTCAGGTAATTCTTAATCATTTAGATAGAATACGCCAAACGACACGGTGCGTTTTGTCAGATAAAGACTGGGAAGTAATTAGTCAATTAGGAAATTTTTCTTTTAAAAAAGAAAAAAAAGTAAAGATTCCAGTCAACGATACCTTGTACATTTGACTCCAAATTGTAAAAATAGTCCATGGTCACACCAGTATCCTCATTGTAAAATGACCATAAGTGTGTTTTCAAGGCACAAATCTAAAAACAACATCGCTCCAATATGGCACATGTGCGATCACTTCACAAAGTTAAACCATGTTTTTCACAAATTGTAACAACCACACCGCTCCTCTGTGGTACATATGAGGTCATTCACATCCTTGAGGCTTTAACTCATCACTACTGTGGTTCTTGTGAATACATTCACAGAGTTCAGTCTTCAACTCTTACTTGAGCAGCCACAATTCCCTAGCGCAGTGGATACATCCAAACAGCAGACTCCAAGGAAAGTGGTAGGGAAAACGTCACTACATCCATACCCTAACTGCAGACCATATCTGTGGTCTTGTCCATGGAGAAAGATCAGACAACAGGTTGGGGCCGTCCGATGACTGTACACTGGTGGGGCTGACTTACCTTTTACTCCATACTTTTCTTTCCTTTTTTTTCTTACAAGTTACGCTAGTTACAAAGTTTTCTTAGGAGTCTCTGGAAAAAGCTTTTACTGAAGCCCCAATTTTGATGCATTGTGATGTGAATGAACCTTTTATAATCGAAGCGGATGCCTCAGATGTTGCAATTGCAGCCATTTTATCTCAGAGACATCACAAAACTGGTCAAATGCATCCTGTCGCTTATATGTCTCGTAAATTGAATGCAGCTGAACATAATTACATAATTGCAGAGAAAGAGTTGCTTGCAATACTTGAAGCATTCAAGGAATGGAGACATTATATTATGGGAGCAAAATTCACAGTAACAGTGTATACAGATCACAGAAACTTACAATTCATGAGTTCAGCCAGAATGTTAACTCCACGACAAATGAGATGGATGATGTTCTTTGCATAATATGATTTCATAGTAACCTATCGACCTGGACAAGACAACAAAAAGGCGGATGCTTTATCCAGGAAAGACTCAACATTACATAAGTGTGAAGGAACTCCACAAGCAATAATAGAACCTGACAAAGTGATCTGTTTGTTGAATGCTGATCAGTTCTTAGACAGTATACATGAGAATTTTCCTCCATCACAATGGGAGAAATGGAATAACAAGAAGAAAAACCAAACAATCAAAGAAGGAATACCATTTCATGGAAAACAAGTCTACCTTCCAACCAAGGAATTACATGAGACGGTCTTTAATTGGCTACATTCCCATCCTATGACAGGACATCCAGGTCCAAAAAAGACTGTAGAAAAGATTCAAAACTTGTTTTGGTGGCCAACTCTCAAAAAGGATGTTTCTTTGATGGCTCAAAACTGTGAAACATGTGCTAGATTTAAAACTGATCATAGCAAACCAAAAGGTTTGTTACAAGTCTTACCAACACCAATCAAACCATGGGAACATGTTTCTTTAGATTTCATCACGAATTTACCACTAGTGAATCTTCATTCAGTAATTTTGGTAGTAGTGGACAGTTTAACAAAATATGCCCATGTCATTGCTTGTAAAAAATTGCCAACAGCAGGACAATTACTACTAACAAACATTGTGCGATTACATGGTTTGCCTTCAGTGTTACTGTCTGATCGAGGGTCTCAGTTTTCATCTAAATTCTGGCAGCAATGGTGTCAAAGTCTACAAGTCACATCTAATATGTCTACTAGTTACCATCCCCAAACTGATGGTCAAACTGAACGATTAAATCAGACATTAAAGCAATACTTAAGATGTTACGTAGAAGACTCCAAGAGATCTTGGTATGATTTGCTTTGGATTGCAGAAATGGCTTATAGCACATCACCGCATTCTTCAACTGGGTCATCTCCATTTGAGGCTCTCTATGGCTATTTACCAAACACAATTCCTTTAGTATTGCCCAAACATGTAAGTGATACACCTGCAGTACAGGATGCTATACAACATATGCAAACTGTTCACCAACAAACTCACTAACGTTTACTACAAAGTAAGGAAAAGTACAAACAGCAGTATGATAAACATCATAGACCTGGTCCAAGATATGTTGCTAGAGATGCTGCAAATTGGGCAGTTCCGCTAGTACGTCAAGATAGCGCTCTATTGTATAACTGGTGGCGCTTTGTAGAAGAATTTGAGAAAGTATTTGACAGACGAACAGTAACTTTGTCTGCAGATCGAGAACTGTTACAATTAAGACAAGGAAATCGAGATCTCATTGCATACTTGTCACATTTTAATAGATTGGTCGCAGAAACCTCTTGGCCTGAAGAAAAAAGAGCAGTACTTTTCTATCAAGGGTTGAAGGACGATCTGAAAGATGTGTTAGCTCAAATTGAACAAGAGTGTGGTAGGTGCACAGCAGAGTTGTATAAACAGTTAGTGCCCAGGTTGTTGCGCTTTAAGGGTGCTCTCACCGGGTGGTGTTGTCCGTCTGCACACCACTAGATACTACTGAGAGTTGTGTTTGCGGGAACCGCAGGTACATCCCCACTGAGGCACACCGAGAGTGATCACACAAAAGTGCTTCTAGTGTTTCTTGGTTTGGTTTTATTTTCTTCAAAGATATTGCATTTCAAAATTCTTGGTAATTCGCAGATATTTTAAAGCATATCAATAGGCAATTGCGTGGTACATCCAAACTTTGATATCCTATGCATTTCGGGCTGTGTGGCCCTTGGTCACGGATAAGCTGAGGAGGAAGAGTAAAAAGGCGCGTGTAAAGAAAAGAACTAAGGCGTTTGAGCGTGCATGCAGGGTGCACAGTGCTCACAGTGCGATTAAAAAACATAATAGGTTACTGTGAGTGGCGTGCAGAAATTGTGATCAAAACGGGGATGGAGAGACTATGCGGGCGTGGCTGGCTCGTAGCGTGGTGAAAGTTAAAGCTAACTCGGTGACATGCGAGTAAAGTTTAACGCCGGCTTGGGAGTGCTCCGTATATAAACAAACGGTTGCGTGCAGGTATGGCCAGATAGCGCCAGTACTTACTTTAGGATGAAAAACATAGCCGCGTGTAGACGCGTGCTCGTTCAAGTGGCAGGTTGTCTGTTGTGTCAGAGATCGACACGAGTAAATATGTGTTTGGGGAAGTGAAAGTTAACATAGAAAGTGGACTAGCAAGTTATAGTGGACCTGAGAAATGGTGGCGGCCATGTTAAAAGGGTAAAGAAAGTTGAAGAAAGAAACAAGGTACATTCAAAGTGTGAGCAATATATGCATGCATTGTAAACACTATATATAAAATTATAGAAAACAACTAAATTCTGTACGATCATTTAGCCCGTTTGGCTTAAGGGTCTGTAGCATATAGATCCATTCGAGTTCTCTCCTGAGTAGGAACTTGGTGTTATCAATTCCTTCTTTTTTCACAACCATTTCAAGGATTATAAATTTCATTTGAGCGATGGTATGGCTGGCCTCATTAAAATGCATAGCCAGATTAGATTTTTCAGATTTGAGTCTGATATTAGATTTATGTTCATTGAGGCGTGTTTTCATTTTTCTTTCAGTCTTGCCTATGTAAAGTTTGCCACATGGGCATTTTACTGCGTAGATTACATTGGCAGTGTCACATGTCGCGTCCACCTTGAGTTTTATATCATGACCTTTCATCGGGTGTTGTATGATATTTCCCTTGATCGCACTATTGCAGTGACTGCAGTTATGGCAAGGTTGGGTGCCTCGATGATGCGTGGGTGGCTCAATAGATTTAGTGAGAATTTCTTTTAGGTTGTTGCTTCTGGTGTGAGCGAAGATTGGCGGTTGCTCAAAGATTCCCATAAAATCGGGTTCATTTTTTAATACAGGCCAATGTTTATGGATGATCTTTTTGAATTTATCACTAGCTGTAGAATATTTGGACACGAGTACCATGCGTTGTTCAGGGTCCTTTTTCGATTTAGTCATGCTTTGACATCTGTGGATGGTGGAGACACGATCTCGTGCTTGTTTCAGAATGCTGTGAGGATATCCTCGATCCAAAAATCTATTTTCCATCTCTGTGATGCGTTCTTCGGCCAGCAGTTCATTAGATACTATGCGTTTGACGCGTAGCATCTGGGAGAATGGAAGGTGCTTTTTGAGGGAGCCTTGATGGAAACTCGAGTAATGGAGAGCATTGTTTCGATCCGTACTTTTCCTGTAAAGGTCGGTGACCAATCCTTGTCTTGTATTTTTTATATGTACATCCAGGAATGCGATGTCTGTATCACTGATGAGCCACGTCAGTTTAATGCGTGGATCTTTGTTGTTGATCTCCGTCATTAGGTCATGTAGGGTTTCCTTTGTATCTGACCACAGGAAGAAAAGGTCATCTATATATCGTGTGTACAATTTAGCATGTTTCTGGAAGTTCAAGTTGGTGTATATGAAGTTCTTTTCGAAGTTTTCCATGTAGGTATTTGCGTATGCCGGGGCAGCACAATTCCCCATGGCCATCCCAGAGAGTTGTAGAAACCATCGCTCATCCACTTTAAAGTAGGAATGGTAAAGAGTAAACATCATTAATTCAATTAAGAATGTTTGGAGTTTGGTGTCGATTGCACTGTTTAGTAATGTGTGTTCTATAGCTTCAATTCCTCCGAGGTGTGGTATAGAGGTATATAGCGAACTCACGTCAGCTGTGCATAGTATGTATGATTCATTTTGAGGCTCCGGTATTTTGGAAAGTTTCAGTAAAAAGTCAGTCGTGTCCTTAATGTAACTGTGAGCTTGGATCACTAGCGGTTGTAGATATTTGTCTATGAATTTGCCAGTTCTCTCATGTATGGATTTCTTAGTGGATACTATAGGCCTAAATGGAGGATCCATCAAATTTTTGTGAATCTTGGGGCTCATGTGTAATGTCGGACTTTTAGGACATTCAATCAGCAGGTACTTTTTGGTGCGTTCTTCTATGATCCCGTTTTGAAATGCTTTAAGAACAATGTCTTTCAATAGGTCTTGATACTCATTAGTGGGATTACAATTCAGCTCCAAATAAGTGGCTGTGTCTTCTATGTGTTCTTTGAGTTTGTTTTGATACATTTCACTGTCCAGGATGACTAATGCGCCTCCTTTGTCTGCTTTGGTAATGTTGATCGCAGGATTATTGGCCAATGATTTCAAAGTATCTCGATCTTTAGTAGTTAAGTTCTGGGTTTTTCTGGGTGTTTTAAAGTTGATCTTGGAGAGATCCTGGCGAACTAGGGTTTCAAACAAGTCTATACATTTATGACTGGTCGGTGGTAGATATGTGCTAGGTGGTCGTAGTCCTTTGAGTTCATCCTCTCTGGTAGTGGTTCCCGGAGGTAGAACATTGTCGAAGAAATGTCTGAGTCTGAGTTTGCGGGTAAACTTGAATGTGCTTACTTCAAGCTCCAAAAGATTAGTGGACGTGGTCGGGATAAATGAAGTGCCTTTCTCCAATAGTTTCATTTGATGCTCGCTGATGTTCGTCTTTGAGATGTTAATCACGAGGCTTGTTTCTTTTTGGCGATTGTGCTCCTGGTGTTTGGTGGACTGATTTCTCGGTCTTTTGTTTTTGCTCCGCCTGGGTCGTCGGGGGGAGCTTGGCTTACCTCTAAAAAAGATTGGGTTGAAGTGGTCGAGTCTTGGGGTTGGTTGGACCCGGATGTGCTGGCTTGTTCTTTGTTGGTCGGTTGCCTAAATGTTTGGGGACGTTTTGGTGGGATCCTTGTCGAGTCGGAATCGGATGAAGAAGTATCGGTCTGCATGGTTGATGGTTTTTTGCGCCGTCTCTGGGCGTAGACGTCAGCCCAGGAGTAAACTTCATCCAGCTTGTAATCAAGCGTATCGCGTCGGAATTTTCTTACTTTCCGTTCTAGTATTTCCTTCTGATATTTGTCCAAGATGTTTTTCGTGTCTTCAAGCATGGACGTTAATTCCTCGGGTGTGAGTAGATTTTTGACTTCATCTTGTAGTTCTTTCATTTCAGTTTCCATTTCTTTTAGGATTCCAGCCAGTTCCTCAACGATCAACAATATAAGGTCTAAACTGCACTTATTAAGTATTCCGTTCCATTTCTCGAGGAAGCTCTTGGAGTTTTTACACAGTGAGGGTTTCAGTGCAATGCGAAGACCACGTGGGATCCTGAGTGCCCGGTGATACCTCAACAACGTGCTCGCATGGAGCTTCTGATTAATATGTCTTTTAGATAAGTAAATTAATTGTCTCACACATTGTTCCTTGTTTCTGGAGGTTGTGGTGGGGTTTACATCTTCCTCAATCAGCGCATAGATTCTATCTTTTTCTGTGTCATCGTATGCCAATGTGTGTGCTCTGGCTTCCGTGCTTCTGCTTATGTCGTCAAATTGCATTTTAAAGAGCGTGCTACCCCTCCAAGGGCGGAAGTGGGATATATCAAACAAGAGTGTGGTAGGTGCACAGCAGAGTTGTATAAACAGTTAGTGCCCAGGTTGTTGCGCTTTAAGGGTGCTCTCACCGGGTGGTGTTGTCCGTCTGCACACCACTAGATACTACTGAGAGTTGTGTTTGCGGGAACCGCAGGTACATCCCCACTGAGGCACACCGAGAGTGATCACACAAAAGTGCTTCTAGTGTTTCTTGGTTTGGTTTTATTTTCTTCAAAGATATTGCATTTCAAAATTCTTGGTAATTCGCAGATATTTTAAAGCATATCAATAGACAATTGCGTGGTACATCCAAACTTTGATATCCTATGCATTTCGGGCTGTGTGGCCCTTGGTCACGGATAAGCTGAGGAGGAAGAGTAAAAAGGCGCGTGTAAAGAAAAGAACTAAGGCGTTTGAGCGTGCATGCAGGGTGCACAGTGCTCACAGTGCGATTAAAAAACATAATAGGTTACTGTGAGTGGCGTGCAGAAATTGTGATCAAAACGGGGATGGAGAGACTATGCGGGCGTGGCTGGCTCGTAGCGTGGTGAAAGTTAAAGCTAACTCGGTGACATGCGAGTAAAGTTTAACGCCGGCTTGGGAGTGCTCCGTATATAAACAAACGGTTGCGTGCAGGTATGGCCAGATAGCGCCAGTACTTACTTTAGGATGAAAAACATAGCCGCGTGTAGACGCGTGCTCGTTCAAGTGGCAGGTTGTCTGTTGTGTCAGAGATCGACACGAGTAAATATGTGTTTGGGGAAGTGAAAGTTAACATAGAAAGTGGACTAGCAAGTTATAGTGGACCTGAGAAATGGTGGCGGCCATGTTAAAAGGGTAAAGAAAGTTGAAGAAAGAAACAAGGTACATTCAAAGTGTGAGCAATATATGCATGCATTGTAAACACTATATATAAAATTATAGAAAACAACTAAATTCTGTACGATCATTTAGCCCGTTTGGCTTAAGGGTCTGTAGCATATAGATCCATTCGAGTTCTCTCCTGAGTAGGAACTTGGTGTTATCAATTCCTTCTTTTTTCACAACCATTTCAAGGATTATAAATTTCATTTGAGCGATGGTATGGCTGGCCTCATTAAAATGCATAGCCAGATTAGATTTTTCAGATTTGAGTCTGATATTAGATTTATGTTCATTGAGGCGTGTTTTCATTTTTCTTTCAGTCTTGCCTATGTAAAGTTTGCCACATGGGCATTTTACTGCGTAGATTACATTGGCAGTGTCACATGTCGCGTCCACCTTGAGTTTTATATCATGACCTTTCATCGGGTGTTGTATGATATTTCCCTTGATCGCACTATTGCAGTGACTGCAGTTATGGCAAGGTTGGGTGCCTCGATGATGCGTGGGTGGCTCAATAGATTTAGTGAGAATTTCTTTTAGGTTGTTGCTTCTGGTGTGAGCGAAGATTGGCGGTTGCTCAAAGATTCCCATAAAATCGGGTTCATTTTTTAATACAGGCCAATGTTTATGGATGATCTTTTTGAATTTATCACTAGCTGTAGAATATTTGGACACGAGTACCATGCGTTGTTCAGGGTCCTTTTTCGATTTAGTCATGCTTTGACATCTGTGGATGGTGGAGACACGATCTCGTGCTTGTTTCAGAATGCTGTGAGGATATCCTCGATCCAAAAATCTATTTTCCATCTCTGTGATGCGTTCTTCGGCCAGCAGTTCATTAGATACTATGCGTTTGACGCGTAGCATCTGGGAGAATGGAAGGTGCTTTTTGAGGGAGCCTTTACAGGAAAAGTACGGATCGAAACAATGCTCTCCATTACTCGAGTTTCCATCAAGGCTCCCTCAAAAAGCACCTTCCATTCTCCCAGATGCTACGCGTCAAACGCATAGTATCTAATGAACTGCTGGCCGAAGAACGCATCACAGAGATGGAAAATAGATTTTTGGATCGAGGATATCCTCACAGCATTCTGAAACAAGCACGAGATCGTGTCTCCACCATCCACAGATGTCAAAGCATGACTAAATCGAAAAAGGACCCTGAACAACGCATGGTACTCGTGTCCAAATATTCTACAGCTAGTGATAAATTCAAAAAGATCATCCATAAACATTGGCCTGTATTAAAAAATGAACCCGATTTTATGGGAATCTTTGAGCAACCGCCAATCTTCGCTCACACCAGAAGCAACAACCTAAAAGAAATTCTCACTAAATCTATTGAGCCACCCACGCATCATCGAGGCACCCAACCTTGCCATAACTGCAGTCACTGCAATAGTGCGATCAAGGGAAATATCATACAACACCCGATGAAAGGTCATGATATAAAACTCAAGGTGGACGCGACATGTGACACTGCCAATGTAATCTACGCAGTAAAATGCCCATGTGGCAAACTTTACATAGGCAAGACTGAAAGAAAAATGAAAACACGCCTCAATGAACATAAATCTAATATCAGACTCAAATCTGAAAAATCTAATCTGGCTATGCATTTTAATGAGGCCAGCCATACCATCGCTCAAATGAAATTTATAATCCTTGAAATGGTTGTGAAAAAAGAAGGAATTGATAACACCAAGTTCCTACTCAGGAGAGAACTCGAATGGATCTATATGCTACAGACCCTTAAGCCAAACGGGCTAAATGATCGTACAGAATTTAGTTGTTTTCTATAATTTTATATATAGTGTTTACAATGCATGCATATATTGCTCACACTTTGAATGTACCTTGTTTCTTTCTTCAACTTTCTTTACCCTTTTAACATGGCCGCCACCATTTCTCAGGTCCACTATAACTTGCTAGTCCACTTTCTATGTTAACTTTCACTTCCCCAAACACATATTTACTCGTGTCGATCTCTGACACAACAGACAACCTGCCACTTGAACGAGCACGCGTCTACACGCGGCTATGTTTTTCATCCTAAAGTAAGTACTGGCGCTATCTGGCCATACCTGCACGCAACCGTTTGTTTATATACGGAGCACTCCCAAGCCGGCGTTAAACTTTACTCGCATGTCACCGAGTTAGCTTTAACTTTCACCACGCTACGAGCCAGCCACGCCCGCATAGTCTCTCCATCCCCGTTTTGATCACAATTTCTGCACGCCACTCACAGTAACCTATTATGTTTTTTAATCGCACTGTGAGCACTGTGCACCCTGCATGCACGCTCAAACGCCTTAGTTCTTTTCTTTACACGCGCCTTTTTACTCTTCCTCCTCAGCTTATCCGTGACCAAGGGCCACACAGCCCGAAATGCATAGGATATCAAAGTTTGGATGTACCACGCAATTGTCTATTGATATGCTTTAAAATATCTGCGAATTACCAAGAATTTTGAAATGCAATATCTTTGAAGAAAATAAAACCAAACCAAGAAACACTAGAAGCACTTTTGTGTGATCACTCTCGGTGTGCCTCAGTGGGGATGTACCTGCGGTTCCCGCAAACACAACTCTCAGTAGTATCTAGTGGTGTGCAGACGGACAACACCACCCGGTGAGAGCACCCTTAAAGCGCAACAACCTGGGCACTAACTGTTTATACAACTCTGCTGTGCACCTACCACACTCTTGTTTGATATATCCCACTTCCGCCCTTGGAGGGGTAGCACGCTCTTTAAAATGCAATTTGACGACATAAGCAGAAGCACGGAAGCCAGAGCACACACATTGGCATACGATGACACAGAAAAAGATAGAATCTATGCGCTGATTGAGGAAGATGTAAACCCCACCACAACCTCCAGAAACAAGGAACAATGTGTGAGACAATTAATTTACTTATCTAAAAGACATATTAATCAGAAGCTCCATGCGAGCACGTTGTTGAGGTATCACCGGGCACTCAGGATCCCACGTGGTCTTCGCATTGCACTGAAACCCTCACTGTGTAAAAACTCCAAGAGCTTCCTCGAGAAATGGAACGGAATACTTAATAAGTGCAGTTTAGACCTTATATTGTTGATCGTTGAGGAACTGGCTGGAATCCTAAAAGAAATGGAAACTGAAATGAAAGAACTACAAGATGAAGTCAAAAATCTACTCACACCCGAGGAATTAACGTCCATGCTTGAAGACACGAAAAACATCTTGGACAAATATCAGAAGGAAATACTAGAACGGAAAGTAAGAAAATTCCGACGCGATACGCTTGATTACAAGCTGGATGAAGTTTACTCCTGGGCTGACGTCTACGCCCAGAGACGGCGCAACAAACCATCAACCATGCAGACCGATACTTCTTCATCCGATTCCGACTCGACAAGGATCCCACCAAAACGTCCCCAAACATTTAGGCAACCGACCAACAAAGAACAAGCCAGCACATCCGGGTCCAACCAACCCCAAGACTCGACCACTTCAACCCAATCTTTTTTAGAGGTAAGCCAAGCTCCCCCCGACGACCCAGGCGGAGCAAAAACAAAAGACCGAGAAATCAGTCCACCAAACACCAGGAGCACAATCGCCAAAAAGAAACAAGCCTCGTGATTAACATCTCAAAGACGAACATCAGCGAGCATCAAATGAAACTATTGGAGAAAGGCACTTCATTTATCCCGACCACGTCCACTAATCTTTTGGAGCTTGAAGTAAGCACATTCAAGTTTACCCGCAAACTCAGACTCAGACATTTCTTCGACAATGTTCTACCTCCGGGAACCACTACCAGAGAGGATGAACTCAAAGGACTACGACCACCTAGCACATATCTACCACCGACCAGTCATAAATGTATAGACTTGTTTGAAACCCTAGTTCGCCAGGATCTCTCCAAGATCAACTTTAAAACACCCAGAAAAACCCAGAACTTAACTACTAAAGATCGAGATACTTTGAAATCATTGGCCAATAATCCTGCGATCAACATTACCAAAGCAGACAAAGGAGGCGCATTAGTCATCCTGGACAGTGAAATGTATCAAAACAAACTCAAAGAACACATAGAAGACACAGCCACTTATTTGGAGCTGAATTGTAATCCCACTAATGAGTATCAAGACCTATTGAAAGACATTGTTCTTAAAGCATTTCAAAACGGGATCATAGAAGAACGCACCAAAAAGTACCTGCTGATTGAATGTCCTAAAAGTCCGACATTACACATGAGCCCCAAGATTCACAAAAATTTGATGGATCCTCCATTTAGGCCTATAGTATCCACTAAGAAATCCATACATGAGAGAACTGGCAAATTCATAGACAAATATCTACAACCGCTAGTGATCCAAGCTCACAGTTACATTAAGGACACGACTGACTTTTTACTGAAACTTTCCAAAATACCGGAGCCTCAAAATGAATCATACATACTATGCACAGCTGACGTGAGTTCGCTATATACCTCTATACCGCACCTCGGAGGAATTGAAGCTATAGAACACACATTACTAAACAGTGCAATCGACACCAAACTCCAAACATTCTTAATTGAATTAATGATGTTTACTCTTTACCATTCCTACTTTAAAGTGGATGAGCGATGGTTTCTACAACTCTCTGGGATGGCCATGGGGAATTGTGCTGCCCCGGCATACGCAAATACCTACATGGAAAACTTCGAAAAGAACTTCATATACACCAACTTGAACTTCCAGAAACATGCTAAATTGTACACACGATATATAGATGACCTTTTCTTCCTGTGGTCAGATACAAAGGAAACCCTACATGACCTAATGACGGAGATCAACAACAAAGATCCACGCATTAAACTGACGTGGCTCATCAGTGATACAGACATCGCATTCCTGGATGTACATATAAAAAATACAAGACAAGGATTGGTCACCGACCTTTACAGGAAAAGTACGGATCGAAACAATGCTCTCCATTACTCGAGTTTCCATCAAGGCTCCCTCAAAAAGCACCTTCCATTCTCCCAGATGCTACGCGTCAAACGCATAGTATCTAATGAACTGCTGGCCGAAGAACGCATCACAGAGATGGAAAATAGATTTTTGGATCGAGGATATCCTCACAGCATTCTGAAACAAGCACGAGATCGTGTCTCCACCATCCACAGATGTCAAAGCATGACTAAATCGAAAAAGGACCCTGAACAACGCATGGTACTCGTGTCCAAATATTCTACAGCTAGTGATAAATTCAAAAAGATCATCCATAAACATTGGCCTGTATTAAAAAATGAACCCGATTTTATGGGAATCTTTGAGCAACCGCCAATCTTCGCTCACACCAGAAGCAACAACCTAAAAGAAATTCTCACTAAATCTATTGAGCCACCCACGCATCATCGAGGCACCCAACCTTGCCATAACTGCAGTCACTGCAATAGTGCGATCAAGGGAAATATCATACAACACCCGATGAAAGGTCATGATATAAAACTCAAGGTGGACGCGACATGTGACACTGCCAATGTAATCTACGCAGTAAAATGCCCATGTGGCAAACTTTACATAGGCAAGACTGAAAGAAAAATGAAAACACGCCTCAATGAACATAAATCTAATATCAGACTCAAATCTGAAAAATCTAATCTGGCTATGCATTTTAATGAGGCCAGCCATACCATCGCTCAAATGAAATTTATAATCCTTGAAATGGTTGTGAAAAAAGAAGGAATTGATAACACCAAGTTCCTACTCAGGAGAGAACTCGAATGGATCTATATGCTACAGACCCTTAAGCCAAACGGGCTAAATGATCGTACAGAATTTAGTTGTTTTCTATAATTTTATATATAGTGTTTACAATGCATGCATATATTGCTCACACTTTGAATGTACCTTGTTTCTTTCTTCAACTTTCTTTACCCTTTTAACATGGCCGCCACCATTTCTCAGGTCCACTATAACTTGCTAGTCCACTTTCTATGTTAACTTTCACTTCCCCAAACACATATTTACTCGTGTCGATCTCTGACACAACAGACAACCTGCCACTTGAACGAGCACGCGTCTACACGCGGCTATGTTTTTCATCCTAAAGTAAGTACTGGCGCTATCTGGCCATACCTGCACGCAACCGTTTGTTTATATACGGAGCACTCCCAAGCCGGCGTTAAACTTTACTCGCATGTCACCGAGTTAGCTTTAACTTTCACCACGCTACGAGCCAGCCACGCCCGCATAGTCTCTCCATCCCCGTTTTGATCACAATTTCTGCACGCCACTCACAGTAACCTATTATGTTTTTTAATCGCACTGTGAGCACTGTGCACCCTGCATGCACGCTCAAACGCCTTAGTTCTTTTCTTTACACGCGCCTTTTTACTCTTCCTCCTCAGCTTATCCGTGACCAAGGGCCACACAGCCCGAAATGCATAGGATATCAAAGTTTGGATGTACCACGCAATTGTCTATTGATATGCTTTAAAATATCTGCGAATTACCAAGAATTTTGAAATGCAATATCTTTGAAGAAAATAAAACCAAACCAAGAAACACTAGAAGCACTTTTGTGTGATCACTCTCGGTGTGCCTCAGTGGGGATGTACCTGCGGTTCCCGCAAACACAACTCTCAGTGTTAGCTCAAATTGACCCACAACCAACAACTTGTTCAGATTTAATTAATCTAACTTTGAGATTGGATCACAGACTATCAGAACGAAGGGGTGATAAAAAAAGAGGAGAGAAACCTAATTGGAAAAGTGAAACTAAACCCAGAACTCAGTTCACACATTCTGAATCTAGCTCTGAACCAATGGAAATTGAAACCCTTAGACAACCATTGTCAAAAGACGAGAAAGAGAATAGACGCAAAAATGGACAGTGTCTCTATTGTAGACGCAAAGGGCACTTTGTGAAAGATTGTATGTTGAAACCTAAGAAATAAACTCCAACCACAGGTAAAGTGTCAGTTTTGGAAACAAAAGACTTTGAGTCGGGAAACTAACATGCCCAGGATTGGTAGAAGGGGATATCTTGGGAACCATTGCTTACCCTTCAATAAACTCTTGTGTAAGTAATTACAAAGCACATTTTCGATTAGCAGTTCAAATACAACTGATTCACAAATTCTGGCAAATGGAAGTTTTAATTGACTCTGGGGCCACAGGAAACTTTGTCGATTTAAAAACCGCCCAGCGATTGAGTATCATCTGTGAGAAAAAAAAATCTCCAGAATAGTGAGCACAGATCCTTGGGTGTGGTCACGTACATCAACGTAACCACACCCGCGTAATTTCCCCTGCTTGCGGCGTTGAAATGCGACAGCATGCCAAATTGCACGCATCTCGCGGTACGCGGTTGCCAAAGTGCACGCATCTCGCGTACCCTGCCAAACCTCACTCATCTCGCGTACCCTGCCAAACCTCACTCATCTCGCGGACCATAGGGAATCAATGGAATTTTTAGGGCAAAATACATTTCCAAAGTTTAGCCTGCCCTAGCCCTATAACAAAGCAACCACCAATGTCCAGCAGGGGAAGACCCATGAGTCTTTCCACATAAACGTTTGGGACATGGCCGAAGGCCAAATGGGGCGGGCCCTAGACCGCAAGCGCCCCTGGGCCTGACAGGATTAGTGTTCAGTCCTTAAGTACGCTTGGGTCTTGGTCCTTGGTCCTCGTCACCAAAAATATGTTGTACTTTGTATAAGAAGACACTTGTAGTCAGGTTGTATGTTTCTTGAAGTCTTCTTTAATAATTCATGTCTAGCAACATCAAACAGGGATCATATATGTACAACTGTAATCCAGATCTAGTAACTCCTATGCCAGCCCCTGTTAGCCCCACCAGGAGCAGCCTGCCTAGCTGCTCAGCCCATCTCCAACTGTCACACACTCATCCACACAGGCACCCAGGCATTCCATTCATCACAGGCACACCAACATTCCGTCACCATCTCTTGCTCTGGCTGAGAAGCTAGGAAGACCTAGGCTGATTCACATAGTAATGTAAATCTTAGAATACAACACTAAGCCTCAAAGCCGACAACGTGATGGTCACAATAGATGACCCACAACGGCTCCCTGTCACCCTTTCTTGTAGAGCTCAAGAGCTTTGGTAAGGCAACGGGATTTTGCATCAACCTTCAGAAGTTACAGGATGTTGGCCTCTCACACAGCCCCAGCACACTAAGGTTTTTATCTTCTCTCCATCCTCTGACGTGGTCTGTCTCTACTATCCCCTACTTTGTGATGCAGGTTGCCCCAATGCTTCAGGATAAAGTAGACATCAACTACTGTGCCCTGCTTTGCCATACCAGGGAGAACCTGACACAGAGGCACCACTACCACCTGCCCTCGCTTGGAAGGGTTGCTGTCCTAAAAATGACTGCCAATAGCTTTCTTCTTGTTTGAGGGGCTGATGCTCACACCTCCGACACCCACTCTTAAAGCACTCCAGCTGGAGCTCAAACATTTTGTCTGGGACAGAAAGTGCTCTCAAATGCATCAGTATCTCACATATCAACCTCCAAACAATGGGGGACTGGGAATGCCTAATCTCACTCATTACCACCAGGCTGCTCAACTTCGCTTCTTGCTGGAATGGAGCCACCCCAAAGCCAAAATTGTTGGTGCATCTTGGACCTGGAGATAGCTGATGAACACATCTGAAAAGTGCCCTGTCTTCAGCAGAAACACAATACTTGGGGTTTATATTTACCCCCAGTCACTTGAACCACACTGGCGGTGTGGGACAGGGTGGTCACTCCTAGAGGACGGACCACCTTTCCCATGCCTCTTACTACCATCATGAGCAAGCTGGGCTTTGGTCCAGCCCCCCTAGCTGAAGTTAAAAGGGCCGTGCAGAAACAATCAATTTTTTCTTTCTTCGCATTTAAAGTTTACATCTTTTTAGGCTATGGGCCTGACTTAGATCTTGGCGGGACTCCGGTCATCCCTCTGGGGTGTAGTATCCAAGCACTCCGCCAAGCTGACCATATCATGCAGACCATATTTGAATGTTTTTAACCAAAACACAAAGGTGGTAGGGATCCCTTAACAGGGAATGTCCGCACATTCAATAGCACATTACAGTCAGTGATAGATTTAGCGTGAAAAAGTAAAAGTATCCTACTAGATCTGTACAAGCGGGTGCTGGCTTCGCCCAAAACACCAACCACTTAAAGGTGTTCTTTAGCACACATCAGTGTGCAACAACTTATATACCAAAAATTGAGACTCAAGCAGCACTCCTGTAAGTCACATATAAGTCATAAACCGTAAATATCACAATATTTGGGACCCATAATATATATCCCTGTACTCAAAAGTGGACAAGACACAACATCACTAATCAGAATCAGGCATCCAGACAAGACATTATTCTTGCTGTTCAGTCTTTATTCAAGCTGTGTAAAACGTTTCTTTAAAATGTTCCCAGCACACGGTAGCCGACACGTGTTTCGTCCTTTACTAAGACTTTTACAAGGCATAGACATCCAAGTCAATCCAGCCATAGCTTAAAAATAGTTGGTATAGGATCTTGCAACCAGTTATGTTGAAGAGCCCGAATCCATAGTCAAATAAACCAACCCGGCTCAAAGTGTTCAGAAACCATTGTCAAAAAGATTCCAAATTCCGGAAGTAGATCTGGCAGGTTAAGAAATAAATCCTAAAAATGCATGTTGGTAGCTCACAGGCACAAATGTTCAGAAAACCATCGTCATCAGGATCCCCTTGTCCGGAAGTAAATCTGGTATAATAACTATAGATTGTGGATCCACCGTATGCACCCCTCCGAGTCGTAGTGTGCCCCCCAATTTGTGCATCACCCCTGTGTTTGGCCGTTGTGATACGCAGACCTGCGGACACACTACAACTCGGAGGGGTGAAGCGCATTACGGTAGCACTTGCAACAGGCGTGATACATGAAGCGCCGGGAGGAGAGTGTGATGAGCTGAGTGTGTGGTAGGTGATGGATTACATACGGTAGATCCGCAACCTATAGTTGTGATTTATATATTTGCAGCTTTTGGAACCATCTTGTAACCCACCAGATTTACTTCCAGACAAGGGGATCCTGATGACGACCGTTTTCTGCAGTTTTCGGAGCCTATTCTCTGAGGCTGTTCTGTGATGCAGCCAGACCATATACTCATAAGTGCATTATAACCTCACAGTAAATGCTAACTTTGGAATGGCTGCATAGAAACATGTCGTGTTTGGTGTCAAACAGTTTGGAATCCTACCCCCGCCAGTCCTGGCAGCAGGGGTAGAATTCCACCCTTCTAGAGGGAGAGACATGTACACACTGGTCTGCCCGGTAATAGTTTAAAAGAGCACTGGCATCACAAAATGGATGCTGCAGCCACAGACACGAGTCTGGCCTCCTGCTGCTGATTGAAACTCCGGCAGGTGAGGCCTGGACAATAGGTTTTCTGTCACAGGGAGGTGTAACCACCTCCCAGACAGGTAATAATAAGTACTTGTTGATTAATTAAAATCATTACAAAAACGAAAATACATAACAAGCACAAAGTCTGATTGAACATATAAGAATACAATTCCTAAGTATAACATGCCAGTCAATTGTTTAGCCATTTTCCAGTTAGGGGGTAAAGTGCATAAGTGCATTTGATAGCAGCTTATAATTTCAAGATAAAATGCAATGAGCTCACATGATAAAAATTAAGGTGCAATGTACTAGCAGCAAATATAAAATAATTTATAAAATAACTATAACTATTAGCAGCAAAAACTACAATAGTATCCCAACATCAATACTAAAGTGACCTGTGCTTTCAGCAGCAAACTGAAAAGTGCATAACATTTTTCACCAACAAAGCTAAAGTGCCTCGTGCTAACAGCAACAAGTTATTGATTAATTATAAAACTAGTCTGTACAACATAGCACCATACGGAGATGAAGTGCACATACTCAAGCCTTTAAAATCATTGAATCAATCGTAACTATAAAAATTGCCTAACAGCATAGCAATATTACACTGTTTATTATTTATTTATTTTATTTATTTTTATAGCACTTATAAGGCGCGCAGCTACCCACAAAGGGTTTCCCGGCGCCAAGATAACAGAGCCCAAAACACAACAGGAGAGGAGACAGTCAGCAGCCAACTATTTGTCAAACAGCCAAGTTTTAACACTTTTTCTAAATCTCAGATGATTTTCTTCTTTGCATATGTGGGGGGGGGGAGTGTGTTCCAGAGGGTGGGCCCTAGGTAGGAAAAGGATCTCCCACCCATTCTGGCCAGTTTGTACCTGGGAACAGCAAAATTCGCTGCTGTACAAGAGCGAAGGTTGCGGTTGGGGAAATAGGGCTTGGCAAGATCTTGTAAGTACCTGGGGGCAGTGCCAGCTTTGATTTTAAACAGATAGTTCAGGGCTTTGAATCGAATCCGATTTTCCACCCTTAGCCAGTGCAGATCTCTAAGATGTTTTGTGATCCTAGCAGATCTAGGGATTCTGCATAGCAGTCTAGCAGCAGAGTTTTGCACAAGCTGCAAGCGTCTTATCACTGCTTTGTTGAAGCCCAGGTAGAGGATGTTCCCGTAGTCAAGCCGAGATGTAACTAAGGCATTGACTACGGTCTTCTGGGTAATAGGCGGTAACATCCAGACAATTTTGCGTAGCCATCAAAGAATAGTGAAGCACACGCCTGCCACTTTGTTGGCTTGCTGTGTCATAGATAGTCCATCAACTATGATAACCCCAAGGTTTCTAACCTGGGTGGCTGGTGGCGGGAGCCTACCCAACGACGTCGGCCAATGGGGATCACTTTAGAGATCCTTGCTTTTCCCTAAGAGGAGGATCTCCGTTTTCTCCCCATTAAGTTTTAATTGGTTATCCGACATCCAGTTAAAAACTTCGTGAAGGCCTGTTTTGAGTGCAGATGGGGCAGACGGATCAGATTTGGAAAGTGAGAAAAGGATTTGCGAGTCGTCTGCATAGGTCATTAAAGCAAGACCATAACTCTCTGCAAGGTCAGCAAGTGGACGGAGGTACAAGTTGAAAAATAGAGGACTCAAGATTGAGCCCTGTGGCACACCGTGGGGGGAGCAGAGCACATCAGAACATGCCAAGGAAGAGGAGCTCTGAAAGGTAGGAAGGGATAGATAAGACCTGATCCAATTCAGTGCCATGCCACCGACACCATTCTCCTCCAGCCTGACAAGCAGTCTGGAGTGAGAAATGGTGTCAAACGCCGCACTAAGGTCCAGCAGAACCAATGCGACCGTTTGGCCGTCATCCATTAGCTCCCTGATCTTTTCTGTGACCCCAAGAAGGGCAGTTTCTGTGAAATATCCAGTCCTAAAACCGGACTGGGAAGAATGAAGCAGATCATTATTTTCCACGTAGATTGAGAGGGCATTATGTATTGGATTGTATTTCGACTTATATAGCGCACGTATCACCCGAAGGCATCAAGGCGCTTGCCTTGGGAACCCGTCCTGGCTTTTCCCTGTGAGATAACCCCTACTGGGCATCCCCAAGGTGAAAGCCAGGCATCCCGCAGCGGGTGGGCCGCCGTAGTGGAGATTAAGCAAGCTATGGATGTGCTTCTCCAAAATTTTAGAGAAAGCAGGAAGTAACGATATTGGACAATAATTGGCCAGTATCGTGGGGTCGGCCGCCGGCTTTTTAAGCAGTGGACTAACCATAGCGTGTTTCCATAGCGCTGGAACTGTGGCCTGTTCTATGGAGGAGTTAAGTGTCTCAGCTATGATGGTCAAAGCAGAGTCCTCCAACTGGCAGATGATGCTAATAGGAATAGGGTCTTGTGGGGAACCCGACTTAATGGATTTTGACAATTCCTTCAGTTTATCCAGAGTAATGGGAGGCCAAGTTTCAAGGCGGTAATCTCCTCTGGGGGCTTGGGGGGTGTTGTCCTGCTTGTATGTATCGGTACAATTTTGGTTGATGTTAGAGATGATAGTCTCAATCTTTCCAACGAAAAAAGACGCCAGATCCTGGCACTGCTGAGTGTTAAGAGGGTTCACCTCAGCTCTCGATTTCTCCCCAGCCAGATCTTTTACAGTATTAAAAAGAGTCTGGGATTTATTTACAGCCGTGTTGATGGAGGTTGTAACATAACACGCTTTGGCTTTCATGCAGGCCGAGTGGTAAATGTTTCTGGCCCTGCGATAAACCTCTTTTTGATTTAAAAGTACCTTAAAATTGCCCATATACTCCCTAAAAACAATAAAATCATTCCTTCGCAGCCGAAGCAGGTTTATCATTTACTTTGGGTATCAGCCTTACATAATTTCTTTTCAACTTTAAAAATGAATTGTACAAATTGCTGTATATTATAGACATTGACGCCACTTTAACAGGATATCAATACACATCTTCAAGTTCTAACTCCTATTTCTTTAAAGATAGGCTTTAAAATTGTCTTCCTTTCCTGCCACATTTTTAGGCATAGTGTAACAATGTGCAGCAAAGTTTCCTCATACAAACATTTGATGGCCATTTATACTCCCACTTAGGAGTTCCATCTTTAGTTGGATAAATGCCAAACCTTAAGAACATAAATTTCTTTTTAAGCAAAGGTTTTAAATTAAAAAGTATATATGGTTGGGCATACAATTTCTTAAAAGAGTTTGCTGTGATCCAGAAGTGGGTTCTTTTTCTTAATTCATCTTTATCCATAATTTCTGACAGTAGAGCAACGGTTGAATTCATTATCTTTTTATATACCAAGTTGCTCTTCACTTCATCGACCAGATTAGGGCATTCAAAACATAAAAGACACTCAGATAGGTAGTCCTGCCAGTTTCTGGAACATTGGCCTTTCGAGATCTCGCACCAGCACAGATTTGCTAACGTGCCCTCATCTGCTCGAGATAATGCCAATAATGTTTTTTAAAGTGTAGCTTGGCGGACCAAGATCTGGTGCCTTAAGCCATATTCCAGTCTTAAATTAGCACTCAGGATCTGTCTAGGAATCATAAAAACTGATTTATAAGTCCTTACAACTATGTTCTCTAGTAATTTCGCATCCCTGCCCCTAAAAATTATTGATCCATAGTTCAGGGAGGGAATGAGCTTTGCTCTCATAACTTTAAGTATGTGATCATAATTAGGACATAATAACTTATCTCTCAGTTTTCGAAAGGCAAAGGCAAGAGAGGTACCTTTAGCCTCTAAGTTATTAAAATGCTGTCTAAATGACAGTCCATCATCAAATGTAATTCCAAAGTAGTTATAGGATTTTACACAGTCTATAGTCAGACATTTAATATTCAAATCCTTTACCCCTAATTTGCCCCTCCCAATTAACATTATTTTTGGGTTTTTTGCATTAATTGTTAAACCATTTTGGGTAACGTATATTTTAAATAAATGTATTAGTCTCTTCAAGCCTATTATAGTATGGCTGAGTAAAATGGTATAATCTGCATACTGTAAGTATTTAATTTCTTTACCCATCAAAGCGAGAGAGTGCGAAATTACATCATTAAAATGGGCTGGGAAATCGGCCATAAATAAATTAAAAAGGCAAGGAGCAAGAACACAACCCTGTTTCAAGCCGACATTTGTATCAAGGCGACAGTCGGTGTGTCTGCCATCGGCAATTTTAATCTGGACCCAAGTATTGGAGTACAATAAATGAATCATTTTTAGAAGAGTTTTTGATATACCCCAATTATATAGCTTCTTCCAGAGAATATTTCTGGGAACGGAATCAAAAGCGGCTTTTAAGTCGATAAAACAGTTGTAAAATGTGTGTTTCCTACATTTTGCTTTTTCGCCTAATAATGTTAGGTTTTTGTGTATTGGGGCTGGATGGGTGCTCTCTCAGAGTGATTTGAAGTCAGCACTGGGGGCACATTTGGTGTCCCTGTGCATAGCCCAGTTCAAACCGGTAGCAGGAGCTACCAGCCCCTGCTCTGGTGCAAAACTGGACAAAGGAAATCGGTGTAGTCACCCCTCTTTCCAGACCGTCCAATAGGTGGGTCCGCAGAGTATGTCCAACCCCTTTTCTTAGTATAAGTAAGGGAACCCTGGCAACAGGACTTTAGATTAACCTGGACGAAACTCTGAAACTGAATCCTGAAACTTCAACGCTCTACTAAAGACTAGGGGATGGAAGAATCTCCCTTGTGTCAAAGAGTGACTCCCATGCTTAAGCAGGCACCAACAAAGCATTTGCCAGTGTGCATCTCCAAAGTTCCGGCCAGACTCAGAAGTATTTGCATTCCAGGAAGAGGATTTCTAGACTTCTCAAAGGCTGACCCGAGTCCCCAGCAAAGCTGAGACCTGCAGTCCTCACGAGTGATGTGGAACCAGAACCCCTGGACATTCTGCACATTTGCTGAGTGCATTAACTTCCCAAGCTTTCCTGAAGTTGTGCTTTGGGTTACTTGTAGCCCAAGCCCCGAACATTTTGTGCATTGAAGATTGTGGGCCTACACTCCCCGAGTGTTCCGTGAGCCCGCTTCTTGTATTTCCGCTTGAGGCTCCTTTGCGATCCCTGGTCTATCGACTGGTGGGTCCCCTCGAAGTTAACTCTACTTTTCCTTTGGCTTCCCTGGTTGCTCCAGATGTGCCTTGATTTTCTACAAAGTGGTGAGTCCCTTGGACCTTGCTGGTCTGCATCAAATCCTCTCTCTGCCTTCTGCATGGGTTACTGTTGCCAAGGCTTGTTGGATCAAATCTGGAAACTGACACTGCAGCAATTGACACTTTTCAAGGGACAGCTCAAATCCAGAACCTGGTTGTTGTCAACACCTCTGGGTCCTCGTGGCTGAAGAGTCAAGCTTCACCTTCTTCACCTGAAATCACCCGACATCGGTGGGCATTTGATTGTGTCCCTGATCACAGGCAAGTGACCCAGACTCTGTCCCCTCTGCTTTCTGGTGCTTCTCATCTCTGATCTAGGCTTGGATCGCACCGGACACTTTCCAGTTGGACGCCAGCAGCACTTTGCAGCAGATCGCCATTGAAAACGACGACAAAACCCGACACCAAAAGACACCTATGCACCCAGCTTCCCTGGGTGAGGTAACTAGAGTACTCCTGTGCTCCCATGGGTGTTGACTCTAGAACACTCTAGTTATAAAGGGGTTTGCTCCAAGTCCTTTATCTTTAAAAATCTAACTGCGACTTTCCCCAAAGAAATTACTGGTGATTTGCGGCTGTGTTTAGACACTGCACGTGTCCCCCGTGTGTCGTTGTCACTACCTTGGGTGGTTCCTGGTGGCCCCAGCAGTTCTACAGGCTCTAGGTCTTGTCTTTATGCAAGTCATGGTTCTGATACCACTTTATTGATATATGGTTTAGTACGCCCCTAGGGCTCAACGTATATTGTGCTAATTTACTGTGTGTTATTGAGTTTACTGAATGTACTTTTGCCACTAGCCTCATAAAAAGACTAGTGGGATATGTTTAGAATAAATACATATATATTATATATATACCTGGTGTGGTTCTCCTTTCATTTGGTCATTCACAAGATTATGGATTTGGTGAAACAAGCTGCTTTACATTCTTCAAAGACTTAGCCTGAAAGCTGCTCTCCACAGCTACCACTAGGATAGCTTTCTATAAAGGTTGTCTTTAACCTGCCATCAATAAGGGTTGTTTGGACTGGTGCAAGTAGCCCACTAGAATAGTGGACAGCACTGCCAAGCCAACGTCTCACATTAAACATCTTAGAGAATTCAAGGTATACAAGTCACATGAGAAAGAATATTTATAAAGTTTAGTACTCCATTGTCCTTCCTTGGTGCTAATCTGAATACTGCAAGATTATCATCAGCCCCTTTCAACCCGGTCATATAAATCCCTCAAGAAAAACCCCAACTGATACATTGTATGTGCCTATGTCACTCAAGCCAGACAGAGTGCAAGAAACATGATGGGCAAATATTAGAAGGGTTTATGTACTCTCAAAATAGAATGTATTTTTCAAGATCTTGTAGGTTGGGAAAAAATAAAAAGAAAATGGACTTCAATCTCATCAGTCATATTAAAGTGGTAACAGGATTTCACCATTTAATGCCTTTTTTTAAATTACTTTTGGGTAAATGAAGCTAGAGAGGAAAAAAACAATCCTGAATTTCAAGGACTGTCATTTTGCAAATTTTGTCTCAGTGTTGTCCAGGTATTTTTTAAATTGCAGTGTGCATTTGATTTTCATGAGAGTCCCCATGAGACCAGCTTGGGAGCCCTCTAAAGCTCTCTTGATGTCAATATACTCTCATTAACCCTTCCTAACAATATTAGAGGTGGTAGATGTAATTAATGTTGGCAGTATACCAATGTTCTGAGAGTCCTAATATTTCCAGTGTTAAACTTACATGACAAAAACACCTCAACATTATGGGTATTCTGTGTGTTAAGTGGTCTTATGAACTGCTTTTCTGTGTGGACCTATATAGCCTAGGTTGACCAAACGTAGCTCCCATATAAGAAGGATTTAAGTTTCGAAATAGATTCTGTGTTCTGCACTTCCAACTTTGAAAGCAGGCAGACTGAAAAAATGTTCAACAGTGGCATCTGTGAGGACTTAGGGAGCTACTTCTCTGTTGCTACCAAAGTATTCATCCAAGCATATCACCATATAGCTGACCCACACAAGGCAGTGGATTGCATACCAGCCATGTACAATTCACTGGCAGGAGAAGTTGTACAAAAGTCTGTTAAGAACCTCAATTTTGTATTTTCTTGTTGTTTTAAGTTGAACATGCCTTTGTCAATCCACTTTGACCAGGATGCTTTTCTGACTACTGCGATACCTAGAACGTCAAACTTGGAGACATAAAGTTTCCTCCAGATAGAGGTTTATATGAATTGATTTGCAACAATTTAAAGCCATGAAGTTGGTATTGCCTGAGTTTATCAATAAGCACTCCTTCTGTCAGATGTCTGAACATTTTTTCAAAAGAGTTTGTAGCCCACCAGGGTTCTCTGAAGTCATCAGTGTCTTATTCGCAAACAGGAAAATTGTTTATGCACTCCAAAGGCATTCAACCACACCATTGATATATATTGTAAAGGTGCCAATGATTCACCTTCGGCCCAAGGTCATTGTGACACTAAAACTGTCAGTAGTCTCCCCAATCATCCTCTACCTGGCTTTAGCAAAATTATTCATATTCAGTTGAATAATGTTTTCAACAAATTATTGAAGACTTTTTTATGTTTGAAAAGATTTATGAGTATAATAAAGATAACAAATGACAAAAGGAAGAGGATATAAAATATGTAAATCCATAGGAATCATAACATTCCTAGTGTCAAGTTGAAGAATAAAAAGCATTTTATGAATTTTAAAGGGAAAGAAAAGCGCAGAAGAAAGAAAGAAAGAAAGAAAGAAAGAAAGAAAGAAAGAAAGAAAGAAAGAAAGAAAGAAAGAAAGAAAGTAAAGAGCAAAGGAAAGAAAAAAAACTATAGAAGGAACAGAGGAGGAGGAAAACAGTAAAGGCAATCAATAAAAACTATATAATATATAGCAAGACATTGCAATAAATAAAAGAAGGTAGCAAACCTTATTGAAAAATATATAGTAAAATATACATACAGGAGAGGGTAAAATCATTCAAGGGGGTCTAAAATTCTTAGAAGTGATAGGTAGTGGTTTCTTTTTAACAGCTGAACGATCTAAATATAAAGTGAGGGCAGCCAATAAAGATCAACATTACGAGGAGGTTTACAGGAAGAGGCAAAGAAAACATTGAGTTTATGGAAATGACTTAAAGAGTTCCACCAATGTTGCACAGAAACATTTGTAAGAGATTTCCAATTGGAAGAAATATGTTGAAAGGAGAGTGCAAGCATAAGGTCAAAGATACCACAAGAGTGTGGGGGTAAAGTAAGTGTGTCTGAGAGACTACCTAGAGAAAGAAGAGAAGGCGAGTATGGGATAGAGAGTGAGAAAATCTGGGAGATGCAATACCAAACTTGTTTCCAAAGATTAGAAACCTCAGGACAATAGAAGAACATGTGTAAAAGGTCAGAATTAGGCAATTTACAGGTCCAACAGGCAGAGTCAGAAGAAGAGGAAAAGCGAGAAAGGTAGAGTCTATGATATAGAAAAAAGAGAGATTGTGTGAGAGAAGCAGAACGAGAAACCTTCAAGGACTTGAGCCAGAGTTTGTCCCAAATGGTAATGGGCCAAACACAACTGAGGTCAGATTCCCAGGAGAGTTCAATTTTGGATTAGGGACGATCAAGGTTGGGAGAGGAAAAGAATTTGTAAATAAGAGACACTTTGGGAAGAGTAGAGAGCAATATCAAAAGAGAAGAAGGTGGAACCCGGGAAGGTGAGGGAGGTAAAGAGTAATAACGCTCAAGAATAATTCCCATAAGAACGGTATATTTATGCAAGATGGAGAGAGGACAAGAAAATTGAAGTTGAAAATGTGGAAACGAGCAAGGGGTGACACCATCAAAGAGTTGATGAATCCATATAATACCTTTTTGTCTCCAAGCAGTCCAACATATAGGCCTATGATTGATTAGAATAAGTGAATTGCACCGAATGGGCTGTTGTAAAAAGGAATCACACAATATAACAGAGGGAGAAAAGAAAGGTCGGAGGAGGGAAGAAGTATATTTAAATAACGGAGAGGATGTAAAGGGGGATTTTAATGAAAAGGGAACTAGCTCCTCAAAGGAAAAAGGGAACAGGAAGGTCTGTTCAATAGAGAGCCATAGAGGAGAGATAGGGGAGGTTTATGGTATAAACGAAGATCTGGGAAATTAACACCACCATTCGACTTGGGTCTACGAAGAGAGCAGAGAGAGATCCTAGATTTTTTATTTTTCCAAATAAATTTTGAGAGAGAGGAGTCAAGTCGTTTGAAGTATAGGGCAGGATTATGGACAGGCAGCATGAAAAGTGTGTAAATAAGAATAGAAGCAATCATCATCTTGATAGAGTCTAGTCTACCCCACCACGAAAGAAAAAGAGGATTCCAAGAGGAAAATAACTTATCAATGTGGGAAAGGACGGCGGTCATATTTAATTTAACAGAGGAAGGGATAGAGTTAGAGAACCAAATACCAAGATAGTTAATCTTGGTGTTATTCCAAGCAAAGCCGGTGGAGGAAAAGAGATGGGGGAGACAGAACTTGGTCAGGGGGAGAATTTCAGTTTCGTCCGAATTGATCTTATAACCAGATACAAGGGAGAACTCTTCAAATTCGGCTAATAAAGGGGGAATAGATGATTCAGGATGCAAGATAAATAAAAGGATGTCATCAGCATACGCTGAAAGTTTTAATTGATGATGGCCATAGGGAAAACTGGAGATAGAAGTATTCTGACGAATGGAGGACAGAAAAGGTTCAAGAGCTAAAACAAAAAGGAGTGGAGAGAGAGGACAACCTTGAAGGACGCCTCGTTGAAGAGTGAAAGAGGAGGAGAGTTGACCATTAACAAAAACAGAAGCTTTGGGGGAGGAGTATAATAAAGAAATAAGAGAGATAAATGTGGGTCCAAAGCCATGCCATTTGAGAGAAGCAAATAAAATGGACCAGTCCACTCTATCAAAAGCCTTCTCAGCGTCAACTGAAATAACAGCTCAAAGGAACGGCAAAGAGGGAGCTTTATTTAAAACATTGAGAAAGAGGCGAGAATTATCAGAAGTAAGCCTTCCTTTGATAAAACCACATTGTTCTTTACCAATGAGATGCGGCATAAAGGAATCTAAATGTAAAGCAAGTAATTTGGCAAAGAGTTATAATCGACATTAACGAGCGAAATAGGGCGATAGTTCTTACAAATTTTCTGGTCACGGCATCTTTCAGAATTAGACAGATGGTGGCATCTTGAAAGGTGCCCGCAGCTGAACCAGAGGAAGCAGAGGATTGAAAAAGTGCTAACAATTTGGGCAGTAAAAGGTCTGAAAAGTGCAAATAAAATTCCACTGGAAAACCATCCGGGCCAGGAGTCTTACCTTTAGTCAGTGAAGATAAAACTGTAGAAAGTTCATGAAGGGTAAGATCAAGATCAAGGAAGGAAAAATTAAGAGTAGATAAAGATGGCTTAGGAAGTTTCTCAAAATTAGAGTGAAGCATAGAGGAGGAAGGGGGGATTCTGGAGTGTAGAGATATTGCTAGAAAAGCTGGAATTGTTCAAGAATCTTGTCAGACGTATGAAGAAGAGTATTATCAGAAGAAGAGTATTATCAGAGGAGAAGATAGATTCAATACAAGTGCGTTCTTTGCGAGATTTAAGGTAATAAGCTAAAAGCTTGCCAGAATTATTACGACCTCCGTAATAACGTGCACTGCTGCGAAGGAGTATAGAGGAAGCATTATCCGTAGAAAGCTTATTAAAGGCAATTTTCGCACGAAGAAGATCTGGAGACATACATGTAGCAGAAGAGATATAAAATTGATGTTCCAATTTTTTTATATGTGCGAGAGAAGATTTCTGCTTCTGGAGAAATTGTTTCTTTTTCTGAGAGACAAAATCAATAATGAACCCTCTTGCAGTGGCTTTGAAAGAGTCCCAAAGAGTATGAAGAGGAATGTCAGGTGTAGAGTTAGTGAGAAAGATATCGTCAGTGAAAGTCCAAAAGGAGGAGGAAAAAATAGGATCAGTGAGAAATGAAGAATTAAAGTGCCAACAGGAGGGTTTGGTTTGAGGGGGAGGAGGTCAATATCCGTGATAATAGGAGCATGATCCGAAATCACAATAGGTTCAATAGAGGAAGATATAAGATTCTGAGTGAGAGAGTGAGAGAGAAAGATGTAATCCAACCTAGAGGAAGAGGCATGAGGATGGGAGAAAAAAGAGTAGTCTAGAGTGTCTGGATGTGTGAGTCGGAAAGATTTGGGGTTTGTGAGGGACAAAACGAACAGTGGATTTACGGTCAAGAAACGGGTCAACAATTTGGTTACAATCACCACCTAAAAGAAGGAAGTCGTCCTTGTGTTGAAAATGGTTAACGGAATAGAATTAAGCATTAATTTGACTAAAACCCAACGCCCTACCGAATCCCTCTCTTCAAGTAAAACTTTACATTTTAACTTTCTATGAATTAAAATAGCAACACCATTTTTTTTGTCAGCAGTTGGTGAAAATAATACATTACCCACCCAATTTCTCTTTAATTTATGGGACTCAACATCATTGAGATGAGTTTCTTGTAAAAGGACAATATCAGGGGTATAGGAAGACAAGTGAGAGAGTACTCTCTGCCTTTTGATGGGATTAACAAAACCTTTCCATTCCATGAAATGACTCTAAATTGTAAAACAAGGTAAACATGATATATAAAAACCTGGAAGCAGAAACATTGCAAGAATAATACAAAAATTCAAAAAGCATGTGAAAAACATTTTACAAAAGAGAGAAAAAGTGGGGACGAAGCAGAAAGTAGAAAAAGGAAAATGCAAGAAGGAGAAAGAAAGTAGGAAAGGGAAATAGAGAATAAATGAGCCTTTAATTATGCACAAAAAATGGCAATGATAACAGTATTGTCAATAGGCTGGTGGCAGAAATTGTGAGGTGAGCAGCATTTCATGCCCTCAGTTGTAAGGACGAACAATATAGCAAGGGTACTTAGAACAGAGAGGTACCAGCATTCAGTAATGTGGACATTGCAGGCAGAAACAAAAAGTGAAGTATCTGGTGAAATGCAGGTGCTCCGGTAACCCCATCAGACTGAGGCTCAAAATGGCGGGAAGGACCGTCTGAGGAAAAACGCCATAACAGAGAAAAATAGGCAACAAGCTCACCGTTGAGAAAATTGCAGCGTTGAAAGGCAGCAATACTTAGTTGCCAGGCAAGGGGACTTCAGAGGAGGATCCAACAAGGATGCAGGGCAAGCCGATATGAAACGCTGATAAAGCCGCGGCTCGTTAGTCAGCCGCGGCACATCTTGAAATGGCCGCAGCAAGTAGCGCGAAGGAAAAATAGATATGGTGAAGGAGAACTAGGGGGGCACCATTTGATAGGGTAGCTAGTGTGCAGTGCGTGAGTGAAAGAAAAAGTGCATACATAAAATTATAGAGTGGAGAGAAAATATTTTATTAGATGCCTCCCAAACTACCAAAATTAAAAGCAGTGCAAAATAGAAAAAGCAGGTTTAGGGGGCGTGGCGAGCAGCCGATGATGGCGGCAGCAAACTAGAGAGGCTCCCGTAGCGTGGCGGCTTCCCGCATCAATCCGCATGCCTATCCGCTCAACAACGAACCCAGAAGGGGTGCCCCGGGTCCGGTGACCGAACGACGGCTGCAGGAGAAATTTGGGGGCGTTTGCGCCCCGGGAACGGGAGGAAGGAACTACTTCAACTGGCCTCAGAGTGCGGCCTGGTGGCACGAGTGCAGCCGCGGTGGCTGAGTTGAGTTCTATCCGGGCGGAAGTGGACCATTGCCGGCGCGGCCTAGCGGAAGTGCCCGCAGCGGCCACAGACCGACGCCAGAGGAGCTTCAAACTGGTGGATCCCTCTCGGTCACTCCAATGCTGGCTTTATCTCTCCGACGTCAAGGCAGTACAGTGAATAACAGCGGCGATAATTGTAACTGAAGTTCGAAAGTCACTGCGTAGTTGCCGCCATCTTGCATCTCGTCTGCCAGTGCTGGTATGGACTCACTGCCGACGGGTCTAGACGCCGTTAGTGACTCGCAAACTACAACTGGCGTGTCTGCCTGCCAAGAAGACTAGGCGCCGCAGTACAAGGGAGGCCTGACCACCTATCCTTCGGGAATGCACCGACGGCAAGCCACAATGGCGGGGAAGGGACTCCGACAAACCACCACTCAGGCTAAGCTCGATAAATTCGCCTACGATAAACAGACACTCTCCCAATCGGAGCAGCGCAAATCTGTGGGCAAAGGCACGGAAGGTGAAGGGGCTAAGAAGGCGACCCTGGAGGATGTCTTACACGCCCTGGCGCAGGTTCAAGCAACGGTGGGCGCGACTGCTACCGAGGTGACCCTGATACGAGCGGACCTCCAGAAGATGAGTGAAAGAGTGAAGCAGGTGGAGGTAGTAGCTAAATCGCTGGTGGAGGATGTCCCAGATCTACAGGTCGCAATGGAGAAGCTGCAGGCTGATAATAAACTGCTCAAAGACAAACTGGACGATCATGAAGGACGCTCCCGGCGGAACAACGTCCGCATTTTGGGGGTCCTGGAATCTGAAACCAAAGGGGCCATGGACTTGTATGTGGAGGATTTGATAAAAAATCAGCTGGCCCCCAAGGGGCTCTCCAACTTTTTCACGGTTGAACGAACCCATAGGGTACCCGGTGGAACACCTAAGCCAGGGGCCCTCCCGCGGCCGATCCTGGCGAGACTTTTTAACTTCAGGGATCGTGATACGATCCTACAGGCGGCCAGAGTGGCACCACCCATTCAGATCCAAAACTCGCGGATATCCTTTTTTCCGGACTATACAGAGGAGGTTACGAGATGGAGGAGAACTTTTCTGGAGGTGAAGAGGACACTACGCGAACAGGAATTGCCGTACTCTATGCTTTACCCGGCTCGGCTACGGGTGGTGGCCGATAAGAAGGTTTGGTTTTTTGACTCCCCCGAGGCAGCAAGAGACTGGCTGGAGGGATGGCGCACAGTGGATCGCACGTCTGGCCGACAGCGCAACAGACACCAAAACGACAGCTGGCCCGGCTCACAGACTTCGGCTGGAAGGAGTGCGAGTGCATCGCCGACACAAGACCTGTCCGGGGCTGCCGGGGGTAAATAAGGTCAGCAGGCCGTGAAATGTTTGGACTTTGACTTCTTCCCACTTTGATTGCTCAACTACGTCGTTAGTGGACGCCGGCCTGGGCATCCCGAGGGCAGCAAGGGAGCCGCCTGCTCTGGGGGACACTCTCCCCCGACGTGCAAGTACTCTGTTTGTGGGATGGGTTAAGCGCTCTGCTAAGTTGGGGTGGCGGGCAGTTGTAGGTCCGTTAAGCAGGGAGGCAGGGTGGGAAGGGATGGGGGGGTTTGGTTCTTTTTCATTGGAAATTCACTAAGTTGGTCAAGAACTGAACTGTGTGTTGCTACTAGAATGGTGTTATTGCAGGTACAATGTATTCTTTCTAGACGATTCCTGTGTGGTAGTGTGATTGAAAATGGCGGATGAACAACTCAATGCTGCGGGGCTGGATGGGGCGCAGTCTGGTGGCTCCGCCCTTCGAATACTTTCCTGGAACGTAAGGGGCCTAGGGGAAAAGGTGAAACGTGGCCTAGTACTAACCGAGTTGAAGCGACATAAACCCCAACTAGCACTCTTGCAAGAAACTCACTTGGTGGGAGGGGCTACTAAGGCCCTAGATAGGAGGGGGTATAGGATGATTGTACACTCGGAATTTTCATCGGGTTCGCGGGGCACGGGTGTCCTGATTAAAAAATCCTCACACTTTATTCCATTGAGTACGAAAACCGATAATCAGGGATGCTTTGCCGCGGTGGTGGGGCAGTGGGACGGTCGTCCCTTGACAGTGGTTTCTGTATATGTTCCGCCGTCTCTCCATTCAGTAATGCTTCCAGCCCTGGGTGATTTCTTGTTATCTCTCCCCGACAGTGATGTAATTTTAGGTGGGGATTTTAACGCAGCGGCGGATCCACAGCTCAATAGGTTTCCGGTGACTGCTCCGCCGGGGGGACCCTCCCGGTTTCAGCGGTTCCTAGAAGCACTGGGATTGGTAGATATCTGGCGACATGTTCACCCTCAGGTCAGATAGTACACGTTCCACTCCACAGTCCACAACAGTCTTTCCCGCATTGATTATTTTTTGGCGTTGGGGGAGGGGATACAGCGAGTAGACACGGTTGACATACACCCCCTAGGCATTTCAGATCACTCTCCGGTAACTCTCACCATTTCCACCCAGACAAAGTCACGTCACCGCATATACCCTATTCAGGCATCTTACCTTAAAGTCCCGAAAATCAGGAAGACTCTTCAGAGGGCCACGGAGCAATACTTTGTTGAGAATGTGTCAACTGTGGCGTCCGCCGAGGTTCTCTGGGAGGCCTACAAAACAGTGCTAAGGGGGCAGGCTATAAGCTCCATCGCGGCTCATAGGAAGGAACAGGCAGCTGAGCAGTCTACACTTGAGCTCCAACTGTGCACAGCCACAACTATACACGAGGCTGACCCTACAGAGGACACGGCGCATAACCTTGCACTCCAGCAGCGACTGTACACAGACCATACACGCCTCACAGTACAGGGACATATTACTGATACACAGAATCGGGTGTACGATGTAGGCGACAAGGCGGGAAAGATGTTGGCCTGGCTTGACAAGAGAGGGGGTAGCTCCAGAGGGATTCAACAGGTGAGGGATGGGAACGGTGCGATGCTGACTAACCCCGAACAAGTAGTGGAGGCGCTGGCGGCCCACTTCGAAAGGGTGTATACTCCCGAGAGGGAGGTGACCGCGATCATGGCCCAGTGTGCACTGAGCGGAATAGATATCCCGATACTGCAACCGGAGGCAATGGCCGACCTGGATGCGGCATTAACCGCCGACGAAATACGGATTGCCATAGGGGCGCTCAAGCCTGGAAAGACCCTTGGTCCGAACGGCATTCCGGTGGAATGGTATCAAGCACGATCTGAGGACCTTTGTCCTTACTTACTCAACATGTATGAGGAATGCCGTGAGAAGGGGCTGCTCCCACTGGACCAGCGAACGGCCACGATCGTGGCTATACCAAAGCCCGGTAAGCCTCAGGAGGAATGCTCCTCATACCGCCCCATCTCCCTACTGAATGCAGAAAGCAAAATCCTGGCTAAACTCCTGGCCAACCGCCTGCTGGCTCACCTGCCTGATCTTATCCACCCAGATCAGTAGGGGTTTATGCCTCATAGAAACACTGCGCTAAATCTTCGTAGGGTTCAAGGGGTGTTGGCGAGAGCAGACCAGCTTAGTGACAGTGCAGTTATATTGGCCCTGGACGCGAAGATGGCTTTCGACCTGGTGGAGTGGGTCTACCTTTTCGAGGTGTTGTCCCACATGGGCTTTGGCCCGAACTTCATATCATGGATTAAGCTACTCTACGCGGCACCTGTGGCACACGTAGTAGCAAATGGCCACATTTCGTGCACGTTTCCGCTTGGGAGGGGCACCCGGCGGGGCTGCCCTCTGTCTCCCTTGCTCTTTGCGCTAACCCTGGAACCGCTGGCTAATCGCATAAGACAAACTCCCTTGCTCAAGGGGATACAGTGGAAGGAGGGATGGGAAGACCGCCTGTCCCTCTATGCGGACGACATGCTGGTGTATTTAACGGATCCCGAGCATGGAGTACCAGCTCTTTTGAATTTGTGCGACGAGCATGGCAAGGTTTCTGGTTACACCATTAATTGGAGCAAATCGGAGATGTACGTACTGACAGGTCAGATTCCGACGCTCGGACCGGACTGCCCTTTGAAACTGGCTGGTTCCTCCTTTAAATATTTAGGGATCTATGTTACGAGGGACCCACTTGAGTATAAGAGACTGAATTTAGTGCCACCGCTGGAGCGTCTCAAGCAAGACGCCAACTTCTGGGCGGGGCTGCCACTGACTATGCTGGGGAAAGCAGCATTGTACAAAATGAAATCGCTGCCCCGTTTCCTGTATATCCTAGATAATACGCCCTTTTCGGTGGCAGCGGGATACTTCAAGAAGGTAGCTGCGGTGGTTTCGGGGCTATTGTGGGGCAATCGGCCGGCACGCATAGCTCAAGCTAAACTCTGTAGAGGCTGGTATGATGGGGGCATTGCACTGCCGAATCTGCACTTGTACTACTGGGCAGCACAACTTAGGCCCATTAACCAATGGCTGCACGCCCCACAGTCTGATCCGGCATTTCAAGCAGACAGGGCGCAGCTGGGCATTAACAACATACTTGCCCCACTCTATGACCGGAGAAAGCTGAGACTCCTCCCAGGGCCCACTAAACTCACTGTGGAAACCTGGTATGCGGCGACAGCTGCGTTAGGCTGGAAGGGGAAAATCACCAAACTCACCCCGCTCTGGGATACACGTGCCTTGGGCAACTTGAGAAATAGCAAGGGCTTCTCCCTCTGGGATTCCATCGGCATATCCACGGTGGGTGACATGTGGGAGCGGGGTGACGTTATTTCATTCACCCACCTGAGGGAAATATATGACCTGGGGCCACACGAATCATACCGATACGTGCAGGTTCGTCATGCCCTGCTCTCGGCCATCCCCTCTGGGTCGACTCTTCCTGAGTCCTCCCCGCTGGAGGATCGCCTCCTGACTGACTTTATGGTGGACAGAGCAACTTCACTGACGTATCGTAAGCTCCTGAACAACTCGCCAGATCCTCTGGCTCCCCTGAAGGAAAGGTGGGAGCAGGAGGTGGGCGCCCTAGATGAACACGAGTGGAATGAGGCTCTGGCGTCACCGAAAGAGGTGGGCATCTCGGCTAGGATGAGACTTGTCCAGCTCAAGGTTCTTCATAGGGTATACTACATGAGGACACTGCTACACCGCATCCACAGAACACCACACCCTTTTTGTCTGCGTGGATGTGGGGAAGAGGGCACCTTTTTCCATACGTTTTGGGACTGCCCACGCATAGAAAATTACTGGCGACAGGTTCTGCGTACTGTATCCCAGGCACTAGAGATCTCAATCCTCCCGGAGCCAAAGCGGTGTCTCCTAAATGTGTGGGAACCGACAGATTTGCCCAGACATGGTCGACTTTGGGTAACGTTAGGAATGATTGTGGCAAAGCGGGATATTGCACAGCGTTGGGGGGCGGCAGAACTTCCAACGAAGTCACAGTGGTGCATGAATATGGATAGAACAATGATAACTGAAAGGGCGGTGTACCTGAGCCGTGCATGTCCAGGCAAGTGGAATAAGGTGTGGTCCCCATGGAATGTGTACCGTGGCGACATCTGCGATCCGCTGCCAGAAGATGACCCGTTGGAATCGGATGATGAGGGGGGGATGGAGTGAAGGGGGGAAGACGAGATAGGGACGCCATTTGGATAGTGGTGTGGGGGGGTGAAAGGCCATTCCCCGTTCCGCATGAGATCCCTAGACAACACATGGCAACTTATACTGTCCTAAGGATCTTTCATACAACTAACCTGCAATGTTATTTATCAATGATCGCAATGTGATTTCCTGTTGGTTCTTTTGGTTCTTTTCAAAAAAACAAAAAATGAAAACCTCATTTATTTTGAAATGTGATCTTGACTAATGACCTTCAATTGATTTTGTGATGAGCCTTTTCACTACAATAATTTCTTTCACGTATGGACTTCATTTCCGCATGGCTGTCACTGCTATTTCTGCTATGTTAGCGGCCGGCCCCTCGGGGTTGTAGGTGACTTGCTGTGTAATTGTAAGAAGGTGCAATAAAAATAAAGCAGGTTTACCAAATAGCTGCTTATTTAGATGTTTTCCTACACCATATCTATTTTTCCTAAAAGATTGGCATTGATCACTGAGCGCTCCTATTTATTGCCAACATACTCTCCCTGGTGTAGGGAGAACCCAAATGATGACAAGGGTGGTACAGAACGAGCACTGATGGGTACTTTTTCCCACCATAGAGACACCATGTTGTGCTTTTTACTCCTTGTAAGTAGATCATACCTTTACAGGCTCTTAAAGGACGTTTTTTTAGACCCATAAACATTCAGTGTGTTGTTACGTAGTCTTGGCTGCACCATGGACTGAGTGCATCCACTGAGTATTCTGCCAACTATAGTTAGGAGGACCAGTCGCTCTGGGTCGCATTGCAATAACAGCGGAGGTATTGCTCTAGCCCTTAAGCATTTTGTTTGGCCATTGGTCTGGGGATAAAACCCGGAGGACAAGGCCATCTCATTAGGAAGAGCTTTACAAAAATGTTTATAGAAATGTGAGACATACTGTCGGCCTCGATCTGATACAATCACCCATGGCAGGCCATGGAGGCTGTATATCTCCTGTATGAAGATGCTTTGAGTTCTCTTGCAGTAGGGATATAACCATTATCTGGTTTAGATGATCCGAGAACACGTTGTCCATGTACCTCTGAAAGATGGAAGGGGCGTTAGTCAGCCTAAAAGGCATAACTCGGTATACGAAATGTCCTAATGGGTTCGAAATGTAGTTTTCCACTCATCCCCTTTTTTGATTTGAAGGAGATGATAGGCATCCCTCAGATCCAACTTGGTGAACATTTGAGCCCTTCTTACCGACTCCAGGATATTCTTAATCGAGGGCAATGAATAGCAGTCTTTGGTGGTGACTTTATTCAAGCCTCTGAAGTCAATACATGGTCAGAGATCTTTTGTCTGCTTGGGGACGAAGAAGAGGGGGCCCGGCAGGTGACGAGGATCGAACAATGAGGCCACTCTGCATATTTTCCTCAAGGTATTGTCTGAGAGTCTCTTCCTCGGGTTCAGTGAGAGAATATACTCTTCCGAAGGGCCATGTTGCTCTAACTTCCAATGGAATGGCACAGTCAACTCCCTATGAGGAGGTAACATCACTTTCGTAGGCTTCTGAAAGATGTCAGCATGTGTATGGTAGTGACTTGGTACGCCTTGGATGGAATTAAAGGAGGTAAAGGTGTCCTTTCTTATCATAGGCATTACCTTAGGAGACCAGTGTTCTTCAGTGGGGTAACAGATTTGTTGACAGAACGTGATGACAGGGAAATGGTTCTTGTCTCCACTTGATATACCGGTTATGTCTGATTAGCCAAGGTATACCTAAGATCATGATGTGGCTGGGTGAGGTGATCAGGTCAAAAGACAAGTGTTCTTGGTGCTTTCCAAATGTAAGTTGTAATAACGGTGTCAAGTCTTTGACTGGACCGGAAATTAGAGGAGTTCTATCCACAGAATGGACTTGTTCCGGGATCTCTTTAGGTACAGATTGAAGGGATTCTAGACCATCCCGTCCCCTCCCTTCTCACAAAGGACTGGAATTGCCATTTTCTTACTGCCAAAGGAGGACGAGTGGGACAATTGTGAATATTGTGCCCTGAGGTGCCACAATACAGACACAGTCCTTGTTTTCTTCTATGTTCACGTTCCGGGTCAGACAGGGGTCCCCAAGTCAAGCCTATCTGCATAGGTTCTTCTCCTGTGGAAGGTTGTATGTCGGACACAGGGGTTTTGGCTTTACGAACATTAGGTCGGGTTACTCCGCCGGTATGCTGCTGGAGTCGTGACCTTCGTCTCTCCAAACAACATTCATTGAGACAATGTTAAATTGATAACGTTAAGTCCATTAACTCAGGCATAGCCTCAGCACGAGGGGAATGTACCAACTCATCTTTGATTTCTTCTTGAAGGCCTCTGCGAAAAAGGGTTACCAGTGTTTGTTGCACCCAAATAGTTTCTACCGCCAATTGCCTGAAACGTGTGATGTACTGCAAGACGTCCTGACTTCTGTGTTGGATGTCACACAATGCTTTTTCCTCTGATGTCTCTAGCCCAGGTCTATCAAACATCCTTTAAAATGACTCAGGAAAAGATACATAATTAAACAGTCTTGGGTATTCTGTGGCTACCAAGGGAATTGCCCATGGTACGGCAGGCCCAGACTAGGAAATGTTCAGGTACCCAACTTTTGTTCTACCAAGGAAAACTGGGCTGAATGAAATGCAAAAGAAACAGTCAAGGAATCTAAGAATTTATTCAGCTGGTTGGGATATCCAGAATTACAAGGAGTAGAGGCAGAGACTATGGTTACATCAGATGTCTTGGTTGTCAGCACATGACGTAAGGCTAAGTTTTCTTCTCATAGCTGTTTTTGTTCTTGGGCTTGTTGTTGAATTGTCTGCACTGATGCCTGTGCTGTTTCTACCGACCCTTCTGTAGGACAGGACTGTGATGTATCCATGCTGGTTTTGGGCATTCCAATCTGTTGGTTCTATAGTCTTTATTACCAGACTTGAGGCGCTGGGACGGTTCCCAGCTTCGGTTCTTGTAAGTCCGGTATTGGCTGAGATAGTGGCGACTCCTTCCGGTAGCCGTATTGCTGCCAACAATGAAAGCCTAAGCAGCTAGTGCCCTCCAGAAGGAGTCCCTAGAGGAAAACCCCAGAGGGACAAAACCTCTGATGTCAAATATGAGACTCCAGGAATGACGGAGAAGACAAGGAGCCAGAAAGCACTGGAAGGTCATGGACCCACAAGGAACCGAGAGAAGATTGAAAGACAAGCTGGAGCAGAAGGCGCAAGGGGGAAATAAGTGCCAACAGAAGGAAGGAATCACCAAAAGAGGGGCCATGGAACCAACATGAGCGAGGACACACCAGCAGGAACAAGGAGTGTTGCAACACAAGGAAGGAAATGTTCTGATCCATTTTATACAGAAAAACAGGAAGTGACATACAGGAAGTGACATACAGGAAAGAGAGGTGTCGCCATATTGGATAGGTTGAAGAGTGACGTGCATTACAGAAAGCAAAAACAACAATTGATGGACAGAATGCAGAACAATGTCATACATTCACCCCAGTACAGAGATCTGGGCCTAAATCCATTGTTTTTTTGCGCTCCACACCACCCCAGTTCAGACATGGCCATATGCAAATCAGCCTTGACCCTGTGCCTCATGGGAGCAGTCCAGCCGAACTGCCAAGCCATGTCTTTCCTGGACCGGAATCAAGCATCCTAGGACCGGTTTCTGGCTATCAGCCATCTTCAGCCAGGATAGCTTGACTCCAGTGGCGTGGAGAGCATGGGACTCACGTCTGAGCACACCCATCCCACTTGGGGTGACAAATGCAAAAAAAACAATTGATGGACAGAATGCAGAACAATGTCATACATTCACCCCAGTACAGAGATCTGGGCCTAAATCCATTGTTTTTTTGCACTCCACACCACCCCAGTTCAGACATGGCCATATGCAAATCAGCCTTGACCCTGTGCCTCATGGGAACAGTCCAGCCCGAACTGCCAAGCCATGTCTTTCCTGGACCGGAATCTAGCATCCTAGGACCGGTTTTTGGTTATCAGCCGTCTTCCGCCAGGAAAGCTTGACTCCAGTGGTGTGGAGAGCATGGGACTCACATCTGAGCATACCGATCCCACTCGGGGTGACAAATGGAAAAACAACAATTGATGGACAGAATGCAGAACAATGTCATACATTCACCCCAGTGCAGAGATCTGGGCCTACCTAAATCCATTGTTTTTTTGCCCTCCACACTACCCCAGTTCAGACATGGCCATATGCAAATCAGCCTTAACCCTGTGCCTCATGGGAACAGTCAAGCCCGAACTGCCATGCCATGTCTTTCCTGGACCGAAATCAAGCATCCTAGGACCAGTTTCTGGCTATCAGCCGCCTTCAGCCATGATAGCTTGACTCCAGTGGTGTGGAGAGCATGGGACTCATGTCTGAGCATACCCATCCCATTTTGGTTGACAAATGCAAAAACAACAATTGATGGACAGAATGCAGAATGCAAAACAATGTCATACATTCATTCATACATTGGGCCTAAATCCATTGCTTTTTGCACTCCACACCACCCCAGTTCAGACATGGCCATGTGCAGTGCAAAAATACGATGGATTTAGGCCCATATCTCTGTACTGGGGTGAATGTATGACATTGTTCTGCATTCTGTCCATCAACTGTGGTTTGTGCATTACAGAAAGATCATAATGTAAGGAAGGTAAGTACCCTCCGCTATTGCCTTCTGGGAGCAAGGTAAAGAGGAGTGCAACAATATGGCCCCCAAGGAAGGGGGATCACCAGACGCCCACACCAGGTGAGTGTGAGGAGGAGCCTGTCTTTACCCCATTAATTAGCCCCGTCAGAGTTTTACAAAGGAACTGCCGTCCCTTGGCCCGGACCATAGAGGGTTAACTAACCCGGAATCCTTTTCCCTACAGGAACGCCCAGGGGAAAGCAATAACCATTGGGACACGACCTGGGCCAGTAGAAGGGTAGACCAGGCACACGAAGAGGAGAACCCGGAAGACGCCAGCAATCAGGACGACGACACGAGAAACACGAGGAGGACCAGCTGTAACGAAGACCAACCCGAGGACAATGACCTCACCGAAGCAGAGGAAGACAACGCTGCCCCGGCGGCGAGACCTGGTCTGAGGATTGGTGGACACCCCCGGAGGATGCCCAAGTGCCCCCGTAACTCTGGAGAGTTATGGCTTTCACAGTACATTAATCGGGCGAAGGGGTTGGAGGGAGGGAGGTAACATTACGGGTAAAGACTGGGGCATGCGGAATTTGTGATGGTTTGTGGGGTTTTGCTTTCTATCCCTTTTCTGTTTTTAGTTTTGGGAAGGAAGCGGGCGCACCTGATCTCCATTGTTCTGTTCTCCGTTTTGAGAAGGAAGAGGGCGCACCTGATCTCCATTGTTCCGACCTATTGAATATGTACACAGGTCTCAACTAGTGTCTGCGACCGCGGGCTGTCATTTCCTTTATTTAAACCCGCATATAGCGTTCCTCGCTCCATTGGCCTAATTTGTCGTCTTGCTTTGATTGTTGGGCATTAAAGAAGACCGTAATTAAGCCTTTTGGAATCGCCTAAAGGTTTATGTCCTGAAGTAAGGACATGCTTGAAAACCCTCTTCTTGCTCCTATCTTTGCACACGTCAAACCTTAGTGCACTCGGGGATTTCCTTTAAAACATCTTGGTGATGGTACTCCTTTTATAGAGGCCCATAACAGCCATACTTACAGCCTCTGTTTCATCTCTCTTCACGCTACCCGGAGGGAATGTCACCAATACCCACATAGAGAAGAAGATGACATCGCCAGAGGAAATCCCTCACCATTCCGGAGACCTACCCCAAGAAGTCATCAATATGTTTTATTAACTCAGTTTGTACACAGAATTTAAATAAATACGCCAAAATCGATCCACGCATAAGACCTCCTAGCTTCTTTTTCCGCCCGTACCTCTCACAGTGGTTATAATGTTCCAAGGTGCCTCTGGAAGTGGATGGACCACCGTGCAAGTATGAGGCGTTCCCGAAAACCAACAGGCATCATGGGTACGTTCAGCGACGCTATTGAAATGCCACAGAATGCCGCAATGCAGTACCACGAAGCCCCTGATGAGGAGGGAGGGGTGCAGCAGGGTTGCACCGCGGCCGGCGAAGAGGAAACGGGTAACGCTGTGGGTCACGAGTCGACCTGTGGCATAACAGCAGTGCTGTAGAATGCACAGTTAAACCTAGGTTAATGCTGTATCGAAGAACCAGCACTCATTAGGTGTCTTCTGGAAGGCATGTCTTAAGTCATGCAGAATCACTATTTGTTGAGATAATGGGGAGTTGAGGGGAAGTGCACAGCTCCAAATGGCCACACCACTGCCCACAGTCCTCGGATGTCTGGATAGTCGTACAAAATGAGCCGTGTATTGAATCTCTGGAGGTTGCATCAGCAACAAGTCGAGTGGTGTAGGAGGCCAGCACATTCCAATATTGTGGGCATCCAGTACCAATCCTGCACCATCTTGAAGAGGTAAAATTTCATCCTGCAGTCCTGCACACCTCGTCCCAGGTGTTCTTAGACCTCAGTCCAGTCCTCTTTAACGTATTCTGTGTGCAGAGTCGCCTTCCAAAGTGTACATAGTCAGTGTGACTGGGGTAGGGAATATTTAAGTTGCATCATAAGATTGTAAGACCCAACCTCAATCTGCTTTAGTTACCCCATACCTGTAGGTAGGTAACAATGGAGGAGGGTACCAAGTCAATAGGGGGTGTCCCCAGACTCCTGTAAATAAAGTGGCGCAGTTGCAGGTACTGCCTTTACTGATATGGGTCAGGTGGATTGTGTCTCTGAGGGCTGTAAAGGATTTAAGGTAGACATTAAGTATCTGGGAAAATGTTTTGTTTTTGATGTTAATTTCAAAAGTTACTCTCGGTGTCACGGCTAATGATTCTAGGGATACCAAAAAGAAGAGTGGGGAGATTAGGAAACCCTGACGCATCCCGTGCCATATCGGAAAGGGGTGGAGTGGAAACCCTCTGAATTCGCCGGTCCGAAGGGTTGTCATACATCCATTTCTCTTGTGTTTGAAGTTTTCATCCAAACCAATTCAGCATCATGAGAAAGGGCCAGTGCCTCACCCAGAGGTTATTTAGCCAGCCAAAGGATGTGAGCTAATAATTTGTTTGAGAGAAGTCCGGCCCAGGACAAAGTTGACTTCAATGGGATGGATCATTATAGGACTGAATTTCTTGAGCCAGGTTGCCAGGGCACTGGCCAAGATCTTGATGTCTCCATTCAGAAGTGATATGGGGCAGTATCTGTCTCAGTACAGCTGGTTCTTATCCAGTTTGGGAACAGTTATGTGGGCTTTGTTGGAGATTGGTCTTACCTTCCCAGATCCTCTGCCTGCTTCTCAGCCACCTTGAGAGACTTTACCATGCCTTTAGAGATCCATTTGTAAAATTCAGTAGGGAAGACACCTTACCCTGGAGCTTTGCTATAAGGAGTGGAGGAGATGGCCTGAGAAATTTCCTCTTAAGTTATTGCTCCTGAAAGGAGGGCTGACACTCCATCATTTAACTGAGGGAGACTGATCTTATATAGATAGTAGTTGATGTGTTTCTTATCAGTAGTAATCTACGGAGTTTAGAGCTGGCTATATTACTCAGCGAATTTGTCCAATATCCTCTGGGGTTGGGTGATAAGGCAGACAGTTTGATCTTTACTAGCTGAGATAGGGGAAGCTGCCTTCTATTGTCGGAGTTGAGCCACAAGTAATCTGCTGACTTTCTCACCCTGTACATAATGGTGATACCTGAGTTCATGGAGCACAAATTCCACCTTAGAGGTAAAAAGGCTCTTAAGAAAGACCTATTATGCCACCTTTCAGTTATTATAGAGGGCTACGTCCCTCATGACTGACCCCGGATAGTGGCCTTCGCAGCCACCCAAAGAGTCCTTGCAGATGCTACAAAACCTTTAATGTCAGTGAGATATGTTGTAGATGAGATTGGAGAAATGTTTCTGTATGAGCAAGCTATAATAAGACAATTTGTACCTCCAGAGCTTCTGCATTAGTCACGTTAGGCCTACATTTAGCAGAAGACTGGTCGGGAAATGGTCAGAGAGTGGGCATTGCAAGATATGGGATCAACTACCACCAGGTATTGTAGTGTAGTTCGTATATTCCTAATAGGCTCTGCACATTGGAATAGTATTTCCTATAGATTAGACGTAGGACTGAGGTTGACTAGGTCTCTATTGAATATACTAGACTTAATTGTGTGTGCCGGCTGGCTCAGAGGTCACTAGAAACTTTCTCGAATTCACAAGAATTGATTAGTCTCTAAAAACCGCATGAACATGACAACTTTGTTGCCCCAAGATAAAACATATTTTCAGAGTCGTGGAAACAAAAGATAGATATTTCACTCAGTCAATCGTGCATGCTTCATTTCACCAGCGGTGCAGAGAAAGTAGAAAGACAGGCGTTTTCAATAAAAGGTTTTATTGAACAGTCTTCTTTCTCAAGCATAAGAAATTAACTGCTACAATCGTAAAACTGTTTGTAAAATATAATGCGTACAGTATAAATAGTAGAATAAAATAATACTGTAAGAGCATTGTATGGTTCCAAAATCATATATAAATACATACATAAAATAACAGTGGCTAAAAGTACTCAACTGGTGCTTCTAAAATACGCCTACCCAGATGTACCTAACCTAAGCTTAGTACGAGGGAAGAAGTAAGTGAGGTGTAGCATAAATGTAGTATTCTTTTGCCAAGATTCTGCTCAAGATTTCTCTAAGGGTCTAATCAGCTCTGTACCTTAGTTTAGAGTCGAGAAAGCTGGTCTTGTGACTCAATTTCCCAACAAGCCCGGAAAGGTAGCTTCGAAACACTGGAGCTGGATTTCTCTGCAGGAGAAAAAACAGTGTATCTCTCAGTGCGTCTGCTGGAGGGTTGACTTCCTTCGGCACTTGCTGTAGCAGGGCGCGTCAGTAAAGTAGATAGTAGAACTGCTCCAAACCTCTGTGTGTTTGCTTGGGCAAGTGTAGGCATATTTATACCTTGAAGGTGCCGAGTTTGACATAAAGGTGGACATATTAACTTCACCAAAAAGTCTCAGTTCTTTTAAAACTCCATGAGTTCTTGGATAAATCAATGCTCAAGCAAGGGGAAGTCCCTGACTGCTGAAGGCGGGTTTTTCCAAGAAATCGATGTGGATTTTCGGAACTAGTGGAAGTAGTCCTGCTGTATTTGGACTGCATGAGCTATGCCTAAATATGGTTATGATTTGTATGCCTATATAAGGAAATGGTGATTTATACCTATATAAGGGCATGAATCGGGAAACTTACAATAGTGTCCTAAAATGATACATAACAGTATTAGGGAGTGGGATATAAGGAAATAGTCCAGTCTTGATTGGGTGCCAAGAACCAGTGGAAGGTGTATGTAGTTGTTATCAGTCACATGAAGGAGGTGCTAGTTGTCAAAAAGGCCATGGGCCTCCAGAACATCACGCAGGATGGCCCTCTCTGCGTTGGAAGCTCTGTCTAGTGGACCAGTTTAGTTGGGGACAGCAACTACAGGCACATTCCACCGCCCCCCCAGTAACACTGTTGTAGAACCCTGACCCGCCAGGATACGGTTTAGGAGGAGCAGAAAAGTTGTCTTAGTTCCTATGGGTGCACAGATTGACCCCACACTCTGGATCTTGTCTAGGACCTTAAGGTGAATAAAGACAAATATCTCCTCAAGGTATAGCCACAACTTAATGGTGTATGGGAGTGATTTGTACAGTAAGATGTCCCCCTGCATTTTCACAGCAGCGGCGCATCCCCATGGCTGCTATGTAAAACCCTATCTACCAAGTCACACTTGAATGTATCTGCCTCAGGATTTGTAAGGTGTATTTCCTGCTCACGGCAATATCTGCCCATTTAAACTTCAGGTATGATAAGACGGCTTGCTGCTTAATTTAATGAGGGAGGCCATGGACATTCCACGGCAGGACCATCCAGGGGCACCAATGCCATGATCAGCAGGTAGCAGCTGGAGGGGAAGGAGTTGGTGACCGAAGTTGGTGGGAGATAAGTGGCACACGGAACGTACAGAGGTAGGTTTGTTTGGGGGAAATAGTATGCAGGGGAGGCATAGTGTGGAAGGGAGTTTTATAACTGAGTATGGGGGTTTGGATAAGTGGGGCCCTTGCACACTGCTATGGCTGGGGTCCTAATCTAAGAGAAAGTGTGTATGAGGCAGCCATCCCGGATGGTAGAGGGGGGTGTTTGATAAGTGGGTCGCCATAATGAATACCTTCTCACAATGTAATATAATAGAAACAAGAAGAACAATTAGGAACAGATTATCCTGCCATTGGATCTGTCACAGGAAGACAGATTATTGCTGGGAAAAAGAACAGTATGTTGCACAATCTGCAGTAAGTGGCAAAGTCTCAAATATATGTAGGTAAAAAAAAGACCAGAAAACAACGGAAGGTACTCATCCAGTCAGTAATGCAGAGTGCTGGAAATACCAGGTGGTCCTCTTCAGCTCGGTTGGGACCTTGGATGGCAAGCAGGATTTGTCCCTGCCTGCCTCCTGTGTAAGTTCCATCATCACCCTGATAGCTCTGTCCTTCCTGATATGGGAATGGAGTGGGAGACTCCACTCTGTTGTCTGCCTTCTCGCTAGGGTCGTCCAGGAGTCTTAGGCTGGGGTGTGTCTCTATTATTAGCAGTGGGAGGGGCTGTATCAAAGTTAGTTTCCTGTAGGGAGTCCTGGAAAGAAGTCTCTGGACTTGCCATCCATGATAATCCACATGTGAGCTGGCTGGGGCAGTCCGTACTTAATGTCCAATTTTTGAGGGCAGGATATAGGGCTAAGAAACACATTGTTTGTTATTAGTTTCTCAGCAGAAATGTGGATTTCAAGCCCTCTGTAGTCATATGGGCCATGAGAGTGGGATGCAGTCAGAATCTTCCTGACTTGGGATGCCTTAGAAAACACCCAATAAGCGGACAAGGCTTGCAAGCATTGACCATACTACAGGTATGAATGTGCTAGACTGGTTGCATCTCAAGGGGGGCGGAAGGGTGAAGGATAGCCACCTGAGGCATGGAAAAAGAAAGGTCACAGAAGAAGCGCCCGTCGTCGTCCAGTTCAACCTTCTCACGAAAAGCAAAAAAGCAAATGTTATCCCTCCGGCTTCTGTCTTCTAGTTCAGTATTCGTGTGGCAAAGGTATTGGAGTACAGCATCCCGGTCCCTGGTGCTTGCCACATATGAGTCTAGCACAATGAGTAGCATCTCCATGCCATCCAGTTGCCCTTAGAATGCCCTGATTTAATTACTGATGGATTTCATATCCTTGGTGAGATCCTTGATCTGGGCATCCATTATTTTGTGTTTGTGGCACACCACGTTATTTCCTGCAGGATGCGGTCCATGAGGAATTTCTGAGCATCAAGATAGTGCTGGCACTGAGGGTTTGTGGTTGGCCATAGCTTCAGTGAAGATCAGTTGGCTTGTGCTTTCCCAATTACCACAAACAACGGTTGGTGCGTGGGACAAGCGTGAGGGTCCTGTCTCTGCACTGTACCCTCCAATAAGCCAGGCCCATAAGACTGTAGGGGCTGCAGTGGGTAGCCCAGGAGTACCCAGGCAGGAAGAAGCCAATCCTGAACCCCTGGGGTGAAAGAAGGGAGAAGAAACAAAGGAAGTACCTCCTCTAGCTCGCCGGCCAGCTATGGGCCATAGGGTAACGAAGTAACAAGGAGCAGGAAAGCCACAGATTCCAGTAGAGGCTGGGGGCACCAATAGCAAGCTGGAGAGTATACCTCCTGGGATGGCAAAGACTGTGTGAAATCTGACCGGTCACATGAGGGTGGAGGGGTATTTTTCCTGGGACTGGTATGCGAGAAGACTTGCCTTAAAATAAGTTAGTCAGTGTTTGTGAGTCAGGGTAAGACCGCTCGGGCTGGTGATAGCAAGAGAACAGTTCTTAGTCCGTTTGGGTGGTTCACCACAGTTGATGCGAGGATTGAAGCGAGCAAGCAGAGTAGATCGGGTGAATATTCTTCTGTCCTTGGTGCAGTCCAGTTTATACCTCCATTCTAACCAGGGAAAGTCCCCCACACATATCTGTCTGTGCGAAGTTCACCGTATTTTACTGCGTGGAACTCTGCGAAGTTCCAGAAAATCTCTGCTGCACTCCACAGAGTTCCACCGGTGGTGGAGTCTCCCAGGAGGCTGTCCCGTACTTTAAAATCAGTGCACATGGCACTACATATCGAAACAGATGGTGCTGCTGTTTTCTACCACTCGAGTAGACATTCTACTCAAGTGGCAGCTTCATCAACGCGAATGCCAGATTTCTCAACGCGAGCGGTCGCAACCTGCCTGGGCCTCCAATGATGAGAAATCTTGCTGGGAGGAGATCTGGCGCGTGATTTGTTTCTCACGAGTGCTCACCAACCTACCCATGGAAGCCACTCGAGAGAAAAAACTCTGCTCCGCGTCAATTCACAGAATTTTTGTGAACTCAGCGCGGAGTGGGCAAAACTCTACCAACTCCGTCAGCAGAGCAGAATTCTTCGCCCACCCCTAGTGTGATTTCAGGTTCCGATATTTAACTCAATATTTTGTCCAAACACCATCCAAGTGTATGGCTCTAAAAATTCTTATGCCAAAGTTATCTTTCTAAATGTCCTAGGTGCACAAAATGGCCTTGCTAATTAGCAACAGCTATTTTTATAACTTTCCTTATGCAGTTGAAAACGGAAACTAAACATTGGGACCAGCTAGTGCTATGGGTGCTATAATCCAACTCAGATCAGGGTGTGCTAATTTGTTCAGGTGCATTTTTAACAGTGTGCACTGAACAAGCACCCAGACGAATTATTTGTCAGCTAAGGATGGGCTCAGTATAGCACACAATTTCTTTAGTGTATCAAGCTAACGTAAAAAGGATGCATTGAGTGACAAAAATCTCGTTTGCTCTGCTGAGGTAAAATAATTTTTTCAAGACTGTCTGAAAAAAAAACGCGTTAATGGAAGTAAAATAAAAATGTCATGGCACAAGGTATGGCTTTTTATTTTAACGTGTCCAAAGAAATTAAACCGTTGACGTATGGTCGAGGTAGTGCACAGAACTAAGAAAAACATATGGCAACAACATTATATTAGGGAAAATATTTATATATGGGAAAAATACCCCCTGCCGTACATTATACGGATGCTGCAATTGGCGACTGGGTGCGTCACATGTCGCCAATTATAAAGAAATTGGCGACAGACTTGAAGGGATTACAGAAACCCATGTATTATTATATCCTAAAGATTACTAGGAGTACACCCGGAAATAGTTTTCGTACTCGTGTTTGCTTTCAGTGCTCCGTCAGTATTCATCATATTGCTTCATATTGTGTCGGTTCGCATTAGAACATACATTTACAGCTTGACAAGCTTTGCAAGGTGGAGGGACCCCCTGAAAGGAAACATTTCCATCAATGTACAGTTTTCCAACCAAAGTCACTGAAGTGGAAGAAGCGAAGCATATGGGGAAATGATCACGGTGCCTTTGAACCCAGTCCGTTACAGTTTGCCAGCAACCAAATTATGTTCAGATAGTTTGGCGCGTCTCTACATCACAATCTCCATGGTTCAGTGGATTTTCTGAAGAGAGGAACATTTCTCAGGCTATAACAGGATCTCTGTGTTTTTCAATTTACATTAGGAAGCTGAACTATGGTGGTCACTTGTGCTGATCATTCGGGGAAGAGAGATCTGTTATCATGACGTGCCGCCGTATCTGTCATGATTTCAGTAAGCAGCTGTCTGCAGTGGGGAATGTAATTCGAGCTTTATTCTTATTGAGACAGGGCAGTGTCATGGGTTCCATTGGCTGAGCAGAGGCAAAATGGCTGCACACCCTCGATCATTTCAGAGGGTGCGTGTCTTATGTGCTTCAGCATCCCCATTCATCACTTCCAAGCGATGTGGGAAATGTCCTCCTTTATTTTTTCTCCCAGGCTTGTTTTGTCTCATGGGCCATAGAGTTTGACCACGTGACTTGCATTCAACAATCCACTCGAGGTTTAATTCTACGGTGCTGATTTCATGTTAAAGAATGAACATAAAAAGACAGAATCGTCTATTACACTTTTTTCCCCCGGAGCTTTTTCAAATGTACCAGTGTGCTTTACACGAGCAACAGTTCTGTTCCAGACGAACACATTCATATATACATTTTTTGGGGGGAAGTTAAGCACAGAGAGAGACACCCATATGTTTTTGGGGGTTAAACAGATCGATGAAGTGATTTGTCCAGAATCACAGTATGTTGTGCATCCTTGCCGAAACTCGAACCCGGTTCCCCCGTTAGGCCCCGTCCATTCCACGAGACGTTCCGTGGGTCAAACTGGTGCAACATATGACCCGCTGGGTGGATGTCTGATCTCTTCTTTGTACTAGGCCTAGCTGTCCAACTGCATTTTATGTACCTTAGGAAATATTAATGTGCGTACGTTTTATCTTGGTCAATTGCCTGTTTATATAGACGTATTTGCAAGATGATGCCGGTGGTTTGAGCCTTTACAGATTGAGCAAGGAATATGCTGACTTCTGGAATTGGGGACTGTTTTCCGATGTTAGTGCACCGTTTCCATATTTGTTGATGCCTTTAAGCTGCCACGAACCATCAAATGGCAGCAGTGGAAAGTACAAGAGCCTAACTCTCATACTTATATATTAAATGTGGTTTAAAGGCAAAAGTTAAATAAGCACTCTTACTCGGTTAGTGAGCGCATGAATAAGGAGCAAGCTGGAGAAGTAATATCCAAAATGATTATGGGGTATATTATCAAAGGGGTTTATCTCCGCTTTTTTGGCTTTAAAAGCCAAGAAAGCGGAGATAAAATTATCTCCCTATTACCTAGCTGTCGCTAACACCAGTTAGCGACAGCTAGTAGGAGATAGCGACCATCTTGGGCCCCACTTTGCATGTCAGTGATATTTATCACTAATGACATGCAAAGTGGGCGTGCCAAGATGTTAGCGACTGAAAACAGTCGCTAACATCGCTATCTCCTATTACCAACTTTTGGAGATATTCGCGCTAAGCGCGAATATCTCCAAAAGCTAACACCTGCCCTGAGCAGTTCTTAGCCATGTTATCCAATGGGAGGTCGATAACATGGCTAAGAGCATTAGCTCGGTAATGCATGAATATAGCTGACTTTTCAGTGATATTCATTCATTTGCCGCGATTTTTATCACATTTGCGATAAACCTTGGTAATACCAAGGTTTATTTGCGGTAAAAATCGCTGCAGCGTAGCGGTAAATTTTTGTCTCTAACCAAGCAATAGCGATAATTATCGCTATTGCTTGGTAATATGCCCCTATATTTCTTGGCATGATGGTGAGTTTTTCATGTGGTAGTTGTACCGTTTATTTGGCCCAGGAGATGGCTATCTTGTGGGTAGGCGACTACCTTGCCCTAGATCATAAACAGAGTGTGATTACTCCCTGAGGGTAGTACTTTGTGCGGGTTTAAATTGTCCTGTGTTTGTGTTTGATTTGTTTGGATGCTATAAAAAGGTGTTGTGTTAAGAACGATGAGGATTTAACGTTTTTTATTGTGATTATTGTTTTGGCTATGTGTGCTTCTGAAGTGTAAGCTTAGCCCATGCTTTGTTTCCTAACATGTTCCTCTTTTTTAACGTGGTTTGTGTATCCTGATGCAATTTCAAGATGTTTTATTTATGTTGCAAATATATTAACTTGGACAACGCTGAGCTGGTCAGCATTCGCATGCCTTTGTGATTGTGGTGTTTTTTGTCTCATATTACTTGACTCGGAGAAGTCAACTTCTTTCATGTTTTCATTCCTTATGTGACGGTGGCTGTTAACCCGTTGGCTGCTGCTGTTGGTCAACGCCATAGTGAGCACTACCGAGCTGCGCACGTCGGTTAGCCGAAGCAGCCCGCCCATTTCTTAGAACGTTACGCACTGGCGCGGAACGTTCAGCGCAGCTAATGGGTTAATGGGATGTTACCTGGTACCAAGCTGTCAACAACAGCCTCTTGGAAGATTTTCACAAGGTATATACTTGTACTGCTTGATAACTGTGAGAGGCTGGCTCAGTATATGAATTTCACTTATGTAAGTGGACACTTTGCACTGATCCAGACAACCCTTAAGGTGATTTTAGTGGTCTTAAACAACCTTAGAAAGCTCTCTAAATGGTAGCTTTGGATAGCAGCCTTAAGACTAAGTCCAGAATGAGTGTAAAGCGTTTTTTTTTTACGAGAACATAATCCTATAGGTATACATTAAATGAAAAAGAACCACACAAAGTATTTATAAAAATATGTATTTATTATAAGACGCTCACTAACATATGGAGATCTCCTACCCAGAGATATACACAATGCACACAATACTTTGCAATAGAAACACGTAAGTAGCACAGAATACATAGAGAGACCAAACCATATACTAAAATAGTGTTATGCGAACCAATGGCTCAAGTCAAGGATGTACCCAGAGGACGTAGAAGTGTAGGGATCCCAAGGAACCTCCCAAGTTGAGTATCTAGGAGCCCCACGTAAGTTGTGTGCAGTGCGGAAACACAACCGCCTTCTCTCTACAAATGAATGTCTCAATTGCAGTTGCAATTGTAAAGAAAGAGGACCCTTCCCAGTGGCCCCTGAATAAACCCCATGGAACACAGAGGTTGGAGAGCCACCCCACACATGGATTCCCTAGTACCCAGGCTACCTACACCAGGGAAGCCAGGTGCATAGGTGTGAAGTGGTGTCAGAAACCACAGTCGAACCAAATGGAGGACTTCAGGAAGATGCAGCTGCTGGGGGAGGTGTCAGTGTCAGGTGGAATCCCAAGGTGGATTCAAAGTGAAGAGTACCTGCAAGCAGAGGGGACAGAGTCTATGTCACACAGGGGTGACCAGGAGGGCTGAAAGACAAATGCCCTCGATGTCAGATGTTGCAGGAGTGATGATGGGGCTCTTGGAGCTGCAGCTGTGAGGACCAGGTATCGTTGTGGAAGACCATGAGCTGTTCACGAGCTGTCCCCCGTCGAATGTCGAGAGTTGAGAGGTTGGTGTCCGTAGGGAGTACCAACAAGCCTTGGCAACTGCAAACAATATGGAAAGAGAAGAAGGTGTGGTGTTGGTACCAGCAAGATCCAGGAGTCTCACCACAAGCAGGGGGGTCAGGGCAGGCTTGAGCACTCAGGGGAGCCCAAAGAATACAAAAGTGACCCTCAAAAGGACTTACAGCCCAGAGGAACTGGAGTTGCAAGAGGACCTTGAGCAGCTCACAAAATGATGCAGGCCATGGTGCAAGCGATGAGGTGTGGTCAAAGAGTCTGGTCACTTGAGATGCTTGAGGTTGCGGCTACTTGGAGCCCGAAGATCTTGGTGGAAGGAAGTCAACAAGCCTTTGCAACTGCAAGTTGAAGAGTTGCACAGGGGTTAGGTTCCTGCAGCTCAGACAAGGGATTCTGGTCTCAAACTTGGTGAGTTGGTAGGGCAGGCCTCAAGAGATGTGAAAAGCCAACACCTGTGCTGCTGAGACTTTTGGAGTCTGTGGGAGCCCAGGAAAAGCAGACCGTCAGCTTAGTTGCAGTGCCTGCAGATGCAGGGAAATGACTCCTTCACTACAAGGAAGATTCCTTCAGGTGTCTTGGATGCGGACAGTGCTTTGAAGGGTTCCTGAATGTAGCACAGGCACGGATGTTGGAGCAGACAAGCAGGACAATGAGATCAGGAGCAGCAGGAGTCTTCCCAGTCGCAGCCTTGATGCCCAGAGGAAAGTCCAGCAAAGTCCAGATTGCCCAGACGGTCAAAGTTGAAGTGGTGTCTGAAATGAATCGTGTCCCATGGCAAATCTAGGGACCCACCCTAAGGTAAGCCCTTAAGTACCCAAAGGAAAGTGTTGGGCTGATTAATGGTTCCCTCCGAGAAAAGAGGTTGGACAGTGGGGAGGATACTCTCATGTCCTTTTTACCAGGTTTTGCGCCAGAGCGGAAGCCAATGGCTCCCTGAGCTGGTTTGAACTGGACTATGCAAGGAGGGCACCAAATGTGCCCATCAAGCAGACTGAGTGGCGCTAGCAAGTGCTCCCACCTGTCCCCATTACACTAAACCGTGTCTGGGAGGTGGTCACACCTCCCTTTGACAGGATACTTAGTGTTCTGTCTTCCCCTGCTTGAGCTTAGCTCAGTAACAGGAGGGCAGAATCGAGTCTCTGGTCAGCAGCAGCCATGTTGTGCTGTCCTGTCTTGAAGACTGGTACCAGGAGTACTGAGGACCTAACGGAGGGCCATTACAGTGCTTGGAATCATACCTCCTACACAGTGTGGGGGCATGATTTCAACATGTTTGATACCAAACATGACAAGATTTGTTACAGCCAGTTTCGAGATGGTCATAGCATTATGATGTGGTGCCCCTCTATATGTTATATGGCTGTCTCACAACCTGGGAGAACATACTCCAAAGGCTGTAGGGGTGTCATGCTCATGCAGGGGCACCCTCACACTTAGAACAGAGCATCCTGCTTTCAGGATTAAAACAGGTAGGGGTGATGTATAGATTAAAAGCGCAGTGACCCTAGATATAGGAAACTAGCAACTTTTGTAAGTGGTGTTAGCACCAGCTTACACAGGCTGCAATGGCAGGCCTGTAGTGACAGTTTGAATGGTCTCCCATGGGTGACATAACACATGCTTCAGCCCAAGGAGGACCCCTGAGGTACCTATGCCCTGGGTACCTTATTACCATGTACTAGGTATTACTAAGAGTACCCCAGTATCCACTCTGGGATGTACCTAAGTATTTACCATAACAATTTAGGGATGAAAACAGAGAGACTGGGATCCTGATTAGCAGGACCCCGTCAGACTAGTCAGAAACAGCATAGTACCAGGAAAAAAGTGGGGGTAACCATTAAAGAAGATCATACTTTCCTACAATAGCTGTGACTGGAAATATGTTTCTGGCTGCCTCCAGTACCCTACATCCAATTTACTACACAGCAACAGTGTTGCAGACTCACCTTATCAGGTTGGGCTGTTGCTGGAAATTAGACTTTAACAACGTTTCTGCAGAGAAAATACAAGCTACTAATAAAGACAAGGAGGTGTATGTTATTTACATTTCTGATTAATAACACAACCATGAGTAGCAATGAAGGAATACTATATTGTTCAATTATTGTCACACGACCGGACACCACAGCACCAACATTACAGTCCCTTTCCTCCAAACCAAAACAGAGATGCTGATTCAGCAAGATGTTAAAACTACAGAGGTGAAAATACAAGGAGTGAGGAACAGGGTCAGTATTGCCACTCACGACCTGAAGTAAAGGAAGGGAAAAGAACAGTGTAAATTGTGGCCAGGAAGGAGATTTAAGAAAACAAACTATAAAAGACAGGCAGATTTCGGTAAATAGTTGGACAGCTAAAAAAATACATGCAAAAGTGCAATGGAATTCAGTCACGTAGGAGGACAAAGGGTACGTAATATCCACTGCTTTTCTGCAATAAACTCTCACATTTTATTTGTGCAAATCTTCGAAACCCCCCACAGTAAAGCAGCAGAGCACAGCAGCCTGAATATGGATGTTCAAAACTCTCTAAAGCCACTAGTGGCTGTGTGATCCATTGGTTTGAGTCTGAAGATTTGTAAAGTAGAGACACAGGACAAGTTTCTCACCATAAGAAAGGTTAGGAACCAAACCAAAAGACCTTCGTGGCCAACACCAAAACAATAGAATTAGATCCAAATAAAATAATCAAGGTCTGCTGGACACAGGATCTTGTAAACTCATCAGTTCAAACTAACACTGGCTAATACAGATAACATGTGGAGAAAAGAAGCACATTGGTTGAAGGAAATGTCAGCGGTCTAGTTCTGCCCTATGTTATCCACTAAGGCATTTGATTAAACAAGGAGAAGGCATTGTAGTAAAAAGAAATAAAGCCCAAAACAAGGGCCGTTTTTGTGCCATGCAGAAATGTAAAACATTTCACATTTGGGAGAGTAATGGCGAGTTAAAACAGGAAAAAGTGTTCTTATAAAAAACCAGACAATGTAGCATATTCAGGTTTAGGGAGAGAGGGAGACCTCTGTTGTAGATTTGCATTTCAAGAATCATTAACAGCCTGTAGGGTAAGTCTTTGGGGGAAGGTTCAGAGAAGGTGTTTCCAAGTGATTATGGAGAAAGATTATGGAAATCCACACCATTTACCATGCTCCAATTAATGCACCATGAAATTAGTTCTTCCTGTGAAAAAGCATTAGGTTGTGTGATAGAGAAACATGAAGTCCTGGATGGTCCAACAGAAAATAATCTATGGACAAGGCATTTGAGTTTGCATTTCAGCTCACAAACATTTGAAGCAGATGGTCCAGATGAGACCTGAACAAGTTTAAATGAAGAGACCCCCAGAGCAAATGTACCATGCGGAATGGTTGCATGATGGTACCACACATCCTTAACAACGTGGTCTTTACTATGACTGCATCTTTACCATGAATGCCTTTACCATGCATGCCTTTACAATGAATTTTATTGTGAAGGCATCAATGGTAAACGCATTTGCCTGGCAAAGATCAAACCCCAGCCCTCCCAGCCACCCTGCCCTAGCCCTAAAATCCACCCTGCACCTTGCCCTGAGTCCTAAATCCATGCCCCAGAACCTAAAAATGACCCAACCCCAGCCCCCCTTCCCTGAGCCCACAAACTGTCCCCTAGCCCTAAAAACTGCCTTGACCCCCGCCATGAGCCCCAAAACCTGGGAGTCATCCCTAAAAACTACCCTGGCCCCAGCTCTCGTCCTGAGCCCTAAAACCGGCTCACACCCCTAAAAACTACCTCCACCCCCTGTCCTGAGCTCAAAATCCCAGTCCCCAGCCCTGCTAACCAAGCTGTGTCCTGATCATACCTATCCCAATCCTTTCTGTTCCTCCTTCCGATCTCCCCGCCCAACTGCTCTGAATTTAGAGCGCTGACTGCCTTTACCATCCAAATACAGGGTAAAAGCCTATGCTTGGTAAAGGCAAGTGTGGTAATGCTAGCGTGGTGACGGATCAATTGTTCCTCCCGTGTTGCAAGGGCTGTTTTCCCCGCAGAACAGCTGAAGATCTAATATCTATTTTTTAAAATCCTTCAAGTGCATTGAGGACCAGCCCACCTTTGAGTTGGAAAGGACTGACTTAAATTATTCATTATTATGAGGTTTTCCACCAGAAATCCCTAGAGGGATCTGCTAAAAATTTCACCATGCAGCATGGGTTTGTGGCAGCTATGGGACTCCTGCTTGGCCAAACTCTTTATGGCAAAGGTGGAAGCCACAAACTCCAAGAGTTAAAAAAATTGGTGAAGCTCTCCAAAAGGCTACATGCTGCTGGTAGTTACACAATTAAAACTTGTACCTCAAGCTAAACTGTCCACATTGGACTTAATGAGAATATTGTAGATAGGCATGTCATCTGACATAAATATTGTGTCCTAGATATCATTTACAAAATATTGTCTTATTGAGTGTAGATCTCATATTACAGCTCCAATGGGTGCTATTTTGTAGACAATATTTAGGACACCTTATTTATAAAAGACAATATTCTGACAGTGATTTTTTGACATCTCACCATCATTAACTTCTGGAGCAGTACCAAAAGTGTCTTTGATATTTCAAGTTTGCAGACTGTGGCACGCCTCATCAAGGGGTATTTAGCCTAAGTAGGTGAGGCTAATGTAAAGGGTGCTCACCCTTCAGCACTGAAAGGTCTTGTAGTAAAGCTGGACTATAACAATGGCCTCTATCAAATTGTCCTTAAGAGTGATCAGAATGGCACGAATTCCTAGGGGGCACTGAAGTATGTTAAATATAAATTGATAGCACAATGTGTACTAACAGTAGTAGTACATCCAATTGACCAGTTATAAATGTCCTAGCTATGGGTGTGTAGGGTAGGCTACATACCTGCGGCACGTAAATGTCTTTTATCCATTTGGAGTTATGAGCAAAATGAATTTAGCTGGTCCACATCAAAGTGAACTAATGAGAAACTGACACTGTAAGATTGAGAGGAACTCAGCTACTTCATCTAAATCACCCAGATAGAAAAGGTAACTCTGTTCAAACTTTAAAGGTTTGTGACAGAAAGACAGAAGACTGATTACCATGTTGGTGTGGTCCTGCCAACGTCTGGCTGAGAGGTGTAAATCGGCTTTTAATACACTGACCAATTACATTGTTTTCCCATCTAGGCCCACTGGCTTCCTTGTCTGTGGAATAGCCTGCTTGTACTGTTACCGGGAAGTGCTGAAAAATCTTAGTTGTTGAGATACCAGACTTTGATTCCAAGGAGTTATCTTACGTTTGATAGGAACTCTAAATTCTCAACTAAGTTCTCTTACAATTTGCTTGGAAAGTCCTTCGAGAAATTTGCTCTGACTTAAAGTACTTGCCCATAACAGAAAGTACATCATAGTGTTTGAAAAGTTGGGGGCGGCTAATTTGTTGACTGTTCTGATTGATTTCAAGATAATTTTCAAAGACTGTGGAGGTTTTACACATTGAAAACCACTATAAAGTGTCTGCCACAGAGTACACGGTAACTTGACATAATATTGAACCCAAAATATAGAATAGCCATAAAATCGAAGTCAAAATATAGAATGGACAAAATATCGAATGGACAGAATATAGTGGTGAAAAATATTGAATTGAGGGTAAGTAATATAATATTGATTTTTAAAATATAGAAAGTCAAAATATCGAAGTATATAATATAGGTAGTAAAATATATAGAATTTTTAATAATATCGAATTTTTTAAAGTGTTTTGTATGTTAGTATATGTGTGAAAAGTGTATATTATTTTGTAATTTATTTTAGGTAATGAATTTTGTTATGTAATTTTTGCGTAGTTTAATTCTGTAGTGGGTTGTGGGTTTATAGGGGAATTGGGTGGGAAGTAATTTAATTATATTAAATTAAATATACATTTTTATAAATTACTAATTATTTTTTATTTAATTTTTCATTTTAGTTATGTAGTGGGTTGTGGGATTACACGGGAATAGGGTGGGAAGTAATTTAATTGTAATTAATTAAATATTTTTATTTATTTATTGGTATTCATTTTGAATTAATTGTTAATTAATTTTTAATTGGTAATTAATTTTTTTTAATTGATTCATTGATAATTGTGTTAATTTTATTAATGTATTTTTCGTTGCGGGTTGTGGGTTTATAGGGGAATAGGGTAGGAAGTAATTTAATTGTAATTAAGTAAATAATTTTTATTTATTTATTGGTATTGATTTTTAATTAATTGTTAATTTATTGTTAATTGTTAATTAGTAATTAATTATTATTAATTGGTAAACATTTTTACAACAATTGTATTAATTTATTTTCTGTAGTGGATTGTGGGTTTATAGAGGGAATAGGATGGGAAGTAATTTAATTTTAATTAATTACATATTTATATACTTTTTGGGTATTGATAATTAATTTACTGGTAATTAATTATTAATTGGTATTCATTTGTATTACTAATTAGTTTATGTTATTGAAAATTATTTAGTTGTTAATTAATTATGAACAGGTAATTAATTCTAATAACTAATATTTATTTGTATTTCAAATTGAATAATTATTACATAATATTAAATTGGCAATTCATTTTAATACATTTTTCATTGGTATGGATATTTAATTTATTGTCATTAATATAATTAATCATTACTTTCCCTACTCTTAAACTCACTAGAGTGGGAATAGTAATTTTTACCCCTATGCTATCCAACGCTTTCCCTACTGTTGCACTCTCTGGAGTTGGAATAGTAATTTTTACCCCTACGCTATCCAACGCTTTCCCTACTGTTGCACTCTCTGGAGTGGGAATAGTAATTTTTGCCCCTACGCTATCCAATGCTTTCCCTACTGTTGCACTCTCTGGAGTGGGAATAGTAATTTTTACCCTCCCGCTATCCAACGCTTTCCCTACTGTTGCACTCTCCGGAGTAGGAATAATAATTTTTACCCTCCCACTATCCAACGCTTTCCCTACTGTTGCACTCACTGGAGTGGGAATAGTAATTTGTACCCTCCCGCTACCCAACGCTTTCCCTACTGTTGCACTCACTGGAGTGGGAATAGTAATTTTTACCCTCCCACTATCCAATGCTTTCCCTACTGTTGCACTCACTGGAGTGGGAATAGTAATTTTTACCCCTACGCTATCCAACGTTTTCCCTACTGTTGCACTCACAGGAGTTGTAATAGTAAATTTTACCCTCCCGCTATCCTACGGTAAAAATATTGTTTATTTTTTAATAATATTACGTTAATATATATATATATGTGTGTATTAAAAAATAAAATTGTATGTTTTTTTATAACTTAAATTAATTATTTAATAATTTTAAGGTTATTTAAGCATTTTTAAGAATGTTTTAGTTAATTATATTTATTATTTCATTAATTTTAAATTACTTTTAAGACATTTAAAAAAAACGATATTTTGACTGACTATATTTTTTACAACAATATTTTTGATTCAATATTTTTGTACTTACCTGTTTGTAGATAGGAATTCGATATTTTTGCATTCTATATTTTATCATTGATATTTTGGTAATTCAATATTTTTGTACTGGATATTATGTGAGTGATCCGAGCACACACAAGGAAAAAGAGAAGGGATTTGCTGCCGGAAGAAAAGAAAAAAATACTGCTTTCTATTGTGAATAACAACTAGGAAATTTCTCTTTTACTCATGCTTTGTTCCAAGGACTTGCATCCAAGTTCCGTGGGAAGCAGGTATAAGACAGAACCCCAGAAATGTAATTGTTTATATCTGATGTGGATATGACTGCTGTAAAACTGTGAGCTTGAAAGATCCTGCAACAAAAGGCAGATGCTGACCAAATGAAGATTTTCAAATTACTGCTGAGAAATTGGGAAGGATGTTAATGTTAATGTTAATGTTAAAGAGACTTTTAAAGTGCACAAATACCCTGGGGTGTCTTGGCGCTGAACTAGAGCAAGACCTTTAGACATGGAAGAGTGGGGAGTTATCTTGAAAACAGGTTTAAAGCTTTTTCCTAAAGGGAAGCAGAGAGTTAGCATCTCTCATATCAGCAGGAAGAGTGTTCCATCATTTAGCAGCACAGTAGGCCGTATTCCAACCTCCCCAACTCGCAGTTCAAATCTTAGCTATCGACATAAGTCTGGCATTTGTGGACCTTAATTGTCTGCCTGGGTGATACCACGAAAAGAGCTGTTTCAAAGGTACCTGTCCTGTCCCATTCAGAGTTTTATAGGCAAGACACGACAGAGTACCTTGAATTTGATGCGTTTGCACCACAGGCAACCAATGAAGCTTCTGGATCTCTTCTTTAACAAATTGATACTTTGGTATATTCAAAAGGAGCCTGGCTGCAGCGTTCTGCACCACCCTAAGTTTCCTTAGGTGTTGTTTTTGAAATCCAAGGTATAAACCATAACAGTAGTCTAACTTGGACAGCACCAAGGTAGTCACAATTGTTTTCCTAAGGTCATCGGGAATGTATGGCAAGACCTTCTTGAGTTTCTTCAATAAATAAAAAGAGGCTGAAACTGTTGCATTCGTTTGTTGTGCATAAGTGAGATTGTTATCTATCAGCACTTCAAGGTTTTTGGCCTTTTTTACAGGTTCAGGGGTCTGTCCTAATTTGACTGGCCACCACAGGTTATTCCATTTTGGTTGGAGATTACCGAAGGTCACCACTTCGGTTTTGTCCGAGTTGAGTTTTAAACAATGTCTTCACATCCAGAGGCTAATTTCCATCATGCAATGCTGACACTGCAGTGCCGGGGATAAGGTCTTTTTATATGCCGTGACCACAATCCGCGTATCATCGACATAAGATGTCAAATTAAAACCTAACTTCTGTATTAATAGAGCATGTTCAGAAACGTAAGCATTGAACAACGAGGCACTAAGCGACGAGCCCTGAGGAACCCCACATGGCAATACATAGGGAGTAGCCTGGTACTGGTTAAGGGACACTGTCTGTTTCCTGTTCTTCAGAAAAGATGCTAGTAAGGCAAGGGCCTGATCCTTGATCCCTATGTGTTCAAGACGCATTAGCAAAGTACCAAGGTGCACAGTATCAAAAGCCGCTGATAAATCGAGGAGAATCAGAACAGCGGTACCACCCTTATCCATCACTGCTCTAATCTTCTCAGTGGCTTTGATGAGGTCTGTCTTGGTGCTATACCCTGCATGAAATCCAAATTGGCTGAGATCGAGTAAATAATTATCCTGAATGAACTGGGTAAGTTGGTTGTTCATTATTTTCTCTACTACTTTGGCAGGAAAAGGGAGCCTAGCGATAGGGTGATAGTTGCTGGTAATGGAATTATCCAAATTAGCTTTTTGTAAAAGAGGGAGGATAATTGCGCCTTTCCAGGCTATTGGGAATGTCCCTGTTGAAAACATATTGTTACAAATATTGGTTAAAATAGGGCTTACCTCCCCTGCCATGTCCTTGAGAACTGCCAGGGGACACGGATCAGAAGGTGAGATTTTGTATCTTGAACAAGCTTTTCCACGAGCTCACTAGATACTTGTGAAAAGGTCAGAAACACATTTTTATTTTTTGGGGACTCAGTAATGGAAAGTGCTTTGGTTACCATGCTAGAGGTGACAACTAAAATATTATATATGTCATTGACTTTATTCCTGAAAGCACAGGCAATGTCGTCACATAGAGATTGGCTGCTCACTGATATTGAGCTATTGGGAAGAGTAGTAAGCTTCTTCACTACCTGAAACAACTGTTTTACAGAGTTTTTGGATGATTCTATTTGTTTGGTGAAGAAGGTCTTTTTCTCAGAATCCAGTACATTTTTATAATTATCTTATACTTGTAGCTCTCTTTTTCCTCTGTTTCATAGTTTTTTCTCCAGCGCCTTTCCAGTCTACGACATTTTTGTTTCTCCATTCGCAGAGCTTCCATAAACCAGGGGGCAGAAGGTTGGTTCCTATTCCCTGAGTTTTTTTCCTTTGGCACCGTCACCATGAAGGCATTGTTCAGCCAATCGGTATAATCTTCTACGGCTTGATCCACTTGTATGCTCAGACTTGGACGTGTTTGGTCAAGTTGAAGTTCATACATTTTAGTGTCTATCTTATTCCATGCTTTAAAAGATTTTCCCTGTGCTTTAATAGTACTAGATTCTGGTATGATTTGGGAGGGGTATTCAAATAGGGAGTGATCTGACCAAGAAGTAGGGAGGATAATTTTAACTGTCACTCTTGGAACTGATGAAAAAATGCCATCCAGAGTGTGCCCTGCCTGGTGTATGGGTTTATGTACCAGCTGAGTAAGCCCCAGCATACCTAGCAATTCAGTAAACATTGTTGTTTCTTTGTCTGACAGCAACTCCAGGTGTATATTAAAGTGCTCCAAGAGTGTGAACCTTTTGATGATAATATGGGGTTCTACTAAAGAGTCTAGATTGGTGAGGAAGTTAGTCCTTGCCCAAGGGGGGCGATATACCAAAGTACCCCTGAAGGTATTTTTTGGGTTTAATTCTATTGAGAAGTTCAGCTCTTCGTAGTGGGGATTAAACACTGAAGAGTAGGTAGCTCTGAGGTGTTCGCGACAGATAACAGCAAGTCCTCCACTCGCTTTAAAGGTCTTTAAAATGTAGCTGAGTCAAAACCATGGGGGACCGCGACCACAAAATCAGGGTCTGATGATGGATCTGCCCATGTTTCTGTAAGAAATAGCACATCCAGATTATGTTGCATGATGGTATCTGCAATTTCCACTTTGTGTTTAGCCAGTGACCTTACATTAATCAAGCCACAGCAACTCTTTATTTGTCTAAGAGCCTGAACTGATTTAGTACTTGGCTATATAGTAGCTGGCAAGCCTAGTTCCGTCAGATGTGAGCCAGGGAGCACATAACCACAGGGACATGTAAACTTGAAGGACCCAGATCCTTTATCCAGTCTATGTCTAGAGCAGCCTTGATTTTGACTAGGCATATTGAGTATGTGCATCTCCGTGCTAGTATACCGTGTAACATCTGAGACTAAAGGGCTAGGGGTTGTTGCCCTAGGCCCATTCCAGGCGCGGACGGGCGCAGACGGGCTTGCCTTTGGCGCACCGCCTGCACGTCTGCTGCGCGTGTCCGCTGCACGTCCTTTCCATGTATGTTTGAATCTCGTGGTGGCGGAAAAGACTAGGATAATGAGGAATTCAGTAAGTTGTTTGGAGTCTAGCCTAAAGCAGTTTTCAAGACAAATTCATTTATGGGAACAAGCCCAAAATACACTACAACAGAAAATGTACATTACAAAATGGTCCAGCATACTACATATTCATGAAAACAAATGTGTAAGAAAAATAAACGTATCCAGAATTGCAAAGAGAAAAATCACACCCAGCTGTAGTTAAAGGAGATCTGTCCTTCTGATGCCCCACCCCTTCAATCCTTCTAAGGCCAAGAAAAAAAGCCCCTCACATTTGCCACTTTGCTCCAAGCAGGTGTCAATCGTGTGTGGGGGATTTAGACACATCCGTACCTCCCCAAGTGCAAAAACACACAGAATTGTACCTGATAATCCTGAGTCTACAATGTATTCCCTTTTCAAGTGGAAATGCATCGTAATCCCAATTAACTCACTGGGAAATAGCCTCAGGAATCGATAATTCAGCTCTGGTATCTTCCAGAAGAGTTAACAGGGAACTCGTATTGAGGGCCACAATGGTAGCCATTGAGATATTGGCTAATGACACCAATGTGAGCATGTTTAGAATGGAGCAGATCCCAGTGAGGACCTCTAAAGAGAATAATACAAATCATGTTTTTCCTCAAAACATGGCCTCCAATTCCTTCATCTTGTCTCATCTAGAATAAATCTATTCATTATGTTATATTTTTATTTCCTATTTTCTCATAATTAATATGCTTGATTTTTATATTTCTTTGTGTATCAATGCAGGGGGTTGCAGGTTGAGAGTGGCTAAACCCTACCTAAAAAGTAACCACAATTCTTATCAAGGTGAAACACAAGGAAACCCTATATTAACCTGTGCTTAAACTTCTTGTATCTTAGCACAAAAGCAGTCAGGTTTCACATAGAGGCAATGTGTAAAGTATTCAAGCGGCAAACAAACAGTAATAACATTAAAATACAATACAAGAAAAATCCCACAGCAGTTCTGAATAATAGAGTAAAATGTAATAAATTATTTGAGACCAAAATGAAAAAACCCAATCAATATACCGGAGGTATACAATTCTAAATAGTTAGGTGAAAATAGTGTTTAAAAGCACAAAGCTAAAATATGGCTAAAACTGGATGGAGAGACCAGAAGGAGGCGTGGCTATTGCTTTCAGTGACACTGCCAATATAGTAGTAGTTCAGATCCTGCTAGCTGAGTGGGTAGAAATGATTATCTTTAGAATTGAACTCTTGGGAACTGATTTTTGGAAAGGTACATTGATTTACCATCCGCCAGGAGCAAAGAGAGACTTCAGTCACCTTCTAGCAGACTGCATTGCTCCTCACAATCTGGCTTCCAATTACTTTGTTGTTTTGGAGGATTTTACTATCCATAGTGACAACACTCAAAGTGTTGAGGTAGCACGGCTTTTAGCCGACATGGAAATGTTAGGCCTAACTCAGATCGTGGTGGGTCTCACCCACTTGGCAGGTCATATTCTAGATCTGGTCTTTGCCAATTCACTGGAGTGCAGGTGTGATTCCCCATTACCATGTCTTTGGATGGATCATTACCTGATACATTTCTAAATCCATAAGGCAGATGAGCCTGCATTACCCAAGAAAGGGACCAGACAGGCTGAGAGACAATGGAAATCTATCTCACTGGCCTCTTTTGCTCGGCATTTACTCCCCATGCACTACGCAATAACGGGACCAGACAGGCTGAGAGGCAATGGAAATCTATCTCAATGGCCTCTTTTGCTACTGCATTTACTCCCCACCTTCAAGTGAGTCAAAGATGGACAATGCTCCGGGAAAATTCCATGGCTCTCTCACTCAGAGCCTTGACCTAGTCCCCCCCCTCAAAAAGTTATCAGCCAACCCCAGAAGAAACAATTCCCCTTGGTTTTTGGCTGATTTGTAACTAGAAAAATCCAAGTGTAAAATGCTAGCAAGGCATGGCACAATACTAAATCCTTTTCAGATAAAGAAGCACTAAAACTGCTTAAGAGCTATCAATATAAGCTTAAAACTACCCAGAGACATATTTTTTAAATAAAAATTGAGAAACAGGAAATTCCACAAAAGCTCCCTTTCAAGCAGGTAATGACCTTTTCAAACCCAAGCTTATGTTTGTTCTTTCCCAGCTTCTTGAGAATTATGCTACACATTAGATGATGCCTTTGAGGAAAACATAAACAAAATATGTGCAAACTGTCAGGCCACACAAAGCCAGTCTGCTAACACTCCTTATTTCAATGTGCTTTATCTTAAGGTCACTTTTAATTTGGAGAGCTTTATACCATGTACATTAAAGCAGACCCTGGAGCTGCTCGAATCAGCCAAATCAGGATCCCCTCTGGACCTTTGCCCACCTGGCATTATGGGAAGCATCTCTAACTCAATCGATCCTTCCATCTTGTCCCTTTTTAACCTCTCCATGGCCCTACCTTCAGTCCCCATTGCATGGAAAACTTCTGTAGTCTCCCCCATCCTAAAGATGGCAAACACTGACCCTGGCATCCCATCTAATTACGGGTCCTTTTCACTACTCCCTTTCCTCAGCAAACGTCTGGAGAACATCATAAACGAGCAACTCTCTTCCTTCTTGGAAAATCACAGGCTCCTCAACCCCTCCCAGTCTGGTTTTTGAGCATGCCACAGCACAGAGACAGCTCTTGTCGCTGTCAATGACACTATCCCTGGATACAGGCAACCCAGTGATGCCAGTACTTCTAGATCTGACAGCAGCCTTCAATACAATCTCACATGGGATTCTCACCTGCAGGCTGTGGGACATTGGGGTCTATGGTGAGATGCTCAAATGGTTCATCGACTTTCTAAACGATTGTACCCAACCCATTTCTCTAAATCTCTTTAAATCTTGCACCACGCCTGTTGACACAGGGTTACCCCAGGGTTCCACACTTAACCCTTTGTTATTCAATGTTTATGTTGTCCCTCTGGCACAGATCAGCAAGGCATGTGGTGTTGAGGCAATGTCATGTGCTGATGACACACAATTGGTCATCTCTTTTGGGCAGGACATAGAAGGGGTTAAATCATGTTTCTCTGACTGCATGAAAAAGGTATCTTTCTAGATGTCTAGTAACTGTGTACAATTGAATGGAGAAAAAAATTGAGATACTCCTATTTGATACAGCTGAGGATTTATGAAGCTGGATTGGTGGCCTGCTGAACTGGGGCCAGGCCTGTCCCCAAAGCAGTTGCAAAAGACCTGGGTGTAAAGTTGGATCTTACTCTCTCTATGAAAGAGCACATATCCACTATCAGTGGAACCTGTTCTTCCACCATGCAATACTTGAAAAAAGCTTTTATTTGACTCCCTCCAACTTCCAGGAAAGCACTAGTGCAAGCCTTAATCACAAGTCGTTTAGGTTATAGCAATGCATTATTGGTTGCCATAAACACGATTTTGTTGTCCAAATTACAAGTCGTACACAACAGGGCAGCCAGACTTGATTGCCATCTTATGTATAGACCCCCTTCTGCTCTAATTCTGAACTCTTTGCACTGGTTACCCATCATAAAAAGGCTCATTTTCAAGATATGCTGTCTTACGAATAAGTCACTAAAGGGAATACTCCATTTTATCTGCAAAACAGGCTCTGACAGTATAACCGGACTAGACTGTTAAGATCTAAAGACAAAGTACTTTTGCAAATTCCCCAAATTCGCACTGCCAGATATGGCCGGAGGTCATTCTCCTAACTCACTCCTTGGCACTGGAACGAACTGCTTCTGTATATCCGACTTTGTTCAGAGATTAGCAAGTTTTAAAAAAAAGTTTTAAAACATTGCTATTCTAGTCAATTGGATGAACTCAGTTGGTGTTGTATTAGTCTAGCTCAGAGATATTCCTTTGGGGATGATTTGTTTTACATTATATCATATGAGGTCAACATAACATAACATAAAAGAGCACCAACTGGGTTAAATTGTGGCACCAGTCTGTGACATCGTCACAAGTTCAGGACAACCGCGATGGAGTGCAGGCTGGATACAGGGACCATGTTAGGCCCGCTGAATGAAGCTAGTTATTGAGCATTATGAGGCCTCACGTCCCACGTCAAATATGGGTCATTCTGACAACATAATCTTTGCAGGGGTTCTGGCAGCGAGTATGGCAAGGGTTATTAAACCAATTGTACATCAGGATCAGAGGGGCTTTATTCCCGATAGGCAGTTAAATGAGCTAACTTTTCAAGCTATTGCAGCAATAGATGTTGCAATAGATAAGAAGCTTCAATTGACCCTTGTAGCCATTGATGCCGCTAAGGTTTTCAACCAAATGAACTGGTCGTATCTATGGATAGCTCTATCTAGGTTCGGATTTCCTGTCAATTTTGTGTCAGCAATCCGCTCTCTCTATTTTAGCCCCCGGGAAAAAATCTTAGTGAATGGACTCCTTACAGATTGGATCACAATATCACATGGCACTGGGCAAAGGTGTCCCTTATCACCCCTTTTGTTCAACTTATATATTGAACTGTTTGTCTGCCACCTTAGGTCCGATCCAATGATTAAACCTTATAAAATTGCAGATCTTGAATTTAAATTTGCCCTATATGCCGACCCAATTGAAGCCATCCCCAGATTAATTCATCAGGCAGAATCATTTGGGGAAATCTCGGGGTACAAAATAAATAAAGATAAAACCGAGATCATGGAATGGAACTAGGAGGTGGAGACACTAGGGGCCAAGCCACGAATGAGGTATCTGGGGATAAATCTGGCTCAAAATATTTTAGATATATCTAAATCAAATTTGACTAGAGTATATAAGAACGTTTGTGGTTTGCTGCAGCGGTGGTCAGGCCTCCCTTTAAACATCTTTGAAAGGGTGACTTTGATCAAAATGATTTTCTTACCGAAAATAACTTTTTTATTTAACTCAATTCCGCTATCTTTTAAGGTACCAGATATCGCTAAACTACAAGGGAAGATTGGCTCCTTTATTTGAAATACTAAGTCATCAAGAATCTCCTGGAAAAAGCTAAGGAGAAGTTTAAGAACAGGAAGGTTAGCCCTACCAGATTTACTTATCTACTGCCACTCATTTCACTTTAAAAATTTTAGAATATTGGCTGATAAGACAGATGCATCCTCTCTAAATCTATTGTTCCAAGCCTTATTGCATGGCATACCCCAAGGGCAAGAGTATTTCCTCTTTAAATACGGCTATCCAAAGTTTTATAAAAAAGTCAGGCTTAAGATCCTGGGTGCTGCCTTGAAGAACTGACTATATATTAGAAAAAGTTTTAAAATTCCATATTATGCACCCCAGGCCCCGATTTGGGACTCTCCAGGTACGCCAGATTGTCTTAATGATCAATTATCCCGTCCCCTTAAAGTGGCAGGTTTAATGTGTTGGCGGGACCTGCAGAAAGCCTTGCAGCTTCTGAGTTGGGACGACCTCTCTAGCATGACAAGTGGGACCCTTACAAGGTTTAAATATTATCAGCTGTCAGGATGGTGGGCAACTAAATCCTGGGACTTTGACGTATCGAATTCAAAGTTTGAATCAGTATCAAGGAGGGGTAGATGGAAGCGTGAGGTGTCCTTTTGGTATTGGGCCATGCTAGAGGTTGAGGGAGTGACAGAACCTGAACTTCAAAAACTTTGGGGTAATGTTACCAGTCTAAATTCTAACAAAATTAGGGGCCTGTGGGGGGATTCTTTTACCATGCTTCAGGCAGTTGTTAAACCTGCTCCACTTAAAAGAAACCATCTTTACACCATGCATAGAGTATATATATCACCAAGAAAATTAGTCAGGATCACTGGCCTAGAGTATCATTGCCCTAGGTGTAAACATCCGGCAGCCGATGACTTCCATATGTACGTGGATTGCCCAGTGATAATAAATTATTGGATCAAATTACGGGAATTTTCGGAAGATGTGCTCCACCAACAACTGGAGGTCACCCCGGGAACTGTTCTCTTCGGACTTATTATTATTTATTATTTATTCAACTTGTAGAGCGCACAGCCGCCTTGCAGGCATCCTGGCGCTAGTAGCTCAAGAGGGGTGGAAGGGAGTATCTGGACAGGCGGAACAGCTATGACTTGGGAAACAGCCAGGTTTTAAGACTTTTCCTAAAAGGGAGAAGCTCCTTGATTTGCCTCATCTCCCACGGGAGTCTATTCCATAGTTTAGCTGCAGCCACTCCAAAGGACCTACCCCCTGACCTAGCCTTTCGGAACCTTGGCACTCTCACCAGTCTTACCGATGAGGAGCGCAGCATTCTGGTTGGAGTATACCAGTCACATTTAGATTGCATTGATTAAGGTCCTATCCCATGAAGAGGAAGAGCCTTAAAGACGAGACAAAGGGACATAAATTGCACTCTCTGTCTCAAAGGGAGCCAGTGGAGTTCTGCCAGAACTGCAGATGCGTACGCTTTTCTGGGCAGCCCCAGAACCAGCTTAGCAGCAGCTGATTAAATATGTTGGAGCCTATCCAACAGAAAGCCAGGAGATTCAAGCAAAAGGGTGTTGCAATAGTCCAGCCTGCTAAGGATCATGCATCTTGCACGCGCCTGAGATGGTAATAGTGGCAAGATCTTTCGCAAGGACCGCATAATTGCAAGGAAACAGGACGCCGTTTCTGCAACCTGAATTTCCATGCTAAGCTTGTTGTCAAACATTATGCCTAGGTTGCGAACTGATTACGCTGACCGAACTATAATCGATGTCCCAGGAGGCCAGAGATTCACTGGGAGAGGAAGGGGAGTCTTATTCCCTGCGCAGAAAAGCACCTCAGTCTTTCCAGCATTGAATTGAAGTGAGTTATTCTGTAACCAGCAAGCCGTGTCCCGTAAACATTTGTGAAACACCTTCACCAGTGTCGATTCCTCTCCCTCAAAGGAGAGGATCAGCTGCGTATTGTCTGCATAATTTGTGATATTTATGTTGTAAGAGTTTATAAGCGTGATCAGGGGTTTTAAATATAAATTGAATAAAATGGGACTAATTGCCGAGCCCTGTGGCACCCCGTGCAGCACCATAGAAAACGCAGACTAACCACGCCTCCATCTTCTCTCTGCATGTTTACAACCCAGTTTCAGGTTTTTTAGAGTGTCATTAAACCACCACCCCTTGTTGTTAAATATTAAACCAGGGGGCAGAAGCTATGCCCTTACAACTAAGTGTTTTGAGGGGGCATAAGAGTCCAAAGCTTACTTAGTACAGATCACCATCTTAATGACCCGCCCTCCAAATTTATCTTCTATGTTATTATTTTGGCAAGGTGCAATATATGCAGGGCCTGGAAGGATATAAATGCCCCGACCTTTCCAGAGTGTCTGAAGCACATAATCCTCACAAGTGAATCTGACATGTCATGTGACAGTACAAGTTATGATAAGATCTCGGCAGCCCTTGTGGCTTGGCGTAACAGGTAATGGTGTTCCAATGATTTTGCCCGGGCACTGTTGGCTCTTTTTCTCCAAAATAACACAGGGTTTCCACGGTAGTGCGAAATGGAGCGGATTAAGAAAGCAGTAGCTGCTTGAGGGATATACATGTCTCTCTCTGCATGGGTCTCAAACATCAGGGCTGGAATAGGTTGGCCAGCGGAGAGAAGTTTTTGTTTCCCATCAAGAATGCCCATCATGGTATATGAGAAAAAAAGAAGAAAAAAAAAGATGAGTCATGCAGGGGGGCGTGGATAGCGCCCAAGGAAGATGTCTGCGTTTACGTGACTTTCTTGAGGACGGCGGGGAAGCCAAGGGATTTTCAGGTGCAATTCATGGCAGGAACCTGCTAAAAATAAACCTGCAGTTGTCAGAACATTGAAGGTAGAAGATGACGTGAGTTTTATCACAATAAAGGCGCTTCTTGCCATTTGGTTTTCTTCTTCTCTCCTGACCGGCATGATGTCCTCTATTTTAGAAACATACGGGGGTTGAGAGGAATTGCTTTATTAGCGCGCCTCGCATTTAGTGACTATATAACATGTAAATGTCTGCCTCATTGTCAACCTGACTGGGAATGAGGCGGTCATTTCTAAAGACGCTGCAGTGTAAAGACTTTGTTTGATGCGTCCTATTCCCTGTGTGTGCCAGCCATTTTGATGGTAAAGTAATAACTCCTTTCACTTCACACGCTATTCAGGTGCTTTCTACTTAAACCTCTGGCTCTGCAAAATTGGCTTGGAATGCAGTGCTGCAATGCGCTTTGCTCTCTGGTTTATACACTCATATTTTTGACTGTAGGGAGGTGTAGTAATCAATTATAAAGTCTTTTGTGAGGAAAGCTGCAAATGTTTTCATGTGCAATCTGGATGGAAGGACCATTTTGCTTAAGTGATCTCTTTTGGCGATGTTGAGAAAACAATTCATTACAACTCAAACAAAAACGTGTGAATATTAATTGGATTTAATATTCTTTGTTGTGTTACTACATCGCGTCAGAGTATTACATTGCACCTCCTATTTGGCATTCTTTCAACTGAGGTTATGGCGAAATATAGGTACAACTGTCAATATGACTACTCACTTATTGGACATTTTGAAAGATCATACGGACTCTAAACATTGATCCAGATTGCAGGGGAGCAGTAGGCGGACTTCCTGACCTTTGAGACGGCCTCTGCTGTGGGCACAGCATGGACTGACGCAATGCCAGCAAAGCAGGTGATGCAGAGCGCATTCGGGGGAATGCCGGCTTAACATTTTGAACAGAAATGTTTTGCAAGTGAATATTAATGGTACATATCATCTAAAGCAGGATTATTGGCCACTATACTGGCTACCTGAAACACAGGACTCTGAGAAATATCACCCATTATGTTATTGCGCTTTATTGGATGTGGAGGACCGGGACCAATGCTTTGGGCCATCACCGCACACGAATGAGTTGGGACAATTGTGGGACATTACAGGACTTACAAGCCCACTACTTGTATTGCTAGCAATCTTAGGACTGTCTTCATTTGGTTTGACCTTAGGGTACATTGACTGACGTATACAGACTGATCGAACCAGGATTAAAATAGTTAAGCCCTGATGAAGTTCCTGCTGTGGAATGAAACGCCAAATGTAATAAAAGCTATTTTGGATACACTTGGAGCTCACTGATTTTATTCTGGTGCACCTTTCCCTCTCATACGATTGAGCCGGATTGCCCCCAAATATGGGCAGGCTAAAGGAAGTAAGTCTATTGCTGGTATCTACAAATCGCACATTTACTGCTCATTCAAAACTTCGCACATACCTTGCTCCAATAGAGGATTTTTTGATCTTGCCATCTAAAACACCTTCTTCATCTATTGTTACTGCTTCTACTATATCTAACAAAGCATCAACCAAACGGTTGCAAAAAGATCCTCCCATTTGAAGAGACAAATTCTATACTACAAATCCTAATGAGTGGATGGGTACAGATGGAAGAAAGAATTACCAAGGTTGAACACAGCATGGAAATGCTGGGTTCTTCTTGCCTTAAAGTTGAGGCTCTTCAACCCCAAATTACTTCTTTACAGAAACAGATTAATAATCTTGAAAAAAGGAACAGACAGAATAATCTCTGCATATATTGCGTATTGGAGGGCTCGGAAGGCCTGACCCCATTACTTTCTGTAAAAACTTACTACAGACATTGCTAAACCTATCTGAGGGTACCATTCTAAATATTCTGTGCGCTCATAGACAGGGCCCTCAGCATTCATTCTCTTCAAGCATGAAGAAACCGAGAAGAATTATACTGAGGTCCACTGCTCCTGCCCTAGAAAAGGAGGAGTGGACATTGAGAACCCCGAGACAATTTATTCTGGAGTGTGCCAGATTGGCCCTCAAAAGAAACTATTTTGAGTATGAGGACAAGATATTCTTGCAGACTGGGGGTACTTCTATGGGCAGTACTTTTGCGCCGAGCGTGGCGGGTCTCTATGTCCATGATTTTGAGGAAAAGTACATCCTCAGCAATACCAACCCCTATAGTTCCAACATTTTATTATGGAGAAGGTACATCGACGATGTGCTGACCATATGGAAGGGTACAGAAGAAACCTTAGTGTCCTTCTTCAACTGGATTAACACATGTGACGACCACCTAAGGTTCACGTATGAGAAGGATATGAATACGTTGGTCTTCCTAGATCTGACGATAACAAAAGAGAATGGGAAGTTGACAACAGTCACTCATTATAAACCGACTGCTAAAAACACCTACTACGGTTTGAAAGTTTTCACCCGAGACCTTTGCGTGAAAACCTACCCTACGGCCAATTTCTGAGGATCCGCAGAAATTGTAGTGAACTTGACGACTATAAGATGCAAGCCCACGACCTCACCCAGAAATTGCGGAACCGGGGGTACCCAGAAAAGATCCTGCACAAAAGCCAGAAACGAGCACGAAACCAGCCGTGAGCGGCTTTACTGGAGAACGTAACAAAATCAATGGATGAAACCCCCCTGACCTGTATTACCACGTATAACACCATTTCCAATGAAGTAACCAGAATAATAAGGAAATACTGGAACATACTTCACACAGGCAACTTGAGATGGGAGAAACCCCTTTTCTCGTAGAGGAAGGCACGGAGCATCAAAGATGCAATAGTCAACACCAGACCAAAGAAAGAGACGCCAGAGAGAGAAACAATAACCATCTTATGGGGTCTACCGAAAGTGACATATAATAAATGTGGAAGCTGTAGCGTCTGCCCATTCATCAACAACACTAAGACACTACAGTTGGAACCCAACAAGACCTGGACAATTAGAGGGAAAACTAACTGTAACAGTGAGAACGTCATCTACAGATTAACATGTCCTTGTTACCTACACTATGGGGTCGATTCCGATTCAGGAAAAACCGCTCCGAATAGCCGTTCGGAGCGTTTTTCCTGTACGAATCGTACCCTGCAACGTCCCCCGTACGTATGACGAAGTACGATTCGTACCAGGAGCCGTACTTTGTACGAGTCGTACAAGACACCGTACGTCTCTAATCTCCGTACGATTCTCCCTCGGAACCTGCTGTACTCGACATCTGTATGGTTCGCAGCTGGTTTTTACGACCCAGCAAGTACGATACGTGTCGGGTACGCACCATACGAGCATTTTTCTACGGGAGCTGAAAACAGCCGTAAAAGCAGAGTTCGTGCCGAAACAGGTACGGAACGGCCCCCCCGGGTACGGTGCGTACCCCCATGATCGCAGGGGTATGCACCATACCCCTGCGATCATGGGGTGTACAAGCCGTACCCCATGTACGATCGGTGTATGAGCCGTATCCCCATTGTAGGATAGGTGTACGAGCCGTACCCCCACTGTACGATCAGTGTACGAGCCGTACCCCATGTACGATCAGTGTACAAGCCGTACCCCCATTGTACATTCGGTGTACGATCGGTGTACGAGCCGTACCCCATGTACAATCGGTGTAGGAGCCGTACCCAATGTACGATGGGGGTACGGCTCATACACTGATAGTACATGGGGTACGGCTCGTACACCGATCGTACATGGGGTACGGCTCGTACACCGATCGTACACATAACGTACAATGGGGGTACGGCTCGTACACTATCGTACATGGGGTATGGCTCGTACACTGATCGTACATGGGGTACGGCTCGTACACCGATCGTACACTGAACGTACAATGGGGGTAGGGCTCGTACACTGATCGTACATGGGGTACGGCTCGTACACCGATCGTACATGGGGTACGGCTCGTACACTGATCGTACACTGAACGTACAATGGGGGGTAGGGCTCGTACACTGATCGTACATGGGGTACGGCTCGTACACCGATCGTACATGGGTACGGCTCGTACACCGATCGTACACCGAACGTACAATGGGGGGTACGGCTCGTACACTGATCGTACATGGGGTACGGCTCGTACACCGATCATACACCGAACGTACAATGAGGGGTACGGCTCGTACACTGATCGTACATTGGGTACGGCTCGTACACTGATCGTACATGGGATACGGCTCGTACACCGATCATACATGGGGTACGGCTCGTACACCGATCGTACACCCAACGTACAATGGGGGTACGGCTCGTACACCCCATGATCGCAGGGGTACGTGCCGTACCCCTGCAATCATGGGGGGTACGCGCTGTACGGGGTGTATGTAATCGTGCGCTTTTCCGTACGAATCGCCCTTACCTGACGTGGACCGTACGAATCACGTCCTGATTCCCGGGTCTGGATCGTACTCGTCGGGTCGTACGGCGTGTGTACGGGTCGTACGGTTCACAGTCTCAGCCTTGCAATACGTACGGATCGCGACGATTCGGACGGATTCACGGAATGCGGATCGTACTACGCGACTCGGACGGACGGGTATGATTCGTACGGAAAGGGCTACAAATACGAATCGTACGGTGGATTTTTTTACCAGATCGGAATCGAGCCCTATGTAGGAATGACTAGCAGAACAGTCAAATTACGCATTGGAGAGCACAGGAGCACCATTAGGTGCAAAAAAAACAACACAAGGCTCACTGAACATTATTTGTCGGTTGGGCATACACCTGACGATTTGCAGTGGACAATTATCGAGCAGATCAAACCAGGAGCCAATCTTAGTCAACGCCTGTTCGAGAAGGAACAGAGGTGGGTGTACAGACTTTCTGCCCACAAGACTAGATTGAACGATAATATCCCGTGGAACACAGTGATGGGGTAAACATTTTCTCCTACAGATTTGACATACAAGCAGAGCGTGCTCTCATGAACCAGTTGGCAACTCTGCGCCACATTTTCCAAGGAAATACCAAGAAAGACTTATCGAAGTCCCTTGTGATTTACCTGCCATTCCCCTTTCCTTTACCATTCTGTCGAAAAACCCACATACTTAATTAATTCACCTTCAGGGAAGGAGCCCTTGCACCAACATGCCTGAAATTTCCTAAAGAAATCATTTCCTCCTGTATAAACGAACTGGCTAGCATGATTGCCATGGTAACAAGACCGCACCGTGTCACGCTCTAGTCATTATGCGATCGGGATAGGAAACAGTTCCCTCCCCCCATTGTGGGTTGATCTATGTAGGCAGTACCATCCGTCCACTAAAAGAGAGACTGCAAGAACACATCAGAGCTATCCGTAACAACGACGTCAGATATCCTTTGGCAGCACACTATAATAAGGCACATTTGGAATTAGAGGTACTGGGCATTCGCTTCCATGGCATTGATATGATTAAACCTGATCCGAGAGGAGGGGATAACACTCTGGCCCTCCGCAAACTTTAATCCCAATGGCTTATCAAACTTCGTGCAGTTGACTTGGGTCTCAATACTGATAGAGAACTACATGTTTTCCTTAAAGATTAGTTTGATCTTCTGTGATAAATGGGACCCTACTGTATTTCTGCTGAATGTTTTTATGACTCTATTGTAATCTGGCTCAATTGCATTATGGTTGAATTGATACTATGTCAAGACACATGTTGATAAGTGGATCTATGGTCTGCCATACTCTCTTCTGTATGGATATTATGCTATCCTGTTCAGACATAATATATTGTTTGCTTATGAGATTCTAACCTTCTATTCCTAGTAAACCCCAAACATACGTGTTGTCAAAAAAATATGGCCAATACAAATATGTTGATACATTCGCCACGGCCACCTCCTCTCTCCTATAACGAACTCAGGAGCGTCCCTTTCGTTTACTGAAACAGATGCTTTCAAATGTGATTTATACCATGAAATCAACTTTGATACTCATCGCAATATTTAACTTCACCCCGTCTTTATCTATGATGAAAAAATATCTAACGCTACACTACGAACGTATATACTGCTTTGTACGTCCTGGCACTCCAATATGGCCACCACAGTGGTTCTTCAACACCCGTCGCGTTTTGGTTTACGGTTTTAGACATTTCTTTCCGCATGAATTATCATCTTGCGTCTACCTACACAGTGATACACATCGCATTCTATGACTTTACCCTGTTTTATCTGTGGTGACACAATTTTCTAAACGTTATACTACGAAGGCATACACTTTATTGCTCTTCCTGGCACTCCAAGATGGCGGCTACAATGGCTCGTCATTTTCCGTCTCGGATTGAGTTACGGCTTTTTGACATTTCTTCCCGCGTGAAATATCACCTCGCGTCTATTTAAAACGGGACGCGGGGAATTTGAATTGTTAGTGCCTTGCAGTGGAGATCCAGGCCCGGTTGCAAACAATCAGACGGTGAGATGGAGATTTCTGATATGTGGGATCTTCACCTAGTTTAACTATTTCTGCTTGGGTGACACGACCTCTGATTTCCTTCCTTGCTTTATTTTGATAAACTTCTCCCTGAAATATAACCCCTGTTTAGCGCTGTTTTACCATATACTTGGTGCCGATTTCTTTTGCGCCGTGTATTTACTTTCTGTGAAACCTGTGGGGACACCGTGGCACCTACTGCAAGTTAGCATTGGTTTAATGTTTTTCGTGAGTAATCTTAACTTTGGACCCTATAAAATTGCAACGTTGTTGTGGGTTTTTTTAGCAACTCCTTTCAATTCATATCTACTATTGCGGACTGTGTTTACGCAATATATTTGCGTCTTTTGACTTACTATGGTTAAATGTTGCTCTTAGCTACAGGACAGTACTAAATACAATGTCATATTGAACTATCGTATCTTGTGACTTCATAATCTGCACCTTGCGTGCAAGGTCTTTTTAGCGCTATTACTTACAATTTGCTTACGGCATCAATTCTCTGTAGTAGACCTTACAAATATAGGGTGCTATATGATTGTTTACAATGTCTTACAGACTTATCAAGGTCTTCAGGAATCTTGACTATAATAAAGACTTATCTCCATGCAGCAAACATTACTTCCCTAACAAGTGAGTAATCAGCAGATGTTTTCGATTTCTTTGGCCTGCATACCTCGTTGTCAGCTTTGTAATGCATGGGCTCATTTTTTGATTGTCCACCCCGAGTACTAGTCACTCATTTAGAGCTTGCCCATGTTATTAGCATTTCTTTTAAATGCCTGCGCCTATATGCCCTAACACACTTGTTTGGTTCCCAGTGAGTATGGACAGTATGTTGAGTGATCTTTATCAGCATGCTTTCGCTTTTCTGACTTACAGGACATACTTCTATGATTGTCCGTGCTTCATTTAAACTCAACGTGGAGCTTAACATCTTGTAGCTATAAAGGTGGAACTAACACCTTGATCAACTCGCCATGATCATTACACCCAATAGGTAGGGATATATATTTTGGAATATGGTTGTGACTTACTCTTTTTAATTCTTGTGACTTCACAATTTGGTAAGATTTCTTTTTTTTACTCTTCTTCATTGCATTAGGATTCATAACTTCGACACATTGTACTTGCACCCCTCTGATTCTTAAGATCTTCCCGACGGCGAGACCTGTCAAGACTAAGATTGGTAGGTCGTTATTTATCTAGTGCTTATCTTTTGGAACCATGGGTTTTGAGGTTATTATCCCTAGGCTATTGTGGGAAGGAAGTGTTAACAAGGACAGTATGATAACCTATGAAATCATTGCACTACTCCTATGCTTAACAACATCAGAGTACTATAATAATGAAATTTGGAATCCTTTGTAAACTACTGTGAGATACAATCCTTAAATGTGGTAATTTCATTACATGGACTGTTTGGCAATGCCAGTATATTCATATAGGACAGCTTATTAACTAATGAAATCATTGCGCCACCCGTATGCTTGATAATATCAAGGTACCTGAATCATGAAACTTTGATCATGTTGAATCTTGTTGTAAATTGCTGTAAGATATAATTTCACAATGTAGTATGAAATGTTCGTGTTTTTAGTGGTTTTTCTTTAGATTAACTATTGAATGGCGATGTAAATGTTGTAGTTATGAGACCACACAAAAAAGTTTTATTGTATATAATTAGGGAAATTGTACATATATAGCTCACATTTATTAGATGTACTTATTGTAATTTTTATGCTTCCAGCCTTGAAAAAGCCCAGGAGTGGGCGAAACACGTGTCAGGAGTGCAAAGCTGGAAAACTTTTAATGTGTTTGATAATAAAGAATTTGAAGCACAACAACTGTTTTTGGATCCATACTTTGAAGCTCCATAACTTCTAATGAACTTATGATGGATGTTGGTGTATAAACCTTGAAATAACCATTACGTTACGGAAATTTCATTGACATGTGACTTCTTAGAGGGTGCTTGTGTAACTTGGTTTCCTCCTGATTCTTGATACTTGCATTAAGTTGCTTTGTTCAAACACCCCTGGTGGTGGGTGTTTTATCAGGTTATCAGTGCACCTCTTTAGCTACTTCGCGTTTAACGTACAAAGTGAAAATAGTCATTAACAAAAGGTGCGGACGTTTTCTCTCTTTGAGAAACACTACCACCAATATTGCTGTGTAGTTCCCTCCCCCGTAACGCACTCCGTTTGGCTCACTCAGGGTCATGAGCCAATGCCAGGCCCAACCAGGAAATGCGGAACGGCTTACTTTCTTTGCATCTCGCAGATAACCGGTCATTCCACGGGGCACCCTTAGCAGTAACCAAGTAGGTTTACCGCGAGACGAACAGAAGTCACAAGTAAGTGTAATCACGCTGACCTACGTGCGGGACAGCAATCCGCCGCACTATACCCCTGCATCTATTTTTTTTTCTATCTGATACGGGCAGAACCCTGCTCATTCGCTGCCTCTGTTTCCAAACTGATACAGGTGACGGATACTTGCCGTCTTGGAAATGCAGATGCCCATGAAGTGATATGTATCGCCTCAAGTGTAAGCTTTACTTTGTCGCCGTTGTGATTCACTATAGCGACATTAGCACTACACGTAAAAACCCACCTACGCTGTGTTTAGGTAGCCGCCCACCCGGGTTGTCACACGCTCTACAACGCAGCACAATAGAGATCACTCTCCCTCACATCGGCCCCTTCTCACTAGATACCCAGTTGCCAAGCCAGACCGACACCTCATCTGGGCGCTGGCTTTTAATTCAAGCATGTTCCAGTAACTAGCACTGGAGCACTCTTATTCTGGTCGCAGTAGATGGACCCTACCATTTTAACATGACGTTGGCATGATTCCATCAATCGATCCTTCGTTTGTGACTACGACCAGCAGAATATATGTTAAGTGTATTTCATTTTTTTTGTCTACCTTGGTATGTGATCCCAACCTTGTCCCCCCATTTGTCTTACAGGTTTTTCCCCTGAATAAGGAAAAGACACACCCTTTTACATGAGATCGCAATTTTGCAGTCTCCTAATTGAACGAGGGCAGGGCGCACCTTAGCGTGTGCGGACCACCAAGTTCAATCACCACGGTCCTGACGAAAACCAAAGAATCAAATCAATGGTTGAAACATGTAGACCTTATTAGTAATATTTTTTTCTTGTTAAATCTCACATAGCACACTTCGCTATTTTTAACACATCAAACTTCTTGAGATACCAAAGCCTATCTAATTAGGCACGGGTGCCACACTGTTTTTGCAGGGGTTCAAACACTCAAGAATAAATACTTGAAGTGAGTAGTTTTGGCCCTTTTTAACACACTTGTCATTTTTATAGTTATGCACATATAAAAGAAAAACTAACCAGCTCCACTGTAGTCAGGTGTCGCAGCACACCCTGTGGGCACTCGGCCTATGGGGTGGGAGCCCGATGATGAAGCATGTCACCAAATAGGTTGGTGAGTGAGGGGTCTTCTATAAGGATATGCATTGTCCGACAACAGGTTGGGGCATAATGTGCTGACTCGAGCGCTAATCCCTAGAAACAGAGAATTTTCTCTGCCTTCCTTCCTTAGTTTCTTCCATCCCTGCTTGTTCAAAGTTTCTTTCAATAATAATACCATAAATTATGAAGTTCCAGTCAAGCTAAGAAATTTTTTCAACTTACAGTGTCCAGAGAGGATTGACATTTCTAGTACACAGTTCAAATAATCCCTTTCGGTTTGTATGAGCATACAAGTTCTTTACATTAAATTAAATATGTTGATTTATGTGCAAAGGTATAGATTAGGCACCATTGCAGTATACTGGATTGTTTGCTTTAACCAACCTTCCGGTTTCAGGTTGTCTTTTCACAGCATTAGTTTTAAGGTTATGAATTTTAATACCAAACGTTGATGACTATAATCAACTCTTCTTTTCATGGGTTCCAGCTTCTTACGTTTGACTTTTCCATCTTGTATGTTGTTTCGTCCCAGAGTCTCCCCTGCCTCACCTCATGGAGTGTGGACGTGCCATTGTTTCATGTGGCCTCATTCCCCCACCCTTTACATGCTTTGGATTTTATGTAGGTATAGTCCTTTTTCTTCTAATATTTTTTATAACACTCTTTCTTTCTTCTATAATCCTTCTGTTTTCCTTCCTTAACTTATCCCCTTATCATATTTCTTTTTATCATTTCTTCTTCCTCAATCCTCTTTACTTTTTTATATTTCCGTCAATTGTTTTTCATAATTCTTACCTTCATACTTATTACAAGATTCATATTTGATAATAGAAAGCTTATTACTGGTTTAACTGAGTTTTTAATTTTATTTATTTCACATATGTTCTTAAAATGTTTTACTTGGAAAGTCAGAGGCTTAAATTGCCCCAATAAGGGACTGTGAGTTTTGTCACAGATATCTAAACTGGATGTTAACATAGCCCTATTACAGGAGTCACATCTTACAGAAAGTGAATCATTAAAACTTAAAAAGAATTGGGTTGGCAAAATATTTTTTTTCACCAAGGGATCTTAAAAGAAATGGTGTTCTAACTTTACGTCATAAAGCACTAAATGCTGAACTCATTTCTCAAGATTCAAACAGTGAAGGTAGATGGCTTTTTACTAACCTACTAATAACCTACTAATAGGGAAAAGTCCAGTATCTTTGTTCAATATATATGCTGCTACTAATGGCGATGCTTCTTTTTGGCCCCGAATTTCTCAACTACTTTTAGGATACCCCTCAGAGAATTTTGTCTTAGCAGGGGATTGCAATCAAGTGATGGATACTATAAAATAGAGGAACTTAGTGGATGCTTGGAGACTTAGTGACCCATCGACAAGAGAATATTCTTTTTTCTCCTCACCACACCAAACGCAATCCAGAATAGACCATATTTTTATTTCACACAATGTCTCCTAATCCTTGCGTTCAGCTGACATAGGCCCCATACTCATTTCTGATCATGCTCCAGTTTTGATTCAATTGGATATCTTACACTAATCTGGGCAACCCAAAAGTTGTTTTTTTAACAATTCTTGAACCCAATTTCAATGCCTCCTTTTTTCATGAATTTTTTCGAATTAATCCAGCGGATAACATCACATTACATACAATTGGGGATGCTTTTAAGGCCACCGCTCGAGATTTTACTATCAGATATGTATCGCGCTAAAGCAAAACAACCCGAACATTACATAGCGCACTTCTTACTAAGATTAAAAGACTGGAGCACTCCTTTTGCACCTCTAAGTCAAAGGATTGTCTAAAAGATCATGTAAATCCAAAGATTGCTTTCAATAAAACGTCTACTGACAACACTTCCCTATATTTATTGAAAACCAGTGCAAAATACTATGATGGTAAAAAAAAATCAGGCAAATTACTAGCAAATTATTTTAAGATTAAGCAAAATAGGCTTCACATGGAATATATCATTGATGACAGTCAAATGCCAAAACTCAAGGACTCCGAAGTCCTTCAGGAATTTGTGCATCCCTATAAAACACTTTACACACCAGAAAATATGCCTTCAGATGCAGACATTCTCCAGTATTTTTCCGCAATTTTAGAAACGTACCAATCCCCAAATGAATTTACACCTTTTGGTAAATTACATTACACAGCTACAAATGCTAAATTATTTGAAGATTCCTCAAAAAGATAAAGCTCCTGGTCCTGATGGATTCACAGTTGAATTTTACTTACACTTTTCCCGACTGCTTCTTCCACACCTACACACTCTTATTGCCTCTTTTATTACTGCTCGTAACTCCTCAGGTTCCTTTTTGGCGGCCTTCATATGCCTAATACCGAAGGATGGTAAGGAATTAATGCCCAGAGGCATCAAGCATTTTTGGAGTCGCAAACAGTGCGATTCCTTAAAATCGTCCGTTTGCGACTCCAAAAATGCTTTTTGATATGCATCATTAGTTTTTGTAGAAATTCGCTAATTTTGCAAATTTCTTAAATGCGATTGCATTTAAGGAATCGCAATTTTGCGATTCCTTAAATGCAATGCATCATTGTTTAAAAATTTGCTAATTTTTAAATTGGAAGTGCAAATTACCACGAGTTTGAACCTCGTGGTAATTTGCAAAATTGTATAAAAATGCACAAAAATGCATTTTTTAAACTGTTAAGTTTCAGACACACATGTCCTTAGGACATGTGTGTATGTAACTTACAGGTAAAAGTGCATTTCATGGGTGCAGGGGGGGTCCTCTGGACCCCCTCTCCACCCTTGAAATGCTTTGTTGAATTCCGATTTTCAAATTGCGAATTCGCAATTCCCATTCATTCCTACGGGCATTTCAGCCCATAGGAATGAATGGGAATTGCCAATTTGAAAATCGCATTTTTTATGCGATTCGGTAAAAATTGCGATTTTTACCGAATCACAAAAAAAATGCGAAAAAAATGATGCATACCATTTTGAGATTCCTAATTTGCGATTCGGTAATTTTCGCAAATTAGGAATCGCAAAACAGTACTTTGATGCATCTGGGCATAAGATACTGGAAAAACTATAGACCCTTATCCCTAGTTAATGTGGACTACAAAACTTCTCGAAAGCATTAGCTCTATAAATAGAACCGCACCTTCCTTTTCTTACATGGTAAGGAACAATCAGGCTCTGTCAAAGGATGTAATATCACAGACAATACGCAATTGTTGTTTGACATTTTATCCATGGCAACACATTACTTAGCTCCACTAGCAGCAATTGCCCTAGATGCGAAAAAGGCATTCAATAGAGTCTATTGGCCATGTATCTTTCATGCCCTTAAATGGTTTAGATTCGTCCCAAAAATTATCTATTTCATTGCTCTACTCTATTATGAGCCCAAAGCTGCTATTTCAACTAATTGCCTTGTGCCCTCCTACTTTACACTAAAAAGAGGAGTGTTTCAAGGTTGTCCTTTATCCCCTTTTCTTTTTAATTTAGCATTGGAACCTTTTCTATCTTGAATTTGTCAAAATCGCTCTATAACAGGGTGCATATTTGGATCTCAACATATTAAATTAGCAGCATATGCTGATGACATATTAATGTTCCTTTCTCAACCACAGTCCTCAATTACAGCATTTTTAGAGGAGGTTGAAGCCTATGGACTGGTATCTTGTAATATATTGAATAAGTGTGAGATATTACCATTAACCAAATATACTTTTAAACAAGAATTTAAGATATCAAATTTCGTATGGAATTCTAAATACATAAAATACCTTGGATTATGTTTTTCTCCTTCTATAAAGACATCCATTGCTCTAAACTTCGATAAATGCGTAGATAAATTAACAAAATTCACTGTGAAATGGCATCCTCTCCATCTTTCTTGGTGGGGTCACTTAGACACCATTAAAATGATGCTTACCCCTACAATATTTACATTAAATTGCATACACATATACATACCAACTAAACTATTTCATAAGATTGACTCAATCCTCTTAATATTATTATAGTATAATAAAAAACCAAGAATGGAGCTACAGAAACTGAAACAGTCAAAATCAGAAGGTGGTGTAAATGTTCCCCTTTTTTTAATTATCAAAGAGCTTTTAATTTGAAGCAATTATCGAACTGGGTATCTGACCAATCAACAGATAGCCCATTATGGGTGGATCTTGAGACCTCATTTATAACACCTTTCTCATTTCAGGAATATCTTTCATTCACTCGTAAACCACAGAAAAACCCCACACCAGTATTTCAACATTCTTGTAAGTTACTAGATTCTTCCCTTCATCTGGTTCCGCATGACTTTGACACCTTCCTTACATCTAAAATTTGGCATAACAAATTTATACTTGTTAAAAAGAAACCTATATACTGGAATGTATGGAGAAATAAAGGTTTACTTTAGGTACATCAGCTATTTGAACAAGGCACATTTCTTCAATTATCACAGGTACCTCTATCATCTAGCTACTTCCTTTCAACATACATTTTTAGTTCTACGAACTGAAATATTTGAAGCTTGCTCTCATTTTCCACCTGAGCTTTCTTCATCTTCCTGTACCGACTTTACTAGGAATAATCGTCTACCTGCACATCCTAAAGCTTCTACTATCTATTCTCGTTTAGCACAACCTCCTATGAATTGGTATAAAACCAAAATTGAGCGCTCCTGGGAGACTGATTTGGGCCTACATTGGCCCATCTCCCTATGGAATAGAATTTGGACAAAAATCAGAAAATCATCTAGAGAGCCAAGCACTACATTAAATATTTTTTTATATATAACAGACTACTTCTTACACCTACACATTTACACAAGATACACAGTGCAACTCCTAGTGCTTGCTGGATGTGCTCCCATGAAAATGTTGACTTAAATCATATGTTATTCACTTGTCCGCATCTTTAACACTACAGCCCCCTTTTCTTTTACTAATATTATCTTAGGAAGTTTATCGACCGATTGGAAGAGGAGACATTCACAGATACAAATCATAGATTTGCTATTAGCAGTTGCCTTTCAACAGATAACAAAAAACTGGAAGAACACATCTAAATTATCATACTTAGCGTGTTGGTACACCGTTGTCAGATTCATCAACTGGATAGGACTCTTGCACACCCCATATCTCTTACCAGAAAACAATTACAACTGTGGTCTCCTACCACACAATTTTTAGATGATAATGCCAAAAAATCATTTGCTCCAATACCCTCACTACAAGAAGTTACTAAGCCTCCTTGACTTCCTATATATTGAAAATTACACTGTTCAATATATTATTTTAATATGTAATGCACATATATTTAATAGTATGATGTTTTTTCTCTTCTTATTTTGTATTGTATTAAGACTCACATGAACCAGATTCTTATACTCTTAATGTATTTATACTTCTTAACATGTTCTCTTTACTACTTCAAATGTGAATATATAAAATTATTATCCTTCATTTCTTTTTCTTTCACTTATGAAATATTTAATGATCATTTGTCCGAAGTATTGTTATTGAATCAACTTTCTTAAATAAACTTATTATTGAAACTTAGAAAAGATGAGTCATGCGACCTTGGTTCCAAGGAGCTGTTGTGCGAGGTCCTTCATCAAGGTTGCATCATGGAGCACCCGTTATGAGGAGTTGGGGTACTGCGGTTCAAGATCCTGCATCGAGGATGTATTTCACACTGGCGGTTATGAGGAGTTGTGAAGTCCTGCCTCAGCGATGTATCTCAAACCAGTGGTTCTTATGTGGGGCTGTGAGGGAATGTATCGCATTGTGTCGGTTCTATGAAGACCACAGCTGTGCTGGCAGAGCACCTTAAAACTCACTTCCAAAGGTTCAGAACTGGTGTGTCACTACCTGAGGTGGAGTACTCATAGCAGACAGTATTCAGTGGCAGTGGTAAAGTTGATTGGAGCTTTATCTGACCCTGGGGCTCTGATCAGGAGGCCATCCAAAGAGCCCTAGCAGTCACTCTGGTGATCATGGGTTCCAGATACAGATACTCTCTTTCTCACTCAGGCAACAGGGCAGCAGACAAGCAGTCCTTCCTGCAGGTGAGCAGCACAGCAGTCCTTCTTCTGAGTCTCCCACAGGTTCAGATGTGTACCGAAGAATTGTCCACAAACTTTACATGGTGCCCACTTTGAAGTGGGAGAAGCTTCAACAGCTCTTCACCTCAGAGGTGACTTGACTGTCCCACCATACTGTCCTGGCCCCACCTGTCTGAGGGTACAAAAGACTAGTGTGAAAAACTGTGTGAGTGCGCTCAGGCAGAATCTTTATTTAGATCTTTATTTCGGCCGATTGGCCATAAAAGACACACAAGTATACATACATAAAGCAGAGGATCATAGCAATAATGTACATCAATTCATTTAAAACAATTTTTTAAAATGAAGTGCAAAGTTAATTTTCATCAGTCTCTTTAAAACATAATTCATTTAGCAGCGGAGGTGAATTATAAAATAGCCCTACTCAAAGCATCTGACCCGATTTCCTTCGAACCATATACACTGAATAAAGGAACCTACTGATACTGAATACAATAAACTGGGCAGTATTAATTTTTAAGATCCTATATGCTGTGAGGCTAGATCTAGTTCCTAGAAGAACACACATAGGTTTTAGCCATCTTTTCCGAGCTTTCAAATACGCTTTGCATATAAACAACATGTGGACCTCGTTCTCTGTACAAGAAACTGAGCACATAGAGCATCTCCCACTTTTGCTATTCAGACATTCCAGTTTTTTCTTTGACCAACGTTCAATATTAGAGTTCAACATAAGATTCCCATACCTGTATTTCAGGCAGAGAGTCTTAGCAACAGGGGGCTCTATTTCATCCAAAAAGGATTCAAAACGGGGTTCATCTTTAAAGGATAAGAAATCTTGAATTAGGGTCCCAATTCTACTTCCATGTACAAACCTATTATTCATATAAGACCAGGAGGCTCTCTTTACCATGGGCTTAGCAAAGGGTGGTAAATTCTCTGGGTTTTCCCACAATAAATACAAGCCCAGTGTTGTGACCCATTTTTGGATATGCCCAAACCATAAGATGGAATTAAAAGAGTCAAGATTTAATACCTCACGAAGGCTATTCCTGTAATCTAGCAATTCTGGAGTGGACCAAATCCTAATCCAGAACATTAGCGGTCTTATGATGGTCAGATAATCAGTTCGTTTAAAATTCAAATCAAGTTGGCGGGGAATTAATGGTGTGCTAGTGGGAACCCTTACAATTGATCTCATGAATTTGTTGTCCAGTCCTTGAAAGCTCTCCCTGGCCCATGGAACCCATATCTCAGCCCCATATAGGGCGGCAGATTGAATTTTGAATTTGAAAAGTTCAAGTACAGGTGTTACACTCTTACTTGTACTAGCATTCAATTTATTAATTATTGGTTTGACATTTTGAGCATATGACACCTTACTTTTCTCGATTTGGGCCTTCCATGTTAACTTTGAATAAAGTACCACCCCCAAATAAGAGAAATTATCGACAGTTCCTAAGGTTTGGCCATTCAGGGTCAATTTCCCTCTATCCGGTCTACTAGGGTTCAATGCCATACATTTAGTTTTGTCAACGTTTATTTCTAATCCTTTGATCACACAGTAGCTACTAAAGGAGTTTAAGAGTGCCTGGAGGCCCTTCTTGGTTTGGGATATTAAGATGGTATCATCCGCGAAGAGCAACACAGGCACTCTCTCTCCGTTGAGCTGAGGTGAATCATTGCTACAGGCATTCAGGTGATCAGGGACATCATTGACAAATATAGAAAATAAGGTGGGGGCCAAAATGCATCCTTGCCGGACACCGCGCTCAATTGGAATATCGCGCGTCAATTCACCATTTGGACCCCATCTAATGTTGGCATGATTTCTAGCATGCAACTCAATTATTTGTACCAAAAGACTCCCTGGCAGGCCAGCTTTGTTTAAGGATCTCCAGAGCAAATTTCGAGGAACAAGATCAAATGCCGCTCTGAGATCAACGAACGCTACATACAAATGACCTTTCCTGATATGTACATACTTCCAATATATACAACAAAATCTGAAGACCTGATCTAAGGTACTGGGCTTGGTCCTAAAACCTGCCTGAAATTTAGAAAGTATTGCTGATTCCTCCAGCCAATCATTTATCCGATATAACAAATGCTTGGCATAGAGTTTTTGCAGGGTGTCCATTAAACTAATAGGTCTGTAATTTGAGGGGATCGATCTATTCCCCTTTTTGAAGATTAAGACAACTTCCGCTGCATGCCAGCTATCAGGGAATTTCCAATTTTTTGACAAGGCATTGAACAAGCGGTTTATGTAAGGAGCCCAAACTTCAGTTTCATGCTTATAGAGGTCACCCGGTATTTTATCAGGGCCGGGAGCTTTACTATTTTTTAGTTCATTAATTGCCCTTTTTGTTTCATCCAGGGTGAAATCAAGACATTCAGGAGGTGGAAGTAACCATGGAGTCTCTTCAGCACCACTACCATATTGTTTATACAGAGATGTAAAGTGTGTCACCCATGTCGATTCATCTAAGAACGTGTCCTTCACAACTCTTCCTGCATGCCCCCCATTTGCAACCAACCTCCAAAAGCCAACATTATCATTTGATTTTGCAGCAGTCAACATATCAGCCCAGATCAACTCTTCCCATGATTTTTTCGAAACTTTTTGGACGTGCTTGTACTCTTCCCTTGCAAGTTTGACATCTTCTTTTGATTCATTCTTAATGGCATTTAGGAGCTTCCTCTTGGCCATCCTACATGAGTGATCATACCAGAGTTTCCCATGGCATCCCACTCGTACATTTTGTTGCTTTTTCCTTGGCATTTTGGACATATAGATTCTTAGTTCATTAAAAAAGACTTTATGCAGTTCAACAAAATGATCATAGCTGTCAGATAAGAAGGGTTGTCCAACTATAGGTGCGAAGGTCGTATCAAAAAGTGAGTAGACTGATGCTAGGGTCTTGCCATCAGTTAAGAGATGCGGCCATTTTAAGGCACGTCTATTATTATTGATGTGTACATGTTCACATAGTTCACCAGTGGCAGTCTCACTCAATGTAGGGGCAGAGATGTCGCTGAGCATGTTTGCATCAATATGAAGTTCCAGAGGATAGTGATCACTCTCATCCCTGGCTACTACTTTAAGATCAATCATAAAGTGCCAAATACTTAATGAGACAAGAATAAAGTCTAGCCTGCTCTTTGATTTCGCAAAGGTTGACTGTTTGGTTAGGTCAGATGGAAGGTGGCCATTACATGCTCTGAGACCATGGTCAACTGTTAGCCTCAGTAGTTGGACTGCCAGGGTAGTACATTGAACGTAATTCGAGGTTTCAAGCTGGGGAATATTATAAGCTTGACCTTCAGCCTCAAAAACATCAGTAATCCCAAGAATCGGTTCAAAGTTACAGTTCAAATCACCTCCCAGGATTACAGGGACGTCACCGACCACCCTTTTCAAAAAGGAGTCCAGGATTTCCAAAGTGGGTGAAACCCTGGAAGTACCTATAGGTCTGTTGTAAACATTAACAATATAGTATTCGCACCCCTTTGCAGTAACAATTTTTAAGGCCAAGATATCAGGGGTTCCTGTATCTATGGGTTCAACCCTTATTGCTAAGGTAATTTTGAGCCATATGATCAATCCCCCGGATGGCCTTCCCCTTTCAGACTGGACTGCCTCATTACCAAAAGTTTTATATCCCATTCTGTGTGGAATATCCATGGCCCATGTTTCTTGCAGTAGGCAGAGATCACTGGAGTCGACATAATCTGCCCAATCAGGGTCTTTCAGATTTTTGCCTACTCCAGCAATGTTCCATGACAGGAAGAGCAACTTTGGGGTTGGCCCGCTACCACAAAAATCATGATCAACAATGGGCGACGCTGAAAATAACAGAGGAACTACTCTATCTAGCTGTGGATCGACTATTTGATTCCCTACATTGGTAATCAAAGCCCCTGCTGCAGTACTAGTTTTTTCACCATGGCAACCCTCATGCGTGTCATGGCATACTAGATTCACTACTGGATAGCTTTTCATGTTCTGAGTACTATTTCCTGAAATAGAATTAATGCGCCCTACCCCCGATGTACAAAAGGTGTCATATAACTTTGAGATATAGTTTGGTATGGTCTCAAGTCAATCAACTGCATCTAGGCAGCTGAACCTGTTGAAGGTGGGGATTCCAATCCACATGTTTCGATCAGTTTGTCTGGCCAGATTTGGCGCATAGCCATAGTGTTGATTAGGAGTATTCCAGCTAGGCCCGTAGTTTGGGAGCCTCGGTGGAGGATAGAAAAACGATAGGGGTCTAGCTACAATGGATGATGTATCTCCGTATGATTTCCATGCGCAAATCTGGTCAGCACTGTGGGGTTCTTCAAATGAAATAACTATACAGTCGCCCGGAATTGACTTTGTCACTGGACCTACCCATGGTACCCTACGGACCATAAGAATTTTACTTTTCATGTGGTTTGGAATTGGTTTGTTTGAATTTAACCAATAGATCACCTTGTTTTTTAGGGATGAAAAATTCTCTTCATATTGGTTTTCCAATTCAGGTACCCCAGTAAGGACAATGACAAAGGGACTGGCATCAGGGGGCAGGTCGATATAACCTCCCTTAAAGTTGTTATAAGCATGGGCTGGTTGAAAGTTATGTGAATTTATTCTATTGGCAAAAGATCTATCAACCAAGGGTTTGTTAAGGCCCTGGGTAGTATGGTTGATAGAAGGTGTGGTAGATGATGAAAACTTCTGCAAGACAGGAGTCTTGGGCACAGAAGAATGGGTGGCAGCCACATTTGCTAACTGTGATTTTTTACTTTGTACAGGACCCTTCAGCAAAGGTTTATTAGTTGTGTTATCCAATGGCACGTTCAAAGGTGTGATAATAGGTTTTATTTGTGTGTTTACTATCGGATTCGTGTTGATGTTTTTTACTACCCCCTCTTTTTGATGCTGTACACTAGATGGAATGGTGTTAGAGGATACCACAGGGGCCATAATCGAAGCATGTGTGGGGATAACATTACCATTAAGGCTTAGACTTGCTAACGTTATGACCCTTTTTTCCACCTCAAGTAATTGATTTTCAATGCCAGTTAGCCTAACTTCTAACGGCCTGAGAAGTGTTTTAAGCGTTTCCCATACCAATTTCAGAAACTCTTCCCTGTCCCCTTGTAAGGCATACATAGATATAGAAGTATTCTCGCCCTCCTCTACAGAATGATCTGCCCTTAAGTCCGGATTAGGTGACTCTATATTGTCATTACTACTTTGTGCATTAGGGGGCATCTGATCAAACCCATTAGTAGCAATGACAATTGATTGTTGGGGGACCCCCTGTAATGCATTGGCTTGAGGCTACCTTAGCCTTTTTCCTGGCGTACACAGATACATTTTTACGTTTACGCTTTTGTTTGGGTATTGACTTAGCGGCTCCCTGGGTTTTATTCAAAGCTACTTCCCCTGACACCTTTTCCCCCTCAATGGTCTCAATCAGTAGATCTGAAGATGGAATATTTTCAGATGCAACACTGGCGGGTAATCCTGAGCTGTCTACTTCAAGGTTGACGGAGGAAGCTAAGTCCTCGAGAATAGGATGCACCTCGGCCAGAGTGATAAATGGTACGGGGCCAGAGGTGCTCTCAGGAGTTTTCGAGGTTGCTATACTGCCTAATGAGGATTTCTTTTTTAGTGCTAGTTCAATTGACAACTTTCTTGCAGACTCCAACTCCAGAGAAACTCTATGCTGAAGTTTAGTAATCTCATTGTCAATAGATAAGCTAGTCCTTGTAATAAAGTCGTCCAGGGTCCCTGTAGCCTTTTTCCCATTTTTGGTAGTCTTACTTCGTGTTTCACGAACGGACATGGTTTGAAATGACAGGTGAAGATTTAACCAAACACTAATGATTTAAGGTACCGTTGCAAATACAGCCATGGGGAATGGCCCGGTCCGGTCTTGATCGGTCTGGAACGGCCTGAAACGGCCCAGTCTTTGCCCAAGCTTCGCCCTGGCTGCGTCCCGCGCTGCGGGAGTTAGAGGTTATGAAATAGGGGGCGTGATAGGCAGGGGGCGGGCCAGCAGGGAGAGCGGACCGGAAGCTGGTCGTCGGTCTTGCAGGGACTTCTGGGAAATGAAGTCCCCGCACGCTCGCAGCCCCGCCGAAGCCTCACACCCGGTACTGCCTTACCACCTTAATTAGTGCTCCTCCGGTATCAGACCCCGTGACCAGCTGGGCGAGGGGTTGGCTGGCTGGCTGAAGAAAGTGCTGTTGTGCCTCTGCGCTTTAAACAGGGACTTCCGCTTTGCTCACGAGTAAGTGTCCCACTCGTATCTGGTCTTGAAATGCTTTTAAAGATCCTCAGTAAGGCAGGGGGCGGGCCAGCAGGGAGAGCGGACCGGAAGCTGGTCGTCGGTCTTGCAGGGACTTCTGGGAAATGAAGTCCCTGCACGCTCGCAGCCCCGCCGAAGCCTCACACCCTGTACTGCCTTACCGCCTTAATTAGTTCTCCTCCGGTATCAGACCCCCTGACCAGCTGGGCGAGGGGTTGGCTGGCTGGCTGAAGAAAGTGCTGTTGTGCCTCTGCGCTTTAAACAGGGACCTCCGCTTTGCTCACGAGTAAGTGTAAGAATCTTTATGATGTGCAAGTGTGGTAGATGGCAGCCCCCCCCTCAAGTCAGAGATAGCTCATCCTGCCGCTATCCATTATCCTTTTGTCTCACTGTCTGGGAGCAATAAACGCAGACCAACTGCAGGATACACCTAGTCACGTACCCCAGGATACATCCTGCATGCTGCAAGTGGTTGGGACAAGAAAATGCCAACTTTCTAAAAGTGTAATTTTTACAATTGTGACTTAAAATCCAATTTTACATCAAATTACAATTCTTTAGAGACAAAACTTAGGGGCCCATTATGATCGGGGTTTTCCCGCATCCTCCGGGCCGGCGGAAGCCACCGCCGGCCCGGAGGATGCGGGAAAACCGCTGCAGACCCACCAAAGACCCACCGCCACATTCGGATGGCTGGTGGGTCTTGGTTTCAGTCCGCCGCTTTTCCGCCGCGGTCGGCTTACAAATGCGGTGGAAAATCTCTAATATGGTGGCGGTGTCTCTCAGACCCCGCCAGACATATTAGGATGGCTTCTAAAACATGCTTTTCCATGGCGGATTCTCCGCCATGGAAAAGCATACAGATCTTCACTTCGGGGGCCCGTTGCGGGCCCCCTGGGTGAAGGTTGGGTGGGGGGTGCACATGGGGGGTACCTATGGTACCCCCCTGCATTTACATGCAGAAAGCGGCAGGCACCGCACGGTGCCTGCCGCTTTCTGCATGTAAATGCAATGCATGCCTTTTTAACATTGCAGCGGGTGCAGCTTTAAGCCGCACCCGCTGCAATGTTAAATATAGAGGATGTGACTGCCAGGGTGGCGGTCACATCTTAATTGCACAGAAGGGAACGCTGCAGCACATGCGGACGTTCCCTCCTACTCAGGGCTCGCGGACGGACGCAAGTCCGTCCGCGATCGTAATGAGCCCCTAAATATTCTTACCTGCTCCCAACTGAAAATTATCACTTATTAAATGTAATAAGGTAGCCCATTGTTTTCCTATGGGGCAGGCAGGCTGTGTATTCATAAAAAATATTTTTTGCTACCAGGACATTTAAAAATTAAAAGTATATGTTCAACTTTTTCAATAGACTGCACCCTGCCCTATGGACCGTTAAAGCCTATCCTAGGGGGTGACTTAAATGTATTAAGGAGGAAGGTTTAGACCTGGCAAATGGTTTATTTTGCCTGCTCAAATGGCAGTTTAAACTGCACACAAACCCTCAAATGGCAGGTATAAGAAATGTTTTAAGAGCAACTTAAGTGGGTGGCACAATAAGGGCTGCAGGCCCACTAGTAGCATTTAAGTTACAGGTCCTGGGTACATAGAAATCCATTTCACTAGGGACTTATAAGTAAATCAAATATGCCAATTGAGTGGAAGCCAATGTTACCATGTTTTAGAGAGTGAGCACAAGCTCTTTACCACTGGTCTACATGGGTAAGTGTGCAGAGTCTTAAGGCCAGCAAAAATAGGAGGAATGAAGGCAAAAAACTGGGGGGAAACCACATTAGGGTGTCAGGTCCAACAATCAACAAGAGCATTTCAATTATCTTCCAAATGCTCTAACATGCTTTGTTATGAAATCTATTCTCATGTTCAAAGGAATGTCCTTGTATAGTAAGTAAAACATAACAGAAAAAACAAAATAAAAAATCTGAGTTTGTTTAAGGCAATGAGCTTCTTTAATAGACTAATGATGTTTTACAAAGATACATTCAAACGTCTCACATACTCCACTCTCTTTCTTTGCGCCTCTGCTGACATTTATTTTCAAGCCCGCTAATGTGTATTGATTATAGCAGCGCTCACAGGCAGTACATCTAGCCAGAATTGTTTAACATCTTTGATGAGAATGTGCACTATGTATCAACAAGCACGACAGTATCGGAATCCAAATTGATTGCATTCATGTTGAATTGTGCTGTACTTTAGAAAGGTAGGCATGAATATTAATATCACAACCAGATCAAATAAAGCGTCTTTGCATTTCCAGTGGATGTTATGCTTCCTCCTTTATTCCATTCAAAATGTAGCAGAAAAACAATTGAGTCAGTGCGGACTCGTTTTTTAACAATTTCTAGCAGTTTCTGATGAATGTATTCCATGCATAGGTGTGATATAAACAAACACTGGCGTCCTGAGCCACTTTCCTAACCGCAAAAATATATTGCTGTCATTTTTATGTGTCAAATATGACACAATTTCTAAATACGTTTGGTTACTAGTTTATGGTACCATGCCAACACACTTTCCTCACAATTTACACTATGTACTTTTATTCTTAATTATATGCTTCATATGATGTAGGAATTGTGTTGCCCAACTTCTGAGAATACGCTTAGGATTACTGAAAGTCTACTAAAGATTACTACCTTTGGAAATGTACTCTAAATTTGCATACATGTGTTTGAGCACTTCTTATGACTCCCTAGGCAAACCCAGTTTTTCAGGAATGAATGCAGGTATATCATATATTAGCATTTATTTTGAGTGGGGGGGTGTGCATAATAAATATCAAAATCAGACTATCAAAGGTTCCAAACATCGAGGACAAAATATCAGAAAAGAATATTGACAGGTAAGCAAGTCTAGAGTTTCTATACCTAACTTCACATATATGTATCTAGGTAGTACATATATCTTCAAGATACAAAGATGTGGACTTAGGATAGGAAGTCTAAACGTAGGTAATAACCTTTTGATATTTTGCCCCGCGATTTTCTGCTCTCGATATCCTTGTACAACAATATTCTTCATGTCAATATTCAGTTGTACAATTGAGAGGGGGAATTTCACTCAGAGCAAAGTCCTTGTGGAATTCTGCCAATCACTATCTTTAATTGCATGTTAATCCCAGATCTTCATCCTCCAAGCCTAATAATGCTGGAACTGGAGACACTGGTACTGTCGTCTCCATAAGCGTGCATGGTGCAATTGCTATAGAGAAAATATATTGTGAAATTGCATAACGGGGTCCCACTCAATGTCTGCAGCACCAGAGGTGGAGCAAAAAACAGGCTAAGGACTTCCCTCCATCACCACTTGCACCACCTGCTCTCACCCCAAAGCAACAAAGTTGGGTGCCAATGCACACTCATCCAGACCCCGAGCACCACGCCAGAGCCTCAGCTTTTGGCAGACCAGACCTTCACCTCCCTAACCCATGCCAGGGAAGAAGACTACACTCTCCCAAGCAAGACCCAGAACCCCTTTCCACCACCCCCTAACCTATTGGGGTCAGCCCCAGGCCAATGACAGAACCTGGGGTGGTGAACAACTTCCTGTCTCCAACACCCTTGGATGAAGGATAGCCCTGGGCCAATGATAGAGCCCTGGAATGTGTGCACCCACCACCTCCACAACACAATGAAACTTTTCAGTTCTCCTTGAGGCTACTCTAGCATCACCTTGACCCCAAAACCCTACAACCTTACCCTCACCAACCCTCCCACTGATATTTCCCACCTGCTGGGTACAGGCAGCATCGGACAACTGATTTGTCCAGGAATAGTGTTTGAACTCATGCTAGAGGACCCAGTATATCTGAGTTCCTGTACTTATTGCCTATTTTGGGAACACAATTTATAATTATTGGAACATGGTGCAGCTATATCAGCTGGATTGTGCTATTCTGGGTCCTTGTTTCCCCGCAATAAATTTTGTGTGTCCTATAAACAGGCACATTGCACTGTACATAAATAATAATATAAGGCAGACATGAAAACACACTTGTACTTTATACTTAATTTTGTGAATGGTCTGCATATTTAAGCATGACTTCATTATGTCTTACTCCTGATAATATTCAGTGTGTTAGGCACGTGATAGATTGGACTCACAAAAGCATATACAGAAGAATCAGATATCTGCTCACATCGGGCTGTTCCCACATTTGCATCAAATGTTAGAATGGTTAGAAAGTAAAAAAGAATGTTAGGCCTTCTCCATGCTGCAATACACCAATGCTTAAAATATACACCTGCAGAGTTTCTATCATCTTTAAATTCCGCATTTATATATTGAACAAACATTGTGCTTTAGCATATGGAACTTTTTTCTCCACGAGGAAAATTATTTTCCCCCCAGAGAAGCCTTTCCTCCTACAGACATTAAAAATGGGAGTGGGTGTTCTCCTGTTCTCCTTTTCCATTGTGGAAAGGCTCTGTCCCTTGATTTTCAGTGGAACAAAGTGTACATGTGTTTCCCCTATAAAAACTATGCTCAAGAGATATCGGATACTTACAAATATACCCTTTTGTCACTATTGACTTAATTATGTAGGGCGTCTTACCCACAAATGCCCTTAGACATGAATCGGAAAAATGAGTAATTCTACAATATTGGTTAAATGTTCTCATTTGTAAGATTGCCAGTCCAATGCAAACTAACCAACAACGCAGCTTCTTTAACTTGGGATATGGAAGTTAACTTGGGATGGTGAATAGCCATGTGTAAAATTCAGCCAGTGAGCAGCTACATTCCAACTAGGTGTTCAAAAAACGTTTAATCCTATCAATACTTTTCAACTTTTAGATGGAGTACTATTTAAAATTATGTTTCATAGGACATTTTAAAAAAAATGTTTCTGTAAAATATATTAGTCTTCTATAGCTTTTATTTGAAGTGTATTATCTCAGAAAGAGCCTTTCTTGAGGGCTTTCACAAAAGATAGGAGGGGTTATGAAAGGGAACAGATGTTTAATTTTGTACTAAACATTTTGCACAAAATGTAACATTCTCAATAAAAGCAACTCAACCAAGTGTGACAGGAGACTTCCAGTGTCACCTCCATTGATAAGTATCAACAAACGTACATTTCCATAGTGCTTTTAGTCTCAGTGTCCCTCCCCAAAATTATCATCAGTATTTTACTAGTGAATCCTCCTAACAGGCATGTCAAAATGGACCACGATTTTAGGCTTCTTCCTTTGTCAAAAAACGTACAATCGTAATTTCACTTCTATTGGTCCCTAACCCCTGCACCTTCCTAATATTTGCCCCTCCCTTTATTCTTCTGGTGAAGGCTATTTCACTTTATGATATCACTGTATCAGAGATTTTCTCCTGGAGATCATTTTAAGGGTTTGCCTCTACATTGTATTTTTCTTTGTGTCTATAAAAGTCACCTCTCCACCCCCTACATTAAACCTGAAGTACAATGACATGTCATGTTTCGTAAAGTATAATTCGATTACACTGAGGAGCTCACTAAAAGTCGGCAACTACATTTACTTTTACAGGTTCTCTTTCTCATCTTGGTACTGTGTTGGACATTTCAGCAGATCTTATTGTGCTTTTCATTTGAAATATATTTCTTTTATCTATCTTTTTCCATCAGATTATGTTGTCCATTCATACCGATAGAGCGTGCAGATCACTCGACTAAAAAACTTTACCAATACTCACCTGGGCCCTTAATTCAATCTACCACATTTACTCGAATAAGGTAACCACGTTCTACTACCAGTCTATTTTGTTACACTAATTCCTATACCATTGACTTACCAAACCTTGCCACTGGTACCTATGACCACATGGATCAGGGAGTTAGTTGTAAAAAAGGCAGTCAATAATACAATAACATTTGCACTCATATAATAACCACAGACTCGGGGAAGGTTTAAACTCTTTATCTAATCATCATCAAAAGTCATGATCCACAAGTTAAAAGCAATTAGACTATCAATAACAAAGATTAGAAATAGTGTGTAACTATGCAAAATATATATTATGCCAACGATTTAGCAATTTAAAATAAAGGGAGGGTAAAACAAGGAACATGCTATTTTTGAAAACAGAATTTCGCAACTTGATTAAAAAAGGAGGGTAAAGAAAAGGAACATATTAGACCAACAACTTTCGTAATTATCAACGGTCTAGAAAAAGAAAACAATATGCAATATCGAAACTCAATTTTAGCACATAACTATAGGGACGCTATGAATTCAGATAATCAAGCTTAACTCTTTAAAGGGAGGATGAAGAGAAGGAACAAATATGCAATCATGAAAAAAACTTTATAGCATTCAGGTGGGTAAGAAAGTGTTACACGCTAATAAATAGCAAGACATTGAATTTTATCGTTTATCCAAGGGAAAGGTAAGAAAAACGGAACATATGCAAATAAAGCTTTAGCAATTTAGAAAGGGTACAGAAAAGAACGTAATTTATGCTGACAGTTACCCACACAGATTTATATTTACCTAGAATGGTGTGAAGAACAACCCTGGCCACGGGTCAGTTGAAAGGACAGAAGAAAACCCCAAAGATTTCAGGACAGGAAACCCAGATTTGGATCAGGACCAGATCACCAATGGTTAAGGCCAGCACCCGCAGTTCAGTTGCAATGCCTGCGCTACACTCTCTCTGCAAGGAATCAGCCAAAACCCCGATTGGGTTAAAGCATTCACCAACAAAGTGCTTCGCCAGCACTTTAACTTCCCAGCACCCCAATTGGGTCAGTGAACCTCCCAACTGAGTGCTCCGCAGCCCTCTGCTCTTGGTCACCTATTGAGTGCGTTGGGTCAGTGACAGGTCAGCTATTCGGACAAGTCGGACAAACTAACTAACTAAGCCTACTCTAGTTATACTGTTTTCCAGGTCAGTGTACCACCCCCCAATGTTGCAAGTGTGTGGATCCCCAATTTCGATTGGACAAAGGAGGAGGACAGTTCATCACACCACCTAAAATGTTGACTTCAGTATTGAATATTAATTTCTTTCGTACCCGGCCCATCAATTTCTTTTCACATGACATTTGCATTTTCACCTAACAATGGTTGTTCTATTGACAAATACATTGTATGCAATTTGGCTTTTTCTAGTGGGGTCAGAAGTGAGCTTCCCAGGCACATCTTGGCTGGGACTGCCTTCTGGCTTGGTTTCAAAGCAAAAGGGTTCATCTCCTCGTTGCAGACTGTCATGCGTGGAAAGGACTTCTAAGATGGAGTAAAAAGCACCTCCCAGGCTCAAAGATTATGATACATGAAAAGTAAAGGAAACAGTTTTAGAAAACAGATTAAAATGAATACACTGTACATCATGAATTTCTACACTATACCCATTACTTTATAATAAACTATAGCATTAGAATTAGGCAGAACGAACAGCTTAGCAAAGCAGCAGTGCAAGCTTCTTGCATGTGAGAACATAGAGCAGCCATATTAGCACTAGTGCGCAAATGCGACAGTTTCCCTCCAAAGCTGCGAGTACGTCATGTCGCGTGGGTATGACAGACGCATGCACAGACGAAATTCCTCGGTAGCAGCAGCCATCTTAGATGCAAGCGTGTTAGGATTAGTAAAACACATAAGCAAGCTTCACTCGGACACCCGCTAATTTAAAAGGGGCAAATTAGTAAGACAAACATGTTGATTACATAGTTAGGGTTATTCGAGGTTCATGAGTACAAGCAAGTTGCTTCTCGTGCAAATCCTTGCTCCATCAATCCCCTCTTTGATGATATTTTATATCAACACTAATTAATGAAACAGATGCCAACTTTTCACATTTCACCTATTTCAAACTCTTCAAACTTTTTATTCTGCTTCTTCTCATTATTATTGTGTGAATTTTTATTTTTCTTATAGATTTGGCTATACAATTCTTCTAATTCATGTACTTCAATATTTCTTTTTACTCCTCGCCGAACCATGGAGTATTTCTTTTTATGTTTTTGACATTTACAACAAATTATTATTCCTAATACTAATAAACCTATTCCCGCCATTGGCATCAATATTTTACTCACAAGACTTTTACCTAGATTAGAAAACCAACTACCTACAGAGGAGAGACCATCAGTGAGCCTCTTCCATGCACTATCAACCTCTAGTTGTTTAAGCTCTCTTTCCAGATTTGTAATATTTCTTACATACCTTTTAATTTCAATGCTTTTGTCTGGTATGTAAGTGCAACAATGTTGCGCTTTCAACATTCTACAGACGCCGCCCTCTTTTGCCAATAACGTGTCAAGAGCAAGTCGATTTTGTAAAACCATAGATCTGATCGCAACCAATTCGGTATTGACCATCAGGAAACCTCCAGCAGTGTCAGTTGATAACCGATCTACTACTGGGATGTATGACGGTACAACGTGTACCGCCACAACGCATACCTTTACCACGCATCGCTTACAACGCAAGTCGTTACCACGACTTGCCTTGGGGGTGCGGATTTCGAATAGTATAATTTACTATTCTAACACCAGTCCCCGTGGACCCTAGGGAAGACGTTGGGATAGTAAATTTACTATTTGTAATCCTTTAGCGCCCTCAAGCGCAAGTCGTGGTAACGACTTGCGTTGTAAGGGATGCATGCTAAAGGTACTGCGTTGTTAAAACTTCGTGGTAAACGATGTTTACCCTACTACTGTTGACAATTTGCAGATTCTGTGTGTATTCAAAGCCACTCACACTGTTTGTATCAATGCACTAAATATATCACCTACTACTTCACCAAATCTAGCTCTTTTACTGCGTACTAATCCATTCGTTTCTTCATTGCTTCCAGTTATTTTATCTACATGATATATCTTTGGGAAAACTATTCCAAAATAACAGCTTCCATACCAGTGGTATGGTAACTTGTAATAAGCCTTGTTCCCACATATGTAATAGACTCTGGGAAACACAGGTTCAGTTCCATCTTTGAAACCCCAAACCCCAATTACTTTGAAATTGTGCTCACATTCACTTGAACTAATGAATACATTGTTATAATAACTAGTCTTTTCTCTGTGAAGACAGAGTTTCCCTTTCTTTTCGAAATCCAGCAACATTGTCCTGTGCTACGGCCTGCTATTCTTTGGGGTGGACTGAGCCGAGTGCACGAACCCCGCAGCGCTACACCGCCCTTCCCACCAAACATCCCTCACCCTTACCAGTGTTGCAGGGGTCGCGGGCCAACATTCCTTTGTTTCTACTATCTTGGTTGCTTGAGGAAGCAATGATTTACTATTTATTTTGTGTCAGTGCCGAAGGCGTTGTTTTCCTGAGCCTTGAAAGTTAAACATTCACGTTTCTTTAAACGTGGTGAGTAGGCAGTGGCAGTGTCTACAGCTGAGGCAGCTCCTAACTTGTTTTAATTGGACGCATTTCTATTCTATTTTAAACTGGCTGCTGGAATAATCACTGCACAGAGGCAATCACGGGATAGCGATTAAGGCTTCCCTGTGAAATCGATTGCCGGATTAGTTCTACTGGCTTACCTAACAAATCCCGACGCCGAGGGCTGATCTCTCCCCTCCTTCCCGCCCTGGTCCGACGCGGTGGCTAGCACCGTTGCGCGGAGGGCGAGGAAGGTTGAGACTCCCACTTCCGGTGCGCGGGGGGGCCGGGTAGCGGTCTAGTGCTCCAGAGGCACTCACGCTGTGGGGATAAAAGACACCGAAGAAGCCGGCTGCGTTGTGGTGAGTAGGCAGTGGCAGTGTCTACAGCCACTATGCTCGGCGCTGAGGCAGCTCCTAACTTGTTTTAATTGGACACATTTCTATTCTATTTTAAACTGCCTGCTGGAATAATCACTGCACAGAGGCAATCACGGGATAGCGATTAAGGCTTCCCTGTGAAACGCGCTTGCCGGATAAGTTCTACTGGCTTACCTAACAGATCCCGACGCCGAGGGCTGATCTCTCCCCTCCTTCCCGCCCTGGTCCAACGCGGTGGCTAGCACCGTTGCGCGGAGTGCGAGGAAGGTCGAGACTCCCACTTCCGGTGCGTGGGGGGGCCGGGTAGCGATCTAGTGCTCCAGAGGCACTCACGCTGTGGGGATAAAAGGCGGATGCAACCTCGAACGCGCAGCGGGCGAGCGCAGCGGGCGCAACGAAGGCGTGCCGAAGTCGCGCTCAAGTCAAGCCCGTCTGCGCCCGTCCGCGGCCGGCAGCGGGCTAGGGCGATGCCCCCTGCGCTCATTACTCCTAAGATAGATCATGTGTGCTGGAGTAGAGATGACTTACTATCCCTCCGCAACCTATGCAATAGTACAGCTTGTTTGCATAGTATGTCAGTTGACAAGAGCACGGGTTGCAAACATTGCCAGTTTTCCTTTCGCAAATTTTTGCCAGCTAAGAAAGAGCACCAAAAGCTGGTTTGTGGTCTACTAAATGTCCGGTCTATGCGGGCTCATAGACTGGACATCCACAATCTCCTTAGCGAAAAGCAATGGGATCTTGTTTTTCTCACCGAGACGTGGTTGGATTGTGACTCCTCCTCAGAAGCCCTTGAGGCCATTCGGGAGGGCTACACTCTGATAAGGCAAGATAGACCGAAGGGGAGAGGAGGAGGAATAGCCATTGTTGCCCGGCAGGGACTGCGCTGTCATTTTGAGCCTACAGCTATCAACAACAGTGAGGCGGGTGAGTTTTCCATTCAGGTCAATGGGGGGTTCTGTGTAAAGGGCCTTCTGATTTACAGACCTCCTGGCCCTGCTACAGGGTTTGTTGATAGCCTAGTCGAAGGCGTCACTGAGTTTGCCCTATGCACGGATAAGCTCCTGGTGTTGGGTGACCTCAACCTGCACCTGGACGACCCTGTGGATAAGATAGCCGGGGACCTTTGCAAAGCCATGAGTGCGCTTCAACTTGAGCTGATAGGCAAACTTTCCACTCACTCACGGGGTCATCTATTGGATCCAATCTTTGCTAACTGGGAACAAGTGGAGGTTGTTACCCCCGTACCCATTCTCAGGTCCGATCACTTCCTGGTGCCCTTTTTGATCTATATCCCGGGAACTAGGACACCGGAACAGGTAGCATTACATCACCCTAGGCGGAGATGGGCTAACTTCTCCCAAGATAGATTCAATGAGGCACTCATGAGGGGAGGTGACCCAGGGGGCGAGGACGCAGAGACAGCTAATAAGAATCTGAACAAGCGCATCATGGCTGCCTTAGATCAGGTTGCCCTGCTTGCCCCGGCTAGATCAGAGGGACGTGCCCTGAAATCGGCATCCTGGTACACTGACGAGGTGCGTATGGCTAAGAGCGCATGTAAGCGCGCAGAAAGACAGTGGAGATTAGACTATGCCGCTCAATCCAGGATGAATTATCTTGTAAGCAGGCGTAATTATCACAGACTGATTAGAAAGGCCAAAAAGCTGTATTTCAACACCAGGATTAAGGAGGCAGAACATTCCTCGAAGGAACTGTTTCTAATTTATAAATCTCTTTCGGTCGGAAAACCCGCAGCAGTCCCTGAGGAATTTTGCACGGTGGATAGCTGCAACCGAGTAGCAGAGTTCTTTGCTAATAAAGAGGCTGCTATCTACTCGGCCTTTCCTAGTCCAACCATCATTTCCTCTAAGACAGCAGAGGATTGTGAGGCTAGGGTGGGGCATAAGATGCTAACTGCATTTGTCACACCACCCATTGAAAATCTCATTCAGATCTGTGGCTCGATAAAATCAGGCTCCCCGAAAGATCCTACCACCCCTAGGCGGCTACTGGGCAGCTTGCCCACTTTAGAGCCGTAGATTCGACATCTTTTGAACATCTCTTTTGGGACTCACTCTGTCCCTGAGGCCTGTAAGCAAGCGGTAGTCCTTCCGCTACAAAAGAAGCCCAATATTAGCTACGATAGGCTGGACAACCTTCGCCCTATCTCTCTTTTGCCATATATGGTGAAGGTTGCTGAGAAAATCGCAAACCTTCAACTAATGAGCTTTGTAGAGGAAGCCTCCCTGCTTCATGATTCGCAGTTTGGATTCCGTCCACGGCATTCAACAGAGTCAGCACTGCTGATGGCAGTTGAGTCTCTAAGGCAAGGAGTGGATGAGGGCCAGACTATGGCTCTGATCCTCTTGGACCTTAGCGCAGCATTCGACACTGTAGCTCATTCCATCTTGCTACAGTGTCTGAATGATGGAGGAGTATCAGGGGCTGCGCTTGGGTGGATCCAATCTTTCCTGACAGGCAGATGCTTCCAGGTCTGCCAGGGAGAGTGTTACTCTAGGGAGATTGGGCTGGGACAGGGTGTGCCGCAAGGCTCGTCCCTGAGCCCGACCCTGTTCAATCTGTATGTCTCCCCGCTGGTGGCCATAGTGGAAAGCTATGGACTTCGTCTAGTGTCCTACGCTGACGACACGCAGCTGGTCGTCTCCCTCTCGCACGCACCCTGTTTGGTGGCGGACAATTTCAGAGCTTGCATGCAAGAACTGGCAGCCTGGATGTCCGCCAACTGCCTGAAACTTAATGGCAGCAAAACCGAGGTGCTCGTGGTGGGGGGATGTCCATCTGTGTGGACGTCGGCGTGGTGGCCATCCTGCCTTGGAGAGACTCCGGTTCCTTGCCAGGAAGCCAGGAATCTTGGGATGTGGTTGGACACCAACCTTGCCTTTGAATCCCAGATTGGTCGTGTGGTGGGGACATGCTTTGGAGTCCTAAGAACTCTGAGAAAGGTCTTGGACTTCCTGCCCACTTCCGCTCGTCGGACGCTTGTGCATGCCTTAGTCACCTCACGCCTAGACTACGGCAATTTGCTGTATCTGGGGGCTACGGGAAAGGCTCTCAACCGCCTACAGGTGCTGCAAAATGCCGCCGCTCGCCTTATCTTGAGGCTTCCTAGAAGATCTTCCTCTAGGGCAGCACTTCAGGCTCTGCACTGGCTGCCTGTGAGGAGCAGGGTGGAATTCAAGGCCCTTGCCACGTGTCACCGGATTCTGGGTGGCAAAGCCCCTGCCCCGCTTCAGAGCCTGGTGACCAGGTATGAGCCCACAAGGACTCTGCGCTCCTCCTGTACAGGCCTCCTGAAAATTCCTAGAATTATGAAAGCGCGTATGGGGGGAAGGTCGTTCAGATTTCTGGCACCGAAGCATTGGAATGACCTTCCGTCTGAGATACGCCTGGAGTCATCAGAACCTCTGTGCAGAAATAAACTTAAGACCTACCTATTCAGACGGTAGCCGGTTGCGCTAGCTGTTAACTGCTTACTTCACTTTTATAGCGCGGGGACACGCCTGTAGGCGTACACCAGGCACTTTACAAATGCCCCATAATAATAATAAATAATAGCAGCATTAGCTCCACCATTTGAGGTGGTCCATATGCTTTCAGCCCATTTAGGAATTTTGTGATTCTTGTCATTCGCTTTTCTTTGGAAACTCTCTCTCCTTTTCTCAACCATATTCAAAAATATATTTTCTTTTTCTTGTAATAAACATGTTAGATTATTCTTGTGTGAGTAAGCTATATCTATTGTACATATAGTTAGAAAATATTCGCTCATGTAACGTGCTACATTTCTAGTGGTATGTACAGGATTCAGGTATCTTTGTATAGGAAGTTCAGAAAATATTGCGTCTAAATTAGAATAATAATACTGTAAAGGACCTTTCTTATAGAATAAACTAGGTAAAATACTACATGAAATTCCATATGTTAGCGGCAAGTGGTGGTACGTCACTCTGTCAGCTACCGAAGTATGCAGCATCATACACACATAGCAGTCTTCAATTTCAATTCCTTCTACATAGTGTACTAATAGGTTTGCAAACACATTTAAATGAGTTGTGTTTTTGATTTTATTATAATGCAGTCCTACCTCATCTTGTGCTTCTGAGTCTATTTTTCGTTGTTTAATGCTCAGTGCTTTCTCTAGTGTATCTATTCTTTTTGCTGTTTCTAATGTCGGTTGTTCTTCTGTATCTATTGGCAACTGTCCACTAACGTCATTCTTTGTCTCTTTACTCATCATGTAAGGAATAGCTATTGTTAGTCCTATCCAAACTATAATTACTATTGCTATACTACATAAACATACTCTGCAGCATGTTTTAAAACAACTTCTTTTCGGTCTTCCATTAACAGTATGAATAGCAATTTTTTATTTGTTTTTCTATAGGAGATTCCACCACTCTTTGTAACTTTTACATAGCTTTTACCCTGTGTGACTTTCAGGTTGGTCTCACTTCTTCGTCAGTTTGATCAGTAATCAATTCTTCATTGCTTTCGTCACTTATTTCCAGGTTTTTAAAATCTTCAAAAACAATGTAGATCCACTCAGAGCCTTTGTATTTATTATTCAGTCTTTTTAGTTGTGGACTTTGTAGGAAGGTGGATACCTGACAATGATTACCCCAGATTTTTTGCCTAGTGTTTAGCTGGTTTTCGACTTAGTTGGCCTGGGATCCTGCTAATCAGGGCCCCAGGCTATCTGCTCTCACTGTAAAATGGACTCCATGTACTTTAGGTACATCTCCAGTTGGATATTGGGTCACCTTATGAGCCCCTGTATAGTGTACCTTAGGTACCCAGGGCATAGGTGCATACAAGGCCTACCAGGGGCTGCAGCATGTATTATGCCACCCCTGGCTGGCCATCCAAATTGACACAACTGGCTGATCACTCAGCTGGGGCAAGGTGGTGTAATCACCCTTTGCCTTAGATAAAGTATACCTATATCTAATATTATATATAGACACATATGCACCTATATATCACTCCTATGGCAGGCCTTAACAATCCTGGAGGCAGAGTGCTTGGTTTTATGTGAGATGAGGCTCTAGCATGTGCTGAGCCTGTCTACAGCTTTCAGAACCATGTCCTTATAGCTGTTCTATGATATAGCCATACCATATACTCTTAAGTGCATTATCATCCTCGCGGTTGAATGCTAACTTTGGTTCAGCTTTATCAAACCGTGTCGTGTAAGGTGTCATACGCTTTGGAATACTACCCCCTCGCCAGTTCTGGTGACGGGGGTAGCATTCCACCCTTTTAGAGGGAGAAGACATGTTGTTCCTAGTAATCCCAGTTAAAGTTAACCAGAGCCTCAGCATCACAAATGGATTCTGCTGCCACAGACAAAAGTCTGACCTCCTGCTGCTGGGAGTCCTTCCAGCGAGGGAGGCTTGGAAAATAGGTTTCCTGTCTTGGGAGGTGCTAGCACCACCCCAGACAGGCCATAATGTATTGGGGCAGAGAGAGCTGAAAGAAATGAAACACTGCCTGGGGCACACAAGGTACTCCAAGCATAGTCCGGTCGAAACCAGTTGCTGGGGCACTCCAGCCCCAGCTCTGGCGCGAAAGTGGACAAAGGGAAAGGGGTGTAACCACCCCCTTCCCTGGTCCCACCCATACGAGGGACCTAGCAGGTAATCCAGCCCCTCAGATTGGTATATAGGTAGGAGCTGAGTCAAGAGACTTTAGATTTATCCTGAACTGAAACTTGAAACAAAACTCTGGACCTTTGACATTCTATTGCAACTAGAAGACTGAAGAATCTCCCTTTTGGTCAAGGAGTGAACACCCTGTGTAAACAGGCACCATCCAGCGATCTGCGGTTTACTTATTCAACTCTCCCGCCGGAGCCCGAGCACAGAGTCCAACAAGAGCCAGACTTCCAGACTTTGTTCAGCCCGGTCCACAGCCACAGCAAAGTTGAGACCCATGGAGACGACGAGAGATGTGGGACCGGCCATCTTGAAAAACCTGTACTTTGCTACTTGTGCAGCTTCCGAGGCACCCTCGAAGTTGTGCATTGGGGATTGAGAAGCCCCAGCCCGAGCACCTTCTACACTGATGCACATCCCTCCACACTCCATGAGTGCCTCGTGGGGCCTGCTAGTGTTTTTGTGCTTGACGCGTCTGTCCGGTCATTTGCCAGTTGGCTAGTGGCCACTGTGACAACAAACCTTCAAATCTGCACTGCTGGCCTGGTTGCTCCAGGCTGGCCCTTTCTTCCCAGAAAAGGAGAAGACCCCCAGGCCTTGCTGGTCTGCAACAGAAGCCATCTTTGATTCCTGTGTGGGTTGCCTTTGCCAAGGCTTGTTGACTCCAATCCGGAAGCCGACACCGCCAACAGCTAGATCCTTTGTGAGACAGTCCGTGCCCAGCTCCTGGTTGTCATCAACACCTCTGGTCCACGTGGCTGTAGAGACAAGCTTCACAACATCACCTGATTGCTTCACAACATCGCCTGGTTCCTTCCTGGTTCCTTCCTGGTCACTGGCTAGTGACCCAGACTCTGTCCCCTCTGCTTTCAGGTACTCTTCTTCCTTGATCCACCATTGTATCCAACCGGACACTTCTCTCCTGTCACCTGCAGCATCTTTTCACAGGTCTCCATAGGATTTAGCGCCGAAACACGACACACTTTGACACCTATGCACCTGGCTCCTGTGGGTGAGGTAACCAAGTACTCCGGTGCTCCTGCGGGTATGGACTATCCTAGTGTCCTAGTTTTCAGTGCCTTTCTCCTAGTCCATCCGGGAGTGTCCTAAAAGAACTAGTTTCCAATTCTTTTGTTCCATTGCATCCCTATGGTAACTCGCGTGTGCGTTAAGACACTGCACACGCTTCCCGTGGGCCTCCTGCTTCCTAACCTTTGGTAGTACAGCGTAGCCCGAGCGATTCCCTAGGCCCTAGGCCTATTCCTTGTTCGTGACGTGGTTCTTATACCACTATTTTTGTATATGGTTTTACTTGCTCCTAGGGCTCTACTGTATATTGTGCAACTTATTGTATGATAATTAAGTATCTCATTATGTGCTTGTGCCTCTGACCTCATAAAGAGTTCAGAGGGGTTGTGTTAGTAATAAATATATATATATATATATATATATATATATATATATATATATATATATATATATATATATATATATATATATATATATATATATATATATATATATATATATATATATATATTTTATATATAACCCGTGTGGTGTCCTTTCATTTGGTATTAAAGGGGTTGCATATGGTAAAACAGCTGGCTTCACATGTCCTCTTGAGTTTAGCCTGAGACTGCTTTGTCCATGCTACCACTAGGATATCTGGTCTATAAGGTTGACTTTACAACCATCACCATAAGGGTTGTTTGGACTGATCTAGGCCACTTCTCTCCTTTTCTGAGTCTTTTAGCTGGTACTGTGCTTTGGCCCTCTTCGAACGCTCTTTTATTTTCATTCAGTTGTGGCACATCGATTTCAATGCTGTCTTCTGTTTCCTTCTCTATCTGACTAATTCCAGGTCTTACTTCTGTTTCTTCTGCCTGGTCACTAAGCTGGCCTCGTTCAGGAATCTGCTGGATTTGACTTTTGTTTGTTTCACTTTCTTCTTCCTGAGCACTGTTGTCTACTCCTGTCTGGTCCTGCTCAAGCTCTTCGAACATTTGATTTTCTTCTGCTTGAGTCTCCACCATTATTTTCATCTGTCCCTTTTCAGACTCTGGAGTTCTTGGTGGAGTGTCGATTACTGGATCTTTCCCTATCTGGTCCTCCTCAGAATCATTTTTGACTTGGATTTCTATGATCTGAGAACCTCCTTCTATACCGTCCCGTCCTCACTATCACTCTGTCTATCTTGATAAGTTTGACTTCTTGTTCTCACATATTCTGCAGGTATGTCGACTACTGGAATCCATTCATCTTGACTGGTGCTCGGTTGTTCGTCTTCAGCTACTTCAGTATCGATATCTTGAGACCCCTCAGCTATGCAGCCTTCAGCTTCAGTTTCATCAGGTTCAGTCACCTTTTTCGTGTGACTGGCATGGATACAGTGCGGAAATCCTGCATACTTTACAGCTGTGGTAGTTACTAAGATTACTTGATGTGGTTTTCCCCACCTTGGTGCAAGGCAAGATGTTTGAGTATGTTTCTTAAGTACTACCCAGTCACCTGGGTTCAGGTCATGTGCTGGTGTTGCTGGTCTGGTGACAGCATCTTCCCCAGCCTGGTGAGAGATAGAATGCACTTGGTCAGCCAGTTCTTTGCAGTATTCCAGTACTAAATCATCAGATACATTTAGCAGGTTGTGTCCTGGCACCCATGCTTGCCTCATTGCTCTTCCCATCAGTATTTCATGGGGACTTAAGCCTGTGTTCCGGTCTGGAATGCTTCTAAGTCCCATCAGAAAAGTGGCAAAGCATCTGGCCACTCCAATCGGGTAGACTCATACATTTTTCCCAGTCTTGATTTGATTGTGCCATTCAATTGTTCTACCACTCCAGAAGCCTCTGGGTGATATGCACAGTGTAATTTTTGTTTAATCTTGAATGCTTCACAAATTAGGCCCATTATTTCACTATTAAAATGTTTTCCTCTATCTGATTCAATTGTTACTGGAAAACAGAAACGAGGCATCAGCTCCCTAAGTAGAAGTTTGGCTACAGTGATGCTATCATTCCTGGGTGTGGGGTAAGCCTCCACCCATTTTGAAAATAAGCAGACAATGACAAGTACGTATTTTAGTCCTCGACAAGGGGGTAACTGAATGAAATCAATCTGCAGACATATAAAGGGATCTTCGGCTTTTCCAATCTTTCCTGGCAACACCACTGTTTTCTTCCGTGGATTCATTTGTTGACAAACCAAAAGCCTCTGGCAGAGTGCCTCTGCTATGTTCCTGAATTTCGTATTAAACCATGACTGTCTGAACAGTCGTATCATTGCATCACTTCCCAAATGAGAATCTCAGTGAATTAGCCTAGCCATAGGAGCAAGCAGACAGGTGGGTAACACTGGCATTTCATCAAGATAAACAATGACACCATCCTCATCCCGTCTCCGACAACCACCATCTAGCAACATAAGTTGGCAGCTGTTTCCACCCACCCCAACTTTCTTGTTAACAGCCATTTTATACTTCGCACAATGTTGGCCTAACTGGTCAGCATATCTATTACCAGCTGTCACTTTGTCTTTGCCAGATTTGTGAGCAGCACACTTGACCATAGCCACTTCTTTTGGTAACTGGATTGCTTCCACTAAACTTTCACATATTGACCATTTCTGATTGGAGTACCTGAAGAAGTCAGAAACTCCCTTTGCATCCATAATTGGCCATAGTCATGCATGACCCCGTAACCATACTAGCTGTCAGTGTATATGGTTACTTTCCAATTTTTCCCAAATTTGCAGGCTTTTGCCAGGGCAACCAATTTGGCTACTTGTGCAGACTTGACTCCAGGCAAATGGGATGCTTCCACTGGGCCTTTCAACGTACACACTGCATAAGCAGCGCTCAGGCCTCCTTCATCATGTCTCATACATGAGCCATCCACAAATAGCTCATAGTCTGAATTGGTTAACAGCTCTTCTCTTAAGTCACGTCGTGGTTTTGTACTGTACTCAGTTAGATCAATACAGTTGTGCTCAACTTCTCCCTTTACTTCTGCAGCAGTGTGTGAATTAGGTAGTAGTGTTGCCGGATTCAGAATGTTACATCTGGCAATGGTTACATTTTCTGCACCTACAAGGATTCTCTTGTACTTAGTCAGCTGACTAGGTGTGAGATACTGAGTTTTAGTCGTGGTTAGCAAGATTACAACTGCATGTGGAACATACACAGTTACAGGATGCCCCATAATGATGGATTGATGGATTCACTCTTCTCAAGGCTCATGCAAGTTGCAGCTACTGCTTTCAGACAACCAGGCAATGCAGCTGCCACTGGGTCTAATGTGGACGAAAAATATGCCACAAGACGTCGCACTAGTCCATGAATCTGAGTCAAGACTGAAAGTGTGCAATTATCTTGTGTGTTATAGAACAGTGCAAAATCCTTTGAATAGTCAGGCATTCCCAATGCTGGAGCTGTTGACAAGCATTCTCGTAATTTTACAAAGGCAGTCATGCTTTCATCATCCCACTCTACTGGGCCTTTGGCTCTTCTCTTTGTCATTTGAATTAGGGGCTTTGCTAGGACTGCAAATACCACAGTCCATTGCATGCAGTATCCTACAACTCCAAGGAACATTCTGATCTCTTTTTGAGTTTGTGGCAAATTCATGTTTCTAATTATTCTGATTCTTTCTGAGGTACCTCTTCTGACACCTTTTTCTATCAGGTGCCCCAGATATTTTACTGAGATGGCACAGAATTGCAATTTTTCCGGTGACACTTTATGTCCCCCTTCACCTAAATGATTTAGTAAGGCAAGGGTGTCGACGACACAGTCATTTCGAGTCTTGGACGCCACCAGTAGGTCATCTATATACTGGACCAGGACTGACTGTCCAGGCAGTACCAAAGACTCAAGGCACTTTTTCAGAATCTGATTAAAAATTTAAGGACTTTCTGTGTACCCCTGAGGGACACGATTCCAAACATAAACATGACTGTCGAATTCAAATGAGAAAATAAATTTTCTATCTGGGTGTAATGGAATCGATAAAAATGTGTGACACAGGTCAATGAAAGTAAACCATCCAGCCTCCCACGGTATCTGATACAGAATCACTGCAGGATTTTGCAGGACTGGACAGCAAGGTATTACAATCTTATTAATTTTGCGAAGGTCTTGTACGACCCTGTACTTACCACTCGGTTTCTTAATACCAATGATGGGTGAGTTGCATGCACTGCTCATTATTTCTTGCAAAATGCCTGCTTCAACCAAATGCTTTACTTCTACTGCAACACCTGCCTTTATTTCTGCACTCATTTTATACTGTTGTGCATTTGGGTAAACTGCATCTTCTCTTATGGTCACTTGTATTGGATCAACAGTGGCCATTAGTCCTACATCCTTTCCAGTAAAGTCCCATACCTCTGGTTTTACCGTCTGTTGTAGTTCATCTGGCAAGTCTTTTATTGTCATTCTTTTAATTTCTGTCTCTGGTCTTGCTGACATTAATTTGTAAATTCCGTTTTCGTCTGGGGTTTGAATTTCAAAACCATTTGGAGTGCAAAAGATGGTGCAATTCATTTTGCACAACACATCTCGTCCTAGCAGGTTTACAGGACTTGAGTCACATACAAGGAATCTATGCATTTCTTTAAAATTACCTATTCTGACTTCCATGGGTTCTGTAACTGGGGTACTAATTTGTTTATTAGAAACGCTCATTACTTGGACTGCTTTTCCCGAGAGGGGTAGGTTTGGAACGTCTGCTGTTCTCACGGTAGAACGGGTAGCACCAGTGTCCAACAGAAAGGTAACATCATTTCCTTCAACCTTTCCTTCAATGTATGGACCTGACTGGTCTACCGGCAAGGAGGCGCCAAGCACGCACTCCTCGTCCTCCCCCTCAGGCACCGTCAGTAAGGTTAAAAAAAGAATGTGTCATTCAAAAGAAAATTTGAAGTTGCTGCATCACTCTCTCCCCTTCCTTCCCAATTCAAAGTATCTACACTCTGTTGTGCTTTGCTCCTGTAATTTGGCATAGGTGCTGGGGGTAACTGATTCTGTATTACCTGCTGCTGGGTCTTCCGTGGCACCTCATTCTGCGTCTGTGGATTTAAATCATTATTTGGCACATTACCATTCTGCACAGCCATACACTCGTCCTTCCAGTGCCCCAACTTGCCACATCCGTGACAGGGGAATTTCTTTTTAGCATCCTTCCTACTGAATTTTCCCCTTGGCCTTCCTCCACTTCCATCACCCTTATTCTGGTTGCTAGTTATCTGGTTTAACTGTTGTTGTTCTTGTTGTTGCGCTAATTTTACCTGTGTCCACATGACTTTTTCTTTTAACTCTTTCCGCTTATTTTCTAGCTCATCTTCACAGTACTTTGCATATTTAAGGACCTCATCTATTGGCTTAGTCTGCCAACAAATGTTATTGTCTTTAATGCATTGTGAAATTTCTGGCCTTAATCCTAACACAAATTGATGAATAAAATGCGTCATATCCTTCATGTCAATGTTGTCCAATCCACTGTATTGTTTAAACGTCTGTAATAAACGTTCATAATATGAATGCACTGACTCATCTTTATTCTGAGTGGTTCTATCTATTTTTATCCAGTCTGTCTCTTTTGCAGGCACCTTCCCTTTAAGGTAAAGTGTTACCTGATTATATTTTTTCATAACATCCTCGGAAGATGCCCCTGTCTTTGGGTCTCTTGGGTACTCATCACTAGGCCAATCAACAGCAATTTTGCATTCCGTCCGCAAATCTACGGGAACTACGATGTCAAACAATCCATCTAAGTCTTTCAAAAGACACTTTGACACCTTTACAAATCTCTCGACTTGTCTGTACCACTCTACAGGTTTTCCACAAAGTTTTGTGAAATCATTCGTAAATGACAAAATATCCTGTCGGGAACATGGAACATGCACATTGCCTCCACCTGGTACTTCTCGCATGGGACATCATTTTTCCACCTTTTCTGCTTCTTTTAAAACATACTCTGATGTCATTTGCTTTGATCGAACCTCTTTCTTTTTCTTTGCCCATTTGGCTTTCCATTTTTCTAGTTCTCTCCACAGCATTTGACAAGGTTTACCGTCCACTGCTGTGGAGAAAGCTCTCTGCTATGGGAATGCCGCCTTATCTTCTAGATATGATCCAGTTGCTACATACAGACACCTGGTGCCAGGTCCTGCAAGGAGGAGATAGGGGGCTCTCCAAGATTATCCCCTCATGTAATGGCCTTAAGCAAGGTTGTCTTCTTGCCCCTTTACTTTTTTCGTTATATATTGCTGATTTACCTGCTTCTCTCTCTTCCTGCGATGGTATAGCTCCAATCTTGGGCAGAAAACACATTTCATGTATGTTATATGCGGATGACATTATAATAATGGATCTCATGCCCAAAGGTCTCGCCAAACGCCTCCTTGCTCTACATCAGTATGCAGTCGCTCATTTCTTAAAAATTAATGCATCCAAGAGCAAATCCAAGAGCAAAATTATGTGCATCACAGGCCGGAAAAAACATAAATTTAGGAACTTTACCTGGTCTGTGGGAGATGACAAACTGGAGGTAGTAAAGAGTTATGTTTTCCTCGGAAAATTAATTTGTGATAATCTAAGCGCTAAACCCCATACCGATAGCAGTGCCCGGAAGGCCTTAGCTCAAGGGAGAAGCTTAAGTGCACTGTACTCGGCATTGGGAAGAAGGCATTTTTCACATTTATTGGAGGTCTTTAGGGCAAAAGTCCCTTCCACCCTTCTATATGGTTTAGAACTAATTGATATTAAGCACTGGGATTTCTTAAATAAGGTGGAGGGAAAATTGCTAAGAAGCATATCCACCGTCAGTTCTGCCTGCTCCGTGGCAGCTTGCAGACTTGAGTTTGGCTTGCGCAGCAGCTGGGTGCAGGGCCTGGCAGCTGTGGTACGTTGGGTCGCAAGCATAGCCAGGGGAGAAGAGGGGACTATGAGGTTCCTCCTAAAGACTGAACTACTGGGAAGTCTAGGGGAACACTCCCTAATTGTTAACAACTTTAAAAAAGCTATATCCCTCTTGCAGCTGGAAGAGATTACTCTCTTTTCTCTTCCTGTATCCCAGCTAAAGTCTGTCCTGAAAGAAGCTACTTGGGATCTTAGCTATAGACTAGACTTTACTTCAATCTTTGCTAAGAAGGGTGTTAATTTTCTTACCGATTCATTCGCAAGAAAATCCGTCCAACCCTACGTTACTTGGAATTTACCTCATGGTATTCGGAGATTTTGGTTTTTATTGAGACAAGACTTGTTACCCCTAAATAATCTTTTGTTTAAATGGTATGGAGTATCTGCAATTTGCAATTTCTGTCATCAATCTATTCAAGATCAAATACATGTACTCTTTATATGCCCAGCGCTGCGTCCTTATAGCAGCAAATGGTTAAGACAAATATGTCTGCAAATGGGCATTGTAAATGTGAATTCTTTTATGAGTGCCTTACATAGTCCCCCTAATGAGAGATTTTGCTTCTATATTTATAATTTTTTTAATGTTTTTAAGAAATTTTTTGAATATTGGCATGCTTATCAATGTGTCACTTTGTGTTCTAGTAATTGCTATGATTTGTCTACCCTCACTGGGAATGGTATTTTTGTATTGTACTCTTTTCTTATGTGGACCTCTAAGGAGTTCCAAAACATAATAAAGATTGAATTGAAATAGTTCTCTCCATGTTTGCAATAGTGTCAGCAGCTCTCCTATCTGCACCTTTTTCCCTGATACATTCATGTTTTCTAAATCTTTGTCAGAAAATTGCACTCAATATGGTTTCTGCAATACTTTAGATTTACCAATGTCGATTCCCATGCTAGCTGCAGTGTCCATTAATTTCTCATGAAACACCCTTGTATTTCAGGTAATACTTTTACAGATGAATAGTAATTCATCCTCACTAAGGGTATTTAATCTGTCCAATCCCACATTTCCAGACATCAATTCCTCCAATTCGATTCTTAATTTATATATATCTAATGGATTTGGTTGTGTCTTTGGTTTCTCTATTTCTCGTGTCCATCTGTCTATTTCTTCAGGAGTTACTACAGTGGCACTTCTTGTTCCTGAAGATGTCTCTATCTGTACTTCTCTTGTATTTAAAGCAGTGGTCTTTCTCATTGAACTACCTTCCGGTTCTCTGATTCGGAAATCCATTAAGGAGATTACTGACTCACATTCACTTGCCTGATCATCTATTATCAATAGTTCTTTTCTTGGCTGTACTACTGATGTAGTTATAACTGGAGCTTTTGGGCTAGCTTGCTTATCTCCGTACAAAGGAACAACTGGGCCAATAGTTAGTGGAATTGTCAAAGCCTCGAGACCTGTATTTAATTGGAAAATTTTGGGAATTAATTCACTTCTCTGTTTATTCAAAGCTTCTCTTTCTCTCTCTTGTAATACCCTTTCGATGGAGGTCTCATGTATCACTTGCAGAATTAAAGGAGTTTTTAAAAACGGGGGGCATTCGGATTTACTGTACTTGGTTCTTCATTATAAGGCATTGGATTTTTCATTAATAAATCATATAATCATCTTCTGAATCACCACTAGTCATTACATGTTTGGTATTCTCAGTCCTTTTACTTCCTGTGGGCTCTTCTAAAGTTAATACAGGATATAGTCCTTCCATTAACATGTACTGTCTCCATTGTTTCATTTGCTTATCTTTGGAATCTCATGGAACTTCAGGGTAGATTTTACTCAATCCCTTGTCAATTCTAGGTCTGTCTCGCTCAAAAGCCTCAATCTCCCATTCTTCCAATGCTTCATATTGCGTTAATCTAGGTCTAGGATGTAAATCATTCATTCGAGTCCTTAAATTGAACAAAATTCTTCCATTAAATGTGCCTTCTAAGGGAAATGCCAAAATTCTGTCATCTTTTGTGTATTCCACCCAGCTTTCTAACCATACACAAGAGTGATAACCCCTATCAAACATCATAAATGATGCAGGAGTATTTGGCAGTGGAATAATGACTCCTTCTCTAGTTTTAATGGGCTTGTCTTTTTTAAAGTAACTCTTAACTCTATCTACAAGTTACAATTTTCGCTTACTTCCATACATGTTGCGAGGTCTGCCTCTTAACATCTGATCTCTAGCAAACCCTTGGTATCTTGGATCAGGTCGAGTTTCTGGATGACTTGGATACCACATATAATTGGCAAAAAAATCAAATTGTGTGAAACTACTTATTTCTGTTTACTATATGCTTCCAATACTAGCGCTACTTTTATTTTTCTTCGAACAACCAACAATGGGGTTTCAAATAATTTCAACCAATAATTGTGCTGCTTCTCCCGTGAGATGAGTTCCCACGCTCCTGCACTTACCCCTCCTTTACAATGCTATCTCAGCTACACGCCTGCTCTCTCGACCAATACCAGAATCAACAAAAAAATGCCAGTACTGCACTTCAATTCAATAGTTTCTACTAATTGAGTAACAATCCTCAATTCAGGAAGACCAATCTTTTAGTCTGATTTCTTATAAATATTTCTTTTTATTTTTTGGATGTTATTCCTTCTGTTTTCTTTAATTATTTTTGTTAGACCTTTTTAGACAAAAATTATTTCACAAAAATAGAGACTTGAAAGGTATATACAAAAACAACCAATATATACAAAGACATCAAAGAATGTCACAACTCACATATGATATATATCACTTTGCAAAACATTTAGTGAATACAATAAACATTCAAAGGACAACATTAAGTGCACTTAGAGACATGAACATACAAAACTGGACAAATTGACAACACATTAACAAATGAAACCTGTTCAGAAACAAGTGTAAACGCCCTGTATTGAATAAAGTTTTTTGAGAACAGGTGCGGATACTAGTGGTTAGTACAAGATTTGTTTATGCATATTTTCATATAATAGACCATCTGATAATTCAATTTTCAAGTTGTAATCCTGGGGAGATTGGTCTATTTGAGAAAGCGGAGGTGAAGAGAACAGGGGTCGACGCGTTTCGAATCCCTTATGTAGCAGGGATTCTCATCAGGACCGTGAAGATTCAATCTACAGAAGTAAAATAAAAAACATTCTGTCAGTCATACTCACAACACTCGACTTCAATCAGTCACACACACTCTCAGATCATACCTGTATTTATGATTCAGTGGTCGGTCTCCCAACAAAGTGACTACTCGTGTAGCTGTAATATTAAGAATTCAATGGTCATAATTAGCGTTTGTTAGCCAGTAAAGCGAACACAATGGTAGCGATCGTTAATCTGGGTACTTACATAAATAGGCGGTATGACCGCGTGATCAGTATATTCTTGTCAATTTCTTCAAACAATTCTGTAATGAAGAAAAGAAAAGAAAAATGTCCTATTAACTTTGGCAATCCTATGCTCAGTAATAAAATGGCATGCATACGCTCATATTTCAAAAACGGGATAAGTGGGGCGGGTGTATTCGAGCTCTTTTGTTTGTTTATACGCAGCAAGCGTTGTTTATAGGTGCCGGGTGTGCGAATAAATGGAGTCGTTTAGCGTTCGGTAGCGTCCATTTATGTTTAGGAAGAATGCTCTTAGGCACTTCTGCGCTCTGAAAATCGATGGCATGTCTCTGCTCGTATTAAATAGCGGGTTTCGTCAGGCGGCGTACAGAGTGCACGGATGGATTGAAGCTTTTAGGCTACGCGCTAAGGAAATCTTACCGGTATTAGTTTCTCAAGTCTCCTCCATACGCGACCACGTCCAGCACTGAGGCGCGCTTGTGATTGTCCCGGTTGACCCGGTTGTATAAGTGATTGGAGCCTACTGCTGAGGCTTCTGGGACTCGTAGTTTTCCGGTATTAAACGTGTTGTGCTGATTGCAATATTTATTATTATTATACCAATACCAGCACTGCTCTGAGCGACGTCAGCGCAGCTCAGCAACTGACTCCCTTCTTCACAAGGTAATGCGAAAACTCAATTCTTTTGATTTTAAAGTGCAGATTTTAATATTCTACAACAAAAAACATTTGCCACTGTACTCGAGTGACTAGAAAGGAAAGAAATATTTCACTGCAAGTAAATCCCTTCAGTTTACTTTTCATATACTACGAGTAGATCTCTTTCGCCTACCCTTCACACAAGCATTAGAGAACCTGCTACTCCTTCAGACTTTATCCACTCCGGGGTATATACTAAGACCAAAGTTTCACCAGTGAACCCCTTTGCTATCAATCAAGCTCAGACGAACCTGCTACTCCTTCTGTGTGACCCTTACTAGGTGATATCACAACAAAAGTTTTGCTAGCGAACTCTTTACTGTCATTTATTGACACATTCATACAGAAAACCCTATATAGTGCTTCCGGTTCTACCTAACCATGCAGTAACTTCCTGCGAGTAAGTGACTGCGATGTGGCTTCCATTTACCACCCGCTATTCTGCCCCTGGGGATTCCAAAACAAACATATAACAGGTACGAACAATTTTGGTTAATACATAAATCAATATAGCAGCATCAAATCAATAAAATTTCAAACATTTCAAATAATATCACATTTGGTTGATCAACATATTCTCATAACCAACTAACTAACAACCTTTATTTAACTAATCCCTAACCATAACTCTGCTACCAAAGAAATATACTGATAGAGCGCGCAGGTCACCCGACTAAAAAATGTACCAATACTCACTGGGCCCATAATTCAATCTACCACATTTACTCAATCAGGTAACCCACGTTCTCCTACCAGTCTATTTTGTTACACCAATTTCTATACCATTGACTTACCAAACCTTGCCACTGGTACCTATGACCACATGGATCAGGGAGTTAGTTTTAAAGAAGGCAGTCAATATTACAATAACATTTGCACTCATATAATAACCACAGACTCGGGAAAGGTTTAAACTTTTTATCTAATCAACATCAAAAGTAATGATCCACAAGTTAAAAGCAATTAGTCTATCAATAACCAAGATTAGAAATAGTGTGTAACTATGCAAAAGATATATTATGCCAACCATTTAGCAATTTAAAATAAAGGGAGGGTAAAACAAGGAACATGCTATTTTTTTAAACAGACTTTCGCAACTTGACTAAAGGAGGGTAAAGAAAAGGAACATACTAGACCAACAACTTTCGTAATTATCATCGGTCTGGAAAAAGAACACAATATGCAATATTGAAACTCAATTTTAGCAAATAACTATAGGGAAGGTAAAAATTGGAACACGCTATGAATTCAGATAATCAAGCTTAACTCCTTAAAGGGAGGGTGAAGAGAAGGAACAAATATGCAATCATGAAAAAAACGTTATAGCATTCAACTAAAAGGTGGGTAAGAAAGTGGAACACCCTAATAAACAGCAAGACATTGAATTTTATTGTTTATCCAAGGGAAGGGTAAGAAAAAAGGAACATATGCAAATAAAGCTTTAGCAATTTAGGAAGGGTAGAGAAAAGGACGTAATTTATGCTGACAATTACCCACACAGATTTATATTTACCTAGGATGGTGTGAAGACCAACCCTGGTCACGGGTCAGTTTAAAGGACAGAAGAACACCCCAAAGATTTCAGTGCCAGTAGGACAGCAGGTGCAAGTTGAGAATTCAGGACAGGAAACCCAGATTTTGATCAGGACCGGACCACCAAAGGTTAAGGCCAGCACCCGCACTTCAGTTGCAATGCCTGCGCTACTCCCTCTCTGCAAGGAATCAGCCAAAACCCGATTGGGTTACAGCATTCACCAGCATTCACCAACAAAGTGCGTCGCCAGCACTTTAATTTCCCAGGACCCCGATTGGGTCAGCGAACCTCCCGACAGAGTGCTCCACAGCCCTCTGCTCTTATTCACCTATTGAGTGTGTTGGGTCAGTGGCAGGTCAGCTATTCGGACAAGTCGGACAAATTAACTAACTAAGCCTACTTTGGTTATACTGTTTTCCAGGTCAGTGTACCACCCACCAATGTTGCAAGTGTGAGGATCCCCAATTTCGATTGGACAAAGGAGGAGGACAGGTCATCACACCACCTAAAATTTTGACTTCAGTATTGAATATTAATTTCTTTCGTACCCGCCCCATCAATTTCTTGTCACATGACATTTGCATTTTCACCTAACAATGGTTGTTCTATTGACAAATACATTGTATGCAATTTGGCTTCTTCTAGTGGGGTCAGACGTTAGCTCCCCAGGCACATCTTGGCTGGGACTGCCTTCTGGCTTGGTTTCAATGCCAAAGGGTTCATCTCCTCGTTGCAGACTGTCATGCGTGGAAAGGACTTCCAAGATGGAGTAAAAAGCACCTCCCAGGCCCAAAGATTACGATACATGAAAAGTAAAGGAAACAGTTTTAGAACACGGAATAACATTAATACACTGTACACCATGAATTTCTACACTATACCCATTACTTTATAATAAACTATAGCATTAGAATTAGGCAGAATGAACAGCTTAGCAAAGCAGCAGTGCAAGCTTCTAACATGTGAGAACACAGAGCAGCCATATTAGCACAAGTGCACAAATGCGACAGTTTCCCTCCAAAGCTGCGAGTACGTCATGTCACGTGGGTATGACAGACACATGCGCAGACTAAATTCCAGCGTAGCAGCAGCCATCTTAGATGCAAGCGTATTAGGATTAGTAAAACACATAAGCAAGCTTCACTCGGACACTGGGTAAAGATTTAAAAGGGGCAAATTAGTAAGACAAACATGTTGATTACATAGTTAGGGTTATTTGAGGTTCATGAGTACAAGCAAGTCGCTTCTCGTGCAAATCCTTGCTCCATCAATACCAAAGCCTGACAAACTATTTTAGTCAATGCCAGTCGCACAACGAATAGCGGGTCCTGTTCACAAAGGTAAATGTACATGTGTACATTACTCTTTATTGTTGTGTAAATCTACTATGCACTTAGTGGTAACTTTACACTTTTTCTGAAAATCACAATCTGATTGTTGTTTTTCGCAGCATAAAAGTGTAAAGTGGAGAAAAAAGTTGTTAAAATGCCAGTCAATTTATCAATACTCTGAGACACATAGTAACCTTAGACACATTCTTAAGGTTAGTTGATTTATTACAAAGCCCAAAACAACTGAACAACAAGGAGCACCTCAATACGAGGATGTAAAATACATTAGAATTAGCATAAAGCTGAATTTGCATATCTAATGTAGGCGATGTAACATAAACAACACAATTACTTCAAGAAGCAAAATGCAGCAGATCAAAAAGCATGAGTTCCCAATTCCCTGCAATCGGGGTTGGTGAATAAAGAAAATAAATCTATCCCTACTCTAACACTAAGATAACATCCCTACTCAAGCATTTCCTGATGGAGGGTAAAAAGGCACCAGCATGTGGAGTCTTCCCTGGAAGTCCCTCGACTGAATGGGTCATGTCGCATGTAGCTACCAAGACAGCGCTCATTCTAAGATGCTCTCTCTCTGAAGGCAGAGAAAGAAAAAGTGCACTTTCCCTACTTACACAACACATAATTCGAAGGTAACATTCCCAGAATTCAACTTGGGTCACGTCATCTGCTCTGGGTATGATCCTGAAGGTAATTTTCAATGAGACAACAGTGTTCTTCCTTCGATATTTTTGGCCTTGGTTCCCAGACCTCCTTCTGTGTGAAATATAAAGACCGTCCTTTATCGACCCAAGCCTCAAGATTGTAACTTCTTCTCTCCTTCCCTGACTAATAAAACAAAGACATTATTTTATCTAACAAAAGAGTAAGGAAAAATTCCACAGCATGCATAAAATTCAAACAATTAATTCTAATGCAAGAATTTTCCAGTAAACTGCATTTCAGGCCAATGAGATTTGGCTAACTTAAGAAAGCATCATATGAACCGTATGAATTTGCATAACATTAAGCCAATTTCAATTAATGCATTTACCTAAATGAAAAAAGGATACGACTAATAAGCACATCTAGTATACGAATGATTACCAACGGCACAACACAAGTTCTTCACGTTAATTTTCCAGCTAGTTAAATTCATTTTCTAAGATGATTTAGTAAGCTACATTGCAATAACCTAAAACACATTACGTTTTTATGTTATTACGTCTCACAGTTCTAACTCTTCACATTAATACAACAAAGGATTACATGCAGGTGCGGTCTACACTTGATTATGATGCACCCCTACAATTAAATGTGATTTCGATTTAGAAAACATAGGAGTGGCAGAGGTGGAGAGCTTTGTGTGAAGGTTTGTGCATTGCATTTTGTGCTACTTGAGCAGTACCAGTGTACCAGTGTAGCACTACATTTAGTGCTACAAAATGCAGTTAATGATTAGGGCCCAGTCGTGCTTAGTTAGAACACTATCCCATAAAATGATATCTCCTTGTATCTGTTAGTTGCAGTTTCTATTTTCCTCGCAGTTTCTTCTGTTGAATACTTCGTCAATGTGGAATAGCCTGAGTGCAACTGGAACCAACTGCCTATTTTTCGACTGCATCCAGGGTCCAGACCAGACCCAGCAATTACTCCCATCAAGTTCTTGGTAGAATGTGGTGTGATGCATCAGGGTTGCCACCAACCATTCACTGTGAATAACCCTTTATTCTTCTCAGGGGATGAAAATGGCCCATCATCTACTTTAGTTAGTTGTATCTTAGGCAGGAAGCAATTGCATCTCATACTGAACACAGCTGAAACCGAAAATCTTGGCCATTACTGGATGCACTCAAGAAGAGTCAAACTGATATGAAAGCTTTTGTAGACATTCCCAGGCCGATGAAAGAATGTAGGATAGGTCCACATAAACAAAACTTCCAGTTTGCATTTTCTAAATACTGAATCCTAAGAATCGCTATTTAGGAAATGGAATGTACAAAAAAAGAGATTTCCTAATAGCAATGGTAAACTATTTGTTCCTATGGACATGAATCGCTATGCATTTCCAAATTTGAAATTTCCTAACAGGAAATTTCAACTTTGAAAATATAAAACTGAGGGTGCCTATCGGCCTAAGGTCCCCCTTGATACACCCCCAAGAATGTGGTGCAGATGTAAAGCTCACTAATGCCCTAAGGGCAAGTGTGCGTTTTACGGCCTGTTAAAAAAATGCAATTTCCTTTCGTACAGCCAGCCCTTCATAAGTATACATGCTCTGCAAGATTTTCAAATGTATCTGTCTATGTGTGTAAACTTATAATAACCATTTACATAGCACGGAGCATTATTATTTTTGTCTTTTTAATATTGTGTTTAATACTAGAAAACAGAACCCTTTCCTACAAGCAAGGAGTTATAAAAGATTGATTCGAACTTATAATGTTTCAAATCTCTGACTTGAGGTAACATGAAGCTATTTGAAGATGGCATCTTACTCATTCGGCAATTTGCCAGGACTATAACTTGTAATTTGCAGGATCATTCTACATGATCATTAAACCACAGAGCGTTCCTATATTAAATGCAAATCTGTGTCCTCTATGCCACGCCCTCTAAAGCAGGAACAATAACCCTCTGAGCTATATTATGGTGTTTCAAACCTGTACCCAGAAATGGCACAAATGTTTCTGCATTCATTGCTATAATTTTATACAGTTAATTTGCTACAGTTATATCACGAAAGTTGCTGGATACACATAGATTGGGGGTCTTAACCTGGTGTTTTAGTAGACGGATACCTGCTGGTCATCAGTACCAGCAAAGAAAACAATAGGAGTGATGGGAGTGGTCTAGAGGGCTCTCTTTTTCTATGTCCAAAGATTGCATACATTGCTCTCTAGCATGTGCAATGACCACCCCCGATATTTGGCTAATGTACACTGGTGTTTTGGTTTGTGCTTACTTTAATGTCATTATTTTTGGTTTGTTTGGAGTAGTGTCTAGGTTGAAAACACTGGTCTTAGATGGTGAAGGCTATTTATTTTTTTGCACACTGGTGTTTAGGGTTGTGTTGGTCTTGCGAGCATGCTCTTTTATTGATTCGAAAATAGTTTTTTGCAGAATACTTTTTTGGAATAGCTGCCTAAGCTTCACATTACTTACCACTTTATATTTAGTGTGGTGGTGTACATCTGAGGATTGATTGCCCGATGTGATGTAGCATACATGACTTAGTGTGTAAAAGTGTGTGGACCTGGTAAGGATTTGATAAATACCATCCATTATGGTGTTTGGAATTGATCTACATGTAATGTAGTTTGAGGTGTCATACATGCTGAACCACTGGTTTCTATGTACTTTATGCTCTTTTGGTGTGTCTGGGTCGGTTTTCTCTTTTTAATTCTGCACAACATGCTATATTTATAATTCGTTGTTTTGCATTTGTTTTGGTCTCATTTTTGCCTGCTGTATGCCCTTACTGTTTTTCAGTTTAGGTTTATTGCTGATCAAGCCTTTTTTATGATTATTGATGCTATTTATTAATATTGTTGTCATAATTATGCTAACCGTCTTTATTAAGCACTATATATTCTTATGTTTGTTTCTGTTTAAAGGTTATTCTATTTTATTCAGTATAAGGTCATTTTTGGTGCAGTTAAGATCTCTAGCCCAATCAGTATATATGTGATAAACATTCGTGGTAATTGATTGTTTTTATGTGGTATGAGTTTTTAGGGTATTGTCATATGGTATTATATGAATTGAGTAGTGCATGTTTGAATATATTTGTTTGTTATAGTTATGTATTTTATATGTTTGTGGCATTGAGGAAGTCTTTTTGTTAAGGCGAAACACGTTGGCTACATGTGTGCACTTTGAAGAAAAACACAATTAAAGAACGGACCTACTAGTCTGATTTTTTCATTACTTTTGTAAAAAATTGTGTTCCTTAAAAGTACTTTTGTCCCTTCTTGCCTCTCATTCATTTGTTTAACATTTATAATGTGTGACCAATAAGCAGCTGGTCACTCGAGGTGGGCAACTGGTGTCTCTACAACTTTAGGTGGTGCAGCACCGATTTCCCAGGCTGCCATAGTTTTTTCAAAATACCACCATGGTTAAATGGCCTCTGTCTATATTTTCCTGAACAAACTCAGAAACCTCCAAAAAGGCTTTTTCAATGCTACATCCTGCTCACAAGCCCGATTGAGAGAAATGGAAGAGACCATTTATTTCACAAGCTGACACTTCAGCAATTTCTCCAGGATTTTCACTGGGGCTGGCAAAATGGAAATAGGCCTAAAATTACAGAAGGGCCAGCATTCAGTTTCTAGAAAAGCGGTAAAAGGGATGTATGCTTCTAATTGGTGGGAAATACACCAGATTCCAAGGAGATATTCGAGATTTTTTTAGAACCTGATTATCATACCAAGCCATCATCCTGAGTAATTGGGGTGCTTATCTGGAGAGCCGGACTTGCATTTCTCAAGTCCTACTCAGAGATTGTATAGAAATTAGAGAGGAGTGACTTGCAGTTAGATGGAGGAAATGCCATCCTACTATAGTATGTGCGGAGGGGAAAATGGAGAACATAATTCGGAATTTTCTTATTGATAAACAACAGATAACTGATTACAGAGTTCCAGGGAAGGATCAAAACTACTTTTTGGGGCATAAGGGGAAATAAAAGACTTTACTAGTTCAGTTCAGTCCACTATATTAGAAACAATCCGAGAGATATTTGAGGCACCCTCTATACGTGATGAATAGTACTCTCTCATTGTTTTGCGGGAAAGCTTGTGGAATTTGCTAAGTGCCATTTTAGGTAACATCTTGGCATCACGCTTTTAGAACCTTCCCCAATTACATTCTAATTTTTTACACAGGCCTTTCAGTGCTTTTAAAGTGGGGAAAACTCATGAGCCATGTGGTTATTCCTTTTTCCCATAAAACCGTTCAAAAGAGGGTCCAGAGAACTAGTAATCCATTGGTTAAACAAAGCCACATCACAGTCTAACAGACCCATAAGAGAAGGAGACAAGGAGCAGAGGGTATGAGGGTATGAGGGAGATACTTATCAGATATTCTGCAACCTTTTTCTCAGCTTAGGGGGAGCATCAAGCATCTTCTGGTGACATGCCTCGTAAAAAACTAAAGGAATGTGACAATGAATTGACCAAACAAGATGAGCAGAGGGAGCGACCTGCAGATTATAGATATTCAAAAACATTAATCCCAACGTATGTGCTGCCATATGTACGGGAGACTTCACAAATTGTAAAAGGTTCAGGCCTGCCAGCGTCTGGATAAGTTGGGTACCTTGCTCGTATCTAGAGTCGTCCACATTAACATTTAAATCACTGAGGACGGTGAAGTTGGGATATTGCAGAGAAAGTTGAGCAGTAATGTCAAACCGTTAGGAGTAGCAGCTGTTCAGGTGGTCTGGTTATTTTATATACCAGGAGTCCTGAAATAAAAAGTGGGAACTAATTTGGAGCTAAAAATGAGTCCCTCTAGATTCACAATTTGCCTCAGGTGTGAAGAGTAGGCCTCAAAAGCTTCCCTGAAAATGATGGCCACACCACCTCCCCAGTTGGCAAACATAATGCGATAGCCTCGAGGAAAATCAAATACTAAATCTGGGTTGGAGGTTTCTTTCAACCAGATTTCTGCTAGGACTATAACATCCCAAATATTATCTGATAGTAGGAGAAAGCTTAATGAAAACTGTTTATAAAGTGAACTACAATTAATGAGGCATGTGTTATGGCCAGCGAGATTTTTGGACTCCCTAGGGTCGAATGCTGGAGGCAGTGTTCGATAAGTTTCACAGTTGCCGGTTCTGCTTGCAGCCGTAACCATGAAGAAGTTAGGGCTAGGTCGCAGGCCTCACTAGTTTAACCTTTGTAAACACCGCAGGTAGAAAGGTAAAACTTTGAAGAATGGCAAGTGCCAATATAAAAAAAACAAAAGTGTCTCCCTGGAGTATAATATAATCTGATGCAAGGGTGGACGGGCAGCATGGCTGGCGCTGGAAGCGCAGTGGACACTGACGGTGCAGATGGGCTTGCCTTTGACACCCATTCCATGCATGCCCTGCACATCTGTGGCATGGGGTTTTCTAAATAGAAGAGTTTTGAACGGATTGGCCTAACTGCAAGAGGGCTCACTTCCAAGATGGTGTCTATGCAGGGGCACAAGGAGTATGGGAAAAAATGCTGCTCTTATCCCTGGTTCAAATCAAAGACTGCCCCTAAAGAATAAAGTGCGTTAGTGCTAAAATAGTGCAAAGTACCCTCGCAAAGTGGATTCAACAATTCCAATCAACTTATTTACATAAAAATGATCACATATCAGATTCATATTCACACAAGAGTTGAGCGAGATTTTCCCCCTGCAATAAGCTCAGCTATTCGAAATAGGTTTAAAACAAGCATAGAACTATCACAATCAATTGTAGAATGACACTTCAAAAACATTAAATGACTGTTAGATAGCAGTCTCTGCTGGATGAAGAGTACCAAAACTGAGTCCGGGAACTTCCTGGACTTAGAATCATGCCATTGTCTTCTGAGCCCAGGTTATCATCTCTCCGAGCCAAGACTGGTTTCCATTTCTGAAGTTGTGATGAGTGACAGAATTAGCTTTTCACCAGTTCTTGCAGCTAGAGTCTGAATATTAAGTAAGCAAAATGTGATTTCACTATAAAATCAGGTTTTTAATTTAAGTGAAAAATTACTTTTCTTGCCTTTTCCAATGCAGACTTGTTGAACTAAAAACTGCAATCACACACCAGCATCTCCTATTGATGTGTACCTACACCTCCATAGAGAAAATAGAACTATGCCTTGAGTCATTGTGAGGGCACAATTTTAAACATCCAGTGTGCCACCTTTTCACATATTAGGCGGCCTGACGGGTGGACTTAACAGGTACACTTTGGGTGTAACTTGTAATCACTGTGTAATAAGTGTTTTTTCTGCATAGCAAAGGCACTTTTACTTGCCGTGGGTTACTGCATTTCCTTTAAAATTAGAGCACAGTGGTGTTTTTACAGCCTCATGTTTTGTCATATATGTGGGTAGTGAAATGCACAATGAAGCCTGCTTATGACATTTATTTTGCAGACCACTGGTGAATTTTCTGTGCATTCTCTATAGCCTTAGAAGAAAGATACGTAGGATCCAAAATAAGGGAAATAATCCTTCGTGAGCATGCAGAAAAAGTACATTTGCTATAGGTGGAATGTTTGAATTAATTTCAGGTACTGGTTTCTAATCTGGCTCACTATTTAGGGGTCGATTACGATTTCATCAGGAAAGCATTCCCACTGAATCAGGTTAGGAATGCTTTCCGAATGATTCGCATTAGGGGAGTCTTACCAACCGATTACGATGTGTCTGGATGCTTACCGACTCTGTTCGGTCAGACTGCTATTGACTTCAATTAGAGTCTGTTTCTGCAATGAGAACACAGGCTCCCATTATAAAAATGGGTGGGAGGGGAAAACCCTGCACCCTGAGGTGGGCGCCCAATGGTGCCTGGCACACTTTGCATGGTTGGGAAGGGGGATCATGTGGGTACCCCCACTGTCCCCATCCGGAGACCTACAGGTGACGGGGAGCCGGCTATGGGCTCCTGAAGTACAATTTCCACGGCCTTTTTGTCTTGGCCAAACCAATTCGGAATGGCTGTCTGAATCGGTCATCATACTCGCTTCATTTGGAGACCATCTCCATTGGGCTGTACGACTTGGCTCCGAACGACTTGGGCTGTCTGAATCCCTTTAGGAACCAATTCCGACAGCCCAGACGGCGTCTTGCATCATACTTGATGTTTTGGAAAGGTGACCGATTTGTTCAGGAACTAGCAGCCTGATTCATCATATTGCCGTTTTGCGAGTTTGAAATAGCGAATCATAAGGAATCGTTATTTCAGACTCGCAAAATGGCATTCATGTAGGAATCGCAAAAACACAAGCGATTCCTACATATTCCTTATTTGCGATTAGCAAATTGCTAATCGCAAATAAGGAATAACTCCCCATTCATTCCTATGGGCCAAAAGGCCCATAGGAATGAATGGGGAGTATTCCTTATTTGCGATTAGCAATTTGCTAATCGCAAATAAGATTGCGATTTAAAGGGTGCCAGGGGTGTCCACAGGACACCCTGTAGCACCCCTTAACAGTAAATACGAACAGGTGTTGCGCACACACAAGTCCAAAAGACATGTGTGTGTGCAACATGCAACTTAGAAAAATGCTTTTAAAAGCATTTTTCTAAGTTTTCGCTATTTACCACGAGGTTTGACCTCGCGGTAAATAGCGGGCCAAAATTGCGAATTCGCAATTTTAAAATGGATGATGAATTGCATTTAAGGAATCTCAAATTGAGATTCCTTAAATGTAATTCATCGCAAAATAGCGAAATCCCTATTACCGATTTTTGCATTTGGGATGATGAATCCCAAATGCAAAAATAGAGCTCGCAAAGGGCCAGATTCTCAGAATCTGGCCCTTTGCGAGCCCATTTCGGCTTGATGAATCAGGCTGAAAGGTCCCGAATGGGATCCACAGAATCCGGATCACATTTGGAGCCTTTCCTGATAACATTGTAATTGGCCACTTAAAGTCTTTGCTCACTGTAACACCACAGACATGAGACAGCAATATTCAAATCAGCTGAGTGTGCTTCAAAGAGACTGTATGGATGGTAAATCTAGTCTACTTTACATCTATACCACAAAAAAGCAACCCCATAATTGTTTCATCCTTTTAGGTCTACTCAGCAGAGGGCAGCTTGGTCTAATGGAAGAGCAAGTTATTTAATTCACATAGTAGCATACCAGTCTGACTTAGTAAATCTCACTGAGAATAGTTAGTCTTTCTTAGATCCATGTATCCCATATCTCTCAGTGCAACCAGAGCTCAGGATCAAGGGTTTGCAAGTTTGTACAATCAAGTAACTCACAAATTCATGTAATGTTTTTAAAATTATGGGGCATATTACCAACAACTAGCGATAATTATCGCTATGTTGGTTTAGCGGAGATATTTTTATCGCCGAGCTGCGGCGATTTTTATCGCTTAGGAACCTTGCTATTATCAAGGTTTATCTCCTAAGCGATAAAAATCAGCGGAAATGCATGAATATCGCTGAAAAGTCAGCGATATTCATGCATTACCGAGCTAATGCTCTTAGCCATGTTATCCACCTACCATTGGATAACATGGCTAAGAACTGCTCAGGGGCAGGTGTTAGCTTTTGGAGATATTCGAGCTTAGCGCGAATATCTCCAAAAGTTGGTAATAGGAGATAGCGATGTTAGTGACTGTTTCCAGTCGCTAACATCTTGGCACGCCCACTTTGCATGTCATTAGTGATAAATATCACTGACATGCAAAGCGGGGCCCAAGATGATCGCTATCTCCTACTAGCTGTTGCTAACTGGTGTTAGCGGCAGCTAGGTAATAGGGAGATATTTTTATCTCCGCTTTCTTGGCTTTTAAAGCCAAAAAAGCGGAGATAAACCCCCTTGATAATATGCCCCTATGAGACGTTTACAACATGTAAAGTTCAGGTAATCTAAAAATATATTTGTTGGCCACTGAGGGAAAGGGGTGACTCGTAACACCTGAAAACACTCCAACCTGGCCCTCTTAGTAGAGCCGGGACAGCCAGACAAAATAAGCCACTCTACAGTACCCTGCCCAAAATCCACCAAAACCACTACAGAAAAAACTCAATTAGGGTGATCTGGCCTTACCATATCACCTTCCCTACCCACACCCAGTGTCAGCCAAACATGGTTACTAGCATACAATCTCACAACAGCCCATGACTCCCCACCCCAATCCCAGTACTGCCATGACTGCTCTTCCAGATGTACTCTGACTGCAGGAGGCTCCAGCTCTCCATTTGCATGTTGTCCTGCCCAGGATCTTCCTTTATCAGTTAGTGCACTTTGTGCTTTTGACTACTAATCATCCCAGTCTGAGAAAGGAAAAAAAGAGAACTTGTCAACCTTTTTCCGGTCAATATAGAACTAAAAGTGCAAAAGTAATGTTTGACTTTCCAAAATAGGCATGTTATTTACAAGCCATGAAGCATGCAAAACCCTTACCTATTGCCAGGGCCATAGGTGTGCAAGTATTAATATTGTTGCTCACCTAGAAATACCTCTCCCTCAGGTTATAAATGTTTACCTCTAGTCATTTGCAGCAAAAGGCACCCTGAGGGGAAATCTTTTTTTATTTTTTTTAACAATTTTTTTATTAAAGATAGTCCTCAAACCATAGGTCAGAAGATATTAGTCATTACAGTCATAGAGGAACATTACATATTACGTAATAAGCAATATTATTAGCGTATCCTCAAGTGGTACTTTAAGTTGTTAACTATACAGTAGCCTGTTTATAGCACACAATAGTAATCATATCTTCCTTCTATTCTTTGAGTGCTGTTTGGTATGGTCTCTATTTATCCAATTCTATAATGATATATCTTGATCAGATGAACAATTTGTGGAAATCACATTTCCACTAGTTACATGTTATGAAATAGAAAAACGAACTAAACCCAATTACATACCCATCCACCTCCCACACCCGTAGACTCAGCAAAAATTCAACCGGTTAGTCAGTCCAACCCAGTGCATCAAAGACACAAAAGTTTAACAGTGTATACCTTGATAGCATCCTTCATTATATTATAAGGTTGTACTGTAGCGCAAATTATTTATACCAACTGCCCAGAAAAAAACACACAATAGGGGAGGGGGTGGAAGAGGGGACACATAAAACATCTGTCCATATGCTTGTATGTCTATAGCAATATACTCTTCCAATAACACGTTCCATTCCATAGAGATGGGTTTCTTGCCCAGCCCCAGTTGTTCCTCCTGTTTTAGTTCTGCACTCTCCGCCCTTCCCCATCTCACCATCTCAGTGTGCCAAATCTGCAGTGATGGCAGCCTGGCATTTTTCCATTCCATGGTAATGTTATGATTCACTATTATGAGTGCAAGGTTATTGAATTTGGTAACTGGGATACCTTTCTTCCCTTTTGGACCTAGCCCCAGCAAGCAGTATTCCATCAGGTCCTTATTTCGCACTGGAGCTATATCTTTTAGTAGCTCATAAACTGTTACCCAGTAGTGTCGCAATCGTGGGCAGCCCCACATCATATGTAGGAGGGTAATCAGACAAAATATCGAAAAAAAATATCGTAAAGACAAAATATCGAAGAAAAAATATTGAATGTCAAAAATATAGGGAATCAAAAATATCGGATACAAAAATATCGTAATAGGTAAGTAAGTAAAAATATCGAAAGCAATAATATCGTATGACAAAATATCGACAATACAAAATATCGTGTAGTAATGTAAATAATCAATAGTATAGGAAAAAGTAAAATAATTGTACATAAAATGTTGTTAAAAAGGTGTCACCTTAAAAAAAAAAAAGTAAAAAAAAAAAAATTATTTAAAAAACATATCTAGGTTTAGGATCGGGTAATTGGGTTTATAGGGGATAAGGATTTCACGTGGATTTCTTATTTTTGGAACAGTTGTATTTTTACATTTTTTTTGGGTTAATTTTGCACTACATGGATTACTTTGGTGGAGAAGGACGTTATTGGATTGACAACATAATTGGTAAGTCATTGCTTTCTATTTTTGTGTGGGTGGGTAATGTCATATTTATTATGGAATTGTTTTTTACTTGTTATTTAGTTTTAATGTGTGCATATATTATAATAATATCTTTATATATTGCATACATTAAATACTTTAGAAGCTCATGTTACATATTTTTGCATACTTAGGTGATACATTTAGTGTTTTATAACAGTTTGAGAATTATTTACAGTAGTGTTTTGGCTATGATGTTTAGGTATTCTATCCCTTTTGTATTAGGGTACAGTTTTACTTGCTCTTCCAGGTACTTGTGCATTTGTTTATTTTGCTTGGATGTTTTTGGGACAAGTTCTGTTACAGATTGGTCCATTCTAAATTCTTGATAGCTCTGTTCTTTCTGTAGGCATTTAATGAAATTTTCTAGAGTAGGTTTGATTCTGCCAGTTGATTGTACAAATGCATTGTGCCAACCTTCCACTGCATTGTTAGTTTTTGATTCTCCGTTAAGGGTACTATTGTACACGTTCCACCAGGGTAAGGGAATTTTGGATTTCGTCTGTGGCAAGATCTGTGGAGTCTGCCTACCCACGTGTCTTCAAAGTAATCGAGAAAAGGACTTAATCTAGCTTCATTTTGTTTGTAGAATGGACTGTCTATAATAATGTTGTAATGTTCAGCTACATCTGTTACAGGGACATAGGCAAGTGCAATGAGTTTTTTGATTTGGAAAGCAAATGATGAATTTGTAGCATATTCGACACTTAGGGTCGTTTTTTGAAGGTGTCTCCATAAACACTGGTTGAAATGATAATAGCAGCCTTGAATGGAGGTATGGGGGTGGATTTTTAGAATAGTTGAGAGCATTGCATGCTCAAAATCAAGAATGATTTTTTCTGGAGAAAAATCATTCGTTTTTTGTTTTATTATATTTAAGAATTCCATATATGTTGAATTATTTTTGTTTGGCAATAGTGCATATAGCAAAGGGATGTTGCAGTTGTGGTAGAGGCCATGCTTTGTGTATAATTGGAAAAATGGTTTGGGACAGATGTTAAATGTTCCATCGATCATCCAATATTGGCTTTGCTACAGTTTAACTAAATTCATATTGGTACCAAAAATTATAAGCCTTTTGTCATTGTTTTCGTTGTCATAAACTATAAATGGTTGTTTATTTAAAGTTATTATTTGGTTTGCAGTTAAATTTATATCCTGATATGTTCTGGGAGATGGTGTTGTAGCAGTTGTAGCTTTTTTAGTGCGTGCTATAGTTCTTTTTAAGGATAGGATATTTGGCATTTGGGTTGTGGCTGTTTTTGGGATTTTAGGAATGGCTTCTTTTAAAATGACATTTGTTTGCTTTTGGGAACCTGTACTAGCTTCTTTTATATTTTCCAAAGCTGTTCTAACTTCTATTTCAGTAACATTAGGTGGATGATTGTGTTCCCTAGTATACAGTACTGTAGCTTCTCTAGTTGATGCTCTTCCATAGCACTTGTTCGAATAATATTTACAACATTTCCAAGTAACTTTCATGCCATATTGCTTTTCTTGGGTATACGTGTAACCCATGTAGCATAGTAATAGTTTTCTTTTTTGGCTGGTCACAAATTCGGCTCCTTCGGTCATTTTGTACTTTGTATATCTATAAAATATATATATAATAGTTAATGTCAAATTAAATGTGATAAATAATCTATGTTAGTGATAAGTAGGAATGTTTATACTTACGTGTTTTAGAATTTACAGCTAAACTTAGGAGTTCCTTGCTTCTTGAGTTGGGGATAAATGGTTGTGATGTTGTTGTAGCTGTTATGAGAAACAGGAAAGTAGTATATTATTAATTAATGTTTAGGTACATTTGCAATGTTAGAGCTCATTTCTACTACAAAAGTGTATCTTCATGATTCATATTGTGAAGATACTTACATATTTGTTTAGGTTGGTATTTCGCAGTATAATTGGTTCTTCAGCTTCTGGAGAGTAGTTTGTAGTGTTATCTTAAAAAAATAAGGAACATATGTGTTAGAATAATCACCGTGTTGGTACTTTTTTTAATACATTATCTGGTAATTATGTTCTTTAATATACTTACTTTGTGATTAGTATCAGTATTATTTAGAATGTGGAGTTCTGTATTATGTCTGTATATCTATTCGCCGTGTTTGCTCTGTAAATAAACAATATATAATAGAAAATAATTAGAACAGTTATAAATGTTTGTATGGTTTTCCACATTTATTTCAGTTGCATAATACTTACTTAGTAAAATGTATTCTAGAAATAGTAGTGATGTCCTTTGTTCATTAGTAGTGCAGTTTTCAGTAGTAGAATCTACAGAAAAAAAGAAATATGTGGGGCACAACTGATTATTTCTGCGTGTTTAGATTTATGTGCACATAATGAAACAATGTGAAATTACTTACATAGTTTTTAGAATCTGTATTCCTATGCTTTGTTCACAATTAGTTTGAGTAGAATATTCAGTAGTCGTAGTATCTAAAAAAATAGTTTTATATAATTTTTTAGCATGTTAAGGGGTATGAATACCAAAGGGGCACTGGGTATTTAGCAGGTAAATAAGTAGTAGTAGCAAATAATGCAGTTTCTATTTTATGTACTTACTTAGGAAAAAGTATTATAGAAATAGTACTGATGTCCTTAGTTCAGTAGTAGTGCAGTTTTCAGTAGTAGAATCTACAGAAAAAAAGAAGTATGTGGGGCACAACTGATTATTTCTGTGTGTTTAGATTTATGTGCACATAATGAAACAATGTGAAATAACTTACATAGTTTTTGGAATCTGTATTCCTATGCTTTGTTCACAGTTATTTTGAGTAGAATATTCAGTAGTCGTAGTCTCTTAAAAAAATAGTTGTATATAATTATTTAGCATGTTAAGTACTATGAATAGCAAAGGAGTACTGGGTATTTAGCAGGTAATTAAGTAGTAGTAGCAAATAAAGCCGTTTCTATTTTATTTACTTACTTACTAAAAAGTATTGTAGAAATAGTACTGATGTCCTTAGTTCAGTAGTAGTGCAGTTTTCAGTAGTAGAATCTACAGAAAAATAGAAATATGGTGTGCAAAAGTCATTATTTCTGTGTGTTTAGATTTATGTGCACATAATGAAACAATGTGAAATTACTTACATAGTTTTTAGAATCTGTATTCCTATGCTTTGTTCACAGTTATTTTGAGTAGAATATTCAGTAGTGGTAGTATCTAAAAGAAATATTTTTATATCATTATTTAGCATGTTAATTAGTATGAATAACAAAGGGGCACTGGGTATTTAGCAGGTAAGTAAGTAGTATTGGCAAATAATGCAGTTTCTATTTTATTTACTTACTTAGAAGATGTAATAGTAGGTTGATAGTCTGGTTCTTCTAGTTGTTGTGAAGCAATTCGGATAGAGATGAATCTCCTTCAGTGACTTTTGGCAAGTAGTTTGTGCTTACATTTTCATTGCTTATATAGGGGAGTGTCAGTAGTAATTAGTTTGCTATTGGTTCATTTAAAAAATTAGGGTTGTGATTGGTTAGTTAGTATATTTGAATTTCAGCTGTGATTACTTTGTATTAGAAGTGAAAAACCAAAAATAATTCTAAAAGTATACAAACTAGCATACAATATTTTTATATGTGTAGGTGATATAATTATACCAATAGGAAATATTTGATGAATTAATAGTGTGTCTATAGTATTAATGAAAGTATTGTATGTTTATTTTGATGTGAAAACATATAAAACGTTAATTAACTATGTTAACAGATGCTAATAAAAAGTCGATATAGTTTATAATCCGATATTTATGTGCACGATATTTTTGAAGTCGATATTATAGTTAATGTCATTATTTTTTGTAGAAAGCGATATTTTTGTATTCCGATATTAATGTAGTCGATATCACAGTAAACGATGTTTTTGTATATCGATATTAAAAAATCGATATTTGTGTATATATGTAGTTAAGTATAGGAAGCCGATATTTTTGATTTTGATATATTTGTTCCGATATTTTTGTACATCGATATTGTGGATTTCGATATTTTGTCAGACATTCATGTAGGAGATCTGTTTCCGATGATTGAGAGCGCGGGCACAGATCCAATGCTTCCGAGAACATAACATTCAGTTTACACGGGGTCAGGTAGGCCCTATGTAGTAGCGCAAGTTGTATAAACTTAAATGTAGGGTTCCTCGATACCTTTCTAGGATACTCTAGAATAGCACGCCATTCTCTGTGACTGATTTCTCACATCGGTATCCCATTTGTTACGAAGAGGTTGGAGTGGTATCGCTACTATTGTGCAGATCCCTTTGTATAGCCATTTTGTTAAATGACGCCCATTTCCCATCAAATATTGCATAGTAAGCAGTGCATGCTTTGCCGGTTCTATCCCCCCTGGGGCCCAAGTGGTACATATGTTGTAAGAAATACTGGTGTGTAGAAGAAACAGTGTGTTTGGCCCTCGTGTTCTTGAACAAATACATCATGAAGCATTAGGGTACCGTCTTTGCAGAATGCGCCCAACGTTTGCACTCCTGTATTCTTCCATGCCAACATTCTTCTATTTGTAACCCTGCCTAATTGTGTGGGGATCCCCAGAAAAGGGATTGTGGGGGTTAATGGAGTCATTGTATCAGTGTACTTCATAGCATTTCTCCAATACAATAATGCAACTCTCAGCAAATGGGGCGCCGTTGGGGGAATTTTGCTGTTGGGCAACAGGAGTGGATGTACATCACCTCTATGCCAAGCTAATTGGGACATGCCTATCTCCTGTAGGTTCCGCCCTGCCAACCAATATGCCAGCCACTGTAACTGACTCGCGTTGCTGTAAGCTTTCAGGTCAGGGACCCCCAATCCACCCTGTTTAGCATCTAATTGTAGTTTCACAATATCTATACATCTCCGACATTACCCTATATTAATTCAATCAGTAGGGAGGACAGTAATTTAAATATCTGTGATGGGCCATAATGTGTTAATAATTCAGCAATCATGGTAGCATCAGCATTTTGGCAATTGCCACCTTACCTGCCACCCATACAGGCAAGGTAGTTATAGCGCGATGTAAGTTGCCATCTAGAAGATCCGTTGCGTCCCTATATATATATTTGTTTCTTGATATTTGAAAGTAATAGGTGCTATATGAAATGACCAGTTCCCAAATCCTAATGTCCCAGTGTGTGTCGCATCAAGGCCCCCAATCCTAATGTCCCAGTGGGTGTCGTGTCAGTAAAGAAATAAACATAGGACTTATTCTCATTGATTGAGAGCCCGGAAAGTTTCTGGAACGTAGCAAACGTGGAAGGTATGGGTTCACATTCGTCATCTAGGTTCCTGAAATACAATATTAGGTCGTCTGCATATGTGGAGACAATATGTGTGCTGGGTCCCAATACAATCCCCTTGTGTCCAGCTAAAGAGTGTAGTTTATGCAAGAGAGGTTCTAAAGCTAAAATGAACAGTAGGGGTGAACCGGTTAGCCCTGTCTGGTACCCCGTGCCACCCTATATTGCTGTGAAATTTGCCTTCCCGTGCATGCCCGTGCCATGGGGTTTAAATATAACAACCTAACCCACTTTGTGTAGTCCTTCCGTATGTCAAACTTGGAAAGGGCATAGAACATATACTTCCAATTTAGGGAATCAAAGGCCTGGCACAAATCCAGCGCAATGCATCCCACTGCATCAGTTGTTGGTAGTGTGTGTGTCATTATTTGATGTTATCACCTAATAGTAAGGACTGTACTTCTGCCTGGGACAAAACCGCATTGTTCAATGTGTATCAGCTATGGTATGAACTGACAGAGTCTAATAGCCAACAATTTACTCAATATCTTATAGTCCACATTTAAAAATGAAATAGGCCTATATCCTGCCATGTCTGTGCCATCTGGGCCCGGCTTAAGTAACGTGACCACGGTCGCCTGAAGTTTTGTAAGGGGAAAGGTGCCAGTTTCTAAAGATTTCTGATATAACAGTTGCAGGTGGGGTACCAACAAGTCAAAAAACGTTGCATAAATTCGATGGGCAGACCATCTCCCTGGGTGCCTTATTATGGGGCAAACTATTGATCACCCGTTTAATTTCCATACCAGTCACTGGGTGTCCCAACTGTTCTTTATGGTTTTGCAACAATTGTGGGAGTTGTAGGCCATCATAGAATGTGTCAAGTTCTTTATCAGTAATGGCTGCTGGTTGTATATACAAATTCTCATAATAATCTTTAAAGGCATGATTTATGTCAAGTTGTGTGCACACCATATCGTCCTCCATAGTCTGGATTTCTAAAATAGGAGAGACCGGCAGGGCACCCTTGATAATTTTAGCAAGGAGTGGGCTCGCCCTGTCCGCCGTTGCATGTTGTTTCTGTGTGTAAAGTCGGTAATCTAGAAGGCATAGGTCTTCCAATAGTTCTGCATGTTTAATATGTGCTTCCTGTAGTTTCTTTTGGTGTGAATCATCTAACCCTAGGCAGCCAACTACGCTACACTTGCGAAGGTTGCGTAGCTTGAGCTACTTTGCACTACGCGAATTGCACATAGCACAGTGCAAAATCGTGTAGCGTAGCGTAGTTGGCATTTTTTGCGGGTAAGCATCCGGCATTGTGCAATCATTGCGAACAGCGCACTACGCAGTTTGCATAGTGCTACACGTATCTTGCGTAGTGTAAAGTGCACTTTGCATAGCTACGCATAGCGCAACTACGCAAACTACGCCCAGGGATAGTATCATCTAGTGTAGCTGCATGTTCCATTGAGCCCAGACTATTTTCTATTTCAGTAAGCTAGGCATGAAGAGTATGTCTCACCCCTGCTTTCGTACTGATTGCCACCCCCCTCATTACAGACATAAAGGCATCCCACTCTATCTGGCGCATGCATGCTATATTTGCATTTTCAGCGATGTAATTTTCTATGGCTGTGGAGAGTGCCTCCCAAAAGACCGGGTCTTCTAGTAGATGAGGTTGCAAATTCCAGGTCGGTACTAGGGTGGATATTTTGCCCCATTGAAGTGTAAGTTCTACCGGGTTATGATCAGATAATGTTTTACCCAAATGTGCTGAGTCATTGATTGTGCCCAGCAGAGATAAGGAACAATATATTCTGTCTATTCAAGTATGTAACTTGTGTGGCGGGGAGTAAAAGTAGTATTCCCTATCCCTAGGGTGTGTCCCACGCCATGCATCAATAACCCCCCACCCAAATGCCCACCTATTTAGTGAATCTGCTAATTTCCTACAACCTGTTTTGTGCAATGGAGGGTGATACCTATCTAGTTCGATATCAAACACCGCATTAAAATCTCCACCTAATATTCAGGGGTAGTCCTCCCAACCTATCAATATTGTACTTAGAACCTCTAGAAATGTGTCCTAGTAAGTGTTTGGAGTATATATGCTTCCCATCACTATGTGTCCTCCATCAAGTAACCCATGTATGAGGACATATCTACCATTCGCATCTATCTTTTGTTCCAGTAACTTAAAAGGAGTACCATTCCTGAGCCATATCGGGCTTCACGAGCAAAGGCCAAATATGACATAAAGAACAATTGTCCCTGCCATTTCTTGTGCAGCTTAACTGCTACATCATGGCTTAGATGGGTTTCTTGAGGAACGCAACATTTACTTTCCGTCTATTTAACTGGGCTAACAGTCTATGCCCTTGGTGGACGAAACCAAGCCCTCTTCCATTCCAAGAGCTGTACTTATAGCTACTAGGATGTGCCATCAGGTCCAAGGTAAGGTGATCTACTGGGACGAAGCAATTATTGTGTCGGATCATTTTCTAGGAAACTAAAGCTGAGTCTACAAAAATCACAAAACGCCCAAATACACAAATATATCTGGAAACTTCCTCTCTCACTGACATACATAGACTAAATGCTGTCCTGAAAGATGTTCAACAATGGCTGACAAACAATCACTTGAAACTGAATCCAGACAAAACTGAGACACTCCTCATCTTGAACAAGGAAGACAACCCGCAAATCACCGAATGGCTAAAAGCTATTGATGCGCTTAAAGGAAATCTTACTCTAGCCGACTCTGTTAAATCTCTTGGCATCATCATAGACCCCAAACTAAACATGGTAAAACACATCAAGGATGCAGCCAAAGGTGCTTTCTTTAACCTCAGACTGTTGAACAAGATCAAACCCTACATTCCTAACAAGGATCTCAAACTAGCCACTCAATCTCTGGTACTGTCAAGGCTAGACTATGGGAACGCAATCCTAACAGGCATCCCGAAATCAAACTTGGCACCGATAAAAACAACACTACATGCTGCAGCTAGAATGATTACCGGCATCAAAAAATCGGATCACATCTCCCCAGCACTCAAGGAACTCAAATGGTAACTTCAGAACGGCCTGCCTAACAAACACAGTCCTCCATACCGGCAAACCCGAATACCTGGCAAATAAACTCAAAAAAGCAGGCCAAGCCAGGAATCTGAGAATCTCTAACTCCTTCCTGCTCATCCTACCCAAAACCAGAAAGAAAAGAACAGCGGACTGCTCCTTCAATGGAAACACCCCCAAAATCTGGAACTCCATCCCCCCGCACATCAGAACTATTCCTTATTTTGTGGAATTCAAAAGGCAACTCAAATCCTTGTTCCTGATCCGCTCCCTTGGCTGCAGATAACCGGGGTCAGCAAGCAACCCCTGAACTATGTGACTACAGTGAATCCCATAACCAAAGAAGCTCGGCAACTCACCCATGTTCCGCTTACAATGTCACTCTTTGAATGCTTATACCTTATATATGTGATGTTCATGTTTATGTTTATGTTATGCATATGTTTATACAGATTTTTGTCATTGTATTACTGTAAAGCGCTCTGCTACCTCCGGGTTTTGGCAGCGCTATAGAAAACTTCCTAAATAAATAAATAAATACATGGGTCCCCCCGAGAACAGCAATGGACCAAACCATAACAGAGAGTTCAACCGGAACTCTACATGAACAATGCCAAAGTGCAGTCGCCAAGGGGGGAGGGGGAGGCAGCCACAGTGGTGGTAACAGTCATTATCCCGTATTTAGTTACCATATCCTCATCGCTCCAACATAAACCCCGTCACCCACAAAAATAGAGATATAAATAATCAACCAACATTATAAGCATTACAACCTTCTAGGCAATACGTTATACAATACCAGTTTCCGGAAAGCCTTTCCCACCAGTTCAGTAATTGTCGGCAGTCTGTGGAGTAACCAACGGAAACAACGTTAGACTAGATTCAGAGCCTGAGCGAGCTGTGACCTCATCCGAGGAGTGGATAGACACAGCACGGGATTGGGCATCATGTTCCACCAGCGCTGCTGCCATCAGGAGAGAGTCCTTCTGGCTATCTGAGATCTACTCTATGGATGGACTCGCACCAGTTCCTTCATCACGGCATCTACTGTCTTCCATGTTAACTGTGTCCCCACGCGGTGGTATAGATCACACAGAGCTACTCGTTGGAAACGAGGTCTGGGAAACAGAGGGGGTGAAAGTGATTTCCAACCAGTCTGCTACTTCCTTCGGTTTATCAAAAACATATCATTTATTGGCCAGTAATTTCTTTTAACCAGGCCGGAAAGAGTAAGGCGTACTTCAGATTGTGTGCTCTTAGTTTCTTTTTGACATCCTCGAAAGTAGCTCTAGCTTTCTGCACCACCAGCGTAAAATCTGGGTATAGGGAGATCATTTTATTTTCAAAACAGATAGGGGCAATCTCTCCTGCAGCACATAGTATCGTGTCCTGGTCTTTGTAATTCGGCATGCGTGCTATCGATGGTCTGGGAGGTGCTCCCAGGGGGAGGTCTGGGTGGTACACTATGTGCTCTCTCCATGCTGTAGAGATCAGTCAGTCCCTCCTTCGCCATATGTTCCCTCAGCCAGGTGTCCACCAATTGGGTGGGATTACACCCCTCACTCCTTTTCGGTATCCCCAGTATTTGAATGTTGTTTCTGCAAGATCTCCCATCAGCGTCATCCATCCTATCTTGGTGTCCCCGCAGTTGTGCTTAAACTGTTCATTTTGGGAAGTATGCACAGTTTGTTAAGCTATCAAGTCATCCAAAGCAAGCTTGTTGGATTTCACCCTTTCCGCCAGCTTCTTGTGGTCCGCTTATAAAAGATTAAGGCTAGCGGAGAGTGACTCTAATTGCATTTTGAGCACTGTATGTGAGTCTCTGATCTCTTTTAGTATTAAGTCCAGCTTATCTGTGGTTTGTTCTGCTCCCGTTGGTGGTATTGCATCAGTGTCTGTGCCCTGCGTCTGGTTCCCGCTCTTCACAGCATTTGTGGCATCAGTGGCATGGGGGTCAAGTTGTTTGGCTCTGGTATGACTAATGATACAGAGGAACTATGGACTCACACACCGATTCTTGTCGGGCCACAGTTGGGGCAGAGCCACTATCGGTGCACTCACGGGATCTTAGAGTCCGACCCCCGGATCGTCTCTGCACAGTAAACTGATGACACCTTAAGGAGAGGGGGGTCACTACCCCTGTTACATCGTGATACAGCCTCTTGGAGGCCCTGGTCAATCCCCAACTGCACCCACATGAGTCGTTTCAGTTTCCTGCAGTGGCACCCAACATATTGAGACCGGCCAGTTGCAAAGCATGGATGTGGTGTTGTGTACAACACCTTTGCCACACACTGAGGCACTCAGGTTCCGGTGTCAGCTGGTGACAGCCAACACATCTGCTTCAGAATGAAATATCAGCAAGTAGTCATGCTGCAATGGTGGCATGGAGGTAAGCACAGCTTCCCAACTTTCTCATATGGCGAGCTGCGTCCTCTCTCCACAGCAAGCCTCTCGGTCGCTGAAAAAGCTTGATCATCTGACTAGTTATCAACGTATCAGATCCGCTGCAAACCCAATAACGTGGTGCTGCATTGTGGAGCACCTGGATGTGCCCCGAGCTGCTCTTGTTACCAGCTCCCAGTTGTTACAGCGGCAGGGCACCGTTCCTACTGCATAAACGGGCGTGGGTGGGACGCGATCAGCAAGATGTGCGCGGTTGGAATTGGGCTTGCCTCACCTCCTCTGTGCCCAACAGAGGTCTTCAATATCCCCACCAGTAGTCCGCTCTGACATGTGGCCACTGGTCTCTATATCACCCCGCAGTGTCCCCCAATCCTCAATGTCTCGCCTCTTTCACTTTGTTTTTCACCGAATGCCATTTTGCCTCTTTGTCTCCTAACAATTGCTGAAGACAGTGGTGCATAGACAACTTTTCGATTTATAAGATGAATAGGTTTTATATTCTTTGTCCAGCTGGACAGAATTTTAATAATCAATAAACATATAGAGAAAGAACATTCACACACAAAACAAGTGGGACACCACCTGGGTCCTACTACCACAATACGACAAACAGAAAAATAAGGGAAAACGGTTCAGCTACCAGGAAAAAGTCTGTGAACATACACTTATAGTAGACTTAGATAATAAGAAGACACCATTGCCAATAAAGCTATACAGTATAATAACATACATATGGTGTACAAATCGTTGACGCCATTTCGAGCCCTATGTCAAAATAAAGGGATCTTCTTCAGGACATTAGAAATTTCATGCCTGTATACTTTCACCCAAGACAATACATAATTCATGTCTTAGTGTAAACAGTAGCAAGTTGCTACAAATGGCGCAAACCAGACAATGGGAAGAAAGAGGGAAAAGGAAGGGGAAAATAGAGAAACAATAGGTTATCCTAGGGCTAGAGAGACCTGTAATTACATAAACATTTTTTAACGTTTGTGACATGTGCAGTGCCAAAAAGGAAATGGAACTAGTGACATCAATGGCCGTGGGTAGAGGCTTAACAGAATAGCGGAGCACTTGAACATGATGGGTGAAAAGGAGGGAGTTTTGGCCATACGTGAGTTTACGTATTTATAAATAGTTCTAGTTGGGGGGGCAATACCAGTGGAGTGACTTGGCTTAGGTGATGTGATAACCGAAGGGGCATCTCGGGTCTACGTCTTGCAGTAGGGGTCTACATGAGACAATTGTGAGATATAAGCTGCTAATTCAACATGGGAGTGGGAGTCTACATGAGACTGACGTGAGGTATAAGCTGCAGAAACAGCATCCATTGCGGGTGTGCTGATGGGAACGTGCACTAATACCGCTTACCTAGTCATTCAAGGCTTTTTATCGCTGGCAGTGAGTGCGCAATCATGAGCCTGCTGGCGGTTAAAATGGAATCTTCGGGAAAGCATAACAAATTCATGCTAGAGCCTATAATACAGTGTTATTAAGGCAGGTTGTACTCAAGATGCTGTGGCTTACCCATTCATATGTTTAACGCTGGAAGAGGTTGTTTTCAGGGGAGGCGTGTTAACGCTGACTGTGAATAGGCAATAGTTTGACTGCTGGTTGTTAAAAAGGATTTTATCTGTGGGAAAACATAATAGAGTGATGCTCGAACCTATATTTAATAAGGTGAGTTGTGCTCGAAAACATGCACTGCTGTGACTTACCCAGTTGTGTGTTTCATGCTGGCGGCGTTTGTTTGAAAGAGAGGTGACCTGTGATTTAAATGGGTCAGTTAGGATCCAGAATTAAGCCGCTGCGGGGTCAGAAATGGCCGCATTAGCAGACCTTACAACTTTTCATACTAGAATTGAAAGTCTTGACTATAAAATAATGGCCATGGAGAGTCGCCTTAATACAGTCCAAAGCTCAGACCGAGATCTTCTCTTTTTGCACAGCAAAATCATTGACTTAGAAGATCGCAGTAGAAGAGACAATCTCCGCTTCTTTGGATTTCCGGAAAATATTGAAGGACACAACACGAAAATATTCCTCTGTGATACCCTTCCAATAATGACTGGAATTTCCTTTTCTCCACCTCTTGAAATTCAATGAGCTCACAGAATTGGCCCTCTACGCACACACCCTGCTGCGCGCTCGAGGCCAATTATTGCCTGTTTTCTTCGTCATGAGCAAACCCGACAAATATTGACTGCAGCTCGCTCACGAGGCTCTTTTCTTTTTAAGGGTCATAATATTCACGTAGCAGCGGATTTTTCAAAAGAGACGAATGAAAGACGGAAGAGGTTTCTCTCCATGCGGCCTCAACTACGTCAGTTAGACATTAAATATGGGTTGTTTGAGTCTGCATGCTTCCGTATTACCAAAAATGGAGAAACCAAGGACTTCTATGACCCTGAACTTCTACAAAAATTCGCAGTCCTCCCACTGTGAGCAGTTCCAACCGTCTTCTTCCTTTTCCCCACAACTGCCGGTGCAAAGCCCACGAGCATCTAGTAACTCCAGACAATGGGGTAGAGACTTGAATAGAGTTTATCGTTCCCAGGAAGATAAAGCCTCAGCTTTGCATTCTGTCTCTACACTTACAAAGGAGCTGCATAAATATTACTATTAGATAACTTGTATTCAGTATTATTTTTCTGCTATGAGATGTTTATCTACCTATTATTAAATTGCCTGTCATATGCTTAGACATAGTTCATAGTAAATTGCATGGTTTTTCATCATCCTCAATCCCTCTTAGGGGTATTGGAATTACTTTATCTATTTCTGCATGTTTTATCATTCCTATGTTGCTCAATGGATTAAGGTAGGTATTGGTATTCCCTTTCTTTATACGTCCAAATTCTATGATTATGCATACCCCCCTTATTTTATTCTATAGTGCAACACGTTACCCTTCATTATAGTATACCATTTTAATATGTATTTCTCTTGCTTTAGCTTGGGTATTAAGTGCTAATATGCTATGTGCCTTTTGAGTTCTTTTAATTATGAGTGCTCATTTTATCGGTCATTCATATTTTGTTAAAAGCTGCTCTTATTTGAATTCCTCATAATTTTGCAATCATTTATTGCACTCTTCCCATACTGTATTCTTACTGTTTTACCATGTTAAGGTTCTGTTTGTTGATATTTCGTTAATAAGCTGTAACAAGTTACTGCAGGGCATAATCTAAGATAGTCATTATAGAATTTGGCTGATTAATTACTACCTAAGGCAGAGTTCTTCAATCTGTGGGGCGCGCCCCCCTGGGGGGCCGCTACACCATCCCAGGGGGTGCTCGCACTCCACTCCAATCTTCCCTTTGTTTGGAGAACTCTGGTATGGCTGGAGGGGGGTGTGAGGGGAAATCGATGGGGCACTACATGCCCGTCCTTTTGTCTGGGTAAATCTCCCAGGAGGGGGTTAATTCACTGAGTTGACAGCTTCAGCTGCAGTGTGAGGCAAGGAGTCTCCTCTGCTAAAAACGAAAGCAAACAAACAGACACGCTTTCGGTTTTAGCAGAGGAGACCCCTTGCCTCCCACTGCAGCTGAAGTTGTCAACTCTGTGAATTAACCCCTCCTGGGAGAGTTAGCTCTTCCCAGAAAGGACTAAAGTGTCCAGAGAAGTTTTAAGGCATGGGCAAAGTGGGCTCTGACCCAGGGCCCCAGCCTTTCAAAGTGGGTGGGAGTGAAGGGGGGGTGGGGGTGAAAGTGCCAGCTCTGTTCTCTAGAGTCTTGCCCTCCTGACCTTGAGTAATTTTTAAACACAATGTTGTAAATAGTGTTTTTTTATCATTCATATGTAATGTGTATTACAGACATTTTGCAGACAAAATGTGTTATACAAGGTAGCCATAGTTGCTGCTTTTTCATTTTATGCAACTAACATCCATTGACAACGCCCATTTTCATGGATTGTTGGAGGTCTAATGTTACTGGATGCAATGGTATAAAAAGCAAAATACCAGTTGCTGCACATTATGCTCAGTACATATTTTTAGCTTCACTGTTTTAAGATACGCCCTTAATTACATCAGACAGGCCCCTTGGAGAAACCCCCAGTTTTTTCATCCCACTTAAAGCCTTGGAAACAACACCATGTCACAGTGACCTGAGGTCCTTGCACTGTGCATCAGGCATGACTCATGACTTCCAAGTTTTCAGATTGCCTATGTACAGGGGCAGAGTGAACCCTCCCCCCACATCACCCCACCCCTTAGCTTTAGGAAATTCAGCAGGGGCTAGATTATTGATGGGCCTCTTATGTCTGCAACTCTATAGACAAAGGCTTAGCTCATAATTAATGTGAAAAGGGGGGTGAGTGAATAAGTGAAGAAATGGATGAATAGCTGGATGGATCAGTGAAAGTATGAATGGATGAGTGAAGGGGTAAATGGAATGATGAGAGAAAGGATGGATAGATGAGTAAATGAGTGGAAGGATGGATGAGGGAAAGAGTAAATAAATAGATGTATGGTTGGAATGGTGGATGTATAGGTGGAATTTACATACATTTACATTTTACATGGGTGAAATGATGGATGTATGGGTAAAAGGGTTTGATGAGTGAAAGGATGGATAGATGAGTGAAAGGGTGGATGGATAATGAGTGAAAGGTTGAATGGATGAGAGAAAGGATGGATGGATGCATGAGTAGAAGGATGGATGAGAGTAAATAGATGTATGTATGGGTGGAAGGGTAGATGGATGGGTAAAAGGATGGATGGATCAGTGAAATGGTGGATGGATCAATGAAAGGGTGGATGATTGACGAGTCAATGGGAGGATGGATGAGAGAAATGATGATGGATTGATGTATTGATAAGTAAAAGGGTGAATGAATGAATAGATAGATGGATGGATAAGTGAAAGGGTGGATGTAAGGATGGATGAGTGTGTGAGGAGAGTAGATGGACAAAAGGATGGATAGAAGAGTATAAGGGTGGATGAGTGGTTAATCGAGGGTTCATGAGTGGATGAGTAAATGAATGAGTGGGTGGATGGGTGAAGGGTGGATAGAAGGATGGGTGGCTGAGTGAAAGGGGAATGGAGAGGGAAAGAGAGGATGGATAGATGGATGAGTGAAAACATGTATGAATGATTGGCAGAATGGATGGGTACATGTGTGCATGGATGAGTGTAAAGAAGAACATAAAGATGGAAGAGTCAAAGATCGCCTACATGAGGGAAAGGGAGGGTGGAGAGCAGGAAGAAAGGATGGATGGATCGATGAGTGAAAGTTTGAATGGGTGGACGGATGAGTGACTGGGTAGATGGATGAGTAAGTGAAAGGATGGGTGAAAGGGTAAATGGTTGGATGGATGAGTGAATGGGCAGAAGAGTGGATGGATGAGTGAAAGGATAGCTTGGGTGAAAGAGTAAATGGTTGGATGGATGAGTGAATGGATGGATGGGTGGAAGAGTGGACGGATTAGTGAAAGGATGGATTGGGTAAAAGGATGGATGGATGATGGATGGGTGAGTGAAAGGGTGGATGGGAGGATAGATGATGGATAGGTTTGCAAATGTTTGAAAAGGTTTGGCTATGGATGGGACACAGATGGAAGGACAGCATGAATGGTGAACAAATTAATAGATGACAATATGTACATGACAAATGGGTAGGGTTGTGATGACTTACTTTGCTTTCTTGGTGCCATAAGAGCTGTAGTTCAGAGTGGGAGGTATTTACATTATCTGGCTACTCCCTTGCCTATGTGTTACTATTCTGTATTCTATGTGTGCTCATGTGTAGGATCTATACATCATGCATATGACATTTTGCGTGACATCCAACTGCTACTTGAATGTAAAGCCCCCATAAGCAAAGTCAGGTTCCATATTTTAAGTTCCACTTAATGAAACACCTATAATGTGTTCCGTATAGTGGGTTCATGACAGCAATCCTCTCTTTAGTTCAATTATGCATGGTGCTTTACATCTTACAATTTATTTATTTATTTATTAAGAAGTTTGTGAGATTGGGTTCTCAACACTTGCGGTATTAAAGACTAAGTACCGTTCAAGACTGGATGTGGAGCACAACCTGAGGATCGCAGTAGCAAAAATCCACCCACAGATTGATAGTCTAAATGTGGCTAAACACCGGCACACCCGTCACATTCATGTTGGTGGTGTTATTATTAATCTATGTCCTGTGTGAAACAAAGCATCCTAGTAAAAAGAATTTGGGCACATTTTATCTTGGAAAACTATGTTTTGGGCTGTGTAATACCACACCCACTCACAAACCTGCAGTTTACTAAACACTCCTATTGTGTTGAGCATTATTTGCCAGATATGGCCCGTAATATATGTGCGTGGCAGTCGATCATGTAGTGTACCAGAGTCCAGAAATTTCTGTCAGGTGGTGGGGGGGCCCAACATCTAAAAAAAATCAGCTGGGGGGGCTCAACCTAAAAATGTTGAAGACCTCTGACCTAAGGCATTCTTAAATTGTTTTCATCACTCCTCTATTATATTCTACTGTATCTATATATCTTTGTTAATTCATTCCCCAGGGCTCCTTACCTTACACTATCATCTACTTCGCTGATCCATACTTTTTCTTTTCCTAGATGGGGTCCTGTCCTGCTGTGGTGCTCTAGTGCGCCCAGGCCCGCGGTTCACAGTCTAGGTTTCCTAAATTTTCTTCATATCTTATTCTCACATCCACTTCTTCTAATCTCCCTTTCCCCTACTTTTTTCTATTTATATTTATTCTCTCAAATACATAACATCTGCCTCATTTCTACTTGACTACTCACATACCTCTATCCAGTTTGATTCCCTCCTTTCTATGCACTATTATCTTATAGGTTTATGATACTATCACCTCTTTTCTTACTTAATAACCAGAGTAACTCCCTCTCCTATTCTGCCAAACCCCCCTTTTCTTCTTCTTTATTATTTCTTTGAATATATTCCACTATGACTCATGCTCATCCTTTATCTGCTGTTACATGGAATGTACATGGTTCCACCCATTACATTAAAATAAATAAATGTTCTTTCATATTTGCAGCCCAAACATGTGGACATAGGTTTATTGCAGGAAACACACCTGGATAAAATTGAATCTAACAAACTCAGTAGAGACTGGGTTGGGAAGGTCATTCACAGCAGTATACATAGGAATGACCCCACCAACCCTAACCCTGTCCGTAAATGTGGAGTGGCTATTCTTATCCGGAGATCGCTTTCCATTATAATTTCCAAGACATGATCAGATCCTGATGGTCGCTATTTCTTGGCTAAATTACGAATTGGGAATTCTTACTGAGATCAATACTTCCCAATATCTCATCAAAGGGGACTGGAATTTGGTTCAAGATTCTATCCTCGACAAAACGGGTCATCCACATGATAAGGAATATACATTCTTTTCTTCTTTGCATGGCACATTTTCCCGTTTGGATTATTTTCTGTTATCTCATAAAGCGGTTCAATTGGTCACAGATTCTAACATTTTGGAAGCTGCTTTATCTGATCACTCTCCTTTTCTTATATCTCTTGATTTAGGGTTTATCTAAACCAGGACGCAAACCATGGCAAATGAGTTTACAGAAATATAGGACACCTGGGGTTAAGCTTCTTTTGCAATCTAATTTCCAAGATTATCTCACTAATAATGAGGACCCTGTCTCTTCTAATAGAATAAGTTGGGCAGCAGCAAAAGCCACTATTAGAGGGCAGTTAATGTGGGATGCTGCGCTTATCAACAAGAATAATATTGCAAAACAAAGAACTAGAATGAGACATTCAACATTACTCTCAATTATATATATCGAACCCTACTTTACAGAATCGCAAATTGTTGGAACAAGCACCCATGTCTCTTAATGGTTTTTTTACATCTAAGGCTGAGTATGCATTGATTGCAGAAGATGAAAGGGAGACATTACGAACAAAGAGAAAAGTCTGGCCAATTATTGGCTGCACAATTGCGTCAGAGAGAAGCTGCTATGGCTATTCCAACTATTAAGTTGACCCAGGGTGAAATACTCCCCAGACCTCAGGAAATAGTTAATGAATTTGGCTCCTTTTATAGATCTCTATATACCCCAAGTAATCAGCTGATTTGGATAAAATGTCAACTTTTCTAGAGAAGGTGAATTTTCTGCAGCTTTCGGATTATGGCAAAGTCTTACTTGAAGGTAATATCACGTGAGACGAGATTTCTTCAGCTATCACTGCCTTGCCATATCATAAAGCCCCTGGAGAGGAAGGTTTCCCCGCCAAATTTTATAGATGGACTGGTCAGAATATGCTATATACATGCTGCGTTTCTAGAGGCTGACAAAGAATTCTCCTTGGGCCCCCTTTGTAATAAAGCAATTATAGCTGTTCTACACAAGCCAGGCAAAGACCCTCTTTTATGCGGAACCTATCGCCCTATATCCCTCTTAAATTCGGATATTAAGATTCTCGCTAGTATTCTTGCGTCCCCTCTTCCCAAAGTGTTACCCTCATTGATACATATTAGATATTCCCAAGTGGGTTTTGTCCCAGGCCGTTCTTCCCGAAATCATCTTCGTACATGGCTCACACGTTATGGACTGCTAAACATCTTCCAGAAGATGCCTTGGCTCTCTCACTTGATGCTGAGAAAGCATTTGATTCATTGAATGGGACTATCTCTTTACAATAATGCATAGATTTGGTTTGGGTGACCAATTTATTAATAAAGTACGTTTATTATACGATAGCCCATTAGCTCAAGACAATTGTGGAGGTTTCTTATCCACCCCATTTCCAATTCGCAGAGGTACACGCCAGGGTTGCCCATTGTCCCCTCTTCTTTTTCTCTTAGCGATGGAACCTCTTGCTGCTGCAATTCGCCAATCTGATGATGTTACAGGTATCCCCCTTCCAATTGGCCATTCTAAATTTTATTTATATGCAGATGACATTCTTCTTACTCTTACTAACCTCCGACGATCTCTACCAGCTTTGCTTCAAATTATTAATGATTTTTCCTCCTTTCCTGGTTATAAAATAAATTGGGACAAAAGTGAAGCGTTACCTATTTCAGTTGGCACGACAAAATCAGCAATTTCTGGATTCCCTTTTCACTGGCAATCTTCACAGGATGTACCATGTTACAACGCATACCGTTACAACTACCTACCATTACAACGCGACCATTACAACGCATACCATTACAACGCATAGCGCTTTGAGGTGCTGGATAGTGGTAAGTAAGTCAAGTCAAAAACTTTATTCGGAAACATGTAAATCATGTCCATAAAAGTACATACATACAATACATGTTAAAAGAGAAAATACACTTAACAATCGCAATCCGCTAAAAATACAGTATGATACATATAACGAATCAAATAACACACTTTAAAAAAGTTTCCAATGAATAAATTACTTTAAAAGTTATTTGCTTAAAAATTCATGCTTTTCCTAGAGCCAATGGCCCTGAGTATATAACTAGCCGTATAAAAACAGATGTCAGGGTGATGCAAATTAAAAAGTAATTTCATTGCCGCTTTGATGGTTCTTGCTCCAAATTTAATAAATAAAGGTTTTAAAAAGAATTTACGATATTCACTATACAGGTTACATACAAGTAGAAAGTGCTCTGTGCTTTGTTCTGAAATGTTGTCGCACCGACATGGACCTATAGGGCGCATCTTAGTCTCAGGAAATGCAACCAATAGGTGGACCGTACCCATCCTCATCCTGGTAAGGACAAACCGATGTTGCCCTTTGGTCACCTGGGGGAGGTAGGGGTGTAGGCCCACAAATTCATTCAGTTGGTTGTAACGTATACAGGTGGAAAGTTTGAGATCATCCGTGGCTCGTCTTTCTGCACAATGATTTAAAAAGATTGATTTCAGACTCTCTTTAGAGAGATCCGAAGCAGAACAGTGATCTAATGTAACGTTTAACCCAAACACACTAGAAAAAGATTCAATTGTGTATTTAATCCATGGGATTTTGAGAAAATAGTCTAGACGTAAACAATCCTCAATGATGGCCCTATTAAATGAGGTTTCGTCTTTCATCCAGACCGAACGCCATAACATCAAAGGTCTCAACAGTAATAGATCATTTAGATGATGTAGTCCTAATTCTTTGTGGACCAGACTATTAGCAGTGGATGTCGGGAGACACAATAATTTTTTCAGAAATGTATTCTCTTCTACCTGTAGAGGTTCTACCCTGGATACCCCCCATACCCCTGCTCCGTAGAGAGCAGCCGAGAGACACCTAGCTTCAAAGATCTTAAGCATTACTTTAGGCCTTCTACTACCTAATTTACTTGCAAAAGCAAATATTCCATTGGCACTCCTGATCATTTTGTCGCGCACCACCTTGTGCTCGACATCCCAGCGACCATTTTTGGAAAAGGTAACCCCCAGGTAGCAGAAATTTTCCACACACTGCACCACTTGGCCATCAATAAGATACCTATAGGGCTTTTTAGTTTTGACATTACTAGCTCCACACTCCATCACATATGTCTTGCTCTTGTTAATGACCAGCTTTCTTTTTTCGATAAAGGCCACAAATTTGTCCATCAAAAGCTGTAGACCCCGGGGGGTCCTAGAGAGCAACACAGCGTCGTCCGCATAGAGTAACACGGGGATGGTACTTGTGTTTACTCTCGGGGCGTCCGCTGGTGCCTTCTTAAGGATCGAGTCTACTTCATTAATAAATAGAGTGAAAAGCAGGGGTGCCAGAACGCACCCTTGTCTAATACCTCTCCTGACCCAGAATTTATCTGTACATTCGCCCGAAGGCCCGTACCGGACACTCGAGCTGAGCCTCTCGTACAAGCGGGCCAGAAAATATATAATTTCCCTAGGTGCTCCCATTTCTAGCAAGGTAGTCCATAGTATGGCGTGATCCACCAGGTCAAAAGCGCTGCTCAGGTCAGCGAAACAAAGGTAGAGTGAACCATTTTTTGCTCGGGTGTATTTCCCTATCAGGAGTTCCAGGTTTAAACATTGTTCAATGCAACCTCTTCCTTTCCTAAACCCGTATTGGCAGTCTGTCATTATCTGATTAGACTCTGCCCACTCTTCTAATCGGACGAGGAGTACGCGGCTCATAATCTTGACGGACGAATCCAGCAATGAAATTGGCCGGTAGTTTTTAACGTGGTAAGTATAATTTACTATTCTAACTCCAGTCCCCGTGGACCCTAGGGAAGGTGTTGGATAGTAAATTATACTTATTCCCTATCCTAGAGCGCCCCCCAGCGCAATGCGTTGTAATGGTATGCGTTGTAAAAGTCGCGTTGTAATGGTAGTGCGAAGTAACGAATGCGTTGTAACAGGTGTATACCATCTTCACACCTTAAGTAACTCGGGATTCTGATTAATAGAGGTTTGGAAAATATGGTTGTGGATAATTTAGCTCCTTTATTTTCTCAAATGCAGAGGGATTTTGATAAGTGGAAAGCTCTAGGATTATCTTTATGGGGTAAAGTTCAAGCTATTAAGATGGTTACTTTACCAAGATTCATTTATGTTTTGGGTATGCTCCCCCTCCAAATTCCTTTAGTTACTCTTAGATCAATCGACTCCAAGATTAAGCTCTTTATTTGTGGCACAGCTAAATTGCACCTTGCTGCTGCTAAATTAAAGGCCCATCAGTTATATGGATGCATGGGTCTTCCATCCATTGAACATTATTCACTTACCCTACACATTTCTCAACTCTCATATTTTCTACCCAAATCTAAAGACATTCCACAATGGGTATCAATTGAACGTCATCTTCTATCTCAGGATTCAGGGCTATCCCTTTTATGCGGTATCCTATCTTATCAGCCATGCATAGATCTTGGCAGAGGGGTCATCGCATATTAAGTTTGAATCCGCCAATTCACATTAAAACTCCCTTGTGGAATAATTCAGCTATTCGTATCAATGGTCGTACTTTATATTGGCCTTTGTGGAGAGAAGCCCGCATTTCTTCTCTGGATCAACTCTTACATGATGGAGATTTTAAAACTTTTCCCCAACTTTGTGAGGAATTTAATCTTCCACTCCTACATTCCTCTAAATACGTTGAATTTCAACAATGTCTTAAAGAACAATTAGGCTATCCACCTTGGTTGCTTCAGGTTTCTCCAATATTATCTTATCTGCAACTATGGGGGAAGTTTAAGCGGGTGACCTCTGGTCTTTATAAAAACTTTTTGCTCCCTCTTTTTTCCTAACCTCTCTCACATACTCTTCGGACTAAATGGCAATATCGCTTATCTATTATGTACTCCAATGCTCAATGGGATCAAATTCTGGAGAGTTGCACAAAGGCGTGCGAGAAGTGCATCTCAAATTCTATATCTTTAAAATTCTTCATGATTGGCACTGGTCACCGGTTAAATTACATCAAGCTGGGTTATTATCGCATAATTCTTGCTGGAGATGTTCTTATCCTGGTTGTGACATAACACATATCATTTGCGAATGTCCACGCACCAGACCCTTCTGGATCTTTGCTGGGAAAACTTTGAACTTTACAATGGCATTAATTTTACCACTTACATCTGCAACCATTATTTTGCATGACTCCCATGGTTTTCCAAAACTTTCTAAGCCACTGACTCGTCTTCTTCACACTGCTTTGGCTACAGCCAAAATTTGCATTTTACGCCATTGGAAGTCTTCATCTGCTCCTTCTCAGGAAGAATGGTTGGTGGCAATGTTGCAGGCAGCCTTACATGAACGCACAATTTACAATCTTCAGGACCAAGCTGACATCTTTCTTCAAACTTGGTCCCCCTTTGTGGAAACCACATTGGATGAAGATTCTAACCCAACTCCCTCTTCTAATGTGCATTCTTTACCTACTTAATTTTATTATCTCATATGCTTTTCCTGTACTATTCCATTCTCTTAATCCTTTCTCTTTCCTTCCCTCCCGCCCCTGTTACTCTGGCATTTTCTTTGTTTTCTTTCTTTCTTTTAATCTTGATTATATTGATTTAGTCATTCCGTTACTTACATATAAGATACATTCATACCTTTTGTATTGAGTGTACTGTTAACTGCTCCGTATCTCTATTACTAGGAGTAAATTTCATAATCTATCAATTCATTATTCTTTTCAAATATTTTGCAAAGAGGGTTTTCTTATTTACCTTATTCATGTTGATATTTACTATGTATTTTATTGCATAATTCAATAAAAAATTTCAACACAAAAAAAAGAAGAGGTAGCACTTACCGAGGGAATCTCGGCGCTGGACCTTAGTGGGGTCCTGCGATACGGAAGCTCAATCACTGCTCGTATACCAATGAGGCGAGTGCGCGATGGGTTTAAATGCAAGAACACATGATCTAATTCATGTGACCAATCTACTCGTACGTCAGCAATAAGTGAATGCAAAGCATTTGAGGCTGCCATCTTAACGTGGTGTGTGAAGGCTGAGTGGAAGCCCTTAGTGATTGTGAAGCGAAACATAGAAAGAAAAATAAGGCATGATTAACTAGATATGCGAGAATAAAGGAAGAATATTATTCAATAAAAGCATGGTATGCGATGTGAGCCGACAATGCTGTTTGGTGTCATATAAAAACATACATTTACAGTTAGTTTACAGAGCCCTGTAAACTTACGTGGGAAAAATAATCATGGTCATGTGGCAAAGAGGTTACAGTTGATAAGCAGGTTACATTTGTGCACATTTTGGGCTGTGTGCGCATTTATATGGGTGGAGATGCTAATCACAGGTGTGCATGAGGTATACCAATTATAACAGAGATGTCCAGTCCTCAAGGCGGTCTAGCCCATTGTGGATTCTTTTAGTTTTCAATATCCATTTTAACTCCTCCTTGTTTAGCAGCTGATGTATATCTGCTCCTTTTGGGGGAACTTTTATCATGCTTATGATTGTCCATTTCATATCTATGTCGCTGTGGCCAGTGGCTAGGAAATGGTCCATCAGTTGCACGTTGGGGGTTCTTTAGTGAATCCTGCTCTGATGTTGGCATTTCTGGATGCGTGCCTTCTGTGTGGTCTGTCCTATGTAGATTTAATTACATGGGAAGAAAATTGCATATATATTGTTTGAGGAATTACAATTTGGGAAGTGCTTTCTTTCAAACTTAATTTGTTTGTGTACAAATTCCTTCCATTCTATGGTCGCGTCACACACAATACATTCACCACATTTGGCCTGCCCTACTGGGTGTGAGCCTCCACAAATCATTCAGTGTGCCTTTTGCTTCTGCGGGTGGTCTTTTATGTTTCTTGCCTTTCTGAAGGCACTAGGGAACTAAATGTATTGGCTGTGTGCCTTGTTTAAGAACAACTTTAAATAAAAAGAAGATTGATGGACTATACTTTTGATTTCTGATTGACTTCTATCAGAGTGCACCTTCCTTTCTCATGAACTGTCTAACAAAAATTGGCTATTATCAACGGTGGATGCCGGGTGTAGCTGCACCTTTTTGTGATATATAAACAAGTGGAATTGAAGTGCTCAACCTTGGTCGGCCGTTGTTTGCTTTTCTTTTTGCCATCAGCATGGGTAGCTTTGGATTTCAAAGTTGAGAAGGAACTGGAGGAGGATGGGGTAGGAGACTGTGTCAACAACTGCTGAGAGGTCCAGGAAGATGAGGGCCGCATGTCTCCTCCGTCCAGAGTAATAGGAATGTCATCTGTGGCAGCAATATGGTAATTTTCATACTGTGGTTGGCTCTGAAACAAGACTGAGTGGTGTTGAACAGCTGGTGCTCATTGAGCTATTTGGTAAGGTGTTTGTTGATAAATTTTTCAAAGACAATGGATGGGAAACTTGCCAGGGAGATCAGTCTGTAGGAGAGCTTTGAAGGTTTCACACAAGATTTCTTCAATAGGAGGACCGTTGAGTTTTTCCAAGCATGTTGGAAGGTCGCAGAGGTGGATGCATTCAGAATGGGTGTGAGCATGTCACTGGTGGGTTGCAGTCCCTGGGGGTAGGCGTGGTGAGGCCATCTGTTTGATGAGGCCCCTGAATGCGTGTATTTCATAGTGACAGCATTTTCTTCTGGGGTACTGATGGGCCATGTGGTTAGCATTGGTTCTTTGGATAAGAACAGGTGGTGTTTAGCAAGGTGTGGTAACATCTGGTTGCAAGTTGAAGCACCTATAAAGGGCTGTGATTTGATGTTGAAGAATTGAGAAAGACTGTTGTTGAGGTCTTGTAAGGGTGTGATTGAGTACAATGGTGAAGATTCATTTGCGTCTGTTGGTGCTGGCATTGATGCAATCCGCCAGAGGAGCATGTTTGGTGGTACCGAACATTTAGTGCTAGTATCTCATGGCTGATTTAAATGTGCTGCTATCTGCATTGTCGTGGCACATTCTGCCTTTGCGCTCCAGGTGTTTGTAGTGGGGTTTCACAAACCTGAGTTCGTCCATTTGCCACTTGGCATGAGGTTTGGCTCTTGTTTTATTGCTGTGTTTGAAGGGGGTAAAGAGCTGGAGCAGGAGTTGATCCAATTGTTGAATTGTTTAATGACTTTAGAGAGGATGTTGCTATGTTTGTGTCAATAGGTGCTGAAAAGTGGTGTTCCAGTCCTTGTTAGTAATTGTGTTCCTATTGAGGTGGGCTGGGATGGTGGTGATCAGTGTGCATTGAACCAATACGGGTATGTTGAAATTCATGAGGGCATTGTCTGTCGTGGAGACTGGTATGGGATTGTCGACTCTGATGTTGTTAAAGATCATAACAATAGGGTCCATGAGGTATCTGGTAATGTGGGAAGGTTTCTTTACTTGCTGGGTGAGGCCCAGACTTAAAGGACTTTGATGTGTGCTTTTGAGTTGAGGTTGGTGTGAAAATTCAGCTCGAAGTTCAGCTCTCCAAGTCTGTTGTAATTGTGAGGGCACAGGGTTAATGTACTGACAAAGTCAGTGAAGGTGTTGGTGAAACTGGAGTTTGATTCCAGTGGTCTGTAGACAGGAGTGCTGCGTACATTAAAGGCGGACGTGAGGTGGATCTTGAACGACAAGTATTCCATGTTAGTGGATGACATGCCATGGAGGTGGTTCTGCTGATGGCACTCATGTGGAGGATTCCACCTCCAAGCTTGTCAAGTATGTCTGGCCTGGCAGTCTTGTAGCTGGGGGAAGGGTGGCTTTGGCAATGTCAGGTGCCAATGTGTGGTTCAGCCAAGTTTCCATGAAGAGAAGAAGCTCCAAGTTGTTTTCATGCAGCAGGTCCCAGATCTCTATGTCATGCTTGGTGAGTGACAGGTGTTGAGGAGCTTGCATGCAAGTGCTGTGTGGATGGTTGCAGGACCATGTGAACATGAGAGATTAAGGTGTTGCATGCTCTCAGTGTAGGTGACATGAGTGTTAAGTATGGGTAATAGCTTTAAAACTTTCTGTAAGCATGGGATTCTCCTTCAGTGTTGTAGGCTCCACGGAGGCAGCAGCTTGGGAGCAGTGGCCAGGGTTGTGGCTACAGAGATTCATTGTGGTGTAGTGGTAAGAGTAGCAGGATTCCTGTCTCTGGGTGAGGTACAGGCACGGATAGGCACAGACGAGCTTGCTGTTAGTATGCTGTGGCCACCATTAAGTAGGTCCTGGGAGGGGGGAGTAGTTATATCTCTTCCTGTGAACATGGATGATCGGGAATCTAGTGATGACACTACCTGTGCAGATGAATGATCGGAAATCCAGTGTTGTCACTTCCTGTGCCTTCCAGCAATGAGTTGTAGTTTGTCAGTTTGAAAGATCTGATGAGATCTGGTTGTGCCCAGAGGAAAATATGGTAGAGGAGTGGAGCACTGATTGCTCTTTGAAGTAAGCCTACCTTGATACTCAAAGGTGATGATGTGAATGGGAATACTTAGATGATATTTGATCGGTCAGAGACACAGGATAAGATTCAATCAAAAGTGCCTTGCTCAATGCTAAATACCTGTATTTTATCTTAAAAGGCGAGGGGGTAACTTGGGTGGTGAGAGCTCTGACAAGCGAGCATCTACTTCCATGCGGTCAAGTTTGTTCCAATGTCTTAAAGTGATCAATACTGTTTGGTACAATTTGCTTTTGCAGATATCTTGATGATAAAATGGATGAGGCAGTGGTCACCATGTGATGTAGGTGTGTCTCATTGTCTGCAATGAAACCATGCAGGATGAACATTGGATTGAGTGTGTGGTCCCCTTCGTACATAGATTGATAAGAGGTGTCAGGCCTGTTGTAACGACCCAGGGCTGTGACAGGATGGATACGTTGGTATGGTTTAGGGAGATGTCCAAGATGGCACCAATGATGTCATCAGTAAATTTTACTTTTTCATCATTGTGCTTCAGGTATGTAGGACCATTCTCATATTAGAAATTATTGGTGGTGGTAAGTGGACTATTACCCTCATGCATGCTCATGACGAGCTCAGATCGTCATGAGGCACGGTTGCGCTGCGCTCATGACGAGCTGAGCTCGTCATACCGGCGGCAACGAACGCACGCGGGGATTATTCCCCCGCTGTGCTGAGCGTTCTGAGGAAATGGGTGTGGCCGCGATAAGCTCAGCTCGTCATGAGCACAGCACCACCGTGCTGCATGACGAGCTGAGTTCGTCATGAGCAACGGGGCGCTCTGCGCGCCCCCCTCCCCCCCAGCACAGCGGGGGAATTACCCCGGCGGCAAAGGGGTTAAATATTGTCAATCAGTCAAGAGCATGTTTTTAATTCAAATGACTTATAATGGTTCTTTAAAGATAATGTCTAAATCTCCACCATCCTCCCTCTGACAGTGATGTATATGGATTCTATATCTTTGTGGCATTGCCTTGTGGACCATTGGTGAGTGATATCAACAAGCCACATTTCATTAATGTTGTGGTCTGATGTCAATTTGAAAACGTGTTATCAGTTGTAGTATATTGAATGTGCATTAATCAAATGAGGAGGCTATATCAGAGCAGATGGAACATGGAAAGGACATTGTATTAGAAGCTGCAGTAGATAGTAGAAGGTAGAGGATCGGTGTGATGTGAAATTGGGTGGCAATAGACGGTAGAAAAGGGAGAAGTATAAATAAAAAATGAGGAGTGGGATGAATGTTCTTCAACTTCCACAAAAAAATATAATGTGATTTCTTACCATGGCTCCTGGGGGCAGCCAGGATCTGGAAAAGACGATAGTATGTGAGAAAGAAGGTTGGGCCAATTGCGCAGTATGCCTAGATTCTCCAAGCCTGGTGGGGTGAAAGCACTGGAGAGAGAACAAGAACGCAAAAAAGAGGTTGGTTGTGAGTGGGAGGGAAAAGGAGGAAGCCACATGCCCTAGTCATCCATGACTTTTGTACCGGTGGGTGTGTGTTAGCATGCAATATGAGAGCTTAAAAGTAAAAGCTCAAAATAAATGAATGGATGTTACCCAAATCTTTAGCACTGTGTTGTATAAAATAGATTATAAGAGAAAATTCCTCCAACGCTAAGAGTCAGTGCCAACATGGAAGAGCATAACAACCCACAATTCTCTGCAAACATCCACAGTGATTGAAGAAGACTGTGGCCCATCATGTTTGCTGTTCCATCGTTTCGTTTTTTACGGACATTTTAAGCAAGTGCAAAATTAGTTTTTGTTTTCCTCTTTTGGCCACATAGTCCTTCTCTGTTGCCATTTCTCTATACAGTGCCCAAAGCACCGAATTCACATTTTCGAAAGTTTGGACAGAGTCATAAACACACAAATAGATAAGAAACAGATGTGTGATGCAGTCAAACAAAAAAGTCAACCTTCCGATCTCGATTTTAACTGAGGCACCATCTGTCTGGTGAAGTACTGGCAAATGATCAAGAGGAGAAAACTTAAAGCTGCGAATCAGTGTTAAGTACCAATCTGGTGTCCGGAACGACATTCACACAGTGAATGGAGGAAAAATAAAATTTATTTTAAGAGCACAAACAGGAATTGAGAGTGTAGGACATTGTTCATTACACAAAGTTATATCCTATAGCCTACACCTGCCACTAAGATTAGGAAACTTAATACGTTCTCGTAAAATGAAATCCTGTTCTAATGTTGCGTAACAATGCAATCTAGTTTCTAAGTAGGTGTGACTGCAATATTGAAAACTGTATGCATTGCAAATTTCGACCAGGACCACATTGTCTGATATAATTTTCTGAATAATTCCACTTCTGGTGCTTCATTTTAAGTTGGAGAGAAATAAACGTGCAGAGACCAATTTGCTGCTACATAATGTAATAATGGCATTTGTGGATCCAGCCCAAAATGGTATTAAATTTCCACTGTTAAGCATTTCCATTCGATAAATCAGTAGAGTGTTTTTGTGCTTCATTGTCTCCAATAATGTGTCCACATACTTTTCAAACACTTGCTATTTTTTGGCTCTGAACTAAGAAATATGTCAGTAGTGCAAGGTCCACTTCTTTAAGCACTTCCAACAAATATATGATGGACTTTTATTTCCTCTTAACTTATTTCAAGAAGTTTACATCTATCCATGGATATGTACAAAATCTAGGCATAATATACAGAACTGAAGGTTCTTCTTTTAACTTTACCTCATCCTGTCTATGTCTCCTCAGCTGCTACATACTGTAAAGAGCTTCAAGCAGAAATTGTTGCTATTGAAAGCTCTGTTTTTTAAATACAGAATGCACCTTGAACCCTGCAGATGCCTGAATCTGTACTGTAATGCACATGTTCCTGTCTGTGCACTGTTATACGCGAATCTAAGAAAGGACATGTGGGGATTTGAAGTACGTTTTTACTTTTAAACTTTTCATATACGAAACCGCCAATAGAGTGCTCCCTGCATAGGATGACGGCGCATTTGACTCCACAGTCTCAATATAGGCGCAGTAGTGTATGAAATGGACAGTGTCTCCACCATGACTTCGAATTTTGGGGCACATTATCAAGGACAGGCGATACATTATCTTCGCTTTTATCAGCAGGAAACTGCCGATAAAGCGGCGATAACAGTCTTGATAATATACTCTATGAATTCCAATCGAAGCCCATGTTAGATGTAAACGCATCTAACATGGGCTTCGATTGGAATTCATAGAGCATATGGTCTTTGTCGACCTATCCGCAGCTTTTGACTGCGTCTCGCACGCAAAGCTGTGGAAGGTCCTAGCCCAATTGGGAGTAGATCTACCCCTCTTGGACTTCTTAAGAGAGCTCTATACCGGGGCAACGGCCAGAGTGCGCTTTGGTGTAAATGGAGAGCTGACGTCACCGTTTGGCGTAGGGCGTGGAGTCAGGCAGGGATGCGTCCTGGCCCCCTTCCTCTTCTCACTCTATACCAATGGTTTGGAGGGGGAGATGTTGAGGGGGGCTCAGGACCTCCCACGCATAAACCGCCGCCTGATTCCAGCCTTGCTCTACGCGGATGACGCTGTTATCCTCGCACGAACACCTCGTGAACTCCAGAAAGCAGTGAGCAGGTATACGACCTTCATGGGCAATCTAGATCTAATGGTGAACGTGAAGAAAACGTTCCTAATGACAGCTGGTAGAGGTCAGAAAAGAATAAAACCCATACAGCTCAATAAACAAAAGCTTGAAGCTACCCCTCAATATCCCTACTTGGGGGTCATGATAGACGACCAACTTAGCTGGAAGCCAGCAGTGAACACAAGGGCACATTTATTCAAGAGGTCAATTGCCGCCTTAACAACCTTTTCCCAGAGACTAGGCAAAAGGCCACCAGTGGAGCTATTAAAGATTTACAACGCCAAATGCCAGGCAATCGCAACATATGGTGCAGGAGTCTGGGGCTACACTGACACCAGCCCTATTCAGAAGGCAGAAAACGCCTTTTTAAGATTCCTATTAGCCACCCCCAAAGGTACCTCAACCTACGCAATGCACCTAGAACTAGGCATACCTTACTTAGAGGACCTAATTAAAATAGAACCGTTGATGTTGTGGCGCCGCATTTGGAAGTCAGACAGAAATGCACTGACACAATCCATCATTGCAGACTCAATGAACTTGGACAACTCCTCAAAAATAAAGTGGCTCCTATATGTTAGAAACTTTTTTAATGATCTAGGCTCTGAGAACTATTACCTGGATCCGGTATCCATAACAGACATCTCGAAAAAAGATCTCAAACAGAAAGCATTAAGACATCTGGAATCCTTAAGACTTGCATCCAACTCATCAAAAACGGCAGTTATACATGCAAACATGATTCAAATAGCCTATGACATTCACCCGTACCTGACACTCCAAACATCAACTTACGAAAGAATGTTAATTACAAGATTCAGGCTAAACACCTTTTTTAGAATGGTCACCTTTCCGTCACAAAACTGTTGGAATGCCACACTCCCGCCCTGTCCATGTGATGGTTCATCAACACAGTCCAACCTGCATGTGATTCTGCTTTGTAAATTCCATCAAGCCCACAGAAAGATCTGGCTACTACCGATATTAAGAACTTGGGGGTTGAGACAATGCAGACCCGCCCTCTTAAGACTGCAAATGCTGGAAACGGAAAATGTCTGTTATTTTGTTAGTAGTTTTTTAAAATGCATCATGAAACACAGAAAGAACCTTTAAAAATCCTCGTCAAGCCCTCTCTGAGCGGCTTCCTGCACATTTTTGACTAACCTTTTTTTAACCGTGAAATGAATTTCATATGAAATATTATGCAACATGTGTATTTTTGTAATGTATGATATTACTTGTTTCTTTTATGGTTTTTCCATTGTGAATAAGCCGAATAAAGATTTTATATATATATACATACTGTAAAGAGCTTCAAGCAGAAATTGTTGCTATTGAAAGCTCTGTTTTTTAAATACAGAATGCACCTTGAACCCTGCAGATGCCTGAATCTGTACTGTAATGCACATGTTCCTGTCTGTGCACTGTTATACGCGAATCTAAGAAAGGACATGTGGGGATTTGAAGTACGTTTTTACTTTTAAACTTTTCATATACGAAACCGCCAATAGAGTGCTCCCTGCATAGGATGACGGCGCATTTGACTCCACAGTCTCAATATAGGCGCAGTAGTGTATGAAATGGACAGTGTCTCCACCATGACTTCGAATTTTGGGGCACATTATCAAGGACAGGCGATACATTATCTTCGCTTTTATCAGCAGGAAACTGCCGATAAAGCGGCGATAACAGTCTTGATAATATACTCTATGAATTCCAATCGAAGCCCATGTTAGATGTAAACGCATCTAACATGGGCTTCGATTGGAATTCATAGAGCATATTATCAAGGCCATTATCGCCGCTTTATCGGCAGTTTCCTGCCGATAAAAGCGGCGATAATGTATCGCCTGTGCTTGATAATGTGCCCATTTGTATTATGTAATTCCCAGCATTTGTCAAGTCATTCTACCTACAGATTGTAAGTACTAGGTGGGGGAATAACAATTTGAACCTACCCAGTAATATGGAGGTACTTTATCCTTTTCAAAGGAGGGTGTGAGATGGATTCCGAAGGAGACTGGTTTAACATATGCATGACTCTAAACAGAGTATTAAAGATTAGACACTCAATTTTCATCGTATACATTTTACTCATGCCTAGTTTTGATATTCATAGGCAGTATGGTGATGACGGTAGAGTACTGTGTGATCCCTCTCTCAGACCACAAACCTATTGTGAGTTTCTTTAGATGGAACAACGATCAAAGGGAAGTATTTGGAGACAATGAAACTATTTTGCAAGATTCAATGGTGTAAGCCTCAGAGGTAGCCACCATGAAGGAGTTTCTCCAACATCATGACATGCAGCACATCAAGCTATAGTTGATCTAGGGTGTCTTGAAGCCTTTTATGAGAGATTGTTTCCTAGTTGAGGTGTCAAGTCTGAAGAAGGGAAAAGTTAAGGACTATACTTTAACTTGAGTTGGAGAAAGCAAGTGGCCTAACTTCAGAGAATGCAGTCACAATGGAAATGGGATACCTTTCTGAGCTTTCAGTGGCAACTCAGAAAGTTGGACCGTAAGAGTCCAGAATACTCTCTGACCAAAACAGGGCAGATATTCTATAAGAGAAGACTGAACGTAAAAGACACTCAATAGTTCCTTGGAACCATTAGATATGAAGAGGGAGATCAGATCACCAAGAACCCAGAAGAAACAGAGAGGATCTGGTGTTTTTTATCCACAATCATTTGAGCCTGAGTGGTTGGAGTCATCAGCAGTCAGAATAAGAGTAAACAGATAGATTGTCTCCAGAATAGACTGCATAATTGGACCAACACTTCACACAACTTAAAGTAATAAAAGCAATCAAAGGAATAAACCCTGTCAATGCTAAGAGCAAGGCAAATACATTCTCTACACCACTTTTCCGGCGCAGAGGATGTGAAATTCTGCTTTATGTAAATCTTGAGCTTTGAGGGAAGAACTTCCCCTCGCAACTTGATACGGTTTCTTTGACTCTCTGTGGCATGCAGCACCATGTGCATTAACATCACTGATAGTGAAAGTGAACGCACCCTGGGTGTTTGCTGCTTCCACTGTACTCTGTTTTAACAGTAACTCTCCCACTGTTACCGGTGCTGAAAGGCATAACCCAGGCCCTTTGAGCACCAATTACTGTTGGAGAGTCACCATTGCAAAGGAAAGAATGCCACATTTTGAAAGATGCTTCACAGTAGTCTATCCCTCAGAGGTCACCACAGGAGGGCTGTTCTCAATTAGGGTTCTACCTACTTGCCACCAGCGATGGATTTAAAGGATTGTGCCCCCCTCCAGGTCTGGACTAGTGGTGGACAAGTGCTTCCCCAAAATGGGCCTTGTCAGTTTTCTGAACCCCTGTCAAGAGTGGTCGGGCAGTGTACCCCAATCTGCCCACAGGTGGCCCCTAAAGGCCTAAACTTTCTGCCATGTTTATGAAAAAAGGATCAATAAACTGCGAAATGACTCTGCTCTAGTCTCACCCACAAATGTCAGTTTATCTGGCTGACAAATAAATGTTACATGAACTTAATAGTGGATCATCGGGAGTACAGGAGAAACATACAGAATAAAAATCATTAAAACACAAACAAAATCATTTATTTTGTACTGTTGTATTTACTTGTTTCTGAAAATAAACATCACAGTCATATAAAGGTTTCACATTTCTGATGATATGCCTCCGTTTAAGGTTATATGAACTTCACAGAAAATCTTAATTTAATGGATAATAAATAATTTATACATTTTGATAACCAAAGTCTCATTTAAGTGGCTAAGTTTAGTTGTTAAATACATCATCAAGTGTAGCCATAACACTAAAGTAGCAAACATGTGTTTCACAGAATATCCACCTCTTCAGGGCTACAAACAAAGAAAAAGAAATAACAGTGTGTTTGAGTGTAGAGGGCGCACAAGCAAGATGGCTGCACTTACGTGAGGCTCTTGCAGCCCGGGGGCCCAACTCATCATTATGCCCAATAATCGACCCAGAGAAGCACCTTAAAGTGGATTGGAAGATCACCGCCACACTTTGCAGTCCGTGACACCCCTAAAGTCGGCTTAGACACCGAGATATCCTCCTTTAAACTTGGCACTGTTATTACCCCAAGATGGCAGCCACACACGCCAGCTACTGGGCTGCGTTGATCCAGCAGGGCCCGGGGTCTCTATGGCTAGAGGACAGAGACTGTAATAATGGGGAGCGGAAAATCCGGCTGAGTACGCTGAGGGGGACGCTCCTGCCCCAGCTGAGAAGTGCAGCCCACTGGCCCCTGTGGAACCTGGTTGAGGGTGCATGCAATAAACGCCTTCCCGCCTCAGTCACCAATCCTCCGGAGCATCTGTGCCCACTGCTGCCGACACAGACTACCATCGCCCCAGCCCGACAGCAATTCCGGGAGTGCAGTTGATGTAACGAGGTACATGGGGTGAGTGGGGGCTGCTCTGAAACATCACGCAGTAGGAGGGGGTGGCTGCACTTATCAGCCCCCCTTGCCCCTGCCCCTATGTAAATGTACATGTACAGGAATTTATATAGCGCAAATCACCGAGCGGTTTCTAAGCGCTTGCTTAGGGAACCCGTCCTGGTATTCCCCTGTGAGATAACCCCAACAGGGTATCCGCAAGGTGAAAGCCAGGCATCCCGCCGCGAGGGGCCGTTGTGTAGATTAAGCAAGCTATTGCCCAGAGTCTCAGAGTGTGAACCCGTGAATCGAGTAGGCACCGGAGCGAGAATTGTCGAGTCCATGGACATTTTAGGACTCAAGACCCCGCCGAGCCGGGAATTGAACCCTGGTCCCGGGCTGATTCTGCTTCCAGGTCTGCCTCCTCTAACCAGTGAGCCACACTTCACACTTCACACTTCTCCATGTCCTTGGGACTGGGCAATTTGACCTCGGCTGGGTGCGCCTCACTCTCTGACTACTGCCATTGTTTGGGGGCCGGGGCCTGTGGAGCTGCTGTGGACTCAGCGGTTGCTCCCACTCGCCTCCTGCAGCTTCTGGTATTGTAGCGCTGCTCTCCTCCTCAAGCGCCTCGCACAGCTTCTGCCTGATTAACTGTTTGTGCCAAGTAATCGTAGCGCTGCTCTGCTCCTCAAGCGCCTCGCACAGCTTCTGCCTGATTAACTGTTTGTGCCAAGTAATCGTAGCGCTGCTCTCCTCCTCAAGCACCTCGCGCTGCTGCAGTTTTATTGACTCTGCCAATTTAACCCGGATTTGGTGCCTGTGTGCTCAGCAGTGCCCACGGGAGTATTTAACTGAAATCTAATATTTACAAGACGATTATTGTCTTCCTTGTGGCCAATATCGGCGTGTTAGCCTGTTTGTGTGTTTTTAAAGCGATCACCATTTGGTTGTGCCTTCAGGCCGTCCCTCCCCCCACGCTCCCGCCTCCCAGCCGCCCCGCCCACGCTCCGCCCCCCTCCATCTTCCATTTATGACAGCTGGACAAGCGCGCAGCGTACACGCGCAGCGACCGCGCCCAATCCGCGCCGAAGGTGCGCCAAAGGTAAGCCCGTCTACGCCCGTCCGCGCCTGGACCGCGCCCAGCGCCAGACCCCCTGGTCCCCGTAATGCCCAGCCCACTCGCATCACTTACGATGCCACCACCCTCCTAGCCCTTAACCCTGGCCGCTCCCCCAACTGCGTCCAAGCCGCTCCTGGACACACCCATGGACCCTTCACATGCTACTCCTGCAAGTTCGACGGCACCAAGAACAACTCCTCATCCACTAACACCAACCAGATATCTGACACCAACCACCTACAAGGCATCCTGCTCAACACCTGCTCGGTCCACAGGCACGCCATCGACCTCTGGAATCTACTAGACACCATCTCTCTGGACGTCGCCTTCCTAACAGAAACATGGATGAATGCCTCTTCAGCCCCAGACATCACCATTGCCATCCCGGAAGGATACAAGATCATCCGCAAGGACCGCATCAAGCATACAGGAGGAGGCATCGCTATCGTCCATAAGAACTCCATCCGCATCTCAACCAGCTCAGACGTCAACCTTGCCAGCGCCGAACAACTCCACTTCCAGTTCCACACCGACCCCAAGACCACACTCAGAGGCACCCTCCTCTACCGACCTCCAGGACCCCGTGCACAATTCAGTGACAACATCACTGACTTTATCACCCCACACGCCCTCCCCTCCGAGGACTACATTCTATTGGGAGACCTCAATTTTCACCTGGAAAAGAGCAATGACAGCAGCGCCACCACCCTTCTGGACAACCTCGCCGACCTCGGACTCAAACAACTTGTCTCTACGCCCACCCACATCGCAGGTCACACGCTTGACCCTATCTTCACCTCCAGCAAACATATCTCATTCAGTCACACCTCAGCTCTTCACTGGACGGACCACAGCTGCGTTCACTTTACCTACAATAAGACCACAACCCACAACCATCCTCAACCCACCCTGCGAAGAAACTGGAACAAAATCACCAGCGACCAGATCTCCTCATCGCTTCTACTAAACCCCCCCGCCCACTCCTCAAACCCCGACCAAGCAGCCATTAACCTCACCCAATGGCTATCCAACAGTGCCGACATCCTAGCACCGTTGAAAAAACGCCAAAGCAAACTAGGCAGCAAAAACGCATCCTGGTTCAACGATGATCTTAAGAAATCGAAGAAACACTGTCGCTCCCTCGAAAAGGCCTGGAAAAAAGACCCAAACACCAGCACCAGGGACGCCTTCAAAAACGCCACCCGCATACACCACCAACTAATCCGGTCTGCCAAGAAAGCCGCATTCAAAGACCGTCTAGATAACAACGCCCACAACAGCAAGGAATTATTCAACATCGTCAAAGAATTTACCAACCCATCAGCCAACTCCAACGACATCACCCCCTCCCAAGCCCTCTGCGACTCCCTAGCTTCCTTCTTCCACAACAAAATCGCAGACATCCACAACAGCTTCGACAACCGACCCGAAGACCAACCCACCCAACCTTCTGCAGGACCTTCACCCCCCTTGAACATCCTTAACGACTGGAACCCAATCTCCACTGAGGACACTATCCGCCTGATGAACTCCATCCACTCAGGATCCCCAACTGACCCATGCCCTCACCACATCTTCAACCAAGCAGACACCATCATAGCACCACACCTCCGAGATGTCATCAACTGCTCCCTCAACTCCGCCACCTTCCCGGAGAGCTGGAAACACGCAGAACTCAGCGCCCTTCTGAAAAAACCCACAGCTGACCCCTCCGAACTCAAAAACTACCGCCCCATCTCGCTTCTTCCATTCCCGGCCAAAGTCATTGAGAAAGCTGTCAACAACCAGCTCGCCGCCTTCCTCGAAGCCAACAAATCTCTCGACTCCTCACAGTCCGGCTTCCGAGCCAAACACAGCACTGAAACCGCCCTCATCGCAGCTACAGACGACATTCGAACTCTACTGGACAATGGAGACACAGTCGCCCTCATCCTCCTCGACCTCTCCGCTGCCTTCGACACAGTCTGTCATAGCACCCTTCTACAGCGCCTCAGAGACATAGGAATCCAAGGAAAAGCACTGGAATGGATCACCTCATTCCTCACCAGAAGAACACAGAGAGTCCACCTCCCACCATTCAAGTCAGAGGCCTCTGAAGTCATCTGCGGCGTGCCACAAGGATCGTCGCTCAGCCCCACCCTCTTCAACGTATACATGAGCCCCCTTGCGGCCATCGCTCGCCAACACAATCTCAACATCATCTCCTACGCGGATGACACTCAACTGATCCTATCACTCACCAAAGACCCTAACACCGCCAAAACCAACTTACACGAAGGAATGAAAGAAGTAGCCGAGTGGATGAAGCACAGCCGTCTGAAACTGAACTCAGACAAAACAGAAGTCCTCATCTTAGGCACCTCCCCCTCCGCCTGGGATGACTCTTGGTGGCCAGAAGCCCTTGGAAAAGCACCCATCCCGACGGACCACGCACGGAACCTGGGCGTCATCCTGGACTCCTCACTCTCGATGTCCAGACAAGTCAACGCCGTTTCATCATCTTGCTTCAATATTCTTCGCATGCTCAAAAAAACATTTCGCTGGATCTCCACCGAAACTAGAAAAACGGTCACCCACGCACTGGTCACGAGCCGCCTGGACTACGGAAACACACTATACGCCGGTACCACCGCAAAACTCCAGAAAAAACTCCAACGCATCCAGAACTCTTCAGCCAGGCTCATACTAGACATCCCGCATAAAGAACACATCTCTTGTCACCTGAAAAACCTCCACTGGCTCCCCGTAAATAAGAGGATTACTTTCCGCCTCCTAACCCACGCACACAAAGCACTTTACGAACTTGGGCCCGAATGCCTCAACACACGATTGTCCTTCTACACCCCCTCCCGTCAGCTGCGATCCTCCAACCAAGCCCTTGCCACTGTACCTCGCATCAACAAAACCACCATGCGAGGTAGATCCTTCTCCTACCTGGCAGCTAAAACCTGGAACTCACTTCCCACTCACCTTCACCTTACTCAAAACCACCTAGCATTCAGAAAGCAACTTAAAACTTGGATATTCGACAAGTAATTCCCCACCCTTCCTCTAGCGCCTTGAGACCCTATGGATATGTAGCGCGCTATATAAATCTCTTGACTTGACTTGACCTCGAGTGGTGCTGCGGTGTACTGCCCCTGCTACAATCTTCTCTGCGTGGCCTGGGGCTCCCAGCTACAGAGTGGAGGATGGCTTTGGGCATTTTGGAAGGCTCTGCCGATCACCGGGATCCCTGCGCTCACTGCGCATGTGCACTAAGCCTATGGGACCCGCCTTGCCAGATACAGGAGTGCCAACAGTGCCAAACAGCCATCCCACATTATTGGCTGCCTGGAACGCTCCTACTCGCGAGGGCAGGCAACCACATTGCTCCTGCCACCCTGTCTGAGATTATCTCTATGATCCTATCCCGCTGTGCCCAGGGATGCCACACGCCCAACAGTGCCTTCATAGGAAATTCAGGCTGCAAGCAAACAGAACACAGCAATCATAAAGGTCAGATGAGCTTGAACCCCTTTCCTGACTGCCGCCACCGGTGCCACTTGTTATCTCTCACTGCCTGATTGTAACTACGTCTAACACGCCTAAGGGCACACCAGACCATAAGCCTTCCTACCGCTGACAAGGCATTATCGCTCACCTAAGTCCTAAGGAACTGGTCAACATACTCTCGCAAAAACCCTGCAAAATCAGTGCCCTCATCCTTGCAATAGCCCCACACAGAGGGAGCCATGCTCTTACATCCTTGTCATGAACCTTCTTCCTTTACTCGCTTTGCCATATCAAGAGGAGATAACTGACGCACTGAAAGCATCATGGGGAAAACTGGCGGGAGGCAAACAAAAATACAATTTGAAGCTCTCAAATCATCCAGAACACAAACTGAGGCTGAGGAAGACTCGACGGAGGCTCCCACCACAGGAGCGCCCACATCAACTGAAGAGTTGCAGGGCCTCCTCCTCACCATGAAATCCAACCTGACCTTCATAGAAGCCAAGATGGACTCCATGAGCATGCGCCTCGTGGTCACACAAAATATCAACCAGTACGAGAACAGTGCATCTCCAATGAAAGCAAAGACAAACTATTGAATATGGAACATGGAACAGTCATGAAAATCATACCCGCCAGGAATGAGGATTTGGAATCTAGATCACGGGAAAACAACTTACGCATTCTTGGTGTACCCGAGTTCACTAATACAGGCAAAATGGAGGAGTATGTTGAGTGCCTACTCACCATGCTGTTTGTCAAAGAAGCGTTTTCTGTGATACTGATAGTAGAATGGGCCCCCAGGTCATTTGCCACCCGACCTCCTCCAGGAGCCCCTCAAAGGCCAATAATAGGGCAGATCCTTAACTATCGTGTCTATGATGCTGCTCTACAACTGGCAAGAGAGAAGCAGACACTATCATTTGAGGGCACAGCAATATAAATATACCCAGATTTCACCATGGCTGTCCAAGAGGCTCGCAGAAAGTTTCTCCCTGTCAAGAAGAAACTCCAACAAGCGAACATAGCATATGCCATGATGTTTCCAGTGCGCTTAAAAGTCACCTACCACAACAAGCAAACATTTTTTAATGATCCTCAACATGTCAGCGACTTCTCAAAATCCTTACCCAAGACACCCTCCGGAAGGATTGCCAGCAGCCCGCAGAAACTGTTTGGAAGCAGACGTCGTGGGCCCCACGCAATATACGCCGAGCCTGCACAGCAATAGACAAACTATAACTACCTGCTGCACCGAGACGGGCTGCCATGTAACACAATCCCATGCCAAGGAAACGTAACACTCGATCATATGAGACATTATAGTTGTCCCTGAGCACCCTGGTACCTTCAACGAGGCTTTGTATTGCCCTTTAGCCTTCACACAATAGGAAATCCCTAAACTGATCTGATATTTTGATATTACAGATGTTATCATTTGTTCCCCTGCTGGCAACACCCTTATGGGGATGATAGGGAGGGGCGGGATGGCCCTGCACCAGGATTGGGCTGCTGTTGTGGGGGGTGATTTTATTCAAGAACCACAGTGCGACAAGGCAGTGACGATAAGCCACACTGACATAACTCGACCACATGGCGTGACTATGACACTCAGCGCCTAGAACAAACAGCATCACTAAGATGAACCAGCCTCACCTCCCTAGTTACAACCTCCTGACATGGAATGTGTGCGGCCTAGGTAATCCCCGGAAACAAAGGCATGCTTTAGCGTACCCAGACAGACACAACATACAATGTGCCATGCCGCAAGAGACACACTTCGGCTCAGTAGCCTCTCTCTCATTCGCAGTTCGATGGGCAGCTCACCACTGCATCTCTTCATATTCCACATATGCAAGAGGAACCACAATACTGGTCGCACGTGCTCTCCCATACACCGCTATAGGCTCCTACTCGGATCCAACAGGACGTTACTGTATCCTCTGGGGGCAACTTGCATCCCGATCCATTACATTTATCAGCTGTTAGGGTCCCAATATTGATGACCCCAAATTCTTTCACATCCTGTGGGGGAAAATTCTGGATATTGGCTCAACGCATGTGGTTCGGGGAGGCAAATTCAACATTACACTGGATCGAACTATAAAAAACTTGCATCCCCAACCACATCACTATTCCAACACCCAACGCTACCTCATAGACATCATTGCGGACCACAGAATGATTGACGCTTGGCGATATCTCCACCCCAATGACAGAGAAGGCACCTGTTACTCCACAGTGCACTCAACAAGGTCACACATTGATGGGTGGCTTTTATCCAGGGGTCTGACATCCTGGCTAAATTATGCTACACACCTGCAGCGCACCTACTCAGACCACTCACCTGTCCTGATAACTCTCACTCCCCTCAATGTAGACTTGCCATCCAGATCCTGGCGCCTACCTACACATGCATTGCTAGATCCTGTCTTCAACTCAGACCTGGAACAGGAGAAAGAGGACTTCTTTCCCTGAAACATACAGTCAGTGACGCAATACACCACAGTATGGGAGGCCTTCAAAGTCCCCATCCGTGGGGTATGCATCTCCAAGAGCAGGGGATACTAAAAGATATCTGCACCACTCTTCACAATCTGAAAAAAGATCTCAAACACCTAGATGCCAAAATGCATGAGACACCATCCCAAAACATGCAGGCGAAATTGAGAGAAACAGTGACCGAGTATCATGAGACCACGGAAAGAGAGTGCAAATTCAGGGAAAATATTATCAGGCTCGGCAATATGATGAGTGAGAAAGTCCTGGAAAAGCGCTTGCAGGGATAACTCGACCGCCTAGGTTTTTGAACACAATACTAAAAATACTTGACGACGAGGGCCACACATACAGAGACACTCCAGACAGCTGTATTTCTTAAATTCTACAGTACATCATACAAATCCCACAGGACACAATCAGTAGATGCGGAGTAAAAGTATGCGTTGTAACGTCCTACATCCGTAGATTTTACCTCCTTCTTTGAGGATACTGCAATTGGATGGCTAGGCAATGCCCAGTGTGAGTTTCTCCTAGCAGACTTTAAGGGCGATGAGATTAGAGCTGCGATCATGCAGTTACAATTGGGCTGAGCCCCCAGCCCTGACAGACTCACGGACAAATTTGACAAAACATTCAGCTAAACGCACACTAAACATTAAAAAATACAATCTGCCTTCAATAGGATGCGATGTTCAACAGCTCCGTCCGCATGATCGTCAAGGCCATGCGAAACTCCTGTCTCCTTCAGATTTTCCCTTTCGTTGAACTTAATTAAATGTGAATTTGTGAACAGGATTTTAGAATTTGAATAAAACCGCAGCAGAATTTTAAAGTGTGAATGTGCGCGTTTTATAACATCACTCTAACTGCGCAGTATTCAGGAGAATTAAAAGAAACGTTGGCCTTGGATAGAAAATAATTTCTCTGTGTAAAAGTCACAGCTGTTACCCATTTTCAAATCTAATTTCCATTCAGAGCCACATTCTGTATTATGTGCTTGCAAGCAGCTGTGAGGCCCTTACATTTGAACAGGCTTTATACAGTTATGTACAGGTGGCGCTGGAAATATTTCTCAGACTTTCAACGCTGCATAATTTAACAGACACCAAATGAAGAGCTGACATCATACGCTTTCATAAGACTGCAATTTCCGGCATCACTATTATGTGGTCCATCGCTCCTGTGTTTGTGTTTTTTGGGGCCCAGAGAAAATGAATGTCATAATTACCTTTTTTTTTAAAAAAAATTCAAATTGAAGTTGTTAGTGCTAAGAATAAAATAACACAACTATATCTTCAGAATACATCTTTTGGGATTGCATTTGGTTCTTTAGCTGGTGAGGAATATGCAAATAATTTTGAACAGAGTGCAATTTTGGGCACGGATACAATTGTTCTGGGCCATGCACTTGATATAAGCAGATGCGAATTTAATGAATGTTCATCTCCGTTTACAAAAAGCGCATTTTAAATATCTTTAAAAAATACAGGGGCATATTATCAAGCAGGGCGCTAAGCAGGGATAATTTTATCGCCCTATTAGCAAGCTGTCGCTAACTGATGTTAGCGACAGCTTTTAGGCGATAGCGAGCGGTTTGGGGCCTGCTTTGCATGTCAGCGATGTTTATCGCTAATGACATGCAAAGTAGGCGTACCCAACCAGTTATCGACTGAAAACAGTCACTAACGTCGCTATCGCCTATTAGCAAGGCAGGCGTAGGGATGGAAATATTCACGCCAAGCGCGAATATCTCCAAATACGAACACCTGCCCAGACCAGTTCTTAGCCATGTTATCCAATGGGAGGTGGCGAAAAATGGCTAAGAGCATTTCGTCGCTAATGCTAGAATATCGCTGTATTCTGAGCGATATTCACGCATTTCGCCGCTATCGCTGGATATTTTAGCACAATCGAGAAAAACGTTGCTAATAGTATGTTTTCTTCGCTAACATATCCAGCAATAGGCAGCGATAAAAAAAAATGCGCTAAGCACATTTTGCAATAAATATCGCTATTCCTTGATAATATGCCCCACAGTTCTCAGACATCACTTGCTAAAAATGTCAACTTAACATTCTAAAGGGAGATAGAATTACATTTTTTTACGCAAAATATGCATAATTTTTCCAACAATCAATACATTACTGCTTAAGTTAATAAAAACCATAACAATATTTCAGTAAGACCATTAAAAATACATATAAACACCATGCTCAGTAGTGTTTTAGTGTGTCAGTTGCCGTGGTCAAAGAAGCCCTCCCTCGTTCTAAAGTTGCTACAGTGTTATTAAAATCCAATTAATAAGATTGCATTTGTGATAGAAACCTCAAAAGCAAGGTACCAATGTAAAACCAATTTAAAAATACCAGACAATGATTCATGGTACTCAAGTACATTTAAGCTGTGTGACCATCTGGTGAAATTATATAGATATTGATCATTACAGGAAGCTATGTTTTTCCTCAGACCTTATTGCCTTTTTTTTTTATAAAACAGCAACAATGTCATTATTTTGCATTGTGGGTTGAGGGTCTGTTGGGCAAGACCCTTGATTAATTAAGATCTGCAAGAGTGAATGCACCTATCATTAAAAGCTTTTTTCAATTTTAAAACCTGATTAGATTTTAGAAAGGGACATAAACAGACCAAATGAATAAAGCCTCTCACTTCTGCATCACATAAGCTGCATGTCGTGGGACCACTATATTTCGAGATTGGTTGTTCGGCTGAGGATGGCAGCAACCCAAACTAGTGGCCATTAGCTTTTGTTTTAGATGTAAAGAAAATGTTGTATTAAGGCATGCTCGCTGTAGTATAATGAGGAAACAGAAATTTTAGGTAGTCAGTGTGTCCCCCCCTCGCACCCTATCCATGTACCTATGCCCCATGTATGTCCCTGTTATCGTGTAATTCCCTTCCCGTGCCTGTCATAATAATGCCCCTGCATTTCCGTCTAATGTTAGCATGTCAGTTATTAGGCCTTCCATGTATGTAATGTTAATTCTGCACTAAGGCCTACGTTTCCAATGCATTTACATGGTGCACTTTTAAATATCGCGAAGCACACGTTTTTGTGGCTCAGCCGAGCCAGGCCCTGAATTCAGGCTCCGAGCCTCTTCTGTCTCTGAAAGCTGCAGCTTAGGTATGCATCCCTGACCTCTACCTTACTCCCTACCCAGCCGAGAGGTGCCCGGCCTGGCCTGCCTGCCAAGACGGTATTTTGCCTACAGTTATCTGCTCAGCCTCCGCAAAAACACATTCCAGTCTAGTGAAATAGGTAAACATATTTCCGCCTGCAGAGCATAGGGCCTAGCCTTCCTGTCTCCATGCAAGTGATTTACTGAACCCGTTGCCATAGTAGGCCCATGGCCCCCGCGCAATGCACGAAGAAATATATGCACACACTAGCATTTAGTGATGAACGGCCTCTGCTCGAGAGACCTTTATTTCAGACGATACATCCTCCAAACACAAGATATCAGATATGCCAAAGGTGCAGGTCGTTCTGACATCCCAGACTCCAGACTCCTCTACTAGTGCTAAAGTCAACCGCCCAGCTCTCCCCAGTTACTCGTCAATCTCACGTCATGTTCAGTTGCGCGCACATGTAGGGTAAACGTTTCTGCTGACCCTGCAGACTTTCTCTATGCATCCACCCACCTATGACACTTCTATGACTCATCAAGTGCACACCCTTGTGTACGCCTCCTTACACGCCTCTTTTACGCCCATATGTTCTTATCTCTCTCTTTTCACTTGTTACCCCTACTGTATTCATTGCAATTGTATGGTTTTACTATATATAATGTGTGATGTTAATAAAACGTTAGATATCCCTTCCTGAACCTTAGTGGTGATGGAACCCGATTCTCAATGACTCGAGTCATCTTAATTAAAGCCCTTATGACTCAGATACCATGGACTCTGCCTGTCATTTTATGAGCTATTCTTATTGTTATTAATGTATTGAAAAATAGTCCCGGTAATTTTATTTACCACATAATCTGGCACCCGAATAGGGACGAGTCCCCTTCCCCACGCGCCTGCGATGTAAACGCAGCCCCCTGACCCCTTCTACAGCCGTGACGGACCCTTCTGTGCACATTCGCGGGTTTTCCTGCTAACTCCCTCAGGCCCACGGAGGAGACGGAGACTGCGACCAGGCATCCACACGAGGCAGTGAGGATTGCGGACTGTCCCGACCAGAGCCCAAGCCGAGAGAGCAAGGTCCGAGGTATCCGGAGGCCCACCTGTTCCGAGGCGCATGCGTAGCAGCAAGAAGCCGTAGAAGTCCAGTCCAGTATCGAGTTTCCGAGGCCTTCAGTTCTGCTTCCCGGTGAGTACCGTTGTTGGGAAAGCATATAGACAGGTTCATTTATTTGAGCCCGGTCAAGACGGGTCTGGGTACACAGATCCGGTAAAGACGTGTCCATTTAGGTGGATGCGGTATGACGTGTCTCTTTATGGGACCGGTATGACTGTACTGTTCTAGCAGTGCATCCAGTATTCTAGTGTTGTATTTCGAGATTTTCAGAATTGTGTTATTCTATGTACCAGGTAGTATCTGTAATGCTTTAATGTTGTGGTATGAATGATTTTTTGCAGTCTATTATTGTGCCTAATGTGTTTTCGTTCAAGTCAGTTCAAACATGCCGCTGTTTTCGAAATTACGTCAGATAGGAACCAGGAAAGGGATACTGGAAGAGGCAGTTCCCGTCCCGCATAGGGACACTCCCGGACATTTTATGTATCACAAACATGGCTTAGATGCCATACTGTACATAGATTTATGGGTAGATTACACTAAAGACCTGGAAGAGAAATATAGATGGCCTGTCTCAGGGACATGGGATGCTGATTGCATCATGAGAGTAGAGGAAGCACTATGGAAAAAGAAAGCCAGACAATCCCAGAAAGATGCCATAGAATTGTGGCGTAAAGAAGCGCATAGAAGAACAGAGAAATAAATCAAGAAAGTAGAGAGAAGTAGAGAAGCATCAGAAAAAGCCCAAGAAAAAGAACTACTAGAAGAAGGTGAACGAGTTAGAGCAGAACAATTAGACAGACAAAGAAATGCCCTTATTACAGGCATGTATCCCCTTCTCGCCGAGGGCCTACCTAAAGTGACCCCGGAAGTACCCAGTAACTTGCCGCAACCACTGATCCCGACTAAACTCCGTAGCCATAAACAGACCGCAGCGGACATTTTTCTTTCTTCCTATTTAAATGACGCTGCTCCAGAGTATGTAAACGTACGATTACCTCCTACTAATCCTCCCAACCCTGTTAATAACACGAATCCCCCCACTGTTCCTCCTGTTACCAACCCCCCTCCGAATCCGTTTCTCCCAGCACCTGTAGCCCAAGATCAACCTGCATTACCAGCGACAACGCTGACAGCGACAGCACTGCCAGTAAAAGCCGATTCAAGCCTAGGCGATTCCAGTTTGGGAGCATCGGGAGGGGGGCCCTCTCGAGATACGCCACACACCCCACCTCCGTTAAAACGATCATCACTACGAGATCTAGCATTACAGCACACGCCAAAAGCAGCTACACACGCATCTCTTAGACAGTACCTTACTGATTGTATATATGATCCAGTACCAGGGGAGGGTTCAATGATTATATACTCAGTATGATTAAGACGCGTTACAAATTACTTGCTTATTCTACCAGACATGAAGGAACATTTAGACAAGATATACCACTTCATTAGAACAGGGGAGGGACCAGAAAGTATTCACGAGGCCATGACACATAGAAAAGTGGAGCTTCAACGTATGCTCTTACAGTTTCTGATTAATTGTTTGATCAGGGAACAAGACCAGCCAAATAAAGAAGTAACTAAAGTCATGACAAACTGGAGTGACAATATAGCTGCTTGTAAACATGATAAACAGAGTTGTGTAGAAGCCATGTACAGGAAAATTCGTAAAGAAATTGTTGAGATACACAAGAAAGAACAGGCTGAGAAAGAAGCCGAGAAAGAGGATGACGAAGTCTCAGAGGACGATGAATTAGCAATTGAGGACACTAGTAAAATACATTACGTAGGTAGGGCAAGACCTTTTGATAGACCCATACACCTAGAATACAAGAAACGTTCTCTTTCTCCCATACCAGAACAATATTCCCTTGAACACATATTTCAAACCACTGACCAAGCATTGAAAAAACGAGTAGGGAGTAGCGAACTTAGTACTATGCATGAACAGGAACTAGCCCGGTCAGCAGTTCAATGGACTGGCAATTCTAACATATATAAGGATGACATAGTAGTGCAAACATTTTTGAGTCTTCCTCCGGAAGAACAGCGTTTAGCTGGTATGTACATGATTCAACATCTCATCACATTGTACGAGAGTCAGCATTCTGATCCCGGTCCCCTATATAAATTATTGGACGATTTGCTCCTAGCAAGATGGAGAGGTCTAGGTACCGAATTAGTTAATGTCATACTAGAACAACGACATAAGTACATGACTTTCCTGACTCCACATTTTGTTCCTGTTCCACATCGAGAAAGAAAGACCTTTTACATAGATAGACAGAATCCCTTACGAGAGGTTCACCCCGTTAGAACTGACGCGGGTGCACTTCAACAAGTATTTGTTTACACACCCTTGACGAAAATGGAATTATTGGAAATGAAAAAATTACTACCATGTCATGATAAAGATCCGGCAGGGTTTCACCGTGAAATAAAAGACATGCTCCTTATGGGGGAGTATACATATGCCAATATCATTAAAATGTTGAAAGTACTATTACCAGCAGGTATTTACGAAAAACTTAAAGAAAAAGAGTGGGAGGTGGGAGAGAAAAAGATTAACTGGACAGAATTAGAAGACGAAGATAAAACAAGAGCCCCAGGTATTGGTCTCTCGGAAAAAGCTAAAGAATTACCCGAGCTATTGATTCAGGTTTTGCCGAGATTATTGATTACCAAAAAGGAAGATTGGGATGCTATTTCAGCCTGCAAACAGAAACAAGATGAAGACACTAGTGATTTCTATTCTAGATTTGAAAAATGTTTTATTATTAATAGCGGCCTGAAGACAAGTAGTGAATCGTATCCACATCTTTTTGTGACCAAATTAGTAGAGAATTCCTTACCCCAGATTAGAAATAGAGTACTAAAGGTTGAGAGTACTTGGCAAGCTAATAGTCCTTCCCAAATGTTACAAATGTTACAGTACCACCAGAACCGAATTAGAGAAGAACAGGAACACGAAAAGAGACGTATGAAAGACACGAAAATGAAAGTACTAGTTGCCCAATCAGTTCCAGCCGCCGATGGTCAGAGAAAGGGCGTGGCACCTGTCAAAGGGAACTGCAACTACTGCAAGCAGCCAGGTCACTATATAAATGAATGTACTGTCCTGAAACACAATATAGCTACAGGCAAGACGAAAGAAAGACCGCGTCCTCCTAGACAGGAACACATCCCGCAGAACACGCAACCTCCACAGAACGCACAACAGACAGTAGCTGTACCCCAACCCATAGCTGCCACACAGCATGTCACGCAACAAATGTACCAGTATGCACAGTCAGATTACCCTGATTATCAACAGTACTCATGAAATAGCCTAGAGAGGGAGGTTGGCTTGCCCCTTATTGAGGTTCCTGTAAATCAAGAGGGTCCCTATGTACATAGTCAGGTATTGGGGAAAGACAGAAAATTTCTGATTGACACAGGGGCGAGCAGAACTACCATCAGTCACGACGAGGTTCCAGGGGCACCCCTCTCAGGCTCACACATAGAGATCAGACGTTGCAATACTTTAAACCCTGCTACACTTTTACCCTCAATCATAGCGGACCCTACACCACACGACTGTGTGGAAGTCATTAACACAGTGACGAAGCCAAGACAAGACTTGACAGACATTGCATTGCCCGACCCAGACCACTTTATGTGGATGGTTCATGTATGAGAACAAGCACAGGAGAGTTAGTGGCCACGTATGCAGTGACCACTGATACTGAAGTCATAGAAACACAGCGAATTGACACCTTGTCTGCCCAAGCAGCAGAGCTCATTGCTCTGACACAAGCCTGTATACGAGCCAAGAACCTGAAAGTAAACATATACACAGATTCACAGTACGCATTCGGAGTCGTTCACGACTTCGGTGTCCTTTGGCAAGAAAGAGGTTTTCTGACCTCCCATGGAGCCAAAATACAGCATGGTCCCCTCATTCAAGCTCTGTTAGATGCAATACACTTGCCTACAACAATAGCCATCATGAAGTGCAAAGCACATACGAAACTCACTGACACTATTTCCCAGGGTAACGACCTAGCAGATCGAACAGCCAAACTTACAGCACAGACTCATACAGACATTCCATCCGACACGAAAAAGACTGAAGTACCATCACTGACGAATTGCATGACAGTCAGGGATCCCACACAAGATGTACTCGACATACAGACACATGCCACTCCAGACGAAATCAAGAAATGGACTGAACAAGGAGGGGTCCAGACAGATCAGGGATGGAGGACGAAAGGCAAAGCCACATGGTTTCTCCCCGACTCCATGGTTCAAGTTATCATAAATACAGCACATAGTCCAGCACACTTAGGAGAAAAAGCTATGTTAGACAGTATACAGAACATCTGGTTCAACAAGCATTTACGTGCAGCAGCGAAACAGAAAGTGCGTACCTGCATGATCTGTTGTCAGTTCAATCCAGGTAAAGGCATTCCCGTGGAACAAGGTGGATTTCATCCTCCTGACCACCCTTTTGAAGTCCTCCAGATGGATTATATCCAGATGGACAGATGTCGAGGATTCAAGTATGTCCTCGTAGTTGTATGTGCCCTATCCAGATGGACAGAAGCGTACCCAGTCCCAGATTACACTGCTGTGACCACTGCCAAGCCGTTGGTCCGTGAATTCTTCCCGCGATACGGCTTGCCCCGTGTCGTGTACTAAGATAATGGACATCCATTCTCTTCTGAATTGATGAAACAAGTATCTCTTCTGTTAGGGTACCAGTAGAAGTTGCATTGCGTACGACATCCAGAGGCAGCTGGTCTCGTAGAGAGACACAATCAGACTCTGAAAACACGGTTAGCGAAGGTCTGTGCAGACAAAGGCGTAGATTGGATGGTAGCCTTGCCGGTTGCCCTCTTTTACATGCGTATGGTAGCTCATTCCAGAACCGGACTATCTCCATACGAGGTAGTTTTCGGTAGACCGCCAAATATGTGGGGTACGCCTATGCCGAGAAAAATCACTGACGTTGACAGTAATATGCTGACAGATTACTTGGCTTCCTTGATGTCTGCACTACTCTCTTGTCGTTCACAGGTTGCCGCCGCTTTCCCAGACAACACCCAGGTTAAAGACCACGTCATCGTCCCTGGAGACCTAGTCCTGGTGAGAAATTTTGACCGGTCAAGCCCCCTGGAGCCGCGTTGGAAGTCACCAAAGCTTGTGCTACTGACCACGAGGACGGCTATTAAAGTGGAAGGACGTAAGGGCTGGATCCACGCCCACCATGTTAAAAGATTCCATGGACTTGGCGCGGTAAAGGAATCTGAGGACTGTTCCGCGAAGGTTTCTGAGAACTGTTCCGATATTGACACTAAACCCCCTTTGCTAGAAAAAACTCCGCAACAGGAGTACAGGTCTAAATTACGGTCTAGTAAGTCAGACAGCGTTTAATTGTTTAAGTCCCCCTCGGGTGAAGCAGTTAGACAGGTTCCTGACATGTATAAGACTGTAGACCCAAATAGTGAGAGAGATAGACAGAGACAAATGAGAGATAAATACTGCAAAAATCTACGCAGCAGATGCATAGTTACTTTGATCATTATGTTCTTCTTAAGTATTTCGATTATATGTATAAGCTTGATGCTGCATGTTTTCTTTCCTCCTCTTGGTTCACATGTACATTCTTCTTTCAATGACACTGTAGAACACACATTCAGTGATCTGCCACCTCACGAGCTATCCTATCGACTAGCACTGCGCTACAACACTTTTAACCGTATGTTACACCATTCTCACCAGAGCAGCAATGTCACAAATTGCTGGGTATGTGGCCGACTCCCACCTTACTAGAAAATGAAGGGATCTCTGCCCCTCTTTCCTTATCCGTTTTCGCACAATGGTTCGTGCGGAGCATGGTTTGCTTTAATGTCATCACTAGACAGTAAGTCCACCGTTTCCCAGGGCGATTGGATATGGGGAGACCTGAATACAGTTATGAATAAAGCATGTTTCCCAGACAAAGACGGTCTTCCCCAAAGGACAGGAACCGATCTAGAAAATGAAGTATACGAATTTGGACATTTTTCCCTTGACCTCATGATTCTGAACGTCCAGTCCGAGGCCAATACAGATTTACCGTTTATAACCGTCTTACCAGTGAAAGGTGAAATATGCGTTAGGAAAAATGGTTCAGTGTACTTAGGACACAGTGATTGTAATACTGTGGTCGAATTCAGTGATAAAGGAAAGTCTACTTTCAAAGCTTCCCGTCATTCCTATTTTATTTGTGGTCAGACAGCTTATGTACGTCTGCCCTTAGATTGGGGTGGAACGTGTTATATTGCGTTCCTACTACCACCAGTTTTTCTAGCCCCATCCGATTATCATCGAGATTCCCGACTCGTACATGTAAGACACAAGAGGGAGATCGAGTCCCCAATTGTCGATCAGACTGAGACAACATTGGAACAATATACAGATTTCAATAAAGGATTCTTTTTCTTCATAGGTCCCATTCAGAATAGTAAATTAATACGTAGATTAACCAGAACATTGGAAGCAGTAGTGAACAAAACTACTTCTGCCCTAGGTAACTTAACCGAAGAGCAGTCTGCTATGAGACTTGTTGTTCTTCAGAACCGCCTTGTTCTTGACGTCATCCTGGCTGATAGGGGCGGAGCTTGTAGAGTGATCGGCTCCAGTTGTTGTGTTTTCATACCTAATAACGCGCCTTCAGTGTATGCAGCAATAACAAGGCTCCATAAAATAGCTCGCCAGATACACCAGAATCCTGGCACTTGGACTTGGTCCGGTTGGCTCTGGAGTGTGATATCAGCCTGGGGTTGGAAAGTATTATCGTTCCTAGAAATGATACTGCTCATACTATTCAGTTGCTGTCTCTGTCTGCAATGTGGCCCAGCGATTTGCGGCTTGTGTGCCGCTGCTTGCATTCCCCGTCCACGTTCACGTTCCCGTGCTTGAATAAAAAAAGACGAGCAGATGATGCTATATAAACAAATAGATGGTCTTATGAAAATAGATATATCCTAAAGGGCGCAGAAGGGGACAAGGAGGGAATGAGGAAACAGAAATTTTAGGTAGTCAGTGTCCCCCCCCCTCGCACCCTATCCATGTACCTATGCCCCATGTATGTCCCTGTTATCGTGTAATTCCCTTCCCGTGCCTGTCATAATAATGCCCCTGCATTTCCGTCTAATGTTAGCATGTCAGTTATTAGGCCTTCCATGTATGTAATGTTAATTCTGCACTAAGGCCTACGTTTCCAATGCATTTACATGGTGCACTTTTAAATATCGCGAAGCACACGTTTTTGTGGCTCAGCCGAGCCAGGTCCTGAATTCAGGCTCCGAGCCTCTTCTGTCTCTGAAAGCTGCAGCTTAGGTATGCATCCCTGACCTCTACCTTACTCCCTACCCAGCCGAGAGGTGCCCGGCCTGGCCTGCCTGCCAAGACGGTATTTTGCCTACAGTTATCTGCTCAGCCTCCGCAAAAACACATTCCAGTCTAGTGAAATAGGTAAACATATTTCCGCCTGCAGAGCATAGGGCCTAGCCTTCCTGTCTCCATGCAAGTGATTTACTGAACCCGTTGCCATAGTAGGCCCATGGCCCCCGCGCAATGCACGAAGAAATATATGCACACACTAGCATTTAGTGATGAACGGCCTCTGCTCGAGAGACCTTTATTTCAGACGATACATCCTCCAAACACAAGATATCAGATATGCCAAAGGTGCAGGTCGTTCTGACATCCCAGACTCCAGACTCCTCTACTAGTGCTAAAGTCAACCCCCCAGCTCTCCCCAGTTACTCGTCAATCTCACGTCATGTTCAGTTGCGCGCTCATGTAGGGTAAACGTTTCTGCTGACCCTGCAGACTTTCTCTATGCATCCACCCACCTATGACACTTCTATGACTCATCAAGTGCACACCCTTGTGTACGCCTCCTTACACGCCTCTTTTACGCCCATATGTTCTTATCTCTCTCTTTTCACTTGTTACGCCTACTGTATTCATTGCAATTGTATGGTTTTACTATATATAATGTGTGATGTTAATAAAACGTTAGATATCCCTTCCTGAACCCTAGTGGTGATGGAACCCGATTCTCAATGACTCGAGTCATCTTAATTAAAGCCCTTATGACTCAGATACCACGGACTCTGCCTCTCATTTTATGAGCTATTCTTATTGTTATTAATGTATTGAAAAATAGTCCCAGTAATTTTATTTACCACAATAGGATTGAAGACCCATCCAGGCATGCAACTGATTGGCTAGTATGAGTTTTCCTTGTGTAGTGAGTGCTTGTTGGCCGTTTTGTTTTCCAACTGGCAAAAAACTGGGAAAGAAAAGTTCTGAGCTCAAGGTAATGTTTGCTGCCTTCAGTTTTTTCTAATATTTCCCATAGATAGAATGTGGATCTTATTCCTGGGCCCACCAAAAGGCAATGTGTAATAAATAAAATCAATGTAACCAAATTGTGTTCCACGATTTAATTGTAGCATATCTTCTCCCTATGTCTTGTTGCATAATACTGGTTTCCAGTTGGACTTATGCCGGGGAGACATTCTGCGGTAGGCCGAGTAACTTTTTTGTATGTTTTTGTTTGAATTTTATCTGGACATTTTGCATCTTTACAGTTTGAAACAACACTTGGATAAACCACTGTTGGCAGGAGTCTAGCTGTAATAACTTCTATTATTGGTTTAAAAGATGGACCCTTTTTTTTTGCAAGAGTGGAGAATACATAAATTAGGTAGTTTCCTTTTTTGTTGAGGTATTGTTTGTGAATTTGAAAGTTAAGTTGATTGTCTATATACAGCCCTTTAATACTTGTAGCTACTGGCTACCCCTAATCTTATTTCAACAACCTTAATTGGGTGTTCTGGCTGAAAGAAGCAGACTTGTGTAGATAACTGATTATATTGCATTTATTGGAGCTCCTTCACTGTGTTACAATTATCATGAACCCTCATTTATAACTGTTGTGTTAATCCTTCAAAAACCTTCACCTTTCCAATAAAGAACCCCGCTCCCTAACTATTCCACATGACATCGTAGATCATCACATCATCAAATCTATCCCCTCCCCCCCGTTTGAAGAGAAAAAGGATGAAAAAAGAAAACAAATTAACAATGTTCAATTAGTTGTTCAGGTCTTTTCAGGATCCTTTTAGATTTCCTGAGCATCAGCTCATTTCCTTGTCCATTCACTTGTGTATTTTCTTGTTCATGTTTTGATTTGATTTTCCTAAACAACGCTTTATTCCTGGTTATCAATCTGTCATCTTTTCCTGCTGTTACTGCAGCTCCTCTAACATTTATTACCTCTAAGGGTATAGGATGAAATCTACTTTTTTACTTTTCCACTTGCTGTTGGTGAACCAGCGCTAAATCACCTCTTGGTACTCTTTATCTTGACATCTTCTTCTATTCTCTGCATAGTATTTCATTTTATCCTTTGCCCCTATATCCCTCTTCATCATATCTTAGTGATCTTTTGATGGTTTTGCTGGTAGATGTGTTAGGCGAGTTTGTCTAGACTGACCAAACATAAAATCAGGAGAGTATTTTCCAGTGACATGTGTGGATTATTCCGATACTCTTGCAAAACTTGACATAATGCTTGATTTATCGATATTTGAGGCAGTTTTCCTCTCAGCACAGCTTTTTTAAAGGTAGCCATCAACCTTTCTACCATTCTGTTCGCTTGAGGCCACATTGGAGTTAACTTTCCATGCACTATCTATACTACTATTATAAAGGAAGAACTTTGAGGTGGGTAAACTCGGGAACCACAGCGCCAATCCACACACCTGATACATCATTGGAATCCTCAGGGTGTGCAGATGGACATAGGCTATATAAAGGTAAAAAATACGTTATATTAAAAAAATTTACATTATAAAAAAAGTAGTCCCCTCGAAGTAGCGCTGGCCGCGACCTGCGTGCTGACGTCAGGAGCACGGGGAGGAGCGGCGTCCAGGTGCGGCGGACATGGCAAGGGGGAGGAGCGGCGAGGAGTGGTGGAATGAGGAGCGACGGCTGAGGTAAGGCAGCGGGGGTCGGGGCAGGCGGGGGGACGGGGTGATGTAAGGCTCCAAACTACCACGATCACGCTCATTAGTTTTACCTCAAACACAGCGCAGGAAGTTGAACTGCAGAGCGCCAGCGTTTCAGCGTTTCAGCTTTAAGGGTTTAGGTTGACACGCGGGCATTATGATACCATGCTGGAATCCCGGCACGCCGAGCTCCGTCAATGGTAAACCCCGCTCAAAGAGACCCCACAGGCGAAAGTGATCCGTCAACCTCGGAGCCGTGTTTAAATGTGCCCTCTTTTCGTGGTACTTTTCATGTGGACAGGGAAAGCAAACAGCCCGAAGCGCACTGCTGTGACTATCATATGTCGCCTTTTCAAGGCTCCGGGGGACAATGTCGGTGCAGGCGGAGGTCGGGGCAGGCGGGGACGGGGAAAGCAAGCAGCCCAAAGAAAAACCAGGAAATCTGGTTCGGTTTATCCCCACTCTAAACTCATGGAAATGGTAATTTCCAGGCGAAGGCTGGACTAATAGCTGCAATACAGTGAGACGGTTTTACATTATAATGCACTGCTGTGACTATCATATGTGACCTTTTTAAGGCTCCGGGGGACAATGTCGGGGCAGGTGGGGGTCGGGGCAGGCGGGGGACGGGGCGGGCGGGGGCCCGAAATGCTGGACAATGTCAGGGCAGGCTGGGTTCGGGGAAGCCTGATTGCTCCCGGACAAGGTCTGGACGGGCTGCTAGTTACTATAATAAAGTAGAAACTTTCAGGCTTTGAGGCGGGTAAACTCGGGAACCACTGCGCCAATCTATACACTCGATACACCATTGCAATCGGCAGGGTGTGTAGATGGTTATAGGCTACATAAATAAAAAAAATAAACGTTATTTTAAATTTTAGATTAAAAAAAAGAAGTCCCTCAAAAGTAGCGCCGGCCGCGACATGCGTGGTCACGTTAGGAGCACGGGGAGGAGCGGCGTCCGAGGAGCGGCGGACATGGTGTGGGGGAGGAGCGGGTACGTCAAGAGCAGAGGATCGGCGGTGGAGGAGGAGCCGCCGACATGGCGCAGGGGAGGAGCGGTGGTGCGAGCGGACAGGCGGGAGTAGCCCCGGCAGAGGTAAGGGCACTCATGTAGGGGCAGGCGGGGGACGGGACAGGCCGGGCCGGGCGGGAGACGGGCCGGGCCAGGCCGGGCGGGGGATGGGACGGGACGGGCAGGGTGGGGGATGGGACGGGCGGGCGGTGGTCGGGGAAGCCTGAGGACAAGAAAGAGGATGCAAACGGTGCACTACAAATGTGACACAAACGGTGCATTACAGGAGGAAAAGGAGGAAAAAGTGACGTGTAGCCAGAGGAGTTTTAACCTGCGTCCCTTGGGTGGAATGGAGGGAAGGGGGTGGATAACGTGTGCACAAGGAAAAAGTGACGTGTGCAAGTTACAAAAGTGGGGCTGCGGGGGCCCTAAAGCAAAGTAAAGTACAGGAGGAAAAAGTGATGTCAGCAGGTTACAAAAGCGGGGCGGGAGGAGGCCCTGAAGCCTAATTGCTCCCACGCAACGTCGGGACGGGCTGCTAGTACCTAGATAATCCATGAATTTTTTAAAATCATTCCCATTGAATTGTGACCCATTATCAGTTATCAAGGTGTTAGGCATTCCCCAAGTAGAGAAGATTTCATCCAGAGCTGGCAATATTGCCTATGCAGATGTTGTTGATACCACTTTCACAATGGGGAAACTGTAATATTCATCTATTAACGCTAGCAGATATTGTCAAAAGTTCAGTGTTCTAGAAAAGTCTGTTGATATATTGGCCCATACAGCAGTCGGCAATTCAGACATATTTAATTCTTCTTTTCCTCTTTCCTTAGTGGCACATTGACATATGTACAAGGTTTGGACAACCTCTTGAACTTGTTTATCTAATCTAGGAAACCACAGTTTCTCTCTCAAAAAATTCTTTGTGGCAGAAATACCTCTTATTTTTATTTTATTTAAACAGTTTTATATAGCGCTGGCTAGACCCAGAGGTATCAGAACGCTTTACAAGGGCTTGAAGTGAAACAGATTACAGTATTATATTCATACAAAAGGAAAAGGGTGTAAAAGACAATATAATCAGACTTCGAAGAACAGTAAATACATTGACAGGAAGATCAGAAGTACAGGAAGTCCATCAATATGATTTTGATAATTGTGCAAGCTTAGGTAGCAAGGGATGATGCGGGAAAAGTATGGGGGTAGTGCAGAACCTAGGTGGTACATAGCATGAAGGAGTAGGTGGAGGTAGTATGGGGTTAGTAGTAGGAGGGTGGGAGTACATGTAAGGAAGAGAGGTGGGAGGAAATAAGTCAAGTATAATGTGGAGAGGAGTGTAGCTCTCTAATGGGCAGGTTGAGAGACCATGTAAGGTGGCGGGATTAAGGACCCCAGAATTTCTGGAGAAGATGTTGTTTGAGGCCTTTTTTTAAGCTGAAGTAGGAAGAGTTGCAACAAAGATCTTTGGGGAGTGTGTTCCAGATAGTAGGTGTGTTTCCTGAGAAAGCGCAAGATTGGGTTGACTTCTTGTTAACCAAGGGAGGTACAATCATGAGAGAATTAGTGCTCCTCAATTCTCTGGCACAGCCCGCATTGTGGAGTTTTTGTGATAGATACAGTGGGGATTGAAGATGCAAGGCTTCATGTGTAATGCACGCATTCTTGTAAAGGGATCCACCCTCAATAGGGAGCCATTTTAGATCTTTGAGGACAGGAGAGATGTGATCAAACCTCTTACAATCAGAGCTAAGCCTAGCCTCGAGATTAAGGACTGACTTGGACTTGGCTAGGTGGACTTTAGGTGTTCTGGCGAGAATGGCGTTTCCCTAGTCCAGTCTGGAGAGTACTAATGATTGGACAGCAGATTTGAAGTCGTCAACAGGAATGATAGGGTTGGCTTTCTTGAGGTGATGAAGAGAAAAGAGAACGCCTTTCGCTGAGTTTTTTATGTGGGGCGAGAGTCTGATGTTTTGATCAATACTTATTCTGAGAGATGTAACTGATCTGGAGGTGGACAAGGAGCAGTTAAGGGCTTTAAGATCAGAGATCCAATGATGTATTGGAACTCGATTATTTTTAGGAGCAAAAAGGATGACTTCTGTCTGTTTTTTTAGGGTTGATTTTAAGGTAATTGTGATCTAACCATTGTTGGATCTTAGTCAGGTTCTCATTGAGGTGAAGAATGTCTGAATGGGAATTGGTTTTTACTGTAGAGCTGGGTATCATCGGCATAGAGGGGATAGTTGATTCCAGCTTCCTTGAGAATGAGAGTGAGGGGTTCCATAAAGAGGTTAAATAAAGAAGGAGAGGATAGAGCCCTGGGGAACACCCAAGGAGACTGGTTTAGGTTAAGAAAGACAATCATTGATTTTTATCTGCTGGGTTCTAAACTGGAAGAAGGAGGTAAACCAGTTGAGAACAGGACCATTGAAGCCAAACCGATCCTTGCGGGTGTTGAGTAAGGCAGCGTGGTTTACAGTATTGAAAGCAGCCGAGAGGTCAAGAAGAATGAGAAGGGAGGCCTCCCCCTTGTTGAGGGAGTGATGGATATCATCAACAATGTTGAGCATCACAATTTCAGTACTGCAGCCTTTTTGGAAGCCTGACTGAAAAGTGTCCAGAAGGCTAAATGAGTCAATGTGTTTATCCAGTTGTAGTAAAGCACATTTTACAAGGGCCTTGGAAAGAAGAGGCAGATTAGAGATAGGACGCAAATCGATAAGGTTGTTGGGATCAGCAGTGGGTTTTTTGAGGATAGGAGAGATTTGGCCTAGTTGGAGGGAACCAGGAACACACCCTGAGGTCAAGGAGGGGGTGATGGTTATAGTTCAATAAGGGACAATTATATGTTTTATATCTTGGACGAGGTTGGTGGGGAGAGGGTCACAGGTATGAGAGGAGGGCTTAAGTTTAGATATGAAGTTCAGAACATCACGCTCAGAAACTGGGTTAAAATAATGCCAACATGCATTATTTTTTAACTGTTCACTGGAGAGGGAATGTTCAAGGGGGGTGGTGTTGTGGGGAAGAGGGACATAGTAAGGAGGGGGAGACAATGTAACAGGAGACTTGGAAGGAAGGACAGCAAGGGTTGATGAGCTCGGTGGGGAGGGTGTGGCGGCAGAGGAAAGATCAATCTTAGCGATTTTATCAGAGAAGAGGTTCGCAATTTTTTCACAACTTTCAGTCAAGGCCGTCAATTTGGGCGGGCAGAGGCTGTTTGATGTTTGATTATGCTAATTAGTTCTCTAGCAGGTACATGCATCAATATTGCTTTTTGCGATTCCTTAATTGCAAAAAATAAGGAATCGCAATTAAGGAATTGCAAAATGCATTGCCTCAAGAAATCGCTAAATAAATTGAGATTTCTTAATATTCCTTAATTGCGACTCGCAAATTGCGATTCGCAATTAAGGAATACCTCCCCATTCATTCCTATGGGACTAGAGGCCCATAGGAATGAATGGGAAGACATTCTCAATTTGCGATTAGCAATTAGCGAATCGCAAATTGAGAATGCGATTTCAAGGGTGCAGGGGTGTCCAAAGGACACCCTGTTGCACCCCTGAAATCAATCTGTGCACATATGTTGTGCACACACATGCCCTAATGGCATGTATGTGCATAACATCAAACTTTGAAAAATGCCCAAAAGTGCATTTTTCTAAGTTTTCGCAAATTACCATGAGGTTCAACCTCATGGTAATTTGCTCCCCCTAATTGCGAAATTGCACTTTTTTTAAGTTTCATGCATTGCATTTAAGGAATCGCAAAATGTGATTCCTTAAATGCAATTGCAATTGGAGAATTTGCAAATATTTGCAAATTCTCAAATTGCGAGGGCCTTCACCCTTCATGCATTCCAAAAGCAGATTTTGCTATCCCAAATGACCGATTTTTGCGATTCGCACCGTTTGCAATCGCAAAATCCTTTGATGCATGTACCTGTAGGTCTATTCTTAGCTCGGTCGAGTTGTGTGTGGAAGAAGGAGGCCTTTCCATTGAGGATTTGCTTTTTATAATTGACCCTAGCAGCTCTGAGGAGGGCAAGGTTTGGGAAGGATGGATGTTGTCTCCATGTGCATTCGGTCATACTGAGGGTGCGTCTCTCGATATTGAGATCAGCATTGAACCAAGATTTGGCAGGATGTGTTTTTAGTGATTTTAATTTGGCTGGAGCAATTAGGTCAAGAACCTCAATGATGGATTTGTTGTAGTGTTCAGTTAGATCATTAGCATTTTGTGAGGGAGGTGGGAGTTGAAATTTAGCTTTGATCTTGTACTCCAATTCGCCAGGAAGAATATGGTGAAGATTTCTGGTTAATTTCCTATGGTTTCTTTATTTGGGGGAAGGGGAGGAGCAGCACTGTTAATCATGAAGAGGATAAGATGATGGTCCGACCAGTCAATAGGGACAATGTGCGAAAGGGAAGCCAGATCTTTACTAGTAATGATAGCGTCAAGGGTCTCCCCTTTAGAATGTGTTGGTGAATGGCAAAGTTAAATCAAGTCTGTGACCTCGAGGAGGTCATTGAGGGTGTTAACCGATGGATCAGTCTTGTTGTTCCAGTGAATATTGAAGTCTCAGAGGAAAATGTTTTTGGAATTGTAAATCAAGTAGGAACATGGCGGCCGCCAGCTGAACGGCTGCGGCTCGGCTCCCCCCAAGATATTCTTTTTATTGCTGAGGAGGAACATGGCGGTCGCCAGCTGAACGGCTGCGGCTCGGCTCACCTCAAGAAATGTTTTGTTATAGCTTGTCATGATGTTCCTGCTAGCTTTTAAGTTGGAATCATGATAAAATGCCCCCTATAATCTTTTATTACCCCCCTTATTACCTGTTATGCTGCCGGAGTGCGGAGTGTGTGGTACCCGATCTACCCCGTGGTGAGGAAAGCGGCACGGGAGGTGAAGGGAACAGCGGACCTGGCTGGTGCTCACGATGTGCGGAAGCGGCTGGTGCGCGAAAGAGACGTGACTCGGCTCTCTTTCTGTTCCGGGTCACTGGAGGCAGCGAATGAGGTGGCGTGGGTTTCTTCTCGAACACGGCAGATTTAGATGCTGTGGAGAGAGGAGTGAGTTCTTATTCAGATCTTGAAGCTGGCGCCGGCACTAAGGATGAGAGTCCACATACCATTAGAGGCTACATTGTGGGGAGGAACTGTAGGATAGTGTAGTTCCTGGGGAGACTTACTGTGCCTGAAGAAAAGGTTGTGAGAGTCCTTGAGGCTTCGGATAAATGGATGGATGCAGAGGGTGGGCTCAGTATTGGTAGCTTTGCTGGGCAGAATGGTCTTGGAAACACGGAAGTGGCGCTGCCAGAGGTGGTCCAGACCCTCAAAGTTAATAGGTACGCCCTCAGTGCTAGGTCAGTTTCTGACCCTCTAAATGAGAAACCAGTCTACCTCCCACGCATCTCCCCCATTATCTCTGAAGTTAGGGTTAACGCCAGACGGGATAAAGCTAAAGGGTGCAACTCTGACGAACGTGTTGGGGCTAAAACTAAAAAAGGGACATTGCTGGTGGAAGGAAAGGAAAGGGTAAGACAGGATCACCTCCTAAGATAAAAATTACCCCTTCGCTCAAAACTTTTTATAAAGTAATGTCTACCAGTACCGCCTCAACAACCCCCTCCCAATTAAATCATGGAGCTGTAGCTGAAGACAATGTAAGTCAGGGGGCTCCTATCATTGTCAATACTGTTAATATCATGAGTCTGGCAAATGAAGAGGCGAGAGATCAGCAAGTAGTCAAAGCCCGGATAATGACACATCCAGCAGTAAACCTGTCCAATAAATATTCAGTTTTGGCAAGTAATGACCAAGGAAGTTCCTTTATGGAGTTGTCTGGTGCTGTTAATTCAGAACAACAAGGAGCTGTAGGAGCTGTAGGAGTTGTAGAAGACAACGGCACTACCATTAATGGAGTACCAGAGATAACAAGAAAATCCGATGTAGCTTCATCCACTCTGGCGGATATTCTTTTGGCAATGAAGGATGAAATAACCTGTAGATTTACAGTTTCAGAAAATAATCAAGCCGAGATGACTAGCAGATTCCTAACCTCATAGGCGAACCAGGCAGCAATTCAAGCCTCCTCGGAAATACTAACAAAAAGATTAGATAAAGTCACCTTAGAAACTGAGGCCATGGAGACAGAAATCCCGATGATGAAGGACTCTATGCGATCGACCGAAGGGGAGGTAGCTAAATTGTCCGCTCAGAAGAGAGAATTGAAAGAGGACATTGAACACTTAGAAAATCATTCACAGCGGAACAACTTAAGGCTTTTAAACGTTCCTGAAGCTTTGGAGGGGTCTGTTTTTGATTTCATTGCTAAAGGGAACGGTCCTGAAAGGAGCGCAATAAGTGGACCTAGCACACGAAATTCAAAGGGTGCATCATGATCCCTTAAGAAGGAACCCAGCTAAGCAAAAGCCAAGGAAGATTTTAACTTTTTAATATATTCAGTTAAGGAGCAGACCTGTCCTCCGGCCTAAAAGAAGGGTACATTTCTTTTAAAAGTTCTAATCCCTTCTCCTTTCAAATCAGATCGGACATTTCTCATTTAACTGCTACTAGACAGTGGGAGTTGGGAAAAAGGTTGGAAAAGCTTAATATTATGGGGACCAAGGCCCAGTTGAAGTTCCCAGCATTGCTTCGTGTGATGTGAAACAATCGCATGTACCAGATAAAATCAGGAGAGGAGGCCGACACCCTCTTTGTAAAGTTTAAGGAGGAACAGGGGTTTAAAAAGTAGGGGGGAGTATAAAAGAGATAAGTAAAAGATAAGTAAATGCTTCTGATTGTTCAGTATGGGTACTAGCAGGAACTTAGTTAATTTAGGATTTTACATCTCAGGGGGAGGAGGAGGCAAATAGGCCCTGCCTTTTGAAAGGGAGGATTCCTCATGGGAAGAAGGGGCACAGGCACAGGGGGTTTGGTGAGGGGGGTGGGGGAGGCACACGGGTGGGGAGCATTGGGTAAAAAATAAAAAACAATCTCATCTCACCTCAGTTTGTAATACATCATGCCGAGCCGAGGAGTTATCCATTCAGGTAGATTGGGAAGACGGCAGGAAACCAAGGTTTAAGGGATAGACAACCATCTTTATCTCTTGGGATGTAAATAGACTGAGTTGCCCTCGTAGGCAAAGGCTAATCCTTAAATATCTGGAATTATCCACTGCCCACGTCTGCCTATTGCAAGAGACACATTTGAGTTTAACAGAAAGCTGTTCATTTTTTTATAAAGTCCCCTGGATATAATGTTTTAGTGTGTCTCACCAGACGTCCCATAGTAGAGGCGTAGCAATATTGGTGAAGCATGGCGCTTTTTGTTCCATTACAAGAACTCAAACAGACTCCTCTGGGAGATGGTTACATTCAATGACACAGGCGTAGTATGTACCTCGTTTTATGGTCTTAATATTGATGACTCAACCTACATACTTAAGTTGCAATCAATATTGACACTGGAGTCCCCTCCCTATATTCTAGGTGGAGATTTCAATGTCCTATTGGACCCCATAAAAGCTAGGTCTAATCTGAGTCATTATAAAGGCGCCCCAAAGATACGTCGTGCATTATCAAACCTGATCCAAGATTTAGATCTGACTGATGTGTGGAGAGTTATGAAGGGTAATCGACAGAGCTTCACGTTCTATAGTAAGAAATACGGTCACTCCTCTAAGATCGATTATGTTTTTATAGACAGACAGTTCTTGAATGACCTTGAGGGGATTACCGTTATGCCAAGCTACCTTTCAGACGACACCCCATTGCAGTTTACATTTCAGAGTAAAGGGTTTCAGGTACAGTCTAGATGGACGTTAAAGAGGGCCATGCTTCTTGACCCTGAAGTTATTGAGACTATGAAGTCTTTCTCTTTAGAATTTTTCCCGTTGAATATTGGTTCTTCAACTAGGGATTTTATTTGGAATGCATACAAGGCATGCCTAAGGGGGAGATTTCACGGTATCATATGCTCTAAGAATATGGCAGAGGCTGTGGCACTGAAAAATATTGCGGGAAGAATAAGTCAGTTAGAGAAGGACAGAAATGGCTTAAATAATGGGGACTCAGAGCATCTCTTGCAAGTTTTGCAGGACATGGACAAGGCACAACAGGAATATAGAGGGAAGCTGGATGCAAGGTGTAGAGCACAATGGGACACTAGAAATATGCAACATTTTGAGTATGGGGAAAAAGCAGAAGCCTAACTGGCATGGAAAGCCAGAGTTGACGGTACCAGAAACGATATTAAAGAACTGATTGTTAATGGTAACGGGGAGGCATCAAGTAAAAATTAGGATATGCAAACCTGCCTTCTTTCGCTGTTATCAGACCTCTATAAAGAGGATCTCGCTCCATCCCCTTGTTACATTCGCTCATGGCTGAGTAATAAACTATTGCCCATCTTGTCTGAGGAGGGTTGGAACAGTTTAAATGCTCCTATCACGTTGGAGGAAATCACAGAGCAGATTAAGAAATCAAAGAATAAAAAAGCTGCCGGCTCTGACTCACTTCCAAGTGAAGTATATAAGAATCTTGCAGAAGAGCTGTCTCCTGTTCTGGGCACTATTTTTAACTCAGTATATTGCCCAGCTGGTAGAGTACCTAACTCATGGAAGGAGGCAATAATTGTTCTCATCTTAAAGCCAGGCATGGAGCCCTTAAGGGCAGACTCATATCGGCTAATCTTCCCTGCTAAATGCCGATTACAAGATCTTTATGGGCCTTTTGGTGGGGAGATTGGCAAAACTGGTACCCAAGCTGATACATACGGACCAGAAGGGGTTTGAGGCTGGAAGGCACATCCAGGAGCAGTCACATCCATTGATAGGCAATATAGATCTGGCCATTCAAAGATCTGACCCCTTTTCCAAAAAAAGTATTAGTAAGGTACAGAGCAAGATTGGGAGCTTTGTCTGTGGGGACAAGGGAGTCCGACTGACTTGGAAAAAACAGAGATGCAGACTAATTAAAGGAGGGATGGCTCTTCCCGACATTGGCCTGTATGCAGTAGCATTCCAGTTTAAGAGCATCCAGATGCTACTTGTGAAACCCGATGAGTCAGCTTGGGGCAGATTGCTGAGAGAGATGGTGAGAGTTGAAGGAGGAGGAGGAGGAGGGCGCAAGACTTTTCTGTACAAGTTTGGATCCCCCAGATTCTTTAAGCGGGTACGTCTGAAGGTCTTGAGGGCAGCTCTGGAGTTGTGGCACAGGGCGAGACTTAGTTGGGGGATAGGCTACTATTTGGACTGGGCACCAGTCTGGGAATCGCCCGGAACCCCAGAATGCCTCAAAGACAGTCTAGAGTTGCCAATAAAGAGGGCAGGAATTAACCCCTGGATGGAGCTGGTTGGACACTGAAGGAGTACATCCTTGGGAATTTCTGAGTTAAGATAGGCACATGACTATCTAGATTCAAATATTTACAGCTAGTGTCCTGGTATGATGAGGAGAAGGAGGAGGTAAGGGGAAATGGAGAGATTGAGAGGTTGTGTCAATCTGCTCTACCAATCAAAAAGGAAATCCCAATATGGTATTATCATCTACTAGAAGCTGAAGATCTAGCGTCATACCCTTTTTTTCTGTCTGACACTGAGTCAGACACTTGCTTCTTCTTAATCCTACACGGCAATCCTCATATCGCCAGTCGATCCTTACTCTCAGTTAATCTCTGGGTAGAGGACAACATCAGATGACCCCAATGCATTCAGCAACAGGCACCTTCAATTCTGACTTCACCAGTCCATCAGTTTTTCTTCATTTTTCCAGCATCTCGTGAGTTCCTATATGTCTTCCTCCTGCTCGTCACCACTGTAAGAAGCAGACTTGCGTTGATAAATGATTATATTGTATTTATTGGAGCTCCTTCACTGCGTTACAATTATCGTGAACCCTCATCTTTATCTGACGTGTTATTCCTTCAAGAACCTTTACCCTTCCAATACAGAACCCCACTCCATAACTTCCACATGACATCACAGATCATCACATCATCACAGTGGCCGGGGTCGGTGTAGGAGAGTAGGGTCTGCTTCCTATGGTCACCCCCACTTTTTGCTGTGATACTCTGGCTTTTCGACTTTAGTGTGGCTGTGGGCCTGCTAATCAAACCCACAGCCCAGCTGTTCTCTCTCTCTAAATTCATACCATGTACTTTAGGTACATACATAATTGGGTATTGGGTCACCTTTGTGAGCCGCTGTATAGTGTATCATAGGTACCCAGGGCATAGGTGCATCCAAGGCATACCATGGGCTGCAGCATGTATTATGCCACCCCTGGCTGGCCATCCAAACTGACACCACTGGCTGATCACTCAGCTGGGGCAAGGTCGTGCAATCACCCCTTGCTTAGCTATAGTATTGCTATACCTAACATTATATATAGACACAAATATACCCATAAGTCACTCCTATGGCAGGCCTTAACAATCCTGAAGGCAGAGTGCTTGGTTTTATGTGAGATGGTGCTCTAGCATGATCTGAGCCTGTCTGCAGCTTTCGGAACCATGTCCTTATAGCTGTTCTATGATATAGCCATACCATATACTCTTAAGTTCATTATAATCCTTGTGGTTAAAGCTAACTTTGGTTTGGCGTTATCAAACCATGTCGTGAAAGGTGTCATACGCTTTGGAATACTGCCCTCCCCCCCCCGCCAGTCCTGGCGGCGGGAGTAGCATTCCACCCTTCTAGAGGGAGAAGACATGTAGTTGTAGCTTTACCCTTGTTAAAGTTAAACAGAGCCTCAGCATCACAAAATGGATGCTGCTGCCACAGACACGAGTCTAACCTCCTGCTGCTGGACGAAACTCCAGCAGGGGAGTCCTGGTCAATAGATTTCTTGCCTTCGGAGGTGCGAGCACCTCCCCAGACAGGCTATAGTGTATTGGGGCAGGGTGGGTTGAAAGAAATGAGACACTGCCTGGGGCACACATGGATCTCCATGCATAGCCCGGTTCAAACCAGTTGCTTGGGCACTCCAGCCCCAGCTCTGGCATGAAACTGGACAAAGGGAAAGGGGTGTAACCACCCCTTCCCAGGTTCCACCCATAGGAGGGACCTAGCAGGTAATCCAGCCCCCTAGATCAGTATAAAGTAAGGAGCTGTGTCTAGAGACATTAGATTATCCTGGAAAGAAACTCTGAAATGAACTCTTGGACCTTCAACGTTCCATTTCGACTGGAAGACTGAAGACATCTCCCTTGTGGTCAAGGTATGACCACCCTGTGTAAACAGGCACCACCAGTAACATGCCAGTTTGCTTTGTCGATGCTCCTGTCAGAACCTGAAGACTTAGTGATGCAGCCTCTGGTCTTCCAGACTTCTCTGACTCCGAACCACATCCGAAGCAAAGCTGAGACTCGTGGCGGACACGAGAGACGTGGAACTGGACAACCTGCAGTACCTGCTTTTTGCTAACTGTGCAGCTTCTGAGGCGTCCTCGAAGTTGTACTTTGGGGTTTGAGAAGCCCCAACCAAGAGCAGTAAGTGCACCGAAGCTCAGCCCTCCACACTCCACGAGTGCCGTGTGGGGCCTGCACCTGCATTTCTCCTTGACGCGTCTTTGTGGTTGCTAGCCCGTTGGCTAGTGGCCCTCCTGAAGACATCCTATTGAAAGAATGCTGCTTGCCTGGTTGCTCTGGGCTTGCTCCTGCTTTCCCGTAAAGGGGTAGCTCCTTGCTGGTCTAAACAGAAGCCGATCTCCCTTTCCTGCGTGGATTGCCTTTGCCAAGGCTTGTTTACTCTGATCTGGAAGCCGACACTGTCAACAGCTTGACCCTTTGTGGGACAGTCCGTATGCAGCTCCTGGTCATTGTCGACGTCTCCTGGTCCACGTGGCTGCAGAGACAAGCTTCACTTCTTCACCTGATTGCATCTCGACATCGCCTGGTTCCTTCCTGGTCACTTGTTAGTGACCCAGACTCTGTCCCCTCTGCTTTCAGGTTCTTCACTCCTCCAATCCACCCTTGGATCCATCCGGACATCTTCCTCCTGGTCACCTGCAGCATTTTCTTTCAGCTCTCCATAGGATTGACCGACGAAACCCGACACGAAAAAACACCTATGCACCCGGCTTCCCTGGGTGAGGTAACTCGAGTACTCTGGTGCTCCCATGGGTAACAACTATCCAAGTGTCCTAGTTTAACTGGATTGTTTTCCCGTAGTCCACCCGGAAGTGTCCGAAATCTACTACTTTGTAACTTTTACGTTCCCATTGAAAGACTATGGTAACCCGCGTGTTCAGTTTAGACACTGCACACGCATCCTGTGGGACTCCTACTTCCTAACCTTTGGTTGATCAGTGTAGCCCCAGCGATTTCCTAGGCCCTAGGCCTACTCACCTTTCCTGAAGTGGTTCTTATACCACTTACTTAGTATATGGTTTGTGAGGCTCCTAGGGCAGAATTGTATTTGTGCAACTTATAGTATGCTTATTGAGTAACTTTTGCTGTATCTAGAATTCTGACCTCATAAAGAGTTCAGAGAGGTTGTGTTAGTAATAAATACATATATATTTGATATATACCTTGTGTGGTGTCCTTTCATTTGGTATTCAAGGGGTTTTTATTGGTAAAACAATTGTCTTCACATGCTCTCTGAAGTATTAGCCTAAGACTGCTTTGTCCATGCTACCACTCGGATAGCTGGTCTATAAGGTTGACTTTACAACCATCACCATAAGGGTTGTTTGGACTGATACTGGGTGCCCACTAGAATAGTGGACATCACATATCAGGCCAACTTCTCACATTGGTGTGCTGCAGTTGGGATAAGAGCTTGCTGATTGTTTTACAATATAATCATTAAATATCATTTCAAAGATCACATTAAGGTACCTAGAGGTACATATAAATCAAGTCTTAAATACTTAAGTTCTACTGAACTTAGTTGTTGTAGAGCAAAGGGCCTAGCACACCCTGACTACAACTCCTAGAGAGGTTTAGTAGATAAAACTTAGTGTAGGTAGGTGCACACACCACACCTCACTAGATCATGTCTCTGAGAGCAGAACCAAGTGGATCTCTCCCAGTGGAGGTAGATCCTTTAAGCATACCTTCTAGATATGATACCCTAAGCTTCCATGAGTTGAGGCGCTTGTGCACAACTAGGAGGTTAAAGCAAGGATCAAACCCTACCCTCAAGCACCTGATAGAACTTATAGAAGAGTTTGATGCTAAGAAAGCATCTAACACAGGTCCTCGAGGCAATGCAGAAGAGGGTCAGCCCTCAGCAGAAGGTTCCCATGATGACAATCTAGTTGAGGATAGTGAAGTGGATGAAGTGGATGAGGGGCTGGAGGGGGCATAACCCCATAGAGACCCCCAAGCAGGCTTAACACTGAGCACAGAAGGAGGAGATCCCTTTCCAGGGACTCTCATCACTCTGGTGCCTCAATAGGGTCAGAAGCCCTCAGGAAAATGACTTCCCCTGAGAGACTAGATAATCAAGCAAGGATGAGAGAAGTCAAGCTTAGGATCCAGAGGCAAGACCTTCCCCTGGCCAAAGAGACCCTGGCCTTCGCAAGAGAGCAACAGTTAAGTGGGTTAGAACCCACTGGTGGCAGCAATACCCCTAGAAATAGGGAAGTGTCACATGACAATAAAAACCTAAGTAAAACTGTCCCTCCCTACAAGAGTGGGGATGACATCCACAAATGAATAACTGCTTTGGAGAGGGCCTGCAAAGTACAGCAGGTACCTGAGTCCGTGGGCAGCTATACTCTGGCTCTCCTTTTCTGAAAAAGGTAGAGATAAGCTCCTTACAGTTAGTGATAAGGATGCTAACAATTACACAGTCCTGAAGAGTGCTCTGATTGATGGTTTTGGCTTAACAACTGAACAGTATAGGTTGCTTTTCAGGGATACCCAGAAGGCACAGACTCAGGACTGGACTGACTTTGTTGATTGTGCCACTAAGGTTCTGGAAGGCTGGTTGCTGGGCAGTAAAGTTAATGGGCCCGATTCACAGAATGAACTTAAGACTTAATCCTAAATTTACTACTATTTTGGTATTCACAGAATGCACTTACTACTTTTGGTATTCACAGAATGCACTTACTACTTTTGGCATTCACAGAATGAACTTACTACTTTTGGTATTCACAGAAGTTAGGATTTTGTCTTAAGTTTGTCTTAAGACAGACTTAAGACAGACTTAAGACAAACTTAAGACAGACTTAAGACAGACTTAAGACAAAATCCTAACTTCTGTGAATACCAAAAGTAGTAAGTTCATTCTGTGAATACCAAAAGGAGTAAGTGCATTCTGTGAATGCCAAAAGTAGTAAGTGCATTCTGTGAATACCAAAATAGTAGTAAGTTTAGGATTGAGTCTTAAGTTCATTCTGTGAATCGGGCCCAATGACTATACAGGATTGTATAATTTGATCATGAGGAAGTAAATACTTAACAACTGTCAAAACCAGTTATTGCATCAGCACCTGGATGACTCTGATCTGACCTCTCCCCAAGAATTGGGAAAGAAGGCAGACAAATGGGTCAGAGCCAGGGTGAGGCAGAAGGTCCAGAACCAAGGTGGTGATCAGAAGAAGCAAGACCAAAAGGGTGGGTATCAGAAAGTTAAAGACCAGAAGTCTTCACCAGGTCCCCAAAAAGCTTCAAATGAGGGGGTTCCAAGAAATCCAAGAAGAAAGAAGGTCAAAGAAAACCCTGGTGCAATATCTGTAAAAGTAATACTCACTGGACCAGTGATTGCACCAAAAAGGAGACCGCTCCAGCCACCATTGCCCCTAAGGCAGAGCTTTCCAAACTGTGTGTCGGGACACAGTACTGTGTCGCCTCCCATGTGTGGGTGTGTCGCGTGATGACATCTGCAGGCAGATTCGGGCACTTGGGCATTTGCATTCAGTGACTCAGTACGCCGAGGAGGGCCTTGTTCCCTTTGTTTTGCGACGCAGTGGCCACCTCTGCTCCCCATCCCAGTTTGTAGGCGTGTAACTTCGTTTTCTGTTGTGCGCTCATAACAGTTTGTTATTTTCTGTCCTGGGGGTTGTGTAACAAAGCTCTTGTGTTTGTTTTGTGAGAGACTGAGCATTTGTGAGCATCCTGTCCAAGAGTGCGCTGTGGTTTGCATGCCGGTTGCAGAGTCTCAGATTTGAATTCTGCAAAGAAAGACTCAGTATCGATACATTAGGAGCTGTGGAGGTGGTGTTTAAATCTGTAAGAGTTAATTAATTCTTTCTGTGTAAAGGTTTGCAATTCTCGATAGCACTGCAGTGTTTATTTTCTCACACTCATTTCCTTTAAACTTCCAGTTCCAGTCCCTTTCTATCGCTTGCCCTTTTTTGCGCCCGCTATTTTATCTGGCCCCCTTGTAGGTTATATTCAGATCTCGGCAACAGGAACGGGAACCACTTAACCAAAGAAGCACTGACAGGTAAAGAGCACACGCGATTTACAGTGCTTCAAACTGAAGCACTGTGAGGGAAAAAAAACTTACCAACATCACATAGAAGGGAAGTACAGAGCCACAACTGGAATCTTAGGGAGCAGGTCACTCTATTATCTTCCTGTTCTGTGCATCGTTCGGTCAAGCACCTCACGACACACGCCATTTCACAGACTATAAAAATCCTCTATAAAAACCCTGCAAAAATCACATACAACTTGAACCTATAAATTCCCTTTTCTAATTTTGTTGATTCCGGTGCACACAAATTACAATGTTGATATTGGAGAGCGGTTTTGAATTAGCACGTGTTGCTTTTTAAACACTGGATGAATTACCTTGGTAAATAGACCCTGCGAGGTGCATTGGTCCTTGTGAATAGTTGCAGAAAAAATTAGTGAGTCATCTGTTGAGCAAACTTATGCTCGCTCATGCAAGGACTGCCAGAAACTTCCTTCTTTGCTGTACTGAAGGAAACCTGGGGGTGCAGAAATCAATTCTAGAATACTGGAAACATTTTGATGATTAATCTTGAACTCAGTTTAGCTGGGAGATATAGAAGAAAACAAACACTGAGAAAGGTATTTAGGTATTTCGCACTTGCTGTAATAATTGACGTCCGGCTGGCCTTCTTTTTATTTCACAGCACTGGGCTGTGCCTACAGCCACACAAGTCCTTGTATAGGAAATGGGTAGTATGTGAGAACCAGCAAAGCTTTACCTGATCTTAGGTTCAAAAGAAAGAGCCACGAAGCAAGGGTGCCATAGGTTTAAGGCCACTCTTTGGATCAACTTGTATCCGACTTTGAGATCTCAATCAATCTGTCAGCTAAACAGAAAATCTCATGCAGCTTGCTTGAAAAAACCTAACACCACCACCTTTTTTTTTAAAAGAACCAGGACCTTTCTTGAAAAATAAAAAACCCCTCAGAATACATGGCAGGCTTTATAAACCACCTGTAAAAATAATAGTGAAGACAGTGTAGGTGCAGCACTGTGGTGAAAGTACAGCGCTGTCTGATAGTGGTATGCAATGCTAATGAAGCATAGTAGGATGCATGTTATGCTATCTAGAGAGATAGAGTGGCATCGAGGGTGGTAGTGTAGCAATGTAGGGAGATAGGAAGTGATGGTAGTGCACTGCGGAAAACAGACCCACCAGAGTTCAATGCGCAGAGACCGGCTGATTTATCACTCACAATTCACCCTTCCTGAACGTATTTTTATATAACTCATATTCAGCAAGGCAGCTGGACTTTGTGCATGGTCGAAAAGGTTGGCAGTGTGTGCACCTGCCTTTTTGTGCTGTAAATCACTGGGGCATGTGTCAAAATGCGCATGATTATAATTGCTTTATTAACCTTCCTGCTTTCTCACATTTCATTCAAAATGTACCATTTGCCCACTATTTTTTCAAAATGTTAGGTGGTTCAGCTCGCTCGCTACGCTCGCTCGAATTACCGTGTCGCAAAATGAAGATTGTCAAAAAGGTGTGTCACCAAAATGAAAAGTTTGGAAAGCTGTGCCCTAAGGCATCTGTTCACCCTAGTGCAGCTAGTGCAGCTAATAGTGGTGGTTCTCAACAGAAGGGTGTAGTAGGGTTAACCCTGGGAACTGAGATGGACTCTGGCCAAGTCAGAGTACCAACTCAAGCTGTCTTTGTCTGTGATGTGGACATGGCCATGTCCTCTACTGTGAGTCCCAATAACTTGGGCAAGTACAGACAGACACCTTTAATTAATAATAAATTTGCTCAGGCCTACAGGGACACATGTGCCAGTGTCACCATGGTGACGCCTAACTTTGTGGACCCTGGACAGATCATACTACGTGAGAACTACCTAGTGACCAATTATAGCAATGCCACTACCCCCCATAGTATGGCAATTGTTAATTTCTCCTGGGGAGGGGTAACTGGATGAAAAAAAGTTGTTGTAAGTTCAGACCTCCCTGTAGAATGTTTGTTGGGCAATGATCTAAAATCTTCAGTCTGGTCTGAAGTGGAGTATAGGACTCATGCAGAGATGCTGGGCATATCAGCAAATGTCCTTGCTGTGACCAGGTCACAGGCCATAAAGTGCCAAACTGAACATGCCATGGATCCTGAAACTATGGACCAGTTGCCTTTTAAGAAAAAGAGCAGAAGGGTTAAGGCTGTGCCTTCCCCCTTGCCTAGGGTGAGGATCAGACTTCCCAGGAAGCTGAGTGTGAGACCCAAGAGGGAACTGTCCTAGAGGAACTTGAGCCTGATCAGGTTGAGATTCTTGGGACAGGGGGACCCTCAAGGGCAGACCTGAGGCTGGCGCAATTGGACTGATCCTCTCTTGAACCCCTCAGACAGCAAGCTGCTGCTGAGGCTGTTGGGAATGCTACAGGTACCCACAGAGTGTTTTGGGATGAAGGGCTCCCTTATTCAGATGCTAGAGACCCCAAGCCTTGTGCTTCCAGGAGGTTGGTCATACCTTTGGCATTCAGGGGCTTCCTTCTTGCCTTAGCCCATGATATTCCCTTAGCAGGTCATCTTGGCTAGAACAAGACTTGGGACAGGCCTGTCCCTCACTTTCACTAGCCACACATGTCAGAAGATACCAAGGAGTTGTGTCGCTCCTATGTCACCTGCCAAGCCAGTGGCAAATCAGGTGGCACCACAAAGGCCCCCCTTATACCACTACCTGTGGTGAGTGTTCCCTTTGAGGAAGTTGGGATAGACATTGTTGGAGCAATTAATCCCCAAACAGCCTCTGGGCACAGGATTATTCTGGTGGTAGTGGACCATGTCACCAGATTCCCAGAAGCTATTCCCCTAAGGACCATAACTGCACCTGTTGTGGCAAGAGCCCTTCTGGGAGTTTTCTCAAGAGTGGGTTTTCCGAAGGAGGTTCCCTCAGATAGAGGTACAAACTTCATGTCTGCGTACCTAGCTGCTATGTGGAAGGAGTGTGGTGTGAACTACAAGTTCACCACACCCTATCATCCACAATGCAATGGTCTTGTGGAGAGATTCAACAAGACCTTAAAGGGCATGATCAAGGGTTTACCTGAAAAACTTAGGCGAAGATGGGACATCCTTCTGCCCTGCCTTCTGTTTGGTTACAGAGAGGCCCCGCAAAATGGGGTTGGCTACATCCCTTTTGAACTTTTGTTTGGGCATCCTGTAAGAGGACCCCTATGTCTGATGAAGGAAGGATGGGAGTTACCTCTAAATACACTTAAACAAGACATAGTGGACTACGTACTTGGTCTCCGCTCCAGGATGGCCAAATACATGAAGAAGGTTTCTAAAAACCTTGAGGCTAGCCAGGAACTTCAAAAATCCCGGCATGACCAAAAGGCTGTGCTGACTGTGTACCAGCCAGGACAGAAAGTTTGGGTGTTGGAGCCAGTGGCCTCAGCAGCACTCCAGACAAATGGTCTGGATCCCACACTATTGTTGAGCAAAAAGGAGAGGTAACCTACTTGGTTGATCTTGGGACTCCCGGAAGCCCCCACAGGGTGCTTCATGTCAACAGACTGAATGCATATGTTGACAGGGCAGACATGGGCTTGCTCATGGCTACAGATGAGGGACAGGAGGAGGAGAGTGACCCTTTCCCAGACCTGCTTTCTCAGAACCCTGATAATGGTTCAGTTGATGGAGTGGCCTTGGCAGGCAGCCTCACTGACCAGCAGCAAAAGGACTGTAGACAAGTTATACAGGCCTATAGACATATGTTTTCCCTGACCCCAAGTCAGAAAAACTGGTGCACCCATGAGGTGGACACTGGTGACAGTCTGCCTGTGAATAGTAAAATCTACAGGCAACCTGACCATGTCAGGGGCTGTATAAGGACAGAGGTCCAAAAGATGTTGGAACTGGGAGTTATTGAGCCCTCAGAGAGACCCTGGGCCAGTCCAGTAGTCCTGGTGCCAAAGCCTCACACCCAAGATGGTAAGAGAGAGATGAGGTTGTGTGTGAACTACAGAGGTCCCAATGCTGTCACTAGGACAGATGCCCATCCAATACCCAGGGCAGATGAGCTCACTGACAGATTGGCTTCTGCCAGGTTTTTGAGCACATTTGACCTGACAGCAGGCTACTGGCAAACCAGACTAGCTGATGATGCAAAAGCCAAAACAGCATTTTCAACCCCAGGAGGTCATTACCAATTTGTGGTGATGCCCTTTGGCTTGCATAATGCACCTGCCACTTTCCAAAGGTTGGTGAACCAAGGTCTCTCAGGTCCGGATGACTATTGTGCAGCTTATCTAGATGATATTGCTGTCTTTAGCTCCACTTGGGAGGATCACCTGATCCACCTGAAGAATGTTTTGGAGGCCCTGCAAATGGCAGGCCTAACTATCAAGGCTACTAAGTGCCAGATAGGGCAGAGTAAGGTTGTGCACCTGAACCACCTTGTAGGTGGGGGTCAGGTTCAACCACTGGAGAGCAAGATCCAGACCATCAAGGACTGGACTCCTCCAACCACCCAGACACAGGTAAGAGCTTTCTTGGGCCTGTCTGGTTGCTACATAAAGTGTGTTAGGAACTATGGGTCCATTGTGACACCACTTAATGACGTAACCTCTAAGAAAATGCCAAAAAAAGGTTCAGTGGACAATAAGCTGTCAAAAGGCATTTGGTGACCTGAAGCAGGCCATGTGCTCTGCACCTATTCTAAAAAGTCCAGATTACACCAAGGAATTCATTGTCCAAACAGATGCTTCTGCGTTGGGTGTGGGAGCTGTTCTTTAACAATTTAATAAAGACGGTCAAGACCAGCCCATTGCTTTTATTAGCAGAAGGCTGACCCCTAGAGAGAAACGTTGGTCAGCTATTGAGAGGGAGGCCTTTGCTGTGGTTTAGGCCCTGAAGAAGCTGAGGCCATGCTTGTTTGGTACTCACTTCAAGTTTCAGGCTAAATAAGATGAAGGTGAAAATCCCAAACTACTCAGGTGGTCCATTTCCCTACAGGGTATGGACTTTACAGTGGAACATAGACCTGGAACTGACCATGGCAATGCAGATGGACTCTCCAGATATTTCCACTCAGAACATGAAGACTCAACTGGTCAAGTTTAGTTTAATGTCCCTGCGTTTGGGGGGGTTGTGTAGGAGAGTAGGGTCTGCTTCCTATGTTCACACCCACTTTTTGCTGTGATACTCAGTTTTTTTTTACTTTACTGTGGCAGTGGGCATGCTCATCAGACCCACAGCCAAGCTGTTCTCTCTAAATTCATACCATGTACTTTAGATACATACCTAATTGGGTATTGGGTCACCTTTGTGAGCCCCTGTATAGTGTACCATAGGTACCCAGGGCATAGGTGCATCCAAGGCCTACCAGGGGCTCCAGCATGTATTATGCCACCCATGCCTGGCCATCCAAACTGACACCACTGGCTGATCACTCAGCTGGGGCAAGGTTGTGTAATCACCCCTTGCTTAGGTATAGTATTGCTATACCTACCATTATATATAGACACATATATACCTATAAGTCACTCCTATGGCAGGCCTTAACAATCCTGAAGGCAGAGTGCTTGGTTTTATGTGAGATGGTGCTCTAGCATGAGCTGAGCCTGTCTGCAGCTTTCGGAACCATGTCCTTATAGCTGTTCTATGATATAGCCATACCATATACTCTGAAGTGCATTATAATCCTCGGGGTTAATGCTAACTTTGGTTTGGCTTTATCAAAACATGTTGTGTAAGGTGTCATATGCTTTGGAATACTACCCCCCGCCAGTCCTAGCGGCGGGGGTAGCATTCCACCCTTCTAGAGGGAGAAGACATGTAGTTGTAGCTTTACCCGGTTAAAATTAAACAGAGCCTCAGCATCACGAAATGGATGCTGCTGTCACAGACATGAGTCTGACCTCTTGCTGCTGAACGAAACTCCAGCAGGGGAGGCCTGGACAATAGGTTTCCTGCCTTGGGAGGTGCGAGCACCTCCCCAGACAGGCTATAGTGTATTGGAGCAGGGTGGGTTGAAAGAAATGAGACACTGCCTGGGGCACACCAGGTGCTCCATGCATAGCCCGGTTCAAACCAGTTGCTGGGGCACTCCAGCCCCAACTCTGGTGTGAAACTGGACAAAGGGAAAAGGGTGTAACCACCCCCTTCCCAGGTTCCACCCATAGGAGGGACCTAGCAGGTAATCCAGCCCCTTAGATCAGTATAAAGTTAGGAGCTGTGTCTAGAGACATTAGATTATCCTGGAAAGAAACTATGAAATGAACTCTTGGACCTTTGAGATTCCATTTCGACTGGAAGACTGAAGACATCTCCCTTGTGGTCAAGGAGTGACCACCCTTTGCGAACATGCACCACCAGTAACTTGCCGGTTTGCTTTTTCGACGCTCCAGCCGGAACCAAAAGACTTAGCGATGCAGCCTCTGAACTTCCAGACTTCTCTGACTCTGACCCACAACCACAGCAAAGCTGAGACCCGTGGCAGACACAAGAGATGTGGGACTGGTCTTTTTGCTAACTGTGTAGCTTTGAGGCGTCCTCCAAGTTGTGCATTGGGGTTTGAGAAGCCCCAACCCCAAGCAGTAAATGCACCATAGCTCAGCCCTCCACAATCCACGAGTGTCGCGTGGGGCCTGCGCCTGCATTTCTCATTGATGCGTCTTTACGGTTGCTAGCACATTGGCTAGTGGCCCTCCTGAAGACATCCTATTGAAACAAGACTGCTTGCATGGTTGCTCAGGGCTTGCTCCTGCTTTCCTGTTAAGGGGAAGCTCAACAGACCTTGCTGGTCTGAACAGAAGCCGATCTCCCCTTCCTGCGTGGATTGCCTTTGCCAAGGCTTGTTGACTCTGATCCAGAATCCGACACCGTCAACAGCTAGATCCTTCTTGGGACAATCCGTATCCAGCCCCTGGATGTCGTGGACACCTCCTGGTCCACGTGGCTGCAGAGACAAGCTTCACTTCTTCACCTGATTGCATCTCAACATCGCCTGGTTCCTTCCTGGTTCCTTCCTGGTCACTGGCTAGTGACCCAGACTCTGTCTCCTCCACTCTCAGGTTCTTCACTGCTCCGATCCACCCTTGGTCCACCTGGACATCTTCCTCCTGGTTGCCTGCAGCATTTTCTTGCAGCTCTCCATAGGATTGATCGACGAAACCCGACACGAAAGAACACCTATGCACCCGGCTTCCCTGGGTGAGGTAACACGAGTACTCCAGTGCTCCCGTGGGGTAACAACGATTTAAGTGTCCTAGCTTAACTGGGTTTTCCCGTAGTCTACCCGGAAGTGTCCGAAATCCACTACTTTGTATCTTTTATGTTCCCATTGAAAGTCTATGCTAACCTGCGTGTGTGTTTAGACACTGCACACGCATCCTGTGGGAATCCTACTTCCTAACCTTTGGTTGATCAGTGTAGCCCCAACGATTTCCTAGGCCCTAGGCCTACTCACCTTTCCTGAAGTGGTTATTATACCACTTATTTAATACTTACTTACATGCTTTGACCATGCTATCACTAGGATAGCTGGTCTATAAGGTTGACTTTACAACCATCACCATAAGGGTTGTTTGGACTGATGCAGGGTGCCCACTAGAATAGTGGACATCACATATCAGGTCAGCTTCTCACAGTCGGTTCCTGATGGTGATTATTTTAGTGTTTGTTGTGTTAATTTCAAGAGTGTTAACCTTGACAAAGGTTACTAGTTTGTTGAGTGCTCTTGGAGGCCAACTCTTGTTGAGCTAAATAAGACTTTGTCATCTGCATAAGAAAATGTGCTAAGCATAGAGGACCCAAGCATGGAGGATCAGAGTTAACCTTGCCTAATCTTGGGGAGAGGTCAGCCATGAGCTGGTTAAATAGGTGTGGAGCTAAGACTCAACCTTGCTTTAGACCTACCTTTGTCTGAATTTCATTTGAGAGTCTGGTGCCATCAGCTATGTTAACTTGAATCCATAGGCCTGTATACAACTGTAGTATAGCACGTAGTATTCTGTCAGGAAGTCCCCATGCCTTTAGATTACTCCAGCACAATCCCCGGTCTACAAAGTTAAAAGCTGATTTGAAATCTGTAAGCATAGTTGTAATTTCCTCTGCAAGTGCTTGCACTTATAAGCTATCAGAGCAGGGGCTAAGATGTTCATGGTTTTGTCAAACCTTTTGCGAAACCCTATCTATTTGAGTTGATTTAACTTGTTGTTATTTGTCCATTCCACCAATTTATCTGATTAATGTTGCATAGTATTTGGCATTGGAGTCAATTAGTGCAATTAAACTGTAGATTGCCAGATCTGACCTATAACTACCCTTGTATAACAGGTTTATTATTGATCCTTACCAACACCTGGGAAGTGTGTCTGATATTCCCACCTCTTTATGTAGCTTCAACAGCAGGATTGCCCAGTAATCTGGGTCACTCTTGAAGATGTCTTGTGGGATGCCATTTGGCCCAGGGGCCCGTCCATTTGGCCTGAGATTATTACTTTGGATTCGTTCCTCACTGTAAAGTATTGGCAATCTAATGGGCTATCCAGAGCTGGGTGCCAAATGCTTGTGTATTGGGGTATGGAAGCTGTATCTACTGATGTTTTAGGCTCCAAAGCTTTATAACTATTATCAGGCTCTGTGTTAGCAATTAGTAACCCTCTAGTGAATGATTTACTTAGGTAGTTTACCCAACTTGACTCTGTTACACTTGAGCTGTTTATTACACTGAACCGCACCCAGCACCAGGACCCCTGGCCCCCGCAAATGCCATGATGCCCGCCTCCGCTACGGCTCCAGCACCCTCCACGCACACAACACCGGATGATCATGCACCTGCTGCCTGGCCATCCCGAAACGCACCCAAGGACCCTTCTCCTACCGAAACTGCAACTTCACCAGCATCTGGCCCGCCTACCCACCCACAGAAGAACCCAACTTCCTCGGATGCATCCTGCTCAACACCTGCTCCACCCACAAACATGCCGTCGAACTCTTGGACCTACTCGACACCAACGCCCCAGACATCGCCTTCCTGACAGAGGCCCAGCTGACCCCCACCTCGGCACCTGACATCGCCATTGCCATCCCAGAAGGCTACAAGATCACCCACAAGGACTGCACCAACGGGACAGGAGGAGGAATCGCCATTGTCCACAGGAACACTCTCAAAGTCTCGACAAACACCGATGACACCCTCAGCTCTGCTGAACATCTGCACTTCCAGATCCACACCGACCTCAACACCACCTTCAGAGGTACCCTCATCTACAGACCCCCCAGACCCCCACCGCAGTACATTGACTTCATCACTGACCTCGTCAGCACACACGCCCTCGCCTCTGGACTACATCCTCCTCAGGGACCTGAACTTCCACCATGAGAACAACAACTCCTCCACCCTGATCAACAGCCTCTGCAACCTCTGACTCAGACAACTCGTCACAGCACCAACAAACTCCGCCGGCCACACGCTTGACCCCATCTTCTCTACGAGCATCCACGTCTTTTTCGACCGCACCACCGAACTCCACTGGGCCGACCACCGCTGCATCCACTTCACCTTCCGGAAACTCACCATACACCACCGCACCCAGCAGATGCCTCGCCGCAGCTGGGGCAAGATCACCAAGGACCAGCTAACCGCCGCCCTCGCCCAGAGCCCACCCGCAGAACCGACCAACCCCAACGCCGCAGCCCGCAGCCTCAGACAATGGATCAACGCCTGCACTAACACCCTCACCCCGCTCAAGAAGCCCACCAACACCCACACCAGCAAGAGAGCCAGCTGGTTCACCAAAGACCTCCAGGCCTCGAAGCGAGCCTGCTGTAAACTAGAGACTACTGGACCCATGAAAAAACACCGGAAAGCTACACAACCCACAGGAACGCCACCCGCCAACACCACCAATTCATCAGATCTGCCAAAAGGACCGCCGTTAGAGACCGCCTTGACAACAATGCACACAACAGCAAAGAGCTCTTCACCATCGGGAAGGAACTCTCCAACCCCAGCTCCAACACCAACGACATCCCACCATCCCAAAACCTGTACGACTCGCTGGCCACTTTCTTCCATCGCAAGATCGCAGACATCCACAACAGCTTTGACACCATCATCACCTCAGCAACATTCGACACCCCCGGTTCCATGACCACCCCCGCACCAACCACCTGCTCGCCTGGACCAACATCAACGATGACGACACCATCAAAATCATGAACACCGTCCACTCCGGACCCCTGGAAGAACCCTGCCAACACCACATCTTCAACAAAGCTGGCAGTCCTATCGCACCCCATCTCCTTTGAGACAGCGACCTTCCCGGGGAGCTGGATGCACGTAGAGATCAACGCCCTACTAAGGAAACCCCAAGGACCTCAAGAACCTCCGACCCATCTCCCTGCTCTTATTCCCGGCGCAGATCATCGAAAAGGCTGTCAATAAACAACTAACCAGCTTCCTCAAAGAGAACAACATCCTGGACCCATCCAAGTCCGGCACCACAGTACCGAAACTGCCCTCATCGCCACCACCGACTACATCAGGATCATGCTCGACAATGGAGAAACCGCGGCCCTGATCCTCCTGGACCTGTCAGCCGCTTTTGACACAGTCTGCCACCGCACACTAACGCCGGAATCCAAGTGAAGGCCCTGGACTGGACCACCTACTTTCTCTCCGGGAGAACCCAGAGTGTCCGCCTCCCCCTTCTGCTCCAAAACCTCCGAGATCTCGGCGGCATACCTCAAGGCTCATCTCTCAGCCCAATGATGTTCAAAGTCTACAAGGCACCACTCGCCCACGTCGCCCGACAGCATGACCTAAACATCATCTCCTACGCCGAAGACACCCCGCTGATCCTCTCGATCACCAACGACCCCCACAACGCCAAAACCAACCTCCACGAAGGAATGAAGGCTGTCGCCGACTGGATGAGGGACAGCCGACTGAAGCTGAACTCCCAAAAGGCAGTGGTCCTCATCTTCAGCTGCGCCCCCTTGGCCTGGGACGACTCCTGGTGGCCTACGGCACCCCCTACACCCACCAACCACGCACGAAACCTAGGGGTCATCTTCGACCCCACACTCTCAATGACAAAGCAGGTCTCCTCCTCCTGCTTCAACACCCTCCGCATGCTTCGCAGGATCTTCAAGTGGATCCCCACCAAAACTAAAAGGACAGTTACCCAGGCCCTCGTCAGCAGTAGACTGGACTACGACAACGCACTCTAAGCAGGAGACCCAGACAAACTCCTGACATGACTCCAATGCATCCAGAACCCCTCCGCATGCCGGATCCTCGACATCCTCCGCCGCAGCCACATCACACCCCACCTGAAAGACCTGCTCTGGTTCCCCATCAACAGGAGGATAACCTTCAAGCTCCTCACCTACGCACACAAGGCACTCCACGACACCAGACCAGCGTACCTCAACAGATGACTCGGCCTCTACGCGCCTGCCCGCCAACTCCGCTCCACAGACCACGCCCTTGCCATCATCCTACGCATCCAAAGAGTGACCACCTACGGAAGATCATTCTCCCACTCTCCTGTTATTTCTGACCCTCGTTCTTAGTTCTATTCTTAAGGTATGGGCTGTGTTTGTGAGAGCTGTGAGAGATGTGATTTGCTAATTTTTTGGCCTCCTTGCGTAAATAATTTTGGGTGCTAGTTTTAACAAGTTTGTTGTAAATGTTATCCAGTTCTCAACGTGGCTATTTTTTGAAGTTATGAAAGTTTCAATTGTCTATTTGGCTAACATTGATAGTTCTGGTAAGGTATCTGCCGACCATCGTATACGTTTCAAATTGGTTGTTGTTAGCCGTCCCAATTCCACAGGGGTGGGCAGGTGTTTTGGAGGGCTTATATTGAATTCCAAGTGTTGGTATGAGTGATCACTTCGGGTGGTATATTTGATAATGTATTTTCCCACTTGCTCCAATAATGGTAACGCAGAATTGTGTAATCTGTTGTAAATTTGCACCACGATAAGGACGTCTTGGTGGCCTGTCGTCTTTGGTTCTGCCATTTATAACTCTCAGGCCTAAATGTTCCAGGGCCAGAAGTATATTTTGCCCATTCGAATCCTGTTGCATTGCTGCTGAGTGTAAATGTGGAGCTAGTGACCAGACCACATTGTGTGCTGCTAAATGCTCATCTTCTTTGGGGTGTAAATTAAATTGGAATAAAAATCACCCTTTACAATGATTTCCTATTCTGAGTTGTCACATTTGATATCCATTATTATGGAGAGTAATGTGTTAGGTTATTCTGCTTTTTTTCGCACATTCAGGTGCAAGTAAACATTTATCACTATTATTGATGCTGTTGAGTATTGTATCACTGATCCAGATGGTTTTCTTGTAATTTTAATGTGTTACTGAAGAGCTGTTCTGACCTGATGTTCAATGTCTTAGAAACAAGGCCACCTTTTGGTCTCCCAGTAACAATGCGTTCTTATAGCTTTTATGCGATAGAGGGTGTTGTCAGCTACTTCCTTTGGGCCAATTAGCCATGTCTCTTGGAGCACGGTGATCTCATATGTGTTCCAGTTTGTGGTGGGGGGCATTATCCTATATTTCACTCTTTGCCCCTGTGATGTTCCAAGATAAAATATTTAGTGAGGCATTAGAATGACTATTTCTCTGTTTGGGGAGTCATTCTCTTTTGGGTGCATTTATAGTTGAAGCTATCCAACAAATACAAACATAACGTAAAATGCATTCTGCGTGTCGTGTCGTCTTTGTGAACATTGCATGCAAGGATGTGCCTCACACACATAAGATGCAAGATATCTTTAAGATACTGGCTTGAGCAGAAAATGCCTCTTCTCTGTGGCACAAATTAGTTCCACTGTTCCACCAAGACATTTTGTTTACCAATCTGTCTCCCAAATATAAAAATTCAACAGAAAGTATAACCGCCCAGGCTGATAAATTACCAAAATACACATATCTCAAAGGATGGGAACTAGCCCTGTCCTTGAAGAAGACGGATCGGTTCTGTCGTCCATCACAGTGGGCGTGTCCTGCCCAAACGTCCTGGAAATCCCTCTGCTGTTTACAGCAGAGGGATTTTCTTTTTTTCTTTTTCAGACTGAGTGTAGTATCGGGTTCCCAAGGCCTACATGCTCCAAAGATAACCCACTTACATTCAAGAACTGTTGGCACGGAAACTGAAAAATTCAAAGAACAAGTTTATTAAGACCCCATGGGGTGGTGGTACATTCCTACAGCACCCTTCGGTAATGCAAGAAGTATCACACCGAACATCGGTGTGACCCGTTCTTTTATACAATATGCAGGTAATAAAAAAGATAGGCGGTACAAAGTTACAGAGCAGTATGTACATATATGGTCATTTTTTGGAACACAGCCAGCTCATTGGAGGGGTTACAACCCCGCAGTCAGTTTGTCGGCACATTCCTGAGGGGTGACTGGTCAGTTGGGACTGCGCATGTACAGGCTTGACCGTTGCTAAAAATAGCCTGTTGCTGGGCAAACTCGAGTGGTCAGTGGTACGGACAACGGACTTAAGGGCACGCTGGCCACGAGGCCGCTCATGATCCAAGATGGCCGCCGTAACACACAAGATGGCGCTTCCAAATATAGCTAAGTTAAGCGGGAAACGTGTAGAGACAGCTAAGCGCGAACTCGGCCATTGTCAAATTACGACAGACGACCCTTTTAGCGTTTAGCTGAAGCTACCTCATAGTGAACATAGTCAGGGTGTTCATCTTCAATATCAATTAGCATTATTTGAGTTACTTCTTTATGAAGCATCATTTTGTCGTGAGCAAGAGCTCGTCTTGATGGTATGCAAGCCGATAAGCACATAGAACACAAAACTGGGCCACATTGAATACATAAGCATACAAAGAACAGTATCCCCACAATGATGCATAAAATCGTTAGCAGTTTCCAACCCCAAGTGGTAAGCATGGACCAGAACCACCCTGAAAGAGTCCAAGTTCCATTGTCCGGGTGTATTTCAGCAGCTATCTTATGCAATTTGGAAATAGCATCATAAACAGATGGAGAATTGTCAGGTACGTATACACAGCAGCTGCTTCCGATAATTCTACACACACCCCCACGGTTAGCTAGAACTACATCTAAAACCATTCTATTTTGGAGCGTAACAATCCTAGAAATCTGGAGTTCTTCCGTAATATTTCCAAGTGCAATAGCAGTATCGTTGGCCACAGCCTTAACAACACGGGTCAATCGTCGTATTTTCCGACTATTCAGAGCGGCCCCCAGAAAGGAAAACAGTCCCAAATTAAAGTACACATATTGTTGTAAGGCAGTATCAGTCTGGTCGATATCATCCAGAACAACAGTCCGTTTAACACGATTCAAAACAAAGTCATGATACAAAATATAATCATTATGATACATGGGCGGGGCGATGAATACAGGGGGTAATACAAAAGATACATAACAAGTGCCTAACCATCCCAACGGAAGCTGATGATAACCTTTCGTTCCACAAATGAAATAAGTGTTGCGAGATGCTACAAACGATATGCCATTCGGGCTGTCAAAGGTAAGTGTGGTGTTGCATTCACTTTTCCCCACCGGAATTGTACCTTTATTGCGTATACACAGATCAGCTTTAGTAGCAATGACAATAATAACATGTGAGCTAGATACATTGATGTTCCGTTGATTGCTGTATACACGTGGGGCAGATGCATTATTGGGGCGGTACTCCTCCCATTCAAATCGAGTACCCTCAGCTCGTGGATACCCATCCCTGTCGTGATAACAAATTTTATTCAAACGGAAAAGCACCCCCCCTTTTGTTGGCCATCTCAAAGTGAAGAGAAGAGTGTACCAAGCATTACAGGATCCATTATGTGAAAATAGGAGAGGAATGAGTGGAGTGCCCCCTTTCTTCTGGTGCCCAGGCAACATTCCACACACCCAACAATTAGACGTATTTGTCATGTTATGCGTATGATGCAGAATCTGAATGAAGCTATTGTTCAAATAAGTCTGTCGGTGCCGTTCTTCATGATAGGGTAATGTGAAGTGAAAATGTTCAGATGGAGCCGGGGTAGTCGGCAGCAAATGTTCACGTGCAGGCACCACGAGTTCAACTACCCAGGCTATCACAGCTATTACCACAATTGTCAAGACAAAAAGGATGGCACCAAGTATTCTTTTGTCTCGTGATGCAGAAGACTCCATAGTTCAAAAAGTTCTTAATGTCTCAGATAGTTCAAATTGTTCACAAAGTCTCAAATATACATATGTATATACCTAAAAAAAAAAATACGGTGCTGAGCTCCGAGGTAGCCGTTGTTTTCTTCTCCGGGGTCAAGACGGGTGTCGCTACTCTTGGCAGAACTGATCCCCCCCCCTTGAGATTCCCGGTTTCCGTTTCACAAACCCCAGAGCGGTAACCAACCAGTCTCGAAAACCAAAAAAATTCTTCTTTATCGTGGCCGCAGATTATAGCGCTCTCGTCCAGAAACAGTGTGGTCCGGGAAGGCTCCCTCAACTTCGGCCGATGTCACAGCTGGGCTCTTTTCTTTCTCCAAAATTTCCTTGTTGTCGGTCAACACAGCAGGATTCACCAGATCAGGAGAGACACGACGGCAGTGGGTTGAGTGCACCCACCGCTTTCTATTGGTGACTCGTACAGCTGTTCGAGTCGCCAGGAGGACCTGCTCGGGGCCACGCCACCTCGGTTCCAAGCTGTTATGTTATGTTATGTTATGTTATGTTATGTTGATTTATTATGCGCACAGATACTCCAGCCAAGGAGCGTCCCGGCGCAGAGACAAGGTAGACCATAACACAACAGGAGAGTAAAAAACATAAAAACAGCTAAAACAGAAATGTTTTTATAGCCCTCCGGAAAGTCAAGAGATCCTCCATCAGACGGATTTCAACAGGAAGAGAGTTCCATGCTGCCGCGGCCTTTACACTGAACGAGCGGCCTCCCATGCGACTGAGCCTGAATTTGGGGACCACAGCAAGGGCCAAGCCCTGGGAACGGAGGGTACGGGTGGGAACATAGAAGGAGAGACAGCTAGATAAGATTTCCGGGCCTATACCTCTCAGAATCTTAAAGGCAAGGCACAGAACCTTAAAAAGGATGCGCTTCCTTACAGGGAGCCAATGTAGGGAACGAAGGGCACCTGCCACCGAGCTGAATCTGGGCAGTCCGACAATCGCCCTCGCCGCAGCATTCTGAACCCGCTGCAGACGGGTTAACTCGGCCTGGTTGGCCCCGGCCAGAAGAGAGCTGGCATAATCCAGGCGGGAGATGATAGTTGCCTGGATCACCAGCTGCCTGGTCGGGGCATCAAAGAACTTGAGAACAGGTCTCAAGCCCCTAAGCAGTCCGAAACAACAGGCCGCAGTTTTTTTGGTGTGCCCTACAAAGGAGAGGCCCACATCCAGCCAAACCCCCAGGTTTTTTACCTCCGATACCGGGGTCGGAGTGGGTCCCCGCTCTGGGGGCCACCATTGGTCACCCCACAACTCCACTCCCTTACCGACAAGCATCACCTCCGTTTTTGTGGCATTTAGCTGGAGACAGTTGCCTGTCAACCAGCTAGCCACCGCCTTCAGTCCAGACTGAAACCTGGGGGCCTCAATCTCCGCATCCCCGCTGAGAGTAACCGCCAGCTGTGTGTCGTCGGCATATGAGACCAAAGTTAGGCCCCACTGCCTAGCGACATCAGCCAGCGGTCTCACGTAAAGGTTGAACAACGTGGGACTCAGCGAGGACCCTTGCGGAACCCCCATGGCCAGCGGTTGGAAATTGGACTTGAAGGGAGGGATGGCAACACAGAAGGAGCGGTCGTCTAGAAAGGAGCGGAACCATTGCAGTACCTGGCCGCCAATGCCAGTCTCCTCGAGCCGATGCAGGAGGATGCTGTGGTCTACCGTGTCAAAGGCGGCGCTAAGGTCTAATAATATAAGCGCCGCCGTTTGACCAGCATCCAACCTTGCACGGAGATGTTCCACCATCACAAGTAACGCGGTCTCTGTGCTGTGACCGGCACGAAATCCGTTTTGTGTGGGATCGAGGGCATTGGTCCGTACAAGATGTTCAGACAGGGCCAGATTGACATGGGCCTCTGTAATCTTGGCTGGCCAGGGTAGCAACGAGATGGGGCGATAACTTTCGGGCTTGGACGGGTCCAGAGAGGGCTTTTTGATGATAGGGGACACCACAGCTTGCTTCCACTTAGCTGGAACCACTCCCGTTTCCAAGGAAAGGTTGACAAGGGAACATACAGCTGCACGTCCCATAAAAGCCTGATCTCGAAAGAGAGCAGGCCTTACTGGATCGGATGGAGATCCAGATTTGACTTGCAACGCAAGTTTGTCAAACCCGTCCAAGGTGAGGGGGGGGAAGACAAGCAGAGTAGTCTGATGGTGGGTCCCACT